>NC_044981.1:97301366-98564618 GCF_008728515.1 Papio anubis
CTTTGTGCATCAGTGGAAATATCTAATTTATCATCATATTACCCATACAGTTGTTAAAAACATTTCAGATAGATGCAAGATTTTAAAAAATATTGTTTTCTGCTTTATAAATAACGATGTTTAGTTAAGAAAAATCCTCTTTCAGTTAAAAAGACTATATTGTCCAGAAATAATGTACAGTGCTTACAGGAAATAAGTGACATTCCACAGAGGAAGTATCTCAGGGTCCTGTCTTTGATATGATTGCTAAGAAAACTCCTAGACCTTTCATTTTGAAATTGTTTTTAGGACACCCTTGCTTATGACACAAGAACTAATTGCTTTATTTATAGTGTTAAAGAAAAAATAATCAGTGATACATGTTAAAACATTGTATGGCAGACTTTCTTCAGGAACTTTGCTGTAGCTTTAGGGATCACTGCAATGGGATATTGTAGTAGTGAAGAGATATTGGGATCAACTCAGAATATATCATGGGCAAGTGGAAATTTTTAGCCATGGAGCAGACTGGGGCTCAGTGGGTGAAAAATTACTAAAAGGAAACATCAGGGTAAGGAGATTCTGACTAAACCATCCTAAGAATATTCTGCTAAAGACAGGCCAAGGTGATCAGACATCCCTTGCGGGATGATGAAGAATGAGGAACCCAATGAGATATTTTAGGTCATTGGACATTAAGAATGGGAACTTCTTGCTAAACTGACTTAACAGGGTTCTTTGCTAAAACTGGATTTTATAAAGAAGATCATAGATGTGCCTAGGTGAAGGTTCAAAAGCCTTGGAAAAGTTTGATCAGAAAATATTTGTCAATAGCTATTCCTGCTTTTAGAACAATAACAAAAATAGTATATAACTTATGCATTATTTTACTTAAAATATTGTGACATTTTTTAAAAAGAAAAACTATCTTAATATTAGAATTGTTATTAATGAGGATATTCCGAAGGAACAGGATAACATCTGAAGGTAATTTCAAAAGAGGAACTTGAAACATTCAAGCAAATTTAAAATAAAATGACTATTTTGAAAATGGAAGAGCAATTTATATGTATATATTTGAGAATATTCATGTAAAAAGAAGTTGTTTTAAATTTTCATTCTATAGAAAACTATGTGCTTCCTAGACATGGTCACAAAACTCATATGAGAAGTAAAGATAGTAAGAAACATTGTAATGAAAATAATAATACTTTTTATGAAAGATTTCACATTTTATGTTTGTTTTCTCAGGAAGGATAGAAAATCTGAATGATAAAGACAAATAATTAAAGTAAAAGTTCAAATTCTATTGTATTACGGTCTAAGATGTTGTTATTACCAGCATTGCTTCCCCAGTTATTAAGTGTCAGAGTAAATAAACCTTTGTTTTTATAAAATCCTTATAAGGAAATGAAATAAATGTGAGTACTGAATTTTTATTTCATGGAAAACTGAGGGTAAACTAGTTCCCTTATTTTTAGTTTATCTGATAATAGATGGTTAAAATAATACTCTTTACAAGATGAATAATTATGTAAATATATTACAAATAAACAATCCATCTACATTATGTTGACTGAACTTTGGTTTTTAGTGCAGATAATTTTTATATTTAATACTGTTTTCACTAATGCTATTTAATAGCTTTCAGTTAGTAGTTTGTTAGTTAATATTTAAAGTAAAATATTAAAACCCATCAATAATAATAGAGGTGATGTCCTAGAGTTTTACTGTTTGTTCTTTCAGAGGCTTATTAGTATTTTTTCAGGCTCCTATATTATATTCAATTTTCACTTTGCCCTGTATTTTCAGGTGATGTTTCTTTTATTTAACTAAATTTAAATTCATCCATATCTAATTCTCATACATTTTTAGTCACAGCTGAGCTCCCCTGCTTATGTATTAAGAAGGTTGAATTATAATTATAATTTCTTTAAAGTGTCCTTGAAACTTCACCCAATCTGGAATGAATTTTGAATTCTAAAAAGTTGGTTTTGTGAGCAGGAGTCAGTTTTGTTTTAAATAGTAGCATAGACCTTTCTTCACTTGTTTCAAACACAGCGTGGCCAGGATGCTAATACATTTGCAAACAAACAAACAAACAACAACAAAAAAAAAACTATGGATATAAATATACCAACATTTTCTTGATTTTTCAAGGGTAGATTTACATATTAATATAAATAATTTATATTATTTTTAAACTTCACTGCCTCTATCAAGCATAGTTCTCTTGGTTCCTAAAATTCATTCTTTTTCTTTTCTTTTTAAATGAGTCTGTCTATATAACCCCCCCCACACAAATATATATTTATATATAAAAATTTAACAAATAACTTATGTATATATAACTGGGTAATGTTTCAAAACAGAGTCCATAAATCATGAAAAAAGAAACTCCGTACACAGTTGTTAATGAATTAAAACCATGACTAATTTCTAAGTGAAGTAGTTATTTCTTATTCTAAAATTTGATAAAATTGGCTAATTAAATATAAACATACACACACAGGTACACACATACATTTTCTGTGACTACACTTTGAGAGCCTGGTTTACTAGTTAGTTTTGCATACTATTGTACCTTACATTTTGGTAATCCAAATGTGAGTAAGCCACGATTGTGCCACTGCATTCCAGCCTGTGTGACAGAGTGAAAGCATGTCTCTAAAAACAAACAAACAAACAAACAAACTTATCTTAATGCAAAACAAATCAGATCAATTTTCATGATTGATTTGAATGTTTCCTTCAGCTATTCTGTAATAACTTTATGCATAGTTCATACTGTCAGAATTAAGAAAGATGCATTATTGATTTTTTTCTGAAGATACACCTTCAATATTATATTTTTTATAATCTAGTGTTGCATTGCCATTGTACCTTCATCACTTGATCTGATCACTTCATTCATTTCTTCAAATATTTATGGAGCAAATGGGTAGATAACTAGCTATGCCTGCTACAGCTTTGTCATCAGTCATTATTTTCTTTTCTTTTCTTTTTTTTTTTTTTTTTCTTTTTTTTCTTTTTTGAGACGGAGTCTCGCTCTGTGGCCCAGGCTGGAGTGCAGTGGCCGATCTCAGCTCACTGCAAGCTCCGCCTCCCGGGTTCACGCCATTCTCCTGCCTCAGCCTCCCGAGTAGCTGGGACCACAGGCGCCCGCCACCTCGCCCGGCTAGTTTTTTGTATTTTTTAGTAGAGACGGGGTTTCACGGTTTCACCGTGTTAGCCAGGATGGTCTGGATCTCCTGACCTCGTGATCCACCCGTTTCGGCCTCCCAAAGTGCTGGGATTACAGGCTTGAGCCACCGCGCCTGGCCCCTTATTTTCTTTTTTAATCTTTAGCATAATAGAGAGTCATGTTTTCTGTCTTAAGAGTAACATAGAGCTTTATAAGTGAGTTAATGAAGGAAGAGTTGATATGATCAAGATTGAGATTTAGGAAAACCATGCTGGCTCAGTGTAGTGAACAGATTGGAAGGGACAGTGGTGGAGATGAGAGTAGTTGTTAAAGTGTTGCAAGAATGCAGGAGTGGTTAAGAGAATGGCATGCTGGAGAGTGGCCAAGTAACCTGTGTCCAAAAAAATTAATTTAAATTTAAAATGTATGGTGATCATTGGTGTATTTTCTCAGATTTATTTCACTAAGGAATCTAGTGGACTAATTAGAAAATAAGGAAATGAAATCATGAAGAAAATTCTTTGATTAATTCTGTTGTGAAAGGAAAGAGAGAAAGTATGATAACTACTGTGGAAAGTATGCTAACTAGAGGAAAGAAAATAAGACCTAAAAGGCTTGAACATGTTTAAATGTTGTCGGTAAAAAGGGAGTGGTAAAAAAAGAAATAAATAATTGTATAAGATTCCTGTAAATAATGTAAGAATGTGATGGAATTTAAAGCAGCAAATGAAGGATTCGCTGTGGCTTGCAGGGTAACAAACAGAAGAAGAGGAGAGATTGTGACAGACGGTCTTTGATATAAGAAGGTTTTGGATTGATTTTTGAGTGTGTTTCCATAAATGGTTTTATTTTTCTCTGTAAAGTAAAACCCAAGTCAACTACTAAAATTGAGTTGAGTCCACAGAAAGTTTTGAGTGTCAGGAAAGGAGCAATTTGAAATTGACGTTGTAAATAATAAGTTGAAAGAGATACTAAGCTTTCTGGGCAGGGTTGAATACGTACTCCAGTTTCACTCTTATTAGTACCACTTTTTCCAGCAATGCTTTGCTGCTTCAGATTCAGAAGACATTGATAGTTGACTCTAGGACTGGGTTGGGTTAAACAGTTCAAAGGAAAGAGAGAGTTTAGTGAGTTTAAGATATTGGCAAAAGTAATATTGAGATTATACATCAAGGAAAAATCGTCTGAACATGGTATAATATAAAAAAGTAGAAACATCTAATGAATAGTAAGACCGTAGGTCTTTAGTGGGCATGAGGCTCCAGTGGAATTGGAAAAGATTACCAGTAAAGAAACTGAATAAACAAAGTGGGGAGAAAAAAGAGTCTAAAATCATAGAGCAGGAAAGTTGAGTAGTTCGTTTTGAAAGTAAAATAAATCCCGGTGTTGAAAATAGCATTATGTGACCACAATTGGCTGAAGCACTAAGAAAAGTGTTGGTAATGACTTTGAATGACTGACAAGTCACTCTGAGTCCTGTGTGAAGGGCACTCTATGTGAACGACTCTGAGTGACTTACCAGTTTCAAGCTGGTGAAGGAGAAACAGCGGTATGCTGGAAATGACTTGTACTGACTTTCAGGAAATAAATTTACAGAAATTTTATGATTTGACTGACATAATACCTGCAGCTTGAAATCATTAATAGTAAATATAAAATCAGCAAGTACCACAAGTAAAAATAAAGCAAATAAAAATCAACAAACACTACAAATCAGGGCAAGTCTTCCTTTTCCAGAGAGACAACTGTTAAATATTTACTAGTTCATCACTGAGGAGAAGCAGACATCTGTATCCAGGAAATGAATAGAAGACTGTAGTAAAATAAATCAGGTAGTAATATTGAACGGTACGAACCTTAAAAGAACAAGGTTTTGTACCTTTTCTTGCTTTCAAGAGGAGTGTGGAATGTGTGATTTAGAAGTAGGAAAGAAAAAAGAAGGACACATTTCCCATTCTTGATATATGTGGAGTGTGAAATAGATTTTTCATTAATATATTAAAGCTGTACTTAAAATTAAATAGAATTTAAAATTGTTTATGTAGAGCAATAATGTGGCTATCTTTCTGTTTTGCTTTAAAGCTGGGTCAGGTATATATATATGTGTGCGTGTGTGTATATATATATATTTTTTTTCTTATTGAATGAAGCCATGAACAGAATATGAGAAAAAGAAGTACATGTCTAGTTATTCTTAAACTGATTTGATCATTACAAATTATATGACCATATTAAATTATCACAGGTGCCATGATATATACATATATATGTTATTTATAAATATAAATACAACAAAAAAGAACAAAAATAAATAAATATTAATGGATATATAGACCATCTCCACTGAAAAATATCTTGGAATTTATATAGCCTAATCCATTTATTCCACAATTGAACAAATTGATTTCTAGAGAGATAAACTAACCACAAATCATTTAGCTTGGTAATGTTACAGCTGAAAGTAATATGCCTGTGTTCTAAAGTCCAGCATGATAGGAATAATTTCATTGTATGCATCTAGTCATTCATTTATTCATTTCTAAAATTTATTTAATAAGTATCTATTGATATCTATGATATACTAGATACTGTTCCAGGTACAAGAGCTATAAGGATAGAAAAAAATCCTTGCATTAATGGAGTTTTTCTTCTAGCAGGTAGAGATAGAAACTGAACAGATAAATAAATGTAAAGAGGAAAAACACAATATACTACCTAGTCATTAAGAAGTATGAATACAAATAAAATAGGAGGATAAGGTATATATATGGTGAGTCCAGGGTTTTAATTTTAAATAGGGTAAATATTAGAAATTATCTTTAAAAACTAATGTATCAGCAAACATCAGGAGGAAGTGGAGAAGTGAGACACATGGATATGCAGGGAAAGTGCATTCCAGCTAGAGAAAACAGCATAGTCAAAGCCCCTCTGCTAAATTGTACCCCTAATTAAAATGTGCTGCAAATTAATGATTAATATAGTCATTAATTACTTTATACATATTCATATTGTGATATGTCTTAATTCTCAGTGTACTTGTAATGCATTATAAGACTTTAAGCTTTTCCAGGACAGGGGTCATGTTTTGTTTTTGGTAAATCTACGTACGCACAGTGCCTGGCATGGTCATATATACCAAGCTGGTGGTCAATATATATTAAAATGAAAGATCAAATGAATGAATGAATATTCTAGTGAATTATGAAATAGAACAAGTTGAGTTTTAAAAGAAAACTTTTGTGCCTCTAAGTCTCCTCACCTGAAAAGGCTTGGCTTTAAGGGTCATGTTGGTTAAAGCTCCTACCTCAACAAAAGCTCAGGGTGCTTTTTCTATTCTTGCTTACTAGGGTGATTAAATACCAATAGAGGGGAAAATAAGTTTCCATATCCTTAAAAAATTATGAATTATTTTAATGGTAAAGACATATACATACACACTTACATATATATATGAAGACAGTAGGCATATGCCAAAGTCATCGTGTGTACAAGTACTGTGCTTCTCTTTTGATTGATTATGTAAAACAAGCAACAAGAATAAATTCTGATTATCTTTACAGAGCTTTATGGCCTGTCAAATTAGCTTTAGATGAATTTTCTCATTTATTTATCACAATACTTCCACAATATTGTTAAAGAAGCTTTTTATTACATTAGGTAGGGAAAATAAATTATGGCTTATCCAAGGTCCTTCATTGACCCAGTGTAGTAAAGTTTCTTAATTTCATTTCAGTTTGGCCACATGACAGTAAAATATATTCTTGATGGCTACTATTTATAAGAAAATAAAACATTTGATCAGGAAAGTTGAAGACATCTCATTTAAAAGATAATATGCAATGAATCTTCATTATGAGAGACTTGGAATGGTACACAATGAACTATCCACTGCTGTTTCAACTACCTAAAAAGGATAACTGTCTTTAACTGCACCAAATGATACTAAACTTGCTGCCTATCATATTATGCTTAGTCACTCTGATCTCTTTTATTCCTCTATTAATTCACAGTAACACTGAGAAGAGCAATTCTCTCTGTTTCATTGTCTTTCCCTTCAAATATCCTGTTTTAAGAGATTAAAGATGCCTTGAGATAACACTGCCAGAATTATCCCAAGGACTGACAGGTTTACTAACAACTGAATGCTTTTCAGATCACTGCACTGGACTCAGATCCACCTTTGATATGAACCACATATGGCTTCAGTCTTGTTTCCCTGAATTAACTCTAATTTCCTAGTGACCAAGGTCAGATGAGTCCAGATAGGGCTCAGCTGTTCTTACCTAGCACATATGTTCCAGTATTGTTGGTAATTTATTTCTGTAATAAAAAATTAAAATGGAAATCTCAGCCAGAATCTCTTTTACCAAAGGAGACCTTGCTATGGCATTAGGGCTTATTACATGTAACTTTTTCATAACAAAATAAGAATTATTATTATAGCCAAATATTTAAGTTAGTATTATAAACAAAATTGGTCATGTGAAATTTATTCAAAAAGAATAATTTGAGTAAGTACCAAGTACCACAAAATCTACATTGTTAATTTAAAAAAGTCAGAAATCACTGTATTTGCTTTTATCAATTTTGCTGTATTAATCTATATAACAATGTTAAACTAATTCTGGCATATTTATTATTTAGGAGACAAAACTTGTATTTATAAATGTCTATTAATTCAAAAGAAATCGAATTTGTTAACAAGAAAATCTTTTTCAGATTACTTCAAGATATTTTGGGTGTTGTACCACCTGATTAACTTTTTAACGTATCTGAGCTGAAGTCAACATTTCTATTATGTATAATAAAACATATTACCAAACAGTATTCAATTTTCTTTGATTAATGTGTTGTTGTTATGATATTTAAAACAAAATTAATGTTAAAGGTTTTACATTTCATTCATGGAGAAAACTTTCCTCTAGAAGATACTTAAAAAGTTAATTCTAAATCCTTGCTTCAAAATGTTACACAAATACTGATAATGCTATTTTCTTATCACTTTTAGACAGTCAGGTTTATAAAAGCAAGTTCAATGAGCATAAGATGGTTTCTAAATTTTAATTTATTTTTGACAGCAAACAAAATGAACGAAGGAGAAGAATTCATTTGTGTACCTACTATAATTTAGGCCAAAGATATCTTTAAAAAGAAGATGCCTTTGTATTTGTCAAATATGTTGCTCCCAGTAAAAGAAAAGATCTATGCAAGTGTTTCAAGAGTAAACCTTACCTTATTAGCTTTTCATAATATTTTGGGAGAAATTCAAAACAAAATTGCAGAGCACTATTCTTACATTGATATTTTACCAGTTCACTAAATCATTCAGAAAAGAAATTTACCCTAAAATTTGTTAGTCTTTTGAGACTTGCAAAGAGCCAAATAATTTCCAGGTTGCAAACTTTATTTGGTGTTCTAGCAGAAGCTAAACTAAAATGTCTATAAGTTTTAAATTGTTAGATGTATGTTTAAAATATTTTAAATATTTACATTGTATGCTCTTTTTAATGCACAAAATTATTTGGCAATTATGAATTTTATAAAAGGTTGTATTTCTTATTCCTTTAAATTTCATTTTTGACAAAAATATCTTATTTTGTTCATGTTTCACAGTCCATAAAAATTGCTACCATAAGCAGACAGTGTCTTATGAACTGATTTTATTGGTTTGTGCTGATGTCGCAAAAAAAAAAAAAAAAAAAAAATCAGCTTACAAATTTCGGCATTTTTATAAAACAAACATTGCTAAACATTGACACCCCAAGTCCATCTAATGTAACATAGAAAAATAAGTTTATTTAATGTGGGGCAGAATTAAGGAAAGGAGGAATAAAATAGAAATACATTCTAGTATTTTCAGTGGCAGATAAGTTGAGTGGCAAAATAAGATGATTTTATTTACAAAAACTTAAAAATGCATTTTTCTTATAGTGCCCTTTTTTTACATATACATTTCATACAATATCTCTGAGACATTATTTAACTGATTTTCTTGGCTTTATCTGGCTAATTACTCTGTATAATATAGCTATAAGGATAATACTTAAGAAATCTTTTTTTTTATTTTTGTCAAATAAGTTATAGTGGTTTTAGGTTTTATGTAATTAAAATTCTTTTGTAAAATCACGATGCCATAAATTTTATCTATTTTCACTTTCTTTTAAAGCAAGGAGCTTTAGTTCTCTCAACTGTGAGGGAAATAAAAATATTTTAGCTATTTCTTATCTTTTACTTGGCTACGCTCAAGTTGAGCTCTTTATTATCCTGTAATTTGTTGTTACCTCAATTCTTTGCTAATGGAAAATTATTTTATGATGTACTTAGCTTACTACCTGTCTTTTATATTATATATTTCTCTTAGGTACTACATTCTTTTGGGCAGTATTTCCTAATAAATTTGGCAGCAGCCATGGACAGGGCAAGGATGTGCTCAATTCCTGAGTCTTTCCTGGTATTCTGTCTCAGTCTTCACTTTCTCTCATCACAGCGGCCAGAGGACCTTCAAAGACTGGACGTTATGGCTGATCAGCTTAGTCCCTATGTTTGATTTTAATCAGATCCCTTGGCAATGATCAGTATCTACTTCATTGAAAGACACTAACCATTGTCACAGGAGATGGAGCAAAATGTATTTACAGGTAGTTCCTCCAACAGGCCCATTGTTTTCCACCTATAATATTTAGTTTATACCGCAACTTTATTTCCTTTCTTCTATGTCAGTTTGCATACAACTTTCATATTCAACATAGAAATATTTGATTATTTATTTCATTTTTACCTCCTCACTGATCTTAAGTGCATTTTTATTCCTTTTCTTTAACTTGTACAGCTCCCATTTATTGATTTTTACCTTTCAAGTTCCTATAATCTATTTAACTTTGAGAATGTTCAACAACTTTCTGCTTTATTAAAAATAAATCTAGCTGAGCCTTCTTATTTTCTCCTTATACGATATATTTTACAGTGGAAGTATGACCCCATTGGTGTTTAATATAAATATTTTCAAACCACAAGTCAAGCCAATGGCAGTGTTTTATTTTATTTTTTTTTATGGTGTATTCTTATTTTTATTCTTGGTTTTATGGAAGAGAGAACAATCTCTGAAAGGTTAAATAAATGCCTTAGCCAGTGTCACATAGCTAGTAAATGAGAGTATGGATCCCATGTTTAGTTTATGTTCCAGACTGACTCTCACATGCATTGGAACTGGGCTGGGCTGTTAGTGGTATTTGTTTTTAATCGATAGCTTTAGCTGGCACCTGTTCTTGCTGTTGGTGGAGGCTTCTCTCTTTCTGCTCCCTTCCCCTCTTCCAATGGCAGTGTTTTAAATCCTCGTTTATTCCACTCAGAACCACCTTATTAGGAACATTACTTTTTTTTTTTCAGCTTCACTGAGGTACAGTTGACCTCAATAAAATAATAAAAATTGTATATATCTACAGTTTTGGAGAGTCTTTCCTAATAAATTTGACAGCAGCTACGCACATAGTCAGGCAGAGTCTCAATTCCTGAGTCTTTCCTGGTGTCTTATCTATATCTACATACATATATATATATAATTATCATAATCAGTTTAATTAACATAGCCATTATCCTATATTTTTGTGTATGTGGTGAGAATATTTAAGATCTATTCTCTTGGCAACTTCCAAGTATAATTTTACAGAATAGTTAACTGTAGTCACCATGCTAAATGACATAAGCTAGGCACAGAAAGACAAATGCTACATGATCTCACTTATACATGGAATGTAAAAAAAGTTGAACTCGTAGAAGCAGGGAGCAGAATAGTAGCTACCAGGCGTTTGAGGGGAGGAAATGGGGAGATGTTAGTCAAAGGAACTTTGCATTATTGATTGTTCTTTCTTTGTCTGACATTTTAAACCTCTCCTTTCTTTTGAAACATCCCCCTATTGGCATTTAAACATGCTCAAATCTCTTCAATCTTTTAAAATCTTACTTAAACCAAAATATTCTTCTGTCTACTGTCCTGGATCTGCTCATCTTCAGAGTTGTACTTTTTATTTATTTTTTTCTTTTTGGCACTTACTGCTACCAGTTTACTTTCCTCAAATCCTTTCTTAATCCACTTTGATGTGACTTCTAAGAGCTTCACTCCCCTCAATTAGCCCTTGCTAAAATAACCAAGAAACTCTCTGTTGCCATATCCAAAGGAAATTATTCAGTTTTCATCATTTGTGGTTTTTTAGTAAAATCACTATAAGGGACCACTTCCTCACTTAACTTTCTCTTGCCTTAATGCATGCAGTACTTAGATTTTCTTCCTTTTCTATTTACTCTTTTTACGTTTCCTTAGCAGATTCAGCCTCCTATGCCAGTTGGTGAAATTCAAAATTCCGCAAGCCTTCATGCTAGTACTCATCTCATCTTCCTCTCCTGTCTTTTTCCACATGTATCCACTACTTGGTCAATTGTATCTAATATGACATCAAAAAATCTACATGTTTAGCTTTGATCTCCCCTCTGAACTCCAGACTTAGATATATATCTTCATATTACAGATCCATTTGAATGTTCCTCATGTGTCCCCAACTCACTAGATATACTCTTTCTCCCCTAAAATTTGATCTTCTTTCAGTTTTTTCCCTCTGTCAGTAATGCTGAAGTTTAAACCAGAAACCGAGGACTTTTTCAACCTAAACCTCTTCTTTATTTTTTATATTTTAATAATTACCAAGTATTATGAATCTCACACACACACACACACACACACACACACACACACACACCCCTTGAGTTTCTGGATATCTTTCCTTCTCCAACGCCATCTCCAGAGTCCAAGTACTGTTTCCTTAGACTGATGCTATGTGCTTGTGAATGGTCTTTCTACACTGTAGTCTTAGTGATCCCTTCAAAATGCAAATCTGATTTCATCATCCATATCCAATCTGCTTCATAATTGCCTTCACTTCTCACTGCTCCTATGGTTAAGGCATATTTTGTTCTTGCGTGTTAACTATTTATGAAACCTGGACCCTGGTCAGTGTCTAAAATTGTGCCTATTGCATAAAAGTAATTCAATACACATATTTTATTTTACTTATTATTTTTATTTTATTTTTAATTTTTTTAATAATTTCAACTTTTATTTTAGATTCAGGAGATACATGTGCAGGTTTGTTACATGGATACATTATGTGATGCTGAGGTTTGAGGTACTGTTGACCACGTCACCTAGGTAGTGAGCATAGTCCCCAGTGCGTTTTCAACCCTTGCCCCCCTCATCTTCTGCCCTTGGTAATCCCTAGTGTCTATTGTTTCTATCTTTATGTCCATTAGTACTCAATATTTAGCTCCCATTTATGTCTGAGAATGTGCAATATTTGGTTTTCTGTTTCAGTGTTAATTCACTTAGGATAATGCCCTCCATCCAGCTGCATCCATGTTGCTGTAAAATACACGATTTTGTTCTTTTTTATGACTGTGTAGTATTCTATGGTGATACACGTATTTTAAATAAGAGTAACTTGGCTCTGTGAAAGTAAAAATTGCACTGGGAAAAGCTAAACCAACAAAGAAGACTTTTCTATTCCAAAAAGGAAGAGAGAGATCAGAACTCAATCTCTAAACTGGGCTGAAACTCTGGAGAGTTTTAAAGGATGGGTTGGGAGTTTTTAAGAGTGAAGGAGTTTTTAACAACATTTGGGTAGGTATGGGGGATTGTGACCATATGTGTTTGCTAATTGGGTTTGTCCAAAGGATATATAAACTTTCTCATATCTTTGTCACAGAAAGTAGTTCTACAACTTGGAACAAGGGACCCTCTGTCTGAAGTTATGTTTCTACCTTTCCACAGAGACTGGAAGATAGAGATGCCTCCTTTTTTTTTTTCTTAATTATACTTTAAGTTCTAGGGTACATGTGAACAACATGCCGGTTTGTTACATATGTATACATGTTCCAGGAGATGCCTCCTTTCTTGATGATTACCTTTCAAAGAGTTGGCTCCAGGCCCTTTAGAAAGACAGTCTGGTGTTGAAAAACTGCCAAGAGCCTTTAAAAAAGATTTACATGTAAAAGGGACAAATAAAGAATTTACAATTACCAGAAATCTGAAGTAAATTATCTATGAGAAGGAAGGGAAAATACCCTGATGCTTAGGCTATCTGAATCACATAAAGGACTGAGTGAGCTTAAGACAGGGCCTGGAGGTCGGAAGGAGCCTGTCCCAAATTTAAAAAGCTGAGAGAAGGCTTCAGGTCACCTTCATTACTCCTTATTTATTTTGCTATCATTTTCTAGGACTCTGTTCCTTAACTTATAGTGCCCCAGCCGAAGAATACTTTCTTCAGTTATCCCTCCTATCAAGTTCATATCCAAGATAGCATTTCTTGAGTGCTTTCTCTCATATTAGAGAGTTCTTGATGTTCTAAATACATAAGAATGCATTTTGAGTTTTTATTTTGTTGCATTTGTAAAATATTTCTTACCACTTTGAGGATCATTTATGCCATTCTGTTTGCTTTAGTCTTTATATTTTCAGTTGGAGGCTGTACTCAAATATCTGGTTATCCTTGGCTGTTTGATCATATTTAATAGATTTTAAAAGGCTCACTGCAAACTCTAGGTGCTTACTCAAAGCTGAAAAACTGAGTTTCACTGTGGAGTATGTAGTGGGTAATTTAGTTCGAAAATCCATGAAATGTATATTTAGATAGAGTTGGTGTAGTGCACTGATTAAGATTATGCACCTTGTAGGTAATCTTCTCATGTTTGAGTCATGGTTTTGCCAGTAGGTAGCCATGTAATTTTAGGCAAATCATTAACATCATTGTGTTTTGGTTTTCTTGTTTATAAAAGGGGTATGAAAATACCTACATATTTTTATAAAAATTAAAAATTTTAATATTTGTAAATAATTTAGAATAATGTCTGACACATACTAAAATTTATACATGTGATTTTTTATTATTACTATTAATACTATCTATTTTGCTTGAAAAAAATTTCTGTTCTTTCTGGAGGAAGTATACGAATGAAGACAGGCACAAGGCTGACTGGTCTGCACATTGGTTATGGATTTCAACTTATTTCTTCTGGTTTTAATATGGTCTTCCTTGGCTCAACTGTCCAGCATGCTCTTGCTTCCTCCCAGAGCATAAAACCTCTAGTCCCTGCTTGGGTGGGATGGGGGAGTCATCATTCTATTCAGAGACAGGCTGTAACAATCTGTTTTTTAAAGCATCCCTTCAATAAATTCTACTGTTTTTAAACCCATATTTATTTTGGCTTTGAAAGGGATGTGGAACTGACTATCTCTGGACATGTGTGGAGTGAGGGTGTATTCTAAAGTTACCTATTTCCTTGTAGGTGACCAGGAGATAATCATATTTCTTAAATTGGGCTTTCATATTTATTATGAGAATTAAAACACTTTGGGTGATTTTTCTATCTAAATATATTTTGCCATCTAAGTAGAAATACTTAGAGAAATGAAAAATCAGTGCTGGAAAATATTTCAAGAATTTTAAGTGAGTATATGTTTTGTAAACTTATTACACCAATTAACTTAGTACTGTAGACCAGATAGTTCAAATGTGAAATAATATGATAATTCATAGTAACTTAAAATTAAACTATCTATATTTGTAAAGGATACAGTAGCAACATTTCTTAAAGTTGCTTGGTTTTCAGTTGTGATTAAAAAAAAGTTTGATGTGGATTACAGCAAAATATTCACAATGAATGAATTAATGCACTATTATAAAATATAATTATCTTGGCCAGGCATGGTGGCTCACACCTGTAATCCCAGCACTTTGGGAGAATGAGGCAGGCATGTTCAGTATTTCACTGCAGAGCAAAGGTTTGGATTTCTACCCAGTCTCAGCCCTGATTCTGTCCTTGTCTTTAGAGAACACTCATTATACCTTTTTCTTTTACCTAATAAATCATAAGGTACTTATTTCCATTTTATCATTGAAACAGTGCCAGGATTTTTCTCTATAATATTGTGGGCCTGCCTTGTAGTGGAAATAGTGGTAATATCACATTTATTTCTTTGTACATGTAGAAATAAAAGCATACTTAAACTGTAAAAAAAAGTCCATATCTATTTGCTTGAAAAGAGTTTTAACTTTTTATGATCATGCAAGCAGTATGATGAATATCCTTCCTGTGTTTATAACTTCAGGATTATTTTTGATATTTGTATGATAATTAAATGACAATAAGGGTTTCACATATGAACTTTCAAGGAGCAGATGCTAACGTTTATCCTGTTTATGTTTTACCAGGACCTTCTGAACAAAACCTATTTTCTTCTTTTAGTAATGAAATTCTAGTAAAGCCCTACTCATAATTTTCAGTTGGATATAAGCACTATTCAATTGTATTGGTCCAGGAATCTTTAGTTATTTAGTAGGCCTGAAGAATAGATTTCTGAAGTCCAGCTTAAAGAAGTTCTGAGGTGATCAATTTTTTTCTCAGTGGAAATGTAGACATCTTTATTTGTAACATCCTTATTGGTAACACATTCTGCTCCTCTCTTCAACCTATATTTTTTTGTGTGTATCCCTGGGGGTTAATGTAGCATCTGTGTTATGTTAACCTAAATTGGGGGAAAACAAACAAACTCTTGTAGTCTTACAGTTTCCATCTGAGTGCAGTGTTTCTCTCTTCTATATTTGTTGTTAAAGAGATGTTGACAAATATGAAATACTCAGGTAAGAGACAAGAACAAAGAACTTCCTTATAAATCATTTATTTTCTATTATATGTATAACTTTCTATGATTTACTGAGATGCATTTTTAAACATTAAGATTTAAAAAAATATATTTGTTAAACAAATCTATACTATACCTAGAAATATGATGAGAAATTGCTATGAGAAACTCGTTATACAGATTCAGATTTTTTCGGTATATATATATCCCTTAAAAATTATATTGTTTAAGACGGTACAAGTAAAATAAATGTGGTCCATTGTGTCTAAACATTATAGGACCACATGGAAACTAAGGAATATCTTTCTTATGACCAACTTATATTTATTTTCTTCAGAAATCAAAAATCTCCACGTATGACAAAATGTGGGCCTTTATGAGTAGCAGAAGGCAGTCAGTGTTGGTCAAAAGTAATGAAGAAGGAATCCAGCGAGTCCTCACCTCTGATTATGCTTTCCTAATGGAGTCAACAACCATCGAGTTTGTTACCCAGCGGAACTGTAACCTGACACAGATTGGCGGCCTTATAGACTCCAAAGGTTATGGCGTTGGCACTCCCATGGGTAGGTTATATGTCAGCTATTTGTTCTTTGTTCATTAATCTGAGTTGCTGTAAGACAGCGGTAAAACAGTGTTTCCACATATGCCATTAGGAATTTTGTTTTAACCAAATGCATCCTGCTACCCCTCTGTGACTATATAAAAGCAGGTTATCAATTTGTATAAAAGCAGGTTATCAATATATTCTTCTAAATAGGTAAGTCAAAAAAGGAAAAATTAATTTCTATCAAAATGGTCAGTGGATATTTTTACTGTATCAGTGTTGAAAAACCCACAGCATAACCCAGCTAACCTTCTCTTTTCAATCTTAAATTCAAAAAATGTTTTATGAGTACACTAAAGTTTTTGTAACAATTTACTTTTTTAAATCTGTGGCTTATGAATACAGTGTTTGACTTAGAGAGTTAACTAAAATAAGTGAGGCATAAATGGCTCTCATGAATATTATTAGAATTGTTTTACTTAAAAGAAGGTGCAAACAGCAGACTATTTACCAATGCCATCTAGAATACTTAACACTGAGGATTATTTGTAACATCCCTCTTCTTTCATATGGCAAATTATTTTTAATCAAAATAATCAAATGAGATAATGAATTGTAATTTTCAGAAAACAATAATAAAAATCTTGATTATATATACACAAACATGTATGAATATGTATATGTTTGTGCTGTAAGTAAATACATATATATATATATAAAACATTACAGTACATATGTACGTGTGGTAGACAGAATAATGGCTTCCCAGAGATGTCCATGTCTTACTCCCCAGAACCTTTGAATATGTTACTTTATAGCAATATACTTTGAATATAGCATATACTTTGAATACGTATCATAGCAAAAGGTACTTTGCAAATGCGATTAAGTTAAGGATCTTGAGATGGGGAGATTTTCCTGGATTAACCATATGGGTCCAATGTAATCACAAGAGCCCTTGTAATAGGGAGAGTATAGGGTTGAGTCATAGTTAAGATGTGATTTTGACGGGATGTAAGAGAAAGAGACAGGGACAGAGAGAGAGAGAGAGAAAAGAAGAGAAGGGGAGAGGAGAGGAAAGGAGAGAGATCTGTAGATATTATTTGTTGGTACTGAAGATGGAAGAACGAGCCATGAGCCAAGAAATGCCAGGTGACCTTTAGAAGAAATACAGTCCTTCAGAGACATCACTTTTAGGACTTCTGACATCTAGAACTTTGAGATAATAAATTTTATATTGTTTTAAGTCACTAAGGTGACGGTAATATTTTAGAGTAGCAACAGGAAACGAATTGTAGAGAGAGAAAAAAGTAATAGCATATTTTATTTACATCAATGTACTTTTTGAAAGAAAGGGGAAAACATATTCATGATTTATCACAGTAGTAACTAGTAACACCATACATGTTTTGGACCTTAACTTCTGCGAATTTGTCAATGACTTGGTTAAAACCAATCATTGCTTTCTGGCAACTCTGAAATGTCTAGGAAGTCAAATAATTTTCTGCCAAAAAAAAATTAATATTAAATCACACTACATATGGAAAATCATCTGAAATTTATTAGGATTTAAAATAGCTTTAATTAGTTTCAACAAAATTTTGAGATACTAATTCTTGCATTTATGTAGTAGGGTCATAATAAAGAATAATTGTGCAGTCATTATAGAAATGAAAAAAAAATAAACTTGAGTTCTTACTCCCAAAATAGGCAAGTGTAGCTGAGTCAATACAATTGAGGGGTAAATGGTATAACTGCAATTTTCCTGTTCTATTTCTGGGTAGAATATAATGCTTATTAAATAATTAAAGATAAATATTTGCTAATTTGAAAGTCAATAAAAGCTCAGTTGTTAAAACTCAAAAATAATTGTTTAGAACTTAGACCAACAAAAGATATTTTAAAGGAGGAATATTTTATCTTTTACATGTTTTAGACTTTCCAGTGCATAATGATACTGATGCTACTGCTTTTAAATTCTCCACAGAAAATATACTCCCACCAGGCAAAGGTTTCCTCAAGCTTTGTCCCTGTTATTCCAATATTATGTACAAATTCAAAATTGGGCAATTAATTTTAATATACTATAAATGTATTAAAATGATTGCATTTTCACAATTATATTGCTGATAAACATTTTTTTACTTCTCAAATGTGTTAAATTATACTTTTATTTCCAGTAAGGCTTTGGTTTATTGCCTTAGCTCTGTTTGATGGGAGGACTCAAATCTTGGCATTCTGGATAGTTAGGTCAGTTATGGTTCTTTCCCTCAGTAAGAAATGCGTGCTGAACCCAGAAACTTCATGAGTTACTGCACCAGTTATTTGGAATATTTGATGCACAACTTCTTTGACAATTTTTGAAATATGTTTTCTTCCCTAGGAAAAATTATATATTCATAGAAGAAGAGGCTGATAATGTGCTGTGAATATCATATCATCATGCAGTATTCTGCACACTGATATTCTGAACTTATTCTTGTCACTACAGTGCCTTGGAAAAGTAACTTGAAATTTATGGCCTCTAACTTTAATTTTTTTAAACTAGTAAAAGAAGAGGATTGTATTATCTCAGGTCCATTTAAATGCTAAATAATTTGGCAGATAATGTACTTGATAGATTCTCAGAGTTTAGTCTAAATTAGGCTAGACTACATGGAGAAATATGGTTAGTTGATGTCTCAGAACACATTTAAAAAATCAGGCACACTCTTAAAGTAGTTATGAGAGGTGGAAGCAGTGGTTTGCTAGGCTCCCATCATCCTGTAGTTTCATTTGGGAAGAGCTGAAATAAATGAACACATTTTTTAGTGTTATCTCTGAAAGGAGTGAGACTCATATATTGCTACCACTTTCTCCTGGTTTCCGTTGTCTGGATAAGGGCAGGATTATTTGTCTCTCTTTTGCTGTTCATTGTTTCAACCACCATCATACTCTGCATTTCTCAACTGGGAAATTAGCATTTGCCTTTTATGTTACCATTGCTGAAGCATGCTGAAAATGATATTAGTGTGTTAATATATTTACTTATTTTAAAAATTGTGTGTAATTATAAACAAACAAACAGGATTCATTAAGGTGTGAAAAATATTCCTTGAGGTTCTTGCTCTTTCTCAGCGAAAGTTAATGAGAATAGCTATATTCAAAGCAGAGGAATATGGGCTAAGGTTCTGCAAAATTCAGATTAGTTCCAGAAGTTCCCCAGGCTTTTTAATTTATATATTCAGGAGCTATAATCCACAGTGAAAATTTCACCGTTAGTAATATTCTATATGTAATCAAACAGAGGAACTTACTTTTCTTTGCTTTTATTATTTCTCAGATTTTGAGGTATTTTCAAGAAAGCCTATGTAGTTTGGTGAAGAGAAATATCATGAATCTTTTTGAGTGGGAAATCAGAAAAAAAATTTTAAAATTGTACATATATCCACCCGTGCCCTATTTCCCCCCAAATTCATACATCCTCTTCTTAGCCTGCCACGCTACCTTCTAATTGATTCGTTTAGGGACCTCACCACCACCATTCATCACTCTGAGTGTGATCGTTACTGCCCAAAGTGTGCTGTGAGATCTCTGAATGACTCAGAATAAGCTATTTAATTAAGGAAGCTCTGTTTACACAAAAATACCTTAGTGGAGCAATCAACAATGATGTGAAGGTAAATGCTAAATAAGCTTAAGCAAGTTTAATTAAGTCTGGAGTGACATTAAATTCCTTTCATAGTTTTCCTGACTGCAGCAACTTTATTTTAACGTGGCATTTACTGTATGGTAGATTTTTGAAGTTGCAGGAGACCTTACTCGGTAAGTTAACTGAGCTTCTTATTTCATTCAAAATAATATTTTTAAAAGCTCGGAGTGAGTTAAAAGCAAGGAGCAAAATCATGGTAGTTTCATTAAGGAATGTCTAAATTGTGTGAGCAGGTGCCGTCTTGCCTCTTATTTCACCATAGGTGATAATCTATTTATCTGAACTGGGAGCATTTCTCCTCCTTAATGGCATTTTTGGCTGCATTGCTTCTCTCCTGACTGCCCGTACTTAAAAGCCTTCTTGGTTTCTCTTTTTCAAATGTTGAATGCATATTACACTTTGAGGACTAGGCAGACTCAGCAGTGCATGAGCTGGTAGGAAAGTAGCAGTCTAGAAAAAATCCATTAGGGCCAGTTGGTGTTATTTTGCTTTGCTTTATGCAATTTGGTAGAAATATTATAAAATGACTGAAGGGTCTCATTAAGATGATTTCTATGTTTAGCAATGAGTTAGTGACCTCTTTCTTTCATGTATTAGTTCCTCACAACTTTAATAACAAGCAATGTATGTGGCAGCTGAAAAAGGGATGGAATTGTGCTCATGTCTGTGCATATTATTGATAATGTAATTTTCTGTAATTTCAGTTGTTTCTATTTTACTTGTAGGATTAAATCAATAGTGAATTCCAGTCAGTGAGTATATAATTATTTAACAGTCAGTGAGTAACTATTTCTGTGAACAAAACCTAAAATAAATTAGTCATATAATAGAGAATTACTGAAATACACACTACACATGAGGAATGTAAAGATGAAGTGGACCTATTTACAATGCCGTTTAATATGAAGATTAAATTTAAAGATAATTTTAGTCACACACAAAGCTGTTACATATGTTTTATTTCTCTCGTATTTACTGATTTAATTAGAAATATTAGGGTGTATTGTATTTAGTAATTGACTTTAATGTTACCTTTACAAGCTAATGCTTTAAAACAGTATCATCTATGAATATCCAAAAGCAGTAGTACTATTAATAATCCTCAAGTAACTTTTATCAAATTATGTTTGATAAAATTACGGGTAATGTGCTTACCCATAATTAGCCTAAAATAAAAAATGTAACAATGGGTTATATTATTGACTTTTTATGGTAGACGTGCACCACTTAGGCATATAAACAAAATGAAATTTCCTTTTTTTACTTCTGTTTTCTAATATTAAATGCATAAGATTCACTATTTTTTTTATTTCTCATGATTTGGTGAGATAAGAGATGTAGAATTGGTACTGGTGGAGGTATGTTGTTTGTTTGAGGCAGATGTCAGTGTTTGTTAAAATGGAAATCAGTATGAGAAGAATGTTGTTCCCTGTTTTATTCACCATCCATTTCTAAAATTCTCAATTTATCATATAATAAGTACTGTAATAGTCATCATTATAGATGCATAAAATTGCCAGCCTTCAGATTTTCAGCTTTACTGAAATAAATGAATACATTTGTCTTCATTAGTTTAACATAATGCACAAAAATTGATGCAAATTAGTCATCTTTCTGCAGGTCAATCCTTCCATTAAAATGCATTCTGTTTTCCCTTTGCATAAGCAGCACAATTTTAATATTTGAAGTGATTTTGCAGGGCTACATCTAGATCTAATAATTTTCAGAGACTGAATTAAACAAAAAAACCCTCAAATTACACCTGTTCAATCTGTACATTCCTGGCATATTTGTTTTAGTCTAGATGACATGTCACTGAAAACATGAGAATCTCAATAAGTTATGCCATATCCACAGACATCATCAACACGCTGCATGCTACAATCTAAGAGACTTCAAGAGGGAATTTGATGAATTGTGAGCACCACTGTGCACAACCGTCATTAACATTGTAAATGTTGACCAAATGGTACCCAAACAATGCAGAAATGGATAATTCTCATAAAACAGAGTTCTGACAGATTTTATACACAAAGATTGGACCATTTAATTCATTTAATGTTTTGTACTGATTAGTCCAAGACCATGACTTCAAATTTTACTTTAGATTAGTTAGCCACAGACTGTCAGACTATGTCAGACAGTTGTCCTTGGGTTAGCAGAGGTAGGTAAGATCAATGAGTCACTCTTATTAGAAAAAACTAGTCAAATGTTTGTTCTAAATACCAAAGCCAAATGCTTTGCATTTGCTGACGCTCATGTGACAGACATACTCTTAACATGTTGCACGGAGTCTGTGGCCTTTGAAGTCAGATGACTTGTGTACAAATTTTAGTTTCACCTGGATGAAACCTGATGAAGTTACTGAGTCCCTACTACACTTAGTGTCCTTATGTATAAGTGGATACAACCATGTTCACATAATTGAACTGTGATAAATATTGATCATATTGTATTTATAGTATTTGAATCAGAATATGTAGCATAAAGAATTTTAAAGAAATGTTTTGATCACTTCTAATATGAAGTTATAGAAAATTTTAAAAAATGAAAAGTGTTTTGAAGAAATGTTCTCTAATAATTGAAAGAATATGTTAGTGGTCTCTATTTTTACATTTTTAGAAATGTCTTGTCTTTATATATTTAGAGATATTAAATATATAGCAACGAAAGCAGAGTATTAGTATGACCCATTGTTAACCAATTGGAAACCTGTTTCTAATGAAACCTACTTGGGATTTTACCATCAGCTAATCAGTATATTGTAATTTGATAACTATCATTTTATGGGAAGAAAGTGATTGATATCTACTGTATAAAGTTAAGAAAATTCCTATCATAGGGCATTACCTAAACAAGCAAAATGGTTTTCCATTTCTAAATATGTCTTGAGTTTTTAGTAAACAGAGCTCAAAATGTATTAGAAGCATCATCTCTAAAGACATGTTTAGTAAACAATCTGTTGAAAAACAGAGCTCAAAATGTATTAGGAGAAAAATCATCTTCAAAGGCATGTATATTTTCTTTATATTTGACCAATCTACAAGAATGTTATTACTCTATCCTGCTTAGCTCTGTAAAATAATGAACATAAAACATAAATATAAATAATCTTTCTTTTTTAGAAGACAGACATGGAAAAACAAATTTGACATAAAATAGAGAAAATGCAATATTGGACATAAACAAATGCCTGTTATTAGTGCAGGGACTTAGATAGGTGGAGCTTAGTGAGACCAAAGCAGACAGGCCAAATTGCAAAAGGTACTTAAGCAATGCTTAAAGAATGGGTAGTTCACTGTCTTGAAAAAAAAAATTTTTTTTCTTCCAACTTTTGGGTTCTTGATGATTAATTAGGTAATGATTTAATATAAAATGATCTAATGCTTATAATTAATTCCTTGGAATTTTACATTAGATTGGGAACAAAAGCATAATGTAAGGAAATCAAACCATTCCTAACACTATTCTAAGTATTACTATGATGATGCCAAAATCATAAGAATGGTAGGGTTTATAGGATAAAATTATTTCTATTTTCATACTTAGTGTTAGAGTTTCATGGTTTAATACTCAATAAATATGACAGCAAATCTATTTCACCAGTCACTTTTAACTAATATAAATGAAATATGTCAGAACCAGTAAAAATAGTTGGCTGTTTCATTACAGGTTGATAACATTCTCTTTTTCACAAGTTAGAGGATATTCTGAATATTAATAAAAGGCAACTGTCTAATACATATAGTCTATAATTTGAATTCTTCATTGATACATTTTATATGCCATATATAAGCATCTCCCTTTATGATCTTAGGTACCTGAGTATTCTCCTGCGTATTCTATAAATATTCCTTCAAGTAGAACGTGTTTATATTATTTAAAAAATTTATTGTAAACTAAACATTTATGATGTATATATTTATGACGTAAAGGCGATATTGTGATTTATGAATACAATAAGGAATGATTAAATTAAGCTAATTAGCATATCAATCAACTCAGATACTTATCTTTTTTGTGGTGTGAACATTCGAAATGTATTAGAATTTTTGAAATGTACAGTACACTGTTACTAATTATATTCACCATGTTGTGCAATAGATTAAAAAAGACCCTATTCCTCTTGTCTGAGATTTTGTACCCTTTGACCATCATCTCCCCATTTCTGTCAACACTCCAGTCTCTGCTTTCTGTTTCTATCAGTTCAAATGTGTTAGATCTCACATGTAAGTGAGAATATGTTGTATCTGTCTTTCTGTGCCTGGCTTCTTTCATTTAGCGTAATATTCTCTTGTTTCATCTAGGTTGTCACAAATGACAACAATTTCATTATCGTTTAGGGCTGAATAGTATTCCATTGTGTCTATGCATACTGCATTTTCTTTACTCTCTGATTCATTATAAATATAATGTTGATCCTCTAACTTGGCTATTGTGAAAAGTGCTACAATGAGTAATGGAGTATGGACATCTCTTTGACAAACTGATTTCAAATCTTTTGAGTAAATACATAGAAGTAAAATTGATGGATCTTATGCTAATTTTACTTTTAGTTTTCTGAGGCGCCTCCACACTGTTTACCATGATGGTTGCACTAATTCACATTCCCATCAACAGTTTGCAAGGGTTTCCTTTTCTCCACATCCTCACCAATACCGGTTATCTTTTGTCTTTTTTTGTTGTAGCTTTTCTAACTAGTGTGAGGTGATAGGTCATTGTGGTTTTAATTTGCGTTTCCCCAATGATTAACAATGATGAACTTTTTTTCATATATCTGTTAGCCATTTGTATGTTTTCTTTTGAGAAATGTCTATTCAGGTCCCTTACTCATTTAAATAATTTTTTCTTGCTATTCAGTTGTGTGAGTTCTTAATATAATTTTGATTCAACACCTTATTGGGTGTGTGGCTTGCAAATATTTCTCACAATCTCTAGGTTGTCTCTTCACACTGTTAATTTTTTTCCTTCCTTTGCAGAAGCTTTTAGTTTGATGTAATCCCATTTGTCTATCTTTGCTTTTGTTGCCTGCACTTTTGGGTTCAAATCTAAAAAAAATACTGCCCAAATCAATGTTGTATAGTTTTTGCCCTATGCTTTTTTCTAGTACTTCTACAATTTCTGACCTTACTTTTAATTCTTTAATGCATTTTGAGTTGATTTATGTATGTGGTGTGAGAAAAAGACCAAATTACATATTCTGCCTGTGGATATCCAGTTTTCTCAATGCCGTTTATTGGAGAGACTATTATTTTCCATTGGGTGTTCTTGATAGTTTTGACAATTGACCATACATGTGTGGGTTCATTTCTGCACTCTCCATTCAGTTACATTGGTCAATGTGTCTATTTTTTCTTGGGAGGTGGGCAGTACCATGCTATTTTGATTACTATTGATTTGCAATGTAATTTGAAATCAGATATTGTGATGCCTCTAGCTTTATTTTATTTTATTTTGCTCATTATTGCCTTGAGTATTAGGCTTTTTTGTGATTTCACATAATCTATAGGATTGCTTTCCTATTTTTTATGAAAAATTACATTGGAAGTTTAATAGAGCTTGCATTAAAACTGTAGATAGCTTTGGGTAGGAAGAATTTTTTTTAATTTTTTTTTGAGATGGAGTCTTGCTCTGCCACCCAGGCCGAGGTGCATTGGCATGATCTTGGCTCACTGCAACCTCTGCCTCCTGGGTTAAAGCAATTCTCTTTCCTCAGCCTCCTGAGTAACTGGGATTACAAGCTCGCACCACCATGTCCGGCTAATTTTTTGTATTTTTAGTAGAGATAGGGTTTCACCATGCTGGGCCAGGCTGGTCTCAAATTCCTGACCTTGTGATCCACCCACGTTGGCCTCCCAAAGTGCTGAGATTACAGGCATGAGTCACCAGGCCTGGCCAGGAAGAAAATTTCTAACAATATTAATTCTTCCAGTCTATGAACATAGATTTCTTTCTACTTACTATGTCTTCAATCTCTTTCAGTAATGGTTTAGAGTTTTCAGTTTAATGCCTCCTTTTTCTTTCTGATTTTGTTTGAGTCTCCTCTCTTTTTGCCCTTAGTCTAGTAAAAGGTTTGTCTATTTTGTTTATTTTTTTAAAGACGTGACTGTTGGTTTTACTGATTTTTTTTCCTATGGTTTTTCCATTCTCTGTTTGATGTATTTCTGTTCTGATCTTTATTATTTACTTCTGCTAACTTTAGGGTTTAGTTTGTTCTTCCTTTTCTAGCTCCTTGAGGCATAATGTCAGGCTATTTGGGATCTTTGTTCTTTTAAGTACAGGCATTTGTTGCTATAAAGTTCCCTCGTAGAACTGCATTTGCTGCATTCTGTAGGTTTTGATATATTGTGTTTCTATTGTCATTTGTTTCAATATATTTTTTAATATTCCTTTTGATTTTTTATTTGACCTACTACTTGTTCAGGAGCATGTTGTTTAATTTCTACGTACTTGTTAATTTTCCAAGATTTCTCTTGTTAACGATTTCCAGTTTCATACTATTATGGTCAGAAACAATACTACATATAATTTCAACCTTCTTGAATGTGTTAAGATTTGTTTCATGGCCTAAACTATGCCCTGTCTTGGAGAATGTTACACGTAAAATTGAGAAGAAAGCATATTCTACTGCTCTTGAATGGAAAGTTCTATATATGTTTGTTAGGTTCATTCCATATAAAGTTTTATTAGTCTGTTTGCACACTGCTATAAAGAACTACCTGAGACTGAGAAATTTATGAAGAAAAGAGTTTTAATTGACTCACAGTTCTGAAGGCTTAACAGGAAGCATGACTGGGAGGCCTCAGGAAACTTACAATCATGGCAGAAGGCTAAGTGGGAGCAAGGACCTTCTTCACATGGTGGCAGTGGGCGCAGGTTCGGGGAAGAAGTGTCACACTTTTAAACCATCAGATCTCGTGAGCACTCACTCACTATCACAAGAATAGCATGGGGGAAATTTGCCTCTATGATCCAATTACCTCCCACTAGGTCCCTCCCTAAAATGTGGGGATTACAATTCTACATGAGATTTGGGTGGGGACAGAGCCAAACAATATCAAAAGTGCAGTTCAAGCCCAGTATTTTCTTGTTAACTTGCTATCCAGTTGATTTACCTATTAATAAAAGTGGGGTATTGGTGCCTTCTACTATTATTTTAATTTCTTCTTTCAGTCCATTAATATTTGCTTTATCTATTTAGGTGAATCAATATTTGGTGTATATATATTTACAATTATTGTGTCCTCTTGATGTATTTACTCCTTTGTCATTAAATAATGACCTTCTTTGTCTCCTATCAGCGTTTTTCACTTGAACTCTAAGTATAGCTATCCCTGCTGACTTTTGGTTACCATGTGCATGGAATACCTTTTCCATTGCTTTACTTTCAGCTATGAATACTCTTAAAGCTAAAAATAATCTCTTATATGCAACATATAATTTGATCTTTTTAAAAATACATGGAGCCACTGTATGTGTTTTGATTGCAGAATTAATTTATATTCAAGGTTATTATTGATAGGTAGCAACATACTCTTGCAATTTTTATTTATTGTTTTTTAAATAAAGCATTATTTTAGTTTGCATTTCTTTTATGACATATGATATGGAGCATCTTGTCATATGTTCTCTTGGTATTTGTATATTTCCTTTGATGAAGTGTCTGTTAAGGTCTTTGGACCATTTTTTAGTGGGGTTGTTTATTATGATTGTGTTTTAAAAGTTATTTGCATTTTTAACTAATTATTTATTAGGTATGTCTTTAGAAATTTTTTTTTTTTATTCTCTTGATACCAGATGATTTTTAACCTCTCTTCTCTCACTTCTACATGAACAGTGTCATTTATAGTTGGCTAAATTCTTCTGTGGCCCTGATATCTTGTACCTCATCCTATCCTCTCAATCTAGAAGAAATGAACAAAATGGATTTGAGATGCTCTCACTACCATTTTCCTTTTCTATGTACACCTTTCCAAAACTGGAATGTAGATGGAAAGAGAAGAGAGAGAAGAAAAAGGTAGCAAAAGTAAAAGAATTATCATTCTTACTCCTGTTATCAAATTGAAGTAATCTTTTTTGCTTACCTTTCCTGAAGACTAATTTATTATAGTTTCATCTGTCACATAATTCTATGACACATTCCCCTTTTTATTTGTAAAAGCTTGCTAAATTTTACATATTCTTTGTTACACTGAAAGCTCTAGGAGGGCAGGTGTCATGGTTATATTGTTCACTATTGTATACTTAGAATCTCATAGCTATGCTAAGTAATATTTATGTACTTAACAATTAATAGTGCGACCATAGGGGTAAAAATTGATTCATATATGGTCCTTGCCATTAGGACACTCATATTATCATCTTAATGGAGAAAAAGACACTTTAAAAATTGAAATATTATATACCAAATACTATATAGGAATATCTGAAAATGTGCTATGGTTCCAAAAGAGAGAGATACTATATATCTCTGTGGCAGCCTAGGGAAAGTTTGTAAAGAGATGAAAAGGTCAGCATAAGAAATTTATCTGGATAAGAGAAAGTTCAACCAGAAAATTAGAGAAAGAGTGAAAAAAGGTCAACCCAGGCAGAGGGAAACCCAACTTGTTTGTATTGTTGTCAGGTTAGATATAGGGAGGAGAGGATAAATTCAGAGAGGAAGTGATATGGTTTGCTCTGTGTCCCTACCCAAATCTCATCTTGAATTGTATCCCCATAATTCCCATGTATTGTGGGAAGAAGTCGGTGGGAAACAATTGAATCATGGGAGTGGTTCCCCATACTGTTCTCGTGGTGGTGAATAAGTTTCATGAGATCTGATGGTTTTATCAGGAGTTTCTGCTTTTGCATCTTTCTCATTTTTCTCTTGCTACCACCAGGTAATAAATGTCTTTCACCTCCCACCATAAATCTTAGGCCTCCCCAGTCATGTGGAAGTGTAAGTCCAATAAAACCTCTTTTTATCCCGTCTTGGGTATGTCCCTATCAGCAGCATGAAAACAGACTAATACAGGAATCTTGAGATAGGTAAAAGGAAGGGATTGCGTGACATAGTTAATAATTAGTATTTTATCTGATATCTCAAGAGCGCCACTACAAAATTTTCAGCAAGGTAGTGATTGAACAGATATCCAATATGAAAAGGTTATTAGGTATCAGAAAGATTGGTTCACTTTTATCTGACACCATTTTGGGATTAAAATGTTATGGATTGATACGTTTTTAAAGATGAAATTACTCTTTTTGTGTCTATCATTTTTGCTCATGAATTTCTTATACTTCTATAAAATTAAGGCCTTTCAATGGTATTTCTCTGCATTAGTCCATTTTCGCACTGCTGATAAAGACATACCTGAGACTGTGAAGAAAAATAGGCTTAATAGCCTCACAGCTCTATGTGATTGGGGAGGTCTCACCATCACAGAGGAAGGTAAAAGGCACTTTTTACATGGTGGTGGCAAGAGAGAATGTGAAAGAAGCAAGAGTGAAAACTCCTTATAAAACCATCAGATCTCATGAGACTTATTCACTACCACAAGAACAGTATGAGAGAAACTGTCCCCGTTATTTAATTATCTCCCACCACGTCCCTTATAACATGTAGAAATTATGGGAGTACAATTCATGATGAGATTTGTGTGGGGACACAGCAAAACTGTATCAGCCTTCAAAAGAAAATACAAGGAGTGATGACAGTAACTGCACCCGAGTTAGGTCCTCTTAAAAGGTTAGAAATGGGCCCACAAAGTGTTTAATTGTTACATAGTAAATGCTTAGCTTTATAGAAATATATTATAATTATTGGAGATAATTATGGATTATATACAATTACAGTTTGGCTAAATAATTCAAATTGCTGAAGATAAAATTATAAGAATGCATGACAAATTATTAGGTAATTATTATGTTACTTTATATAAACATGCATTCATTCAATAAATATTGTGTATATATTGTGTACCAGGTATTATACTAACAAATGCCACCTCTGCTTATTGGGATAAATATATATTAATCAAATAATCACAGAAATTCTTTTTTAGTTTAAACTGAGCCAAGTCCTACAGAGGAAAAGAAAATAAAGAAAATGGTGTCATGATATTGTATAATAGTATTATTGACTAAATAAAACATCAAACTAAAATATAGTGTTTAAATAGGCATAAGAATTTGTAAACTTTTTTTGTCACTACATATTCTAGGCGGTCAATACAAGAAATGTGAAATAAGTCTGCTTATGAACTCTATGTAGTCTATTAAATTTAATAAGAGCTTGAGAAGATGTGCAATACTAAAATTCTGACAGGATGTATTTTGACTAAAATTGATCATTTTTTGAATTCATTATGTTATTCATAAAACATTTCTTACTCTGTGATAGCACTTCATTAATGCTTAATGAAATAGATGAGTAAAGGATGGTTGCTTACCTACCACTGACAAGTAGTCTGGTCTGGTCTTAAGCCAATATTTAAAGTGACTTATGTTTTTTGGTATATGTTTTGGAAACACTTATTGGACTAAACTTTTTCAAAATAGAGGAATAACTAAAGCATTATTATAATTTTTTGAGACAAGTCCCTGGAATGTTATATGATTAATGATTATCATATAATCACATACCCACAAAGCATGTAAATTAGTATATTTTAGATAATGCCTAATGTATTCAAGTAATGACAAGCTAGAAGAAATGTATTACATTGAAAAAGAGAACCTACAAAAAATACAAATTGATAAGCTGTGAGTTCACAATATGTAAGTTCAAAGGCAGAAAGGAGAGTACATAGAGTCAGACAGAAAAATCTAATGAAGGGTCACCATGTTTTCTTCGACACAGAGAACACATGTAATAACAATAGTAATTGTTATCTAACGTTATCTTACTTTACAATAAGTATTAATAGTAATTATTGTTTCAAAGCAGTGCAAATTGAATTTAAAAGAAAAGAATTTATGGGGACATTAATAAGAAAAGGGAAAAATTCTTCCCCAACAATAAATTTAAACATTATAAACAAGTATTTATTTTTTCTGTTCTTTCCTTTAATAGATAGATGGAAGCCTTTATTTTGCTGATGTGTAATGTGAATATGCACGAGATATATTTGATATGTAGTATTACTCAAGATTATTTGTACAAGTAATACTTTAAAAATCAAACAGATGTACATTTACCAAAAACAGAAGTGCATGTGGGAATAGCCAATTTGATTGTAATGAGTTTTAGAAGGAGATATATTATAAAAAGCAAGAATGATTTTGTGTCTGGCCCTTGTAATTGATTAAAGCATACAGAAGCTTGATTTGAAAGTACACAAACATTTGAAAGGCTGAATGAGAGATTTCCAGAATGTAAGATAATGCAATTTCAGCATGTTAAATATAAGATACATTGATTTCAGGATATATTTTTCAATATAGGATAATGTGATTTCAGTATGTTCATTATTGGACAATTTGCTGTGCAACCTTTAAAGAAAAGTTATTTATCAATCAATAAGCCTACCTCAGAATTAAAAGAAATGCTGACTGCATTTACTTTATTAGTTCTATATTATATAGACATAATGAAATAAGATAAAGAGAAAAATGTTGGCATGTAAAATTCAGAGTTTGTACAGGGTAGTAAAAGGGCAATAGAAGAAGTAAATCAACATATTGTGCACAATAGACTTAAACTTTAAACTTAAGTATTTAGAACTACGTGCGCATTTCATTCTACAAGTAAGGTTCCTAGAATGATAGAGAGGAAAGAAAGGAAGAAGGAAAAAACGGGGGAAAGGAAAGAATGATAGAGGGGGAGGGGAGAGAAGAGCAGGGGAGGGAAGTGGAAGTTAGGGAAGGAAGGGGGAGGGAACAAAAGAATAAGAAACAGGGCCCTGAGCGCGGTCGCTCAGGCCTGTAATCCCAGCACTTTGGGAGGCCAAGGCAGCTGGATCACAAGGTCAAGAGATTGAGACCATCCTGGCCAACATGGTGAAACCCCCTCTTTACTAAAAATCCAAAAATTAGCTGGGCATGGTGGTGCTTGCCTGTAATCCCAGCTACTCTGGAGTCTGAGGTAGGAGAATCACTTGAAACTGGGAGGTGGAGGTTGCAGTGAGCTGAGATGGCACCATTGCACTCCAGCCTGGGTGACAAGAGCAAAACTCGGTCTCAAAAAAAAAAAAAAGAAAGAAAGAAAGAAAGAATAAGAAAAAAAGAGAGGACAAGAAAGGCAAGAAAAAAAAAGAATAAGAAATAAAAAGAGAGGATGGGAAAGACAAAAAAAAAAAGGAAAGGGAAGATAGAGGAATGAAAAAGTGGGGAGGGAGAAAAGGAGGAAAGGAGGGAAAAGAGAGAAAAGGAGGGAGGGAGAGAGAGAGGGAGGAAGGAAGGAAGGAAGGAAGGAAGGAAGGAAGGAAGGAAGGAAGGAAGGAAGGAAAGAAGGAAGGAAGGAAGGAAATAACAAAGGAAGATAAGAATAACTCAATTTAATAAACCCAGCAATTTAGCTCTGAAATATTTGGTGAGATTGTGTTCACTGTTTATAATAATCACAGTTTAATCTCTTAAGGAGTTTTAATCTATGTCTTGTGAGAGATTCTCATGAAATCACAATATTACATAAAAATATTTGATTAAAGTTTAACGTAAAAGGGACACTTAGAGACAGTAACTCTATTGTTAAGGAAATTCTGGATAGATACATTTGTAGTTTTTATGTGCCTATCCATATGCTATCATTGTATGTCACTTGAAACTGCCTCTATACCTCCTTTGAGGGCTCATTTGGAGCATCAGGTCTTATACATCTGACATATGAAGAGGTTTTACTATGTAATAAATGTATGTACTAATACTGCCTGCTTCCCTCCTTCCCTTCCTCCCTCCTTCCTTCCTTCCTCCCTCCCTCCCTCCCTCCCTCCCTCCCTCCCTCCCTCCCTCCCTCCTTCCTTCCTTCCTTCCTTCCTTCCTTCCTTCCTTCCTTCCTTCCTTCCTTCCTTCCTTCTTTCCATTCACTCTCTACAACCTAGGACTTTTTTTACTTGGTAAATGGGATCTTTTGGCAACTTGTGAAAAGATCATTTACAAACATAACAGTTCCTTACTGTAAATATGGAGAATTTGTTTAAATTATCAAAGAAAGTCCCACTGAGAGCAGGGATATAAAAAGAACCAAAGATTAGAGATTGCAGTGAAGATTCAAGGCCTAATTTGGCTTTAAATGTGCTTGGTTTATCCTGAATTTTTTAAAAAATGCATTTATCCACGTTTTAAATATGTGAAATTTAGACAAAATATTTCATATTATCTCAAAAAAAAAAAAAAAAAAAAGAAAATATATGGTCACCCTGTGACCATATAGTCTCACAAGGTTTTAGTAAAACTGAAACTGAAGGCCATCTGTCTATTTTGAGTGTTGCAGTTTTCCAGATATTTTTGTCTACCTTCCTCCATTCATTTATGGTTGTCTGTCCTCCTAACAGTTTGAAAATTGACTCTAAGTTACAATGATGCATGTTCTAATAGATACATTTATAATTCCCTTAGTGTTTTCTAATTAAACTTAGAGGCCTCTTGAAAAAATATAGATATTTCTTGAAGGCGACCTACATTGTGACTCCTGAGCTTCTCTCAGTTGACATTCAGTAACATCAGTTCTTCATTTGCCAGCATACAGATTCATGTGGGAGTTTGGACTTGGGAGGAACTATCTCTATCTACATAATTAATGAGTGTTCACTTCATTAGAGCTAAGTGCATGGCTGTTCGTGTCACAAGGAGAATGGAAGATTCTTTCATTCTTTGGTCTCAATGTGTCCTTGAGATTTTTCATCTAGCTGAAATTTCAGTCCACATTTAACCTCAACTGGCATATTTTCAAAAATACTTCCAAAGGAGCATCAAATTATGTATGAAATAACTAATAATTCATTTTTAATTACTTGTCCTTTTAAAAAATACTTAAACTAGATCAATGAAGGAAGGACAAGTAAAACATGTCACTGATTTATTGGCATTGATTATATTCCCTATATTATTTCATCATTCTTAAAACCTTAATAAGAAGCCCATTAACTTTGTACATTTGATTCAAATCAAATATCATTTAAACATTCCTATATTCATAAAAGCAAGTATACTGAGGTTTGCTGGTAATGGGAAATTTGTATATTTACAATCAATGCTGGAAATAGGAAGTTCAGGTGGCAAGAAGTCAAGAGGTGTCTCACTTGCTGAAAAGTAGGGTGCTTTTGTTCATTTGTGTATTATTTTGTTCTTGAGAGTGTAATGGAGAATATAGTGTTTGAAGATGCTGGAATAGACATCGCAATGCAGTTGGTGCATATAGTGAGTTGGCAATAAAATTATATTCTTTCAATAGTTCTCAAAGTGAGAAATGAACTTTCATAAAATAAATACTTAAGTGCATTAAGAATTTTTTATATTTGAAAGTCTACTTTCCAAGTAATCACCCTCCACAAATCTTGCTTATAATTATATTTATAGAAAAGAAATTACAGGCTGAGCACCATGGCTCACGCCTGTAATCCCAGCACTTTGGGGGTCCAAGGCGGGTGGATTGCTTGAGCTCAGGTGGTCAAGACCAGCTGGGCAACATGGTGAAACCCCATCTGTACTAAAAATACAGGCGGCGTGGCGGGCGCCTGTCATCCCAGCTACTCAGGATGCTGAAGCAGGAGAATTACTTGAGCCTGGGAGGCAGAGGTGGCAGTAAGCTGAGATCCCATCACTGCACTCCAGCATGGGTGAAAGAGCGAGATTCTGTCTACAAAAACAAACAACAACAACAAAACACACACACACACACACACACAAAGAAAAGAAATTACAACTTTTTGTTAACCAGGTGTGGCCATTTTCACAAACACTATCAACACAAGATTTGTTCATACACTGTTTCTCATTCAAAGACATTTGATAAACTATCATTCTGCTTAAAATGGAGATCCCATCAAGTAAGCATTTATTTTGCAGGGAAAATATATGATTATCAGAATAAAATTGATCTTTCAACTGGCACCATGCTAGATATAGCAAATTAATAAATACTGAATAGTCAAGCAAAATGACCTTAATTTATGGTGTTTTATTACATATCACAGAGACTCAAGCACCATGTTATTGCTCTTATGTTAAGATGCTTTTAGTCAGTTACTATGCTCCTCAGAATATGCAAACATTTGCTGAGAGCCTATTTTTTGAAAAATGAGAATTCAGATGGATGGATGTTTCTTTAGTGTGCTTTAGTGTTTATGCTAATGGTATAGATACTCATCTGCATTAGATATTACATAAGTGATATTTTTGTTAATTCGTTGACCAGAAACATATAAAAATAATGAAGCACATGCATCTTTCTATATCTGTTAGATGGATGGATGGATGGATGGATGGATGGATGGATGGATGGATGGATAAATGTGTGAATGGACTGATTGGACAGACAGACAGATAGATAGATATCCTCCATACAAAAAAGCTTGTAATGTATTTAGGAAAACAGGCCATATCTCAACAAGTAAATAATAATACCAGGGAACCTAGGCTGAATGCCCAATAAGTGAGTGATTAAAATAGAAAATAGTATAAGGTGGTCTAATATATTGAAATCTGAAGTGGTTGAGGGGCAGAATTTACATTGCACATTCGTGTTAGATTAGTATTTTAAGAAGAGCACAAGGGAGAAACTGAGAAGCAGAAATTCCCCTAGTATACTTGAGAATTATTGCATAATGAAAATGAATTATTTGACTTCTAATTATAGGAATGGGCAATGCTCCTATTTAGGAAAGCTGTAAAAAATGTGGACAAGCCATGAACTTCTATAGCTTCTGAGTAGAGAAAAGATTATGTTAAAGAAACAACTCTTCAGTTGGGTTTGGTAGATCTTCATTTCTCGAACTTTTTCAACAGGTTACTTACATTCTATGATTCTTGTCTTTCTACTTTTACATTGCCTACTCTCACTAAAAGATGTATAGATGTGAACACATTTAAATCAAAACAAAATTACAGGCAATGTTGAATACAAGCTGAAATGTTTAGTATTTTTCCGCAAGCAGGAAAACACTATGGGTGAATCTGTACACAGAAACTGGAATGTTCAGTATAGTGTCTTAGGAAAAAGATTACACTTTAGAAGCAGGCTATTTCTAGGTGGGAGAAAGCAATAAAACCAATCCTTTGGAACAGATGTAGAAAAATGCGTGTGCTTCAATATTTTTGTATGTTTCTGGTCAACAAATTAGCAGATATTACTTATCATGTAATATCTAATGCAGATGAATATGTACCTCCATTAGCATAAGCAATATATTTTATTTATATTGTTGCCTCCACCAGAAAAACAAAACAAAACAAAACATTGTCTCTGAAAAAATAAACTGATAAAGAAACAACGCCCCAAATTTTTACCATATCATGCTGTGTACCCCTTGATTTATAAATTAAATTGCCATAATGATTTTTAAATTATCTAAGACCATGCAACCCATGACTTCTATTATGCACATCACATAACAGATACTAGTGACTGCTCATGATCACCTAAGTAAAAGGTACCATCGAATACAGCTTATTAGTAATTATTCCCTTTAATTACTGCATTTAATCTTGGGAAACACCTTTTTCCACAACTTTTCTGGTCTAAAAATAGAGATAGCTGTTTTATCAGTGCTCTGGTTTCAGTGTAGAATAAATTGTAGATATGAATGAAACATCTTTGCACTCTATCCCTTTTCCTTTGTGGATCCTTTCTTACTATTTTCCAGTGCTGTAAGCTGAGTCCACCTTTTAGGAGACATATTCTTTCTTAAAACAAAATGCATTTAATTCCTCATTATCTAGCAAGGCTGTCCACTGTAATGATCTTGTTAAACGTCTATGTCTTTTTTTCCAGTTGTTTTTGTCTTCTGAAAAAAACACTGGCACACTTTGAAGCATTTTGAAAAGTCTCTGCCCTCCTCTCATCTTGCTAACCTTTAATTATGAAATTTTGGATTCCTTGAAATACTTAACATAACCTCTCCTTTCTTAGGTTCTCCATATCGAGACAAAATTACCATAGCAATTCTTCAGCTGCAAGAGGAAGGCAAGCTGCATATGATGAAGGAGAAATGGTGGAGGGGCAATGGTTGCCCAGAAGAGGAGAGCAAAGAGGCCAGTGCCCTGGGGGTTCAGAATATTGGTGGCATCTTCATTGTTCTGGCAGCCGGCTTGGTGCTTTCAGTTTTTGTGGCAGTGGGAGAATTTTTATACAAATCCAAAAAAAACGCTCAGTTGGAAAAGGTAAATGTTACTTGTTTACAGTTTAAATTTAAAACAATTTTTGTTGTCATATTAAAACACAAACCAGAAGTGTTTTTATGTTGCCAGCTAATGATAATGCTTAGAACTATTGCTCTAAATTGTCTTATGTCATTCATTATGTAACAAAATATTTTATTTTGTGAAATATAACATATTTCACAAAAAGACTCATAGTCACCTTTAGGATTTTTTATTTAATTGTAATATATTTAATTATAGTCAGCTTCAGGAAAAAATAGCTGTTTCTACTCTTATTACAGACTTAAAAAAACTTCTGTTGCTTGAGTTTAGTTTGAGATACAGTTTAGTGATGAGGTTAGTGATGAGATACAGTTAATTAAGTGAGTAAAAATTGGACACTGTAATATGAAAGAAAAAATACTCTACAGATTAAAAATGAGGTTTTATATACAATATGGGTTAACAGTTTCAAGTTAAAGAGTAAGTTTTTATCTAAATAGCTTTAGTCCAATACATTTCTAGTTAAGAAAGATGTTAACTTTCATTGGTGAAATTATAGGTAATTTTCTATATTAATGAGTGTGTGAAAATATTATAGTTTCTTTTTGCCATTTAATAGTATTCTTAATCAATTCTTTGGTTTTTTGTACCAGAGTCCTTCTAAAAATATGTATAAACTTCAAAAATATTGAGTCTACTGCTATATTTTGCATTTTAATGCAGTCATTTGTAAAATGTTTTTTGTATTATCCTTGAAAAGTTGGTCACCTCATTCAGATTCTGTATTTCTAGTGCTATAATTTTCTCATTTCTGTAAATATGAGGAAGACTAGGAAAATAACTCCTTCAGATGCTACATGACACTGTTTGTATGCAGATTTATTGCTCTGGATATGACGAAACCAACAATTTAAAGCCTTCTAGTACATTATTTAATCTTTAGTATGTAAACATCTCTTTTGTTTTTGATAAAACTCACAATATTTTAGACTTAACTTTAATCACTGTGGCAGAGTGAGATGCTACAATCTTTAATATTTAAGAGGTTTATGAACTTGTATTGGTAAATAAAAAGAGCAGAAAAGTGGTATCTTGAAAATGATGCCATACAGGAATACCAGGTAAATATTTTTTCTAATATTCATTGATGTGTTTGTACCTTTAGAAATATTTTTTAAAATAAAAATGCTCCTTTGTCTCTAATAACTTACATCATATTTATCCTTCCTGGAATCAGAATTTTGGATACAGTATTTCTATATTTTTGCCTGATTACAGTACTTGACACTGAGGAATGTTATCATAAATGTATATTTTTATAATCCCATTTTGTCTGTGACTAAAATAACCAATTAAAATGTTTGAAGAATTCAGAAAATAACATGATTTGTTTTCACAGAACATTCAGGTTGTTATTTCTGCTGGCTTGGCTAACTCAAATATTGGTTGCATTTGTGTGTCTAAGTACACTTTTTATGTAATACTCATTTTTATAGTGTCATTTTATAATGAATTTTGAAACTAAATCTAAAGAGCTAACCAAAGAATAAATATTAACTCATTAATTACCATTTTCATTATAATTTGTCAATCAGTGTGATATTTAATGCATTAATGTTCTATATAAGAATGAAAATCATAGAAGAAATACGTGTTTTCTACTTAGAACCTCAAATAATCCATATGTAATAATTTTCAAGTTATAGCTCAGTATTAAAACAAATTAGTCTCTTGATGATATGTGGTATTCTACTGTACTTACCTCTATGTGTCCCATTCATTTGATTTATCTAGGCTGATTTATCATTGATGTATCTCTAGTGCAATTTTGTTTTACATGTATTTGGTTAAAACAAAAACAAAGGATATGAGGATTTAATTTTGTAATGTAATGTGCTTCATTGTTATTATGAACAAGTTTAGTTGAATTTTTCAGATATTATCCAGATCTCGACATTCTGTGGATCTATATGACCCTCTAAAAATTAGAAAAATAAAATTAATGTACCTTTTCAAATGGAAACAATGAGGCATTAACATTGCACTAGAAAGAAATAACTGAGTAGATATTACATGAGCATTATAGTCACTCCACAATGCTTTGCACACTGTCTCTACATAGCTGCCACAATAAAATCCAAATTCCTTAAGTTAGCAGATGAGAGCCTTTCACAGCTGTCCCTGTCCACTGCTGTAGCTTTATGTTTTGTTCCTTTCCAATTTGCACCTTTACTACAGCCACATTACATTTTAACTCTCAATTTCCCAAGATTATACTCTTCCTTTTGACTGGAGCAATTCTTGTCTATTATTCTACCTTGCAAACTCTCACAAACATTTTATATTAGGCATTTAAAATGAAACATTAACTTGTCCAGAAAGCTTTCCCTAATCAAAAGATATAATGGGTTTGGGCACAGAGCATAGCTTGTTTCTAAGAAGTGGAAGTAGGTTTTCATTTCCTACTGCAATGAAAAAAAATGTGACTCATGTATCTCATCTTTTTACTTAGTTTATTTCAGGTACTGTCATAATCTAAAAACATGTATCTCCTTTTGAGAAAGCTGGGAAGGTATTTTGCCCCATGTCAAACCATTTCCAGCATTAGGTCTAGATATCTTCACTCTGTGAAACCCTAAGCACATCTCCATTATCCTGTTGACAGTATTGTATTCATATTTGCTGGTTTCTGAGTGTGGGTGCCTTTTCACATATTAAATTCTTCTTGCCTTTAGGACAAAGACCTAGTATTTTTTGTTTGTATCTCCAAGGCCTCAAATAGTGCCTGGTGGCATAATATCTATCTACCTACCTACCTATTTCTCTATTTACCTACCTACCTATCTACCTATCATTTAAATTAAGAATGAAGTTGATTGCAGTAACTTTTTTTAAAAAAGTATCATAAAGAAACATTATTTTTCTATATATTCAAAATGATAAATAATCATGAATTTAATGGAAATGATTCATTTTATTTATTTTGATAAATTAGGTTCTTGGGGCTCAGTTCTTCATTTTTCTTAAGAAAATTTAGGTTGGTCTACATGGTCTATATGGCTGTTTAACAAGTTACTTAATTTATTAAAATAAGTCATAAGATAGTCCTAGATTTTATCATATGTTTGAGAACATACAGAAATTCAGTTTACTTTTACTTATCAAAATTGTGTCTTTAGCCTAGATTTCTTATATTTCAAAAATAAGGTAAACACTTGTGAGATCAATTATTTACTCAATAAATATTTATTGATAAATAAATATACAGTGAATTGTGTTTTGCCCATTGAAGGAAAGCACGAATGTATTGGTGACTAAACAGTTTGTCAGATATGTCAGATATATATGAAACTTAGTTGAATGTGAACTTTGTGAATAAAATTTATAAATAACGAATATCTTTCCATATTAAGTCTTACTTTTAATAACGGTGATAAAATTATATTAATTTATAGGTGAAAATAAAATACCTTGTATAATACATATTATAAATACTAGTGAAAACAAATAGCTCTTGATAATGATAGCCTTTCTTGTAAGTTGTTGGATAATTAAGATTAATAGGCAAATGTTTCACACTTTTAAATGAGGGCAAGTTAAAAATTAAAACAGAAAATAAAGCTGAACTATGTGGACCTTAAAGCATTTTAACAATGGAAATTGCATTCCTTTCAGATAACCACAAGATGGTGTATCATAATTTTTATAAAAATGGTTTTAATTGTGAAGTATATGTTAATGAATCAAGGACACATTGCTTTTTATTTATTCAAACTTTTAAAATACTTAAAAAGTTTTCTCATCTGAATGTGTCTGAAAAGGTAACTGATCACCACATGCATTTTATAATTATTTTTCTTTTTGCCTTACATCTTCTTTGATTTTAAAGATATGTCTACTGAAGTTTCACTGAGAAAGCAATCCAAGAAACTGTTGTATATCTGAGATAATTATCCCATTTTGGGTGTATGGATTTGGTTGAAAGGCCTTGTTTCCCTCTTCTAAGACTTACTTCTGGCTATAACAAGCTGCTTAATATACTGAATTTCGTTTTCTCTGGTAATATTTATAATATATTGGCTTTGTAGGCAAGAATTATAAGATACCATAATAACTTTAGTTTTTATTAAACTTTTATAACATGGATTATTAATGTTTAAAATTATGCATTTCTTAAATATTTGAATATGTCTGCTTTTAACAGACATACATAATTTTTCTTTTTTTAGGTTTTCAGCCAGAACAGCAATATAACTTCTATAGTTTGATCTCTTTATGTGTGTTTTGTATATAGAAATAATATTTCCCATGTATTTGAAAATGTATTTGTTTATACAAATTGTTTTTATTGAACTGTTTGAATATAAATTTTTGAGTTTCCTGACATAAAAAAATCTTAAGATGAAGCCAAAAGCACTCCTTATTTTTTAAGTGTAAACTAAGTAAATATGTCTCAGAAATATAAATATATATATTATTGCTCAGATAACTGAATTTGTGCACTAAGGGTCCCATCTTGAACACACATTGTTGTTGTCTTTAAAATGGTAAAAATGTATTTTTAAATCTATGTGATATTGTTTTTTAGGACATAGTCTACTTTGGTCAATATAGTTGTTTCTATTATAGAACACTGGCAAATTTTACCCAAGAAAATCTCTAAATAATTATATTTTTATGGTGCACTGATAGTTCAAAAATATTTTTTGAGGGCACATAGAATATTCTTCAGTGTATAGATGAATAACACATTTGGAATATGGCTGTAAATCAGAGTAGTAGAAGCACAAATGAACAAAACATTTCAATCTGGGGGATGATGAGAACAAAATCAGAGGGTTTAGTTTAAACCCGCAAGACTAGGGATCCTATTTGAAAGGTTATTTACAAGGAAAACACGTAGCAAAGTCAACTAATTCTGTGTTTCATGGAAACAGAAGAATGAAAATAGGTTGTTCACAGATACCTACGTATAAGCTGCTGTTAACATTTTAAATAATTAGTTCTAACAGGAGCAATGCTTTTTCAAGAATATACTTTTTGGGTAAGGTATAGGAATGCAAACAGTGCTATGAATTATAAGTAAAAATTTCATGTCAATATTTATGTTTTGCCCAGTAATGCCTATTTAGAAACTATAAGATAGCTATACTTTTTTTATTAATTGCATTTGATGTAAGAAATTTTAGCTGCATTTAACTTTACAGAAGTTAAAAGTTCTAAGTAAATTTTCAGTGTAAAAAATTATAGTTGTAAAGCATAAATATATAATATTTTTTTCTTAAAATAATTTCACAGCTATATTGACTAAAGTGTTGATTCTTGTCAGACCTTATGTGTTAATTTTTTAACTTGATCTTTAGAAGTTAAAAAGTATAAATAAACTTTGGGCAAATGTCCATTTTTTATTGTTTTTTTAATCACTGCCTTTCTTTGAGAGCTGAGTGTCTTTCAGTTTCCATTAATGACCTATATAATGATTAATCGAATGAATTTTTAAAATGTCTCGACATACAAATATAAAATACTGTACTTTGAAATGAAGTGCCAATCTTCATTTTGCTTACTGATCTACTTCCAAATCAGCTAAAGGGTTTTCAGGTCTTTTGTTTATGATAACCCATTATCTTTGTATCCCCATAAATAATTATTCTTAATTAAAATTATAGCTTATTAATTATACCACCTTATTTTTATAAATGACTTTAGTTTTTAAAGTGTAATACTACATTTGAATACAAAACTACCCTAAGAGCCATGTAAATATTATTATCTATATAGTACAGATGAGGATAATAAGTATCTCAAGGGTCAAGTTGTTTTCCAAGGTCAAAGATGCCTAGTCTAAAAGTGTTTCAACCATATCAAGCTGTACAGAATGGAGGCAGAATATTTAACTATTCTTCTTTCTCCTTGAGTTTTCACTAAGGAAATATATGGATTAGGAGGTTGAATTAGATAAACAGATTATGGGTTTCGGTCATAAGCAGCTTAATAATTTCACTTTCCTAGATAGTAAGCATGAGTTTTGGAATTAAAAAGACTTGGAAACATAACTTTGTTTAACCTTAGATAAAAATTACTTAGCCTCTCTATTCAACTTTTTAAATAAATAAATGAAGCAACGAATAAACAAATAAGTTATGAATCCATAATAAAAGTGTTTTAAGAATTAATTAAGATAGTTAATATACATAGAGGGTTTCTTTGCACATAACTGGCTTATAACAAGAAGCTCTTTTAAAAGTAATATCATTATTATTATTTGTAAAGCTAGTACATTTTAACTGCTGCACCTTATGAAAAGAAAGTTTTCCAGCAATTAATCATTAGTTATTTGGATGCTACTATTAAAAAAAATCGTATCATTATGACTACTAGCAAAAATGTGATGATTAATATTACTTTTTCTTAAAATGCATTTTCCAGCTATATTGATTAAATTTGTGTTGATTCTTGTCAGACCTTATTTATGTTTTTTTTTTTTTTTTAACTAGCTTAAATAGGGGAAATTTTAAAATGTATAATGATCCTCAATTTTTCTCTGTCTCATTGTATTTGCAAAATACAATATGAAGATATTGGGTAACTGTTTCTGTTAGAGTAAAGGTTTCTGAGAATATTTTAATATTTGATTATGTTTATCATTGTGAAATAATCCAGGCTAAAGCATAACATGATTTCTAATTTAATTCACTAAGAAAGATATGTATTTCTTTTGCCCTCATAATTTTTTTTCTGTCTGCTTTATAATTTAGTGTTCAAAAAACTAACATTTAGTAAGAATAAAGTCCAGGTAAAAAGCTCAGCTGAGAATGAAATCATTAATGAGGCAGGCTAATATGAGAAAGCTTTCATAGATGGAAGTTAAGATAATAGAGTTCCTGTCTTAGCTCTGAATCTAGTTAGATATGTAACTTGAGTTTTTAAGTTTTAATTTTTGTTAGCTGTGAAACTACAGTGATTAATCAATAGGATCATAAAAGATGCTACACGTAAAGTTTCCTTTGACTGCTGAATAGCTTATGTAAATAACAAAACATTTTTAAAAGATAGCTGCTCTAAAATTGAATATCAAGAATAAGGTTGTATATATTTTTTAACATGAATGATTTAACCAGTCATTTTCCATATTTCATTGCTTCACTGTTATATTCATATAGCCTTAGGTCGATTCACACTTCTGATGTATAGCATTAACTGTTTGATGTTTTTAAAAGGCTGCCAATCAAAATAGTTATATTCACAAGAATAAAATCAATGGGTCACATTAAATGACATTTATTTTTGTTATTTAACACGCCAATATTATGTAAAATATTATATCTTATATCCTATAAATATTTTATTCCATCTTAGTTATTATTATCTAAGGTGGTGGAATTTTCTGCAACTAATCACAGTGACTGTTTTGATTTGCTTCCACTACATGTGATCTGCCATTCTTGGGCAAATGGCCTACAGAATCAGAAATTAATTAGAGAGTGTCTAAGAATATATATTGTATATCTGTAATTAGTTAACAAATAATTTAAATGACAAACACAAAATAAAATTTGGTTGATATGTACAAGAATATATTAGACCATTGAAGTACAATGGTATCTCATAGATACCATTGATAGGAGTAGCTCAAATTTTGATAGGGCTCCAAAGAGGATAAGTAGAAATTGTATGTAGAAATGGCTAGGAATCATTCTGAATGAATACTAAGATATCATTTAGTTGTTTTATACTATCAAAATTAAGCCAGCAAGATATACAAAATAGGATTTCCTCCTTAAAAATAAATACTAAATGCAGGCTTGAAAGTAACATATTTTGTGATATTTCTTGATCAATGAATACATATATTCAAAAAGAGCGATGAGTATAAAAGTTAAATCATGCTGGTTATTTTTCTTCAGATATTGTGTTTTTCAAAAATAAATATATTGCTAAACATAATGGTTTTAACTTTACAATGAAGCTACATATGTCAATGATCAATGTGGAGCATGATTTCAGCTACACGTCAAATATAAAAAAAATCTATGCTTCTCCAAATGCTGTCACATCATCTTATTATAAAAATATATCTTTTAATTAGGAAGTTAAGCTATTTAGAATAAATATTCTGTAACATCAACAATGATATTCTTGAAAACATTTACTGTGGACTATTTATGTATTTTCTTATTACATTCAAAATACAAAATAGAGCTCTTTAAATAAAAAAGCTCTATAAAAAAAGCAATGTAAATATGGCCAAGTTCATACTATCAAGATTTACAGATCTACATTGTTTCAAGAATTAGAGATGTGTAAATATAAATTGACTCATTAAATATAATGAATTTTATTAAGAGTTTTACTAATTTAAATGCAATTATACATGCTAACAGCTCAAAGATTTAAATTTTCATTTTCAGGAATCTTCTATTTGGTTAGTGCCACCATACCATCCAGACACTGTTTAGTAATCTTTTGAAACTTACTAAAAGAGGTTTTTAATAATGGTTAGTATCCTTGTGCCTTTCTTTTTTCTTTTTGTAGTCTGTTATATTAACGTGGAGAAACATTTTTGTTGTTGTTTTCACCCTGAGGAACTTACCTTATTTAATGACACAGTGTGTGGTTTTCCACCCCTAAGGAGTGATTTTAAAAAGCAAGATAGTTGTTTTTCTCTTTCTTCTTCCCTCCAGCTTTCCTCCTCCTCCTCCTCATCTTTTCTTGCTTTCTTGCTTTCTCCCTTCCTTCCTTCCTTCCTTCCTTCCTTCCTTCCTTCCTTCCTTCCTTCCTTCCTTCCTTCCTTTCTTTCTTTCCTTCCTTCCTTCTTTTCTTTCTTTCTTTCTTTCTTTCTTTCTTTCTTTCTTTCTTTCTTTCTTTCTTTCTTTCTCTTTCTTTTTTTTATTTCTCTCTCTCTCGCTCTTTCCTTCTTTCTTTCTTCTTTCTCTCTCTCTCTTTTCTCTCTCTTTCTTTTTCTTCTTTCTTTCTGCTTTTCTTTTCTTCTTTCTTCTTTTTTTTAGTATAACCAGGGAAATGACAGCCTAGTACTTGGGTTTTTAGACTTATTTCATAGTCCTATAAAAAGATTTAAAATAAATTTCAATCATTATATAAAGTATAAAAGGCAATTTGTCTCTATTTAATGATAATACACTAGAATTTTATTTAAAAGTTAGACATGATAAGTTTTGGGCAATGCACAGCCCAGGGAAACAATTATATTTCACAAAATGCTGTGTAGTTTCAGCTTTAGAGACTTATATAAATCAAGATATGAAATTTGCCTTGTAAACCTCTAAAGATAAAGAAAAGAATGTATATTTGCTCTAGAACCATAAATGAACATTTCCTTATGATATCATTAAATTTGTTTAACTTGCCATGTTAATTGTAAAATCTTGCTCAAATCTAAAGATTATCAAGTTTTATAATGGGTTAGAATTATTCTATAAATGAGAAAATAACCTATTGTCTCACAGTAACTTTTCGAATAACCTAAATAAACCTATTTTTCAGGTAAACTTACATTGATAAATAACAAAAGAGCTGGCAAAATTCACCTTATTCAAAGAGAAAATAAATAAAATTTGTATTTTATCATGATGTAATCGAGACCATAGATTGACTTATGAAAGATTGCTTGATTAAATTTTTACTTTCTAATGACTTTGTAAGATAAATAAAGTCTATGATGACAATGGTGATTTACATGTTTACAATTTTGAGATAGTTGTAAAATTTGTAAATATAATTTATTTAAAACAATTTCAAATTATAAAAGATAATACTATTCTGGTAAATTGATTAGGATGGGCTTTTTTCCCAATATATATTTTATATTAGTCAGCAATATAAACTTAATATTATACAAAATTGCTTAAAATAGTTTTAAATGTTCTTATTTGTAGTCTGAAGGAAGTATGGGATACTAAATACAGAGTTTACCTCTTAACTTTCTAGAAATAATATTGAGTCATTTCATAGTTGAACTTGTATGTACATGTGTAAGATTTTTTCCTAAGAAAGTTAGTTGCTTAGTCTACTCCCTTACTATAGGCAAATTATTAATTAACATTTATTCTTTATTCTGTTTTGAAAGTAGTGTAACCAAAATACCTGAAAATTGAGATTGCCAAGAAGAAGGTGTCATAAATTTTTGAATATTTGGGAAATTTATTGGTTTTAAATGAAGGCTTATTTCAAACAATTCAATGTTATTCACATCCTATAACAGTTTTAAATGTCAACGGGATCAAGTTTTGACCGTGTTATGTCATCTAATTAATTCTTCTGTTAAATGTTTCAACAGAGAGCCAAGACTAAGTTACCTCAAGACTATATATTCCTCCCTATTTTGGAGTCAGTTTCCATTTCTACAGTGTTGTCATCATCACCATCTTCATCATCATTATCATCATGTTCTTAATAAGTACACCTAATAGTAGGTATTAAGCAATGAGAAACACTGTTTCCGTATACTGGCTGTCAGGTGCCACATAAATCCTTTAATAGAAATATAATTCATGAATTGCAGAACTGCATAATTTAACACATAATACATAATGCATGGCAGTGACTCTAGTCAATGGGGAATTCACAAGTCATATTTAATCATCACCCATTACAAATGCTAATATATTAATATTTTTATTAATTTGATATTATTAAACAAATGCTAAAGTTTTGCCTAATTTTATTGGGCAAAATTAATTGTATGCAATATATTTTCACTAGCCTTCTAAACCTGAAATGTTTTTAAGCAATTGAATTAGAAACATTGTTCAATAAGAATTAAAATATTAGAGGCCTGTGTAGCTATTGTTGTTAATTCAATCAACATTTAAAGAGCTTATGTGTGTACAAGCAGTGCCATGAGAACTTGATCTCTGCTCTACACAGTTCAGGGAGAGAGATACATAGAGCACCGACAGGTCAGACAGAAAAACAGGATAATGAGTGGAAAATACTGAGAGGATAAAACAAAATCAAGTTGTGAAAACAAAATAATGTGCCTGGTCAAGTGGAAAGGGCTTCCTAATTAAGTTAAAACTTGAGCCGTGTCCTGAGGTAGGGGATAAAATTGGGATGATGTGAAAGATGAAAGAACTCAGCAGGGTACCAGAGCAAGGAGAAACAAAGGGAAAATATTAATGGAAGTCCCACCAGTAAAAGGAGTGTGAGGAGAAAGAGAGAGAGAGAGAGAGATGGAAGCAGTGGGGAAGGGGAAAAAGGCTAGATCAGAGAAGTTATGATGGAAAAAAACAATAGATTTTAGTTTGACTTGTTTACTAAAGGAGAAAATGCTATTAATAATTGATATTTTAAAAATAGATTGTCCTGGAATTGTGAGCCTTTACAGAAGAGAAGCATAGATGTAGAATTAGGAAGACCATTAAGGAAACTCTTTAAGGAGCCTATCAAAGAAAAATTAGGATATAGCCAGAGATTGACACAGAAGGTAATAGATCAGTGTCAAAATCATAAAACTGGATATATCTGGATATGTTGCTGGAATCTTAGGTGTGAAATGTAGAAAGTTATCCACCCTCTCTCTGAATCAGTTTTCTCTGACACACAGATACCTAATTAATTCAAAGTGTGTTTTGACTGGCACAAACTATTATGCAAACTTTTTTTAAACGTAAGTTAACATATAAAATTGCATGTATCATATACAACATGTTTTGATGTATATATACATTGTGAAATGGTTAGATATGTCTAATTGGCAAATTCATTACCTCACATATTTATTATTTTTGTAGTGAGAACACTTACTCACTCTTTTAGCACTTTTCAATAATATATTATTATTAACTATAGTGGCCGTGCTGTGGAATAGAGCTCTTGAAATTTTTCTTCCTGCCTAACTGTAAATATATACCGGAAAATGACACACATATGGTCTTAAATATTTTCATTATGTTTCTTAGAAATAGTCTAAGTGGATAATCAATAAAGCAGCTAATGCACAAATAAGTCTTCACATGTATCTCAATCAGGTGGGGAGAGAGACTAACAAAATTTTGTTTCATATGTGTGACTCTACAATATAAATTTTGAGGATCTGTAACAATAAGCCCCAGAAAAACCGAGGTTCTAGCAAATCTATTTCCAATGAGATGGGAACTAAGACAAAAACAACATAGGGTCATATGTTTTTTTCATTTGATAAATTATCAACTCTCAGTTATCAAGCTAATGATGACAAAATGTTAATATTTATTTGTAGGTGTCTAACATGCTATAATTTGTCATTTCATGATTAAGTCATATTTGTTTGTAATCACTGTCAATGTTTCTATAGGCATAATCACGAAAAAGACATAATGAAATGCCAGAAATTGTTTTCCATATTTTATGTCTGTGTGAGTGCTATTTTTGTTTTGAGATGTACAATGAAGAATCAATGTTCAAACAACATTTGCATATCTCATGTTGTGATCTGAAAAGTAGTACGATTTTTCTATTTTTTTATATCAAGAATGGGTTTCTTGTATACAATTGTCATTGTATTTAAATTTTAAAGTAGACTTCTATCTCATGCTAATCAATTTTATATAATGTCATAAGAACATTTTATTTAATATATGTGTAATATATACATTACTAGCTGGTTGTTCATTTCAGTATCGGGTAGAGATTTTCTTTAGTCTACTTTTATAGAATATTTAATTATCATGGGTTGAGTGTTTAGTGTGACAATTTGTTATAACTTTAACAATGAAAATGTTCATACCTTCAAGGATGTTATGTGACAAGTCTGTTGAGAATGATTTTAATATTGATCTTGGACAGTTACAGTTTATGTATTTTTGTAATATTTAATTTTTCTGTGTTCTTCTGTAGAGGTCCTTCTGTAGTGCCATGGTAGAAGAATTGAGGATGTCCCTGAAGTGCCAGCGTCGGTTAAAACATAAGCCACAGGCCCCAGTTATTGTGAAAACAGAAGAAGTTATCAACATGCACACATTTAACGACAGAAGGTTGCCAGGTAAAGAAACCATGGCATAAAGCTGGGAGGCCAAACACCCAAGCACAAACTGTCGTCTTTTTCCAAACAATTTAGCGAGAATGTTTCCTGTGGAAATATGCAACCTGTGCAAAATAAAATGAGTTACCTCATGCCGCTGTGTCTATGAACTAGAGACTCTGTGATCTAAGCAGTTGCAATGATCAGACTTGATTTACAAGCATCATGGATCAACCAAGTTACACGGGGTTACACTGTTAATCATGGGTTCCTCCCTTCTTCTGAGTGAATGTTACATGCGCATTTTGTGGCTGGTTTCAAATGCAGTCCAGTGAGAAATTACAGGTTCCTTTTGAAGCTCAACTGTTGCCAGGAGATGGAATATCGACGCCCAACAGGGCAACCAATCAAAGTGTCACTAAGAATACAAATATTTGGAATCAGCAAAAACTGTAGTGTTACAGAACAGTACAGTCTTCTGAACACCCAGATCATAGAGGTGATGATGCTACTAGCCCCCAACTACTCAGTATAATTATTGTCTGAATACACAGTATATGTTTATAGGATGTGAAAAAATGTAATGCAAAACAAATTTGAATCCCATGGCAGTTGGAATATAAAGCAGATGTTTATCACTTATTTTCCTTTTTTTCTTTTCCTTTTTGTTTTTTTTTTTTTGACAGTCTGTGTCTCTGATTGAGATAGAAATGCCAATTTTTAAGGCAATAATGCTTTTCTTAAGTTCCCTAAGGCAGAAGATTTAACATGCAACTCTACCATATCCCTTTCTATTCCCTCAACACCTTTTCTCTAACCCCCGTATCCCAAATAATAATAATAATAATAATAATAATAATAAAAACAGTTGGTTCAGTGATTCTGAATTAAAAGGATAATGTCTTGCAATCTTTAAGTTGTAAAAAGGGCTGAGTATTGGCTGTGTGGAAGACTAAAGCTTTCATTCTAACATTCAGACATAGCAATCCAAACCCTGTTCCTGCTGTAAATGAACTTGATGGAGCATGGGCAGATCTCAGTGATACGAGAAAGGGGACTGGTCATCTATAGAAAAATCTGTGAGAGAACTTGGACATGGACTGCATTTATCAATACAGTCACAATGTTAAATGAACAAAATTCTTGAACAGTTTTTTTTCAAAAAATGTTCAGGTTTATTTGTGGAAATGCAAGATTTCTATGAAAATAGTTTTTGTATGGAAATTTTTGTAATACTTTTTATCAACAAAACAAGAACATGTGTTCCTGTCAGGGGTGTGATGTCAAGCATGAATGGTAGTGCGTGTGCACCACCAACGTTTGGTGAAAACTATTTTTATCAAGAGAAAAGGAATCATAGAAGAGAAATATTTTCAAGTTAGATAATATAAAAGCTAGGTGCACTACCACCACTGCTTACCATGCCACACCCCTGGTTTCCACGAGGCTGACAACATACTGTAATGAACAATTGTGTGTAAAATGGTAAAAGACACAGACCTCTTGACAACATTGTGATAACAGTTGAGTGCACACAGTTTGCTGTTTGAATCCAATGCACAAAATTAAAAAAAATCATTAAAATTATGTTCATTTTACTTTCAGCATTGTCTATCATTTTTCTCTTGTATGTGTAATGAATGCACTATACACCCTTTACATTAAGAGAAGCACACATCCTAAACATTTCTAGGTCCTCAAGGATGGCCACTTCCCAACTGCCTGAAGACAAGAAGAAAAACACTTGTGGGAGGGCCTACTCAGATCTGGAAAATGCTGAACTGGGATATAAAAAGTAATCTTAAGTTCAGAGCAGTTAAAATAAGACAAATAGTAGTTCTAGAGGTGACAGACATGATACTACCTTTTCTATGAGTGAATATTGACTTTGTACATTAGGTTGTATAAGACTATACAGTGATCACTGAAATTTAAGGTTGAACTCATATCCTATTTAATAATTCCTTACACGTTGATAATTCAATGTAATTCACCAAGAAACAGAGAAAGAGATAGGCCTAATATTACTCTTAGTTATGATGTGGCATAGATGTTCACATACCAATAGGAACTTTTTAAAATGATAAATTGTAACATATACTTTGCTAAGCAAAACAATTATAATCAGAACCACCGAGAGAAAAAAATGAAAAAGAAGCTCAGTGAAGAATTTTTTTAACTCACAAAAGTTGAATAATCAAAGTGCTTGATATCTAAATTAGATTAAATATCCAAATGTTTTCTAAATTTCTAGTCTCATGGTCATTTTAAGTTAAAATTCATATGTCAATGATAATTATCTGAAAATATAATTTTAGAGATTGCACAAAGCACTGCTAAAAATTTCAGCATTGGTTTGTCTGGTGGCAAAAATCCTCAAATAACATACCTCATATAAATGTTCAGATTTTAAATAATATTGAGCTTTTTATAAATTAGATTCTAATTTGACTTTAAAGCACTTTTAAAAATCTGTTTCTTATTGTACTATCCAATCTTAAATGATAGGCAGGAAATGACAACTTTAATTATGTTTAATTAATCAGGAAATAGTTATTTAGATTTCTGCAAAAATTTGACATTTATTTAATTCGTTTAAATTAGTGAACTTTGAAAAGTGTAAAAAACCTGCTGTCCTCAACTTTTCAAGTAATATAGAATATACAAACAATGCATAATATTACTTTTTATCAGTGTCCTAAAAGGTATCTACATTATTGCCAAAACAGATATGTTTCTACTGTGGGGCTTATGCAATATGAGGTACTAACATTAATTCCAATAAATTATAATTACTTTTAAAGTAAAATTTAACTTTAAAAGAGCATCTCTTCTCTGGGAAGGCAGTATATTTGAGTAAGCATTATTCTCTGAAGTACACTGAAATTGCAAGAAGGAGAAGAAGTGAACACTTGTTCAAATCAGCAACGTAGCCTGAGGCTCTCGGTCATCAATGGAGGCACATATGCCACAATTAACCCTAATCAGGATGAAAATACTAAGGATTTATATGCCCATTTAACACACCTAAATAATGTGAATCACTCTGAGAACACCAAAGAGATATATTCAAATATTTACATCTGAATAACCCTAACCACTAAGGAACACTAAGAGGACATACACTATTTTAGAAATATGTAAAAGGGATAATAATATTTTATCGATTGCAATGTTTTAAATATTTTGCAACTAAGTTATATTTTTCAAATACGATGTCTTTATTGCTATTATAGAATGGGTGTATGTATAAAGCACTAATGATTTCAAAGAATTTTTAGCACCACAATACTTTTAAATCCCTGTTTATTATAAAATATAACCTATAGAAGAATGTATACAACACATGTGTGCAACAGAATCATGGCACCTGACTGTAATGTGGTCCTAAAGTACTTGTTCAGAAGAAGTGAGCTGTGGCTGTTCCATGTATTCAGATTATAGGCTTTCTTTGACTTATTTCTAACTTTCAGGTATAAATTTAAACAGAATACTTCCATAGAGAGAAAAGAGTACCCAGTCATTTTAGAGAACAGGGTATTAAAGGTACAAGAAGAACTTCACCAGTTTGTGACCAAGCAAAGTGTGAATAATAATATGGGCCAGGCTAAGCTGGCAAAATTTGTCTTTGGATTTAAAAGATAGTACAAAGGCAGTGAGGACTTTGGTTATGACAGTCTTCAATGTATCTTTAATTTGAGTCACACTATTTCATTATGGACTGATGGGCAGGCCTCTGTGTCTGCAGCACAATTAGTAATGCAAGATTCATCCCAGCTCTCACCTTCTGGTGATTCCCTTTTTTCCTCTCTTCATGGTGAATCCCCTGATGTCTCTAACATGTGTTCTCCCTTTCCTTCATTTACTCTCTATTTTTGGTGTCTGCTAAAGGAGGGGTGCCGGAGGTCCATTCTTTTTTTTTTTTTTTTTGAGATAGTTAATGTCTGAAAATGCTTTCATTATACTCTCATAAATAATTATTAGTTTTGCTAAGTATAGAATTCTAAGTTGAAAAAATATTTTTCTTGGATAAATGTGAAGGCATTCTATTGTTGGTTTTTTATTATCAGTCTACCGCAAAAAAACCTGAAGTTAGATCCATGATTCTTTGTATGTAATTTTTAAAATATTAACTCTTTCTTAATTTTGTATGATCTTCTCTTTATCTTTAGCATCCTGAACTATCCAGATCATAGCTATGTATCTACTTTCATCCATTGTGCTGAGTTCATGCTGATTTTAAAAATTTCAGTTCTAGGAAAACTTTCTGCACTATTTCTTTGATGATTTTCCTTCTTGCTTTCTCTGTTCACTCTAAACAGCTGGATTTCTTTTAACATTGGAATTCCTGAATGTTTGAGTCTAAATTTATTTTTGCTCTCCTCTTTCTCATTTTTTCATTGTTATCTTGCAAATATTGTGCTGAGTTTTTCATTTCTGCCCAACTGTTTAAAATTCTATGAGTTCTTGTTTTATGGCTGTGATACATGTTACATCTTTGAAGACATTACTAGTAATCTTTTGACATTCCCTTCTTCCTGAAAAGATGTTTCCTTTCAGTCACATTATTCTTTTTGCTCAGTTAGATTTCTGTCTTTCATATTAGGCGTTTTCTTCAGATGTTTGTTAATTTTAGCAACCTGCTTTTGATAAAGAAAGAAAAAAATAAAATCTGATTTAGAAACTCTATATCCCTCTACAGCAGGATGGAGAAGAATACTTATGTAACTTGAACATTACCATAGATTAATCCAGGTGGCCTATTTGCTGAGGAATCCTTCCAAATGTCCCTATCTTTGGATCTTTTCTTTTGGGCCTGTTCCATTCCTCCAGAAGTATCTTTTACTTTCCTGGCTAAAGATTAAGGCTCCAGCTGCCAGTATTCTACTAAACATCAATTAAGAGAGTTTAGGGTCTCTGCGTTCTGCATTCAGAATGACTGTGGTCATTTAATGAAGCTATTGTAAATATAAGACTTAGTCTTTCAATTGAATCTGGTGCTCTCCTCTAGAGATTTGCTGGATTGGCAGTGGGCAAATTCCTAGGAATGAAGAAGCATATAATACAGGATCCACTATTTTTAAGCTATACTTAATAGATCTGCCTTATTTTATGTCCCCTCTTATACTACTAGTTATTAATGTACTTTCATTTTGTGGTTTCTCTACTTTTTTTTGAAATCTGCAGTACCTTGGTGGATATAACACTTTTTATTTAGGATTGACTTCCCTTCCTTCCTTCCTTCCTTCCTTCCTTCCTTCCTTCCTTCCCTTCCTTCCTTCCTTCCTTCCTTCCTTCCTTCCTTCCTCTCTCTCTCTCTTTCTTTCTTTCTTTCTCTCTCTTTCTCTTTCTTTCTTTCTTTCTTTTTCTTCCTTTCTTTCTCTCTCTCTCTCTCTCTTTCTTTCTCTCTCTCTCTTTCTTTCTTTCTTTCTTTCTTTCTTTCTTTCTTTCTTTCTTTCTTTCTTTCTTTCTCTCTCCTCTCTCTTTTCTTTTTTCTTTCTTTCTTTCTTTGTCTAATAAAGGCAATTTCGCTATAGAGTGTACCTCGTGGATGGAGCAATGGGTGAAAGCACTATGAGGGAGGAAAGGGTTCTTATTCCCGACACAAGTAGCCCCTACTGTTGTGTTGTTCCCCTGTTGGCTAGGATTGGAACGCACAGTCAAAGCTAATTCCGACTGGCTATTTTAAAGAGAACAGGGGTAGGAGCCAGAGTGGTGGGGTGAGTAGTTTGGCGGGAAGGACGGTTACAGAACAGGTGACTCAGGATGACTCAGGTCAGAGCAGGTGACCAGCGGTGACACAGGACAGAGCAGACGATAGAGGCTAAGAGGGGGTTGTTTACTGAAACTAGGGGCAAGGAGACAAAGAGAACAAGAAAGTTAAACTTTAAAATGAAGAACAAAGAACAGGGGAGCTGAACATACAGACACAACTCTTTCAAGTCTACTTAGGTAACTAAAATTTGTTGGTGTGTTTTTCTGCTTCTGAAATGTTGTTGAAGTTTCCTCCTTCTTATTCTCTTTGTTCTTGAGGTTTTGTGTATTTAAAAAATCTTTCTACTGTAATTGTCATAGTTGAGTAGGGAGCAATATTAGATTAATATAGCCAATACTTCACTGTTACCTGGAATAACAGCCCTCTCTTTAAACAAAATATTATGCAGACATCCGATGTAGGAAGCAAATAAAAACTAGAACTACTCTGATTCAAATAGAGTGAAGACAGAGCAGATCTTGTTTTTGTAATTGTAAAGAATATGATATAATAAGTATTGACAATATTTTCTTCTCACCAAATAAGTTTCTAATTCTCCATATAAAGGAAATACTTTCGGAATAAAATGAATATTTGAATTTTATTTTGAAATCACAAAACGAAGTTCAAGAACATTTTTGAGACTGGGAATATTTCTATTTTAGTATCTGTCAAATGATGGCAAATTTGAAAGCCAGTGTAATTTATACCCTAAGGGCTGAGGTCTGATTCAACATACTCCAATTTCTATTTTCTAAAGCTAAAGAAACATGTGTTGCAATGTAGATAAGGAATATTTTCTTAGTGAACCATGCTGAACTGTAAGATTTTAAGACTCCTTTTCAATGCATTACATTACACTATATCTTGCTTTCACATTTATTATGAGGTTAATTTAGAAGAGACATTAAACAAATATATGTCTGCTTCTTTACAAAGGATGATTATTGTTTTCTTACATTTCAACTAAAAATATCTATAATATTATGCTTGCAAGAAGTATAACATTCTTAATGAGCAATACAGTTAACCTTAAGGTTAACTTGCAAAATTTCATGTCTAATCTGATATCATTAACACATTGAAAAATCGCTCCTAAATTTTACTCATCTTGATCAAAATCCATGTTAAAGGCTTTGAAACTATACTTAATACATCCGCCTTATTTTAATGTCCCCTCTTATACTACTAGTTATTAATGTAGTTTGTACAGCTGGTTCCTCTGCCTTTTGAGGATTCTTGTGGTGTAACTGGTTGGTTCTTAGTTCTCAGCTTTTCCCACTGCCCATTTGGGATTCAACTCTTTCAAGTATGCTTATTTAACTATAATTTGTTCATGTGTTTTCTACTTCTAAAATTTGATTGAAATTTTCTCCTTATTCTTCTTGTTCTTGAGGTTTTATGTACTTTCTACTGTAACTGTCATAGTTGAGTAGGGAGCAACATTAGATCCATATATTCAATACTTCACTGTTAGCTGGAATAAGAGCCTTTTTTAAGGGCTCTTACTGAAAAACACAATACACTTATGTTCTTCTATAATGTTTTAAGGAATTTTTAAACATTTATCTTTTGTCTCAGCCTCTAAAGCCATTAATTGACTTCAGATAGTTGCGGTGGCTCCAAACATTGTATCCACATTTCCACAAGAGGAAGTAAAAAAAGAAACCCTGAGTATTGCCCTTTCCTTGTGAAGACAATCTCCACAAGGTTCACATTCTTCTAGTCAGAAATCAGTCATACACCCACACCTAGCTGGAAGGTAGGTTGCATAATGTGGACTTTAATTTAGACAGTATTGTGCCAGCTAAAAGTCAGGGATTATATTATTAAAGAAGCAGTGTAAACAGACATGAGAAAACAAATTGCAGCCTCTGTCCTTCTTGGTATTTTCTGGTCTCTCACTCCACTAGTCAAACTCTACCTTATTCTGTTGACACCCCTCCCTACTTTGTTCATTTACTGTGCTGTCTATGTCAACCATTCTCTTCTTCTCAGATTTACTCATATCTTGTTTTTTTCCTTTATATTTCCTATACCTCTTTCCCTAAGGGAAGCCTAGAGTTTCCCTTATGATGCCATTTGTCTTAAAACATGATAAAGAGAAAGAAGTTGGCAATCTCTTTGCTCTGCAGAATCTTTCATTTAGTTATCAATAAATATGTACCTTATATTAACTATTATTCTGATTTTCAAGATTTTTTTTTCTTTAAAAACCATGATTATCATTGGCCTGTGCCCTGCCACCATCAATTATGTATGCCTTCATTTGTGTTAAATAAAATCAGCAGACATACATTATAAACCAGATTTTGTGTTAGATACTGGGTATAAAATCATGATTAAAAATAGACATGGCACTGGCACTCACAATTCACACTCTAGACGAGGAGGCTGAGCTTTATTAAATAAACTGCTAAATACATAAATCTAAACTGAAATTTGCCGTCATAAGAAGTTCTCCACTGGGTGCTGGGGCTCACGCCTGTAATCTCAGCACTTTGGGAGGCCAAGGCGGGCAGATCACTTAAGGTCAGGAGTTTGAGACAAGCCTGACCAACAGGGCAAAACTCTGTCTCCACTAAAAATACAAAAATTAGCCCAGCGTGCTGGCACGTGCCTGTAATCCCAGCTACTGGGAAGGCTGAGACAGGAGAATGGCTCGAACATGGGAGGCGGAGATTGCAGTGAGCCGAGATCGCGCCACTGCACTCTAGCATGGGGGACAGAGTAAGACTGTCTTAAAAACAAAAAACAAAAAAGTAGAACTCAAGCAATACCGTTTAATAGCGGAAAATGTGAAAATCTTGTTCGTCTTTATAAAGGACACACAGAGAAGTATCTAGCTGTATACTGCAATACATTATAGATTTTTGTTTTTCTCTCTGGAGTATCTAACTTCTATTGGCTTTAAACCTTGGCAAAGGGTAGGATTCTTCCAGATATGGAGACATAAACTATGCTATTAGTACATTATTGACCGCCCATTACTCAGTTTGGTAATTTCCCATTATATGCAAAATATGACAGCATAACTTTACCTAAACTCTTTCCTGACCTGTACTAGTCCTGTTTGTATTTAATGTTTTCCTTTGTGCTTACATAGGCACAATAAAATATTTCAAAAGTGCTTTTTAAAAAAGTTTCTTGCTGTTCTTGCAAGGTAGAAATAAATTGTGCTGTAACAATTGACTTTGGAACAAACAGAGTCAAGGGTCAAATATTTAGCCCTTTCCTAAAAGTTTACAGGAAAGTGCATTTGAGTCTTTTTCCACAGGTAATGGAAGTAAAGGTGTACTGCTGTACGAGAGTTTATAATAAAGGAAGCTTATTTTGGCTACAGAAATGGAGTAGACTTCTCTGAAAAAGTGATTGTTTGCATTGAGCTATAAGTGATGAGAAGCAAGTTCTCAACAAAAGAGTTTCCCAGATTCTAACAATGTTTACATAAAAGTTCTGTGACAGGAGGAAGCATGGCATGTTCTTGAGGAGCTGAAAGACAGTGTCCATAGAACACAATAACATGACCCCATGTAATAGGAGATGCATTTAAAATATAGCTAGGGACCAGATCTTAGCAAGGTCATACAGATGACCTTAGTGATCTAATCCTCATCCAGAAAACAATGGGAAACTGTTTAAATATCTTAAGCAGAAGGGAGATTGTTGGATAATATCTGCGTTTTGTAAAGACCACTCAGGCAGGAAATTGGAGAATGGTTTAAAAGGTACCAGAGTGGATAATGGAAGATATTTTAGCAAACCATATCAGTAACTTCAGGTAAGACATTAGTTTAGATTAGACTCAATTGGTAGTAGTGAGGATAAATAGAAACTTTTAAAAAAACTAATTAGTTGACAAAATTCACATTTCATGGTGAGTTAAATAATAAACACAAAGATGGCTAACAATTTTTGTTCTGTAACTTATAATGAGTTCTTTGCATAAATTACTCCCTCCCACTTTCTGATCAACCCTATGAGGCAAGAACTGAGATTATCACCATTATATAAATAAGGAAACTACCGACAGGATAATTTAAATTAATTTCTTAAAGTATTACAGTTTTCAAAATCAGCCAGAATGACTCTGATATTCTTAACCAATATATTTGGTCATAGTAACAAACTACAATGACGTTGCAATGGCTTATCAAAACGAAAACTTATTTCTCATTCATGAAAATTCTGCTGTGGGTTTTGAATGTCTCTCTATAGCTATTGTCATTGGTGATAATTCAAAATCCAGGCTGCTTCAATCTTTCAATTCCCTCATCTCATTAGTAAGTCTCCTCCTTGGTCACCCTCAGGGCTATTTGGCAGGGCCTAGTCACATGGTCCTCACCTACTTTAAGGGGTTCACAAGCACTGTAGGGAGTTCTAGCCTGGAAGTGAGAAAAACGGATTCCTTGAAAACTAGTGATGCTAACTACATTATGCAAATCTCTACCAGATTTATGGCTTTCTCACTTGATATTATCAAGTGAAATAGGAAATAGAATAAAATTTAATAATATTTTTGATTTGAATGGAAGAGGATGCATTTAGCTTTTAGAGACATCTCTGAAAATCTAAACAAAAATATTTTGTAGGAAATTGATCATAATGCATGATTAGAGTCTGGTAAAAATACGTGTATATCAAAGTCAGCAGCTTAGAGATATTAATTGATGTAGAGAATGTAAACAAGATTGTCTCAGTAAAGAATACCTTGTAAGAAGAAATGAGGGTCTAGAAGAAAGCACTGACCCGCTCTAAACTTTAATTATTGGATAAGAAGGGAAGGCTTGTACAGAAGATAGAGAAATAAGACTGACATTTTAAAACATTAACATTTTTCCATGCTACCCAGAGAGTGATCGATAGAAAATTGTCTGCAGCCCTTAATGCCCTATGGATGGAAAAATGAAGATATTCTTAACTTCCTTGCTCTAGGAACGTGATTAAGTTACACTAATCCTGACTTATAGAAGAAATATAATGACATTTACATTGTAAATAAGAAGAATATCTGGGAAAAGCGTCTGCTGGCAGCGTGGGCCATTGCTGAAAATGGAATCAAGCTGAAGTCAGTGCCATATCCTCCTAAAACACTGGCTAGAATCTTGTACTGAAGTTGGTACTTGCACTTCACTTCTAGAACATTAACCAACCAAATCTAGGCAAAGAGGGTTCTTAGCTTAGTCTTCCCACCATTGCTTTAAGTAACACAGATCCATATATTATTTGGAAGTCGCCATACTGCACAATAAGGAAGCTCACTCAGTGGGTCAAATATGGTCTACTTACATAGAGATCATATCTGTACTTAGATAGAGGTCTACAAGAGATTGAAAAGGAAGCGCAGGTTCCGGCTGTTGAGGCTATGTTCAGGAGTGGTTTTAGGATGAATACGCCACTCTACATGCTACATTTTCTACTGTTCAACACAATATTGCATATTGGTGTAAAGGTGTGCAGATAACCTATATGATTTTTTGGTAATTTGTCACTGAAGACTGGAGTGCTCAGTTGGTGAAATATACTACAGTCCAGTTCCCACTACTTAGGCCACTGAATAGATACAGTCATAGCACATATTTATAAATTTTCAGAGAAGCTCTTAGACTATGAAATAAGATTCATAGAAAATAACAGTTATTTTATTATTATTGTTATTTTTTAGAGATGAGATAAGATGTTGGTAAGGATGGTCTTGAACTGGCCTCAAGTGATCCTCCTGTCTCAGCGTCCCAAAGTGCTGGGATTACAGGCATGAACCACTGTGGTTGGCCCAATAACAGTATTTTAAAGCAAACTACCACCATCACCACCACCAACAACAACATTGTAATCCACAATAGTGACCCAATAACTATCCTGAGACTCCTTCGCACCAAACCCATTTTAGTAACCCCCATATCTAGCCAAATCTTTGCTTTCGGTGCCATAAGGAATATGCTCTCACCTTCGGTTATCAAACTCTGAAATTATTGTCTCTGAACAAAAGCTCCTGTTTTATCTTTTTTACTTCTTCATTTCCACAGAAATGTCTTTTACTCTCATTTTCACCTCATGTCTTCACCATTCCCGAGCTTTTCAGTAGTTTCATTTTATTCCACCTTCTTCTATTTACCTCCTGGAGAAACACAGTGGAAATAAGAATCTGCAGAGACAGAGAGACAAGGAGAGAACAAGTATGATACTCTGTCTTTGGAAACATCTGGTTTAAACTTAAAATTATGTTACTAAGAGTTGTTTATGTTTTCTTCTGATAACTCTTGTTCATTGTTTTACACTGCTGCACAGTATCTATTAATAGATACGAACCTAATATAAATTATTTATCTGTTCTCCAGTTAGTAAGTATTTAAGAATGTTTTAAGTTATAAACTCTACTAGTACATATACTGTTGTTAAGTCTTCTGATATTCTTGAGTTAAAATGTTATCTATATGCATATGTATCCTAGCCTTGGTTTATGTTAATGCTCAACACTGCCGAAGCTCCTGTACCAATCAGCACTTTAACAATCAAAATATGGCCGGGCGCGGTGGCTCACACCTGTAATCCCAGCACTTTGGGAGGCTGAGGCGGGCGGATCATGAGGTCAGGAGATCGAGACCATCCTGACTAACACGGTGAAACCCTGTCTCTACTAAAAATACAAAAAATTAGCCGGGCGTGGTGGCAGGCGCCTGTGGTCCCAGCTACTTGGGAGGTTGAAGCAGGAGAACGGCGAGAACCCGGGAGGTGGAGATTGCAGTGAGCCGAGATCACACCACTGCACTCCAACCTGGGTGACAGAGTGAGACTCCTTTCAAATAAATAAATAAGTAAATAAATAAATAAATAAATAAAATAATCAAAATATAACAGAATGTGATAATACATTCTTTCTTGAAACTGTGTTCTTGTCAGATTTTTTAAAACGGTTTTTGTTTATCAAATATGTGCAGATGCTATTGTGGTCTTGATTTTCCTTTTGCTTGTGACTAATGCTAATTATATTTTCTAATGTATGTTAGCAACATGTGTTTCATATTTTGTGAAAAGTTTATTCAAGAATTTTACCCAGTTTCTTATTGACTTATTTTTCTTAATTACTAGAAGTCTATGTACTATTGATATTCTCTAATCTGTTATTTTATTTTACTTGCTGCAAATTTCTCCTTCACATGTTACCTATGTACAACTCATGGACTACATAACAGTATTTTAGTCAACAACTAACTGCAAATCTGCCAATGGTCCCATAAAATTATAATGACTATACCACGTAGCTTTGGTGTGTAGTAGGCTATTTTATTTAGGTTTGTTCTCATGGTGTAGATGGTTGTGAAGTACACAGTATGATGTTTGCACAATGACAAAATTGTCTAACGATGTATTTCTCAAAATGTATCTCCATCATTAAGTGATGCATAACTGTATTTTTCACTTTCTTTAAAGTGTATTTTGATGAACAGAGGTTTGCCAATTTTAATGGTAGCATATTTGCCATCTATTATTACACTTTTAGCACTTTTGGTACCCCATTTAAAAATGTTTCCTGTAATAACAAATTAAATGTATTCATGTTTTTCTAAAAATTTAAAAATTTAGTTTATGATTTCAGTTTTAATTCAGATTCTGTATATGCATTCATTTTTCCCTATCTACATAATCATTCTCCTTCACCAAATTTGTTGTACAGTATCCCCTCTTATGTGCTCTGTGGAGCTACATCTGGAACATATCAATATTTCATTTGTACATGGATCTGTGTCTAGGCTTTATTTTTAATTCCCTTTGGAAATTTGTTGTTCATTATACAAATACTGCATCAATTAATTAATATAGCATTATAATAAGATTTTATTTTATTCTGGTAGATAAAAATCCCCCTTTTTTATTCTTTGTTTTTGGAAGTAAGTTGGTACATCACCTAAATTTCAGATTAAACCAATTTACACAAACATGTTTATCATAACTTTTGGAGTTTTATTTGGAATGAAATCATACCTCTGTATCAATTTGAAGAGAATTTGTATTTGTTGGATATTATCTTTTTATCCACAAGCATTTGTCTTTTTAAATGTATTTTTAATAATTTCTTATGTAAAGTTCCCACACATATTTATTTTATTTATCCCTAGAGAATTTATAATTTATAGGTGTTGTAGCATTTGTAAATAGTGTCTTTTTAAAAATGTGGTTTTTATATTGTCTCTTGCTTAGATAATTTATATGTTTGTGTGTATAAAATAAAATAATATTTTATGTATATAAACATATTCACCCACCTTGCTAAGTTCTCCTTTTATTTCTACATATTTGTTTTTAGATTGTTTTAGAATTCCTATGTAAACAGTCACATGATATGTACACCATGAATGTCTTCTTTCTTCTTTCACTCTTTTCTTTTTAAGCTTCTTTTTTGCTTATTGAGCTGTCTGTAAACTCTAATACAATGTTGATTATAATAGATAATAGTAAGCATCTCTCTCTTTTCCTAACTTTAAAGGGAATATTTCCAACCTATGTGTCATTACTCATTTTGCCTCTGTCCTTTGAGATTGTTTCTTACAGAATTATCCTCACCTAATTATTTCCCCTTTCTTCCCAGTACTTGTCTAGATCTCCAGTCTCTATTATGCACCAGTCCTGTACATACATCTCTCTTCGTGTCTACTGATGCTGTTCTCTGGATTACTTTCATCTCTAGTAGTGACTTTATATTTTAAGACTCACAGGTATTAACAATTTTGTGACCCTGTTCAGTCAGATTTATTTATTCACTTTTATTGGTTCCCAAACTGACTTGTAGATAGCCTTTGAATATTCTTTATTATTTATTTTTTTAACACATGTTTATTGAAACTACCTATGTTTCAGAAACTGTGGTGACCCTCAAATTACAAAGATACATATAAATTACAATCTGTCCCCAGGAAAAAAACTGTGACAGAGCCACAGAAAATAACACGTACATACCCTCAAGTATTTAGAGTTTTCTACATGCCTATAAAAAGTCAAGGCACTCATTATATTTTGCTTATTGTAATACAAACGTCTTCTATCTAGTTTTCCTCTTTCCAACATTGTGCTTCTCAGTTCACTATTTACTCTCAGTATAGTTGTTTACAAAATGAAACCTGATAATTTTATTTTCTGCAAAGTGCAAAAATCTTTGATTTTCATATACTATCTATGCTATAAGTACTAGTTTTGACATGCCATTTAGAGACATTTCCAACCTTCCACAAATTGATTCCAAACTGTATTTTTAGTATTATTTCCCTCAACTGCACTCATATGTATGTTTTGTATGTTTAGTCTTAAACATACCAAATAACTGAATGATATTTTTCATGAATTTTCTAATATCCTATATTTGCTCTCCCTGTAACAGTCTTATCCCTTTATCTTCCTGAAAACAAGTACTGCTTATTTTTCACAATCTAGCTCATAGACATTCATATATCTATTTGAAGTCTTCCAGCATTTAATATAATGTCCATCATATAGTATACGCTCACCAATTGTTGCCACATCAACTTTCCTTTTGGATATAATTGTGTGTGTATTTTCTAGGCTGACAAAAAAATAAAAATACTAGTTTTAAAGTAGGGAAAGTATGAAAATATTTCTGTATTTATAGTACCAACAGACACAGAACTGATAAACATCAGTCATTTTTGATAGTATTGAGTGGATAATGATATGGTTTAAGGATTTGCTTTTGCTGCCATGCTCATGACTTTTTAAATTTATTATTCAGTCTTTATAGAAGTAAACTCTGTTTGTCACCTTTGTTATTAGTATCTTTGTCAAAACTAGTTGAGAGTCTATAATTATGATTTATGTTAGATTCCTTTCTAAATAATATAAATTGGAAGCATATTAATTCTATGAATGTTTTCCAAACACCTCTTCTGAGCCAGATATTATACTATTGAGTAGAAATTTAATGGTTAGCAAGCACAGTTGATTTTTCTTTCTTTTCTTTGTTTTTCTTCTGCCTTTTTTTTTTTTTTTTCCTTTTTGAGACAGAATCTCACTCTGTTCCCCAAGCTGGAATGCAATGGTGCGATCTTGGCTCACTGCAGCATCCACCTTCTGGATTCAAGTGATTCTCCCTCCTCAGACTCCTGAGTAGCTGGGACTACAGACACATGCCACCACATTCAGCTGCTTTTTGTATCTTTTAGTAGAGATGGGGGGTTTCACTGTGTTGGCAAGGTTGGCCTTGAACTCCTGACCTCAGATGATCCTCCCACCTCGGCCTCCCAGAGTTCTGGGATTACAGGCTGAGCCACCACGCCCAGTCACAGGATTGATTTTTCTGATAAAGTTTATGGTCTAGTGACAGGCCAACATTGTACAAAAAATCACACAGATTAATATAAATTGTTACATTTTAAACGAATTACTCAGCATAATGAATACAGAGCAGAATAGGTTATGCAATTACATTCATGAGTAAAGGGTGTCTCTGAGTAAATCAATTACATTTAACTTAAATTATGATACTGAGATTAGATGAGAAGAGAGAGGAAGGAAGAAAGTTCTTTGTAAGTACCACTCAGGGAATAGCACGTATGAGAACATGGAGGTAAGAAAAATAGAAGTTTTGTGTAGTCAAAACATAGCAGGGAAAGAATGACATGGGGTGAAGATTGGAATTTGACCAGCAACTGGATTGTTAGTGGTCTCGACACACATGTAAAAGAATCTGGTATTTTTTTCTAAGTGCTATCAGAAGCACTAAAATATTGTAGGTAGGGGAGTTATGTGTTTAGCTTTTACTTTTTAAAGAATAATATTGGCAGTCATGGTCTTAGAAAGAGTTCCAGAAAACTCATAAAAGCATTCATGACCTGCCACCTTTAATGTTTAAATGACCTGCCACCTTAAATGTTTAAAATGAATGTATCTACAAGCACAAATACTTATTTTGCTGATTTTCCCAGTTAAAATGAAAATTTTTTCATGCCTACCTTTAGAGAAAAATTCTCAGTTTTTTAATGGGCAGCATAAAGACAATGTTTCATTATTTGTCACATAATTTGTTTTTGTGCCTGCTAAACAAGTTCAAGGCTTAGACTTTCAACAAATATTTGTTGAAGAAAAAAATCAACAGTAGCATCTCAAGAGAATAATAAGACACTCATTAATAGTGAAATCTCAATAGGCAAAGAATAAGTGGAGGGTGACAGATAAGGCTATACTGGTGATCTGGTGACAAGAAAGTGTTAGGATAGTGAAGTTGAAAATTCAGGAAATTACACTTAATAGTATTAAGAAAATAAATGTAACATTCTATTAATATTACTTAGCAAGTAGCATGATTACACAGAAAGGTGGAAGAAAGCATAGGGTACTAATATAAGTGAATCTTTTATTCAGTTTGGTATTTTCTATGTTAGAGTGAAAGGAAATCAAAAATTCCTCTAGAGATAATGCTTATCTTCTTGTCTTTCTAAACATACTGTTTCTCCATGGTCATTTTATGCAACTTTACTGCAAGCTAGATTTTGATTACTCCCACATTTGTATATCAAGCCTAGAACATTTCTCCAATTGCCAGATAACTAAATGAAACTGCTCATTGGGCATTTATAGATTCCCCCCACCCAATCTCCTCTTCGTATGTTCCATATCCTGGTTAAAGTCACCACCAGACACTCTACTAGATGCTGAAGAGCACAGATTAAACATACTACAGTAAATGGATAACCACCCGTAGTGTAAAGTGCTCCTACAAGGTATGCACAGGAATGTATGACCTTGCAGGGAAGGCATCTAACCCAGAGGGGGGCCTGGAAACAGGAATAGGGAAAGCCTCCTCAGGAGGTAACACATAAGCTGCCTGTACACCAACACAAATATAAATATTTATACACCAACAAAGATAACCAAGCAATGTTAGAGTTGGGGTAAGCATTGTCACTAGGGGAATAAGTCTAAAGACAAAAATGAAGAACAAGACCATGCCTCATGTAGAAAACTGTTAAAGCTTAAATATCTTCCAAAGGTTACATTTGAGGTTGTAAATATACATGAGGTGAGGAAGGAAACGGCCTTAAGGAATGTCATTCTGAAGTGTTTGAATTTACCCAATACGGAATGCACAGGCATTAAAATACTAAATGGTAGTGATTTGATTATATTCATATTTTACAGAAAAAAAATCACTTCAGTATCGGGTAAGAAAGGATGTAGAGGGATCTCAAGTTTGAGGACTGTAGATTGAAGCCAGAAAAAAAGAAAGAGAAGCAAAGGAGAGAGAAAGAGAGAAAAAAGAGGTGACTGCTGTTTGGTCTCTGCAAGGAAGAACAAAACACAACAAAACTGAAAAACAAACCCCAAAACCCTAGATCAGTGGAAACAGGGATGAAGAAATTTGAGCAACTTTAGAAGAAATTAGAGTATATAAGACATAATTGCTTGTGGAGCAAAGATAAGAGATGAATCAATGATAACCCTCAGGTTTACTGGCTTGGGCGGCAGTGTGGAGAATTATATCTTACAATCGTTTGAGAAAATATATGGCTGCAGCGAATTTGTGATAATTATCTTTTACTCCTTATTATCCATCACCCCACACTCAGTTATCATTACATTGTATTAATATCCCCCTAAGTGTTTTTGAAACTATCGTCTTTCTATCATGTCTCCCATTGCCCTTGTTCAGACATAGTACATTGTTATGTTTTTTTCTCTGGTCTCATTTTCACTTAAACCTGCCAATAGAATGGCCCTTTTTAAAATCAGCCAAAACTGTTTCCATTACAACACAAATAATGTGTTGGAATAATGTTCTTGCATGTATATCTCCGTGTTTGTGCTATGAGGTTCTTGTAGGAACAATCTATATCTCAGCTATCTTTGTATTTCTACCTCCTACCACAGTGTCCAGTAAATGTTTCTTACACTCAATGTCTTGAATCAGTGAGTGAATAAATGAATCCATGAATAATCAGCAAAAATATACTCTCTCTAATTGGTTGAAGTTTTAGAGAGAGACTCCAGTGAGAAAAAAAATGGATGTTTCCACAAGACCTTGATGTCACTACAGCCCAAGATCAAATGACAAGTTTGAAAGTTTAGAAATTGTATTTAGTCTGTATTGAGAGGATTGGCTTCAGTGGAATTGTCTTTTTGGGAGCTTTATCTTTAAACCAAGGTGACATATTCATGCAAATGAAAATCACTATACTATTTAGCAATATTTGAGGGCATCAGTTCAGAGCAGCACTGTCTAATAGAATTCTCTTTGATGATGGAAATGCTTTAGACCCGCATTGTTCAATAAATTCTCCATTAACAACATGTGTATCTTAAGCTTTGATATATGGCTGGTTTGACTGAAGAACAGAAAGCTTTATTTTATTTAATTTTAATTGTTTTAAATTTAAGTATAAATAGTGACATGTAGGCTAGTGGCTACTTTATTACATTGTGTAAGTCTAGAATAAGAGGATTTTTTTTTCTCCAAACTTTTTCATTTATTGAATCTTGAGTAACTATAGTAAATCATTATATTACCTTCGTTTTAGAATTTGCATTTGCATCTGGTTTACCTCACTTTGGTCATCAAACTGCCTTCCTTCATTAGACCTAATAAGCCTATCATGAATCTCTCTCATTGCTTCGTCCAATCTCAGTGTCAGAGAAACTCTGGTGTTAAAAATTGCCTTGTGAGACCCTCTATCTGCCTCTCAATTCCGGCATCCTACCTCCAGTAACCATGTCATTTGCAGATATGAATTCAGATTGTACCAATTTACAGTATCTAAGTAAATCACAATATATTTATCTTTTTTAACCTGAATGAAATATTATAAATGTAGCTGAACTATACTTTAAATGTATATTGGTTTGACAGATATTCTTTACCATTTGAGAAAACCTACATGGAAACCAATTATTATTTTCAGAAGTGACACAAAACCTGCTGGTAATATAAGACTCAGTACGTTTTATAGCATTTAGTAGCTTGAAGCATCAAGGTCTCTTTTTCCTGAAACTGCATCAGGGATCTCTACGCTGTATGCCTGCCTGAAAAGAGAATAAAATCTCCTACCAGTGGACCAGCACATTATGTTCTGGGAAAGCACTGGAAGCACATGGGCTATACCTTGCATTGTGCAAAGAATTTTCTTTTTCTGTGCTTCAGGTTGACTACAGTCCTCCTCATACTTTCTTTCTCTTTTAAGGAGAAACAATTAATTTTCAATTTTTCTTACTTGTGTATCTGTCACAAGTCACATCTTCCAAGTTCTTAGCCTTTTCAATGGCTTTAATGATGCTTCCATGTAGACAATTTCTCAATCATTTTGACTTAATTGACTGATCTGTGAGTGGTGATCATTTTTAATTCACTTGACCTGCTGAGTAAACTTAAATAATTAATAAGTAATTTAAAAGAAGCATAGGCAGTAAATCAACCATTATCTGTGGAGAACCTCCCTTGATGTTCGTATTTACCACTCTCATTTGTACCTGCCAGACCAGATGCAATAATATTTTAATCAATACTTTGAGTTCTTCCAAGGTTGTCACAATTCTCAGCGAACCACACATCTATGTTTAGGTTTAATTACTACTGATCTAGACAGTCAGTAATTGGTGAGGAATGTTATTATGCATCTCAAAAGTAAGTGAATCTATAGGAAATTATAAATAAGAAAAAAGTGAGGTTTTATACTTAATAAAAGTAGTAATAATAAAGTTCTAGTTCTAGAAATCTAGTAAAAGAAATTGCCAAAATTTAATATTTTTGAACAAATGGAGAAAGGAAAGTTAAATGAATATAAATACATGAATGTCAGTGGATTAAAACTGGACTTGAGCGGTGATTAATCTGTAAACATGTATGGATAAATCACAAACCATATACAAATGAACGTATGTAGACCCCACAGCTTGCATGATAACCACATAAATCATTTTTAATTCTATATTTTTAAAGAATACAATAACTAAAAATTATCCCCTATGAAGGCAAAAAATGTATTTGGCATGCATAAGAACAATTTTCTGATATTTAGTTAAAGAACAAATTGAAAGTAGACTTTAGTTTGAACTCTAATATATTAGCAATGAAATATCACTGTGGTTAAGGATAATTTTAATATTTGGCCTCAGTAAGAAATATTGTTTAACAAAATTGAAATGCCTTATTTTTTTAAATTAGTAATCCAAATTATTCCAATACAAGTTGTTTAAGAACTGCACTTTGACATGCATTTTAGTCTGTATGTAAAATTGTCTCTTTGCTATCCTTTGAGAGGCAACGTAATGCAGTGTGAAGGTTTCAGATTCTAATAATCATGAATTTGAATCCAACAAATTAGCTGTATGAATTTGAGTAAATTACTTGGTCTCTGTGTTTACACCTGTAGTTTCTAATGTTAAGTGGATTTAAAGTGATTATATCTTACTTATCCAGTACCATGCCCTCAGATCATTTTGTGGGGAGAAAAGGAGTGGTTATGTCTTTATCTTCCAGCCTTCTTTTCCTGATTTTTGGAGAAAAATTTTTGAGATAAAATTTGGTATAATATCTCAAAAAATACTATGAATAAAATTAAACTAATGAAAATATTCTAACCCTAAATTCCAAAGTAACTTTAAACCTGATGATTATCTAAATCCATGATATAATCAGGGTGGGAGGATGAAGAGTTACATTTAGATCAGAAAATTTGCATGTAAACTGTTTTCTATAGCAGCTAATATAAAATATTCATGGGGGAACTTGGCACACAGTGGTACTCTCAGGTGTTTATCAATAAAAAATTTGAAAGTCATTATTCTGAAATGAATTCTATGTAAATATTTATTGATATTCAGTTCTTGGTGTTTCCCAGTAGTCTATTAAGTGCTGCAGTGGTTTGGCTGCTTCATAGAAGAATGCAATAATAATTGTCTTACATTCATTGCAAAATATTATATAGGATTAATTATTATATTCTCATAAACTTCTTAATATATTTGACCTGCAAAGTTTTAGAAGATTCCATATTTGCTCAGGGTTGCATTACATTCTATCTTGACATGTGATCTAAGGTACTTTCAAACTGTTTTAAATGCATAACATTTATGGTGACTGTTGTGTGTCGTATTTTAATTTCCCTTTTCAAAAATGCATAAGCAACCCAAGAGCAATTTAACAAACTATAAACATGGTGGTAAGTACAATTATAAACTATTACAATGTAGAACAATATCAGAATTGTAAAAAAAAAATAACAGGTTAAATACAAAATGACTCTGTATGTACTGATGAAAGTGAATCTGCAGGTGTGATGATTGTGCTCAGGGATCCAGAGAGTCAAGTGCAATATAAAATTATATTGATAAATGTTTGAGAATTACACTTCATAGAACTGGTAATGTTTTAGTTCCTGTTTCAGTTGCATTGACCATTACAAAATAATATTGTATGAGATAGAGTGACGCCATCAAAGATTTTATCTTAACTTTCAGATATGACAAAGCAAGATAGTCTGTAAATCAAACTACGTATTTCTCTATAACAGAAAGTAAAATGATCTTCTTAAAAATATGGTATATGCTATTTTTCCTTTAAAGGCAGAGGGCAGCAAATAATTAAAGAGGTATTATCTATGCATGAATTGCTTATGAAAAAAATTAAAATGACACGAACACACTCAAATTAGATTATTACTAAGACTAATAAAATCAGCAATTCTACCAACGACAGTTATTAGAAAATAAAGCAGAATGGGATATTAATAAAAATATTATATTAATTATGTTTAACATTGTATAAGTAACATGTAAACACATTTACTATTTTGTATACATGACAGAATATTTTGCTTTATATTTGGTTTAAATTGTTCATGTACATACTAAGAATTAACTATAAACATATTTGTTGTTTATAAACAATAAAAAATGCTTTATGACTTTTTATTTTATTTAATTTTAAAAATGCGCAGGACAGAAGAATCAACATTCTTATCAGATTATAATGATTTTGCAAGTCATATTTTACACATGAAAAGTTGCCAAGAGATCAGTTATGATGGGACCTTAATAAGAAAGTGTATTACTCCAGAAAAAAAGTTACTGCTGAGTATCAACACAGAGAAATTAGTTTATGGTTAAAAAAATTCTTCCTTTTCTGATGCTGGAAGATAACATCTCGCATTTCTTATGAGAGGAGATAGCTTCCTTACTTAGTAGTTTGGTAGATTCTTGTAATACAATTGTAATATGAAACTGCACATGGCTATTGTAGCTCAGGAATTTTCAAGGGATGAGTACAATAATACGAACAGAGCCAATTATTTCTATTTTTCCATTTAAAAGACAGAGATTATCAAAGTATTTAAAAACAAACTCCAAATATGTAAGTTTTATATGTGACTTACTATAAATAAAAAGGCAGTTTGAAAGTAAAAGATGAAAATAAATTATATAGACCAGGCACAGTGGCTTATGCCTGTAATCCCAGCACTTTGGGAGGTAGAGGTGGGCTGATCAGCTGAGGCCAGGAGATCAAGACCATCCTGGCAAACATGGATAAACTCCATCTCTACTAAACATACAAAAAATTGGCCAGGCGTGATGGCACATGCCTGTATTCCCAGATACTCAGGAGGCTGAGGCATGAGAATCACTTGAACCTGGGAGGCAGAGGTTGCAATAAACCAAGATGGTGTCAATGCATTGCAGCCTGGGCAGCAGAGCAAGACTCTTGCTTTTTTTTTATTTTTATTTTTAAATTATATTTTAAGTTCTGGGATACATGTGCAAAACATGCAGGTTTGTTACACAGGTATACATGTGCCACAGTGGTTTGCAGCACCATCGACCTGTCATCAACATTAGGTATTTCTCCTAAAGCTATTCCTCCCCTTGTCCCCAACCCCTGACAGGCCCCAGTGTGCAATGTTCCCCTCCCTGTGCCTATATGTTCTCACTGTTAAACTCCCACTTATGAGTGAGAACATGTGGTGTTTGGTTTTCTGTTCCTGTGTTAGTTTGCTGAGAATGATGATTTCCAGCTTCATCCATGTTTCTGCAAAGAACATGAACTCATTCTTTTTTATGGCTGGATAGTATTCCACATTTTCTTTATCCAGTCTATCATTGATGGGCATTTGGATTGGTTCCAAGTCTTTGCTGTTGTAAATAGTGCTGCAATAAACATACGTGTGCATGTGTCTTTATAGTAGAATGATTTATAATCCTTTGGGAGTATAACCAGTACTGGGATTGCTGGGTCAAATGGTATTTCTAGTTCCAGATCCTTGAGAAATCACCACCCAGTCTTCCACAATGGTTGAACTAATTTACACTCCTACCGACAGTATAAAAGCATTCCTATTTCTCCACATCCTCTTCAGCATCTATTGTTTCCTGAGTTTTTAACGATCACCATTCTAACTGCTGTGAGATGGTGTATCATTGTGGTTTTGATTTGCATTTCTCTAAAGACCAGTGATGGTGAGCTTCTTTTCATATGTTTCTTGGCTGCTTAAATGTCTTCTTTCAAAAAGTATCTGTTCATATCTTTTGCCCACTTTTTTATGGTTTTGTTTCTATTATTGTAAACATTTAAGTTCCCTGTAGATGCTGGATATTTGGCCTTTGTCAGATGGATAGATTGCAAATATTTTCTCCCATTCTGTATGTTGCATGTTCACTCTGATGATAGTTTCTTTTGCTGTCCACAAGCTGTTTAGTTTAATTAGATCCCATTTGTCAATTTTGGCTTTTGTTGCCATTGCTTTTGGGGTTTTAGTCATGAAGTCTTTGCCCATGCCTATGTCTTGAATGGTATTTCCCAGGTTTTCTTCTAGGGTTTTTGTGGTTTTAGGTCTAACATTTAAATCTCTAATCCATCTTGAATTAATTTTTTATAAGGTGTAAGGAAGGGGTCCAGTTGCAGTTTTCTTCATATGGCTAGCCAGTTTTCCCAACACCATTTATTAATTAGAGCATCTTTTCCCCATTGCTTGTGTGTATCAAGTTTGTCAAAGTCAGATGGTAGTAGAAGTGTGGTGTTATTTCTGACGCCTGTGTTCTTTTCCATTGGTCTATATACCTGTTTTGGTACCATTATGATGCTGTTTTGGTTACTGTAGTCTAATAGTATAGTTTGAAGTCAGGTAGGGTAATGCTTCCAGCTTTGTTCTTTTTGCTTAGGATTGTCTTGGCTATAAGGGCTCTTTTTTGGTTTCACATGAAATTTAAAGTCGTTTTTTCTAATTCTGTGAAGAAATTCAATGGTATTTTGATAGGAATAGCATTCAATCTATTAATTACTTTGGGCAGTACAGCCATTTTCACAGCATCGATTCTTCATATTCATGATCATGGAATGTTTTTCCATTTGTTTACGTCCTCTCTTATTTTGTTGAGCAGTTGCTTGTAGTTCTCCTTGAAGAGGTCCTTTACATCCCTTGCAAGTTGTATTCCTAGGTATTTTGTTCTCTTTGCAGAAATTATGAATGGGAGATTGCTCATCATTTGACTCTCTGTTTGTCTATTATTGGTGAACAGTAATACTTGCGATTTTTGCACATTGATTTTGTATCCTGAGACTTTGCTGAAGTTGTTTTTCAGCTTAAGGAGTGTTGAGGCTGAGATGATGGCGTTTCCTAAATGTGCAATCCTTTCATCTGCAAATAGAGATAATTGGACTTCCTTTCTTCCTATTTGGATACACTTTATTTATTTCTCTTGCCTGATTGCCCTGGCTAGAACTTCCAATACTATACTGAATAAGAGTAGTGAGAGAGGGCATCCTTGTCTTGTGCCAGTTTTCAAAGGGAATACTTCCAGCTTTTGCCCTTTCAGTATGATATTGGCTGTGGGTTTGTCATAAATAGCTCTTATTATTTTGAGATATGTTCTGTCACCAATACCTAGTTTATTGAGTGTTTTTTTGTTTTGTTTTGTTTTGTTTTGTTTTGTTTTTTTGCGTGAAGGGCTGTTGAGTTTTATCGAAGACTTTTTCTGCATCTATTGAGAAAATCATATGATTTTTGTCATTGGTTCTGTTTATGTGAGGGATTACATTTATTGATTTGCGTATGCTGAGCCAGCCTTGCATCCCAGGGACGAAACCAACTTAATCACAGTGGATAAGTTTTTAAAGGGCTGCTGGATTCAGTTGGCTAGTATTTTATTGAGGATTTTCACATCGATGTTCATCAGCAATACTGGCCTGACATTTTCTTTTTTGTTGTGTCTCTGACAGATTCTGATATCAGGATGATGCTGGCCTCATAAAATGAGTTAGGGAGGAGTCAATCTTTTTATATTTTTCGGGATAGTTTCAGAATGAATGGTACCACATTCTCTTTGTACCTCTGGCAGAATTTGCCTGTGAATCCATCTGGTGCTGGGCTTTTTTTGGTTGGTAGGCTATTAATTGCTGCCTCAATTTCAGAATGTATTATTGGTCTATTCAGGAATTCGACTTCTTCCTGATTCAGTCTTGGGAGGGTGTATGGGTTCTTTTATCCATTTCTTCTAGATTTTCTAGTTTATTTGTGTAGAGGTGTTTATAGCATTCTCTGATGGTAGTTTGTTTTTTTGTGGGATCTGTGTTGATCTCCCCTTTATCATTTTTTATTTTGTCTATTTGATTCTTCTCTCTTTTCTTCTTTATTAGTCTCCTATCGGCCTATTTTGTATATCTTTCCAAAAAACAGTTCCTGGATTCATTGATTTTTTGAGGGGTTTTTTGTGTCTCTATCTCTTTCAGCTGTGCTCTGATCCTAGTTATTTCTTGTCTTCTTCTAGCTTTTGAATTTATTTGCTCTTGCTTCTCTAGTTCTTCAGGTAAGATGGCCAAGTAGGAACAGCTCCAGTCTGCAGCTCCCAGCGAGACCAACGCAGAAGGTGGGTGATTTTTGCATTTCCAACTGAGGTACCCAGTTCATCTCAGTGGGACTGGTTAGACAGTGGGTGCAGCACACAGAAGGCAAGCAGAAGCAGGGTGGCGTGTTTCCACACCTGGGAAGTGCAAGTGGTCTGGGATCTCCCTCCCCTAGCCAAGGGAAGCTGTGAGGGGACCATGCTGTAAGGGATGGTGCTATCTGGCTCAGATACTAGCTTTTGCCACGGTCTTCACAACCCACAGACCATGGAATTTCCTCGGGTGCCTACACCACAAGAGCCTTGGGTTTCAACACAAAACTGAGTGACCATTTGGGCAGACACCGAGCTAGCTGCAGGAGTTTTTTTCATACCCTAGTGGCCCCTGGAACACCAGCGAGACAGAACTGTTCACTCCCCTGGAAAGAGAGCTGAATCCAGGGAGCCAAGACTCTTTCTAAAGTAAATAAAGTGCATAGTGTGTGTGTGTGTACACACACAACACAAATATATACACACACACACACATATATACACAGTGTATATATATACTATAAGCTATGTATATGTATGGAAAGCTGATACATCTATGTTATTATCAGAGACGATAGAATTTAAAGCAGGAAACAATGCTAGAGGAAAAGAGGAACGTTTAATAGTAATAAAATGATTAATTCATTAAGAAGATATAATAATATTAAATGTATATGTAATCAGTAACAGCAAAAAATTATTAGAACTAAGGCAAGAAATAGATAAATCCAAATTCACAATCATAGATAAGCATAATCATAGTGAAAACAATCATTGTTTAAACCTTTATTCTAAAGATCTTTCTTGGTAATTCATATAACAAATAAGTCAGCAAGGATGTAGAAAATTTGAACATCATTAATCTGTTTGACCTAATTGAGTGTTAGGGAACACTACATGCAACAGGTGTAGAGCTCTCATTATTTTGTGCATATGAAACATTTACTAAACAAGAACATTTTCTGGGTGTATTAGGTTATTCTCACATTGCTATAAAGAAATATCAGAGAAAATCAGGGAAATGTATAAAGCAGAGAGATTTAATTGGCTCACGGTTCTGCAGGCTGTACAACAAACATGGTAGCATCTACTGCTTGGGAGGTCTCAGGGAGTTTTTACTTATGGTGGTAGGCAAAATGGGAGCAGGCACATCTAATGGCTAGAGCAGGAGAAAGAGAGGGAGAAGATTCCACACAGTTTTCAATACTCAAATCTTGCAGCAACTCACTATCGAGAGATTAGCACCAAGGGGATTGTGCCAAACCATTTATGTGAAACCTGCCCCAATGATCCAGTTACCTCCAACCAGGCTCCACCTCCAACACTGGGAATTACATTTCAACATAAGATTTGGGCAGGGACACATATCTAACTATATCACTGGCTCATAAAAAACTGATAGTAAAATTAAAAGTTTTGTAATCTCTGACTACAGGGTATTAATAGAAATCAAGAGCTTAATTAATAATACAATATCTAGTATATCTGCAAATAATTGAAAATTAAGTGGCACATTTATAAATTAGCGATAGTCAAAGAAGAACTACAAAAGAATGTAGAAAACAGTTTATACTAATATAGGTGCCTATATAAGAAAAGAAAAAATTAAAATTAATGATCTAAGCATTCACATTAATAGGCTTAAAAGAGAGCAGAGAGTATGCAGAATAATTTTGAAGTAATAAATCATAAACATTGAAATCAATGAAATGGGAAACAAACAATCATTAGAAAAACATTTAAAAGCCAATAATTTTTTCCTTGAAAAAATTAAAATATTAACTTCTAGCAAAACATCACAAAAATCAGAAAGATTATATATTAACAATATACTAATTGAAGGACAGTAAGTCACTATAATTTGTATAGAACAATGATAGTATAAAAATATGAACAATTTCTTGTCAAAATTGGAGGGCATAAATTATTTAGTTTTAGGATGTAATATAAAACTATAGCAATCAAGATAATGTAGTATTGACATGAGGATAAACAAATGAATTGATTGAACCAGAATAAAGAGTCCTGAAGTGGATCTACAATTGATTTTTGACCAGTTTGTTGAGCTACACTAGTCAGCAGTCTCTGAATTGAGGATGTAGAGCTGTGGCTCTGGAGATTTCAAAGCAGCAAGAGTTCATAGGAAAGAGTTCTATAAAAGAGAAAACTGCACATGGAAAGAATTTGGGAAACTTGTAAAGAGTACTCTTTAGGAAACTGTAAATAGTTTTAATTAATGAATGTGTATAAGAAACCTATACAAGGGTAGCAAAAGAACTACACAAAATAATTAGCGCAAATTATACATAAAGTTCACAAACGGCAGAAAATAATACCTGTTTACAATAGCTTAAGTGCAAAATCTTTTTATTCCAGTGATAAGTTAGAACTGGCTTTGGCAACTTTGGCCTGTTAGTCAAATCTGACCTATGACCTATTTTGGGATAGACTTTGAGATAAATAATTTGTAAATATTAAACAGAGGTAAAAAGCAAACATATACACACACACACAAATAAATAAGAATATGTTACAGAATTTTTTTTTTTTTTTTTTTTTTTTTTTTTTTAGATGGGGGGTTTTCCTTTTTTTCCCCGCTGGTTTGTATTGGCGCGATTTCAGCTCACTGCAAGCTCCGCCTCCCGGGTTCATGCCATTCTCCAGCCTCAGCCTCCCGAGTAGCTGGGACTACAGGCGCTGCCACCTCGCCCGGCTATTTTTTGTATTTCTTAGTAGAGATGGGGTTTCACCGTGTTAGCCAGGATGGTCTCGATCTCCTGACCTCGTGATCCGCCCATCTCGGCCTCCCAAAGTGCTGGGATTACAGGCTTGAGCCACCGCGCCCGGCCGTGTTACAGAAATTTTATATTACCTACCAAGCATAAACTGTGTACTATTATATATAAATACAATTATACATTTTTTTTACAGAAATATATTTGCTGGTCTATTAGCTAGAGTACTGATAAGGATCTTGCTCAGCAGTGAGGGATATTAATACTAGTTCAATGTTTCCTCTTGAAAAAATAAAAAAGCCTTGAAAGCAAGACTCAAAAATAACGTTATTTTCAAATAACATAATTGTGTTCTGAAAGAAATCTCAAGAAGAAATAATATTCAAATTGAAGAAATAACATTCAATAAAATTCACAATGCCCAGCATCCAAAAAAGTTACAAGATATGTAAAGAAGCAGCAAAATACTACCCAAATGAAATGAAAAGTAAATCAATAGAAACTGACATAAAAATGAAACAAATGATAAAAAATCATTTAAATAGCATTGAAAACAGTTATTTTTTAATGATTGATATATATACACATATATATTTAACATATATATATTTAACACACGCACACACACACATATATATGTTAAAGAAATTAGAGAAAAGTTTGAAGGTCCTAAGTAGAGAAGTCACACACACACACACGAACACACACACACACACACACACACAGAGTCTTCTAGAGACGAAAACTGCAATGTCAGAGAAAAAATACACCGGATGAAATTTATGGTAGATTAGACACTTCAGAAGAAAATATTAGTGAAATTAAAACTTAGCAATACGAAGTTTAAAAAATAGAATACAGAGAAGAAAACCTTTTTAAAAATCGGTATAACAATGAACTGTGAGACAACTTTAACTGAATAAACTAGATGTGTGAATGGTGTCCCTGAAGACCGAAGACAAACATTATTTGAAGAAATAAAATAAGAGCTGAAAATTATCCAAATTGAGTGAAACTATAAACCCACAGATAAAACCAGCTTGATAAACTGCCAGGGCAAGAAACGTGATGAGAACCACTGAGATCATTAAGGTCATATTATTTAAACCCAGTAATAGAAAACCTTAGAAACAATAAGAGGAAAAAAAAACAAATATAAGGGTGACAAGTGGCTTTTTGTCAGAAACAATGCTAGTATACCCAGCATTGTTAAGTAAGTTAACTAGCATAGTATACCTTGGCATAATTCTTATTTTTCAGTAGCATAAAACAGTGGAGCCCTGTCTTTAAAGTAATGAAAGAAAATATCTGTCAACTTAGAATTTTTGCCCAGGAAAAATATTTTTCTGAAAGAAGAGAAATAATGCATTTTTCAGACAAAGGGATATATGAACTACAAGAAATGTTAAATGGTCTTCTAGAAAAAGAAAAATAAGGGGAGAAAACTGGATCTACAGAAGGGATACAACAGTGTTAGAAGTGGCAACTACATGGGTTAATATAAAGACATTGTTATTTAACATCTTCAAATAATAATTCACTATTTAAAACAAAACTAATAAGAATGTTTTCTTGAGGAATCTAACATGAAAAGTAAAACACATGACATCAATAACACAAAGCTCCGGAGAGGAGAGATGGAAGTAGGCTACTCTGAGGTTATTATACCATACATGAAGTAGTATATACCACTTGAAGAGAGAGTATAGGAAGCTAAAGATATATACAACAGATGCAAAACAACCGCTAATATAAAACAACAATGTTATAGTCGATAAGCAAACAGGAGAGTTGAAATGAGCTAATAAGGATTGCTCGATTAATCCAAAAGCATCAGAAGAAAAGTAACAAAGAAAGAAATATCATATGCAATAAGAAGAAAACAATAAGAGGGTAGATGTAAATTCAAACATATTGATAATCATAATTAATGTAATTTCCAAATTATCCAATTAAAAGGAAAATATTGTTAGACTGAATAAAAAATAAACAATGTTTTATACATATAAGAAACTCAATTTATATTTAGATACTATAATCTTTCAGCTATCAAAGAACAAAAGAAAGATACACTACGCTAACACCAGAAGAAAGTTCAAATGGCAACATTAATATCAGAAAAAAAATAGATTTCAGATCAAATAATCATACCAGGGATATAGAAGTTTATTTCATGAAAATAAGGGATTTAATTCATCAAGATCATGTAGCAATTTTAAACATTTATGTACCCATTAACAAAGTTTTAAAGTATATTTAGTAAGTTTGTATAGAACTTCAAACATAAATAGGCAAATTTTCAATTATAGTCAAAAATCAGTAAGGGTATAGAAAACTTGAACATTACCATCAATCAATTTTGTCTAATTAACAGTTATAAAACACTTCAACCGAAAACAGCAGAACACATTATTTTTAAGTGTGCACGGAATATTTACCAAGATTGACCATGCATTGAACCGTACAAACTGTCTTACTAAATTAAATAGCCTTTAAGTAAAACAAAATACATCCTCTGTCCACAGTGGAATTGGGTTGGATATCAATAACGTTTTATTTAAATGTATTCAAAAATTTAAATATATTTAAATATTTGAAAAGTACTACATTCTAAACAATTTATGAGCCCAAGAAGAAATCAAAAGAGAAGTAAACATATTTTAAACTAAATAAAAATAGAAACCTAACATTTCAATATTTAATGAATTATATCCAATCATAGAAGAAAATTTATAACACAAAATGTATTTTTAGAAAAAAAAGAAACCCTCATATCAATAACTTCAGTTTCCACCTTAAGAACCCCCCAAAAAAAAACAAAAACAATAAAAGAAATTATGAATATTAGAGAAACAATCAATGAAATAGAAAACAGAAAAAACAAGAGAAAAGAAATGACTCTAAGAACTCGTTACAACATCCATTCTTGATTAAAAAAAAAAGCAACTCATGAAACTATGAATAGAAGGCAATGTCTTTAACTTGGTTAAGATTTTCTATTTTTATTTTTTATTTTTTATTTTTTTTTTGAGACGAGTCTCGCCTCTGTCACTGGCTGGAGGCAGTGGCCGATCTCAGCTCACTGCAAGCCCGGCCCCGGTTCACGCCATTCTCCTGCCTCAGCCTCCCGAGTAGCTGGGACTACAGGCGCCCGCCACTTCGCCCGGCTAGTTTTTTGTATTTTTTAGTAGAGACGGGGTTTCACCGGGTTAGCCAGGATGGTCTCGATCTCCTGACCTTGTGATCCGCCCGTCTCGGCCTCCCAAAGTGCTGGGATTACAGGCTTGAGCCACCGCGCCCGGCCTTGGTTAAGATTTTCTATAAAAATTTATAGCCAATATTATGTTTACTGGTGAAAAACTGAATATTTTTCTCCTAAGATCAGGAACAAGGCCAGGAGGTTTACTCTTACAACGTCAACAGGACATACTTCTGGAGGTAACCAATATGTTCACCGTGCTGTTGTTTCACAAGTGCATACATACATCAAGACTTGTGACTGGGCTCAGTGGCTCATTTCTATAATCTCAGCATTTTGGGAGGCTGAGGCAGATGGATCACTTGAAGTCAGGAGTTCAAGACCAGCCTGGCCGACATGGTGAAATCCCATCTCTACTAAAAATAAAAAAACTAGCCGGGAGTGGTGGTGCAGACCTGTAGTCACAGCTACTTGGGAGGCTGAGGCAGGAGAATTGCTTGAACCCAGGAGGTGGAGGTTGTAGTGAGCCAAAATTGTGCCACTGCACTCCAGCCTGGCTAACAGAGCAAGACACCTTGTCAAAAACAAACAAACAAACAAAAAAACTTGTTAGTTTGAACTCGTGCAGTTTATTGTATGCTAATTATACCTCAATAAAGCTGTTAACATTCTGTGTATTACAGTGCGCTTTAATTATATCACAATAAAATATTATTTTTAAAATATAATGAGTGATACTCTACTCAGGGAATTTTGAGACTTTTATTCGGTGCCTTATATGATGCCAATAAATTACATACATCCTGGACAGGATGAGGATATCACCCCACATTCTAAGTCTCAAATTGTCCTAACCACTTAACAAGAGTGGTCTTTCTAAAATGCCAATTTGAATATGCCTGTTCCCCACTTTAAAACTTCTTACTCATTCCAACTGCTTAAAAATGACCTATGGATTTATTCATTGACTATGTGTAACTCTGTCTTTATCTCTCAGTAGCATCTATATTTTATTTTCTAAACCACTACCCCACTCTTTATCTCCACTCATGAAAACCCGAGTTCCCAGCTGTGTGAACATAATTCAAAGCATTCTTCTCTACAATCTCTTGTTTCAGTTTCTTTAAAATGCCATTCCTCTGCCAAAAAAACTCTTCCTTATTGTTCATGTTTTGTCTTTCAGAACACTTCCTCCATTGATTCTTTCGTGACCCTCTGGATAAAATAGGTACCTTTGCTAGGTTTTCTATGTGAAATGAGTAGTCAGACTTATAGTCAAGAGAGACAATTTTTGCACCAAATGTATTGGATGGATTTGAAAGGGGAAAAAAAACATAAATTGGTAAAACCCAATAAGAGATAATGAATAAATGGAAGAGCTATTTTAATTTCTGTTTTCACTAATGTGATTTAGGCTAGAAATTATGTATACATTTTAAGGATATTGAGTGTTTCTCCTAAAAGACTGCATCCTACTAACTCAGATCACTCAAATAATTATAAAATACGGTGTGAGCATCACTCTAAATCCCACAGTTTGTGATCTCCAAAATTAGTCATTTTAATTCTGCTAACAACAGAGTTTACCACTTAGAATCTATCCTGAGCTACATTTTGACATCCTTGAATATGAACTCATGCAGCATTCTTATAGTATCACATCCATGCTCATCTCAAAGACCTGTCAGGAAGAAATCAGGAATACAGAACAAGAAGAGTTGTACTAAGAAAAGTATTAGATTTTATAATTGTATTTTCAAGCAAATAAAAGTGAAGGTGAATGAACATCAAATGAAAAAATATTTATTTATTTACGTATGCATTTAATTTAGAGGGCTGTAGCAAAAAAATAGATTTAGGGTGACGTAAATTAGCATCCTAATATATGTGGACGTCACCAAAAGTCTTTTTTTGTGGCTTTTACTCAGCTTTAGTCTGTATAGAATTTCAAGGAATTACAAACATTTTTGAAAAGACAGTTGATTTATCAGATACTTTCTTCATGAAAATTTCCTAGAAAATTTATTAATTTATAAATTTCTGATGTTATTAAAACTATTTTTAAAAATGTTTCCCATAAAAATAGGTTAAAATCAACATAGACTATGTCTAGATATGCAAATTTATTGGAGAACAAAATCATGGTTTAATTCCATTCCATACCATAAGCGACACACTTTAAGTGTCAGAATGAATGAAGTTCATATGCTATAACACCTCTCTTCCATATATCAATGTTTGTATCTCTCAAAATTTTATTTTCTTTTTGCTTATTCTTATAATAAATATTGGATATTTAAAATAATATTATAATTAAAATATTAATAATTTTCAAATGAATCATTACTAGTCATACACTGCTCATGATTTCTTTTGTCATATCTCTTTGATGTCCATTGCTGTCCATATGGAAAAGAGAAAAATAGGTAAACATAAGCAAATTCTTCATTAATCCACATATACAGATATAAAAATTTAATTCATTACCTTTTCTATTCGAAAAGCAAGTGTAGCTGCTTTATTTCCTTTTTTATCTTGCTAACAGGTATGAGAAATTTTTGAAGTGGGTGGGTGGATTCTTAAAATTGCCGATTAATATCTTAGTCTTTTCCAGTTTGAACAATATTTTTCAGACATATGCTCTAAGATTTTCTCTGTATCTCCCTATTCATTGCCAACATTCACATGATCTGGAGGAGGGGGAAAATGGGAGCCTTGAGTTTTTGGATCTGAATAGATCACTCCTTTTGCTCTTTATCCTCTGCTTTTTGGGGAGGATGTTTTATATGCTCTTGAATCATTGATTTTCTGCTGGCAACTGTTGCTGACATTGTAAGTGAAGATCTTTATGGTATTTTTTGTTTTATTTTGCCTTAGTTTGGTCTGCTGGTGCAGCAGATCCTTCATAGTCTCACCCATGTTTCCAATTCTCTCCACAATTTTAATAGTGCAGTAATTATGTCCTTCACAAGGAAAGGGTTATAAAACACGTCTCCAAATAATCTCATCTTCCTATGCCCTCACAACCACTATGTGATGATTTTGTGCCTTCAGCCAAGAGGTAAAGTGTATTTCTTCACTTCTTAAAATTGGGCTGATCTTATGACTTGCTTTGACCAGCAGGATACACTAAAAGTGCCGTTGCAACTTTTATTCCTGCTTTCTTGAATCCTGAGGAACTATGGTGTGAGGAAACTCAGTTTAGCCTATTGTTAAATGAGAAATGTTGTGGAAGAGAATTCAGATACCCAGTTAACAGTGAGTACATATCCTTAAGTATGTGGGTGAGGACATCTTGGACCCTTCGGTCCCAATGAAGTCATTAGATGACTGTAGGCGCATGAGTAATCCTAGGTAAATCCAGTAAGAGAACTGTACAGATAGTAAACTTACAGAGGAGTGAAAAATAATGGGCTGTTTGGGCATATATATATATATTTATATATGTGTATGTGTGTGTGTGTGTGTGTATATATATATATTTGTATAAATAGATAACTGATCAACTCACAATGGAGAATTCCATAATGGCCTTTTTGGCTCTGTGCTCTGCCACCATCTACAACTCCACTCCAGTCACTGTCACCACCACACACGGAGGAACTTCTGGATTCCTTCCATACTTCATGTTATGGAAAGAGCATAAGAACATCAACACATGCAATCTATTTTTCTGCGTAGGTAGGGGTAGAAGATGATGGGACAGACTTGTGCTGTGAATTTATTCTTGGACCCCTCATATTTAAATAGACTATTTTAAATTTTTATCTCTATGGGATACATATTTAGTCTTTTGTATATTTCCTCCATCTCCTGTTTCCAAGGTGGCAGTGCAGTGTTGAGATGGTTGAGGTGTGTGTCAGGGACTTATATCTGCCGGCTCCCCTCTGTATTTCTTCTGATTTCAGCAAGGAAGCTTGCCTGGTCAGTTCCTTAAAAAGGCATTCACTGTAAAGTCTGATGCTGGTAAATTTGTGTTTGTTCTCTTGGTTTGACAATACTTAGTGGTCCTTTTTTGATCCCTTGGTCTTACCTCATCCATTTTAGGTGCTGTAAAATTTATCATGTCTTGCTCTAAGTTGATGTTGATACCAGTCTGGTTTAAGAAACATTTTGTTCCTACTAGAGCTAATTCGTGTTCTATCAGCTATGTTCTTACAATCTCATGGAGCTTCTGGGAAATTCTGAATCCCTTCCACATCTCCAGGGAGTCAAGGTGTCTGTAGACTCTCTCTAAATTTAACTGTGTGTGGTATGTTGCCATTTTTGCTTTGATGTGACTATTGCATATTAATTCAGAGAAACTTTGTACTAATTTCTCCCCCAATATTCAAAATGAAGTGCAAGTAATGAGAATCCTTTGTTCTTCTTTTACTAATACCAAGTCCATCTCTAGAACTTTATCCCGGATGGTAAAGTAAGAATGCACATATCTGGCAACTCACTTCTCTCCTTGTTGTGTTGCTTTGGTTTGCTCTTTCTTCCACATAGAACCAGGAATTTTTTTCTTTTACTTGCCCTTCATTTTGGTCAAGGACCTTTCCTACATTTAATACTATTGCTTTCAGGTGTCATTTTTGTACCTCCCATTTTGAAGGTTCATGACAGTGGAATGGCTGCCAGGGAATATCATCTATATGTTACACTAATATATTTTCAAAATATCACAATTGTATGCACATTTAACTTTTTCATATGAAGAGAATAAAATTTAAAATTCTTATATTAATAAAACTTTAATCAAGAGTGTAATTGCCAAGCCACCTTGAGACCACTTTATGAACTAAAAAGACAATCTGTTTGTTTACCATGAGAAATACAGCTGACACCTTGTTGGTCTCATTAAGTCAGACAGAAAATACAACATAAAACATCAAAAAAACACAAACAAAATACCATTGCTACTACATCTTCAAGTATGAATTCTTAGTAACTTAACTGCTTTGTTTCTCTTCCTCTGCCTGCAATGCTCTTGTATTACCAACTCCTATTCTCTTATCTGACCAACTCTATTCAGTCATTTTATTCTTAATTTCACTTAAATGTCATCTCCTCCAAGAAACTTACCTTGACATTTTATACTCCCAATTTTGAAGGTCCACGATTAGATGTTTCCATAGTATCCTGTGCATATGATGTATAACTGCCATTACATTTAACACACCAAGCGGACTCTCACTCTCATTCTCTCTCCCATCTTTGCTGTGAGTTTTCTGAGGCCAGGTTGCATCTTAGTATCTCTAATGCTCATCACAATTCTTGACACTTGGCAAGTGTTAAATAAAGTGGAATAAGGCAACATTTGTTTGCACAGTTCTACATGAGAAGTCAAAGGAAAATCAGAAGGCTGCTTGATAAACAATGTTAGAGCAAAGTAAGAAAGTTTTATCCTCTAAATGATTAATGTCATTGTGTTGTTATTGTCATATACATCCATCTTCATAATAAGGTGAAGACTTTTGCACTGACTAAATGTTATAGAAATGGCTTGAATGTTATAGAAATGGCATTGTTACACTTGGGCCATACTTGCATAAATAGAATCTGTGATACTGATTTCTTTTTCTTTTATTTATTTATTTATTTATTTATTTATTTTCTGAGGAGTCTCACTTTGTTGCACAGGCAGTGCAGTGGCACGATCTCGGCTCACTGCAACGTTTGCCTCCCGGATTCAAGTAATTCTCCTGCTGAGGCAGGAGTAGCTGGGATTCCAGGTTCCAGCCACCACGTCCAACTAATTTTTGTATTTTCAGTAGAGACAGGATTTCACCATGTTGGCCAGGCTGGTGTTGAACTCCCGACCTTTGGCGATCCGCCTGCCTCGGCCTCCCGAAGAGTTGGGATTACAGGCGTGAGCCACCGCGCCTGGCCAGCACTGATTTTTCTGGGCTTCTATTACTCATTTTCTCTTTTCTGTATGAAATAATATTTCTTTATACATTGTCCACTTCTTACTACCTTGTAATTACATATTTTATTTTACTCTGCTGAGAACACTTGACATGAGATCAAACCTCATAGCAAATTTTTAAATGTACAGTGCAATATTATTGTCTATGAGTATAGTGTTCTATAGCAAATCTATGGAAGTTACTCATTTACTTAACTGATACTTTATGACCATTGATTAGTACCTTTCTATGTACCCTTCCCAACAGCCTGTGGCAGTCACCATTCTACTCTTTGATTCTAGGAATCTGACTATTTTAGATACCTCATAAAAGTGGAACCATGCAGTATTTGCCAGTGACTGGCTTATTTTACTTAGCATAAAGACTTTCAGGTTCATCCATGTTGTCACATATTGCAGAATGTCCTTATTTTTAAAGGCTGAATAGTATTCCATTATATGTATAAACCACATTTTATTTACCCATTCCTCTATCAATGAACATTTTTGTTATTTTCACATCTTCACTATTGTGAGTAGTGCTGCAGTGATCATAAGAGTGCTAATCTCTTTGAGATCCCGATTTCAATTATTTTGGCTACATACCCAGAAATGCGATGTCTGGATCATATAGTGGTTCCATTTTTAATTTTTTCAGGAAGCTCCATGCTGTTTTCCAAAGTGCTTGAACCATTTTGCATTCCCACTTGCAGTGTTCCAATTTCTCCGTATCTTTACCAACGCTTGTCTTTTTTTTCTTCTTTGTAACAGTGATCCTGACAGGTGTGGAATAATATCTTGTGAGGATTTGTGTTTCCCTGATGATTAGTAATGTTGAATTTTTTTTTTCACATATCTCTTTGCCATTTGTTTATCTTTTTTCAGGAAAAGTCTATTCAAGTCCCTAGCTCATTTTTTTGAATAGGATTCTTAGTTCATTTTTGGTTTTTTGCTATTGAATTAAAGGAATTTCTTAAATATTTTGACTATTAATCCTTTATCTGCTATATGGTTTACAAGTACTTTCTCCCCTTCTGTAGGCTACTCTTTCATCCTCTTGTTTCCTTCACTGTGCAGAAACTTTTTTATTTTTTTTTTCTTTGAGACAGGGTCTTGCTCTGTCACTCAGGCTAAACTGCAGTGGTGTGATCACAGCTCATTGCAGCCTTGAACTCCCAGGCTCAAGTGATCCTTCCATGTCAGCTTCCTGAGTAGTTACTACCACAGGCACATGCTACCACACCCACATAATTTTTAAATGTTTTGTAAAGACAGAGTCTCCCTATGTTGTTCAGGCTGATCTCAAGGGATCTTTCTGCCTGGACTCAAGTGATCCTCCCATCTCAGCTTCCTAAACTGCTGGGATTACAGGCATGAACCACTGTGCTTGGCCAGTGTGCAGAAACTTTTTGCTTTAATGTACTCCCCTGTGTTTATTCTTGGTTTTGTTGCCTGTGCTTTTGGTGTCATGTTGATAAAAACATTGTTGATAAAAACATAGTAAACTAACTGATACATGGATACAAATACATAAATACATTCTATTTCATGGATTTTCCAACCTCTTTCCCCTGTATAAACTATATATTTCTCATTGCTTGAGATTAAAATAAGAAAAATTATCTTCTACAAATAATTAAATTTGAGTCAAAATACCAAGTCAAAGTGAAGAGAAATTATGTGAAGTATTTCCAACTCATTAAATTTTAACAACAAAAATTAAAATTAGGCCATGGGAAAATAAATTTATCTAAATTCATATGATACTTTTTTGAAAAAGCGTGGATATGGCTATATTCTCAGTTAGTTTACTAACATTCAATATAACAGTGATTCTTGACATGACTTCCTCAATTTTCCATTAGGAATATAAAAGGGAAATGAAAGGAAGTAAGGAAATGAAAAAAGAAGGAAGGAAGGAAGGAGAAAGAGGAAAGAAAGGAGAAAGAAAGAAAGAAAGAAAAGAAAGAAAGAAAGAAAGAAGAAATGAGAAAGAAAAGAAAAAGAAGGAAGAAAAGAAAGAAAGGAAAGAAAGAAAGAGGAAAGGAGAAAGAAAGAAGAAGAAAGAAGAAAGGAGAAAGAAAGAGAGAGAGAGAAAGAAAGGAAGAAAAGAAAAAGGAAGGAAGGAAATAAAGAGAAAGGGAGAAAGGAAGAAGGGAGGGAGGGAAGGAAGGAAGGAAGGGAAAAGCGGAAAGAAGAAAAGAGGAAAGGAGAGAAGAAAAAGGAGGAGAGGAGAGAACAAGGAAGAAAGGAAGAATGAAGAGGAAATGAGAGAGAAAGAGAGGAAAAGCCCCTGAGATTTAAAGCCAGAGTGACAACAAAGAAAGATTCAGAAGCGATGGCAATTTTTCTATTCATACTTATAGTTATGCCATTTTTAGGAGATTGTAGCTGGCTACCATGCTGAAGGATGGAACTTTCTTCTCTTTTTCTTTTTTTTTTTTTTTTTTCTCAGATTGCGGTATTAGGCATGGATTCCCTAAATGGCTCTGTTCCTGTATTTAGCTGCTGCTGCCACCCAGGCCTTGTCCAGCCACCCACAGAAGTCAATTTGCTATAGCCCCTAAGCCTAGGGGCTTTTTTAGAGGCCCATTATGACAGCTGTAGTGGAAACCCAAGGAGTTCCAGTACACAGGCCTGCCATGACTAGGCTTATGGATGCTTTGACTTCTTCCACCACTTCTGGACTTATATGAATCGCCTCCCCTCTGGGCATGGGATCTGCTGTCTCCAGCAGCTGACCAAATTATCTAACATATCCCGGAAGCATGAGAGATTTAGTGCTTCCTGGGAAAAGCTTTGTGCTATGTGAAGCGGAAGATGGGAAAGAATATGCAACTGCCTTTTGCCTCTCTCAACCTCCAGAGCGTTCTGATGTTCAGAGTTTCTGTACATCTCATGTGACTGAGCAACCAGTAGTTTTCTTGGGAAGTGAAACCAACTGGGTAACTCACCAGCTCATAGTGCTCTCTTTCAATACCTTTCCTGTCATTATTGCCTTTCTTACCTAGAATTCCGCCTCTCAATAAAACCTTGGCATATAAGCTTTGCCTTAAGCTGTTTTCCAAGGAAACTATCCTAAAACAGAGCATCTGTTATTCCATATTGCTAGAAAGAAAAGTTCATTTTTGTAGATTTCAGGAATTCTTTTATTCAATCATATCAACTTTTTGTCATTTTTATCCTAGATGTATCTGAAATCCATCTGTTTTTCTGCACCCCTACTTACACTGCCTCAATGTGGACCATCATCATCTCTGTCCTGGAATATAGTACCAGGGTGCTATTTACTCTATAAACTCTTCATATATTAATTCTTTTTGAGTTATTCTATTTTGAGTGTGCCATCTGCAACATAAAAAGAACCTTAATGTTGTTTGACAGTAATACTTTTCTCTCCTTCTCCTAGATGCTTAGTTCCTACATTATCAGAGCTTCTCAAGTAATCTTCTCCATGTAGACCATCATCATCTCTGTCCTGGAATAGAGCATCAATCTCAGATTCATCCCCCATGCAACTGCCCAAGTGATTTTTCTAACGCTTAAATTTTAACATGCTTTTATTTTGCTTTAAATCCTTTCAATAGCTCTCTGTTGATGATTAAGTAAAGTTTAGTGTTATGATAAGCATACTGGGCTCTGGGATCTATTTCTGATTCTCTGTGTCTTTGTATCTTTACTCATCCCTGCCCTGTCTGCCTAGGACACTTCACCTGCTTTCTCTTACTCTAGTTAAATCTTACTCTTCCTTTAAGGCAGTAGTTCTTGACTTGTTGGGAGTCATGGGCCTTTTGCTTTTCAAGTGAAACATACAAAGTCACTCTTTCAAGAGAAACATACACAGATACACATTTTGCGTAACATTCTGAAGGAGAGTGGACTTTCACCCTGCCCCCAAATCTACTCACATAGATAGAAGTTCATCTCTTCTATGTAATTACCCCTACATTGAGGTTCCACTTTCTTTACACTGAGATCACTTTGAGAACTGACGTTGTGCTTACTTCATTTCTGATTATTTATTTGTTGAAAAAACAACCAACTGAATTAAGCTCAGTGGACAGGCTCAGCAGTAAAATGTAAGACACAGAGGAAATAAATTGGTTAACAGGGTGTTAGAATAATTTAATTTACAAAATGTTTAAACAATAGAGAGAAATATTTAGTCCTAATATGAATATTTTAAGTGGCAGAAACCCAACAATAACAAATTTATTTTTCAAAATCGTTTGTATCATTGCATTCAAAAGATTCAAGTAAACATATTGAATTATAATATCGAGCTAGTTATTTTGAAATTAAAATTACTAGTTTAGTTTATTACACTTCCCTATACAAAGAAAAAAATGAGACTGAAGAAAAAAATAATACAGAGGGCAGGAGGAAATCCTTGGAGGTGATGAATATGCTTAGAGCATAGATTACGGTGATGGCTTCATGGCAGTATACGTCTCTCTGAATCATCAAGATGTATACATTAAATATGAACAGTTTTTTTATGCCAATTGTACCTGAGTAATGTTTTTTAAAAATAATAGCATCCTGATTTGGGGAAAGTTTCAATGTTTAGAGGTATTACTGAAGTAATTCTTTTTCTGCCTTTAAATATAAACCAGAAACATTTAAATTAGGCTTCTCAGCTAAATCCTTAAAATAATACAGTAGATTCAGTGATCACCTGGGTTACCTGTTTCACCTCAAATCATAAAGTAAGTATATCTAAAATAACATGTCACCTTTCTGCAAAATTGTATATAAACTCTGGTGCTATCATCTTATATTTACAGACATAAAACAAATGCTAAAATTCTTTCACAACTTTCTGATTTTCTGCTTTCATTAAAATCTCTAAAGCATTTTTTGTGTCAATTTTTAAATAATATGACAGCATGACCTTAAGGATTAAATTGGAAAATGATTATTAAATTGGACATGCCTGTCTGTAATGTAAAACACTGTACTTCTCAGCTATTCATTCAGAGAAGATCAAGCTCAACAATACATAGTACAAATATACTACATATGAAATGATAATAATAAAATGATAATGTATAAAAGCACCTTATGAGTAAAAACTCATAACAATCTTGTTATTGTTGTTTTAGACTTGCTGGTTCTCATGATCATATGAACCAACTCTAAAATCTCAATCTGTGTCTCTTTCTCTCTCATCCATATATCCTATTGATTGTTTCTCTGGAGAATCCTGATTAATACACTGGCTGTTACACATTCTAGTACTCCTCAGGTTATGATATCTTTGATTCCTAAAGTGTCCTGATTTACAGTTTCTACACTTTCCTCTCTTCCAGTGATTTTGTTTCACCTTTTTAGCCACTTAAAATGTGAACATATCGTAGAGATAGTTGTTACTAAAATGGCAACATCTCCATAATCTCAACTTTAAGCATCCCGCCCCCCAACCACTTTCTCATTTCTTTGCACCTTAATCCCCTTAGTACTTCTGTTCTAACAATCCTTCAACCTCACTAAAACCTATAAACTTCGATTTACTCTCTTTCATTTGTGAATGTCCTGTGTCCCAAGAGTTAACAAAAGGTTAACAATGATAATCACAAGAATACTTTCTTACGATCACTCTTGAGTTTTAAACACTGTTTTGCATAAACAAGTCTTTTCGTCTTCTCACACTGGCATAATTTGCAGCCTCACTGAAATCCAGCTTTCTTGCTACTTTTTGTCGGAATATAAACATGGCTGAAAAAAAATAATTGTATTGATTTTCCTAACTTTAAAATTATGATTAATAGCCTCAAGAGGAGGTCTACTCTTTTTAACTTTCGAAATGCTTTCTTAGAAGACCAAGGCATATGGATTCTATCAACAGGATCCCTTGCACCTTCAAACTTCAGTTTGGATTTGGCAAATGGTAAACCCTAGGAGGCAACCAGAGGGAAATGGGTAGAGTGAAGACAGATAATCTGTTCTCTTGACTCCCTGCCTCAAATTTATCTTGAGCTGTCTTTTGCGGAAATGTCATTAATAGCTGCCCGTTCTACTAACTTCACCATCCCAGTTCTAGTGAGTGTTCTCAGTTACTAGTAGCTTCTCCCAGTATTAGCAATTTCCTTTCCTCATGTCTTTCAGACTAGCAGTGAATTCCTGGAACATTCTACCCCTGACATATTGCATTAACCATTATAGTTTCTATGCACCTGTACTTTTGTAAATAACCTCTTCGTGTATTAATTCTTTTAGAGTTATTCTATTTTGAGTGTGCCATCTGCAACATAAAAGGTACCTTAATGTTACTTGACAATAATACTTTTCTCCCATTCTCCTAGATGATTAGTTCTTACATTTTCTAATCTTCTCAAGTAATCAGCAATTCCCTTCTACATCCTCACTCTCACTTCATGATCTCTGAAAAATTAAAAAAAAATTTCAACAGAAAGTTCATAATCTGCCACTTCCACCAATATCTATTTGATACAATTTACTCTTTAGCATTAATTCTTCCATTATGGCTAATTGGAAGTTATAAATGTGATGTCACTGAGGTTGTAATAAGGTGAGCACAGTCAGCTTTTATGAGCCATGCTAACTGGCTCCATCAGACACTGTGTAGGTAGGAATTTTATTAGTTTGTTCACTGCTTTTTACCCAGTTTCTAAAATAATGCCCAGCAAATAGTAGGTGACTAATTAATATTTTCTGAACAGGATGAATATAGTAGTTACTATAATGAATTAAATAGTCAATACATTATTTCTAAATACAGTTAAGTAAACATATGATTATGTGCAGGCATTTGAGTGTATAATTTTATTTAAAAATATCCGATTAGCTATTGCTTTAAAATATATTTTAAAATTTTCAACTTTTTTTAATTGAGATGTTTCATTTTCTAAGACTCATGTTTTGTTTATATGATTAAATTGAGTCTATCTAAGAAAACATAATTTTTTCTCTACTTTAGTATATTAACTTTTTCCATCTAGGGAGTGAATAGTTACATTAAGAGAAACAGCAAATGCTAACAATTATTTTGTGTTGAGAATATAAATCACATTTAGTTAAAATAAAGACGGTGTTCTACAAAATACTATGAATAGTATATTTATATTCCAAATTCGCAGCATAAGCTGGGCAGAGTAGAATAATTCAAAGTGGAGTATTTAAATAGTGAGACATGAAAACACCTAATCGACCTGAGAATATTTTTATATAAACATCTACTTACTTATTTAATACATTTCCTGCTCTTTAAGCACCTTGCTGATAGTTTTCTTTCAAAGCCAAATAGCGTGATAAGTATAAGCAGAAGGAATCCATGAAGATAGAAAATCCCCAGACTCTAGATTAAGGAATTTTCCTCACATTTATAAATTCTATAGACTATGAGCTCCCTTTTGAAAGTATACTTTACAGTGCTTCTGGTAGTAAAGATAGCCTTCAACCTGAAAAATCGGTGTATATTAAGAGCTGAGAGTGAATTTCCTTCACTTAATGTAATTCCTTATACTTATTTTCTGAATATTTGTATGTGTAGAAGAGAATAATACATATTTAGTAAAAAAAAAAAAAAAAAAAAGCATGGGCAAAAATAGATCAATTATAAATGTATCAAACTGTTCTCAGGATATTGACAATATTTAGATAGTTGAAATTTCAGAAAGAAAAAATATATCACAGATTTCTGCATGGTGCAATATATAGTTCATTTGCGTCTATTATGCGAAAAATAGACTTCTTTTTCAAAGAGTAGATAAAGCTTTACTAATTTCTAGACAGAAGTTCCTATCATATTTTCTCATTTTAAAAGTTAAATTGATGCTTCTTGTGGTAGGCTAAATAATGGCCCTCACAGACCTGCATGTTCTAATCTCTGGAAGGTGTCAATATATTATTTTATATAGTAAAAGGAATTTGCAGTTGTGATTGGGTTAAACATATTTAGATGGTGATATTATATTGGAATATTCAGGCAAGTACAATGTAATCACCAGTCCTTATAAAAGGGAAGCAGGAGGCAGGGGCTTGGTGGCGCATGCCTGTAATCCCAGCATTTTGGGAGGCAGAGGCGGGCGGATCACCTGAGGTCAGGAGTTCAAGACCAGCCTGGCCAACATGGTGAAACCCTGTCTCTACTAAAAATACAAAAATTAGCTGTGTGTGGTGGCACATTCCTGTAATCCAAGCTACTGGGGAGGCTGAGAATTGCTTGAACTTGGGAGGTGGAGGTTGCAGTGAGCTGAGATCGTGCCACTGCACTCCAGCTTGGGTGACAGAGCAAGACTCCATCTCAAAAATAAATAAATAAATAAATAAATAAATAAATAAATAAATAAATAAATAAATAGAAACAGGAGAGAAAAGCTGGTGATGTGACCAAGGAAACAGAAATTGGAGTGATGGAACTACAAGCTAAGGAAAGCCAGCAGCCTCCGACAGCTAGAAGAGGAGAGAAACATTGTTTCCTGAAGCCTTCAGAAGAAACCAGCCCCGGCAATCCCTTGATATTAGTTAGCCTTGTAAGACTCATTTCAAACTTTTGAGCTCCAGAACTAAAAGAAAATCAATGAGTGTCATCTTAATCCACTGTATTTGTAGTAATGAGTCACAACACCAATGGAAAATTAATATGCTTTCTTTAAAAGAAGTGATAAATATCTGTAAGTATATGCATTTAAAAATAATTGGAGGTGTTATAAACCTAAGACTATCTGTGAATGCAAATTATATATATAGATAGATGTACGTTCCTTATACTTAATGTAATTCCTTATACTTATATACATATGTAATGCATATTATATACATACATATAATTACATATATGATGAAAACATAAAGAGATAATTTGTAATCTCCTTTGGCACATTATGGATAGGAAAAGTTTAGAGCATTTATGATAAGTTTACTTTCTTGAGTAATAACAGTTTTCCACAAACTGTAGAAATTTTTTTCATTTTTTTTTTTTAGCTGGAGTGTCATATTTTTATTTCAAACCCACTGTATACAGTATGTTTTTTAAATTACAGGCATAATAATAATAGTCATTGAAATCATCAACTATTTTGCTTTATAACCTCATAGATTGGAATTATCTAGATTGTAAATCTTATTACATTGTATCATATAGTCTGTTCAAAAATATTTCTATTTTGTTTCAGTCCTTTTTAGCTATAGGAATTCCTGGACTGGGGAAGAAGAGAGATATAGAAAAAGACTTGGATAGAAACAATTATATAGGCCGGGCGCGGTGGCTCAAGCCTGTAATCCCAGCACTTTGGGAGGCCGAGGCGGATGGATCACGAGGTCAGGAGATCGAGACCATCCTGGCTAACACGGTGAAACCCCGTCTCTACTAAAAAATACAAAAAACTAGCCGGGCGAGGTGGCGGGCGCCTGTAGTCCCAGCTACTCGGGAGGCTGAGGCAGGAGAATGGCGTAAACCCGGGAGGCGGAACTTGCAGTGAGCCGAGATCGCGCCACTGCACTCCAGAGTGGAAGACAACAAAACACCCCATCTCAAAAAAAAAAAAAAAAAAAAAATAGAAACAATTATATAAAAGATAGTACATTTCTTAAACATATAATAATTATTATTATACATTATATTAGCAAGCATATTACAACTTGAAATAAAATCATTTATGCTGAATAAAAATCAATGTTTACTGTTAGAGATAAGATATGAGAAAATTTTATTATATTGAATTGTAACATCAATAAAGTTAAATACCAATCCTTTCTACTAAGTTTTATTATGTAATTTTATCTTTGGAATACTACCTTCCTGTAAATATGGATTTTTTTAAATAACAAATCATGAGTCATTGTCTATTTATAATTGCCATGCTGAACAGTATTTAATTTAACAATATAAAATAAAATAATTTTAAATTTTAAATATAAAATAAAATAATTTAAAATTTTAAGTATGTTAACATGGATCCCACTGAGAAAGCAAACATTTTTTCTTTATACATTATCTTTTCTGAGAAGCATAGAAAAAAAAAAAATTAAGTGTTCTTTTGAGAATCTTGTCTAAATGTAATTGAATTAATAGCAAACATTTTAAGGTAGGCAAAGGCATGAATCTATTTAGCACAGAAGAAAGAATAAAAGTTGGATACACATGAAAAATATGTAACAATATTACTAACAAATAAATGCAGTATTAATAGTATTTTCAGATCTCTTATGTTGTGTACTAAACTGGAAGATTATTTACAATATAACAAAGATCAATTTTATTCTAATTCAAGACAATGACATACTTCCACTCCTACAATGTTGGAGGGCGTCTACAGTGGTATAGACATCCTGTATAGTAGTTTGGCAATAAGTGTGTCTCAAATTCCTGGCAGGTATTAACTATAATATTTAATTTTAAAAATGTGAAAATGGAATAATAATATCAAATTAATGAAGCGGGACTAATCTAGGAAGGAAACCAGAAAATATGATTCCAAATTCTTCTGGTTTAGTCTAATAATAGATTGTGTACACTATGCAATTAAGGTTTTCCTAAACTGCTAAATGAGATTATTTGTCAGTATGAAACCTGAGGAAGATAGTGAAAAGCAGACTCTTTCCATGCTTTAAGAAAAGAATCAATACAAAAAGGAGTTAAGAACTTGATGTAATATTTATAGAGAAACAAAAGTAATGGAGATTGTGATGCTTTTAATAAAATTCTCATTGATATTACTATAGGATGTGTTAAAATGGTTTGCTTTCCACTATCACAAAAGATAAGCTGTGTCTTTCAAATAGCTAGATTTTACATACCTCCTACCATACTGTGTAAACAAAGGTCCTTTGAAGTGCTCACTCTTATCCATGCAGGAGTAAATCATTAGTATTTGTGAGAGAAAAAGACGAAAAAAATTGTGAGGGAGAAAGCATTAGAAAGTACATTTTTTATTTATTAAAGTATTGAATCATAAAACTTAAATTTTATGAAATATTTTAAATTTCTAAGATACATAGTGTTACAAAAACACCACTTCACTAGTTTTACTTTTCTTGGAAAGCTAATCTTTTTTTCTAGCTTAAGAGTTTTGCACCTTCTTTCATTTTCTATACAATCTGTCTCTGTGAGTAAGATTTAGCAGAATTCTGGCATTGCAAATAAATGAAAGGTTGATAAAAACACAACAATCTCTGAAAACTTTCTAAAAAATTATGTCCATGTTGTGGACATGGCGCATTTAACATTAGCACTGCTTGAAACAAAACAAATTGCAAAACCTTTCTCTCAAGAAATCTAGAAACTCAGGTTCTTTCTTTGCATAATCCACTACTTTATCCTTTAAGAAAACTAGCAGTATTCCTTTTTCTTATTTAGGTTTATATTTCTATATTAACAAATTATCACAAATTTAATTACTTTGTGTTAGTCCACTGTGCATTGCTATAAAGGAATACCTGAGGGTGGGTAATATATAAAGAAATTCATTTGACTCAAGTTTCTTCAGGCTGTAAAAGCATGGCATGAGCATCTGGTCTGCTTCCGGTGAGGCCTCAAGAAGCTTTTAATCATGCCGAAAGCAAAGAGTGAGCCAGGATATCACATGATAGGGAGCAACAGAGAAAGAGGAGGGAGTTGCCACACTCTTTTAAACATCCAGACCTTGTGTGAATTCATTTCCATTCGTTTCTGTGGGGGAAGGCCCCAAGTCATTCATGAGGGATCCACCCCCATGATCCAACACCTCTCACTAGAGCCCACCTCCAACACTGGGCATCACATTTCAACACGGGATTTGGGAGGGACAAATATTCAAATTGTATCAGACTTAAAGCACAAATTTATTATCTCACAGTTTTCATGTGTCTTCAGTTTAGGCATGATTTAACTGGGTCCTCTGTTCAAGGTATCACAAGGAGGCAATCAATTTGATCTGTGGCTAGGGCTTCTTTCCTTTCTGAAGTTGAGAGTCACTTTCAAGCTCACATTGTTGTTGGCAGATTTCATTTCCTTGTGGTTATAGGAAAGGTAGATGCCCCTGTTGTTTGATTGGCTGTCAGAGGGTTTGCTCTTAGCACTTATTTCCTAGCTCTCCTCCCAGGTTCTTGCTGCAGGGTTCCATTTTATCTTCTGACTACCAGAAAGGCTCACCTGATTAGATCAGACCCAACCAGATCATATTCCTTTTGATGAACTCATAATTAACTGATTAGTAGCCTCATAATGAGAGCAATATCCCACCATATTCACAGGTTTTGGTGACACCCAATGTTGGGAATAGGGATTACACAAGGAGAGAATACCAGGGAGCACGAAACATTTGGTCCTCTTAGAATTCTGTCTAACACAGATGTATAAGTGCATGTTTCTTGCTTGGGTTTAATATATACAATCATTCAACTTTCCACTTAAGCATTGTATACCTGTATAAAAATATCTCAGAAATATATATACCTACTATGTACCCACAAAAACAATAAAAAACACACTATAAAACTAAAAAAGTAAATGATAATATTCATTCTGCTTTACAGAACCATTAATTTTGCTGGTAAAATGCAAAATGGCTCTTTCTAAAACTTTGCTTTGAACTTTTGGAAACCATCTTACAATTTCACATATTCATTTAAGTTCTTACTTGAAGATACTTAAGTCTCCTTTCCAACATTTTTGTATCATAAAATGAACATCTCCATAACATCTATTGGCATGAGCAAAACCACTTTTTGATTACTGTTTTGTTAATAATGACTTGATTGAAAATTCACCCTATGGTAAGAGCTATCCAAGATGCCAAGATTTCTGTCATTTACCCCTAATATCAGCTTTTCGAAGTAAATACAATTATCCTACATAACAGATGTAGAAAGAGAAGCTCAAAGTTCACACTACTAATAAGTGTCTAAATTGGGATAATATCCTGCCCTGTATGCAGTGCATTGCTACTGATGACTTAAATTCACTCAGATGAAACACACTAACCTAAAGCAAAACTTATCCATAAAATTTCAGTCTTAGATCCTTGCATGACGTATCAGGGTACCTCTGAAGCAAATATTTTCAAAATATCTTTGTGGAATTCTGAAATGCTGGAAATGTGTCCTATAGCCTACCAGACAGATAAGGAAAATTCCAGGTAGCATTAGCTTTTCACATATATTTTGGCATTTGGGACAAGGGAAGGTTTTTATGCTAAAACATGAATTCCTTAGATAGAGTCATTATATCTCTGTTTGAAATCTTACCAAAAAGTGTATTGATATCAGAATACCTTTTGAATAACTTTTTTAATTTGAATATATATCAAATACTTAGAAAGGCATTGTAAGAATCCTTAAGAAACTTCCAAATGGCCAGATTCATGACACATTTACATTTTACTCCATCTGTGTCCTGTCTCTCTCTCTCTCTCTCTCTCTCTCTGTATGTATGCATATACATATATAGTTGGTCCAGGGACAATACAGATTTGAAGCATGTGGGTTCATTTCTATATGGATTTTTTTGATAATTATATTGAAAAATTCTTTGGAGATTTGTGACAATTTGAAAAAATTTGTTGACAAACCATGTGGTCTAGGAATACCAAAAAAATTAAGAGAAAGGTTTGTCAGGAATGAATAAAGTATATATAGATACTAGTCTATTTTATCATTTACTACCATAAAAAATGCACTAATCTATTCTAAAAGTTAAAATTTATCAAAATGTATGCACTCAAACACAGAGCATACTTGGGGCTATTCACAGTCAAGACAAATGTGAACAAACATAATGCATTATTAATTCATAACTTCATACAATTTACTGTAATACATACTGTACTACTGCAATAATTTCATAGCCACCTCCTATAGCTATTGTGGTGCGATCAAGTGTTGTGATTGTCATGAGCTTAAAATGCCACGTGATGATAATCATCTCTCCACGAGAGGTTTTCTTTCTAGTAAGTTGCATAAAAGTTGCAGTAAAAGGTGATCTGTTGTGGTTCTCACATACTTTTCATTGTGTTTAGTGCAAAGCCATAAACCTGAATAATACCATGATACCCATATGAAGTGCCCCTAGTGATACTGGAAGTGACTCCAAGAAGCAGATAAAAGTTATGACATTACAAGGAAAAGTTGAATTCAGTGATATATATCATGGATGGGTGTCTGCAGCTGTGGTTGCCTGCCATTTCAGACAACTCATTTTGAAAACGGACAACACTACTGTAAGTTTATGCTGAAACTCTAGAAGTTTATGTACTGTATCGAAAAGTATGGCAACATACTGTAAATATATTTTCTCTTCCTTGTGATTTCTTAATAACATTTTCTTTTCTCTAACTTCCTTTATGAATATAGCATATAATATATTTAACATGCAAAATAAGTGTTAATCAGCTATGCTATTGATAAGGCTTCCAGTCAATCTCAGGCTGTTAGTAGTTAAGCTTTTAGGCAACCAAAGGTTATAAATGAATTTTCTACTGAGCAGAGGGTTGTCACCCCAACTCCTCATTGTTTAACGGTCAAATACACACACACACACACACACACACACACACACATATCTATACAAATACATATATGATATGACATGTGACATATGTCATATATGTGTCTGTATATGTGTGTGTGTGTGTGTATATATATATATATATAATTGTTTTCTAAATTATTTAGGAGAAACTTGAAGATATCATGCCCCTTTATTTTTGAAATGCAATATATTGAAAGCTTATTTAACTTTTTAAAAAAATTCTTCCTCTAATTAGGCAAAAATTTCATTTTTAAGCATTTATTCATGGCTATAGTTTTGCTGCTGTGGCCGCGGGTAGTAAATATAATTTTTCCACAGAAAACACTCTTAATTTTTGAAACCCTATTATGTTTTTAAACCTTTCCTTAGATCTCATTACTATTACTCAGATAACTTGGAGCGAGACTGTTGCTCCTTTTCCACACATGAATTGGATTATGGTTGTCCTTAAATTTGTTATCTTCCCTACACTTTCACCACCAGGTCCTTACCAACAGGTACTTTTTCTGCATAATGGAATTTCCACATTTATTCTTCTGGTTACTGTGTTGTACTTATGTACAACAAGGACTCGTGTCTGTTTAGGGCAGACACATAGTCAGTTTTAAGAACTATTGATAAATTATTTTCCAAAGTGCTGGTACCAATATACACTTATGCAATCAGTATATTCATTACTCTGCTCTACAACCTCGGCAAACATTTAAATGTTGCAAAGTTGTTAAGTATGAAATGTTTTCCTGTAGTAGCTTTAATATACATTTCCTGATGTTGAACATCATTCCTTATATTTATTATTTGTGTTTCTTTTGAGTAAAACACCTACTCATATTGTTTGCTCAGTTTCCTATTAGATTCTTTTTATCCTACTAATTTGAAAAAAATTATACAAGTTTGTATACAAATCCACGAAGAGTTTCTGTTACATCTTATGAAATATTTCCTTCCTGTTGGCAGTGGGCAGAAGGGGTGTGAAGCGTGTCTTTTCATTTTTATAGTGTCTTAAGATAACACAATTTTATAATTTTATTGTAATTTATCATGTTTATATTATAGGTTGTCTATCTTGCTTATAATAAAAACAAAAGTTTTCTTTCCCCAGAATAATGAATATATTTTATACATAGTTGTGAAGTAAATTTAAGCATTTTTATTTCACATTTCAACTAAAAATCCATTTGGAATTGCAGGTACTAATAATTCTGTTTTGTTTTGTTTTACTAGGGAAAGATATTTTTTATTCAGTAATTTCTTCTAGCATGTCTTTTGATGTTTTTCTTCACCACTGATTAAAAAGACCACCTTGTTACATATCAAGTTTCCATGTATATGTATAAGGATCTGTCTTCCAAAGTTCAGAGATCACAGTCCCTATTGCACACAAAGGTTCAGGAACGGTACCTGTTCTTACCAGCCAGATTGGAAAAAGCCATAATTCATGAGATATTACATAGAGTATAGAAAAGAATAATGACTCAAAAGTGGAGAATAAATATTCCTAGACTAAGCACCCATTTAGAGAGCCTAAAAGCAAGATTTGAAAAATATCAAATGTTTTCCAAGTAACTTGACTGCATTGCAGGAAAAAGCTCAAGAATATTTATAGAAACACAGAAATATCCAACATCTAAAAGGGTAAAACCATAATAATTGGGATCAAATACAATTTACAGGGCATGCAAAAATCAGAAAAATATGACACACAAGGAGGAGAAAAATCAGTCAATCCAAATGTTAATTCTAACATCTGTCATTTTTTGATAGATTTTTCTCTTTATTTGTGTCATATTTTTCTATAACCATTATACATAATATGTAATACAATAAAGAAATCTGAAATTTTGTAGTACAACAGATAACTCAATTATAATGGGCCAAAAGTTTGACTTGACGCTTGACTAAGAATTCTACTACAGTCACTTCATCAAAGAAGACATGCAGATGTCAAATACACAGATGAAAAGATGCTCAACACTATTAGTCACTAGTAAAAAGCAAATTAAAACCACAATTAAATACCAGAATAAACGTATTAAAGTAGCTACAATTAAAAAAAGCAAAGACTGGCTGCAAAAGTATTGGCAAAGTTGAATATTGACATTACTTATTTTAAAATCTTTGTTCACATTTATACTCACATTCCATAAATATAAGTTATGGAACTTGAGATACAGCATTTTTGTGTTTCCTGTCTAAGAATATTTATTGAATAAAACAAACTATCTGGAAAATAACATACATCATCTTTCGTTATTTTGTAAAACCTATTTTAACACTCAGCTCCTAGCAGAGATGATATCTGCATTTAATAACAGCTACTTCAAAGATATGCAGCAACATATTTACATATGCTACCACTAGAAGAATTTATGTGCTTAATTTACGGATATTAAAATTAATTGTAAAATGCCACTAAGGGAATTTGTCTTCTGATGTTCGCTGTAGGGGCAAATTTACACTTTGAGATTATATATTAAAAATAAAAAAGAAAAAAAGAATGTATCTTATGTTTTTATCCTGTGATTAGTGAGTAAGGCACCCATATATCTCAATATATTATTAATCGAGTGTTCCTAGGGACCTGTATTTGGAATATACCAGACTAAGATATTTTCAGTACTTTATGAAGAGCTTAATTTCCCTTCTTAATATGTAATGCTATGGCTGCTGCATTTTGCTCTAAAGGACATTATACCAGGTATGTGAATATGGAGGTATTTGCTGGTAATTTATCATTTAAAGGTTAAAAAACCTTTTAATTAGTAAGTATGTAATAAGAAACTTAATGAAAATGCCTAGTGAATTTCATTTCACATAAAAGGATTTTTCTATCCATATTACAAGAGTCAAAATCAGGAGTTGACCTCTTGCCCTCGAGTCATCACATCCTTCTTCATAATTAAGTTTTCAAATATTTTCATGGTCCTTAAGTAACAAACTCCTCTCGGTTGTCAGTTCATTTAATTTTCTCCACCAATGTTTCTAAAGAATTTTCAGTCTCAGTGGACGTGGCTTGATAATCTCCCAACAATACAGCACCATACCACTGGTCTCTTGAAGTACTGCCAACTCACACATGGTGCTAAAATAGCTTCACTGAAGTGTGCTGAGAGGACAGAGTCAGTCACTTTATTGCCCAGTAGTGGCCTTAATAACAAGGAAAACAAATAATAGAATATCTGAATGTTGTTTATGAGAGATAAAATCAGCTAGTTGAAAAGTGTAAAATACAGTCTATTTGGGGCTAAATTTAAGTATGCACCTGCTTTGTTCTTAAGAGCCAGTTACAGAGGTAGGAAGTTTCTATGAGTTTATTGTGAAAGCACAAATATTCACAGGGTACGAAGAAAATCAGAAGGATGGTAGAAAGCAAGAGAAAGGTACAGAGGGAGGAAAAAGAATAAAAGGGATAGGTGCATAAATAAAAAATGGCAGTATGGCATAGCTTTACAGTGGATACTCTGATAGATGTCTGGCCCTTGTGCTAGCAATTAAATTGAATAATTGACTCATGCAAATAAGAATAAATATAACCTCATTTTTGTAGAGCTCTTAATTTCATCCTCTACTATGACAACAGGTTATGCCAAATTTTATCAAAATGAGGATAATAAAAAATTGATGAGAATTGTCTTTGAAAATTTGTTAGCTATATCAATGACCTTTTATACTTATCTGGCTGATAGGTGTCAGGGATAGGATGCTAGTTTCCCAATCTTATCATTTAGACTGCTACTTTATAGGGTTTCCATATACACTCAAAGCTATATGCTAATATGAAATAAAGTATTATTTTGTTAACATCTAGGGAACAGCAACGGATAAGTCACATACCCCAGAAGGGCAATTTTCTTCTCTGGCCTTTGGTAGTATAAGTTTTTCCATCAAGTGAATGGATTTCTGAGTACATAAGCAAGATCTCTTTCTCCTCCCTCTAAGCAAAAGAAGTTTTGGCCACTAGAAACAAACACAAATCCATTTAGTAACGGAACAGAATTAAAGGTCAAACTCTAGAAAGGAGGATGGGAAATGGAAGGAAGCTGATAGTATATGGATTTAGAAAGATTAAAGGTAACTATTGATTCTTTTCCTCTTGTAACTGTAGGAGAAAATGTGAGATACATGTTATAAATGTCTTAATATTCTGTACCTTATCATGAACTTTATAAAGGTGTTCAGAAGAGTCACATGGAGGAAAGAGTGTCTTGTTTACCTAAGTCACATAATCAGAGAAAAGAATATTAGCCCAAGGGTTACGAAGTCCTGACTCACAACTTTTTCCACTTCTTGAGTAATTAATAAACATTCAATAAAATAGTGCCTTCAGTAGTTCTCGGTGCTGAAATGAGAGTTCCCTATTCTTGTGAACATTACAATTTGTCTGGAAAGATGAAGTGTCCTCATATGATACCTTAGGTATCTCATCAAAGTTTGGTAGGTAACAGTAAAAAGCAATTCACAGGTAGGCAATTGTTGATAAGGAAGAAGTTGGAATATACTGCAAACCTTTCTCAACTCTTCCATTACGTCCTTTGTGAGTTCAAGCAGAATAAACCTAAAACAGACTTTTGGAGAGACCCTAATCTCCATGGTCTCCCTTCTTTTCAATTTTCCTTCTTACTCCACACTTCTACTATCATATTGTCAGTATTTTCTTAACTTTTCTTCTTACCCCAAAAGGCTGGTTCTCTGAGGGAGAGATAGCAACAAATCCTGAAATTTTCATTGTACCTTTTCACTCTATCTTGGCAAATTTTCATCATGTATTTACTGGATTTATTATTTTAAAGGAAAGCTTTACATCTGTAATTAGCTTTGCACAAATTATTTACAAATAAAGCTTTTTTATCTTGCTAACATTTTGTGTTTTTAATAACAAAACTTCAAAATCTTAACTAGTGAATCTTGTTTTAATTACTTACACTAGGTTTAAAGAGAGATAGAAAGAAGAGGAGAAAGGAAAGAGAAAAATATGATTAATAAATACACTAAATAAAAACTTTTAAGAAGAAAGTTAAAAGAATGAATATTATACTGAAGTAATGACTGTATATCTCATGCTGAAGGAATGACAAATGAGAAAAAGGTATGTGTAGAATGAAATACATTGGATAGATTTTATGTGAATGTTTGTATTATGTATTTTAAGAAAAGTAAACATCTGTATTGCTAAAAAAAAAAAAAAAAAAGCATATTTCAGGTGAAGAGAAAGAAGGATAAGAGTGAAGACCCGGAATAAGGACTGGGGTGAAACAAGCTATACAGAAAAGATAATGAGAAATTCCTAATAACTGGAATTGAAAGGCCAAGCAGAGAAAACTTGAGATGAACATTTAGTAGACAAAATAATGTGAATTAAAACATTTTAATCCAATTTGAAACATTTTAACCAATGAATCTTCTAGAACAGGGGAGGACAACCAGTTATCCGCCAAAGCCTATTTTTTTCTTCTAATATAATTAAGGGATTTTCATCTGGGTCTGTTTAAGCCATTCTTGCATTGATTTGAGAAAATGCCTAAGACTGGGTAATTTATAAAGAAAAGAGTTTAATTGATTCACAGTTTCGTAGGCTGCACAAGAAGCATGGCACTAGGCATCTTCTCAGCTTCTGATGTGGCATCAGTAAGCTTACAGTCATGGGGGAAGGTGAAGGGGAAGGGCACAGGTCACATAGCAAAAGCAGGCACAAGAGAGAGAGAACATGTGTGATGGGAGAGGTGTCATACAATTTTAAATGATCAAATCTCATGTGAACTCAGAGGAAGTGCTCACTTGTCACCAGGGAGATGGACCAAGCTATTCAGGATGGATCTGTCCCCATCATCCAAACACTTCCTACTAGGCCCCACTTCTGACACTGGGGATTACATCTCTGCATGTAATTTGGGCAGGGACAAGTATCCAAACTATATTTTTCTGACCCAACCCTTCCCAAATTTCATGGCCTTCTCACATTTCAAAATACAATCATGACTTCCCAACAGTCCCCTAAAGTCTTAACTCATTCTAGCATGAACTCAAAAGTCCAAAGTCTCATCTGAGACAACACAAATCCCTTCCACTTATCAGCCTGTAAAATAAAAAACAAGTTAACTACTTCCAAGATATGATGGGAGTATAGGCATTGGAGAAACACTTTCATTCCAAAAGGGAGAAATCTCCCCAAAGAAAGAAGCTGCAGGCCCCACGCAAGTTCAAAACCTAGCAGGGCAGCCATTAAATCCTAAAGCTCCAAAATAATCTCTTTTGACTCCATGTCTAATATCCAGAACAAACTGGTGCAACAGGAGGGCTCCAAGGTCTTGGGCAGTTCAACCCCTATGGCTTTGCAGGGTTCAATTCCTCTGGTTGCTCTCACAGGTTATATTGAGTACCTGCAGCTTTTCCAGGCACAGAATGAAATATGCCAGTGGAACTGCCATTCTGGGGTCTGGAAGATGGTGCCTCATTCTCCAAGCTCCACTAGGCAGTGTCCAATGGGTACTCTGTGTGAGGGCTCCAACCCTACATTTCTCCTTGGCACTGCCCTGGTAGTAGTTCTCTGTGGGGGCTCTGTACCTATAGTTGACTTCTACCTGGGCACTGGGGATTTTCCACACAACCTCTGAAATCTAGGCAGAGGATGCCAAGATTCCATTACTTGTGCACTCTCTATCCACAGGTTTAACACCACGTGGAAGCTGGCAAGGCTTATGGCAGCTTGAGCTCTCTGGAGCAGCGGCATGAGCAATATCTAGGACTTTTTGTGCCCAGACTGGAGCCAGAGTGTCCTGGCTGCAGGGAATCGTGTTTATGTGGCCTAGCTCAAAAAAACATTCTTCTTAGACCTCTGGGCCGTGATGAGAGGAAATGCTGCAAAATTCTCTGAAATGCCGTTGAGGTCTTTCTCACATTGTCCTGGCTTAAGCACACAGTTGGTTCTCTGTAAGTTATGCCATTTCTCTAGCAAGTGGTTGCTCCAAGTCTGCCTGAATTCCTCTTCTGAAAAAGCTTTTCTATTCTCTGTCACATGGCCAGGCTGCAAATTTTCCAAACTTTTATTCTCTGTTTTCCTTTTAAACATAAGTTCCAAATTTAAATCATTATTTGCTACTACATCTAAGCATGGGCAGTTAGAAGCAGCCAAGCTACAATTTGCTACTTAGAAACTTCTTCCACCAGATACCTTAAATCACCACTATGAAGGTCAAACTTCTACAGATCCATAGGGCATGAAGAAAATGCAGCCAAGTTCTTTGCTAAGTCATAACACACATGACCTGTGCTGCAGTTCCCAGTAAGTTCCTCATTTCCACCTGAGACCTCCTCAGCCTGTTTCACTGTCCATATGACTATCAGCATTTTGATCATAACCAATTAACCAGTCTTAAAGAAACGTTGAACATTCCCTCATCTTCCTGTCTTCTTTGAACCCTCCAAGCTCTTCCAACCTCTGCCTGTTACTTAGTTTCAAAGCTGCTTCCACATTTTCAGATATCTTTATATTAGGTTAGTGCAAGAATAATTGTGTTTTTTACCCTTACTTTTGCACCAACCTAATAGCAATGCCCCACTCCTTGATATCAATTTCCTGTATTAGGCCATTCTTGAATTGCTATAAAGAAAGAACTGAGACTGGGTAACTTACTACACAAAAGAGGTTTAACTGGATCGTGGTTCTGAGACTTTATACAAAGCTTTATCTGTCATCTGCTTGGCTTCTGGGAAGGCCTCAGGATGTTTATAATCATGGCTGAAGGTAAAGTGGGAGCAGCCGCTTTACATAGTGAAAGCAGGAGCAAAGAAAGTGAAGAGGGGAGGTGCCACACACTTTTAAATGATCACCTCTCACAAGAACTCACTATCATGATGACAGCATGAAGCCAGGGGGGATCTGCTCCACATGATCCAAGCACCTCCCACCAGGCCCCACTCCAAGCATTAGGGACTACAGTTCAACATGAGATTTGGATGGGGATAAACATCCAAACTATAAAATATTGTATTCATGTGTCTTTGTATCCTACTGGTTTTGCTTCTCTGAGTCTGTACTATTACATCTGCTTAATGGGAATATACTGTCCCTTCACTTCTTCGTGCACACCTACAAACCTACTAGGGATAAAAACACAAAATTGAAACAAGGCCAACTTGGACGATGCAGAAAAGGACAACACACTAGAAAATGACAGAACAAGGCAGAATTAAACTGTGTCTCTAAGAAACATCCTGTGGAACCAAGTTGTCTACCCACTTTGGACTGCCCACCAAATTCTAGACTTTTATGAAGGAAACAAATTTCTATTTTATTTGAGACACTTTACTTGGGGGTCAAATTACTTACCATAGATGCTTATTTTATATGCAGTAATTACAGCACTACATTTTTAATGGATTAAAAAAGGCATTTTAGAAAGGTTTGGGCACTCACGTGTTTAGTCAACTGGATCAGAAAGACTGGAAATGAGGTAACATTACCTGGGATGATGTTGCTGCCATGCTAGGTGGATATTGTTGTTTATAAAGTCCCTTACAACTATCAGACATTGTATCTTTATACAGAATGCTGACATATTCTCAATATCAAAAGCAAAAGAATAATAGAGAAATATACTTACAAGTGGTTATAAAATTTTACCACATTTATAGTTTTGGAAAACGGTATGAGGACTGGCCAGGAGAATAGGTTCAAACTCTTATGTGACTGATCATTGAAATGAGTTAATTACTCTTAGGACTTCAGTTTTGTCAGAAAGAGGGATTAGCTGAAGTTCCCTCTACTTCTGAAATTCTATGACACCACGTTTGTTCTTATAATGAGGTATACAAATTATGGGGGGAAAAGGTGTTCAAAATTGTTTATACTCGTGATTATTGCTAAAGAAAAACAGTACTTCACATAAAATGCTAAATTCCATGTGGATGCTAAAAAAATCCCTGCCTACTCTGAAAGATGACATATTTCTAAAAATTTAATAAATAATATCTAGCATTGTCAGAATTAGTAGCAGGAATATATTTGAATGCAGAACTGGGAACTAAACTCTGAATTAGAACATATCACAACCTACTAACTATTCCTCTTGGCTGTTTTTCCAACATTTGAAGTCACTTTTTAAAGAGTTCAATTGTTGAAACTAAATAATTGTGTTCCTTATGATTATAATGCATAAGGTATATCTTTAAAATCAATTATCCTTGAAGATCCAAGGAAAAGAATACCACACTGTAGTCATATTAAGTTACACAGAGTTTCCTAATTTTCCCCAAACTCTTCCTTTATCCTAGACCTTCGTTTATGCCAATTTATTTTTCCCAGAATGTAAATCCTCCAGAGCGTTTCATGTCTTCAAGACATATCATTATGTTGTCATTGTGGCTTCTCCTTAACAAGATTGGATTAATGACTCATATACTAGACTAGTCTTCTATATTATTCTCTTTTACATGAAGTATATACTCTACTAGGCTTCAATTGCTATTGCCCATCTGTGATTGGAACACTTGGGTCTTCTTTTGTGAAACCTCAAATAGACACAGTGGCATGCTAAAAAATGGAATGCAAATGTGTAACTGTGGCATAGCAAGAATGTGCTTAGGTAGAAATTTGAATGTTAATGTAGTACTTTCTGCGTAAAATGGTATTTAAGACAGTAAGTCCTCAGTTTTGAGCTGCTCTGCATGGCGGATTTTTCACTCCTTATTTCATACAATTAGAACTTTGAGCTTACCCCATGAAAAACAAGGAAGCCATTCGCTTAATATATCCTTTAAGACCTCTTGTGTATTATTTGCTAGTTTAGTAATAAACCAAAGTAGACAATAAACAAAACCACTTATTTTTAATTAACAAAACCTAAGTTATTATTTTTATCAGAGACATCTTGTGTGGTTTTTCCTGGCTCATGCTGCTAAATAAAGTCTCTGGCAGGAAAGAGAGAGAGATTTTGCCTTATTCATTGTCATAGAACAAGCCTTTATTCAGTACCTGTCATGGAGTATGCAAAATAAAATATTTATTAAATAAAATGTGAATTAACATTGCCAGACTCCTTTACTTTTTCTTATTAGCTTACCGACAATTGCAATATGATCCCAAAGGCATATCAGATCCAGTATTTCTAAAATTTGACTTACTAATTCCCAAAACTATGTCTTTTATATGATTTATTATCCCATTAAATGAAAACATAGGACCTAATGTTGCTTCACTAGAAAAACAAGAATCTTCTGTTCTCCCTATTCAGCAACTTTCTTCATTTAGTCATCAATTTCATCAACTAAAGCTCATCTGAAGAGATATCTCTGTATCAATCTAAATTTCATCTTACTCACTGTGGAATTCACACGGTATTAGTGGCCTCTTGTCAGGAAAGTTAGTATGTATCAGAATTGCTACCTTCCTAAGTAGTGTTAAATGTTTTAAATCATAATTCATTAGCACTTCTTTCTATTACTCTTGCTTTTCCAAAAAATAAAAAAGAAAAGAAAAACAATTACCACTCCAAATTCCAAATCCTTGCAAATGGACTCTTATAATTAATCTTAAAGTTAAATCTGAACAGCAGCACCTGCTACTGCCTCTTATCTCTATAAATATATATATAAAAATTAGAAAACGTAGAACAGAACCCCAAACTAGATATGAGATTTGAACTATCAATAACATTTAGGAAACATATCTATTAATAACAAATATGATGGATCTGGATTTCACAAATCGATAAACAACCACACAAAACACCAATTAGATAAACACACAACAGTGGGGAAAATGTGGTAATTCTGTTTTCTGAAAGATAACAAGTGAATCCACCTCTTTATCATGTCTGATTCTTGACTCAAAAAATAGATAAAAAGGAGAAATTAATGGAAGTATTGTATAACATTTCTATATCATGTATATTGTGTTTTGAATGACTGAGAGTGCTTTTTCTCACACCACCATCACTGTCCCTGTTGGCATATCTATATAACCACCTGAAAATGACAAATCACAAAAGCATTTGGACAAGACATAGAGCAATGGGTAAAAAAGAGTTGGATGAGATGGCCTGGGAGGAAGTCACTTCTCCAAAAATCTAGTATTCACAATTATTAGGCTACAGGTTCAGGGAGAGGGGAGAGGATTCCAAATAAAGAGGTACTGTACACTTTAGATGATCTGTTTTCTCATTCTTTTTCTGATTAGACTTGCAGAGAGTCAAGAAGTGGTGGTGGTGAGGTAGGGAGAAGAGAAATAAAAATAGTAGCCAACATTTTTATAACACTTTCTAGGTGACAAACAGTATTTTATTTTATGTTACTTTATTTAGTGAGAAATGAGTTAAAGATTTAATTGCCTGTGTTTTAAATAGAATCACGAATTTTCTTTTCATTACTTTTTTTTTTTTTTTTTTGAGATGGAGTTTTGCTCTTGTTGCCTAGACTGGAGAGCAATGGTGTGATCTCAGCTCACTGCAAACTCTACCTCCAGGTTCAAGAGGTTCTCCTGCCTCAGTCTCCCCAGTAGCTGGGATTTTAGGCACCTGCCACCACACCTGGCTAGACAAACATTATATAAGGACTTTATACACGTTAATTTAGTTAACTCTCACAACAACCAATAAAGAAGGTATTATTTTTATTTTCATTTTTGAATGAGGATATTGAGTCACAAAGGTTTTAGGTAGCTTATTCAAGGTCAAACGGAAAGTGGCAGAGTTGGAACTCAAGCTGTGGTTTCAAAATTCATGCTCTTAACTACGCTACACTATTAGGATAATCTTGGTTCAAGAATGCCCACTAGACATTAGGGATCAAGCTAGAATTTTGCTTTCAAACTGCATGTAAGCTTATCTGTGAAGGAGACTTGAGCAGGCCTCAATAAGTAAGTTTCCAGACCAAGAGGAGTACATATATTTCTCTGAATGAGCAGAAAACCAGTAAACTGAAATGACCACCCTATAACTAAAATATAATCTTGATTAGCGTATAATCACAGAGGCTTCTGAAAGTTACTTAATAAAACTTACCTTAACAAAATTATTTAGAAATATATTTACATCATTGATAATATTCAGAAAACCCACCATGATAGAGAAATGAAAAACGTAAAGAGGATACACACTGAGATAAAAAATAACACATTGTGTGTGAGGTGAATGAATGAAAATCAACTGAATATATCACAACATAATATAAATATCACAGTAATATAAAGATGAATAAATAGTGTGGAAATGGGAATGTGTACTTTGAGGGTAACATTCGTAGAAATTGCTTAAGGATGAACAAAAATGATTAGTGAGAAGCTAGTATATATGGAAGACACAGATATCTAAGCTGAAAATTGTATGTGTTTCTGTGAAGGCAGAAAATTTGAAATGGAAGTCATAATAAAAAACATGATTGAGGAAAACATCAGTGAAATAAATATCCTCAAAGGATGGCTCACTGCAGCTCTGACAAAAGTATTTTTGCAGCTCAGACGAAAGCTATTAAAATATAACTTTCTAAGTTGTCCTAGTGCAGAAGATCTTCTAAATGAATAAAAGCATGGAAATTATGAGGCTACCACCCAGTGAAAACTGGAATTAACATACTGTATGTATATTAGATATACACACAATTTTATCATTCCCTTGTGTTATAGCCTGAATTTTTATCTGAAATATCTTTAATTTATTAAATATACATTTACCAAAATAATTTCTAAATTGTTCAGGGCATTACTTATTTAATGAATTCTGCAATTTTCTTTGCTCTTGGTAATGATATACTAAGCTTTTTTATAGTAACTTTATGGCACATATCCATGATTTTATCCTTAGAATAAATTGAGATTGGTGGTTTATATAGCATATACATTCTTAGGGATTTTGACATTAAGCTTCAAAATATTTAAAATGAATAAATTGATTGACAAAAGGAGTGTCTTAGGATCCAGTTTTTAAGTGAAAACTACAGATAGATGATAGATAAACAGATATATAGATGATAAATACATACATACATACAAAGATGCATAAATAAAGCAAATATAACACTCTCTTTTAAATTTATTTTATTTTAATTTCAGGGGATTATATGTGCATGGGATTATATTGTTACATGAGTAAATTGCATGCCACTGAGGTTTGGTGTACAAACGGCATCATCATCCAGGTAGGAAGCATACTACCTGATAGGTAGTTTTTTAACTCACATCCCTCTCCCAACCTCCTACCTCAAGTTATTCCTTGTGTCTATTTTCCCCACCTTTGTTTCCATGTGTATTCAATGTTTAGCTCCCGCTTATAAGTGAGAACATGTGGTATTTGGTTTTCTGTTTCTGCTTTGATTCACTTAGGATAATGGACTCCAATTACATCCATGTTGTGTTGCTGCAAAAGACATGATTTCATTCATTTTTTATGGCTGCATAGTATTCCATGGCATACATATCACATTTTCCTTGTCCAGTTCACTGCTGATGCACATCTAGGCTGATCCCATGCCTTTGCTGTTGTGAATAGTGCTGCGATATTCATGAGTATGAATAATGAGTACATGTGTCTTTTTGGTAGAACAATTTACTTTTCTTTGGGTATATTCCTAGCAGTAGTATTGCTGGGTCAAATGTAAGTTCTGTTTTAAGTTCTTCGAGAAATTTCAAATAATTGACAACAGAAATCTCAACTTAAAACTGAACTGCTTTCCATAGTTACTGAACTAATTTACACTCCCACCAGCAGTGTGTATTGTTCCCTTCTCTCTGCAACTTCACCATCTGTTATTTTTTGACTTGTTAATAATAGTAATTTTGATTGGAGTGAGATGGTATCTCATTGTGGTTTACATTTGTATTTCTCTAATAACTAGAGGCATTGAGCATTTTTTCATGTATTTGTTGGCCACATGTATGTCTTCTTTTGAGAACTGTCTGTTCTTTCCTTTGCCCATTTTTTTAGTGGGATTCCTTTTTGCTTGTGGAATGCCTTAAGTTCCTTATAGATTATGGATATTAGACACATAGACCAATGGAACAGGATAGATAACCCAGAATAAAGCTGCTCACCTATAGCCATCTGATCTTCAACAAAGTTGACAATAACAAGGCGTGAAGAACATATTCCCTATTCAATAAGTGATGCTGTAATAACTGACTAGCCATATCCAAAAGATTGAAACTGAACCCCTTCCTTTCATTATATACAATAATCAACCTAAGATGTATTAAACATTTAAATGTAAGATTTAAAATATACAAATCTAAAGCAAAATTTAGGAAATACCGTTCTGGATATCAGCCTTGGCAAATAGTTTGTGACTGTTTCCAAGAGTATTTGCAACAAAAACAAAAAACTATGAGTGTGACCTAATTAAAATAAAGAGCTTATGCACAGCAAAAGAACTATCAATAAAGTAAACAGACAAGCTATAAAATGAGAGTTCTATCTTTTTTGTTGTTACTGATTTTGTTTTCTAATGACAAGCAGTTTTGCAATATAGATTGAGGGTAAATGTTTATCTTTTTCCTAATTTTATAAGTTCCTTAATAATTGGTGTAATCAATTTTTATATATTTTTCTGTATTACTGGAACTCAGACAACTTTTTTTCTGTACTCCAATTGTAAAACTGCAAGTGCTCCACATATCTTTCCCATAAATCACTTAATCAGGTGCAAATATGTATTACTATGAATAATGCATTGAGGAACTTTTTCTAATACATTTGTATAAATCCTGAAAATATTAATAAATCTGACATACAGCCGCTGTCTTGGTGCTATTGGTGTATATATTACTTGTATAAAGGAACCTAGAAGTGCATATTCATTTATATGCTTGGTTTCTAGAATGAGAGATTTAGCAAGCAGGGTATTAAATAATATTGATAGCTTGCAATTTGAATACATCAAAATATACTTTTTTTTTTCACGTAACGTCAGAAAATATCAGGGCACGTGGCCTGTGTCACTCTAGAAGATAGATACCTAACCGAGAAATAACGAAAACTTAGGGTGAAATATGCTGGCTCATGGAAAAAAATAATCATTCTCATTGTCACTGCCACCATTGAACCCATATGCCTTTTCATCTTTGGCTTCATCCAACATTATCTCAGACTTCTCCAAAGTTAATTTATCTGAAGCTCTGCTCTGATTGTGTCATTTTTTACTCTCTAAAATTTCAACAGCTTCTCAATAAATAGCAAACACCTTTGGCTGGCATGCTAGATTCTTAGTAATCTGGTCCACATTTCCTGTTTTATTCTCTCATAGTCATACTATTGTAATGGACACACTTTCATTGTCCATAATTTAAGGGTTATTTTTGTCAATTTTTGTCCACTTTATTGTTTCATCGTGAAGTTTTTAAACCCACGTAGGACTCTATTAATTTCCCTTTTCCTTTAAGATTGATAAGATGTTACATTGTGTAAATATTAGTTTAGAAACAATCTACCTTGAATTCCAGATCCAACACCAACTTTTTGTGTGGCTTTAACATAGTATTTGGCACTCTACTCCTTGGTATATTTATGAATAATATGTAGAAGATGACAGTCACTACCTCACTGAGCCCTTATTACTCTTATGTGGACATTGGAAAAAATTCAGGAAATGTTAGCTCTTGCTACTTCATCTAAATGCTTTTACAAAACGTATTCTTAATTTGCATTATGCTTATTTGCATGCAAACATTATTTTTGTCTCTTCTGGACTATGAACAACTGATGTCTCCAAGTATAACTTATTTCTCCTTCTATTGTCTTAGTGCTTAACAAATCATCTTGCTCATTGTAAGCCTAAAATATATGCTAATTGAATAAAATAATCCAAGGTTCTATTAAGGTTGTCTAGCCAAGGAAAATTTGCCTCACAAAGTTTGTTGCTACTTAAAGCATTCAAAGAGATTGGCTAACTCACGCAGTAGGATAATGCAGAAGATTAACAATGTTAGAGGGAGATAGGAACAGATAAGCTCTCAGACCTAACCTAATTCTAAGACTCTTAGATAAGTAAATATCTAATTACAGTTATACAAAATAGAGAAAAAAACCAAATATTTGTTGGTTTTAGAGCACCATGTTTATTATGAAATTACATGATATTCTGGGTCAGATAAGTGAATAAGGGAGAAATAGAAACCATGATGTTTACATTATTTTAGCCAGGAATTATATTAAAATGTATAGTTTCCAAACATAACACTTGCTTGATTATGCCTACTAAAAAGTCATTGTCTGGTGGCAATTAGAATAAACAGGGAATACTGAAATTTAGATGTCCAATGAATTAGCTGTGTAATTTTGAAACTATCCCTTAACCACTCAGGATCTGTTTTCTCATCTATAACACTTCACCTTGGATCATCTAACCTTAGAATCTAAAGTTTTTAAAAGCAATGAGGAAACTCCAAACTCTTTAATATGCAAAATGTTAAATAGACAAAAATTGTATTTCTTAAGAATTATAGAAATTTAGAAGCACATAAATATTCAGCAAAATATGTGGCCAAATTCCTGACAAGCAAACTCTGGTGTATTTGCTCATCAGCCTAAATTAAACTGCAATTGTACCCAAAACAGCCTTATATGTCTATGAGCTTCTGCCAATATGCAGTTGGATCTCTCTTCTGCAGCTGTCTATAATCCACCAAAGAGACAAGTGAATACTGTTGTCAAATTAGAAGTGAAGAAAATGGCATCATTAAAGCAGAATGAATAAATTATGATAGCTCTAGAAGAGCATCTTTAACAAATAAACATAGACATAGCAAAAGTATCAACTACTATTTTTGCATATGTACAACTTCAAAAATTTTTAAAAGATGACATTTTAATTTAATAGTCTGTAATTTTATTTTAGTTATACACATTAGCTTTGCCATTGTTAAGAAATTTTATTGAGAAACCCTTTGAAAATTAAGATTAACAAGAAGATTCCTAAATGTGAGGTCAGAAACTCTGAAATTTTAATTTTGGTTCTTTCATTGAGGATCCACTACTAATAACCATATAGGACCTTGGCTTCTTTAACTATAAATTAAGATGAGATTGTACAATTTTTTTTTATTTTTGTAACTACTCTATTTCATGTTGGATATATAAACCAAAATACATTTATTTTTACATTGCATGCCTTACAAAAAAAGGTTTATATCGTTATTTTTCTATATTGTAGATTTGTTGAGGTCAATTTGAGATTATTGATGGAACCAACTTGGTAAACACAGACAAGTTATATGTTTCAGGGAAATGGAATTAGAAACTAAAGCAGATGAAAGATTTAAATATTCACTGCAAATATCTGATAGGATCAATGCAGATATTACTTATATCAGTGCTAGAGTCACCCAAACAAATAAGGCATTCTCGTGTTTGTAACAAGTGTATTTGAACTGTGTACTCTCTTCAGATATTTAAAAGGGGACTTGGCAGCACTAGCAATCGTTAATAGCAAAAATATGGGAACTGGCAGCAACAATTCAGCAGGTAGGCAATATTACAAAGGATCACTTAAATTGGCACTCAGAATTTAAATGAAAAGCTACACGAAGTATGTCTTTCAAAAAAAAAGCTGCTGGATTGTCTGTTACATCTTAGACTACATTTAAGGGTTATGTTTAGAGAAATGATGAAGGAATGGGATGGCAGGTGGTCAGAGCAGGCAGCAGAAGTAGTTTGTTTTTTACTTGAAATGATGCATAAACAGGCAGCAAAGTGGGAATCTGAGCCTGCAGACCAGGTGCTAATTATTCTTTCAGTGGTACCAACAGAGGTCAGGGATTCAAGCCTGATTTATAGCCTATCTTGGCTAGTACTGACTAGGCATAAGTAATTCTGGATGCCAAGTGCAATGGGGGCACTAGAGGGGCTTAACAATAAATAGCAACGATAAATTTTTTAGATGAAAATTGTTGTACCTCTGTCCTATTACTCTTTTTGCTAAGTAAGGTTTATTCTGAGTTATAGAATGTGGATTTTTGCTGACACTGTCTTTAAAATTTGTGCTAGATTTCAGTATAGCTTGACTAAATGCATTTGTCCTTTCCCCACTTACGCACCACCCAAGTATCTCACTGTCAGTCTAGATCACATAGCGACAAGCATGTCTTATGATAAAGTTAAAATTCTTCTAAGAAATTAAGTACCAAAACACATATAATTTGCATCTTTATAATAAAATAAAAATTAAAAACAAAACCAAAAATATGTTTTAGAGTATTCTTCCCTACATGGCTCACTTGTCAAATTTGTACTTGTAATTTGAGACTTGAGTTCAACACTGCATGGTGTATGAAGTGAGACTGTGCCTCCTCTTCAAACTTCCACTTCAAAGTTAAGCACATTTATACTTCAATTTGTGTTTATTTGTTAGGCCTTGTACTAGGCTTTGAAATCCTTCATAGCAAGGAATGTATCTCAATTGTAAGCATTGAATGAATGTATAAATAGTCTATAGATGACTGGATTGCTTGACGGATAACGAGCTTACCCTTACTATCTTGACAACTAAAAGTAGCAGGTCCTGGTTTATGGGTTGAAAATGTTGGGATGGCAAAAAAAAAAAAAAAAAAAAAAAAGTAATAATGAGTAACTTTTGAAGTCAAGGAAAGCATAACACAGTGGTTCTCAACCCCTGGTATGCATCAGAATCTTGTGAGAACGTTTTATTGTATTTATTTTTTATTATTATACTTTATGTTCTAGGGTACATGTGCACAACGTGCAGGTTTGTTACATATGTATACATGTGCCATGTTGGTGTGCTGCACCCATTGACTAGTCATTTACATTAGGTATGTCTCCTAATGCTATCCCTCCCCCCTGCCCTGACCAGACAAACAGGCCCCCGGTGTGTGATGTTCCCCTTCTCATGTCCAAGTGTTCTCATTGTTCAATTCCCACCTATGAGTGAGAACGTGCAGTGTTTGGTTTTCTGTTCTTGTGATAGTTTGCTGAAAATGATGGTTTCTAGCTGCATACATGCCCCTACAAAGGATATGAACTCATCCTTTTCTATGGCTGCATAGTATTCCATGGTGTATATGTGCCACATTTTCTTAATCCAGTCTGTCACTGATGGACATTTGGGTTGATTCCAAGTCTTTGCTATTGTGAATAGTGCCACAATAAACATACATGTGCATGTGTCTTTTAGCAACATGATTTATAATACTTTGGGTATATAACCAGTAATGGGATGGCTGGGTCAAATGGTATTTCTAGTTCGAGATCCTTGAGGAATTGCCACACTGTCTTCCACAATGGTTGAACCAGTTTACAGTCCCACCAACAATGTAAAAGTGTTTGTATTTCTCTACATTCCTTCCAGCAACTGTTGTTTCCTGACTTTTTAATGATTGCCATTCTTTTTTTTTTGATTTTTTTTTTAATTAATTTATTATTATTATACTGTAAGTTGTAGGGTACATGTGCATAACGTGCAGGTTTGTTACATATGTATACTTGTGCCTTGTTGGTGTGCTGCACCCCTCAACTCGTCATTTACATCAGGTATAACTCCCAATGCAATCCCTCCCCCCTCCCCCCTCCCCATGATAGGCCCCGGTGTGTGATGTTCCCCTTCCTGAGTCCAAGTGATCTCATTGTTCAGTTCCCACCTATGAGTGAGAACATGCGGTGTTTGGTTTTCTGTTCTTGCGATAGTTTGCTGAGAATGATGGTTTCCAGCTGCATCCATGTCCCTACAAAGGACACAAACTCATCCTTTTTTATGGCTGCATAGTATTCCATGGTGTATATGTGCCACATTTTCTTAATCCAATCTGTCACTGATGGACATTTGGGTTGATTCCAAGTCTTTGCTATTGTGAATAGTGCTGCAATAAACATACGTGTGCATGTGTCTTTAGAGCAGCATAATTTATAATCCTTTGGGTATATACCCAGTAATGGGATGGCTGGGTCATATGGTACATCTAGTTCTAGATCCTTGAGGAATCGCCATACTGTTTTCCATAATGGTTGAACTAGTTTACAATCCCACCAACAGTGTAAAAGTGTTCCTATTTCTCCACATCCTCTCCAGCACCTGTTGTTTCCTGACTTTTGAATGATCGCCATTCTAACTGGTGTGAGATGGTATCTCATTGTGGTTTTGATTTGCATTTCTCTGATGGCCAGTGATGATGAGCATTTTTTCATGTGTTTGTTGGCTGTATGAATGTCTTCTTTTGAGAAATGTCTGTTCATATCCTTTGCCCACTTTTTGATGGGGTTGTTTGTTTTTTTCTTGTAAATTTGTTGGAGTTCTTTGTAGGTTCTGGATATTAGCCCTTTGTCAGATGAGTAGATTGCAAAAATTTTCTCCCATTCTGTAGGTTGCCTGTTCACTCTGATGGTAGTTTCTTTTGCTGTGCAGAAGCTCTTTAGTTTAATGAGATTCCATTTGTCAATTTTGGCTTTTGCTGCCCTTGCTTTTGGTGTTTTAGACATGAAAAATGGCTAGCCATATGTAGAAAGCTGAAACTGGATCCTTTCCTTACTCCTTATACGAAAATTAATTCAAGATGGATTAGAGACTTAAATGTTAGACCTAACACCATAAAAATCCTAGAGGAAAACGTAGGTAGTACCATTCAGGACATAGGCATGGGTAATGATTGCCATTCTAACTGGTGTGAGATGGTATCTCATTGTGGTTTTGATTTGCATTTCTCTGATGGCCAGTGATGATGAGCATTTTTTCATGTGTCTGTTGGCTGCATAAATGTCTTCTTTTGAGAAGTGTCTGTTCATATCCTTTGCCCACGTTTTGATGGGGTTGTTCATATTTTTCTTGTAAATTTGTCTGAGTTCTTTGTAGGTTCTGGATATTAGCCCTTTGTCAGATGAGAAGATTGCAAAAATTTTCTCCCATTCTGTAGGTAGCCTGTTCGCTCTGATGGTAGTTTTTTTTTTTTTTTTTGCTGTTCAGAAGCTCTTTAGTTTAATTAGATGCCATTTGTCAATTTTGGCTTTTGTTGTCATTGCTTTTGCTGTTTTAGACATGAAGTCCCTGCCCATGCCTATGTCCTGAATGGTATCGCCTAGGTTTTCTTCTAGAGTTTTTGTGGTTTTAGGTTTAACATTTAAGTCTCTAATCCATCTTAAATTATTTTTTGTATAAGGTGTAAGGAAGGGATCCAATTTCAGCTTTCTACTTATGGCTAGCCAGTTTTCCCAGCACCATTTATTAAATAGGGAATCCCTTCCCCATTTCTTGTTTTTGTCAGGTTTGTCAAAGATCGGATGGTTGTAGATGTGTGGTATTATTTCTGATGGCTCTGTTCTGTTCCATTGGTCTGTATCTCTGTTTTGGTACCAGTACCATGCTGTTTTGGTTACTGTAGCCTTGTAGTAATAGTTTGAAGTCAGGTAGTTTGATGCCTCCAGCTTTGGATAACTTTTTTTAAAGTGCTTATATTCGAGTCTTACTCCAGCTGATCTTGATGCATGATAAAGTTTGAGGACAACTGTGAGATACTGATTCAGTTGATCCAGAGTGCAACTTATGCATTCATATTTTCTCTAGAGGTCTTCAGATGATTCTGATACATAGCCAGAGTTGTGAACCATGGGAATAATAGAAGAGAAAAAGAAAAAAATATATATATACATATATATATGTGTATATATTCACAAGAGACAAAAAGAACAGAATAAATAAAAACAGAATGAAGAGAAAAGAGTGTATAAGATTGTAAAAAATGTTGATTCAACTAACTTTTTGTTTGTGTTGACTGTGCTCACAAGATGAGCACATTACAGAGGGAAGTATTTTCTAGAGCCTTCCACTAGGAGTGATTAGGTTATTCTATAAAATATAGTGAAAGTCTGAATGCCATATTGTTCTACTTTGTGAAACACTTTAACCATAAGTCTATGTTCTCCCAGATCATCATTTATACTTACATAACTATACATCAAACACAGTCTTATTTAAACCTTAAATAGTCCTTTGAGGAGTAAGCATACTTACAATCATTTTTTTTTATAGATATGTAAACTGAAACCAAGAGCGTTTAATTAACTTGCCTTGAGTCATTCAACAAAGGAGTGATGCAGCTGGGATTAAATTCAAGTCTCTTTCACTGTACCATCCTGTTTCTCACAAGAAAAGCCCTTAGGATATTAACATCATAGAGTATGAATCACAAAAACATTATAAAGGCCGTATTTGAAGTCCAGTGTAGAGATTTTACTCTAAATGGTTTATAATGCTATACCTATTTCTTTACTTGTGATGAGACACACACAAGAGGAAACCAAAAGGAAGTAACATACTCTAATGCCTATTACTAGCTGAGCAGTTAACATCCATTAATACATACATCTTTTAAAAATCCTGAGTAATGGGCCAGGCATGGCAGCTCCCACCTGTAATTTGAGCAATTTAGGGGCTAAGGCAATAGGATCATTTTATCCCAGGAGTTCAAGAACAGCCTAGGCAACGTAAGGAGACTCCATTGCCACAAAAAACAAAAACAAAAAAACCCAAAAAACAAAAAAATTAGCTTGGTGTGGTGACACGTGCTGTGGTCTCAGCTACTCAGGAGGCTGAGGTTGGAAAATCTATTGAGCCCAGCAGGTTGAAGTTTCAATGAGCCATCATTTTACCACTGCGCTCCAGCCTGGGTAACAGAGACCTGTCTCAAAATAAATAAAACAAAACAAAATAAACCCTGAATGGTGAGTATTATAATAACTGCTTATAAACAAGGGAATTCTCATTTGAAATTGACATGAATGGTAACCAATTCTCTCTTAAATAAATATGAATAGTGACCAAGTTCACATAGCCAGGTAGCACAGAATGCAAAATCCAAAGCCAGGTCTGTATAATCACAAAATAATTTGACCACATTCACTCTCAGTATAATGGCACCTCCTTTCCTCAAATATCTAGAAGGAAAAACAATGAAAAATTATACCTGAATTATTCTGAGTCTAAAAGAAATGACAAAGAGTAGGATAAAACAAGGTAAGTATGGAGTGAAAATAGTATGAAACATTGGAGAAATGTGAATGTCAATTTAAAAGTGCACATTTAAACTTTATTAAAAATGACAGGCTTTTCAAAAATAAAGGGAATCTGGGGGGAGTCAGAGCAAAATGGCAGAATAGAAGGCTCCATTGATCTTCCCCTGCATAAGGACACCAAGTTAACAACAATCTGCACAGAAAAACATCTTCATAAAAAAAAAAAATTCAGGTGAGCACACAAAGTACCTGGTTTTACCTTCATATCGCTGAAAGAGGCATTGACTAGATAGCAAACAGAGCTCTGAATTGCCAAAGCCATATCTCTCCAACACCTGGCAGTCACAGCTTGCAGAGAGTGTCCCTTGAGCACCGAGAGAGAACGAACATAGCAATTTTGAAACATTAAACTCAGTGGTGTCCTATTACAGCAGTAAGGAAAACTGGACCAAACTCAGATGATGCCTGCCCACAGAGGGAGCATTGAAACTGACCGTAGACAGAGGGCAATTACCAATCCCAGTAGTCCAAACTTGAGTACCTGCAAACCTTGCCACCAAGGGCTGTAGCACTCTGTGTTTCCAAGCAAATGTGAATGATTGTCTAAGCCATAAGGACTGCAACTCTTGGACAAGACCTAGTGCTAAACTAGGCCCAGAGGCAGTGGGCTGAGAGAGCATGCAACATACTGAGACACCAACTAGGACAGCCAAGGGAGTGAGGGCATCATTCCTCCCCTCACTCCAGTTTGCACAGCTCATGGGTCCAAAAGAGACCCACTTCCTTCTGCTTGAGAAGAAAAGAGGGAAGAGTGGGAAGGACTTTGTCTTGCATCTTGGATACCAGCTTAACCACAGCAGGATAGGGCACAACACAGAGTTGTTAGGCCCCCGTTCGAGGCCCTAGCTCTCAGATGACATTTCTAGACACACAATTGGTTAGAAGGGAACCTCCTGCCTTGAAGGAAAGAACACAGTCCTGGCCGCAGCATTTATCACCTGCCAATTGAAGAGTCCTTGGGCCCCAAATAATCAGCGGTGATACTCAGGTACTACATTGAGGGATTTGGGTGCACTTCTGAGACTTGCTGGCTTCAGGTGAGACTCAGCACATTACCAGGTGGGATGGTTATGGGACAAAACTCTTTCTGCTTGAGAAGAACAGAGGGAAAAGTAAATGGGGTCTTTGTCTTACACCTTAAGTATCAGCATGACCTCGGAAGACAGAGTACCAAGTGGAGTCTTGGAGTCCTTGATTCTAGGACTTGACTCTTGGACAGCTTTTCCAGAACTGGCCTGCGCCAGAGGGGAGCCTCTTCCCTGAAGGGCGAGCTCCAGGCCAGGCAGCATTCAACACAAGGGGATTTAAGAGCCCTTGGACCTTAAGAGAACATTGGCTGGTAGTCTGGCAGTATGACTCATAGCCTGGGGTGATGGTGGCTAACAGGTGAAGCTCCTTTGCCTTTGGAAAAGAGAGGGATGAGTGGGAAGGACTGCATCTTATTGTTTCAGTGCCAGCTCAGATGCAGTACAACAGAATACCAGGTAGACTTTTAAGGTTTTTGACTCTGGTATCTGACTTCTGGCCAGCAACTTTGGACATACCCATGGGCTTGAGGACCTCCCCAACCCAAAGGGAAGTACACAGGCCTGGCTAGCTTTGCCACCTACTGACTGAGCCCCAGGGCCTTGAGCTAATATAAGCAGTAGCCACGGAGTGGTTACCCCAGAGCTTGGGTGAGACCCAGTGCTGTGCTGGCTTCAGGCCTGACTCAGTGCAGTGATACTGATGGTGGCCACAGGGGTGCCTGTGTCACTGTACTGCCAGTTTTAAGTGGCTCAGAAACAGAGAGGGAGAATCTGTTTGGGAGAAAGTGAAGAGAACAAAGAATCTCTGCCTGGTAGTCCAGATAATTATCCTGGAACTTGTCCAAAATCATCAAGGGGATACTTGTATAAATCTACAAGATTCACTGCATTACTGAGTTTGGGGTGCTCCCTAAAGTAGATATAGCTTATTATATATACAGATAACACCCAATTCCTTTCAAACATTGGAAAAGCCTTCCCAAGAAAGATGCTAAAAATAAGCCTAGATAGCAAGGACTGTAATAAATACCCAACTCTTTAATGCTGAGACACCAGAGAACATCTACTAGCATCAGAACCATCCAGGAAAACATGACATCACTTAACAAAGAAACAGGAACAATATTAGAGAAACAGAGATCTGTGACCCTTCAAATACATAATTCAAAATAGTTGAGTTGAGAGAATTCAAAGAAATTAAAGATAACGCACAGAAAAATGTCAGAATTATATCAGATAAATTTAACAATGTGATTGAAATAAATAAAAAGAATCAAGCAAAAATTCTGGAGCGGGAAAAATGCAATTGGGATACTGAAGAATGCATCAAAGACCTTTAACAGCAGAATTAATCAAGTAGAATAAAGAATTAGTGATCTTGAAGACAGGCTATTTGAAAATATAGAGTCAGAGGGAGAAAAAGCATAAAAAAGAATGAAGCACACATACAGAATCTAGAAAATAGCCTCAAAAGGGTAAATGTAAGAGTTATTGGCCTTAAAGAGGACATAAAGAAAGAGATAGAGGTAGAAAGTTTCTTCAAAGGTATAATGAGAGAATGTCCCAAACCTAGAGAAAGACATGAATATCCAAGTACAAGTAGGTTATAGAACAAAAAGCAGATTTAATCCAAAGGATACTACCTGAAGGCATTTAATTTTTAAATTCCCAAAAGTCAAAGATAAATAATTCTAAAAGCAGCCAAAGAAAAGAAACAAATAGCATACTATGAAGCTCCATGATGCCTGACAGCAGACTTTTCAGTGGAAAGCTTACAAGCCAGGAATAATGACATGACATATTTAAAGTCTTGAAAAGAAAAACAAACAAACAAACAAACAAAAAACCTTTTACTTGAGAATAGCATATGCAGTATATATATCCTTCAAACACGAAGGGGAAATGAAGACTTTCCCACACAAACAATAGCTGAAGGATTTAGGTAATGCTAGACCTGTACTGCAAGGATTGCTAAAAGGAGTACTTCAATCAGAAAGAAAATGACATTAATGGGCAATAAATAATCCCCCAAATGTACAAAGTTCACTGGTGATAGCACAGAGGAAGACACACAATATTATAACGCTGTAACTGTTGTGTGTAAATTACATTTATCCTAATTACAAAGACTAAACAGTGAACAAATCAAAATTAATAACTACAATAGCTTTTCAAGACATATTCTGTACAATAAGATATAAATATAAACAACAAAAAGTTATGAAGCTGGGGGACACTGTTAAGGCATAGAGTTTTTATTAGTTTACTTTTTTGCTTGCTTGTTTGTTTATGCAAATAATGTCCAGTTGTTATCAGGTTAAAATAACGGGTTAAAAGATAGTATGTGCAAACCTCACGGTAATCTCAAACCAAAAAATATGCAATGAATACACAAAAAATAAAAAGGAAGAAACTAAATCAAATTGCCAGAGATCACCTTCTCTTGAGGAAGACAGGAGGGAAAGAGAAAAGAAAGAGGAGACTACAATACACCCAGAAAATAAATAACATAATGGCAAAAGTAAGTCCTTACTCATCAATAATAACATTGAATGTAAATGGACTAAGCTCTCCAATCAAAAGACAAACTGAATGGATTAAAAAGAGACCTATGGTTCTGTTGCCTACAAGAACTGCACTCCACCTATAACATACAAAGACACACATAGACTGAAAATTAAAAAATGGGAAAAGATAATCTATGCCAATGGAAACCAAAATAAAAGCAAGAGTCACCATACTTATATCAGACAAAGTAGACTTTAAGACAAAAACTAAAAGAAGAGACAAAGACAATCACTATATAACGATAAACAGGTCAATTCATCAAGAGGATTTAAGAATTTTAAATATATATGTACCCAACACTGGAGCATCCAGGTATATAAAGCAAGTATGATTAGAGCTAAAGAGAGAGATAGGCTACAAATAGCTACAGACTTCAACACCCCACTTTCAGCATTGGAAAGATATTCCAGACAGAAAATCCACAAAGAAACATTAGACTTAATATGCACTCTAGACCAAATGGACCTAATAGATACTTAAAAAACATTTCATGCAAGAGCTGCAGAATAATATTCTTCTCCTTAGCATTTGGATCATTCTCAAGGATAAACCATATGCTAGGTTACAAAATAACTCTTAAAGCATTCAAAAAAATGGAAATAATGTCAAACAACTTCTCTGGCCAAAATGGAATAGAACTAGAAATTAATAACATGTGGAATATTTGAAACTACACAAATGAATGGAAATTAAACAATATGCTCCTGAATGACCAGTCAATAAAATTGACCAGATCAATAAAAAAACAAGAAGAAAATTGAAAAATGTCTAGAAACAAATGGTATTGCAAACATAACATACCAAAACCTACGGACTATAGCAAAAGCAGTACTAAGTGAGAAGTTTATAGTTTTAAATGTCTACATCAGAAAAATGGGGAAAAAACTTCAAATAAACAATCTAATGATGCATCTTGAAGAACTAGAAAAGCAAGAGCAAATCAAACCCAATATTAGTAGAAGAAAAGATGTAATAAAGATAGAGCAGAAATAAATGAAATTAAAATGAAGAAAACAATACAAAGTACCAATGAGACAAAAAGTTGTTTTTTTCAAAAGTTATACAAAATTAAAAAACCTTAGCTGGACTAAGCAAAAAAAAGAGTGAGAGAGAAGATTCAAATAAATTAATCAGATATGAAAAAGGAGACATTACAACTGATACCACAGAAATTCAAAGAATCATTAGTGGTTAATATGAACAATGATATGTCAATAAATTGGAAAATTTAGAACAAATGAACAAATTCCTAGGTACATACAACCTACAAAGATTGAACCAGGAAGAAACTCAAAACTTCAACAGACTAATAAGAAGTAATGGGGTTGAAGCTGTAGTAACAATTCTCCCAAGAAAGATCTGATAACGTCATTCTGAATTCTAGCAAACATTCAAAGAAGAGCTAATACCAACCTTACCCAAGCTATTCCAAAAAATGCAGGAGGAGGAATACTTCCAAGCTCATTCTACAAGGCCAATATTACCCTAATAAAAAAAAAAAAAAAAAACAGACAAACACACACCCCCGCACACACAAATGATCAGCTAATATCTCTGATAAATATTGATGCAAAAATCATCAACAAAATACTAGCAAACTGATTTCAACAACACATTAGAAAGATCATTTATCATGAGCAAGTAGCATTGATCCCTGAGATGCAATGATGATTCAGCATATACAAATCAATGTATACTATATCAACAGAATAAAGAATAAAAACTATATGATCCTTTCAATCGATTCTGAAAGAGTTTTTGATAAAATTCAACATCTTTTATGATAAAAACCTCAGAAGACTGGGAATAGAAGAAACATACCTTAAAATAATAAAAGCCATATATGACAGACCCACAGTTAGCATCACAGTGAATGTGCCAAACTGAAAGCCTTACCTCCGAGATCTGGAACACAAGAATGCCCACCGTCACCAGTGTTATTCAACATATTAGTGGAATTCTAGCTAGAGCAAATCAGACAAAAGAAGGATACGAAGGACATGTACTTAGAAAGGAAGTAGTTAAATTATCCTTGTTTGCAGATGATATGATCTTATATTTGGAAAAGCCTAAAGACTCCAGAGGAAATCTGTTAGAATTGATAAACAAATAAAGCAAATTTGCAGAATACAAAGTCAACCCAAAACCAGTAGCATTTCTATATACAAACAATGAATGATCTGAAAAATAAGTAAAAAGTTATCCAGTTACAGTAGTCCCCATAAAATTAAATACCAAAGAATTAACCAAAGAAGTGTAACCAAAGGAATTAACCAAAGAAGTAAAAGATCTGTATAATATAAACTATAAAACATTGAGTAAAGGAATTGAAGGGAGCTCCAAAAAATGAAAAAATATTTCATGTTCATGGATTTAAAGAATCAATACTGTTAAAAAGTCCATATTGCTCAAAGCAATCTACAGATTAAATGCAATCCCTACCAAAATACCAATGGCATTCTTCAAAGACATAGAAAAAAAATTCTAAAATTTATATGGAATCACAGAAGACCCAGAATAGCTAAACGTATTCTGAGCAAAAAGAACAAAACTGGAAGAATCACATTACCAGGCTTCAAATTATACTACAAAGCTGTAGTAACCAAAACAGCATGGTACTGGCATAAAAGCAGACACATATCCAATGGAACAGAATAGAGAACCCAGAAAAAAAATACACACACCTACAGTGAAACTATTTTTGACAAAGGTGTCAAGAACATACAATGCGGAAAAGACAGTCTCCTTGATAAATAGTACTGCAAAAAGTGAATATCCATGGCCAGAGGAATGTAACTAGACAACTAACACACCATTTTCAAAAATCAAATAAAAATGGATTAAAGACTTAAATATTAGGCTTCAAACTATAAAATTACTTCTAGAAACATTGGGCAAATCTCCAGGACATTGGTCTGGGCAAAGATTTCTTTAGCAATACCCTGCAAGCACAGGCAACCACAGCAAAAATAGACAAATGGAATCACATCTAGTCAAAAAGCTTCTGCACAGCAAAGAATACAATCAACAAAGTGTAGAGACAACCCAGAGAATGGGAGAAAATATTTGCAAGCTACCCATCTGACAAGGGATTTATACCCAGAAGATATAAGGAGCTCAAACAACTCTGTAGAAAAAAGAAAATCTAAGAATTTGGCCACAATTTGGGCAAAAGATTGGAATAGACATTTCTCAAAAGAAGGCATACAAATGACAAACAGGCATATGAAAAGGTGCTCAACATCACTGATCAGCAGAGAAATGCAAATCAAAACTATAAAGACAAATCATGTCACCACAGATAAAAATGGCTTATATCTGAAAGACAGGCATTAACAAGCGTTGGCAAGTACGTGGATAAAAGGGAACACTTGTACACTGCTGGGAGGAATGTATATTGGTGCCAGCACTATGGAGAACAGCTTGGAGGTTCCTCAAACAACTAAAAATTGAGCTACCATATTATCCAGAAGTTCCACTATATAACCAAAAGAAGGGAAATCAGTATGTTGAAGAGACATCTGCATTTCTATATGTGTTGAAGCACTGTTTGCAATAGCTAAGATTTGAAAGAAACCTAAGTGTCCATCAACAGATAAATGGATAAAGAAAATGTGGTACATATACACAACGGAGTACTATTCAGCAATAAAAATATAATTAAATCCAATCATTGGCAACAACATGGATGGAACTGGAGATCATTATGTCAAGTGAAATAAGCCAGACATAGAAAAATATCACATCTTCTCACTTATTTGTGAGATCTAAAAATTAAAACAATTAAACTCATGGAGATAACGAGTAGAAGGATAGTGATCAGATCCTGGGAATGGTAATGGGAGTGGTGGAGTCAGGTGGGGATAGTTAATAGGTACAAAAAATAGAAAAAATGAATAAGATATATTTTTCATGAATGAATAAGTAAGATATTCTTGAATAAGGTATAGCACAAGAGGGCGACTATGCTCAATAATAACTAGTTGAATATTTTAAAGAAACTAGATTCTTCCCTTACACCTTATACAAAAATTAATTTAAGATGGATTAGAGACTTAAATGTTAGACCTAAAACCATAAAAACCCTAGAAGAAAACCTAGGCAATACCATTCAGGACACAGGCATAGGCAAAGACTTAATGTCTAAAACACCAAAAGCAATGGCAACAGAAGCCAAAATTGACAAATGGCATCTAATTAAACTAAAGAGCTTCTGAACAGCAAAAGAAACTACCATCAGAGTGAATAGGCAACCTACAGAGTGGGAGGAAATTTTTGCAATCTACTCATCTGACAAAGGGCTAATATCCAGAACCTACAAAGAACTCAAACAAATTTACAAGAAAAAAATAAACAACCCCATCAAAACGTGGGCAAAGGATATGAACAGACACTTCTCAAAAGAAGATATTTATGCAACCAACAGACACATGAAAAAATGCTCATCATCACTGGCCATCAGAGAAATATAAATCAAAACCACAATGAGATACCATCTCACACCAGTTAGAATGGCGATAATTAAAAAGTCAGGAAAAACAGGTGCTGGAGGGAATGTGGAGAAATAGGAACACTTCTACACAGTTTCTGGGACTGTAGACTAGTTTAACCATTGTGGAAGACAGTGTGGCGATTCCTCAAGGATCTCGAACTGGAAATACCATTTGATCCAGCCATCCCATTACTGGGTATATACCCAAAGGATTATAAATCGTGCTGCTATAAAGACACATGCACATGTGTGTTTATTGTGGCACTATTCACAATAGCAAAGACTTGGAACCAGCCCAAATGTCCACCAATGACAGACTGGATTAAGAAAATGTGGCACATATACAACACGGAATACTATGCAGCCATAAACGAGGAGGAGTTCATATCCTTTGTAGGGACATGGATACAGCTGGAAACCATCATTCTCAGCAAACTCTCACAAGAACAGAAAACCAAACACTGCATGTTCTCACTCACAGGTGGGAATTGAACAATGAGAACATATGGGCACAGGGAGGGGAACATCACACACCTGGGCCTGTCATGGGGTGAGGGGAGCAGGGAGGGATAGCATTAGGAGATATACTTAACGTAAATGATGAGATAATGGGTGTAGCACACCAACATGGCACATGTATACAGATGTAACAAACCTGCACATTGTGCACATGTACCCTAGAACTTAAATTATAATAAAAATTTTAAAAAATTAAATTAAATTTAAAAAATAACTTAAAGAGTGTAATTGGATTGTTTGTAAGTCAACGGATAAGTGCTTGAGGGAATGGATACCCCATTCTCCATGATGTGCCCATTTCACACTGCATGCTTGTATCAAAACATCTCATGTACCCCATAAATATATATACCTACTACATACCCACAAAAAATAAAAAAGGAAAATTAAAAATATTAAAGCAAAGAGAATCTAAACAAATTCAATGCAAATCAAAAATGGATGTGCAAAATTACATACAGTGCTGTGGAGGCTAAGAAGACAGTACACATTATGACCTAAAAAATCACGAATGAATTCTTTAAATAGGTCGTCATGAAGAAAAAGTCAGGTGCACAAGACAAAAGAAAGAGATTGTGCATTTTATGTAGAAGCAAAGTTATGAAAGTGCATGGGATGTTTTGAGAAGCAAATACTAAGTATGGTTGGAGATGAAGGTTCGGGGGATGTCCAGAGAATTGATAGAAACATGATAAGGACCAGGTCAAAATATTTCAATGTCTAAAATGCTCTCTGTACTATTTGATCTGTCCTGTTAAGTGCTTTTGTGAAAACAGATGACTTGAAGTCTGAAATAGAGAAATGCCTGGACTTCTAGGGACTGGTAGAGGAATAGAGCATTCGTCTGAGAGAGAGATAGCAGGTACTTAAAGTGAATAGCAGGTATCACAAAGGTAAAATTAATTCATATGTTTTGAGAAAATAGAGTGTCTTAGTCTGTTTGGAGTTCTACAATAAAATGCCATAAATTGATGCATTTATAAAGAGAAAATTTATTTGTCACAGTTATTGAGCCTGGAAAGTCTAAGATCAAAGCACTGGCAGATGCAATGTCTATTGAGAGGTCATCTCCTCATTCATACGTGGCACTTTCTAACTCTGTCCTCACATGGTGGAAGGGGCAAACAAGCTCCTTCCAGTCTCTTCTATAAGAGCACCAATCCCACTCATGAGAGCTCTGCCCTTGGGACCTAATCACCTCCCCAAAGCCCTACCTCTTAATACCATCACATTGGGGATCAATTTTCAACATATGAATTTTAGGAGGACACACATTCAGACCATAGCATAGAGTCAATGTTTTTTGTCTCTTTTTTTCTTTGCTATATTTTGTTTTGGCACCACATATAGGATAATGAGAAAAGGAGCACACTTCTTGAGACATACAGGTAAAGAGAGGAAACCACTATCAAGAAAATAGAAAGAGTTATTTGAATAATGGGGTAGACCAGAAGAAAAATCTCAGTTGAAAAAATGTTGCATCACTTTCCAAATTTCAATTCGTCAGGTAAAACAATGACATTTTTACCATGTCTTTATACCACTTGCACTTTTATTTACTTAATATTTTTCCTCATGTTATTGCTGTTTTTGCATATCTTAAAATTGAACTTTACACCATTACTATGAATAGAAGGCCAGCATTTTTCTAGTTTGCATTAAAACATATATGCAACTGCATTATCACTAGATGGCAATGATTAAGAAAGATATTGCAAAAACTCCAGGCAAATATTCCTCTCTATGCAAGAAAGACACTCAGGAGACAGAGCAGCACCCCCAGGTGGAAGGAAAAGCTTCCCACTGCTTCTGATATCATTTGACCTGTGTATGGATCCCATCAAAGGTGCAAAAAGTTCACTCTGACATTTTCAAAGTGGGATTTCTACCCTTCAGCTATCTTCCAACTGCTTTGAGGACTAGTCACTTTGGCAAGTCAGTGACAACAACATCAAGGGCACTGGCGAGTTTTCCCTCAGAGATGAAATTCCTATATTTACCATTCCTCTAGGATTCCCAGATAGGTACTGTCCTGTATGTCACAAAGCCAAAAGCCAGATATAAATAAAGATGATGTCCAAAACTGATGGTGAACCTAAATTCAGAGAGAGACGAAAGAGAGAGAGTGAGAGTATGAGAGAGCTGGCACTTTTGGATTACTTTTTGAAAAGTAGCGCTAGCTTGTTTGAAGAGAACTACATCATTAAAAAGCACTACATTAGTTAGAGCAAGTTTATTCTTAAAAGCTTCATATCCTAAGGAAACCTTTATATTAAATTTACAACTTTGGATTAAACGATTTAAGACATCTGTGGTTTTCTTATTTATCCATGGTTTAAAAAACAATAGACTTATTTCACCTACTGATTTTTAACAAAAGGCTTATGTTAAACAAAGAAGTTTAATAAAATCTTTAGGTGTTGATGTCAGTATTGTTTTGTAATTATGAATATGACCAAAATTGTTTTCATTTCTCAGTTATCCATACCGGAAGATAGGCAAGTTTAGATAAAATTTGCTCTCCATAACACAAGGCCCTCCTAAAGTTTGGGCAGCTTTGGCTGCAACTGAAGGCCATAGGCCTGGGACAAAAAGTCTCACTGTTTGACTGGTGAGGATTTTAGGTTATTGTTGAACTTCTTCAAACTGTATGCAAAGTATTAGGCAAAATTATCTGGCAAATTATTGACATATTGTTTTCTCAAATTAGCATACACAACTTTCAACAGAATTGCAAATTGACTTGTGAATAACATACATATACTTATCTATGTAAAATGAAAGAGAGCTCACTACTACTTATGGATTACTTTCTGCAAATATAACTCATCTAAATATGGGAAATGGTAAAATTTGCAGGTTTCTGAAGTTAAATTGTGAATTGACATATATATCCTATAATTCATCACATAGTAAGTTGACTCAGATTTTATTTTATGTAAGTTTTTAGAAGATCACCTGTTTCCATTCGAAAATTTAATCCCCAACTTTGTCTAGGTAGCACATTTCAGGACAGTCCTGTGAAATGGTATTTTAGTCGATGTTGACATGCATGTACTATTTTCTACAGTTAATGAATTAAAATAGAATATTCTTTTGTCTGCCTTATTCATTCCTTTTCACAGTTTTCTCAAGGACAATCTAAGAGTACTAAAAATCAATACTGGAATACTGGTATTAGATCATCACAACATGGTTCTCTGAGAATCTCAATAGGCTATGAATATTATCAAGTGCCCTTGAGTCAGTCATCTCATACAAATGAATTAGAGATTAATTTGTCACTACTTCCCCAATTAGAGTAGACAATCAAGAATTGATTGCAAAATTATGAGAACAGAAATCCAGTTTTTGTGTAGTACAGCTGCAAATAGTTTATTTTAAGATTTCTGTCCCTGGAGATACTCCTCATGCCTTTTCTATTATTTATTTTTTCTCAATAATGATTTAGTTCATCATCTTCAAAGCAATTTGACCTCTGCTACCTCCACCTGACATTGTTATCTGTCCCAAACTCAAGTAAGAAATAGAAGCAAAAGATGCACTATAGAAAAGGCAGCGAACTGTTAATTTCTCCTATCATTTGGTAGAGACCTCTCTTGCTGTGAAACTGACCTTCTTTTTTTCCCATTAAAAACTCTATTATAACGTTCCTTAAAGAACTTTCAAAGCATTTAGTTGATAGTAGTTATGAGTTTGCTATAATGTAAAATAAGAGATCTAATATTGTATTGATTTTTTATTACAGTTTTTGACATTCCTAAAACACTAAATGTTTGATTTTTAAAAGTTTACTATAAAATATCCAGTTTACATGAACTAGGGTACCATTTGATATTAAATTACATCCTCTTTCATTGAAACTCATAAGAATTAATAACATACAAACTTATTAATCTGGACCTTTGCAATAGGTATAAAATTCAATTGGGTGCATACAGTTTCTCCCATTCTGATCTATTCCACAGATGACTGCCAGCTTAAGCGTTATAAAGCCACTTGAATTCTGAGCCCACAGCTCACAGGCCTTCAGATTCTTCACATAATTAAAATGAAAATTTAAAATAACTTCCAAGACCTTCTAGGATGTAACCCTACTGTAATTTCTAAACTCTTTCTCATCACTCTGCTAATTATTACTATCCCTTATGCTCTGGCACAACCCCGGCTCCCAATTATTTCCCACAGATGTCAGCACACATTTGTCTACTCTATCTCAGTTGCTCTCTTGCTCGTGGTCAAATTGTAGCTCTCACTCTTCTGACTGTAAGTTACTTCTTTCTGCTTTGGAGTTCTTTTTTTAATTTTTTTCTTCTTCTTCTTATTTTTTTATTTATTTATTTTTTTTTTTTTGAGATGGAGTCTCGCTCTGTAACCCAGGCCGGCGTGCAGTGGCATGATCTTGGCTCCCTGCCACCTCCGCCTCCTGGGTTCATGCGATTCTCCTGCCTCAGCCTCCCGAGTAACTGGAACTACAGGCACACAGCACCATAGCCGACTAATTTTTTTTAATTTTTAGTTGAGACAGGGTTTCACTATGTTGGCCAGACTGGTCTCGAAATCCTGACCTTGTGAACCACCCACCTCGGCCTCCCAAAGTCCTGGGATTGCAGGTGTGAGTCACCATGCCAGGCCAATTTTATAACTCTCAATTATTTGCATTTATTTCTCACTAAACTCTGTACTCTTTGAGGGCAGGGCTGTGTCCCTTTTACTTTGTATCTTCAATGGATACTATTGGACTATTTCAAATATTGCAGGTATTGAAGCAACATGTGCACAAAGAAAGATACAGTGTAGTGTGTTACCTATTTCAAAGGTAAATGATGGTATGAGCGTTCATGTATTCATTAACTTAACAAGTTTATGAGGTGCATGCTATGTTCTAGGAATTGTTTTCTGCCTCAGTACTGGTTTTCAATATCTTGTAAATAACTAAAATAAGCCAGGCACAGAAAAACAAATACTGCATGTTCACATTTATATGTGGCATCTAAAAATGTATAATTCATAGAGAGTACAATGGTGGTTAGAGGTTGGGGTAATTGAGAAAGGGGAGATGTTGGCCAATAGGTATGAAGTTTCAGTTAGACAGGGGAGCGCTCACTTGGGCAGCACATATACTAAAAATAAATGGGGGAATATGTTTTTTTGCTCTGTTGGACAATGTGCCAACCATAGTTAATAATGTACTGTAAGTTTCGAAGTTGCTAAGAGTACTATACCAAAAAATGATAAGTAGATGAGCAGATGGATATGTTAATTAGCTTAATTTACTCTTTCTACAATGTATACATATATCAATAATTATATTTTATCCTATAAGTTGTACAATTATTATTTATCAATTAAAAAATTTTAAAATCCGGCCAGGCGCAGTGGCTCACGCTTGTAATCCCAGCACTTTGGGAGGTCATGAGGTCAGGAGATCGAGACCATTGTGGCCGACATGGTGAAACCCCGTCTCTACTAAAAATATAAAAATTAGCTGAGCATGGTGGCCCATGCCTGTAGTCCCAGTTACTCGGGAGGCTGAAGCAGGAGAATCGCTTGAACCCGGGAGCTGGAAGTTACAGTGAGCGGACATTGGTCACTGCACTCCAGCCTGGCGACAGAGCAAGATTCTGTCAAAAAAAATAAAATAAAATAAATAAAATCCATAATGGATTTGCAGTCTGATTCTGAGGCATATTTTCTCTAGAAACCCTGACTTACTAATATACTTGTCTGCTGTCTGTTGACCTTTCCTGTGATGACTGCTATCTTCTGGTATCCCTCTAATTAAGCCAGATAAACTTCCAAATGTATAACTTGGAAAAATTGTTGTTCTGGAAAAAGGGCCGTGTTCCAGAAATCTCTCTACACATGTTACTCTCTGTTATCACAGAGTGAACATTGTTGGCCGGGGGTGTCAGCCTGTATAGTATTTCAATTTGCTGTGCCTTCTACTTGAACTGACGGCCTCATCTTGTAGCAGACTAATACCTGTCTATCCACTTACCTGATTTCTATCCTGTTAAACCTCCAACTTAATCTGCCTTTTCCTAAAATAAATTTTAGCATGGCATGTTACTTTTGTCAACAACTTCAATTTTCCAAAAATATTATTTTAGGATATATTTTATTCCTTTCTAGTTAGATTTTAGTCAAAATCAGGAGTCATACCCTTCAAGTATACGTAAACAACATAAACTTTGATTGTGGTGAATAAGCTTTTTGATGTGTTGCTGGATTTGGTTTGCCAGTATTGTTTTGAGGATTTTTGCATCGATGTTCATCAGCAATATTGGCCTGAAGTTTTCTTTTTTGGTTGTGTCTCTGCTAGGTTTTGGAATCAGGATGATACTGACAGGTTTTGGAATCAAGATGATGCCGGTCTCATAAAATGAGTTAGGGAAGAGTCTCTCTTTTTCTATTGTTTGGAATAGTTTCAGAGGGAGTGGTACCAGCTCCTCTTGGTACCTCTGGTAGAATTTGCCTGTGAATCCATCTGGTCCTGGCCTTTTTTTCGTTGTAGGTTGTTAATTACTGCCTCAATTTCAGAACTTATTATTAGTCTATTCTGGGATTTGACGTCTTCTCGGTTTTGTCTTGGGTGGTTGTGTATGTCTAGGAATTTATCCATTTCTTCTAGATTTTCTAGTTTATTTGCATAGAGGTGTTTATAGTATTCTCTGATGGTAGTTTGTATTTCTGTGTGGTCAGTGGTGATATCCCTTTTATCATTTTGTATTGTATCTATTTTATTCTTCTCTCTTTTCTTCATTATTAGTCTAGTTAAGAGTTTATATATTTTGCTAATTTTTTCAAAACACAAACTCCTGGATTCATTTATTTTTTGAAAGGTTTTTCATGTCTCTTATCTCCTTCGATTCTGCTCTGACTTCAGTTGTTTCTTGTCTTCTACTAGCTTTTGAATTTGTTTGCTCTTGCTTCTCTAGTTCTTTTAATTGTGATGTTAGGGTGTTGATTTGAGATGTGTCCCGCTTTCTGATGTGGTCATTTAGTGCTATAAATTTCTCTCTAAACACTGCTTTAGCTGTGTCCCAGAGATTCTGGTACATTGTCTCTTTGTTCTCATTGGTTTCAAAGAACTTTGTTATTTCTGCCTTGATTTCGTTATCTACCCAGTAGTCATTCAGGAGCAGGTTGTTCAGTTTCCATGTAGTTCTGTAGTTTATAGTGAGTTTCTTAGTTCTGTGGTGTAACTTGGTTGCACGTGGTCTGAGAGACTGTTTGTTATGATTTCCTTTAATATTTGCTGAGGAGTGTGTTACTTCCAATTATGTGGTCAATTTTAGAATAAGTGCTATGTGGTGCTGAGAAGAATGTATATTCTGTTGATTTGTGGTGCAGAGTTCTGTAGATATCTATTAGGTTTGCTTGGTCCAGAGCTCAGTTCAAGTCCTGAATATCCTTGTTAATTTTCTGTCTCGATTTGTCTAATATTGACAGTGGGGTGTTAATGTCTCCCATTATTATTTTGTGGGAGTCTAAGTCCCTTTGTAGGTCACTAGAGTCTAAATCTCTAGTGATTTGCTTCATGTATGTAGCTGCTCCTGTATTGGCTGCATATATATTTACAATAGTTAGCTTTTTTTGTTGCACTGATCCCTTTATCATTATGTAATGTCATTCTTTGTTTTTTTGGTCTTTATTAGTCTAAAGTCTGTTTTATCAGAGGCTAGGATTGCAACCCCTACTTTTTTGGTTTCCATTTCCATTTCCATTTGCTTTCCATTTCCATTTCCATCCCTTTATTTTGAGACTATGTGTGCCTTTGCACATGTTCTCTTGAATACAGCACGCTGATGAGTCTTGACTATTCATCCAATTTGCCAGTCTGTGACTTTTATTTGGGAAGTTTAGCCCACTTACATTTAAGGTTAATATCGTTTTATGTGAATTTGATCCTGTCATCAAGATGCTAGCTGATTATTTTGCAAATTAGTTGATATAGTTTCTTCATAGTGTTCTTGTTTGTTATACTTTGGTATGTTTTGCAGTGGCTGTTACTGGTTTTTCCTTTCCATATTTAGTGCTTCCTTCAGGAGCTCTTGTAAACCAGGACTGGTGGTGACAAAATCCTTCAGCATTTACTTGTCTGTAAAATATTTTATTTCTCCTTCACTTATGAAAGTTAGTTGGCTTCATCCCTGAGATGCAAGGTTGGTTCAACATACACAAATCAATACATGGAATCCACCACATAAACAGAACCAATGACAAAAAAAAAAAAAAAGATTATCTCAATATATGCAGAAAAGTCCTTCAATAAAATACAACACCCCTTCATGCTAAAAACTCTCTATAAACTAGGTATTGATGGAACATATCTCAAAATAATAAAAACTATTTATGAAAAACCCACAGCTAACATCACACTGAATGGGCAAAAGCTGGAAGCATTCCCTTTGAAACCCAGCACAAGACAAGAATGCCCTCTCTCACCACTTTCTTTCAACATAGCCTTGGAATCTCTGGCCAGTGCAATCAAGCAAGAGAAAGAAATACAAGGTATTCAAATAGGAAGACAGGAAGTCAAATTGTCTTTGTTTGCAGAAGACATGATTGTATATTTAGAAAACCCTATTGTCTCAGCCCAAAATCTCCTTAAGCTGATAAGCAAATTCAGCAAAGTCACAGGATATAAAATCAATGTGCAAAAATCACAAGGATTCCTACACACAAGCAGAGAGCCAAATCATGAGTGAGTTCTCATTCACAATTGCAACAAATAAAATAAAATACGTAGGAATACAGCTTACAAGGGATGTGAAGGAACTCTTCAAGGCGAACTACAAACCACTGCTCAAGAAAATAAGAGAGGACACAAACAAATAGAAAAAAAAAATTCATGCTCATGGATAGGAAGAATCAATATCATGAAAATGGCCATACTGCCCAAAGTAATTTATAGATCCAATGCTATTCTCATCAAACTACTATTGGCCTTCTTCACAGAATTAGAAAAAAAAACTACTCTAAATTTCGTATAAAACCAGACAAGAGGCCTTATATCCAAGACAATCCTAAACAAAAGAACAAAGCTGGAGGCATCACGCTACCTGACTTCAAACTATACTACAAGGCAACAGCACCCAAAACAGCATGGTGCTGGTACCAAAACAGATATATAGACCAATGGAACAGAACAGAGGCCTCAGAAATAATGCCACACATCTGCAACCATCTGATCTTGGATGAACCTGACAAAAACAAGCAATAGGAAAAGGATTCTCTACTAAATAAATGGTGCAAAGAAAACTGGATAGCCATATGCAGAAAACAGAAACTGGATCCCTTCCTTACACCTTATACAAAAATTAACTCAAGCTGGATTAGAGACTTAAATTTAAGACCTAAAACTATAAAAATCCTGGAAGAAAACCTAGGCAACACCATTCAGGATATAGGCATGGGCAAAGACTTCATTACTAAAACAACAAAAGCAATCACAACAAAAGCCAAAATTGACAAATGGGATCTAATTAAACTAAAGAGCTTCTTCTCAGCAAAATAAAATATCATCAGAGTGAACAGGCAATCTACAAAACGGGAGAAAATTTTTGCAGTCTATCCATCTGACAAAGGTGAAATATCCAGAACCTACAAGGGACTTAAACAAATTTACAAGCAAAAAACAAACAATCTCATCAAGAAGTGGGCAAAGGATATGAACAGACACTTCTCAAAAGATTTCATGTATGTGACTAACAAACGTATGAAAAAAAGTTCATTATGATTTGCTCATGCAAATCAAAACCATAATGAGATACCATCTCCCACCAGTTAGAATGGCAATCATTAAAAAGTCTGGAAACAACAGATTTTGGTGAGGATGTGGAGAAATAAGAAAGCTTTTGCACTGTTGGTGGGAATGTAAATTAGTTTAACCATTCTGGAAGATAGTGTGGCGATTCCTCAAGGATCTAGAACCAGAAATACCATTTGACTCAGTAATCCCATTTCTGGGTATATACCCAAAGGATTATAAATCTTTTTACTATAGAGACACAACCATATGCATGTTTATTTCAGCACTATTTACAACAGCAATGAGTTGGAATCAAGCCAAATGCCCATCAATCATAGACTGGACAAAGAAAATGTGACACATATAAAACATGGAATACTATGAAACCATAAAAAATAATGAGTTCATGTCCTTTGCAGGGACATGGATGTAGCTGGAAACCATCATCCTCAGCAAACTAACACAGGAACAGAAAACCAAACACAGCATGTTCTCACTCACAAGTGGGAGCTGAACAGTGAAAACACATGGACACAAGGAGGGTAACATCACACATGGGGGCTTGTCTTGAGGTGAAGGGAAAGGGGAGGGAGGGCATTAGGACAAATACCTAATGCATGCAGAGCTTAAAACCTAGATGACGGGTTGTGAGGTGCAGCAAACACCACGGTGCACATATACCTATGTAGAAAACCTGTACATGCAGCACATGAATTCCAGAACTTAAAGTCAAATACAATAAAATAAAACAACAACAACAAAAATCAGGATAGTAATACTGCTTACTCCAGAGGGTAGGTAGGAGCATTCAATAAGATAACATTATCAAGCGTTTTATGTAGTGCCTGGTACGTGTTAACTGCTCAATAAATGTTGGCTGCTATTACAGGTACACAGAGTTAAAATTAAAAAAAAAAAAATTGATAACCTTTGCTTTAATGCATGGTCATGCAAGTTTTGTTTATTTTGAAAGACAAATACATTGGCAAGTACTGCACTTTCTAGTACTCAACAGAATTCCTGGCCTATGGTAGGTCCTTAATATGGTACATATTTACTGAATCATGGAAATTTCACATTTTGATGCATTAGAAAGTAATGCATCCTCACCCCAGACATTAAAAAGAGCTTCCACATCTATGTATTTATCTCTGTATGTGTGAGTGAATATGTATCTGTTTGAGAATGTGTGTGTGTCTGTGGGTGTTTGCGTGCACATCGCTACAAGTTTAAGAGTGTTTGTATGTGTATCTTCTTCAACTGTAAGACTGTACTGGTCTTTCTGGCTCCTGTTCCAGTTTCTACTCTTGGAATATCTGTACCTATTTCTGTCTCTACGCATGCATCCAACCTATCTGGGCTTTACTTATCCTAATAACGAGAGGAGTTGATTTAAACAATATTTAAATTTCCTCTTCCCTCTACACTCTGAGATTCTATGAATTAGATATGCCTTTCTCCTTTTTGTTTTCCTTGGATTTGCTTATCCTTTCCACAGGATACTAAGTCATTGACTATCTTGCTAATATAATCATAGTAGAAAGAATAGACACAGATTGTTTTTAATCTGCTAAATAAAAAGGTAATGATGCCTGAATAAAGTTATATTTTACAACTCCTTATTTCAAAGTTTGCTTTGAAAGTAGATTATTAACATATTGCTATTACCAGCTAGCTACTGAATAAAGAAAGGCAGAAACTGATGATAAAATGATCTCATTAAAGTGGGATTTGGTTTTAATCTGAATGTCAAGTGCATAGATACAGACTTAGAGCAAATCTGGGCCCTTTGGCAGTTGCAGTATCTATGACTTTGCTCATCCCTCTGGACTTTTTTTTTCTCTTCTACTCTGTACTGTTATTTATTTCCTCACAACTTTACATAGCCTAATTATAAGCTCCTAAAGATATGAATCATGTACATATTTTAATTAAAGCTTTCAGTAAATTCAGTATGCTTCTATAGAATATCAATCATTCAAAGATAATATAAATTGCATCAATGAACTTTAAACTATTTAATTCTTAAAACTTTGCTGATTAGCAATTTTATTTGAAGGAATTCCATTTTTCTGGTAACTGAAATCAATGAACCTTATAAAATCTTACTGCTTAATTTGACTCCATTATTTTGGCTCTGTTTCTTCATGCTAAGCCTGGGGACTCAGTCTTCTCTTTAGATGTATTTTCATTTGCTTCTTGGCAGGGATTCCCAGCAATGGTACTGGATTAGAAGACTTAGAACATCCCTTGTATTAGTCAGAGTTCTCCAGAGAGACAGTAACAATATGATCTACGCAAAGGCTGATATAGGAGACAGGATTTATTAGGAGAATTGGTTCACATCATTATGGAGGCTGAGAAGTCCCATGATAGGCCACTTGCAAGCTGGAGATCAAGGGAAGCCAGTAGCATGACTCAGTCCAAGTCCAAAAGCATCACAACTGGGGAAGCCAGTGGTGTAACTCAGTTCAAGGCCAAAGACCTAAGAACCCTGGTGGGGGTTGGAGAGAGGCTGGTACAAGTTTTGGAGCCCAGTGATTGCAGAGCCTATAATTCTGATGGCCAAGGGCAGGAGAAAAAGAATGTTCTTGCTTCAGGAGAGAATTAATTCACCTTTCCTCTGCCTTTTTGTTCTATCTGGGTTACCAGCTGACTGGAAGGTGCCCACCCATATTGAAGGCAGATCTTCTCCTTTCAGTTCACCACCTCACATACTAATCTCCTCCAGAAACACCCTCACAAACATACCCCAAAATAATACTTTGCCAGTTTTTCAAGTATCTCTTAATCCAGTCACGCTGATGCCTAAAATTAACTGTCACATCCACTTTACTCTCATTTTCTGAATGTCTTTCCAGTTGGTGGTAATCTAATACTCTCTCACATATATGTGAGTGCAGGCAAAGCAAGCCACAGCAAAGAGAACAAGCTTTACTAAGATCAATGCCTTACCAAAATATAAGCTTCTTGTGAGGACAGAGACTTTTGTCAGCTTAGTTCACTCATATTTCCCAAACCCCAAGAGCAGGGCTTCCACATTTCAGGCACTTGTTGTATGTGGGTTGGTACAGTAATGTCTATACCATTCACTTTAAGCCTCCAGTTCCTGTGGGTCTCTAGCACGTGCTCTAGAGACAATAAGAATGAACAAAATGGCTGGTGTTTGTCAACCCGCCATGCAGAATCCTTATTTGGATCCATTGTACTTACACTCACTTATCTACATATTTGGTATATATTATAGTTGAAAACTTTTTTTTTTTTTTTTAATTTTAGGCTGCATTACAAATAAGTAACCAAATAAAATCATTTAATTTGCTTTAGGACATGCTTAATTCATAATAATGGTTCTAGGCTATCTAGTGAAAGTCAAATATTGGATCTGAGTTTCCGAAAAGAGTAGAATCAATTATTTGAAAAACGTCAAGACTCTTTCTATTTTTTGAGATGGGGTCTTGATCTATCATCCAAGGTAGACTGCAGTGTCTATTCACAGGCACGATCATAGCTCACCGCAACCTTGAGTCCCTGGGTTCAAGCTATCAGATTACAGGTGTGCACCTGGCTACTTTTTTGAAAAACAATTTTTTAGAGATAGGGTCTTGTTATACTACCCAGGCCCATCTCTAACTACCGGTCTCATGCAATCTTCCTACCTCAACTTCCCAAGTTGCTGGGATTACAGGCATGAGCCACCATGCTCAACTCTTTCCACTTCTTCTTCTCTGCCTTCTCTGTGTGTTTTCTATCTTATCTCTCTTTATGTGAGCACTACTCCTTCCAATGTGTGGTTCACAGAAATATTCATGGTCAAGAACAGTTCCAGAACCTTTATCTTATAACTTTAGCAATTTTATACCTTATTCTTTTAGCTTAGGCTCATCAGGGCATTTAAATTTTCAAAGATCCCTTTTCAAAAAATTAAAAGCATAATTCTCATATAAACATAGAATGAATTAACGTCAAAATATAAGGATAGTAAAATTACTTTTAAAAATGTGAGAAAAAGAGTTTTTCTTTTCATAGGAATATAGAATGCTGGAATAAAATTTATAAATCACACGTGAAACTGGTTGATGCTCTATTGGGCAATAAAAAATAATGACAGCTTTGGAGTAAAATCTTTAGCATGCTTGAATCTCTATTTGCATTTTTCTCACTAAGAATTCACTTGCATTGCTATCTGACATGAGGCATCTGTAGTACGACCAGTTTTATATGAGTCAGTATCTCTGCTTACAGAGTTGTAAAACACCTTAGTCAATAGTCAGTAGTAAATAAAATAAAATTTATATAACCTCAGAAAATTAGAGAACTCTGGGCTAGTCATGTGAGACACTACTGTCGTTGTGAAAGGGCATGCAGTCATCCTTTACCTATATCCACGATATAAATATTTTTTAAATGCCATAAGGATATTTTAATTACTTATTTTTAAATTTTTTTTAGCTACTGTTTTTTAGAGATGGAGTCTCGCTATATTGCCCGGACTCATCTCGAATTACTGGTCTCATGCACTCTTCCCACCTCAGCCTCACAAGTTGCTGGGATTACAGTCATCAGCCACCACGCTCGGCTCTTTTAATTTATTGTGCAAATTAAAAGAAAAAAGCTTAGAAAATGCATACTACAGGTTTGGCACAAAATAAACTCACAATAATGTACTTATCATTAATACTGTACTTATTAACATTGTATTACAAAAATACAGTCCCTAAACTTCTCTTTATCCAGAGAGATTTGACATACTTCAGACAATGTTAGAAAACCTATTAAACATTGCCAACATTCTACTCCTGATTATGCTGAGGAGAAATTTCCCCTTCTGTCGAATTTAGGCATAACCAGCTCATGTATTTAATTCCAAAAGTTGCATGTGTCATTTTGGAACCACCCATTTATTTGCCAGCTGTCAACACTACAGCTTTCTCTGTTTTTCCTTACCATTGCAAACTATGTTGCAGCATGTTGAAATGGAAACCTCCCTCAGCGATAACCATGGATATACAGAGCTCTTCTGTAATATCAAAGAGGAAAAAAAATACAAACAAGCTTTTGTTTACACTATGGTTTTGGATTGATTTGTTACTGAAGCATAGCCAAACTATTCTGATCAATACAATGACCTATGTCAGTATTTTTCAAAATGTCATTGAATATTAAATTATTCTTTAAATAAAAGGTCTTATGTTAAATGAATGTGCTAAAGCCCTGCAAAATGTATAAGATTAACAATGTATGTTATATTAAAAGTTCTAAAATCTTCTCTAACTCAGAAGCATGATTGGCTTTAACACAGAAATTTATAAGTTTATTTGAGAAAAAATCTACGACAACATATTTACTGACATTCTGCAGAAGAGCAATGTATAGATCACCAGTATGGAAACTTTTACCTCAGGAAGGATGAGATACATCTAATTGAAAATAAACAGAGAGGATGGTGTACAAAGAAATGCCATGAAATTAAAATATTCCATTGAAAACTATTTTTAATGCATTCTAAAATCTGGATATAAGATACTTGTTAAACTATAACTGTAAAATAATAGTAATAACAGAAAACATTTATCACTGAATTGCTAATGAAATTATCATTGCACTTAAATTTGAAGAAAAAACAGTTATAATATTGTTATATACAAATATATCATGAAGAAGAATTAAAAACAATTATCTATTGGTTTTGAAGTTATCTTTACAGCAAAAGTATTGAGTGAATTTTTATGGGATTCAAGTTTGAGGATAGAAAAGAAGAAATGAAATATATTACATTATTAAAATGTTATTACTGTGACAGGCATCTATTTTACTTTTTTTCTTCTTTCCTTATTTTTTCTTCCTTTCTTTGTCTTTAATTTCTTTCTTATTTTTATAATTCTGAATACATTGTAAACGAAGTTTGCTACTGATTTCACAGAAAATTATAATGACAGCTAGAGTTCTGCCAGTGATCTTGAAAAAGTAAGTATAGCTCAATTGCAATGATTAGAAGCAGCTCTTTCTTTGTGAATTTAGTTAAAATCCAAGAGCAAAGTTAGTGTTTTGTAATAATATGTTTTACTTAGACATCAATGCTCCTAATATCAATTTAATATTTTAAAATATTCTCTACAAATGATAAATAACTAAAAAATATTATAAATATTCCGTTAGGTATCCTGGTATCCTTACAAGTAGAAAAGAATTTATATTGCCATGTCATTTCATACGGATTATTCAAAAATGCACTTCAGATTCTGAGAGATATCTTTTGGTGTATGCATCTGACATATCTTTAAGAACCTTTAAAACATCACCAGAAATAAGAGAAGCTTTAGATTTTCAAGTGCTTTCAGAGTAAATATGCATTTCAATGAGGAACTGTTTCAAGGGAGAATGAAACAATGTATAGTCCTATATAGGCTCCTTGCAAGCTAATAATTCTCTATTATCATTCCACAATTCTTTTTCACGGTGTTCTCAGTTTAAAAACAAAACAAAACAAAACAAAAAAACAAAAACAAAAACAAAACAGGGAAGCCAGGATTTAAAAAGAAAAAATAAAATGTATCAAGTTGGAATAGCACCTGCTTTGTGGATGGATGACAACCTGTAGGCATGCCAGGTTAAACAACCAAGCAACAGGATTTAGGTAAGTTGAAGGTTAAACATTTTCACAGAAGATAAACACTTAAACAGAAATTATAAGACATTAATACACTGATGAAATTTTAGCAACATAAAGGGCAATAAATAGAGTAGAACTCCAAAGAACTAGAGTCAACAAAATAATATGAAATTATACATGTGTATATATTATTTCTTCAAAAAATAGGAAATACTTCCAATGAAAACAATAAAAGAAAGCAATAAATAAAAAAGAGACATATGTGAAAAGAAGCAATAAGAAACCTTAAATGTGAAAAAAAAAGTATTTTTTTGCATTAGTTGAATAAAAACTATTTATTTCCATTAAAAATTTTGGACAGTAGATTGGCTAATCTGACTATTTTCTGGAAAATAGTATGACACAGCTGGAGAGAAAATTATTAAAGTAATAAAAATTAATAAGTATATATTCTAAGACATATAATGTTGAGATTAATAAAGAAAAAATTCTAAAAAATGAAAATAAAAAGAGGAAGGATAAAATGAGAAGCACAGATGCACAACTATTATTTGCTCTATAAAGATAAAGCAGAATGAGAAAAATACAATAGTGAAACAGATAATGACTGAGAATTTTGTAGCATCGAGGAGAAGCATGTGACTTAGATATAAGAAACCCAGTATGTGCTGAGAAGATAAATTAGAAATAAATACTACTTAGACATAGACACTTTCTAGTAAAAAGGTAAAACACTAATGAAAAAAAATAAAAAAGAATAAACCTTTAAAATACCAGGTGATACAGGCAAGTTAACTACAGGACAATACAACTCATATGAGCAATACATTTGTTGTTTGAGGTCCCTGGACTCGAATTCTGGTCAGTCATTTCCAAATTATGTAAGCTCAAATTGTTTGCTACTCCATCTTTCTGTGCCTTGGATTCCTCATCTAAGCACTTTGCACATATTATCTCACTTAATCCTCAGAACCATTCCTGGCATGTACAGAAAAACTGATACATATTAGAGATTGCAATTTATTATTAATTTAAAAATTATTGTCAGTTGTTAGGAGCCAGAAGATAACAGAGTAATGTATTTCAAATGATGAAGAAAATAAATATGAACCCAGTATCCCCTAACCAAGAGGATTAATTAAGATAATTTTAAACGTACAAAAATTTAGAAATATTTCTAATCAGGGCCCTCATGATAGCAGCATTAAATACTTCAGGAAGAAGAAAAAAAAATTATCCAGAAAGAAGAAATGGGATGTAAAAAGCAAAATAATTTAAAAATTAATAAAGTGTGTTTGTGAATAAAAAAAGTGCTTATTGTAATAAATGAAAGTATATCATAACATACCACATTGCTTTCTCTTTTGTATTTGTGTTTATATGACTGTTTACCCAAAGAATCTGAGGTTTCCATCTGTCCCTAGATCATAGACATCCTAAGTAGATTATAGGAAAAGCGACGAGGTAAAATACAAGAAATGGATTGCCCAAAATTTTTATTAATGAAATGCCCTTAACATCTGAATAATTGAGGTCATGTTTTTATTAATGAGTAGTAGTTCATGGTTTCCACAGTCAAAGAGACCATGAAACTATAATAAGTCCCATTTTGCCCTAGGTAACCCATTAAAATTCAGATTATGTAATATTTACAAATACTTCATTTCTGTTCAAAAAGAAATGATAGAAACTGTAATTACTTGGAAACATCTAACTTAGAAGTGAATCAACATGCACTATTAACCTTCTTACTTGGCGACAAAATTTTCACATATGAGCTAGGAGATACTAAAATCAAAGGAATATACAGAGTGTCCTAATGATTCTGTGAAATTAGAAATAATCCCTCACAGATTTTCAAAGGAGTTACTATTTTTGCATTTTTAATATTTTCATATTCTGAAACCTTCATTAAAACTTCAGATTCTAATACCTTCAGGATTGTTTAATGTTCTATTCAAAATGCAGTCTCAAACCAGATAGCATGGATACTTGATAAAAATAGAAAGATCTATACTCATTTTAAAGAGAAGGTTCTAATATTAATAAGTTGTTGGAATGAGAATATTTGAGTTTACTAGATGTTACTTGAGGCTCTTTAATATATATATACATATATATATATATTATAAATCTCTGTTAAGTAGTACAGTTTTTCTCCTTTCTTTTGTTCCTTTATTGATTTTTCCTTTCCTCCTTTTCTTCTTTCCTTTCCTCTTCCCTCCTTCCCTCCCTTTTCCCTTTTATTCAGTGAGACTGAGGTTTCCATCTGTCTCTAGGTTATACACATCCTAAGTAGATTAAAGGAAAAGAGAGAGAAAAGAGGAGGTAAAATTCAAGAAATGGATTGCCGAAAACTTTTATTGAGGCCATGTCTTTATTAAAGACTTTAACAGTTCTCTCTCTCTCTCTCTCTCTCTCTCTCTCTCTCTCTCTCCCCCCCCCCCCCCCATTTTCTTTTTATATTCTGGCATATACCTGTTCAGCTAAGCTATTTGTCTCCATGGAATTAAATCAGAACATTTTGTTTCAATCCTCTGTCTTCTGTTCCTGCTGTTCTTGCGATGCCTCACTCTGGCTCAGACACATTAGTCTTGGGACGTTAGGACTTCTGTGATGGCTCTTATCTTTCCTGGAAACTTTCAGTCCTTGATTTTCCTAAGCTTAATCCCTCACCTCCTCAAATCATTTGTTCTTATGTCACCTTCTCAGTGAGATGTGCTCTGACTACCTAATTGAAAATTGGCCACCTCCATGTCGTTTCTCCTCTCTTCACTTACTGTCTCTTGCATAATGTTTAATCCCTAGCAGATAGCATGTAATTTAATTTTATATTGTTTTTATTCTTCGATATCTGTCTCTACCCAATCCTAACCAAAAGACGCACTGGAATGTAAGCTTCATGAATATAGATATTTTTGTCTATTTTGTTCACTTTATATCCAAAAGGTCTAGAAATGTTCTTGGTACATAAAAGCTGCTAGATAGAGATAGATATTTGTTGTAAATTTGTAGAAAATGACTAGGTAAAAGTAGGAAAACCAATTCAACTCTCATAAGAAAAAGCCTTCCGGTGGGAACAATATTCTAAGAAAGGTAAGCTAATATGGACTCACCTCTGAGATTCACTATCCCTGTTTGAGAGGTTACTAAATAGGACATTTAGAATCAGTGGTCAAGGCACGATGCATCTCTTTCCCTGAGTGGAATTCTTTACTATGGTTATTCTGCTTTTCTTTCACATTTGTGTATCAGGTACTTTGAAAGTAGCTAAATTTATTATTTAGACAAAAGATTGTAAAATGAAAGCTCTTTGTCCAAATCCTGCCCACTGTCTGTTTATGTACAGGCTGTGAGCTAAAAATGCTTTACACATTTTAATTGTGGGAAAAATTTTATAATAATATTTCATAGCATACAAATAATATATACATTCCACTCAATGTCTATAAGTAAATTTTACTAGAGCCAAAACATATTTATTTATGTGGTGCTATGACTGCTTTAGTGCTACAGAGGTACAATTGAGTAGTAGTAACAGAGGCTGTATGAGCATCAAGACTAAAATATTTGCTAACTGGCCTTGCTGAAAACAAAGTTTGCTGACCCTTGATTTAGACTATATGCTTCAAGATAGAGAAGAACAAAATCAAAGAAAGACTGAGACTGACTAGATGAAATAGCAACAATATACAGAGAGTGTGGATTCAGAGAATACTGTCTGTGACACTGTCAAGGATTCATGAACTAAACATAGCAATAGGTGACTACCAATAGTGGGAGAGATGAGTAGGTCTGGTGTGTTTTTTTGAGGTTTTTGGTGTGGTTGTGCTGTAGTTTTGAGAAACCTTAAATATAAGGTAAGTGGGAACATTCTGAGAATTTTATATGAAAAATGACAGACAATTATTGTGCTGGTAAGATGGCAAGATGAATTATGGTGATCACCAATGGGAATGCCAGATTAGTACCCACCCAGCACCAGTTTTACCAGCAACTTTCTCCATGGCTTGAACAGGGAACTGGATAAAGGCCTAACATGTAAAACTCCAGAGCTTGATGTGGACCTGTTTCCTAACATATGGAAAGAACAGAAGAATGAAAAGAAATGGTTTGCATACAGAACAAATGCTAAAGGGGGAAATTCAATGTACTAGTTACTTAGAACAAGAAAAAGTGATGTAAGAAAACAGCTGGTGTTAAGTAATATTTTATAATATTCAGGTTTTGGGTTCTAGTAGTTGTGGAAGTTTAGATGCATTCTTAGCTTTAGGTTTTGTGAAATTCTCCAGGATCTTTAGTAAAACTTCCTCCACTGATGGGAAAGCCAGAAAGTGAGCTAAGGGACTTTAGAAAACAGAACTTTGACTGGATATTATATAACGTAAGACAAAAATAACTATATGCAATCACTCCACTCTAGTTAGTAAACTTGTTTTCCATAAGACTATGAGTTAGGAATTCTGAAGCTACTTTATTTGATTCCTAGGGTTGAACAAATAAGTAAAAATATTGTAGATAATGAAAGAGATTCTCACCATGCACATAAGCAGTTATAAATCAGAAAAAAGGAAAGGCCAAAATGAATTCTGTGATGCTGGATTGAAATGAGAAGTATCAAATAAACTCTTTGTAGATAGATTTATATAGATGTATGAGTGAACAAGTTACTCTGTTTATGTGTATGTGTGAAATATTTATGCATTATATGTATTTTATGTAGCATATTGATATATATTATGATGCATATGATATATGGAGATATATAGATATATACCCTTGCTCTATGTACTGAGAAACACTAGGAGCAGTGACATCATAGTAACAATGAGCACATCATCTATAGACAACATTTTGGTTTCTAAATACCACTATACTTTAAAAGGAACATGGACTCCTTAGAGAAATGACAATTTCAGAAGTGAGACAGGAAAAATACAAGGTGAATCTGAAGAATTTTATGTTGCCTCAGAAGCTATTTAAAAATAGCTTTAAAAAGGACAGGTAATATCAAAAGGGGGCAAGAGTTATTCCGAAACAACTCCCCATGGCCAAAGTTGAAATACCTTATAATATAACAATGGTATTAAAATATACCTCCCAAAATAAAATAAAAACTCATTGGACTATATAGTACAACAAATAACAAAATAAATCAATAGATAGAGGAGATAGACAAGTATTTCCTATGGAAGAATTTCATATATTAATGATGGAAGGAAAGCAAGAATTAAAAAGTCACCAATCTACTTTTCAATGTAGAAATTGGTGAAAAAAAAAGCTAAAGCAGAAACAGAATATTTATGTAGTCTTGACGTATTTCCTATAAAATATTTACTAATTACAAAGGGAAAAATAGTAACTTTACATTGGAGAATCCTAGCAAGTGCCTGATGGTCGAAGTTAATATCATCAGTAATAAGACAGAGGAACATCATATATCCTCCTGATAAGATCCATTGAGAAAGGCATATAGCTCTACTCTGTCAGTCCAAATAATGCATAACTTCAGTTGAATCAAGAGAAACTATCAGAGAAACCCAAGTTGAAATACATTCCAAAAAATAACTGGTCACTATGTTTCAAAAGTGTCAAGTTTTTTAAAGAAAAGACCGATGCAGTCTCTTAGATTGGAGGCAACTAAGAAGGCATAATAAGAATATGCAGTGTGAGATCCTGGCTTACATTCTAAATCATAAAAAAGGCAACAGTAGAAAAACTTTGATGACATTTAAATATGTTTTGTGTTTTTGCTAATATGATTATATCACTATTGTATCAGTGTTAATTTCTTAGTTTTGATAAAAGTTCTATGGTCCCATAAGTTTTTAAGAGGATGCTGGTTGAAATAGATATAAAAACTTTCAGTATTATTTTTTGCAGCCTTTCTGTGAGCCTAAAACGATCTCAACAAAGAAACTTTTAGAGAATGTATCTTCTTCCCCTTGGCCTAAAAGGATCCTAACAGGACTGAAGAGAGGGAATTATTCCACAGTTTCTTACTGAGCAGGCAGAGAACAGAAAAACCAGCCTAGATAACATATAAGCTGTTTCTGACACTTTCTATTTCCTTCAGGAACAGCCATAGCCAGAAGAAACAAATGAGCAGAAGGAGAAAGTCAGAGTGGCTTATCTTCTTTTCATGCCCGGAAGGAAGAACAAAGACAGCTCTTAGAAACCAGTAGAGAGGAAAGCTGAATACTATGTATTATTTCTCAGCTTTTCTATTTCTTTTAAATAATAATTATTTTATTGCCAAAGGAATACTCTCCAAACATAAAATCTAGGCATTGTATTAAATTGCAATTCAAATATACATTTAGCATATTTATCATTTTACTCTTGTTCCTCATAGATGTTTAAATAGAGTAAAAGCAAATGCCAACCTGATTCCCTTATGTACAAAGAGATGATTAGAATAACATTGCTGGCAATATTAATGAAAGTTAGATTTCCAAAGAGGAGAGGTGATATAATTTTTAAATCATCTTATTAAAACATAGGGGAAAAGGTTTTTAATTTACATTTATACTTTAGACTACAGTTATCAATAGTTTCTTTATTTTACTATTTTCAACCTAAAATAAGAAATAATGTTAGTGGATATTCAGGAGAAGAATACTACGAGTACAAGCAGTATTTGCATTCTGAGCTATCAATATCATCAGAAGGTAGTTTATTCATGAAGTAGCAAAGTAATTATGGGAAAACTTCCACCTAAATCATTGGCGATGACTTGTTATCTGAAATGGACTCTTATCTCTATAAGTCCCACAGCAAAGATAAGCTCATAAATGTACAGGGGGAAACAGATTATAAAATAGAATGAATTTAACTAAGGTGAGCAAGTGGCAAAAGAAGCCCTTGCCTCTGCAAAATGGCAACCACTAATATGTCAGTGTTAATTATTGGTTTGCCAGAAGATAAGTGCATTCTTTTCAGATTTTTTTAAGAGAAGCCAAAACATAATATTTTTATATACGATCTCAGCAGCCTGTGCCTTCCTTTCCACAGTAATGTTAGTGGCATTTGGGATATATAGTCCTGCTTTTCTTCCGAAGATAGAACAGGCAGCAGGGACACTGAGATAAAAGAAGAATAGGGTAGGTGTCTGTCCCTAGTGGCAGACTATATACTTTTTGGACATTTTAGAAAAGTCCTTGTTCAAGTAAGAGTGGCTAATGAAGTCTTAGGAAAAGTTCTATTTGCTCTTGGACATTTTAAGGATAATTCATAGTCTAAAGTACTCACCAATCTCCAAGTGAAGACAATGATATTCAATTTTTCCCCAAAGTTTCCAAAGTGAAAATAGAAATTTCATGGCATCAGGAATACTAAAATGCCATACATGTCTATATATTTGCGTGTATATCTATTACCTATATTTAAAATGTTTTTTTCTGAGTATTTAAGTACATTTGAATATATAGGCAGATGTGTATTTCTTTCTACTCTCATGTTTCAAAATTGACGTCTCAGTTTGATAAAGTGTGGCCAGCAGATTGTTTTACCCTGGGCAAATGTGAATAATAATCTTGAGTTGGGTTAAAGCAGATGTTTGCAAAGCCTTTGGTCATATTTCTGATTTTGGTACTCTAGTCTGTTCTTTATGCTATGATTATGTCTCAACACTCTATAATCATGCCTCATCAATTCATGCTGGCTCAATGTATCCTTAGCATGTTTCTTTTGTGAACCTCCCTGGTCTTTGCCTTACTCCAGCTGGATTTGGTAGCCTGCTGAGTGAGATTCAATTTTCTGCAAATGCCCTTGCAAGAGCAATTGTCGTTTCAGCATATTTAGATAAGTTTATATGTGTATATATAATTTTGATTCTTTCATTTGAAACAAAATTTTTATGCTATTTAAAGTCAAAATTTGACATGTTTCAAGTGAAATCTCACTGAATTGCCTTTAACTGGTAATCAAAATATCTTGATTTTAATTTTGGCTCTGCCACTTGTTAATTATAAGAACTTCAAAGAATGAAATATACTTATCTTTAGCCTCTGTATCTATGAAAAGAGGACATTTTAAGTGGATGCTTCTATTTTCCAAATACTATAAGGCATTAGTTTCCAAATTGAGACTACATTAGTATCACCTTGTGTAATACTATATTGCTAGGCTCCAATCATAGATATTTGATTTAGTAGCTCAGAGGTGATCTTGCATTTCCAAAAAGCATCCAGTTGATGAAGATGGTTTTCCAGACAGTACATTGTGTAACAGTACTTTATAAAATATTTAGCATAAGCATGATTCTATGTTCAACTTTCTATGATATATTAGCTGTGGAACACTTCCTGATTCTACATGATTTTATTTAATATTTTATAAGATTGTGTGGGTTGGGCATGTAAGACACAAGAGTACAGTAGTAAGAATAGGGACTTTGAAGACTCTCATACTTGAGTTTAAATCTCAGTTATTTTGGCAAACTCTTTGAACACTAATTTATTTATTTATAAGGGTTGTTACAAGGGTTAAATATATGTGTTTGTGCATTACATTTACATTACAATTCCTTCTTAATCACCTCTCCTCTGTTCTTATTTTACTACAAGTATCATCTGTCTATGGTTCAGGTAGCTAACACAATAAGAAAGTTTAGTTATTACAATATTTAAAAGATGTTGTCAAAGAAAAATAAAAATGGAGACTACAGTTTAGATATACGCCAAGACCAACCACCTAAAACAACATAGCCCAAACTTAAGTCATTCTGATTTCTGGAAACACTATGTCTATTCAAAAACTGTAAGCTTTGTGACCTTGTCCAGGCTGTAGTGCAGTGGTGTGATCTCAGCTCACTGCAACCTCCACCTGCTGGGTTCAAGCGATTCTCCTGCCTCAGCCTCCCAAGTTCCCAAGTGACTGGGATTACAGGCACACACCACCTCATCTGGATAATTTTCTTTTGTATTTTTAGTAGAGATGGGGCTTCACCATATTGGCCAGACTGGTTTCAAACTCTTGACTTCATGATCTGCCCGTCTTGGCCTCCCAAAGTGCTGGGATTATAGGTGTGAGCCACTACTCCCAGCCTTCATTTATTTAAAAAATGAATTTGAATAATTAGATAAGAACATCTTCAAGAAGTAATAAGGAGAAGTAAAATAATTGAGTCACAAACTATGTGGCTTTGGAACTCAAGTATATCATGTATATGTATATCCATTATGACAATATATACTGAATATCTTGACAGTATTTAACTTACCCTGGTTTGACTTATGATTGTTTGACTTTACGATAGGTTTCTTGGGATATATTTTGGACATAAAATGGGTTTATCATGAAACGATCCCAATGTAAATTGAGGAGCATCTGTATGTATTTAAATATATATGTGTGTGTAGCTTTTCAAGAATGTGTGTTTTAGTTTCTTATCAATGCGGAACAAACACCTGGTTCTCTTCTGTGTGGGCCTGTTCATATGGAAGATTGAACTTCCTCACAGCTGGATTCCAAGAATTACTGTTCCTAGCATTTCTTCCAGGGGAGATCTAGTGGTAACAACTACTCTTAGCTTTCATTTATCTGGAAATGTCTTAATTTCTTACTCAATTTGAAAGGCAGTTTTGCCAGATATAGGATTCTTGGTTAATGGGGATTTTTTTTTGGAGGTGGGGGTGTTGTTTGTTATTCTTTTAGCACTTTGAATGAATCAGCTCACTGCTTTCTGGCCTCTAATGTTTCTTATGAGAAATCTGCAGATATCTTTAGTGAGAATCTTTTGTATTTGAAAAGTTGCATTTCTCTTGCTGCTCTTAATTTTTTTTTTATCTTTGACCTTTGAAAGTTTGATTAAAATGTATCCCAGTGTGGATTTATTTGAGTAAGTCCCTTGAGCTTCTTAAATAATAATATTTATGTCTTTCCTCAAATTTGGGATGTTTTCAGTGAGTATTTTTTGAAATATCTTTCTGCTCCTTTCTAAGACTCCCACAATGTGTATATTGTTATACTTGGTGGTGTCCACGGGTCCCATAGGCTCTGTTCAGTTTTCTTTAGTCTTTTTTCTTTCTGTTCTTTAGACTCTATAGATTTTAATTGTCCTATTTTTAAGTTTGCTGAGTTTTGCTTTTGCCTGCTCAAATTTGCCTTTTAATTCTTCTAGTGAATTTTTTATTTCACAGATTATACTCTTCACAGAAGAGTCCCCATATGAGAAGTTTCCTCCTGGTTGCACATGGGTATGGATGGGTGCACAAAACATCATGAATTTTCCCTCCCCTTTTGCTAGCAACACTTCTTGCTGTTACATTTGCCTGAGTACTGTAGCTTGTCAAACACATTGAGGTAGTCTCTAGCATTCTTGCAGTTCCATTATGGTCCATATACTGACTTGGTGTTTCTGTGAATAAAAAGAGAGCCTTTACCTTCCTAGTCCACCATCTTCCTAATGTCAGTACTCCATCATGATCTTTTTACATCTTGGACTTCTGCCATAATTTATTAGATTGTATATTTTTCTCTTCCTTGGTTTATTTTGTTGTTGTGGTGGTGGTGGTGGTGGTGGAATCAGTCCTGAAGTTACTTTTAGGAATGGTTATAGGATAGAGTATGGAGTTTATGTGTGGAAGGTTTACAGGAATGAATATTTAGCTATAGATTTTTAAGTAATCCTGAGATTTCAATTTTCCTCTTTACTGTTATCATACTATGCCTGTCTTTTTGAAGTTCTAGGTATCCCAGGTATACTTTAGCCCTTCTGAGAGCTAGAGGCCCAAGTCTTCTAAACCTGTCTTTGTTAGACATTCCTTCTTTATTCATTCTCCATCTTCCAACAATGTAGTTCAATTCTGTGTTCAATAATAGTCACATTCTATTCTCGTTTTGGTTGTTGTCTTAACTTTTGTTCCATCTATCTGCTTTTAAGAGAGTCTTGGGCATAAGAGGAGATGGATATGTACTCATTCAGTTTAACAAATTGAACTAGTTTTATTTTTCCTTTAAATTACATTTTAAATATACTGTACATGTAATTCTAGCACTTTGGGAGGCCGAGGTGGGTGGATCACTTGAGGTCGGGAGTTCAAGACCAGACTGACCACCATGATGAAACCCCGTCTCTATTAAAAATACAAAAATTAACTGGACGTGGTGGTGCATGCCTGTAATCCCAGTTACTCAGGAGGCCGAAGCAAGAGAATCGCTAGAACCCAGGAGGCAGAGGTTGCAGTGAGCTAAGATAGTGCCATTGCACTCCAGCCTGGGCGACAGGGTGACACGTCGTCAAAAAAAAAAAAAAAAAAAAAAAGCAGGCACGGTAGCTCACACCTATTTGTAATCCCACCACTTTGGGAGGCCGAGGCAGGTGGATCATGAGGTCAGAGATCGAGACCATGGTGAAACCCTGTCTCTACTAAAAATACAAAAAATTAGCCGCGTGAGGTGGCGGGCGCCTGTAGTCCCAGCTACTTGGGCGACAGAGCAAGATTCCGTCTCAAAATAAATAAATAAATAAATAAATAAATAAATAAATAAACAAAAAATAAAAAAGAAGGTAAATATACTGTAGAGTTCATCTTGTTTTTTGAGATAGATTCTTGCTCTGTCACCCAGACTGGAGTGCAGTGGCACAATTTCTGCTCATTGCAACCTCTGCCTCCCAAGTTCAAGTGATTCTCCTGCCTCAGCCTTCTGAGTAGCTGGGATTACAGGCCCCCACCACCACACCCAGCTAATTTTTACATTTTTAGTAGGGACGATGTTTCTCCATGTTGGCCGGGCTGGCCTCAAACTCCTGACCTCAAGTGATCCACCCACCTTGGCCTCCTAAAGTGCTGGGACTACAGGCATGAGTCACCACGTCCAGCCAGTTCTTCAAATATTTATTGATCAATATTGGCTTGCTTTATGTTTGATAATATAAGAATAAAGATTATTTTAAATATGAGATAATATAAGTTTAAACATTATATTAGATAACATGAGTTCAGAATTTTTGAAAAGTTTTTATTATAGTACATTGAAAGAAACAGATGAATAAACAGGAATGTACCATTCAATATAGTAATAATGTCAAATACCATTTGGAGCACCTAAAACATATTGGATGTTGAAAAGTAAATTATATTTGCAGTCTCTTATATCTCATATTTATGATGGCTACCCACACATTTCCCACAAATTACACAGGCGGACCTGTGCATATATTTTTATAATCAATTTCAAGAGATTCATTGAGCCTATGAAGCCAGTCTGTAAACCAAATAGAATCAACAATTCTCCTGTTAAAAGTCCTTAATATAAATAATTCACCCATTCTTTTGTTTACTCAAAAGTAATTATTGAGCACTTACTACAAGCAAGGCATTATTCCAAATATTATGGAGTGTAGGTGTGGATAGACCAGTCAATGAGGCAGACAAATTTTTTTTGTCTTTTCAAAGTTAATAGTCTAGAGTATAGTATACAGTATGGTATAACAGATAATGATGTGTGCTATGGAGGAAAATAAAGTCAGAAATGAGTTTAATGCATGATTGAGGAACTTTATTTTAAATAGAATGTTTAGATAACACAAAATTAAGTAAATGACATATGAGGAAAAATATAAATGAGGTACGGGAGCTAGGTTTGTGGCAACTGGAGCAGAGTGTATCCAGTGATCGAGCAGCAATGGCATGGCCCTGAGAAAAGAATATGACTTGTATGTTTGATAAACAGCAAGGAAGGTAGTATAGCCCACTGTTAGGAGTGAGAGAAGGAGAGGATGAGGTATGTGATGTCAGGAAGCTAATAAGGACACATGTGTTTATCCAGTAGAGCCTTGTTCTTTAGCTTTAATGAATGGGGAAGGAATGGGTCAGATTGGATAGATTAGTGACATAATTAAATTTTCCTGAGAAAGTGAAATTTAAACAAATGCATGCATGATAAGCATTAGCTAGGGAAAAGAGAGAGGAAAAGCATCCAGGTGGAAGGCAGAACATAAATGAAGACATGGAAGCTTTCCCTTTAAGGGATTGATCATCCCTTGAAAATGCTGATTTTGCTTCATTTCTGTTCAGTGAGTTACTTGAGCAGATACCTAGATTTTTTGGTGTATTTTTTCTTATGATTATACAGGTTAGCAATCCAGAATAAATTTCCTAGTGAAGGCATGAAGGCAATTAATTAAAGACAACTAATTCAATAGTGGATAATTTTCTAAAAGAACCAACTGAAGAGCCAAAAATGCAGGTGTTACTACTTGGATCAATACAAAGCAGTTACATTTCTTTTTCAGTGAAATTGCTGCAAGCACAAAAATATGACTAATTTCAAACCTGTAACAGCCAAAGCAGCATGTGGGTTTCTAATGATCAGATTATGAACAGCTTACGGAATGTCCACATAAAGGCCAATGCACAGAGCTAACTCCGTGTTTTGTCTTGTTTTTAATTTTTAGAACCATTATTTGAAGCCTTAGTAATTTTAAAGCAACACACACACACACACACACACACCCCCACATACACACAAACACAACTTAATAAGGGACTTTTACATAAATCATCTAAGAACTCAAAAATTATTGTGGAATGGTTAAACAAAAACATCTTTTCCTTTTTTAGAATGAAAAATACTAAATGATTTCAGTTAGATGTGGAACCTGAAGGAAAAAAAAAAGTAGTATCATAGAAGCAGAGAGTAAAGCAGTTTTTACCAGGGATTAGGGAAAGTTGAGGTGAAGGAAGGGTGGAGAGTGGCTAATCAGTAAATACGAAGTTACTATTAGATAGGAGAAGTAAGTTCTGGCGTTCTATTACACAGTAGGAGGAATGATACAGTTTGGCTATTTGTCCCTGCCCAAATCTCATGATCACTAGTAATCCCCAGTGCTGGAGGTGGGGTCTGATGGGATGTGCTTGGATCATGATTGGGTAGATTCCTTGTGACTTGATTCTGTCTTCGTGATTTTGAGTTCTTGTGAGATCTGGTCATTTAAGTGTGTGGCACCTCCCCCTGCACACTCTCTCTCTCTCTCCTACTCCTGCTTTTGCCACATGATGTGCTACCTCCCACTTTGCCTTCCACCATGTTTGTAAAGTGCCTGAGGCCTCCCTAGAAGCCGAGCAGATATCAGTACCATGCTTTCTGTAAAACCTGCAGAACCATGAGCCAATTAAACGTCATTCCTTTATAAGTTACCCAGTCTCAGGTATTGTTTACAGCAATTCAAGAACAGCCTAATACAGGAAATATGGTTAACAGTAAGTTATTGTATATTACAAAATAGCTAGAAGAGAGGCTTTTGAATGTTCTCACTATGAAGAAATAATAAATGCATCAGGTGATGGATATGCAAATCACCCAGATTTGAACTTTATACAACACATATGTGTGTCAAAAACTATAAATTTTTTATAGTTACAATGTAACAATAAAATTTTAAAATTATTTTAGTAGTCTATTTTTAAACAAACCTCTAAAAGAACTCAGTATAATGAGACGCTAATATTATAAAAGCAGTAGTAACATTTTTGGCCTTTGATTTATTAATATTCCATATTTTAGTAAGGTATTTTCTTGTACCCCAAGGTAAAGCATAATCATTTTGTAGATACTTTCTACCCTTAAGGTAGTCTACAATCACACAGAGATGCTACAAACCCAAAATGAATGTCCCAAATATTAAGTTATACTAAGGATGAAAAATACTACAAGAATCTACTGAATATAGACTTGAATGTTTTTTACTGAAAATTCTGTGGCATCTATACATAAATATTTTCTTTTTTACTTATAAGAGAAAAGATACATCAGAAGATTCCCAATTATTTTATTTATACTGAGGCAGGAAGTTTCAATTTACTGATCAAAAAGAGTTGCCGAGTTACTTGATATTTTAATCTTATGTATATTCAGAAATTTGAATTGACAATGAAATATATTTGATGCAATGCACATATATATGTTAATAATAAGCTTCAAATTAAGAATTTGTGTTTTCAGTAATCATTTTAAGAATCACTAAATTTATATTTTAATGTGCATACATAGATATGTACATGTGGGATATGTATCTGCAGAAAGATACAAATTTTATTATTTTTTTATTTCTGAGACTACTGTTATGGACCTTTTGATAGGGATCTCATCTAATCTATAAATTGCTTTGTGTAGCATGAACATTTAAAAAATATTATATCTTCTAATTCATAAACACGAGATATCTTTCTATTTATTTATGTCTTCTTCAACATATTTCAAAAGTATTTTATAATTTTTCATATACAGTTCTTTTACTTCCTTGGTTAAATATATTCATAGGGTTTTTTTTTTTTGGTAGCTTTTATAAATCAGATAGTTTTTTGATTTCTTTTTTAGATAGTTTACTGTAATTATATGGAGACTGTATTGATTTTTGTCTGTTAATTTTGTATCCTGAAATTTTACTGAATTAGTTCCTTAGTTCTTAAATTTCTTGTGGTGTCTTTAGAGTTTTCTATAGATGAGATTATGTCACCTTCAGAAGGAATCTTACTTCCCCCTTTCTAATTTGAATGCCTTTTACTTCTTTTTCTCACCTAATTTCTCCAGCTTGGACTTCTAGCACTGTGTTAAATAAAAGGGGTGAAAGCAGGCATTTTTGTCTTGTTCCAGGTCTTAGAGGAAAAGCTTTCAATTTTTCCCTACTTAATATGTTGTCCACTGTGGATTTGCCATTTGTGGTTTTTATTGTGTTCAGGTACATACATTCTATACTTAATTCATTTAAAGTTTTTATCATTAAGGAAGGATAAATTTTGTTAAATGGCTTTTCTCTGTCTACGGAAGTGATCACATTGTTTTTGGCCTATTTTTTTGTTAATATGTTGTATCACATATATTGATTTGCATTAACCATGCTTGCATCTATGGAATTAATCCCACTTAAGCAGGGTGAACAGTCTTTTTAATGTGCTATTGTATTTGATTTGCTATTATTTTGTTCAGACATTTTGAATCTATGTTCATCAGGGATATTGGCCTGCAGTTTAGTCTTTTAGAGTATTCTTGTCTGGTTTTGGTGTCATAGTAATGCTGTCCTTGTAGGGTGATTTTAGAAATATTTCTTCTTCAATTTTTTGGAGTAGTTTGAGAGGAACTGGTATTAGTTCTTCCAATACATGGTAGAATTCATCAGTGAAGCCATAATGTTCTAGGATTTTCTTTGATAGGAGGCCTCTTATCACTGATTTAATTTTCTTACTTATTATTTGTCTATTCAGATTTTTATATTTCTTTGTAAGTCAGTATTGGTAGACTATATGCGTTCAAGAATTTAGCTATTTCTTCTAGGTTATTCAATTTGTTGGTATATAATTGTTTGCTATTGTAGTGTTTGTATTTCTGTGGTATCAGTAGTCGTGTGTCCTTTTTTTTTTAATTTTATTTATTTGAGCCTTCCCTCTTTTATTCTTAGTCTAGTTAAGCTTTGGCAATGTTATTTTTCTTTACAAAAAAAATCAACTCTTTGTTATGTTGAATTTTTGCAATTTTTTAGTCTCTATATCATTCATATCTGCTTAAATCTTTATTATTTTACCTTATACTAATTTTGTTTAGTGTGTTTATGTTTTTTTTTAGTTCCTTGAGGGGTAATAATAGGTTTTTTATTTGAGATCCTTTTCTGTTTCTATGCAGGCATTTATTGATTTAAAATTTCTTCTTAGAAATGCTTTAGTTGTGTTCCATAGCTTATAATGTATATTGTTTCAATTCTTGTTTGTCCCACAAATTAGTTTTAATTTCCCTTTTAATGTATTTATTCTCATTGGTTATTCAAGAGCATTTTTTAAATTGCCATGTATTTGTAAAGTTTCTAAAATTCCTTCTGCTTCTTATGTATAGTTTTTAAATATTGTAGTCAGAAAAGTAATATGTTGTCTTAGATTTGTTAAAACATGTTTTATGTCTGATTGTATAATATATTCTGTGTTTTATTGTGAATTTAATTTTGTTGGTAAATTTTATACCTTTATAAATTTTTATAATCTGAATTACTGTCTTTTGCTTTAATGGTAGCACTCCCTTAAGGATTTCTTATAAGTCCAGTCTAGTGATGATAAATTACACAGCTTTTGCTTGTGTGAGAAACAGTTTATCTCTCCCTCATTTTTAATAAAAATGTTATTGCTGGGTATAGTATTCTTGGTTAGTAGGTTTATTTATTTATTTATTTTTTTAGCCCTTTGAATATATGACCTCATTCTCCCCTAGTGTGCCAGGTTCAACTTAAAAATCAGCTGATATTTAATGGAAATTTCCTTATATGTGACTTATAATTTTTCCTTGCTTCTTTTAGCATTCTCTCTTTATTTTTAATTTTTTAATTTTTAAATTGATACATAATGATTGTTCCTATTTTAGCATAAGTGTGATATTTCGGTACATGAATACATGTGTAGTATTCACATAAGGGTAATCAAGATATCTATTGACTAAAATAGCTTTTGTTTTTCTTTGTTGACAACATTCCAGGTCTTTCTTCTAGCTGTTTTAAAATATGCAATGAATTTTTGTTTACTTAGTCACTGTGCACTGTTATTAAACATTAGAATTTATTCTTTCTAGCTAATTGTTTATACCCACCAACCAACACCCTTTAAATCCCCTCTCCCTCAGTAGTATTTTCAGACTCCGGATAACACCATTCTACTCTTTACCTCCATGAGGTCAACAATTCTTAAGTCCTACATATGAGTAAGAACATATAATATTTGTCTTTTTGGCCTTGGCTTATTTCACTAAGCAAAATATTTTCCAGTTCCATTCATGTCGCACTGCAGATGACATAATTCTCTCTTTTTTTTTGGAGCACATAACCAGTAGTGGTATTGTGGGATCATATACTAATTCTATTTTTAGTTTTACGAGGAACTTCTGTATGTTTTTCATAATGTGTGTACTAATTTACCTTCTCACTAACAATATATAAGCATTCCTGTTTCTCCAAATCCTCACCAGCATTTGTTATTTTTTGTTTTTAAGATAATATTCATTTTAACTGGGGTAAGATGATAATCTCATTGTCATTTCGATTTGCATTTCTTTGAGGAGTTTGTATATACCCGTGGGCCATTTTTATGTCTTCTTTTTGAAAACATCTTTTCCATTTTTTGGCCTATTTTTAATTAGGTTCTTTTTTCTCTTCTTTCCTTTTTATTTCTTTGCTATTGAGTTGTGTGAGTTCCTTAAGGGGCTCGTGGGGACTGCTAAAGTCCTCCTGCTTACATTTTTTTCTGCAAGGAAAATTCCTACTGACTTCAAGCCAATCCTGGTGGGAGAGGTGGAGTGAAGGGGCAAGGTGCTTTACCCACCTCTCCATGCTTACTGGGTTTCTGTGCCCCATAGGAATTCAGATACAAACTTGCTGTACTCTAGTACTCTCCTTCAGACATTCTATTGGAAATTAATTTGTTCATTTGTTGTTTTGGTATTGTTTTATTGGGGAAAATAAACACCAGTCAACTTCAGCATCTTGCTGATATTACTTCTTCAATCACTTGTATTTTCTTTTTGGTATGAGTTTTAAAGTTTCCTTTTTTTATTTCTGATTTTACGTGATCTTCTCTTTTTCCTAGTTAATCTAGCTAAAGATGTATCGATTATGTAGATATTTTTAAAAACAACTTTTTATTTTGTTGCTCTTTTCTATTTTTCTTGTCTATATTTCATTTATTTCTGCTTGTATCTAGGCTTAGTTTTTCCTTGTTTCTCTAGTTCCTTGAAGTACAATGTTAGGCTGCTATTTGAAATCTTTATTTTGCTTCTTTTGATGTAGGTATTTATTGCTATAAACTTACTTCTTAGAACTGCTTTTGCTGCATCCCATAAGGTTTGGTATGTTGTGTTTTCATTTTTGTTTTTTACCAAAATACGCTTTTAATTTTCATTTTAGTTTTTTTTTTTTAATTGACCCAATGGCTTTGCAGAGGCAAGTTGTTTAATTTCCATGTGTCTGTGAATTTTCTGAAGCTTTTCTCTGTTATTGACTTATGGTTTTATGCCATCGTGGTCAGAAAAGATATCTGACATAATTTCAATGTTCTTAAATTTGTTAAGATTAGTTTTATGGCCTAACATCTTGAAAAATGTTTAATATGGAATTCAGAAGCATGTGTTTTCTGCAGCAGTTTCTTTAAAAACAATTATTTCAAAATTCTTTGTCAGGTTGTTCATATAACTCCTTTTTTAAGCATCAGTCACTGGCACTTTATTATGTGCATTTGATGATTTCAAGTTTTCTGAATTATTCTTGATCCTTGTGACTATGCATTAATACCTGCACATAAGCTTCTCTTCTCTCTTTCTATTGTTAGTCCTTCCATGGATTTCTCCTTATTGTAATAAAATTCATTTTTATCGAAACTAAGAAATATGTAGATGATCATTGAAATACATGTGGTACGTAAATGCAATTAAATGGGAAAATAGTGAGATAATATATTTTGTGTACAGAGATGTAATTACTGTTAATTTTCATACTTGATATTATTATATCAATTTTTATTTTCAATTTTTCTATATATGTAATTCTTGTTTTTCTAAATAAGATCCAAACAGAATATAATTCCTATTTTTAATCAACAGAATATCACCAAATTTTAACATTTTATGAAATATTTTTCTGAAAATGCTCTTATTATTCAAGGAATTTGCCACAATTTATTGTAGTAATCCCTACTATTAACATATAGTTTTCTTTTTATTCCCATTATAAATAATTATATTGCTAAAATTCTTATACATATATTTTTGTGTGCAAACTGATTATCCACATAGGATATTTTTCAAAGAAAGATCTTACTAGTCCAAATAGTTTGAATTTTTGGAGCTTGTTGATAAATGTTGCCAAATATTCTCAAAAAGGATTACCAATATACATTTATATATGTAAATAGTAATTTGGAATTATTTATTTCATCTCTTCATTCCAAACTTTGTTAATCACCACCATCTTTATTTGAGTCCTAGGTAAAATAAACTTTATTTTAATATTAAAATAATAATTTGATTCCTCATTTAACTACAAAGTCCCACTAGCCCAAGTTTAGTGTTGTGTAGTTCTGGCTTTTAGCACAGCTATGTCCAGGGACTCTTTCTCCATTTCTCTGCTCTGTATGTCTCTGCATGAGTCAGTCTTTACAAAAGTTCTTTCTTGAGAGTAGGAGCAGCAGTTGCAGCAAGCTACATAGTGAACTCTTCTTAGTTTAGCTAGTCCCATGGAGAAGAAGCTGTCTTCCTGATGAGTTAAGCCAAACTGAACAAATTTTCAATGCCCATTGGCCAATTATATTTTTCTTTGGAGACTCAATTTTTTAGATCTTTTGCCTTTTTTTCTATTATTCTTGTCACCTTTTTAGTAGTTTAAATATTACCATATTAAAACAATAACCCTTGTATATATGTGAACATATTTCACCTATTGTGGTTTTCCTTTTATTTCCTTTATACATGGTTCCTTTAGACATAGATATTCTTTATATATTGTGTGTAATAACAGGAAGAAATCTAATATATTTGTATTGCCAAGCAGTCATGCTAGTAAACTTAAGCCATACAATGCAAATCTATTGATGTTTCATAGACATGTGTCTTTGCGTATGCTGCACACATAGATGTATGCAAGTATGCACAGACACAATAAGTTTTATATTTTGAGGTTCAAAAAACTCAATTGGAATTGCATTAAATTTGTAGCTTCATTTTAAGAGTTAAAATCTATAGGATATTTAATGTTCCTATGCATAAACATGAAATGTTTCTGATTTTATTTTTTAAATTCTTTTATTACCCCTAATAGGTTGTTATTTTCATTTTATACATTTTAATATTTCATTTTAAATGTAGTCATAGGAATTTTAATGTTATTGTGTATGATTAAATTTTCCAATGAAAATTGTTTTTAAATGACTTATAGTTTTTATGTTAGAAACTATAGCTATTAGCTGTTTTATATCTATTTTAAAACTATCCATATTATTCAACTTTTATGTTGGTCACTTCTTTTTACAGTTGATATTCTTAGGTTCTCATAAGAGATTCTCAAAATATGCACAGAATATTTATTCTATTTCCTTCTTTTCAACAGTTACGTAGATTGGCTACTTTACTTCTTCTGTTGTGTTAGCTAGAATTCCCAAAACTATTTTAAATATTTTAAATAATAGGAATAATATAAACATTGTGTCTTATTTCTGACTTTAAAAAATTATTTGTCAGCTAATTTACCAAATTTCTATTAGTAATGAATAATTAATTTTCTTGAATTCATTTTTATGTCCATGAAGATCTTTTTTATTTCTTTTTATACTTTTAGACTAATACAAGTTTTGCATTCCATTTATATGTTTATACTGGTAGGTATGTAGTATGATTATCATAAACTATAGCTGATATACTGTGGTTTTATTTTTTATTTGATTGGCATTTATTTAATATAATTGTATTAATATGCACAAGTAACATTGCTTGAAACCAGTGTTTTCTAACAATTTTTAGTTTTTGAACTCTTTGTTCAAATTAAATCCTATTAGAAAATTTGACATGTAAGAGGACTAACTTATAAATGTTATAAATAAAAGAGTTGTGAGAAAGGAGTACTTCTTCCATTTTCTCTTTCAATTCTTTCTCTGTATATGTTCTAAAAAGACATTTGTCCTTCTTGTGTATATTTAATAAACTTAATTTGAATTTTTAATTTTTCTCACTATTGTCTTGATTGCTTAACATTGTTATATTCTTTGGAATTTGAGAAAGTAAGTACAGTAATCACTTAATGTCGTCAATAGGTTCTTGGAAACCGTGACTTTAAGCAAAGTTATATATAACAAAACCAATTGTTTTTCTCATCACTGTCACAATGAAACAACACTAAAAACAAAATGATGTTTTTAAAGGACCTACTGGAAGATGTTTTGCTTAAAACTGCAGTTTTCGAGACCTTATTGGTATCATTAAGTGAGGACTTACTGTACTTTAAACTGAGCATTTTTGTTTAAATATAGTTTGAAATTCATTCTAAACATTTTTGACATACCATTATTTTTTAAACTTGTACAATCACAATTTTGTGGTTTGCTTTTTCAGAAATATTTAAGAGTTAAAATATTTTCAGGTGGTTGGGTTTTTCGTGTTGGTATCTTTAATTATAATTTAAATACAAATACACTATAATTTTTAAAACTTCATTTTCTACTACTTAAAATTACTTGAATAACTCAGGTTGTGTGATTTCTTATTTATTTGTATAACTAGAGGGAAGGAGTAATGTGGTACAGTCTTCCACAACCATATAATTATGTTAATTTCTTCTTCTAAGATTATTATTTGCTAGAAGTTTGCTTTTGTTCTATCAATATTTGTTCAACTTGTGAACTGAAAGTTTATAGTATTATATCTGCATTGTAGGTTATACTATCTATAAAAATCAAACAACTGCATCTTGTAATGATTTTTGCCTTTATTTATTTTTCCTACATTATTTGAGTGACCTAGTTTTCTTTTGTTGTATTTGCATAATCTACTTGCCTCACATTTATCATCACATAATTTATATGTCTGTGTTTTCATATAGCTACACATACTTTGCTTTGATTGAGGTTCTCAGCTATATATACTATTTTTAGGTCTACTAGTAATAATATTTACTAAACACATTATTGATCTGATTTATATTTTATTAATTATGTTAATCAAGAATGTGTGTTTTGAGTTCCTACTGTATGAATCCAAATATTAAGTATGCCATTTCCTTTTTCTACTTACTCATATTCTTTTTTGTTGCTTTTCATTAGTATAATATGGACTCTAGACCTTTATTATTATTGTTCTCATTTTTTATTTTGAGTTTTTTTGCTGTTGTTTGCAATTGTTACATATTCAGTTTTCAACATATTTAAAAACTTCTTACATTTAATGTCACTGGTTTAAAAATATCTCTCCATCTTTCTTATAAGGCCTGACTCCCCAGTTTTATTTCATTTGCCACAGATTTGTATCAACTAGATTGTAATTGATATGGTTTGGCTGCATCCCCACCCAAATCTCATCTTGAATTGTAGCTCCCATAATTCTCATGTGTTGTGGGAGGGACCCAGAGAGAGATAATTAAATCATGAGGGAAGTTTCCTCCATACTGCTCTCATGGTAGTAAATAAGTCTCACGAGATCTGATAGTTTTAAAAGGGGTTTCCATTTTTGCTTGGATGTGAGACATAAAGTCAAAAGAGATCATTTTCAAGCTTTAAGATTTGACTGCCCCACAAGACTTTGGACTTGCAGGGAGACTTTAGCCCCTTTGTTTTGGCCAATTTCTCTCTTTTGGAATGAGTGTACTTATCTAATGTCTGTACCTTTCTTGTATCTAAGAAGTAACTAACTTGCTTTTGTTTTTACAAGCTCTTCAGTAGAAGGAACTTGCCTTGTCTCAGAAAAGACTTTGGACTGTGGACTTTTGTGCTAATGCTGAAATGAGTTAAGACTCTGGGGAACTGTTGGGAAGGCATGATTGGTTTTGAAATGTGAGGACACGAGATTTTGGAAGGGACACATTTGGAATGATATGGTTTGGCTATGTCCCCACCCAAATCTCATCTTGAATTATAGCTCCCACAAATCTCTTATGTTTTGGGAGGGATCTGGTGGAAGATAAATGAATCGTGGGGGTTGTTTCCCCCATACTGTTTTGGAGTAGTAAATAAGTTTCACAAGATCTAATGGTTTTATAAGGAAAAACCCCTTTTGCTTGGCTTTCTCATTCTCTCTTGCCTGCTGCCATGTAAGATGTGCCTTTTGCCTTCTGCCATGACTGTGAGGCCTCCCTAGCCACATGGAACTGTGAGTCCATTAAACCTCTTTTTCTTTATAAATTACCCAGTCTTGAGTATTTCTTTATTTGCAGTGTGAAGATGGACTAATACAATAATCACAGGTAAATACATAATCACAGAGTTAAGGTAGATTACATTATTTTTGTACTTTTGTTAGAAACAAAAATATGCATAAATATCTGTAGCCCTTGGTTTTAATTTCACATAAATCACTTCAAAACTTAGGGACTTAAACATATGTAGCTGACGATTTTGCTAGGGATTATTCAGGTGCAGGTCTCTCTCAACTGGCTAATTGTTGAAGGCTTTACTCACATGTCTTGCAGTTGGTTGGCTGTGGGTTGTGGCCACAGACATGACAAGGACCACTTGTTCCTCATATCCAGCTAGTTAGTCCATACCTCTTATAGAGCATCAGGGTTCTATGAGCAGTAAGAAAGGATAATCTGCCAGACATAATCATTTATTAAATACTTACATCTCATTCACTGATGTCCCATTGGAATGCAAATCACGGGACAGGGCACAGAGTCAGATTGAGAGTGCCCTCAAAGTTCCATAAGAAGGGTGATGGTTACAAAGATAGGAATGATTGCTGGCATTTTGTAATTATTCTTCACAAAATCTTTCAGTCTATGGTAACTTCTTTTATGTTACAGAATTTTTTACAGCCCAAAACACATTTAACCTATTCCTTATTTTGTTCTTTCCCTCTTTAATGCATTTTGTGACTGTTCATTTACATTTGAATTTCTGTATACACCCCATCTTGTGTATATTATAATTAGTGGTGGTGCATGTTGTTAAATTTCCTTACTTTTTACCTAGCTGCTGTTTTAGGGCTCTCCTCAGATCATATGCTAGAAGCTTTGTTGATATAAATTTACATTTCCTGTATAACAATTTAGCAAAGTGACTCAAACAGCAAGGGAACCATAGCTCTAGGCAGTTCTAACAGAGGAATTTCATTTCTGCATAGTTTACTCTCTGTGTTGATGAGGTGGTTGCCCTGGGAGCAAGGATGCTGCATTTAGCTTTATGATTGACCTCGCTTTCTTGCCAGCTATCCTTGTATCTGTTTCATAGCTAAACTCAATTGACTTTCTGGTGCATAAGGGAAAACCCCAACCACTTTGTCAGGCGTTGGATAATCCTGATTCCTCTCTATTCAGATGCTTTTGAATCTATGTAGTGATAATAATTTCAATTATTGTATTCTCTGTTAGGTCTGTGGTCTACCCATGTTTTGAGGCATGGATAAATTAGAAAAAGTTAGTGTGATCCTGCCAGGATATCCCATGCTTCCCTGAATGCCACATTGCTTCCATAGAAAATGCAGTTGACCTTATGTTTCTATCTCCATGCCAATACTATCTGTACCATGACAGAAAATATTAGAACACCTGCTTGAATTAGATTCTCTTGTTCTATATTTGATCTCTACATGCTCTCACCCATATCCATGAGTTTATCACCTGTAGTCAAAATAATCATAAATTATTATATTAATTAAATACATTTTCTATTATTGGTATTAATAATTATACCTGGCAACTTGGTATTTCTTTCTGTGTGTGTTAACACCATCACTATCTGACTATACCTAGAGAGAAATATGTTGTAGCTCCTCTATTGGATTGGTACAAAAGTGATTGCAGTTTTTGACATTAAAAGTAATAGTAAAAATGAGGCTTGGGGGCTGCCAGCTTTTTCACACACATCCCTGAAAGGAAGCCCCTTTGGGGCAGGGAGGTGAGGACTTCATCTCGCCGTAGACTGGTGGTTGGTAAGGGAGTTTTTTCTTTTTTTTCTTTCCTTTTTTTTTTTTTTTTTTTTTGGTAATATGTTAGGAGTTAATGTTGCAAAGAGTAGTTTACATCTTCACTTTCTGAAGACGCTTGAATTTAGGAATGATGTATCTGTGACAAGCATGCCAGAAGTGGCAGGGGCCATCAGGGCTAACCACTTCACACCCACCATCCTCCCATGGGGATCCAAGACCGGAGATAAAGCAACAGCCTGCCCAGATCCCTCTGTTCATGCTATCCCTTCCAAGGTTGGTCCATGCCAACATAACCTCTGGGCATCAGACACCAGCTGGTCTGTGTGCCTCAGCTCTGTTAAGGGGAAGGTTTCTCTTTCACCCTCTTCCTGCACCTGGGAGCAAAGGCACTACCAGTAGAGAAGGGCCATCCGGCCCTGCCCCAGCCTGGACCCCTGGCGTTCAGATAGAGGTGCTGAGTCCCTATGTCAAAATTGTTCATTTTTTTGTTTTGTTCCACTGTAGTTCTTTCCCCCTCCCCGCCCCCGCCCTTTCCTGGTGATTGATTTTACAAAAGAAAGTAAGCTGCTTAGAAGGCCCTGGAAGGGAACTGAGGAGGAGGGACAAGGAAGATGACTAGTTACGGAGGGTGAGGGTTGTGTTTTGCCAAAAAAGCCTGGGTAGAGTGATCTGAATTATCTGGCACCCTCCTGAATGGAACCCCAGAGTACCTCCTGTGTGGAAGCGTCCCTGGATTTTCTCTAACACCCACCCTCTCCCTCTTCAGCCATGCTGATGGCAGAGAAGATAAGAACTTGGAGCCCATTTCTCACTGGAGAGGAAAACTTGTCATCTGCCTTTGCAGAGAAGGTTCCACCTTACACTCATAGTGCATTATCTTTACGGTGTGCTAGGATATCATATTTAAAGGGACAAAATAATGTAAAATACTTGAATAAGCTTGTATTATAATATTCATATTATTGAGAGTATCTGCTTTCCAGACTGAAGTGATTCATTCATTATTCTAGTCCTGCTTTAGTCCTTTGTAATTTGTGGTAATTATGCTTTTCTTTTTAATACAAAAAAAATGTATAAAAATAAACACTTGAAAAGGCAAAAAAAAAAAAAAGTAATAGCAAAATTGGCAATTATTTTTGCACCAATCTAATAACTATATTTTTTTCATTTTCATGTTTATATAACAGTAGATGGGACAAGGTACCAGATTTCTTCCTTTGAATATCAGTTCTATTTCACAAATCAGAAGCCTAGAAGTTAAGTACATTCTTTTCTCTTTTTTTTTGTTTTTTTGTTTGTTTGTTTGTTTTTTGAGATGCAGTCTCGCTCTGTCACCCAGGCTGGAGTGCAGTGGCGCGATTTCAACTCACTACAAGCTCCGTGTCCCAGGTTCATGCCGTTTTCCTGCCTCAGCCTCCCGAGTAGCTGGGACTACAGGCGCCCACCAGCATGCCCAGCTAACTTTTGGTATTTTTAGTAAAGACGAAGTTTCACCATGTCAGCCAGGATGGTCTCAGTCTCCTGACCTTGTGATCCACCCACCTCAGCCTCCCAAAGTGTTGGGATTACAGATATGAGCCACCACTCCTGGCCAAAGTTAAGTACATTCTGAACCCTGGCCTCTCTTCCTTAATGCTTCAAAGCATAGGTAAACCATTGCAATATTCTATTGATTGGTATGTTCTAAATATTTTTAAACCCTGGCTGATTTCTTGATGTTCATCACCATAATCCAAATACATATTCTCTCTTTGCTATGCTATTTCAATAGTTTTTTAACTGCTGTACTTGAATTTCATTTATTTTAAATCCTGTATTTTAAAATTTATTTTAGTAAGATTTGGTAAAAACTATTAGTAAATTTTGCATAAGTGACTCTAATTTTTAACAAATATGTGGTATGCTTTGCTAAATACTGAAGTTTGCTGGTCACAACACTTTTAATTGATTCTGGTTCTAACCCATGGTCCACATTTTCCTTTCATTTTTGTCATGGACATCACCAAAACTGAATACTATTTTGTGGTCTCCCTGCTTTTGTCTTTGCTCCTGTTCAATTTATTCCCAGCTCTTCAGCTACAGGCTTCTTGTTAAAAGTAATCCAGTTCATGTTAATCCTCTGTTCAAAACTCTCTACTGATTGCAAATTATTCTGAGTAAAACATCAAATTCTCGACCACCAAATACAGGGATGTCCATGGTTGGCTCCTCTCTGAACACATCTCCTGTTGCTTCTCTCTTGTATTGTCTTCTCTAGTCACATTGTCTTCTCTGCTGTTTTTTGAACACATCAGACATGCTCCTGCTTCAAAGGCTTTTCACCCACTATTCCCTCTGCCTGGAACATTGTATGCCAAGACATGCTCTCTCCCTCATTGTCTTCAGGCTTTACTCAGCTACCTTTACTCAGTGCTCAAAATTTTGGGCCATTTTAATTTACCTATGGACGTCATAAGAATATAGATTGATTTTTTTTTTTTTTTTGTCTACTGTTACATCTTCTTTGTTAAGGTTACTAAATTAAGAAGTGTGATAGTTATCTAAAATACATCAATTTTTAAAATTATAAATGTCAAATGTTTTTCTGTAATTCTGAAATATTAGAAGATTTTCTATGGATATCTTTTAAAATAGCAATACCTTTTATTTTATTAAAGTTTTTAGCCTGTAAAATGTCACACAGATAAGTGTTTCTCCGTAAAACCCAACCAAATTTTCTTAGAGTCAACCTTTACCTTCCTTAAGCTCAATTTAATAGAATCTCATCATTTAAACTTCATGCCCTCTTGCACAGATTACTATGTTTCTTTACCAGAAATAAAAACACTAAAGCTCTTTTTAATTGTTCGCCTAATTGTAGTCAAATACGAGTTTAAAATGCATTTTATTTGAAAAGGATATAACACATTTTTAATACATATTCAATATATAAGCTTAAAAATTGCTTTGTACAGATACAGAGGTTAGGAAAGGAAAACTTAAAAAGTTTTGCTCTGACATAAACAATTATGTAATTAGTATTACTTAGATTCTATACTGAGGCAAATATATCTTTTCCAATATCATAAAAAAGTCATTTGCAATTTTATTTTCACATATTTTTATGAAAGACCATATGTAACAGATGTATAAATTATTTTCATATGTGAAAATTTATACTATTCTATTATTATCAAAATTCCAGCAAATCTGAAAGTTCTATGAAATATATAAAGCTTAAGTGACAGTTTTTACGTAGCTAATTTTACTTTATCATCAATCTTTAATACAGATATTAAAACTGGTTTGTTCTGAATAATGAACATGAATGCCAAGAAAAGTAAAGAAGTGTACAGTGTGCCAGAAACTAAAGTAAAATGAAAAGATATTTTTTCCTAGAATATAATGGCTTGCATTTTATAGTTTTGATCTTTAAAACAAAATCTCAGGAACAGTTTATGGTTTTCGTTATTGGCTTTTGGCAAGACTGCATACAGAAATGACCTTCTGTTTTGCTCTATATTCACTGTAGAGCTTCTAGAATATCTTCTGTTTACTTTGATATATTTTTCTTCAGATCTTTTTTTTTTTAGGGAGTGAGAAGTAAACCAGGATTTTTTAATACCTTTCTTATAATCATCTTTTATTTTCTTTGATTTTTTTCTCTTTACAAAAGAAAACCAAAGAGCAAAATTATTTTTACTTTCTTTTTACATGTATCATTTCTAAGTTGGAACTTTATTTTTAAGGTAGGAATATAAAATGTTACATCCAGTTCAATTTAAGCTCTTTGGTACCTTGGTTCTGATGCAAGAAATTAAGTGTGTTGAATATAAAAGCTAGAACATGGAAAAATTTCCAAGTGAAGAAAATGACATAAGTAAAGGCACAACTGTGAGAAATTTTGGACAGATCTGGGCATCCTTGACTGAGCTGCCTTACATGAATTGAAAAGGAAAAGCATAAGCATAGACTTGCATGTTAGGATCATGTGAAAAGCCCTGAATGCCAGGTTAAACTTGATAGCAAACAACAAAATAAAGTGTTTTCAAGAAACAGGGATGGGAAAGAAGTATGCATGCATTATGTAAAATATTCTAAAGGGTGTGAATGTGACATTGCAAAAGTGAGTGGGTACTTTCTCAGTGTATGAAGGGAAAAAGCATAGCAATGCATGGACAAAGACTCAACTTTCTTTTACACGCACACACAGACACACCCACACACACATTAACACACTGTAAGTTTTTCAATATACCCATGTTCAAGTATAGATAGAAGAATGTACTATCATGGCTGGTTAATTGATCTAAAGGAGAAATTGATTGGAGCTCAACTGTTACTGCAATAATCTTCATAGCAAACAACATCAAAATCGCATTGACTGGCAACAAACAAAATTAGTATATTCTCACTCACATGTTGGCCAGAAGCAAGGATGTCATTTAGATACAGATGTTCCTCAAATGTCTCCTTTTTCTCCTTAACTAATGCCGTCTCAGTGCATGCATTCTCACAGCAGATGGCAGAACCATTATAGGTGCAAATGAGAACAGGCAATAGCTATTAAGTGTTCAGCTTGGTACTAACCATTTTCTGTCTTCTGTCCACTTTCCATTGGCCCAAGCAAATCATATGGATACCTGATATGGTTTGACTTTGTCCCCACCCAAATCCCATCTTGAATTGTAACGGCCACAATTCCCACATGGTGTGGTAGGAACTCAGGGGGAGGTGATTGAATTATAGGGGCGGGTCTTTCCTGCACTGTTCTCTTGATAGTGAATGAATCTCATGAGATGATAGTTTTAAAAATGGGGTTTTCTCTGCACAAGATCTCTTTTCGCCTGCTGCCATCCATGTAAGACATGACTTGATCCTTCCTGCCTTCCACCATGATTGTGAGGTCTCCCAGGCAATGTGGAACTGCAATTCCATTAAATCTTTCTCTTCCCAGTCTCAGGTATGTCTTTATCAGCAGCATACAAAGGGTCTAATACAGTACATTGGTACCAGTAGAGTGGGGCACTTCTGAAAAGATACCTGAAAATGTGGAAGCACTTGAGCTGGGTAATAGGCAGAGGTTGAAACAGTTTGGAGGGCTCAGAAGAAGACCGGAAAATGTATGAAAGTTTGGAACTCCCTAGAGACTTGTTGAATGGCTTTGACGAGAATGCTGATCATGATATGAACAATAAGGTCCAGACTGAGGTGGTCTCAGATGGAGATGAGGAGCTTCTTGGGAACTGGAGTAAAGGTGACTCTTGTTATGTTTTAATGAACAGACTGGCAGCATTTTGCCCTGCCCTCAAGATTTGTGGAACTTTGAATTTGAGAGAGATGACTTAGACTATCTGATAGAAGAAAGTTCTAAGCAAAGAGCCAAAGCATTCAAGAGGGGACTTGGGTGCTGTTAAAGGCATTCAGTTTGAAAAGGGGAACAGAGAATAAAAGTTCAGAAAATTTGCAGCCTGACAATGGGATGGAAAAGGAAATCCCACTTTCTGAAGAGAAATCCAAGCCTGCACAGAAATTTGCATAAGTAACAGGGAGCCAAATGTTAATCCTAAATACAATGAGGAAAATATCTCCAGGGCATGTCAGAGGTCTTCATGGAAGCCCCTCATGTCACAGAACCAGAGGCCTATTAGGAAAAAGTGGTTTCATTTGCCAGGCCTAGGTTTCATTTCCTAGGCCTCTCTCAAATTCAAAGTTCCACAAATCTTGAGGGCAGGGCAAAATGCTGCCAGTCTGTTCATTAAAACATAACAAGAGTCACCTTTACTCCAGTTCCCAAGAAGCTCCTCATCTCCATCTGAGACCACCTTTGCCAGGCCTAGGGCCCCTGTGCTGTGTGCAGTCTAGGACTTGGTGTTCTGTGTCCCAGCTGGTCCAGCCATGACTAAAAGGGGTCAAGGTAAAGCTTAGATTGTGGCTTCAGAGGATGCAAACTGCAAGCCTTGGAAGCTTGCATGTGGTGTTGAGCCTGTGAGTGCACAGAAGTCAAGAATTAGTGTTTGGAAACCTCTGCCTAAATTTCAGAAGATGTATGGAAATGCCTAGATGTCCAGGCAGAAGTTTGCTGCAGTGGCAGGCACTCATGGCAAACCTCTGTTAGGGCAGTGCAGATGGGAGATGTGGAGTCAGAGGCACCACACAGAGTCCCTACTGGGGTACCTCCTAGTGAAGCTGTCAGAAGAGGGCCACTTTCCTCCAGATCCCAGAATGGTAGAGCCATTGACAACTTGCACCGTGCACCTGGAAAAGGCAAAGATACTCAATGCCAGCCTATAAAAGCAGCCAAGAGGGAAGCTGTACCCTGCACAGACGCAAGGATTGTGCTGCTCAAGACCATGGGAACCCACTTCTTTCATCAGCATGACCTGAATGTGAGACATGGAGTCAAAGGAGGTCATTTTGGAGCTTTAAGATTTTACTGCGCCACTGGAATTTTAATTTGCATGGGGTCTTTAGCCCATTTGTTTTAGCCAATTTCTCCCATTTGGAATGGCTGTATTTATCCAATGCCTGTAACCCTATTATATCTAGGAGATAATTAATTTGCTTTTGATTTTACAGGCTCATAGGCTGAAGGGACTTGCTTTGTCTCAGATGAGACATTGGACTGTGAACTTTTGAGTTAATGCTGAAATGAGTTAAGACTTTGGGGGACTGTTGCAAAGGCATGATTTGTTTTGAAATGTGAGGACATGGGATTTGGGAGGGGGCAGGAGTGGAATGATATGGTTTGGTTTAACTAAAATGTACCATGTGACATTTGGCTTAAAAATCCATTTGTGAATTTATATGCTCAGTGAAAAATTAATTAGGCTGAGATTGGTTTTCTCTAGATATATTTGTTCTCTTTGGTTTTTATTCTTATTTTAAATTCAGTCTAAGGGCAGTGCCTCTATTGGTAAAATTGTGAATAGTTAACATGCTCAGTGAACATGATCTCTAGATTTTAGTGCCCCTTACAGATGAGCAAACTTGGCAGCTATCTCACCTTCACTGTTTTTGCAACCACTTGGATTTTCCTCTTTCCTGAAGCACTTTTAAAAAAATATTTATTTATATAACCATTCCCATGTGAAAAGCAAAACTTCCATGTATTGTATGTGCTTGGACCTCATACCTACATACCAAAATGAGAAAACTAAATATCAGATATCTTTATAAATCATTATCAGTGAACTAGAAATACATAGTATGGTATAGGAAGGGATGAATATTCATGAAAATTAGAATATGTGGCATGTAGTACAAGATATGCCAGTATTTTAAGAAATAATTGCAACCTATGATTTCAGGGAGATATTTTGTTAGATAAATGGCAGGATAGGAATCAACTTTTAAAAATCAATTGTTTTAGGCTACCAGCTTATGAAGAAGATACAATTATACAAATAAAAAATAAAAGATCAAAATGACAGCAGTAATTTTTACTCTTTTGGACCAATAGATCAGATGTTGTAACCATAAGAAGCCATTCAATAAACCTCATGTGCCCCGTAGAATGCCATGAAAGTTAGTCAGATCATTGTTCAAATCCAAATATTTCAATATTGTTTTGAAATTATGTGACATTTTAAGAAAGCATAACTGGTAAAAATTTTTATTTCTCTATTGTAAGTGACATGTTAAGAAAGCATAGCTAGTAAAATTTTTATTTCTCTCAAAGGGTTATCAAGTATATTTTGACTTTGTAATCAGTACTCTGAAAGATTATTTTTGTAATTCTTTCTCTTTGTGATGAGCCAGATGGTGGCATCATTTTCTTTCAAATTGTAGCTTTGAACTTTATTATCTAAATATTTTGGTTATTTATGTCACAATAGATTCTGAGTGGTGTTTTTATGGCAGATTTTAGTTTACGCAAATTTATAAAATGTCAACTCTTTGGCATCTTGCTAAGAGATGGGGATAGAACGATGAATGTTGCCTGCCCTTACAAAACTTTTATTTTGCTGAGAGAAGCATAACTTTCAAATAAATAATTAAAATTATTGTTTTATAACTGTAGGGCTATTTAAACTGCATAATTAAAAACCATCATCCCCTCCGTGGCCTGACTAACGAGGTAAGATTCTATAGCTCTCTGATGGGCAGGATGTTGGTACAAGCCCAAATTTCCCAGATCAGCATCCGTGGTTAGAGAAATACCAATGTGAAGAAGCAACATGGTGTGTCAGAAGTCTGGGTTCTCACACATGTGATTGCATCAGTATAACATACTAGACTGGGGTCTGGGTCCTGCATCTCAGCCTCATACAAGGTTGGCTGCCTGAGAGCTCAGTAGTTGTTGGTTTCCATGGAGGTTCAGAAGAGACCAAACTTCAGGGACCTCATGATAGGAAAATTGATTCTTATTTCTTATTTATTCAAGGTGTTTACAACCCATTCTTGCATAAAATCACATCTGAAAATATTTATTATTTTTTATAAATATTTCCAGTTGGTTTGTGGTCGTTGACATTTCAATTTAGTCCTGCTCGACTTTTCAACACACATTTCTAAATGCTATGCTATGATGACTTTAGCATCATTCAGTGTATATTCATTCGTATTTGGGAAGAGTAAGGTGATCTTTTATTCCAGATAGTTTGGGAAAAATAAGGTGATCTTTTTTTTCCCCCCTTCCATTTTCTGAAGTAGTAGAAATGACTGTATAAGAAACAAAAGAAAGGGATTATATTGCATTCTGTTTGCAATAAATGAATGGAAGAAACAAACAAAATGCATTTGCTAAATAGGTAGTGTTGAAGAAAAGTAATATTCAAAACCATAGACTGTAAAATGTGTTAAATATACCCAAATATGTTCTTGAAATATCTGGGCTAAATTTTGAAGAAAGAGAAGAAGAAAGACTAAATGTTTTGGTCATTTTAAAAAATTTTGGAGTTTGTAGCTGAAGCAGATGTAACATAGTTCATGCAATTTGAGAGACATTTTCAGTTCAAAATAAATCTAGGCATTACTTCCCTATCAAAATTCCAAGAGCATTACAATTATTTTAAGACAAAGAACGAGATGAGAGAGTACACACAGAACCTTAGTAGGAACACAGGATGGACTCTATTCCTAGGCTTTGGTACTCAGAATATGTTGGAGGCTGTAGGGGCCTTACAACCTGCATAATTGAAAATAGAGATAGCTAACATATTGGAAATACATTTTACAGAGACCTTTAAGTAAGGTTATGTTTCTCTCTTTCTTTATCATCAAAGGAAATATTGCCATGTGGACCAGAGTGGAACAAGATTCTCACAGAACAGAAATTTTAAATGAATCAGAACCTCTATCTAAAAGATAAAAAAGGTGGAATCCAGTAGAACCCTCAAGTTTCAAGACTTGGTAACTGAGTATATACTTAGGCCACTAGCCAAGATGTGAAATGGATAGTAAGAACATATATTTTATGAACATGATTGGTTCCATTTGTGATATTTTGAGGTAATTCAGATGATTAATAAAAAAGCAGCACGATGGAGACATTTAGTTGTATTATGAATCCACAAGCTAGGCAAAGGCTCAAGACTAAGCTGTCTAATTAGCGGAACATTAAGATGACAAAGAAGTAACGTAAGTCCTGGCCAATTCTGTGAGGAGCATGAAAATACAAGAAAGATATAGTTTTTCGTTTTAGAAAAACAACATGCTGAAACGTATAAATGCATTTTGGGTTGTTAAATTCTTATTATTGTAAAATATTCTTAATTTTTTAGTCCTTTCTATAACTTTCATCTATGATTTTATCTCTATATATTCTAAATATAATGAATCCAAGCATTGCACTTCATCTATAATAACCACTTCATCTATAAGGACCTAGCTGAGCTAACTACTCCAAGTTTCTGAAATATTTTGAACTTATTGGTTGATATCTGTTTACTTGATTCATGTATGAATTTCCAAATATATCTAAAAAGTTGAAACTGTATGGAGATAAAAAAATTAAGTCTACACACTCATGCAATAAGTATTTGGTATATTTTGACACAAATTTAATTTGAATATGAGTATGATATATAATCTGTATCCATTCAATATATAGACATATATTATGTATATCTATTCAACATATAGGCATATGTTATGCACTCATCAATGCATACAAAAATAGACAAAACGAACACATGCTGCAATGCGGTTACTAACATTAAATCTTAGACAAAGTGATTTTAAAAATACAAACAGGAAGCCAACAAAGTTCTTATTGTTGTAGATAATTCTACATTCCAGTTTCTTTTTTCTTGGAGGGTTGCTATTTATTTCATTGTCTTGACTTTTCTCATTTATATCTCTGACAACACTGGCTTTTGTCATTTCTCTGCTGGTTTATTGCATTTATCTATGACTATCTGCCCTAACTTCAGTCTTTTCTTGGCTTAGAAATATTGTCTACTTAACTGAAGAAGAAATTACCCCCCAAAAAATCTGACCATGTAATTATTAACTCTAAATCATTGATAGTATTCCTTTTCCTCAGACAGGGAAAGGAGTTAACATTTGGTAAGTAACTACTATGTGGGAGAAATACAGAGGCGTCTTGCATGATTAAGCTTCATTGACTCAGTTAGCTGAAATTGTTATGGAAGAGCAAATATAAACAACAGACAAGCATGGAAATAGAAATACCTGTAAGTAAAGTACATTTTGTGCATGTGGAAACCAGATGTTTGGATTGCTTCATACTAGAAAAACAAAAGCAAAGCCAATGAATTCAAAGATGACTCAAATACTAAAATCACAGAAACTCTGGTAAATTGTATTAATCTATCCCAGGATAATCTTTCCACTTTTTGCTTTGTATTATATCTCTTCCCTTTCCTCAGGATATTGCATCATAGATGATTTATTCTCACTCTTGTATATTTACCTCTTTTCCCTTTCTAACAGATAATTATCCTGTAAGTTAAATTCATTCATTCAATTCATTCACATTCTTTCAATGGACCTAAATGTATAGATAGATAAATGGATAAATAGATAGATATGTACATACATATGTAGATACATAGATCTCCCACTTGACAACTCATGGTCCTGGAGCTATTGCACTTTGTCTTTTTTCTTTCACAACCAAATATTGAAGATTTTATCCATAATGTTGTACTAATTCTCTAATCTCATTAATTCTTCAGAACACTCCCTTCTTGCCTTCATCATAACACTCTTCTGAAAATGGGAAAATCACTATTTTTTTCAAATACTTGTTACTGCACACAATTGATTATTCATCTGCCTTTGCTTTTTTTTTTCTTTCCCCCCGAGAGGGAGTCTTTCTCTGTCACCCAGACTGGAGTGCAGTGGTGTGATCTCAGTTCACTGCAAACTCCCGCCTGTCTGGTTCAAGCAATTCTCCTCTCTCAACTTCCTGAGTAGCTGGGATTACAGGTGCCCACCACCATGCCTGGCTAATTTTTGTATTTTTAGCAGAGACAGAGTTTCACTATGTTGGTCAGGCTGGTCTTGAACTCCTGACCTAAAGTGATCCCCCCCGGCTTGGCCACCCAAAGTGCTGGGATAACAGGCGTGAGCCACTGCACCTGGCCTGCCTTTGCTTCTTAACAGCATTCAGCCCTGTTCACCATTTCCCATATTTTGAAGTGTTTTATGTCCTTGAGTTTAATAATGCAACCTCCTTGGCCTTCCACATTACTTGTCTGGTCATTATTTCTCTTCTGTTTAAAGATAGCATTCTGCAAGTAGCAGCTCTATTCGTTACTCTTCCTCTAACACCTTTATTTACCCCTTTCTGCAGGAAAATCACAAATTGAATTTTACCTAGACCAGTGTACTCCCACGAAATTATCCTCTAAGATGGAAAATTTTTTATATTGGGACTGACCCAAATAGTAGCCATTAGCTACACTTGGCTATAGGGTACCTGACATGAAGCTAGTGAGATTGAAAAACTGAATTTTAAATTTTATTTTAATAACCACATGTCTACGGGCTACTGATTGGACCATACAGATCTAGACCTCCCAACAGTCTATTTGGCCTTACCTCTTGGATGTCTGCATACCACCTCTCACTAAAGGAATCAGACTGAATTCATCTTCCTCCTATTCAAATTTGCATTTCCTCTAGATTCTACAACTTGTCTATTATGTAAACTGAAAATCCAGGAGTCATCAGACAATGAATGCCCTCTTCAATTTTCCTGTGGACTTTCCCTTCAAAGTACATCTCAGATCAGATCACTTCCCTGATATCTACCAGAAATCACTCAGTCTAACTACTATTTTTGTCTGTTTTGCTTCATCAGCCTCTTCCTATTATCTAATTTTCCTAATTCATGTTTAAACACACCACAGAGTGCTCTTGATGAAACACAAATCTGCTGGCATTCATTGGCCCCACTCCCATTCCTATCTATCCGATTTAAAACTTTCTGAGAGTTATATTTGTTTTAAAGTGCAGACAGAACTCTTTAAAATGGCCTAAAAGAGTTTTATGTTTTGAGGGTCACATGTACCTCACTGGCCTCTTCTCAAAACATATACTCTTGTTCAATGTAAAGACAATGTTAAATACATAATTGTTCTTAATATTTGCAGTACCCTTTATCAACTTATGTTTTTTTTACATCTCTCTGGTTTAATGCTCACATTCTCCTAAGCTGCATCCATTCCAGCCACACAGGGATTTTTGTTTTGCTTCGTTTTGTTTTTCTTTTTTTTTTCATTTCATTGAACACACTATACTGCCTTCAACCACAGGGTCCTGGAACACATTTTCTTCTTTTTCATTGTATCCAATTTCTATCTAAGCATCTCTTTCTAATCTAGCTCCTTTTATTTATTACACATTTTGCAAAAAGCTAATACAGTTTAAGCTTCAGAGTCTCTCCTTTGCATGGGCTGCTTTCAAGACTCTGTGCTTAGTTTGATTATTTTTCTTAAAGGGGGCTTACAACTTTTGTTAAGATTTTGGTCATACTAAACTGGACCCAATGATGGCCACAAAATACAACAATTTTGCTTCTTAATCTTTGAAAATATCTTAAGATAATTGCCAACTGGGCGAATTCTGATAATGAATTGGGAGAAATCTCTCTAATCTAGTATTTAATTTTTGTAAGATTGCCTGGAGCTTATTCTGTGTACAAAGTCAGAAGAAGAAAATGAGTTTTTGAGAGGTTAAGACATTTTTCCTTGGCAATCAACTAGTGATTTTCTAACTACAATCTAATTCTTCTCCTACTTAGTAGAGGGCTCTCACATGCTTTATACCTCAAAGAAGAAATGTTGAAAGTATTAGTATATTGTTATTTTGTTATAATATGCTTTTATCTTACAAATTGTATTGCTAAAAGCTTTTGAAAAATAACACAAATAATGAAACAATGATTTAATAAATAAAATGTAATATGCATTCAATTGGCTGTTAAAATGTAATCACATCTATATTTTAATAGTAACTTTATATATTATTTGAAATAAAAAAGAAAATTACTCACTGGTTATTCAAAGTAATATAATAATTTTATTCAGACTAAGTAAAAAAGATATCAAATATATTTCTTCTATCTTGCTTAAAAAATCTTAAAAGCAGATTGTAAATTCAAAACAATAAAATTTGTTATCCTTTATTTCATTAGATTATATATCTGCTACAGTGCACTGGACCTTGAAGAAAAAGGGTTTGAACTGTGCAGGTCCACTTATGCATGGATTTTTTAAAATAAACATATGGGAACAATTTTTGGAGATCTGTGACAATTTGAGAAAACTCACAGATGAACTGCCACCCTAGATATACCAAAAAAATAAAAATAAGAAAATGTTATGTATGCCATGTATGCAAAAATATATGTAGATATAAGTCTGTAGCATCATTTCCCACCACAAAATATACACAAATTTTTAATAAAAATTTAACATTTATAAAAACTTAACATACACAAACACAGAGAGTACATGGTGCCATTTGCAGTGGAGAGAAATGTAAACAAATATAAAGATGCAGTATTAAATTATAACTGCATAAAATTAACCGTAGTAGATACTGTACTGCTGTAATAATTCCATAGCTGTTTCTCATTGCTATTGCAGTGAGCTTAAGTGTTGCGAGTATATGCTTAAAACACCATGTGATGCTAATCGTCTCTGCATGAGCAGTTCATTTCTCCAGTAAATTGCATATCACATATAAAGTGATCTCTCGTGGTTCTCACGTATTTTTTATTGTGTTTAGCGCAATACTGTAAATATTGAATAACATCATGGAACTCACGCAAAGTGCCACTAGTGATGCTGGAAGTGCTTCCAAGTAGCAGAGACAAGTCATGACATTACAAGAAAGTTGCTTGATACGTACCAGAGATTGAGGTCTGCAGCTGTGATTGCCTGCCATTTCAGACAGAAGATTCACCTTATAAAGAGATAAGGTAAACTTTCTCTTATAATTGTCTTAATCATGTTTCTCTTATTTAGCGTACCTTTTTGTAAGAATATACATAAAACATATAACACACAAAATATGTATATAATACATGTAACATACAAAATATATGTTAAATGACTATGTTATCCATAAGGCTTCCAGTCAACATAAACTATTAGTAGAGTTGGGGATCCGAAAGTTATAAATGAATTTTCGACTGTGACAACAGTTGGAGAGGGGTCAGTGCCCCTAAACCCTGCATTGTTCAAGGGTTAACTGCATTTAGAATGGCTCAATTAACTTTTTCATTGTAAAAATTGAGCACTGTTTTTTACATTATGAGGAATGGCTGGCATTTACTCTTCAAATGTGGGTTCTCTATGGAATGCTGAGGACACGTTGGAAGAACCGATCAGCAATGAACAAACAAGTGGGTTTACTTATCCTTTTATGTATATATAAATATATATATATATACATGTATAACATGAGAGGTAATAATTCCTTATATATTTATGGAAGATGTAAAAATGCACAATGATTTAGAGGGAGAGGTTTTAGAAAGTATAAACTCACACAAAAATTGTGATAAAATCTCTCCAAAGATTGCAATATTATTGGGGAGGGGGAAGGCCTTCAATTTTTGTTCTGTTTAAAAATAGGGTAACATTTTTTAAAGCTTGTCAATGTGATATTGAAAGAAAAACAATCTTCTATTACACTCAACACTTCCGACACCAGATTTGGGGGAGTTTTGCCACACCAAGCGATTCTCCAATTCTTAGTTGACACTGATTGAATATCCTACAATCTAACTCAATTCTGACACTAATTTTATAGATTTAATGCCTATCCCACATGTAAACAGTTCAGTCCCACAAGACTATCCCTGACCTCAGACACCAGTTACAAGTCCAGATTGTCACTTGTGCGTCTAACAGACTGCCTGCAAATCAGGGATTCCTACAACCTCCTCCTAAAATTTTATAATGTGCTAGAATGGCTCATGCAACTCAGGGAAACGTATACTGACATTTACCAATTTATCACGAAGGATGGGATAAAGGATACAGATGAATAGCCAGATGAAAAGGCACGTAGATGGAGATCTAGGAGGGTTTCCTGTGCAGGAGTTTCTGTCCCGATGGAGTTGAGGTACACAACCCTCCTGGCATGTGGATACCAACCTGAAACACTTTTGTTCAGAATATGAATTATGGAAGCTTTCCAAACCTTGTACTTCAGAGTTTATTTATTTATTTATTTATTTTTGGAGGTTTCATCACAGTGTAATCGATAATTAACTCAGTCTCCAGCTTTTCTCCAGTTCCCAGAGGATTAGGTGGGATGAAAATTCCAAGCTTCAATAATTATGGCTGGATCCTTTTGGTGACCAGCCACTACCCAGAAGCCCAACAAGAGTTGCTTCATTAGAACAAAAAATGCTCCTATTACCCAGGAGGTTCCAAGGAGCTCTGTGTGTTAGGAGCTCTGTGTGTGAAACTGATGTCAAAGACCAAATATTTTTAAAAAGATGATTTTAGCACTCCTATAACTCAGGAGATTAGGAGAGTTTTAGGAGCTCTGTGTTAGAAATTGGGGGCACATGACTCACACCTGTAATCCCAGCACTTTGGGATGCCTGAGGCCAGGCGTTTGAGACCAGCCTGGCCAACACAGAAAAACCCAGTCTCTACTAAGAATACAAAAATTAGCCCACAGTGGTGGCGGGCACCTGTAATTTCAGCTACTCGGGAGGCTGAGACAGGGAGAATTGCTTGAACCCGGCAGGCAGAGTTTGCAGTGAGCCTAGATCACGCCATTGTACTCCAGCCTGGGCTACAGGGTAGGAGTCTGTCTCAAAAAAAAAAAAAAAGAAAAGAAAAGAAAAGGAAAGAAAAGAAACTGGGGGCACAAATATATATCATGCAAACATTGCATTTACATAAACAAGTGCATAAAATGAATAAGAATTTTCTAAAATTCTATACACAGTTTGCACCTCTGTTATTGAAAATAATGCAAAGATTAAATACATAGCATAACAAATAGTTTTACCACATTCTAGATATTTTGTAATCTCAAATTAACATCTAAAATTAATTCAACAAGTCCACCCATTGTCAGCTTGACATCCATATGCGTCAAACTTAATTTCCAAGTAAAGACAATAACAAGTTACTAGTTCTATCTAATATGATGATTTTATGCTGTGATTGTGATTTTGGGGATTTCAGGCATTAGTGATTTTTGACTTTAGGAATTTAGACTTTAAAGATTTGGACATTTGGTATTATTGCATTCAGCACTGTATTTTTCAGGAGTATGATTCAACCCCAAAATTGTTAGAAAAATAAACATTTAAAGGAAAAATATAAAATAAAAGATAAAGTGTCATCCTCATTATGGGACCATTTACATGTTTACCTGTGAAGGCAAATAAAAGTTTTGTTTTCACTGACAATTATTTGATAAAATTGAAAGTTACTTACAATTACACAATTTTCTCATACCACATAATAATGAAACTATGAAATCTGTTCATGAGGAATTAGTGTAGGAATCTGTTTGGTACTAAGGAAACCATTCATACTACTATTCATACTACTAGCGGGACAGAGAGATACAATGTAAGATATTTTTCCTCAATTGTTCACCTGGAAAAATCTTCTCATTACCTAGATGGTGAAACCTAAGCCCAAAAGTTGTAAGCGATGTGCCTAAACACCAATGCTTTCTAGTTGCTTCTCCAAGGGTCATCTAGAACACAGATTGCTTAAGGAATGCACAGCTCTAGTGCTCAGTATTATAGGGAGCTATTTAATCAATCACCGTTATCTATCAAGATAAGATTAACCATTTTTGTATATTTAACCCAGGTATCAAATGAATAGCTCAGACCGATCTCCTCTTTTGGTGGAGATAACTATTTTATAAGACTTTCTGTATATTTGGTAAACAGTACAGTGCTCGGTACACAGTTAATGCCCTCTATTTTTTCAATTAGCTTGAATACATCTCCTAAAGTTCTAATGTTTGAATATCTATTTTAATAAAGTTATACATAATGCTTTTTAAATAAAAACTACATCTATTAACATTGCAATAAAAAGGATTTGAATTGCAATAAAAATAATATAAATAATTAGCATACTCAATAACTTTCCCTGCAATACATCATAGATTTATTTGAGGATAATATGATTCCTTAAATCTCTATATAATAATGTATTTCAGAGTTTAAAATTGCATTCCACTCGAGGAATTTCAGAAACACAGTATACAACAATGCATTACATAGTATGCTTGGAATAAGCCAAGTTACAAGAAATAAAACTATCTCAGAGTTAATATTAGGAACAAATTGGTAAAACATTAATGAACATTATAGCCATTGTGTTTTATGTATCGAAATCTAAGCACTGAGATGCACAAATGCTTTCCGTGACTTAATTGAGAAAGGCACAAATAAGATGGGATTCCTCCAAGGTCAGTACTGAGAGAAGTGAAATATATGCAAGATAATCATACTGAATTTACACAATACAGAATAGGAAATATATATTCTTTACCTGTTCAGATTTTCAAATTGCCTCCAGTTAAGGATTTTTTTTTTTTTCCCTGTGGCGGAAAAAAAACAGCTTTTATTTAGCAAAAAAATAGATTTTTTTTTTTTTTTTGTGAAGATAACTGAAATGTCAAGAAAATGATGAGAAGGAAATTGCTTGGAAAATTGCAAAAGATAACATAGGCATGAAAACTGAAAAAGTTCTTAAAATGTCATAAAACTCTAAATAATGCCGAGGTGAGATTTTGCTAGTTTCATCACACTCTTTATATATACAAAACTTATTTCATTTTTGACTCACATTTTGATGTTTCATAATTAATTTTTATTATTTTGTCCTCAGAATATTTATGTAGTTATTTTGTCATTTAGTTTTATCATGATATATAAATTTTGAGTATATTTTAATAAAATCTTTATTTGAAGCTTGATTTGTTGAATTTCAAGCAATGTGGATAATAAATCTTGTTAGGGCTTTCATTTGGAACACTTCCCTGGCTTGTTATGTTTGAGAAAAAGCAAATTAATATCCTTTGTGAAATATGATGATAAAATTTTGAGAAATTATTTTTATTAAAAAGGTTAAGGATTCAAATTTTACATTCAAATTGCGCAATTCTTCAGTCCTCATTCTGTCAAAATTGCTTTTAAGTAATACAAAATATTCAAAATAGTTTTTTAGGATACTAATTTATATTTTTCAATAGATTAATAAATTCATAAATCCTCAAGCGAGAACCATTTGTGCAAAAATTGTTTAAACTAAAATTTAATATTTATTAATAAATAGGGCATTTTGGCAGCTTTTGAGCGTTTTAGAAAATATAGATAAGTTTAACATTAAATTTCCTTTCTCATAAGGTTTCCCATTCCTGATTTTGCCCAAATTTATTTTTCCAGTTCTTTTTTTTTTCTTTTTAATTAAAATTAAAGTTTAGCGCAAGTACAAGATTCCTGGGGTTGGTAACCCCAAAATGTGTATTTTTTTGCTCAATATTCTGAATCCTCAGAGCAAGTTGGGCAGCCAGTAATTCATGATGTCAGGCTGAATACCCATTACTTACTTTATTTGAAAACTTGCATTTGTGTGAACTTCACTTAAGTCAGTTTTAATGTAAATGATGGTTAAATAGAGTATTGTTTGTAAGGTACTGACAGTGTTTGTAGCATCCCATTTAACTTGATATTGTAAAATATGAAGACATTTCCTAAGAATAACAGTAGGTACTAAACTGTCACAAACCTGATCCATGATTTTCAATAAACTTTTTTTTTTTAATTCAGAATTACAGTTTATAAAGAACCAAGCACTCTCTTTGGAAAAGAAACTTTAATCTGTAAATGGTTAGAGAAATCAAAATCATTTTCTATTTTCAGAAAACTCTTTTGAAGATTAGATTTTAAATTTAAATGGTATTGATTTATTTTATTACTTCAATAAAAACTAGATCAGATAAATGAATAGGAAAACTTTGGACATGTCAGTTTCATTTACATAGTAAACATGATGTTTAGAAGAAAGTGTGTGGTTAATTTTCTTGATTTAACAATGCAAAATAGTTTTAAAGATTACCAAACATAGCATTAAAGGAGATTTTATTAGCTTGTGCACAAGGGAACTAGTCCCTAGAAAGGAAAAAGGAGTAGGCTGCTCCCTGAGGATGGTGTGCAGCTCAGAGTCTTTTCATAGGGAAGGGTCACTTCAGGGCATGTGTAAGAGGAGTTGTCTGGCACTTGTGCAGTTGCTCAACATGCTTCTTCATACATTGCGTGTAACATTGACATTTCAAATCTCTACCCCTCAGCATGAATCTGATCATTAAAATGATGAAAAGGTAACTTTAGGTTAAAGTCTAACTGCACATGTGGGGCTCCAGGGAAATGGTTAGCCCCTGAAAGAGAAACTTAACGATTAATAGCTTACTGAGCCTTTTGTTACTGATTGGCTGTGGGTTAGATAAGCTAGGGCTTGATTGAAGGGCTTTTATCCTTTTCCTTAGACCATCTTAAAATAGGAAATCAGCCAGCCCACCTGTCCCAAAACCCTGAAGAAATTTTATTTTCTTAATTCTTCAAAATACTTCAGATATATAATTTATTTTCTTAACTCTTCAAAATACTTCAAATGTATAATTTATTTTTTTAACTATTCAAAATACTTCAAATGTATAATTACTGAAAAAAAAATACAGTTTTCAAATAAGGCCAACACTCTTTCTTTATTTTAAAATTTCAAAAAAATTGTAGGGATGGCTCTCACTATGTTGCTAGTCTCTAAATGCCTAGGCTCAAACAATTTTTCTATCTTAGCCTTCCTAAGTACTGTGATTGCAGACATGAGCCACCGTACCAGGCCTCCTTTATCTTTTTAAAGATATATTTTGTTTTTGAGAAATTTATAGATTAAAAAATAATTTTATTTACTGTGGTTTCTTCATCCTTTGCCTGACTTTGTGAGATCTTTTTAAACGTAGAATTCACATATGAACATAAGATTCTTTTATTTATCTGGAATTTAGTTTTGGAATGGGGTAAGATATATATGTCTTTTTTAATATAAATAAGTAGATGATTATCTTAATAATAGTAAAGAGAACTTTACTAGTTCATTAAATGTGAAACAACAAATTTATCACAAGCAAAGCTGACATATATTTGCATATGTATATACACATATACTGATTCATCTGTCTATTTTGCATAAATGTCACACAGCTATGATATATATAAAATAATATGATCCCTCTCAGAAATGAAATATAGAACCCTGATTCAGATACAGATCCTGGAGAGATAATGGAACTTGCCTAAGATCACATAATTAGCAATATGATGTTTGAATCTTAACGCTACCAATTGCTAATTAGCAAGTTCCACTATCTCTCTGTTTTTAGATTCTCATCTTATAAAAAGGGTATAATAAGTATATCATATAAGATTGGCATAATGATTAAATGAATATATGTATAGTTTTTACAATGTTGTTTAGCACATTGCATTATAGGTGTTAACTCTTGTGTTATCAACAAATTTTCCAATTTTAAAATATTTTAATTCATTTTCTTTGTGAATCACATCATGGAATTCATAAAAATCTTTTGGAATTTTGATTGGGACTATACTAACTTTTGAAATTTATTTGATTTTGAAAGTAATCCTGAAATACATTTTCCTTCCAAAATATATTTTAACATTTTTTAAAAAGAGGAATAGTATTTGATTACTGATAATTTGGGATGTACCATTGTAAATATATTTTCTATGCCTGTGACAACATAAGCATATGCGCAGTCAACACATTGCATTATGCATTATAGTTGGTATTATTTTTCTTTTACATGAATAGTATATAGCTGTAATTCATCTTGGTCATAATTGATTGCTCAAAAATATGTCTTTCAGATATTTGTATTTTGTTTTAAAGCCTTCTTAATCCAAATATATTTTATTGACAAATATATAGAATGTTTCAAATAGACGGAAAAATGCTTAAGTTTTATGGTAGCTTGCATGCTTCCTTTTGTGCATATCTGTAAGCTATTCTTTGAGTAAATATAAAGAGAGAATTTACTGGCATTTTGAAACAATTAAATTTGTTTTAAAGACATATGACAAAAGATGTTAAATGTTTTCCTGTGGCCTAAAAAAGTGTCAGGTGTGAGAGATAGTGTTTCAAACATTGATTTGGCCTGAACCAGAGTTGGCTGATTAATTTGAGCAACGTGTGCACTTATAGCCTCTTCTTATTTGTATGTAAACTCTTTTATTACAAAACAAAATCAGATTTCAATGGTCGCACAAAGTAATGTAGAATTCAAGGTGAAAATATTTGTAACCATCACCCAGGTCAAATAGTCCCAGGCTGGGCACGGTGGCTCACACCTGTAACCTCAGCACTTCAGGAGACCCAGGCAGGCAGATTACGAGGTCAGGAGTTGGAGACTAGCCTGGCCAATATGACGAAACCCTGTTTCTGCTAAAAATACAAAAAAAAGTAGAACTTAGTTGGGTGTGGTGGCACACACCTGTATTCCCAGCTACTCAGGAGGCTGAGGCAGGAGAATTGCTCAAACTCAGGGGGCGGGGGTTGCAGTGAGCTGAGATCGCACCACTGACTCCAGCCTGGGTGACAGAGTGAGACTCTAAATAAAAAAAAAAAGAAAGAAAGAAGAAAGAAAGAAAGAAAATAGTCCCTCCATGTGATCTTTCCTAAACCTAATTCCCTTCTGTTCTCCAAAAGTAATCACTACTGTGAGTTTTCTATAAATGCCTTTCATTACTCTATACATTTAATTTCTCATTCTATATCACTAGATTTTATAGCTTACTTATGTGTCCCTTACTTTTGTGATAATTCTTTAATATGTCTATCTTTTAATGTGTATATTTTCTGTTGACCTCACTTTCAAACAATTTTTCCCTTGAAGTTCCTAGGCTATTTAACACATAGGGTTGAATTTTCTAAAAGCAACGCCCTTGTTTCTTTGTTGACTTTCTGTCTTGATGACTTGCTTAGTGCTGTCAGTGGAGTATCAAAGTCCCCCACTATTATTGTGTTGCTGTCTATCTCATTTCTTAGGTCTATTAGTAATCTTTTTAGACATTTGGGAGCTCCAGTGTTAGGTGCATATATGTTCAGGATTGTGATACTTTCCTGTTGGACAAGGTCTTTTACCATTATATAATACCCTTGTTTGTCTCTTTTAACTACTGTTGCTTTAAAGTTTGTTTTGTCTGATACAAGAAGAGCCTCTGCTTTCTTTTGGTGTCCATTTGCATAAAATGTCTTTTTCCACTCCTTTACTTTAAGTTTATGTGAGTCCTTATGTGTTAGATGAGTCTCCTGAAGGCAGTAGATAGTTGAGTGAAGAGTTCTTATCCATTCTGTGGTTCAGTATCTTTTAAGTGGAACGTTTAGGCCATTTACATTCAATATTAATATTGAGATGTGAGGTACCATTCCATTCATCATGCTATTTGTTACCTGTGTATCTTGTTTTTGTTCTTTAACTTGTATTTTGTTTCATAGGTCCTGTATGATTTATGTTTTAAAGAGTTTCTGTTTTGATGTGTTTCCAGGATTTGGTTCAAGATTTAGAGCTCCTTTCATACTTATTATTCATTTTATATTTTTCAGCCTGCTATCAATTTAAATACTTTGTGCATTTGTCATGTTTTTAATAATTTTCTCTTTACTTTGAAAGATTTTCCTTTAGCCCTTGTACTCCACCCAACAAACACACACATGCATACATACACATTTCTCTATATCCTCCTCTTCTTTTATCCATTTATTGTGAATTTTTAAGATTACAGCTTCAGGATTTTGGACATTGCAAATAGCTCTTCCAGATCTGTGATCCATGAAATAATTTTGGTTGTGTTATTTTTCACAGAACACAAAACCTTTGTCTTTTCTTTGTTGATTCTGTTTTGTGAGTATTAAATCTTTATCTCACTCAGTTCTACTTTTTTTTTAAGTTACTGTTTTGGTTTATTATCCATAATTGCAATCTCATTTGGTATAATCTACTGGGAACTTATTATTTATATGGTAATTATATTTTATAAAGTGATCTAGTTATGCAATGTCATCAGTGTTTTCTCCCACTGATTTTTTACACAGTATCTATCAGTTATTTTGTTGCCTTTGATATCTAGGTCCATTTCTGGGTTATGTGATTTTATTGTTTTATTTATTTGTTCCAGTACAATATTTTTATTATTATAACTTTGTAGGTTATTTAAAATCTGGTAGGGTAAATCCTGATATTTTCTCTGTTTAAAAAACTGTGTGTCTTATATTGTAAATTTTAATTTTTCTACTTAAATTTTGCATCTATTAAATTTCATATTGTTGAAATCATGACCAGAATTGCATGTAATATATACATTTTTAAAATCAAAGCTCATATAATTTAATGTTTATAATTCTACATATGAAAATGATATATTTTGTGTATATTAGAAAAACTTATACTTAATTATAATTCTTATCTTTCCCTTTACCTTAAATTCCAGGTCTTTATTTTCATTAATTTTTGATGGGTATTGCCCAGCAAATATCCTTTGTAAATTTTTTTAAAGGGACATACAGTAAATATAACTCTAAAATTTCCAAAGTATCTTTAGTTTGCCCATGTATGCCTTTGAAGAAATTTTTCTAAACTCTTCTGGCGTCTGTTGATGTTAACTTTATTTCCATTATGTTGAAATACATTGTTTTTATTTTTTGGAAGATTTTACTAGCATCTTCATTCTTATCAATCTACTTATTTAGAAATTATTAACAATTTTGTCTGTTTATGAAACTTTCAAATTTCAATTGGTTTTTGTAGACATGGATTTGCTTATGGATGTGGATAGATTTATATAGATAAGGATACACAGTTATCTAGCACAATATCTGTTTTTAAGTGATTCAACACATCTGCCTAATCCACATTAATTGAGAAACTCTGGTTTGTTTATATTTGTTTATTCTCACTCCTTTAAGAAAGTTTATTCCCTTAATTAAAAAAAAAAAATCAAAAATGGGTATCTGTAAGCTCTGACTTTACTTTTTTATTCCAAACATTTTAGATAGAATGTATTAACTGCTGTTACAAAATGCTCTAAAATCATAGAGATTTATTTAAAGAAGGGTTATTTCTCACTCATGTTATAAGACAGTATGAACTGGAAGAGAGGAACACTCTATGTCATCATTCAGGAAGCCAAGTTCCTTTCTTTTCGTGGTTCAGGCATCCTCGTGGTCCTCAGAATCCTCCCCTGGACCTTCTACGTTCATCAATAAGAAGAGTGATAAGAGAGCATTGCAGAATCCTACCAGATTTTTTTATGGCGTCAGACAAGTATCTGTTCACCAAACTGTGGAGAATTCTGAGGAATGTAATGTAGCTTTGGGCCCAGGAAACGTGAGGAATTAACTTTAATGAATAGCTACAGTTGTCTCAGTCTCAGTTTCCCTTTTTTGTCACCAAATGTGTCAGTATGCTTCGAGTAGAAAAGCAGAACCACTATGAGTGAAATACAGTTATGAATATATAATTGGGACTGGGCATGGTGGTTCACACCTGCAATCCCAGCACTTTGGGAGGTGGAGGCAGGCAGATCACGAGGTCAGGAGTTCGAGACCAGACTGAGCAACATGGTAAACCCTGTCTCTACTAAAAATACAAAAATTAGCCGAGAGTAGTAGTGTATGCCTATAATCCTAGCTACTCAGGAGGCTGAGGATAGGACAATTGCTTGAATCCAGGAGGTGGAAGTTGCAGTGAGCCGAGATGCACCACTGTACTCCAGCCTGGGCAACAAAGTGAGAGTCAGTCTCAAAAAATAAAAAATAAAATAAAATAAAATAAAGAACATACAATTGGGATTCAATCTTACACAAGTCTGAGAGCAGCTGTGGTGGTAGCATCCACTTATTGGATATGGAAAAAAGACACTAAACAAAGACTGAAGAGCTGCTGGTGAAGAAGTCTACAGAAGGCTGCTGTATCTGCATCTGGTGATTAATCTGAAGTTGTTGTAGGTAAGCCATACAAGTAGACAAGAAAGTAAGCTCAAGCAAAATAGGGATAAAGTAGAATAGACAGGATGACCAAAAAAAAAAAAAAAAAAATTGGAATCTACAAAGACAAAGTGCAATTTCTGAGAATGAGCTGGAACCCACTTCTGTGTCTCCTGATATTTGACATTGACAACATGAAAGACTTGCAAAAAATACTAAGTGCCCTTTTTCACAGAACTGCACATGTGCTTAATCTGGGACTCATACTAAAGGAGTAGATCTTGCAGGTGTAGAAGGACCTGTAATCTAGTTGTCTAACTCAGAGCCAGATTAGTAAATGTGAGCTGCAGTGACGCCTTTGGCTCTGTATTGATTGTTGAGAAAATTTGCTGCTCCTTTACTTCCACTTTTTAAATCTAGCACAAATTTCTCTTGTGGCCAAGTCTAACCTAGAACCTGATGAATGAAAATCAGACAATATAATTGCAATTTAACTTCAACTAACCACAAAATAATTTACAATGATTTTGAAAACCCCACTGTACTATACAGATATATCATTCTGACTCTGTGGTTACAAAATTACATTGGCAAAATAATTGTTTTATGTGCCTTGAGGTTCTTCATATTAATACATTCTTATGCTATAGACTCAGTAGTGCCCGTCAAGTATATAATTACATATAAACCCCATTTAAAAAAGTCACAGGAGCCCGGGTGCAGTGGCTCATGACTGTAATCCCAGCACTATGGGAGGCTGAGGCAGGAGGATCACCTGAGGTCACGTGTTTGAGACCAATCTGACCAACATGGTGAAACCTCGTCTCTAATGAAATTACAAAATCAGCTGGGTGTAGTGGCACATGTCTGTAATCCCATCTATCTGCAAGGCTGCAGAAGAATCGCTTGAACCCAGGAGTCAGAGGTTGCAGTGAAACGAGATCGTGCCATGGCACTCCAGCCTGGGCAACAAGAGTGAAACTTTGCCTCAATAAATAAAATAAAATAAAAATGTCACAGGAGAGAAAACAATGCCTCATTTATTTCTAGACTCATGGAGGGGAAGTATCATTGACACAGTTGAAAAATCATAACAACATTTTATAATTTTATTAATTTCATTATTTTCCTTAAAACTAACTTTTCAAATTCTGCAATCTTAAAGAATGTAAAGCTGTAGACTCTTTAAGACGTAAGCCTCTTAAGTTCAGCAAACTTTCCTAACAAAGTTTGCTTGCCAAGCAATTTTTCACCAGTTCTCACAGCTATCTAAACACAGCTCCTTTTTTCAGTATCTGACCTAAATGTATTTTCTTTAAATGGAAAGAACTTAAAGAACAAGGCCTCAGGGATATGGTATTACTTGAGCCATTCACTTTGAGACAAAGGAAACATAAATTCATTCTTTCCAAGGTAGTGGGGGTTTGGGAGGCACTGTAAATTGTTTTGTGATAGATGAACCCTAGGAAAATACATTGGCTGTGGAAGAACAATCAAAGAAACTATATTCGAGTAAAGAAATACACCCTAGGGTACATAGAGACATTATGTTATGAAGCTAGTGGGTTATGACCCTTCTATGTATGGCAAGGTTGAGACAATGGTTAAGATACTATATATAGTGCCATAGTATCTGAAAGATGCCAAATCCTTACAACCAGGAAAATGTCAACAGAGTCGAGGTAATCATATAACCCAGATACTACAGCCAGGCAGGATGACGAATGATTACTTTAAAATATAAATGGATATATTAATATCTCACAATTCTGAAAAAAATACACTCTTATGTAGTGCTTTAGAATAATCAATTTTTCACATATTTGCTATTATAGGGAGAAAGAAACATTTGTCATTCATCCCGGCTTTCTCTTTCTGGGTTTGTAGGTTATAACATTCATCATAGCTGATGAAAATAGAAAACAAAGAAATATTTTGCTTTACATTTTTCCTGTGTTGTTTCTCTTCAGCAATCACCTAATTTTGCTTTGAAATTTGATTTTTTCTTTATAATTTCTCAGCTAAGTGAAGTCACATAATATTGTAACTGATGTTAATTAAGAGAAAGGAGGAAAAGACGATGGCAAAAATGGAACATTTATATATAAATGGAATCACATATAATGTTATATAACTTATGCAATTATATATTGTGTGTTATATATAATGTGTATATATAACTTATAAATATATTAACATATAAACAGATACATGTTTACATTTCTAAATATACAAATTATCTGTTTACATAAATGTATAAACAGGTTATATACATGTAATATATTAAAATATATATTCACTTTCTTTTTCACATTCTTACTTGAAAAATAGAGAACTATTTTCCTCTAGTTCAATGTGAGGTGATGCAAAAACAAAATGGGAATATGTGGGGTTCTTGTGACTACATTTCTGTTGATGGATTGATGAGACTGAGATAAAAAAAAAAAAACAGATCCATTTCTGAATGATTTTTCAGGGGTTGTTTTATTCTGATTTGGGTTTAGCTGAGAAAAATTAAAGAGAAAAGACTCTGTGTATTCTAATACAAGGAGGTTAAATAAACACCCTTGAGTAGGGAAGAAATTTTCCCTTTATCCTTTAACTGTACTTAACTATGTTATGGAACAGGAAGTAATGAAAACAGCTTCTCCTTAGAAGAGCAGTGCTAATACAATGTAGCATAGTTTGACATAATTTCCCAGAAATAAATACTAATTCATGTACAAATTTTATATTACCACAAAAGAATAATAGTTGAACAAGGGACTGAATTATTCAAGAAGGAAATACATACTCAGGTCATCAGCCCAAGACATACCCACAAATATAAGCATGCATGAAATAACAGGTGGAATAAAGTTAAAATTACTATATATAATTCTTATATACACAATATATAGAATATATTACTGTTGTGTTTAAAAGCAGAATCAACCAAAATAAGATTAACAGATTTGCCTCTATAAACATGTAAAAGTTTCTGTCAAAATAATAACCACAGAACCAAAATGAACTTATAATTAAAATGAAAGGACCAACACTAATTTAGGTAAAAAAATTTTGCTACAAGTATGAAGATGATCAATATTTATAATAAATAAATTCATATCAATCAATAAAGACACTGATACAAGCTTAACAAGAAAAAAAAACACAGATCAGAAAGAGAACATCTATATAAAAACAAAGGACTCTCACATATTTTTCAATGTTCAGCTTCAGGAAATTAATAAAATCAAGTAACAATCACTAAAAATATTTCTGTACCTAGAAAATTAACAAAATTTGGAAACATTATAATATTATAATATTTAATTCCAATTATTAATGCCAATAAAGATAGTTTCGGCCGTGCATGGTGGCTCATACCTGTAATCCCAGCACTTTGGGAGGCTGAGTCAGGAGGATCATGAGGTCAGGAGACCAAGACCATCCTGGCCAACATGGTGAAACCCCATCTCTACTAAAAATACAAAACTTAGCCAGGCGTGGTGGCTCGTGCCTGTAGTCCCTGTTACTATGAGGCTGAGGCAGGAGAATCGCTTGAACTTGGGATTCAGAGGCTGCAGTGAGCTGATATCATGCCACTGCACCCAGCCTGGGCAACAGAGTGAGACTCTGTCTCAAAAAAAAAAAAAAGATAGTTTCAAGTAATATTAGTAGGAGTTATATTTGTTAAAACATCTTCTAAAGTTTTTAGTCTATTAATTCATTAATTATATTTAGTGTGATAATTTTACTCCTGATAAATCTATTGTTGAAACTAGCTAGAACTGCCAATCAGTGTCAGGAAAATATTCTAAGACTTAGAAATGGGCAAAAGAGACTACTGAGTATCCTTTTGTAGATACTTTATAATAGCCTCTTCTAAGATAATCTGATAATATAAGGAAATTAATTAGAATGTGAACCTTAGTATTTATTAGGATATAAGTATCTGCATTTTTGATTTTCATTCCAATGTCCAGTCTAGTTGATAGCTCTGTAAGTGTACAAGCTGTGTTGTTGAATAATAATAACAATACAAATTAGTCTTATCCTTAGCAATGCAAATGGATGCCATCCACTACAGATAAAATGGTTTATCACCTCAAAAACATAACCCTAACCATTACATTTTATATTATCAGAGGACACTAAACAAAATTACATTATTAACATATTAAGTTGAGCATTTCTAATTGTTTTTATTTATCTCTGGTTTTTAAATTTTCCTTTGCAGTACTTAACATCTTAATGGTTTCCTCATTGATCAACAAGTTGAACAAAATATTTGGTGAGTGATTGATGATATTTGCCTGACACTCATATTGTAACATTTTGAAAAGTACATTTTAACAAAAGATTATGCTCTACAATATGCATTGTAATTTTATTTACAATAATAATTTTATAATAACCAACTGTAATAAAATGGATAAAGGTAAGATCTTAGGATGGAGCAACATACTTGAGAATTTGTAATAACCTTGAAACAGTCTTATAATATATGGTAATTAAAAGTAAATATCACATTAGATTTGGAAAAAGAGGGAGTCTAGCAATACATACATCAACGCTAATAGAGTTTTTCTCTTGTTGGTGATTTATTTTTCTTTTCTGCATTTTTTCATTTTATATTATAATCAAGTTTTATACTTTATTTTATTCACTAACCTTATTTTAACCTTACGTCTAAAAATACTGTTGATTAGAAATAAGGTAATAGAAATATAAGATATCATATACTTTTGCTAAACAAATGCTGTATAATGTCTAATTAGTCAATAGTGAGGTCTTTGTCTAAGAGGTTAGATGTTACATTTACAAAAAAATATGCTATGCACACTTTTCTAAACACAATGGTCTACTTTATAGTGTAATTTAGAGAGGCACTTCATAAAGATATCACTCACAATCCTAATAAATACATACCCTGCTTCATTATGATTTTCTAAACCCACACTAATATTCTAATGGATAACTTTAGAATCTCTGCAGCTAAGTTAAGACCATGGATTCAACTACCTTCAGGAAAACCTGAACCCAGACAGGAAAAAAATCTTCTGCATCAAATTGAGCTTTGTATTCTCTGTATAAAACAAAACATTATTGGCTTTCCTCAAGACATGTAAAGTCCCTTTGGTAGTTTCATACTACCTTATTTAGATCATTAATTTTCTGAGGATAAATGTGTTTTTCTCATGTTCACGTGTGCCTTCCAAGCACTCTCTATAGATAGTCTTAGAGTGTTTGAAATTTATGATATCAAATTTGAAGAAACTATTCATATAATTCATAATTAATTATGGCTATAAACAGACCATGTGAAGAAGTCACACAGGACATTAACATAAGGGAGAAATTGAATCAAGTATTAGCCATCAGCAATGAATTTGGGCCCAAAATAAAACAAGACTGAATTACCCATGTCAAAGATGAATTCAAAGAAAATATATGTAATGGGAGAATCAGCAAAACATTTACATATTAACATAATTTAAAAAGGAAATGAAGTGACAGATAACATTTCATGGTAAAGAAGGAAAGAACCTTTTGTAGAAGTGATATATTCAAGAAAGAAAATATTTCCCTCCTCTACTAAATACTTCTAACTCAACACAGTGGAAAAGGTGATGTAATAAGAATTGCAAAATCAATTAAAAGAAAACTGATTAGGATGAAAAAGCAAAATTATATAATTTTAAAAAATCTATTTGACTCCAAAAAGATCATTATTATATACTCAATAGAGGAACAAAAATCATCAGGCAGAAAACTCAATCAGATAATTAGAAAAGGTTCCTGGTAATGATAAATGCACAGCAAAGAATAAAATAATTGGAGGAGATAGTAGTTTTCAAAGATAGGTAATCGAGACAGATCACAGACACTGAGGGTATTCTATAACTAGACAGAAGATTAACTATATACCAACAATCTTAAAAGTGTTAAAGATAAAAAATTGTCTTAAATGAAGAAATAACAGAATCTACACATTTAGGACAATATATCACGCTAATGAAAAATTCAATTCAGTCTAATCAACACTACTTAGATTTTGTCTAAGTTTTTTCTTTTTTTAAGCAAGAAGGAAAAAACATCAAGTCCATAAAAGAGAATGTGTCAGATGGCTGCATAGCCTGTATATACACATTCAAAAAAGTTAAGTAAGGTCTGAATGAAGTAGCTTTGAACTCAATACTTTTCCAGTCAAATTTCCTTTCAGTCATAAATGCAACATAGAAATTTTTAAACAGTCAAGGCCTTGGGGCACAGTTCTATTTCTTCTCTCATCCTTTTCTTTCTGCACCTTTTATCTTAAACAAAGGGTAACATTTTTCTCCAGTCTGGGAGTTGGCATATGTAGGGTATAAGGGAATATTTTAACCTTGTGTTAATTCTATAGCCTTTTAATCTATGTTAGAAATCTTCTGCAGCCTCCTATAGATTAAGCAGTTTGGCACAGCAAATTTAGTTTTAATTATACTTTTTGCCTTGGTGCATCCTCCCTCTGAGGTAAAGAATACGAAGTGATTTATCTGATTTTATGATGGTGGGGTGGGGAAAATAATTAGAAAAAACAGGAGCAAATTTTAATCTCAAAGAACTAACACACAACAATCTATTAATAATAAATATTTGCATCCTTATTATATCAATCAAGGTCCCATCAGGAGGCAAAATTATACCAGTAATTTGAACAGGGAAAATTCAATGTCAATGTGTTAAATAGTAAAGGGGAATTAGCTACTAATAAAAATAAACATACATTTATAAGAAACAGGAATAGCAGATATGAAGGTACAGCTAGAACTATTGGGGCTGAAGTACATTACCTAAGGAAGAAAAAGACTTGGGAGAGTCACCAACCTCCTATCTTTAGTATCCTGAAGCTAAAGTTAAAATATGTTAAATAAATTTAATCTCTTACCTCCGATACCCTAAAGCAGAGCTTATTGCGTTAGCACACTTCATAACAAAGTTAACTGAAGAGAAACTTGCTGTGGTGGACAGCAGAAAGCTTCCCACTGGGGTGCTGGCTAGACTTGTTTGGAATCTACTCAATAAAATATTGTAAAAATTCCCTGGAAGTCAATGGTGTGCCATAGCCCATCTGGAGTATTGCAAAGGAGAAAAAAAAGGGTGAATTTTAACAAAGAGCCAGTAAGTTGATAACTAACTAGTAAACCCATAGAAATAATTACTATATCCAAACTTTTTCTCCTAAAAAATTATAACTTGTACATCTATACTACATTGAGTTTACCATAACCAAAACTGCAACACTAAAAATAGAACAAGACTATATGAATATTTTCTCAAAGGTTACTTTGAGTTAATAAATCAAGACCCAGGGTGAAAGTTTCTTCTTTTTAAATATGAGGACAACTAATTGTTCCCACTCCATCATCACATGAAGAAGTTCCTTCTAGATTCTACTTTCTTCATTCTTCTGCAAGCCCTCCTCCTTCTACTCCCTCTCCCCATTTTTTAAATTTTAACATTTCTATGTGTCTCCTGATTTTTGTGTTAGCTGCTGATATGATTTGTTTCTGTGTCCTTAACCAAATTTCATCTCGAATTGTAATCCCCATAATCCCCATGTTTTGAGGGAGGAACCTGATGGGAGGTGATTGAACCATTGGGGCTGTTTTCCCCATGCTGTTCTCATGGTAGTGAGTTCTTATGAGGTCTGATGCTTTTATAAGTGTTTAACAATTCCTCCTTGACATGCTCTCTCTTGCCTACTGCTATGTAAGATGTGCCTTGCTTCCCGTTTGCTTTCTGCCATGTTTGTAAGTTTCCTGAGACCTCTCCAGCCATGCAGAACATTGAGTCAATTAAACCTCTTTTCTTTATAAGTCACCCAGTCCGGGTATTTCTTTATAGCATTGTGAAAATGAACTAAAACACCCACCTAACATGTGACTCTGATTTTACTATTTTTTAGCCCCTAGTGAGTTAGGATTAGTAATTATCAGCTTTATTTTGGTGACTGTTCCTAGTCTCTCCTCTGGAGGGTATAGAAGTAAATGTTCCAATATATTTTCCTATAGGTCAAGGTTATTCCATGGAATTATTTTATCTTGTCCTTCTCCATTCTCTTTCCACACTTGATAAATAGGATAATTTCTGAATATTTCTGAAATGATGCCAGAATGCGTGCGGAAGATATCTAAAGTGTTTACAGCACAATCTTCCCTTTCTCTGCAACTACCAAGGCCCTGTGTGACGCTAATAGTGAGAACAGAAAGGATTTGAAGTTTAGTGGAATATATATATAATGGTTGGAAGTCAACTATTTCTTCATGTTCTATGATCAACATAGAAGTCACACTTCAAGATTGGGGTTAAGTAACAAGGATTCTGTCTTATACATCATCCTCCCCAGAACCTAAAACAGTGCCTGAAATATTTAGTGCTTAACTGTTATACATTGAAGGCCAGGTGCAATGGCTCATACCTGTAATCCCAACACTTCGGGAGGCTGAGGTGGGCAGATCACTTGAGGTCAGGAGTTTGAGACCAGCCTGGCCAACATGGTGAAAACCCATTTCTACTAAAAATACAAAAAAAAAAATTAGGTGGGCATGGTGTCAGGAGCCTATAACCCAGCTACTTAGGAGGCTGAGACACGAGAATCTATTGAACCTGAGAGGCAGAGGTTGCAGTGAGCCAAAATTGCCCCACTACACTCCAGCCTGGGTGACAGAGAGAGACTCCATCTCAAAAAAAAAAAAAAAAGTTGTACGTTGAATAAGTGAATAATAATTTTATTTTTTCATTTATTCCATATTCTGTCATCTGTTTTTCCAGTTATTTTCAAATAAATACTAATGCTTGTGGAACTCTGGTGGTCTCTGCCTCTTCTTGAAATGCTACAGCTAAAATAGAGAATTATCTTGCTCACCATAAGTCATTAAGCTCTTTATATTATGCTCTTCAGTTTACTCTAGCCTTTATTTTTTTTTGGTGTATCTGTATTTTTCATTCTTTCTTTTTAAATTACGGAATTACCGAGTAGCCAAGTTAAGCCTAAGAATGGAGGCTCTACACTGTCACATTTAAAGGCCACTGGCAGCTCATGATCCATTTTAATTTTTGCTTTCTTTCTACCTTTTTACTATTTGATTATGTATCCAGGGCTCCCTCATTTTTGTTTGTTTTACTTAATTTTGTTTTTGTGTTTAATAGAGATATTTATCAATCAGTATATGTATCATTTTGTTTATGCCAGCCTCTGCTTTATTTTTCTTGATACAGTTTATCCACACAACATGCCTTCTCTAGAGTGAGCATAAATTTGAATTTTTACCCAGCAACTTATTAATTTAGGACCTTGGGAAAAATAGTTAACTTAATTTCCAGTGAAATTAATCTGGAGCTAAGTCTCTTATTGAAAGAGTTACTTCTATAACGAACATTCATGACATATATTAATAGTTATTACTATTTGTAAATGCTGAGCATTCCTTTATTATTTAATGACATGTATTTAAATTCAACTAATATGCTTGTCTTATTAAAAAATTAAGTTTATACATTGTTCTTCCAAGTACTATTGCGTTGAGTTTTTCTTGTTTTGTTTGTTTGTTTTGGTGTGTTTTTGTTTTCTTTTGCTATCAAGAAAGGGGAAAAGCAAATAAAACTTTGCTCGTTGATCAAGGGTTAAACAAATGAATAAAAACAGTTGAATATCACCAAGGAGATTTCAAGAGAATCTCATAGTTATAAACAATTAAGAAATCCCTCTGATTAAACTCCACATGATGTGATCAGTGGCAATGAGAAATTGTTAGTAAATGTCTTGATTAATTCAGAGACAAATCTTAAAGCAAGTGAGAGTAAATAATCAAGTTACTTTGCTGTTCTAACAAATTGGTGATATATTTGTTCAAGAAATATGAGATTCAATAAAAGATGAGAACTCTTAAGTATGCTGCTTCTAGTCAATGCTCTCCAAATTAGAGGCCAGAAGATTCTTCCAGGTGCAGTTACAAAAAAGTCAATCTCCACCTGGTTTCTAAATTATACATCCTTCCTGAATGAAAAGTCATCAGCCTAATCTGTTACCAAGCACACAATTGTTTTTAACAGGACGAGCATAATATGTTTGAGAGAACATGCTGTGGGTCTCCTGTCGATAGTCATCTGAAACTCTGGTTTCTTAATATTTGGCCAACAGCATATTGACTTGGTTTGCTGGATTTTTACATTATAATTTTTTTAAAATTTCCCAAATACCTATTGATTTAAAGATAGAACTTTTATTTTTAATTAACCTGCTGGTCTTGGCCTATTCTAAAAGATAGGATAATGAATTTTAGCCTCTCAAAAATAGAAATATCTCTGTAGAATTTTCTATTTAATTATTAGCAAAATTAATCCAACTTCAGATTGAAATTTGATATTAATTTTATATTTGTCTGGTGCATATTTTATAAACTAATTTTATTTAAATATTACATTTATATAATCTTCATACATCATGACCAGGTGAGGTTATTCTAAAAATGCAAAGGTACACAAGACAAGGATGCCCTGTCTCACCACGCCTATTTAACACAGTATTGGAAGCTCTGGCAAGGGCAATCAGGCAAGAGAAAGAAGTAAAGGATATTCAAATAGGAAAAGAGGAAGTCAAATTGTCTCTGTTTGCAGATGATATGATTGTATATTTAGAAAACCCCATCGTCTCCGCCCAAAATCTCCTTAAGCTGATGAACAAATAGCAAGTCTCAAAATCAATGTAAAAAAATCACAAGCATTCTTATACACCAATAACAGACAAAAAGGGGGCCAAATCATGAGAGAACTCCCATTCACAATTGCTACAAAGAGAATAAAATACCTAGGAATCCAACTTACAAGGGATGTGAAGGACCTCTTCAAGGAGAACTACAAACAACTGCTTAAGGAAATAAGATAGGACACAAACACATGGAAAAACATTCCATACTCATGGATAGGAAGAATCAATATCGTAAAAATGCCCATACTGCCCTCAGTAATTTATACATTCAATGCTGTACCCATCAAGTTACCATTGACTGACTTCACAGAGTTGGAAAAAACCACAATACATTTCATATGAAACCAAAAAAGAGCCTGCATAGCCAAGACAATCCTAAGCAAAAAGAACAAAGCTGGAGGCATCATACTACCTGACTTAAAACTATACAACAAGGCTACGTAAGCAAAAGAGCATGGTACTGCTATCAAAACAGATACGCAGATACATAGACCAATGGAACGGAATAGAGGCCTCACAAATAATACCACACATTACAACCATCAGATCCTTCACAAACCTGACAAAAACAAGCAATGGGGAAAGCAGTCTCTATTTAATAAATGGTGTTGGGAGAACTGCCTAGCCATATGGAGAAAACAGAAACTGAAACCCCTTCCTTACACCTCATACAAAAATTAACTCAAGATGGGTTGAAGACTTAAATGTAAGACCTAAAACAATAAAAAATACTAGAAAAAAACTGTAGGCAATACCATTCAGGATATAGGTGTGGGCAAAGACATCATGACTAAAACACCAAAAGCAATGGCATTAAACACCAAAATTGACAAATGGCATCTAATTAAACTAAAGAGTTTTTGCACAGCAAAATAAACTATCATCCAAATGAAGAGGCAACCTACAGAATGGGAGAAAATTTTCGCAATCTATCCATCTAACAAAAGTTTAATATCCAGAATCTACAAAGAACTTAAACAAATTTATAAGAAAAAAAAAAAAACCTCATTAAAAAGTGGGCAAAGGATGTGAACAGACATTTCTCAAAAGAAGACACTTGTGCAGCAACAAACATATGACAAAAAGCTCATCATCACTGATCATTAGAGAAATGCAAATCAAAACCACAATGAGATACCATCTCACACCAGTTAGAATGGCAATCAATAAAAAATCAAGAAGCAACAGAGGCTGAAGAGGACGTGGAGAAATAGGAATGCTTTTACACTGTCGGTGGGAATGTAAATTAGTTCAACCATTGTGGAAGACAGTGTGGTGATTCCTCAAGGACCTGAAACCAGAAATACCATTTGACCCAGCAATCCCATTACTAAATATAAACCAAAGGATTTTAAATCATTCTACTATAAAGACACATGCACACATATATTTATTATAGCACTGTTCACAATAGCAAAGACTTGGAACCAACTCAAATGACCATCAATGATAGACTGGATAAAGAAAATATGGCACATATAAACCATGGAATACTATGCAGCCATAAAAAAAAGATGAATTCATGTCCTTTCCAGGGACATGGATGAAGCTGGAAACCATCATTCTCAGCAAACTAACACAAGAATAGAAAACCAAACACTGCATGTTCTCACTCGTAAGTGGCAGTTGACAATGAGAACACATGGACACAGGGAGGGAAGCATCACACATCAGGGACCTTCAGGGGTGGGTGGCTAGTGGAGGGATAGCATTAGGAGAAATACTTAATGTAGATAGTGGGTTGATGTGTGCAGCAGACCACCATGGCACATGTATACCTATGTGATAAACCTGCACGTTCTGCACATGTATCCCAGAACTTGAAGTATAATAATAAAAAAGAAAAAAATGCAAAGTTAGTTCAATATTTTGAGATCAACAAATATAATTACAATGTTAATAGAGTTCAGTAGGAAAAAGTTGTATTATCTTCATTGATATAGATAAGGCATTTGTCAACATCCAATACTTTTTTTCTATTAAAAAAGCCTCAATAAAATAAGAATAGACAAATATTTTCCTATGTGTAATATGCACTATAAATATTTATATATTACATATAAATTCATATGTGTATTTAGTATGAAAAGCAGTATCTTAGTTGGGAAATGATGTAATTAGGAGTAAGGCAAGGATGCTCTTTATCTTCCTAACTATTTAGTGTTATGTGGAGGTATTACAGAATGCCATTTGACACAACAAAACAGATTAGAGGCATAATAATTGGAAAGGTTAGATGGTATAATTGCATGTGGAAAATACAAATTATTCAAGGGAAAAACACTACCAAAGCAAAGAGAATTAATAATATAAGAAATTATAAAATCAACATAACAATAAAAAATTTTTATAGGAATGATGAAAATTTGTCTACAGATAACAGAAAAGAAAAATTGAAAACAAAACAGAATAAAAACTGTAAATGCAAACTTAATTAAAAATGTGGATAACATATATGAAACCTGTAATAAAGTGCTCTTGAAAGGCAGAAGACTTGAACAAATGCTAACACATACTATGTTCCTGGATAGGTAGATATAATGTCGTAAAAATATCACTTATCTTTAAGTTATAACCAGAATTTTCTTCCGAGCGATAGCAATGGATTACAAGGTTCATCTGGAAGAAATCTGCAAGGATAAAAAGGGAAATTATGATGAAAGAGAATCAATGAAGTGGGAAAAGATTGATACTAAAACATAAAATCTCTGTAATTAAAACACGACATTTGCACATGATTAGATAATAAAACCAATACAATATAAAATCCAGAAAGTGGCCAGGCACGGTGGCTCACACCTATAATCCCAGCACTTTGGGAGTCTGAGGCAGGCAGATCATTTGAGGTTAGGAGTTCAAGACCAGCCTGAACAACATGGTAAAACCGCTTCTCTACTTAAAATTCAAAAATAAAAATAAAAATAAAATAAAATAAAATATAAAATCCAGAAAGTGACCAGTTTTATATAGACATACAATAAATAATAATGTTTTTTTCAAATGAATAGTGAAAATATGCTACTTTTAACAAGCGATGTTTGGATAACAAGAAGGCATAAAAATGGAAAAATAAAATTAGATTATTGTTTTTATATCATGCTCCAGGAAACATTTTAAATAAATGAAACATTTTAATGTAACATACCAGAAAATACAAGTTCTTAAAGACAATGTGAGTCTATGTCTCTCTGTTCCAGTTATTATGTGTGTGTTAGAGCCCAATGTGAGTCTATATCTCTCTGTTCCAGTTACTATGTGTGTGTTACAGCCCAGGCACCAGAGAAGTAAGTGAACAAATCTTAAGGTGATTTCTGCCCCCAGCCTTTAAGTGTTCCAACAGAGATCACCAACACCATTGTGAAGCAGAGACACATTGTCCCAACTCTGCCCTGTTCAAATTTCTGGCCCCTAGTATGCATGAACATAATAATTTATTTTTTATTCTATTAAGTTTTGGGAAAATTTGTCTTTTCATACTGCCAGAGAAATTGGGAAAGTGTTTGATATTTGGTAGCGGGGTGCTGGTTTAACAAAAATAAAAAAAAAAAAGTAGTAGTAACTTCAAAATCAGATAGTGGGTAGAAGCTGGAAGGACCATGAAGATGGTATTAGTGGAAGCCTAGTGGCCCTCAAAGAGGCTGTTAGTAAGGGCTTGACAGAAAGTGAAGAAAATGATATTGAAAGCTGGAAGACAGGGTCACTAATTAGGAAATAGCAAAAAGGTAAGAAACATTGTCTCCTATAATGTCGTCACTATGGGAACATCATAGAGTGTAGTCACATAAACCTAGAGGATCTAGCCTAATGCATACCTACCCGATATATTATAGCCTCTTGCTCCTAGATAGTGTAGCCTCTTGCTCCTAGACCACAAACCTGTACTGCATGTTGCTAACTGAATACCACAGGCAATTGTAACACAATGGTAAGTACTTGTGTATCTAAACATAGAAAAGGTACAGTAGAAATACAGTATTTCAAGATGTTGTGGCAAATTAACCCTATCTCCTAATCCTCCAGGAAAACACCTGCAACTATAGCACATAAAATATAGGTGAAGTTGTACTATATTCTGACAAATTGATTATTTGCCTTGGAACATATTAAATTAAGACAAAAAAGTCTCCATTTTTGACCCTTATTCTTTGAAAAAATATTTTTACATAATCCTTGGCATTTCTTAAAAGAAAGTTTGTTTTCTGACTATTGTTAATGATAACTTGAAAGAGGAAACTTTGAGGATACCTAAATTTGATTTTATGTAAACATAATTCTTGTTTAGTTTATCATATAATGTAATTTTGAGTAGATGAGTACTGACTTTCCAGGCTCCTTAGCAACCATGCTAAAGAAATCATTGAGCCATATCCCCTTAAAACTTCAGCATGGGTGAAAACATTCAATGCTTGTCTTTCTATGCCTGACTTATTTCCCTTAACATAATGATCTGGAATTTTTCTGACTACGTAAAGAACCATAACCATTTATGTGTATGCAAAATTAGAAATTCGGTTTTCAGAATGTTTCTTGATCATCCAGGCATTTCTCTTTTCTCTTTGTAAGACCAAACAGGAGTTACAGAAACCCAATCAGTTAAGATGATTCTGACTGGAGAGTTATAGAATGAGAACAAAGAAAGTTACAAAATAATAATGATGAAACAATAAAATGATGTGTTCTTAAAATGAAAGTAAATTGATAGAGTTGATATATATTTGTATATTAAGTTGTGACTTTAGTGAGGCATGAAAAGAATAAATGTTATAGGAGCTTCGAAATCATATATAATTTATAATTATTACATATATAATTTTTTATAAATGTATATAACAACTACTGCAATCTACAATTATTTACACCTGTAGAATAATTTTTTGAACAATGAGTGAATAATACATATGAACAGTAGTATACATATTAATAATAGAACGATATATATATAGTCATGCCTTGGAATACGTGGTGGATTTTTCCAAGATCCAAGATCCTTGTGTATACCAAAATCAGCTTATTTATTTATTTATTTAGAGATAGGTTCTCACCCTGTTGCTCAGGCTGGCACACAGTGGCACAATTACAGCTTACTGTAGCCTCAACCTCCCAGTCTCAAGTGATCCTCCCACCTCAGCCTACCAAGTAGCTAGGATCACAAGTGGTACCATCATGCTCAAGATAATTTTTTATTTCTTGCAGAGAGTGAGTCTCCTGATGTTGTCCAGGCTACTCTCCAGCTCCTGGTCTCAAATGAACCTCCAGCCTTGGCCTCCCAAACACTGGGATTACAGGCATGAGCCACAATGGCCAGCCTCAAAATCAGCTCTTATTCAAGTCCTTAGTTGTCCCTGTGGAATCCATTTATATGAAAAGTCAGCTCTCTGAACACATAGGTTTTGCATTCCATGAGTTGTTTATTTTCTATTTGTGTTTGATTGAAAAAAAAAATCCTTATAAGCCGAACCACATGGTTCAGACCTTTGTTGTTCAAAGGTCAACTATATCTTTTCATTTGCCACAAAGCTGCTTTCCTCAAGATATGTTCGATGAAATAATAACTTACATGTATTCAGAAACTGGGGCACCCTTTGTTATTCTGTGACATAGATAAATATGATCTTACATTTTACTTTTGAAATAATCAAGATTTAAATATTTGCCCCGAATTTTATCTACAAAGAAATAGAGCTGAAGTTTGAATTTGGCAGCATATGTTAGTTGCTAGAAATTTAAGTGAAAAGGTGTCTGTGGTAAAATTAATTTGGGACAGAGTTTAACAACATTGCACATGTTCCTTCATTGCTGAAATTTTCAGTCTTTAATACACTAATGCATATTGTGTGTATGTAAGAAACATATAATATGCAGACTTGCTCAGATTTATTATATTAGATCATTCTTGAATTGCTAGAAAGGAATACCTGAGGCTTAGTAATTTATAAAGAAAAGAAGTTTAATTGGCTCACGGTTCTTCGGGCTTTACAGGAAGCATGGTACTGGCATCTGCTTCTGGGAAGGCCTTGGGAAGCCTACAATCATGGCAGAAGGTGAAAGGGGATTGGGCATATCACATGACCAGAGCAGGAGCAAAAGAGAGAGAGTGGGGTGAGAGGTGCCACACATATTTAAATAACCAAGATGGCATGTGAAGTCAGTGCAAGAACTCACTTATCACCATGGGCCCAAGCCATTCATGAAGGATGATGCAAACACCTCCTACCAGGCCCCATTTCCAACATTGGGAATCTCACAATTCAACATGAAATTTGGTGGGTTCATACATTCAAACTGTATCACTTATTGACCACATATTCCTTTATATTCCCCTCAAAACATTTTTAGTACTATTATTTCAAGAAATTATTTTGCAAACTACTACTAAAATAATGCATGTAAAACCACTATCATCAGAATGCATTTATTCCAGAAATTAGGTAAAATGGGAACTGAGCACGTTAAAGTAATATCTGATATTTTGTCTGTGGATACAAGTTATATACAAGTAGGTAAAAAATGACAAAAAAAGGCAATCAATCTTCTGCACCTTTACTTCTTTCTTCTGACCTTGCTCCCACTTATATTTCCACTGGTTTCTTATTTATGTTGTTTTTTTCCCCCAACTTTATTGTACATAAGACTCATCTCAGGAAATTGTAAAAAATGCACATTCTTGTTTGTAAGGCTAAAACCCAAGATTGGGCATTTCTAGTAAACTCCTAGATAATGCTGATTCTGCTGGTGTTGGACCACACTTAGTAGTTAAGAGTTAAGGCGTCTTGCTCTACTAATAAGTGTAATTTGAAAAGGTTTTAAGAGTAACTGAAGTCTATCCCAAGCAAATTCTGATCTTATATAGTTGTTCTACTGAAAAACAGTAATGTCATAATGTGGTGAAAATGTATAATAAGAACAAAGTGCTTTTTCCTTCTTCTGAATATTTGTATTATAGCAAGATATAAACATACTTTAAAAAGAGATACCTTAGTGGGAACTTCTTTTGTGTTTTGATACTAATTTTATTGCTTTTATAATGTTATAAAATAATTATGAAATATATGTCAAGAAAGATGATTCTGTAAGAATAACTTGGGAGAATTTGGCGAGATGGTGTTACGGGTTCAATGCGGGTTTTTCCCAAATTTATATATTGAAGTCCTAAACTCCCGTACCTCAGAATGTGACTGGATTTCACAATAAGGCTTTCAAAAAAGTAATTAAAGTTAAATGGGGTCATTCATGTAGGTCCTAATTCAACATGACTTGTGTCTGTAAAGGAAGAGGAAATTTAGACCCAGATTTCTGCATACAAAGAAGAAAGACCATGTGAGGCGGCCATTTTCAAGTCAAGGAGAGAGGCAACAGATGAAGCGAAACCTGCAAATGTGGCTCTCCAGGTGATAGCCTCCAGAACTGTGAGAAAATACGTATTTCAGTTACTTAAGACCCCTAGTCTATAATATTTTGTTATGATAGCCATACCAAGCTAATACAAAAAGGGTTCATCCAGAATTTGTGGCTACCTTTTAAAATTAAGGCTTCATTGTGTTAAAGGGGCTGCAACATTGTAACTAGATAGCTATTCTAGATTTCTTCTTAAATAGAATGTAATGTAGAGGTGAAGCCTCAGATTAAAAAAAATGAAATGTGTCTGAAAATGTGAATTTTCTAGAAAATGTGTGTGTACTGTGTAATACACTTTACACTTTCATCCTTAAGTTAATACAAGGTTTAAATATTTCCTACTTGTTTTTAAAGTTTGTTATTCGAAGGTAATAGTAACCAGCTAAACTTTTTTGTCAATGAAAAGAGAATGAATATACAATATATACCACAGTACCTAGAAAAACTAAGTAATTACATATAATCTATTATTATTACAAGTACTCCACCTACCCTGCCCTGATTTTGCTCCTAAATAAACTTTAGTGAAAAGACCCATTTATTTTTAGGATGTTACATTATTAGAACACCTGTGACTATGTTAAGTCAGTTTATTAATGTTCATGACCACCTCTGTGGACACGCTTTTCTCCCATTCCTTTACACTTTTGCCAACGCAGCATTATTAATTATTACCATTAAAATCATTTTGAAGGAATGGGATTAGGTATAGGGAAATGGAAATAAAAAACAGTAGCATGTATACAATTGTCAGTTCTCTTCCATATGAAATATGACATAATATTGGTAGGAATAGGGCAGCCACATACTAGTTAGGTTGTCCATTTGCACTGGTGATCTGTATGGTGTAATGGAAAAAATCATAGTAAAATAAAAGTAAGAAACATTACAATCCTAGTGCATTACAAGAAAAAATTTCATTGAAATAAAATAATATAAATATGTCTTTAGTAAAATAAAAGTAAAAAAACTTCTTAGATCTCATTAGCTATTTTTATATATAAAAGTGAACATTCTCCAATATGTTTCTAAATTATTAAAAATGGCACTTTCCTTGGTGGCCTGAAAATGTTGTAACCCTAGAGTAATTTTCCTACCAAGAATCTTACTGTAATTTATTAATTCCCCAAAGTTTTATCTTACTTAATTGTGAATATAATGATAATGTTGCAGCATTAAACTGCATTGTGAATTACTAAAAGCAGGTTCTATCGTTTTGTAAAATCATACGTTTGCATTTGTAAATATTCATCTCTATACATTTATTTGCAGATGAATATTTGTGATAAAAAGGAATAAAGCTGACATCATTTAATCCAGGTAGTCTTACTTGCAATATAAAATGGTACAATTGCAAAAACATGAATGTAAAAACACTTGAAACAGACTTAGATCGATATTTTTGTATTCAGAGTGTGGTGCAGCTGACCATATTGAATGAGACCTCATTTACTCTCTCTTTAATTATGGTTTAACTGTAAGTTAAAAGTCATTTTTAAACGGTTAGTCTTATATATTCATATGCTCTTATAATACATTCTAGAAATCCAAATTCATTCTTGATTGAAGTCACTACATAAAGTTTAAATGTTATCTCATGGACACTAATTTTCTCCTCCATAACTAGTTGTGTGAGTCTACATTTCAATTCTAAAGCCTTTTCCTTTTCACTGTAATGTATCTTGAAAGATTTAAATCACACATTCAAAAATAATTGCCATTTTAAATTGAACTCAGAGCAGAACAAACCAATTACTGTAGTTGCATCAGTGTAAAGCATTTCACTCTTCTATCAGTTGTAGAAGTGTGCATACTTCCTCCATTACAATTATTATTACATTACTATTGCATTTGTATTCACCTCCTGAAGTAGACTAAAAAGCTTCCATGGGGATGAATATTCTTGAAGTTCATATTGGCTTTTAATAGTCTTATTCGACACAATTTAAAATATGAGAAACCTATAGTTAAACTAATTTCTATTCCTCCTCAAGTCATCGGCTAAAGTCTCATAGTAGAAATGGTAAAAATGAAAACATATACACATACAATACACATTTTATGATCCTATTTAACACAGCTGTTTAGAGAGATCAAAATCTATGAATGCATATTAAAGAATAGCATCTTAAAACCTAATGCTTTATTTATGACATAATAGTTATAAATATCAGATAATCTGACTAATAATGTTCTATTATTATTTTTATCTTTTAAATCAACTTTGTTGAGCTATAATTTACCTATAAAAAATGTACCCTATTTTAAATGTATAGTGTGATTCATTTTGACCAATAAGTGCACTTTGGTAGCCACCACTGTAATCAAAATGTTGAATATTTCCTTCACTCCAAGAAATTTCCTTTGCCTCTTCACAGTTAATCTCACTTTCACTTTGACCCTTGGTAACCACTGCTTTGTTTTCTATCACTATAGGTTAATTTTGACGATTTTAAAATTTCATATAAATGAAATCATACAGTAGATACCCTTTCTGTGACTGACTTCCTTTGTGCAACATAATGTTTTTTAATTTGTTCATAGTGCTGTATTTATCAGTAAGTCACTCCTTTTAACTTTAATTTTAATTAAATGACTCTACCTGTATTCGTTTATTTATTTATTTGTTGATGAACATTCAAATTGTTTTCCCTTTGGAGTGATTAAAAAATAAGGGTGCTAGAATTAATCCCTTTGGAGCGATTAAAAAATAAAGGTGTTATCAGTCTTTTTTGAGCACATATTTTAATTTCTTTTGGGAAAATGACTATCAGCGAAATTGCTGGTATATAATAGTAAGTGTATGTTTAACTGATATGGTTTGGATCTGTGTCCCTGCCCAAATCTCATGTTGAACTGTAATCCCCAACGTTGGAGGTGAGGTTTTGTGGGAGGTGATTAGATCATGGAAGCAGTTTCTCATGAATTGTTTAGCACTATCTTGATTCTGTTCTTGTGATGGTGGGTGAGTGGTCAGGAGAATCTGGTGCTTAAAAGTGTGTAGCACCTCCTCTTTCTCTCTCTCTCTTGCTGCTCCAGCCATGTGACGTGCCAGCTCCCCCTTCCCATTCTGCCATGATTGGAAGTTTCCTGACACCTCCCCAGAAGTCAAGCAGATGCCAGCATCCTTCCTGTGCAGCCTGTGGAACCATGAGCGAATTAAACCTCTTTTCTTTATAAACTATGCAGTCTCACATATTTATTTAGAGCAACATGAGAAAGGCCTAACACATTATGATTATAATAATCTGCCAAAGTGGTTGCATAATTTTATCATCCAACCAATAATAAATGAAATTCTAATTGCCTCACAATCTCACCAACACGTGATAGTGCGAGTCCTAGTGGATGTGTAGTAGTATTTCAATGTGGTTTTAAAATGCATTTCTCAAACGCCTAATGTTTATCATTTTAAAATGTGTTGACTGGCCACTTACATACCTTTTATGAAATATTTGTTCTAATTTTTGTCCTGCTTTTATGCATTGTTTCCCTTATTATTACTGGATTATAAGATTTCTTTACATATTGTCGATACAAGTGTCACACTGGCACCACTAGTATGGTGCTATAGGAGAGGCTACCAAAGCAATTACCTAGCTTTTTATAGCCTTTATAGTGGAAGACAGGCAAGTTTTAAAGAGCTCATTTGCATTTGCATTAGCCAGTCTGGATTGCTTTCTATGATTAGAAATTCATATTTATAACAGCATTAATAATTATTATAAATTGACATGTAACAATATGTGTGGTTATAAAGACACATGTGTGTGCGCACACACACACACGTAGTTATGTACACAGTATGTAGTGTCAGGTAAGGAACCAAAGAGCACCCTATTTACTTTCTGATTAAAAGCAAAATGAATAAAACAGCTAAATAAGAGAACACGAAATACTACCAGGTTTTACCATTGTAATGTGATATCTAATAAACAAAATGTTACGTTATTCTTGTCCATTTTATTTGTAATATACTGAGATTGATTGGTGGCTTAAAATATCAATTTACCATCTACTTAAGGAGAAACATGATGGCATGTGGATTCAAATGCTATGCCATATAAAAACACAAACAATGAGATTTATAGGCATTCATTGTAAGAGATTGCAAATGAAGGATTATAAAGCAAGTGTGGATTCAATACAAATTAGTACATACAATAAAAGAATAAAGCAGGGTTTTCTATGTAAAGTGAGTCTTGACCTGGGGCCGTGACTCATGCCTGTAATCCCAACATTTTGGGAGGCCGAGGAAGGTGAATCACGAGATCAGGAGTCCATAGACCAGCCTGACCTACAGGGTGAAACCCCGTCTCTACTAAAAATACAAAAAAGTTAGCTGGGTGTGGTGGCGGGCACCTGTAATCCCAGCTACTCGGGAGGCTGAGGCAGAGAATTGCTTGAACTCGGGAGGTAGAGGTTGCAGTGAGCTGAGATCGCGCCACAGCACTCCAGCCTGGGAGACGGAGTGAGATTCTGTCTCAAAAGAAGTAATAATAAAATAAAATAAAAAATGAGTCTTCAAAGATAGAAAGGAAGGCATTGAATATTAGAAACAGAAAAAAAAATGATGCACATTTTCTCCAATTTGCTGTTGGGTGTACCAAAGTGATTCATATAGTTAGAATATATGTAGTTAGTATACATGAATGCATGTATCCAGCTATATTCAAAAAGAAAAAAGGACACAAAACAACAACAACAAAAACATTTAGGGAAAAATCAGAGAACACAGTATTTGGAACCAGGCTGCATTAGTCAGGTTCTCCAGAGAAGCAGAACCGATAGGCTATTGAGTTAGTTATTATAAGAAATTTGCTCATGTGATCACAGAACCTGAGGATTCCAAAGATGTGCAGTTTGCAAGTTAGGGATCCAGGAGAGCTGATGGCATAGTTCAGTCTGAAAGCTGGCAGGAATAACACCCCAGAAGAGCTGATGTCTTAGTTTGAGCCTGATAACAGGAGAGACAGATGTCCCAGCTCCAGGCAGTCACACAGGACCTTTACTCAGCCTTTTTGTTCTATTTAGGTCTTCAATGTATTGGATGAGTCCCATCCACATTAGAAAGGTTAATCTGCTTTACTCAGTCTACAGATTCAAGTATTAATCTTATCGAGAAATACTGTCAAAGATACACCAGAATAACATTTGAACAAATGTTCAGGCACCTTGGGGCCTAGTCAAGTTGCTACAAAAAATTAACCATTATGGCTACATTTCTTTTTAAATAAATAGTAAGTCTCTACATTCACTACCACTTATCTCAACTTCAGTATACAGAAAATGCAATAAATGTGAATTATGTAACATTTTCTAAGTTACATACAAGTAAAAAATGGTAGAATTTGATTATACTTGTTTCTTTGGCTTTCTTGCTTAAAGGCACATAATGGGACTCTGCCTTTCCTTTTACTCTCTGTTTGGTCTTCTCTCATGTTACATGTTACTATTTGCTTGTTCTATTATTACATTTTGGGCCATCTTCTTGGATCTAAACTTTCTTGAGGTTAGAAAACATGCTGCAATATGTATTTCTATTTTGTTACAATGCCTAAAAGAATTCACACACTTTGGGGTCAGTCACTCTTGCAGGTTGGTTAATTTTTGTGGTAAGTAAATATTTGGTGGTAGAGATTAATTTTGCTTCTGTATTGTATGAAGGTTGATGACACATGAGGATTTTGCTGTGTAGTCAGTTATTTCCAGATACCGAACTTTCCACTGGGTATTCAGGAGCCCAGTGTTGTGTTACTACCGTCTTTTTTCCCTTTGAATAGTTTTCTGGAGTCTTCACCTGTGATGTATTCCTAATCCCGAATTCTGTTTCTGGTTTCTACTGAAGGAAAAACAAATATATTCAAACTTCTAAAGATCTCCCTGGCCTCTAGTCCACTCGGCCACTTACCATGCCAGACTTGGTCTTTCTATATGATTCTGTATTGTGGCTGTAATAATTCACCTGTTTTAACCCAATTTATAGCATATTTCAACTTGGTTGTGCTAGCCTGTGTGTGAAATGAAACCATATTTCGATTCAGGTTAACAAAAAATTGTAATGATGTACACAAGTAAACATGAGAGGAATAGATATATCTCAATCAAATAATGCTGGTGTGTCTAGAGCCATAAAGTGGAAGAAATTCAAAAAGGCAATGCAGTCCTTAGAACAAAGAGAACAGAACTGTAAAAGAAACAGAAGCAAAATGGGTCACAGCACTATTACTGCACTGAGAAGGAACTATTATTCATTTTATTTTGATCATCTTTTTTGAGATGCCATTAATTTTTTTGCCAAATTATACTCCATTCTAAATAGTAATGTTCAACCTCAAAAAGGAATACCTTGAATGTGACATTCGCCTTTTTACATTTTGGTCCAGGTTAGCACTACATCTAAGCCGTCCTGGAGTACAGATTATTCTACCTTTGTTGATCTCTCAAATGTGTGTCATTATCTTTCTTATTGTTCTTATTCACTATTTGTCATCTCTCAATGTCTACTGCCTAAATTTATTTATTATTACCTAAAATAACATCCATTATATCTAAAGATATTTCTTTTTGCATTGATATCATTAAAATATCATCAAACAACTTAAAACCTTTATATGTTGGCTAGTGAAAATACAATGTTAAATAAATGGCAGTTCCTTTCCCTAACTCCCTTTTGACTAATAGGCTTGGCTTTTTATTTTCATATCAAATATGACAATTAGAGTAATTTTAAAAATTTGTCTATAGCAAGTTGAATAATGATAATTTATTATACTCTAAGGTACCTAGATCTACAGGGTAATTAATAGCAAAGTCCATTAAGTGCACATTATTCATATTGTCAAATATCCAGCTCCTGTTAACATTTGTCTTATTATAGCTATTTGTGTGTTTATTTCTTTTTAGTGATGAAAAATAAAGGTAAAATAGCCATATGTTCAAAATTATAGGCATATAAAGACTTACTTAGTCTTAAACTTTTTTCCCCACACAAAAATTTAGAATCATATTGCAAGATGACTTAAACACTAGAGGAATGAAATGGCATTCAATGTGTTATTAAATGTAAGTAAATGATGGCATTTATTAAAGAAAGATTTAATGAAATTTTTACTGGGTATTTCAAACATAAAGGGCAACAAGACATAGTCCCTAAATTTAGAGTTCATGTAACAAAAATATTAAATCATAGTATAAAGCAATATCATACAAATACCATTACATCAAAAACACAAAGTAAGTTTGTGACTTGAGAGAAGAAAACTGATCCATCTTCATGAAGTGGATGATGACATAAGACCTAGCTCTTGATAGATGTCTGGGAGTTTGTCAAATCATAAAAGGATCAAAAAATATTCTGTGTAAAAAATGAATAAACACAAGGCATAGATATCTGAAAGACTCTACCATGCCACATTTGGTGAAGTAGCTGGAAAATAAACAAAGACAACTTGGTATAGTCTTTACACTCCTTACTTAGTAGTTTAAACTTTATTCTCCTTCAGCGTTTTGTGTGGGAATAATATGAGCAACTCTCCCTTGATGCTAGGTGACTCTAGCATCAGTATGAGAGATCAGTGAGAGTATGGCAGTTTTCTACCATTCTAAGCAAGAGAAAGAACTAGGAAAAAGGTATATAAAAAAGAATGACAAAAAATAGTGTCTATAAAATGTTCGAGAGAGACATAAATAATTCTCTGACAGCCTGAATAAAATAAAATAAAAATGATAGGTAGAAATAAAGCATGAGTTTGAGGGTTCTATCTTGAGCCTGAGATGATCTTATTAATAGAGGTAGGCAATACAAAAGTAGAAGTGAATGAGTTGATTGGTTGGGGGCAAAGGAAAAATTTTTAAATTACATTTACATGCAAACTTCAGAGCCACATGTTTTTCCAGACCTTTTCCAAGATCCTAGGAGGTGGTCTTAGTAGAAATGTATTCACAAGATTATATATTGCTTCTATTTCACATATTTTTAAAAATTTGCTTAAGTATTTTAATTTGAATTCATTATGGTTGCTGTCTTTTTTCCACCCAAACTACCCTTCTGTCACATTTCTTTTTTTTTTTTTTTAATTTACTGTACATTAAGTTCTGGGATACATGTGCAGAATGTTCAGGTTTGTTACATAGGTATACATGTGCCATGGTGGTTTGCTACACCCATCAACCTGTCATCTAGGATTTAAGCCCCACATGCATTAGGTATTTGTTCTAATTCTCTACGTCCTCTTGTCCCCCAGACAGGCCCCAGTGTGTGATGTTCCCCTCCCTGTGTCCATGTGTTCTCATTGGTCTACTCCCACTTATGAATGAGAACATGTGGTGTTTGGTTTTCTGTTCCTGTGTTAGTTTGCTGAGAATGATGGTTTCCAGCTTCATTCATGTCCCTGCAAAGGACATGAACTCATTCTTTTTTATGGCTGCATAGCATTCCATGGTGTATATGTGCCACATTTTCTTTATCCAGTCTGTCATTCATGGACATCTGGGCTGGTTCCAAGTCTTTGCTACTGTGAGTAGTGCTGCAATAAACATACGTGTGCATGTATCTTCATAGTAGAATGATTTATAATCCTTTGGTTATATACCCAGTAATGAGATTGCTGGATCAAATGGTATTACTGGTTCTAGATCCTCGAGGAATCGTCACATTGTCTTTCACAATGGTTGAACTAATTTACACTCCCACAAACAGTGTAGAAGCATTCCTATTTCTCCACATCCTCTCCAGAAATAACACCACACAACTACAACTATCTGATCTTTGACAAACCTGACAAAAACAAGAAATGGGGAAAGGATTCCCTATTTAGTAAATGGTGTTGGGAAAACTGATTAGCCATCTGCAGAAAACTGAAACTGCACTCCTTCCTTCCACCTTATACAAAAATTAACTCTACATGGATTAAAAACTTAAATGTAAAACCTAAAACCATAAAAACACTAGAAGAAAACCTAGGCAATACCGTTAAGGACATAGGCATGGGCAAAGACTTCATGACTAAAATGCCAAAAGCAATTGCAACAAAAGCCAAAATTGATAAATGGAATCTAATTAAACTAAAGAGCTTCTGCACAGCAAAAGAAACTATCATCAGAGTGAACAGGTAACCTACAGAATGGGAGAAAATGTTTGCAATCTATCCAGATAACAAAGGTAATATCCAGAATCTACAAGGAACTTAAATAAGCATACAAGAAAAAAACAAACAACTCTATTAAAAAGTGGGCAAAGGATATGAACAGACACTTCTCAAAAGACATTATTTATATGGCCAATAAACGTAGGAAAAAAGGCTCATCATCACTGGTCATTAGAGACATGCAAATCAAAATCACAATGAGATACCATCTCACACCAGTTAGAATGGTGATCATTAAAAAGTCTGTCGTACTTCTTATTAGGCTGGCATACATTGTAGAGGCTAGAGTATTCGTGGGATTTGACTAAGGAGAATTTGAGTTGGAGATACAGTTAATTTTTGGAGGATTATATGGCTACAGACATTTCTATATTCAGATTTTTAAAATAATAGCCAGCTATCCTCTTGTACAAATAACTTTCAGAAATATTTCTTTTGTCCACTGTGTGCCAACATACCTACAATGTGACACAAAATCTCAGGACCAGACCTAGTCTTGTATTAACATAGTTTTTGTTGTTTGGCAACAGCAGTATGTATTTGTAGAAGAGAAATAGGATTTGAGACATACTGAGCCAGAAGCTAATGTTCAGACTATTCTTCTAATTATCACATAAATAACATTGCCAGTGTGAGGAATAAGTTCTTATTGATGCCTAACGAAAACCGATCCCTTTTTCTGTCATTCAGTAATGTAGCATAAAAATCATACACATGCTATATGTCCATATTTTTCTTTCTTTCTAAATACATAATCTATGAGGACTCCTAAGTTTGCAAGGAACACAACTGTAGCAGCTGTATGACAGAAGGTTTATCTGTAACAGTTCATGTCTGAAAATACTCGATAGAAATTTTCCAAAATGTAATAAAATTTCTAAGAATTATATGCACCCCAATTGCCCATGAGAGGAGTTTCACTTCTCATAGGAAGGGATCAGAACTATTTCCTCTGCCAAGTTCTCTTACTGGTTGGGAGCGGCCTAGGAGAAGTGTGTCCTTGGCATGAATACAGAGGTAAATTAGCAGGATGATAGCTGGAGCTATTAGTCAAGTATGTGCCCCAAAGCAGTAAATCTGAGTGGTCCATTTCTATAGTCACTATATTTCACCCCTTATGTTTCAAAATCTCCTTTTTCATGTGGGTTTGAAAAATAGCCCCTCCATTACTACCATGTTCTCCTCTTCCAAGTGTAGACTTAAAAGAGGGAGGTTAGTGTGAAGAACTATGGATCCTGAGGATTGTTTTGTTTGAAGATTTAATACTGATCTCTGTTGCTAACAATTTGGATATTTATTGACCGTAGTAACCACACTGGCATTGGTAATTTGAAGTCTATGCTCTTAGGCCTATATATGACCTGCGTCTGTGGCCACTGTTTTCATGTGCTCATCATGCCATTTCTGGAGTACCTTCTTCTTTGTGGTAGAGGATACGGCATGTGTTGATCTGCTTTTTACATTAAGGAAGATATCTTGGCATGCTCCTACATGCAGGACCCTAAAACTTCACTGAATGCTCCTGCAACTTTGTATGTTTATCATGTGCCTTTTGGATGTTATGTGTCTTACCAAGGTCTCCAGGTGTCATCTATTGGATCAACTTGATGTTGCTAAGGTAATGGCTGTAATATAAAGCTTGATGTTACATGAGATATCCAGTTGGTACAAATCTCTTCAGACTCTATTGTGATGTAAGACAAAATGGTTAACATATGCCTCAGGTAAAACGGTAAATAGCTATAATTTTCTACTCCATATGAATTAAAACTGTTGTTGATTCTCTTTGGAACGTGAAATAGAAAATAATGTGTTCACCAATCCCATGGCTCTATGGCATGTACCTATGTATGCAGTATGCCTTGTAATCTTCTCTAGCAATGAGACCTCATTACAGTGATTCTCCAGGATCCATTCTGTTTCTGCAGGGATGTAATGGTAATTCAAACCATGACACGACAGGTACCACTGCTCTTGCATAGTCTTTAATGTTGGCACTAATTTTTGCCAGCCATCCTTCTAGAAGGCAATATTGATTATAATTTAGTCTCAGATCTGTTTCCACTTGAGTTTCCCCAGTGTGTAATAGCTTAGTCTCAAAGGGCAAAAAAAAGAAAAAATGTGGAGGTTACTTAACTTCCAGATATATCAACTCTAATCATATCCCCAGGAGTGGGAAAATGACCATAAACTCAGTCCATAGAACAAGTGAGTTAGACTTCAGCCAGAATTCATGTATTATTTGGTCCCTGTAAATCTTCACTCTGACGAGTGGGACATGATGGTAGATTGGATTTCTAGATATCAATTGTTTCCAACAGGCCTTAAAATGTCTTGACACTCATCTTTATTTAGTTCATAAGGTCAATAGTCATAGGTCGCCTTGGAAAAGAAATGGCCTCAGTGCTTTATATAGTTATGCAGGTGTTGCAGGGATATTTTTTTCTGGGATCTGAGCCACCTCTTCAGTCAATGGATTTTGAATCTAAAAATTGGTTTGAATCTGAGAACTGAGCAAGTGATTCATAACATTTTGTTGGAATGATTGCCCTCAGCCTCCTGCACCTTTTTTCTTGTCTTCTGGTTATAAATGTTAAGAAGTCCCCTTGTTCTCTGCCCATTCATTTCTCTCTTAGGGTTACCAAACTGTTGTAATCGTAAGATTTAGCTTCCTTAGTTGTCCCTCTGAACTGCCATTGTTTATCATGGCTACCGTGGTCTCCTGGCTTCTGGTGATTAAGTGCTGCCATAGGGCCTCTGTTACTTCAGGACCCCGTCATTCCTCTATATTAAGGAGTCCAAATCTGTGAATACCTCTCCTAATTCATCACTGTCCTGCCGAGAGGAGACATTATTGAAAGTTTAGTGTTTTGTTTGTACTCTTGCCAGCACATTTCTAATGGCTTTGGGTGTGGCATGTCCTCTTGGTCATCCCATGGAACACAATCCCTGGCATGTCTTCTGGCACCACACAAAAAGTCTATTACAGTGTATTCACTTCCCCTTACTCTGTCCTGTACCATCTTCCAGGGAAATTCAGGCATTTTTATTTTGCTCAGTATTCATCGTCTTTATTTATTTATTTATTTATTTATTTATTTATTTATTTAGGTTTCTAAGATAGAACCACTGCACCTGGAGTTATTTCCAGAATGTACAATCCCATGTCATGAGAAAACATCCCTAAATGAATGTCTGGTCTAACTACTCTTAAGTTCTAACTTCATTTCCTATCAATATAACACCCTAAAAATCCAATTCCAGGATACTCTCCTGGCTTCTGTTACTAAGTGTAGCCAATGCTTGCAGCTCCTATAGTGCACAATCTTTTTCCTCCCCTATCAGGTCACCTGTATTTCCTGTAGCAGGATGTCTGAGAAGTGAATTTTCATGGTCGCCAGAACATCATTTCACATTTAATATTGTATATTCTTTATCCTAACAAGTACCTCTCAAATCATATATGCTTTACTCATAACATTTGGTCAACTACTAGGCCAAAAAATAAATTTGTAGTGTGGTAATTTCGTGATATTCTCTTATTTTTTTTCTGCCAATGAAACAAAAACTAGTTTGACTGTTGATAAATAGGTAGGAGTCAAATATTTCAGAAAACATAAAGAGATATCTAAGTAAGGAAAAGGGTAATGTTATAGAAACAAAACAAAACAAAACAAAACAATGGCATTAGCAAACTGAACCACTTGGCTGGAGCAAAGAATGATATGCAAAGAAACAGAAAATTGAAGAGAGGTTTTTAGCACCAGGGCTGAACTGAACAAAAGCATCAAGTAAGACAGCAGAGAAATTATGCTGAAAGTGTCATTCTAGGGAGATATGTCTGGCAGCTTTATAAAAAATAGTAGTTGGAATGTAGAAGTTGGCCTTACGCAAAGTGAAGAAAGTACAGAAGAAGGGGTAGAATTTGATGAGCAAAAAATGATTACTTCACAAAGAAATTCACTAATCACTCCATTTATAATCACAGCCAGCATAAAAATTTCTCACACATGTGAGTATTGGGAACAACACACCAGTACTGTGCTGGTGAACAATTAATAACTGTTTCTTCAGAAAACAAAAAGGAAAACGAAGAAGCAAATGAAAAATCAATTTATTATACTTGCCAGTATACATGGTACAAATATACTATTTGAAATTTTAAACTACCAGTGTGCCCACAAAATTCCTGAACATCAACCGCTGGCTCTCAATGCCTGATAGGAGCCTGCTTGCTCACTTCACTCTGAAGCTAAAGAATGACTTCCATTAATAAGGCTACCAAGATAGATACAGAAAAACTAAATTCCTTCAAATGGCCCTTATTTAAAGTAAGCATAGAAGAAAAAGGCAAACCTAGAGCATAAAGTGTAATTAAAGATAATTTCAGATATTGATTAAACCCAGGAGTGTTCTTTATTGGCCATCTAATGTGGGTTTTAGGGGGTTTCTGTAAATCTGAAAAACAACTATTGTGGCCTTATAAAAGCTATGCTTTTGGGAATATTATTTCTAGAATAAAGTAATTATCCTTACAAAGTAAGTACTTCCATTTCATTTTTCAAAACTGTTTTTCCTCCGTGTGAATGAACTTAACAAAGTAAAATGCTTGTCTCATGGCCCCTGGCAGCATAATTACCTAGAAAATGAAAATTCTATTATATATCTTTATAATTCTTGTTTGGTACAGGCACAAGAGCATATAACTCAATACAGCATCTGTTCCTAAATATATGGCTTTAAACATTTGAAGTAATTAGAGGAAGGTAGGAAAATTAAATTCTGTGGAGCTAACAATCTAATTTTGAAAATTCTACTTGAAATATTTGCTGAATAAGTATTTTGAATTTTATCTTTCAAAAACTTGAACTTCAACTACATCTTCTTGTGTGTGTGTGTGTGTTCAATTAAGTCACTTTACCAAATGCATTGATCTAAAAATCCCTTTAGCTAAATTTCTTCTATTTATGCTATGTGAACTTAGCAGTAAATTTGTTCTACTTTTAAATGTCTTTTCAATGCAAAGTAAATCATATAAATATTAAATATATAGTTGAATCTCTTATACTTATGTGAGTTTTCATAAAGATTATTTGATATATAGATCAGTGACTAAGAATTTAATAACTATATAATGCATCAAAATATGTAGATTAAAACAAAAGATAGGCATTTAAAATATGCAATTTCATTAAGGCATATGAGCTGTATATTTAACAGTTCTGCTAATTATATCTGATGACTTTTTCTTTTCATAAATTCTCACATTTTTGGTGCCACAAGAGCTAGCTTACTGAACATGTGAACTTTGATTACTTTGCAAAGGCATAGGAGGATGTGCAGTCTGCAAACTAACATTATATAAAATAATCTTTGACCAAAGTTTTCCAAGAATGCTAACTTTAATAAGCAAAACTCTTTACATATTTTAGATCTCTTACAATGGACTTGAGTCTCACCTAAACATAGATTTAACTTAAATTTTTCCCATTTAAAAAAAATAAATTTCCCATTAAAAAAAAATTTTTCCATTTAAAAAAAATTAAATGCCTACAAGTAACATACAAAACAATTTGATATTTTAATATAATTTTCAAAATGTGTGATGTGGTTTATTTTGTTTGGTTTGGTTTGGTTTAGTTTGGCCCAAATGCATATTGTGTTATTCTAGGTTTAGAATGAACAGACTATGAAGGAAAACTGCTTGGTAAAATCTCCCATCTACCTGACCGACAGCAGTTCTTGAGTTTAGGTTAAAAATTAAATGTGTGAAACACAATAGCCTTCAATGAGCACTACATATACATAGACTTCAGCCACAGTAGAGCAGAGGTCTTGTGGTTCCCAGGCATAGATGCTAATGTACCCCAATCACTGTGACTTTGGACATACTGAGCTTGTGCAGACTACGTCAAATGAGAGAAGCCATCAGCTCCTTAACTTTTACTTCTTCGTGTGAATATGTGACCTCTTCAGGGGGACATGTCCAGCTTCCATATAGTTCACCAACACTTTTTTTCCTCTGTACTTGATAAATTATCTTGATAATAAGAAATATTTACTTGTTCCTATATATTATAACCCCTGAAATATTTTCATTTATGTGGTCCTGGAATATGAATACTCATTAAATTATCGAGTTATTTTTTCAGGGAAGATTTAATGGGGATTAAAACTTTCAGACATCCCTGGGGCTAGGGGAAAGCCCAGAACATACCTGTTAACTCTTTTTGTCCATTGGGTTCTAGAAGAGACCAGTACAAGCACAACCCATGCAACCGAGCAGCATGAATATTTTCTTTTTTAAAAATGAAATACCGAGGTTTGCAAAAGAAAACAGCAACAACAAAAAAAGGATGAACTGTAGTCTGTAAAATAAATGAAAAAGCATAAATTATAAATAAATAAATAATAAATTTATTAATTAATAAATAGTTTTAAGAAATATAGCATCACCAGTTTTCAACCATCATAAAATGAGAAGTCAAAGCATTCTTAAAATTATGTTAGATGTCAATATTAAATTTGATTTGCTTAGACTTTGTTTTTACTTGGATAACATTGTTCTTATTTTAAAAGAATTTTTAAATTATATTGTCATTTTTATGCCTTAAGACCTATATTTGATCTGGAAGTAGAAAGATTATAAAATAACCAGAATTTGCTAAACATTTTTAGCAAACCAAAACACATCTGTAGTGACATAGATAAAATCACTACTTCACTACTCAATTACCTATATATTTTAAAGGTATATTTTGAAATATTTATCATGAAAGTAAGTTAATTATATTAGCTTAACATGTTTTATACCAAAATATCATATTATAGTACATTTTTGTGCTAAAATAAAAAAATTTAAAAATTGTAATATTTAGTTCCAGCAGTGTCATTGGTAAAATATTCCTCATTAAGATTATAAAGTTTCTTTTTATAACTTGCATAGTTATAAGCACAGTTATTTAGAAATTAATCTAAAATATGAACCAAGGTTTATAAGGTATGCAGCAAGAGAGTATTTTTAATATTTTTATGATGAGATTCTATATTATGAAATAAAGTAAGTTTATGAGAGATGATATAACACACTTTGTAATATGGCATTAAACTGACACATGAACACATAATCAAACAAAATTAGTTTGTCTTAATTTTAAATGAAATACAGTCTACACTGGAATGATAATATTTTAATCTGAAATCTAATAACGAGATGATAAATACTAATTAGGTTCTATTTTCTATCTATATATTTTAAGTCTCAGTGTATGTTTCTTAGATGGTAAAGAAGGACAAAAACATCAGTATCTTTACTGATACATTAGATACGTTTATTCATTTGTCAATTTATTTTTACCAAATTTTCGATTCTTAAAACCCACATGTTGATCACATTTCTTTCCATGTGCAGGCAGATCCATTTTGTACATAGTGAAGATAATAAGTCAGAAGATTTCTTACTATGTTTAGAGTCACAACAGAAAAAGTTAAAAATATAAAGTGTTTGATATTACTAAGACAAATTATTAATACATTTCAAATAACAATTATATTTGCAGCTGAGATTGAAAAACTTAAATCCATCAGCCACAACTAATTATATCTATGACCTCATTAGGAAAGGCATTATGATGAGATGAAATGCTAAATGTCTGATAGCTGGTGTTCCTTATGCCCCAGATAGTACTAGGTAGGCAATGTCTTATTTTATCTTCTTCAGTTATAAATGGAAACATACATACTTGAAGAATATAGCAAAGAAACTTTAAATGTAAAAAATTAAATTTTAAAATAATTTAAAATGTAATAAAAGTCTCCAGATCTCTCCATCTCGCCTCTGTCCTCAGCCTGAAACCACTCTCAATTGATAGTCATTTCGAACAGAAGTGAATGAAATAGAGACATGAAAAACCATTTAAAAAAAAAAAAAAAAATCAGTGAATCCAGGAGCTGGTTTTCTGAAAATATTAACAAAATAGACAGCTAGCTATTTAATAAAGAAAAAAAGAGAAAATAATTAAATAGACACAATAAAAAATGATAAAGGGGATATCACCCCTGATCCCACAGAAATACAAACTACCATCAGAGAATACTATAAATGCCTCTACTCAAGTAAACCAGAAAATCTAGAAGAAATGGATAAATTACTGGACTCATACACCTTCCCAAGACTAAAACAGGAAGAAGTAGAATCTCTGAATAGACCAATAACAAGTTCTGACATTGAGGCAGTAATTAATACCCCGCCAACCAAAAAAAGCCCAGGGCCAGAAAAATTCACAGGTGATTCTACCAGAGGTACAAAGAGGAGCTGGTACCATTCCTTCTGAAACCATTCCAAACAATAGAAAAAGAGGGAATCCTCCCTAACTCATTTTATGAGGCCAGCATCATCCTGATACCAAAACTTGGCAGAGACACAACAAAAAGAGGAGAATTTCTGGCCAATATTGCTCATGAACATCAATGTGAAAGTCTTCAATAAAGTACTGGCAAACTGAATCCAGCGGCACATCAAAAAACTCATCCACCACAATCAAGTTGGCTTCATCCCTGGGATGCAAGGCTGATTCAACATACACGAATCAATGAATGTATCCATCACATAACCAATGACAAAAACCACATGATTATATCAATAGATGCAGAACAGGCCTTCAATAAAATTCAACATCCCTTCATGCTAAAAACTCTCAATAAACTAGGTATTGATGGAACGTATCTCAAAATAATAAGAACTATTTATGACAAACCCAGAGCCAATATACTCAACGAGCAAAAGCTGAAAGCATTCCCATTGAAAACCTGCACAAGACAAGGATACCCTTTCTCACCACTCCTATTCAACACAGTATTGGAAGTTTTGGCCAGGGCAATGGGGCAAGTGAAAGAAATAAAGGATATTCAAATAGGAAGAGAGGAAGTCAAATTGTCTGTTTGCAGATGATATGATTGTATATTTAGAAAACCCCATCATCCCAGTACAAAATCTCCTTAAGTTGGTAAGCAAATTCAGCAAAGTCTCACAAAATCCATTATTAAAGGATACAAAATCAATGTGAAAAATCACAAGCATTCCTATACACCAATAATAGAGAAACAGAGAGCCAAATTATGAGTGAAATCCCATACACAATTGCTACAAAGAGACTAAAGTACCTAAGAATATAACTTACAAAGGATGTGAAGAACCCCTTCAAGGAGAACCACAAACAACTGCTCAAGGAAATAAGAAAGGACACAAACACATGAAAAAATGTTCCATGCTCATGGATAGAAAGAATTAAAGTTGTGAAAATGGCCGTACTGGCCAAAGTAACTTATAGATTCAATGCTATCCCCATCAAGCTACCAATGACTGTCTTCACATAATTAGAAAAATCTACTTTTAAACTAATATGGAACCAAAAAACAGAGCCCATATAGGCAAAACAATTTTAAGCAAAAAGAAGAAAGCTGGAGGAATCACATTACCTAACCTCAAACTATAGCACAAGGCAACAATAATTAAAACAGCATGGTACTGCTACCAAAACAGATATATAGACCAATGGAACAGAACAGAGGCCTCAGAAATAATGCCACGCATCTACAACCATCTGATCTATGACAAACCTGACAAAAATAAGCAATGGGGAAAGGATTCCCTATATAATAAATGCTATTGGGAAAACTGGCTAACCATATGCAGAAAACAGAAACTGGACCCCTTCCTTACACCTTATGCAAAAATTAACTCAAAATGGATTAAAGACTTAAAAACCATAAAAACTCTAGAAGAAAATCTAGGCAATACCATTCAGGACATAGGCATGGGCAAATATTTTATTACTAAAACACCAAAAGCAATGGTAACAAAAGCCAAAATTGACAAATGAGATCTAATTAAACTAAAGAGCTTCTGCACAGCAAAATAAACTTCATCAGAATGAAGAAGCAACCTACAGAATGGAGAAATTTTTTGCAATCTAACCTTCAGACAAAGGGCTAATATCCAGAATCTGCAAGGACTTTAAACAAATTTAAAAGAACAAACGACCCCATTAAAAAATGGGTGAAAGATATGAATAATCTTCTCAAAAGAAGATATTTATGCTGTCAACAAACATATGAAAAAAAGCTCATCATCACTGGTCATTAGAGAAATGCAAATCACCACAATCAGATACCAACTCAGGCCAGTCAGAATGGTGATCTTTAAAAAGTCAGGAAACAACAGATGCTGGAGAGGATATGGAGAAATAGGAATGCTTTTGCACTGTTGGTGGGAGTATAAATTAGTTCAACCATTGTGGAAGACAGTGCGGTGATTCCTCAAGGATCTAGAACTAGAAATACCATTTGACCCAGCAATCCCATTACTGGGTATATACCCAAAGATTTATACATCATTCTACTGTGAAGACACATGCACACGTATGTTTATTGCAGCAATGCTCACAATATCAAAGACTTGGAAGCAACCTAAATGCCCATTGATGATAGACTAGACAAAGAAAATGTGGCACATACACACCATGGAATACCATGCAGCCATAAAAATAATGAGATTATGTCCTTTCCAGGGGCATGGGTGAAACTGGAAGCCCTCATCCTCAGCATACCAACACAGGAACAGAAAACCAAATACTGCATGTTCTCACACATAAGTGGGAGTTGAACAATGAGAACACATGGGCGCAGAGAGGGGAAAATCACACACTGGGGCCTGTCTGGGGATGGGAGGATAGGGGAGGGACAGCGTAAGGAGAATCTAATGTAGATGATTAATGGTTATCATGATCAGGTTAACGGTTGCAGTAAACCACCATGGCACATGTATACCTATGTAACAAACGTGCATGTTCTGCACATGTATCCCAGAACTTAAAGTATAATAATAATTATAAAAAAATAGTTTTTTCATTTCTAATTTTTTTGTAATTATTTTTATCTCTACCTCTATTTTTTGATTTATCCATTTGGTATTGTTTTTTTCCTCTCATAAATAAATCTATGAGGAATTTAGTACATTTCTACACATACCCAACTCTTTTCCTTCCTTTTCAATTCTTTGAGTTTACATGTGCACACACACCCATCCCATACCCTCAACACACACACATATGACATATTTAGTTTCCCCTACAGTCACCTTTATTATGATACAACATAATTAACTCTGCTCATCATTGGAGATAAATAGATTAGGAAGACATGGATGGCCCCATAATAATTAAATAATGGGAGGAGTAGTCATTGACAGTAAAATATTTTTACTTATTTTTGTTAGAGGAAACAGAATACATGTGATAGCATAGAAGGTCTCAACATGTGCCTGCAATAACAGAAGGAAACAATTTAGTTATTTAATACTATTTGTCCTGACATCAGCAGGGACAACTGAGAGTGGGACTGAGAAAGGTTACTTGAAGTTCTATGTAGTGGAACTATGTTTCTTGGACATCCTAAACTCTCCTCCCCAGAGTAGAGCTAATAAGAGATTTATTACCTGACAAAATCTCTATGTCCTTTATGTGAAATTTTTAAAAATCAGTAATTTTCTATAGAAATAATGCTAGTATTGCTGTGAATGCCTCAGAACAAGACCAGCCTTTCCTGGCCTTACAAAACATTTAGGACTATGCACTGTAACCTGAATGCTGCCATTTCACAAAACTCGCATGTCACTCAGAGTTTATGCTCAATGGAGAGGCCAGTCAAGGTAGTACTATTCATCTAATAGCAGAGGGAACCCGTTCCCACTATTTTTCTTTTCTTTCATTTATAACAGTGATTATATTATTAGATTCACTTGATATATGGGGAATGTCACTAGCATGGCAAAGGAAGATAAACAACAAGTTAATCTAGAGGGGAAAAATAGATAATTTAAAAATAGAATGAAACTTTAAACAAATTCTAATTAATACACTCAGTATCAAATGAAGTGCTTCTTTTAAGCCTCTAAGTTTTGCAGTAATTACTTTTGTAGCAATAGTAATTAGAATATTCATCATAACACAATCAACTATTCTATAATCTTTAATTTTTGTAACATGCATATAGTATTATTGTGATAATAGCGAATAAATACACATGAAAGTAATAGGTCAAAAAAGTAATATGAAGATAGTTAATCATCTATGTTACAATCTATCAACTTTGAATCAAGTCATGGAGAACATTCTAAGATTTAAACAATGTATTATTTTTTTCTTAAGTGCTATGACTATTTTTAAATTACAGAAAATTTTATTTAATTTTAATATTGATTATATCATGACCTTTCTATTTTTTGGAGTTTCCAATTCTATTTCTTCTATTTATTATTATTGCACAAACTCTATGTATTACTCCACTCTCACACTGCTGATAAAGACATACCTGAGATTGGATGATTTATAAAGGAAAAGAGGTTTAGTGGACTCACAGTTCCACGTGGCTAGGGAGGCCTCACAATCATGGCAGAAGGCAAAATGCACATATTACATGGCGGCAGGCAAGAGAGAGAATTTGAACCAAGCGAAAGGGGCTTCCCCTGATAAAACCATCAGATTTCTTGAGACTTACTCACTACCATGAGAACAGTGTGGGGAAAACATCCTCCATGATCCAATGATCTCCCACCAGGTTCTCCCCACAACATGTGGGAATTATGGGAGCTACAACTCAAGATGAGATTTGGGTAGGGGACACAGCCAAACCAAACCACAGTATATAACTAGCTTCCTATTTTAACTAGAAACACTGTGTTCGATGTTCAATACATGTTCTTCTTGGAGCTATTTTTTATGTATTCTTCCAAATTCCTTATCTAATTTAAGATAATTTCCTTGTGGCTCTGTTATACATCTGTCACTACAAATTTGTTTATGTGTATATATAGTTATATGTAAAAATACACCCAGATATATATACACACAGTCATATATGTGTATATATATCTATATAGTTAGTACCATAGTTTCAAGCATTTTCCTAAGACTCCCCTTTTGTGTATTCTTACATTATGTTGCTGGAGTAGTTTCTTTAAAAATGGCTCAGCAAATCCACAATATACTTTACCTCTGAAATCCTGGAGTAATTACTTAACATATTTCTGAAAAATTCTGAGACATTTTATGTCTAAAAATGCATTCTCAATTTGTCATGGTATACAATTATAGGTTGAAGAAAATACTTTTGTTCCTCACAACTTTGAGCAATATTTTCTATTATTATTATTATTTGCACATATTGTTGTTGATGAAGAACCTGGTTCTGCATTTTCCTCTCTGTAATCTATTAGGGCCTGAGCTGTATTTTGATTGTCTAAAATTTAACCAAAGTATGCCTAGATATAATTCTTTTCTAATTCACCCTACCCCTCCAAATTTGTGAATAAAGTAATACGCCATTGGTATAGACAACTCTTGTCTTTTCATTTCGAAATCAGAAGTCTTCAATTTGTCTTTCCCCAAATTGGAGTCACACTGTGAAACTGGAAGAAAAACAGTCTTACAGTCTTCATTTAAAAATGCATGGGTAGAGGAATAGGCAAGCAGGCTGTGGACCTACTCACTCTAAATGCCAATTTTAGAATGACTTTATACTCTAAATACAGCACTTTCTCTAGTTCCCTTATGGAAAGAACTGCTTTCTTTCTTTCCTCCCTTGTAATTCCAAATACCGTTTTAACCATTAGTATGATGATATTATATATTATCTATTTCCAGAAATCTACTGTTTTCATCTATTTCCAATATCAGTTGTGTTTCAGGATTTTTCCCTGTTGATAATATTTTCTGTTGATACAAGAAGATATTTACTTATTTGTTTATTTATTTACTTTAATGGAAGGAAGTAAACAAAATTATTCATACTCTTATCTTGAACCAGACATCCAAGTTCATTAAAATTTCTTCAATTCCTTATGAAATAAGCAATGCCTAAAGAAATAACAGAATGTTATTTAATGGCAGAGTTATTTGACAACATGTATGTGCAAGTAATAAAGCCAATGTCACCTTTGCTCAAATTCTTAAATTACAAACCATTTTGTTGATGAAGAGAAAAGCATATGTGTATCTGAATCAGTCATGACAGTGTTGAGGCTGTGACTCACATGTAGGACAGTGTTCAATGTGCAACTCATTCTTGTGAGTGAGGCATAGTCATAAATGGCTGAGATAACAGACTGAGACATAGTCAAGGCATGGGGCACATGTAATACTGTGCTCTAATTCACCCCCTTTCTCTCAGTTCTTCACTGCTTGTCAGGGTGTGATGATATAGTGGTTGATAACTACTAGTTTGGAGAACTGGATATCATAGAAGCTTGTCCTCTTCTGCCAGTGGGTATAACACGCAGTTTGTAAACAATAGTGGCAGTAACAAGTAAAAAGCTGTGCTATGATGCTTGATCCACTTCTTGGGGACCATGTCTACACAGATTTTTTAAAATTCTAGGTATGTCATGCAGTGAATCTATTTCATGTTTGTTATAGTTTTGATCTTTCTTATTGTGTTTTTTATATATGTTTAAAAATAAACATTTAATTTTGAGATAAGTTTAGATTCACGTGAATTTTTTGAGACAGAGTCTTGCTTTGTCGCCCAGGCTGGAGTGCAGTGGCGCGATCTAGGCTCACTGCAAGCTCCGCCTCCCGGGTTCACGCCATTCTCCTGCCTCAGCCTCCGAATAGCTGGGACTACAGGTGCCCACCGCCACGCCCGGTTACTTTTTTTTTTTGTATTTTTTTGTACTTTCACCATGTTAACCAGGATGGTCTTGATCTCCTGACCTCGTGATCCGCCCACCTCGGCCTCCCAAAGTGCTGGAATTACAGGTGCGAGCCGCTGCGCCCGGCAGATTCACATGAAAATTTGAAGAAATAGTACGGAGAGATCCCATGCACTCTTCACTCAGTTTATTCCAATGGTGACATATTGTAAAACTATAGTATATCTTAGGCAGGATATAAGCATTCATACAGTCAAAAAAAAAAAAAAAAGTTTTTTGACACATTTTGGAATTAATTCTGCATTCACAAGAAGAAAGATACAAAATCTCATTAAATTTTGATATTATAATTTCTCAGTGAACCTTAAAAGCAAAATAGTATCAGAGCATTGTACTCCTGATTACTACTTCTCTTTGCACACCCACCAACCCAAGAACATTCTTTCCTGTTTGGATATAATCACTGCCCCAAGTGATCATATGAAACATCTTCTGGCTTCCAGACCTTGCTTTGGATTCAATGTGAGGAAGAGGTTTGGCATCACTGACGATGCCTCTCAATAGCAGTCCCTCAATTCACTCCTCACTAACTTAGGATTTCTCACAATTCTCAATACCACTTTTCTGGCAAAATGCTTTTTGAATAAGCTTGCATTTCAGATGTAATTCATTTATTTAAGCATCTTTTATTCTGTATATCCACTGTGTGTCTGGCTCCATATTAAGTGCTAGGGATACAAAGATTACTAAACTGAGGATCAAGTCTTCCAGTACTTCACAAAACAATGAGTAGACAGAAAAGAAAAGAAACATAAGTCAATATGTTGTTTACAATTGCATAATAGAAACACAAGTGAAATTGTTTTTTGTGGTCCAACGAGATACAGTTACTAAAAATTACATGAAGATGGCGGGGCACGGTGCCTCATGTTTGTAATCCCAGCACTTTGGGAGGCTGAGGTGGGAGGATCACAAGGTCAGGAGATCAAGACCATCCTGTCTAACTCAGTGAAACCCCATCTCTACTAAAAATACAAAAAATCAGCTGGGCGTGGTGGCGGGCGCCTGTAGTCCCAGCTGCTCGGGAGGCTGAGGCAGGAGAATGGCGTGAACCTGGGAGGCGGAGTCTGCCGTGAGCCGAGATCGCGCCAATGGACTCCAGTCTGGGGACGGAGCAAGATCCCGTCTAAAAACAACAACAACAACAACAACAACAAACATGATTACGTGAAGATAAATTTGGGTTCAAAAAGATGAACTCTGTAATAGTCTTGGTGGGAAGGTGCTGCCTCAAGAGACGGTGAGTTCTCTGCCACTACAGGATTTGGGGCATAGACTGCAACCACTTGGTGGGGATCTAGTAGAAGAAATCCAAATATTGTGTAAGCACTTTTACTAGAAGCCTTTAAAGGAATCTTCAAACCCTGATACCTTATGAAAACTATTCACAGCTCTGCTTGGGACTACTGCCTAATTTGGAAACCACTGGCTTCTAAAATCTTGAGTTATGTTTAAATATTAATAGAACACTCTTAGAGCAAATGTATTAAGTATCACTTTAACACTTTCCTATTATTCTGAGAAGAGTGTTTTATCTACGTAGTCCAATTCTTTACATACAATGATAAAATGACACTCTACATTTTGTCTTGACAGAACAAAAAATATGGAAAATATTTATGTTGCATTTTAAAAAAAAAATTTTTGTCCATAATATAATAATAAAACATAATAAAGAGTTTATGTAACACAATTGGCATTATACTTTCTTCTTTTAACTGCCTGGTTCTTTAGAAAACGTGAACATAAAAACGATATTTCAAAATGCTTTTTCATGCAATTGATATAGCTAAAGTAAAGCTACTTACGGGAGGAGGAAATTTTTGGAATATAGTCATTGAAATACCATTTATTGTTGGCAATGGATATTCCTGAATTGATTTAAAGATAAATTTCTGGCTGTGATTTCAACTTATAGAAGTATTTTAATTAGTTATTTTTATGATTAATACTAATTTTTTATTTATTATTTTCTAAAAATTTGACTTTTATTGTTACTTACAAGACGTATCTACACAGATTAGTTACATTAGAATATTGAATGATGCTGAGGTTTGGAAAATGGATCCTTCATCCTAGTAGTAAGCATAATACCCAATAGGTAGTTTTTAAAACCACCCTCCTCCCTCCACATTCTAATAGCCCACAGTGTCTATTGTTCCCATATTTATGTCCATGTGAACTCAATGCTTATCTCCCACTTATATGTGAGAACATGTGGTATTTGGTTTTCTATTCCTGTGTTAGTTTTCTCAGTATTATGGCCACCAGCTCCATCCATGTTGCTGCAAAGGACATAATATCATTCTTTTTTCATGACTGCATAGTATTCTATGGTGTGTATGTTTATCCATTCTATTATTGATGGGCACCTGATTTGATTCTATGTCTTTACTAGTGTGAATAGTGCATTGATGAACATATGAGTGCATTTGTTTTTTGGCAGAATGTTATATTTTCTTTCGAGTATATATATTCAGTAATGGGATTGTTGATTTGAACAGTAGCCCTTTTTTAGGTTCTTTGGGAAATCACCAGACTGTTTCACCAGCGGCTCAACTATTTTACATTTCCATCAACAGTGTATAAGCATTCTCTTTTATTTGCAGTGTTGTTTTTTGACTTTGTAATAATAGCTATTCTGGCTGGTGTAAAATGGTATCCCACTGTGGTTTTGATTTGCATTGTCTGATGATTGGCTACATGAAATATTTGTACATATGGTGTTGGCCACCTGTACGTCTTCTTTTGAGAAGTGTCTGCTCATGTACTTTGCCCATTTTGTAATGGACTTATTTGTTTTTCTCTTGTTGGTTTAAGTTTTCTATAGATTCTAGATATTAGAACTGGGAGAACTGGCTGGCAATATGCAGAAAATTGAATCTGTACCCTTTCCTTATACCATATGCAAAAATTAACACAAGATGGATTAAAGACTTAAATGTAAAACCCAAAACTATAAACGCCTTAAAAGAAATCTAGGCAATACCATTCAGGACATAGGCTTGTGCAAAGATTTCATGACGAAAATGCAATTGCAACAAAAGCAAAAATTCACAAATGGAATCTAATTAAGCTAAAGACCTTCCGCAAGACAAAAGAAACTATCACCCTTTATTTTTTTCATCAGAGTGAACAGACAACCTATGGAATGGGAGAAAATTTTTGCAATCTATCCATCTGACAAAGGTCTAATATCCAGAGTCTATAGGAACTAAAGAAATTTACAAGAAAAAAAAGAAAACCTTAAAAAATGGGCAAAAGACATGAACAGACACTTCCCAGAAGACATATATGTGCCCAATAAACATGAAAAAATGCTCAACATCACTGGTCATTAGAGAAATGCAAATCAAAACCACAATGAGATACCATCTTACGCCAGTCAGAATGGCAATTATTAAATAATAATAATAAAAAAAACCAAAACAGATGCTGGAGTGTTTGTGAAGAAAAAAATGCTTTACACTATTGGTGGGAGTATAAATTAGTTCATCCATTGTGGTAAACAGTGTGGCAATTCCTCAAAGACTTAGAGGCAGAAATACCATCTGACCCAGCAATCCCATTACTGGATATATACCCAAAAGAATATACCTCATTCTATTATGAAGATACATGGATGGGTACATTCATTGCTGCACTACTCACAATAGCTAAGTCATGGAATCAACCCAAATGCCCATCAATTATAGACTGGATAAAGAAAATTTGATACATATACACCATGAAATACTATGCAACCATAAAAAGGAACGAGATCATATCCTTTGCAGGGACATGAATGGAGTTGGAGGTCATTATTCTCAGCAAACTAACACAGGGACAGAAAACCAAATACCACATGTTCTCACTTATAAGTGGGAGCTGAATGATGAGATCACTTGGACACGTGGTGGGGAACAACACACACTGGGACCTGTCAGAGGTAGGTGGTGAAGAGGAAGAGCATCAGGAAGGATAGCTAATAAATACTGGACTTAATACTTACGTGATGGGATAATCTGTGCAGCAAACCACCATGGCACACATTTACCTATACAGCAAACCTGCACATCCTGCACATATTCCCCTGAACATAAAATAAAAGTTGAAGTAAAAAAAAAAAAATAGAGAAAAAAATATTCAACATCACTAACCATCAGGGAAATGAAAATTAAAACCACAATGAAATATCCTCTTGTCCTAGTTAGAAAGGCTGCTATCAAAAATAAAAAATAAATGCTAGTGAAGATTCAGAGAAAAGGAACTTTTGTACACTGTGCTTGAGAATTTAAATTTGTACAGCCATCATGGAAACTAATCTGGAGGTTTCTCAAAAAACTAAAAATAGAACTACAATATTATCCAGCAATCCTACTATTGGGTATTTATCCAAAGGGTATGAAATTAATATATTGAGGAGACATCTGCATTCCCATGCTTACTGCAATGCTATTCACAATAGCCAAGAAATGGAAAAAGTCTGAGTGTTCATAAATGGATGAAAGAATAAAGAAAATGCAATACATATGCACTATGAAATACTATTCAGTCATAAAAATGAAAAAAACGTTGTTAATAAGATGGAATTTCAGTAATTCAAAGGCCATTATATGACCTTTATTAGTGTATTGATGACTAACTACTCTTATTATATAAAAATGTAGTAAATATTGGGGAAATTAAAACTGTAAAAATGAACTTGGATTCCATTGTTTGTGATGAATGAAGGGACTTAATTCATATTTATGTGATTTAAAATAAGATTTGTGTACGATGTGCGATGTGTGGTGTGTGTGTAAAACATATATGTATATACGCATATATATACATACGCATATATGTTTACACTCGTATATACTACATATATTTAATATATATGCATGCAATGCACATATAATGTATGTAGCCATGTATATACAATATTTATGTACTTGCATAATGTATACATAATATATTAATATTTATGTGTTGAAAACAGAAGGCCATGTAATTTAAATGAAAAACCTCAGACAGCAAAAGGAGGGGAGAAAAATAGCAAACCTCAGGTACATCGTTCCTTTTCAAACATGTTCCCCTAGATTGTAGGATGTAACAAAAAGATGTTAGAGTGTGATAGCTGTCCTGTATGTGATAGATATTTTTAAAGCACTGGTTTTAAGAATAAAATAATTTATGTCATGACCAAGAGATATATCTTGCACTTATGCTTGCATTTTAATCTAATTTTTAGAGAAAATTTGATATTGAATATAACAGATGAATTTAGTTTTGTGTAGTTGTTTTAGCTCTTCATGGCTTATAACCAGTGATCTCAATGGACAAATAGTCTTGCTTGCCTTTTTCTCAGAAGGCCTTCAATCCTTATTTAATAAACAACTATTCGGTTTTGCAAAATCTTTTAAGTTAGTCCTCAAAGAAAAATAAATAATTGTAAATGTGAAAATGTTTTAGTTATTTCTTTTGCTATGGATTCTGAATGATTAAATTATTTGGTGTTTTACATTTGTATCACTTCTCAAAAAACAAAAAAATTAAAAAGAACCAAATCACAGTGACTTGAGCTCTTAGAAATGGACCTGGATATACTACTGGGAAACTCATATGCCGTGGGAAATAAATAAATAAAAGGATTTCTTTTAACCACTTATAATCTATCTTTAATGCCCACTGAGCGTGATAGCTCTTTATACCTGATAAAGTTATTTGATTTAGACTACAACTGTGATACAATTTAAAAGACTAATTTTGATATATCATAATACTCTAATATGGTAAGAGACCTAAAATATAAATAAAAGAAATGCTAATTAATCTTTATAACTTGATATCATGAAATAAAGCATTGACTTAAAAACTTTTTAGAAAATTTTATGTGCATAAATTCATGGCAGGAATTATAAGCATTCGAGTTACCATGCCCATGATTTTGATTAGGTAGAGGTTTTCAAGCATCAGTTTGACACACAAATTGTTGAAATTGTTGATTCAGTTATTGGTTATCAAATTTTACCTCATCATAAATAGGAAAAAAATGTGTGAAATTTAAAAAAAAATACTAAGCTACTGAATGAGGTGACTTTTGAAGAATGTTAGAACTAGGCACAGAGAGTGCCATTCAAAGGGATCTCAATTATTTTTGGAAATTATATTTAATTTTATTTATGACTGACATATAATAGTTGTACATATTTATGGTTTTGATACATATGATATATAGTGATCAAATCAGAGTAATTAGAATATCCATCGCCTTAAACATTTATTATTTCTTTGTGATGCAAATATTCAAAAACCTCTCTTTGGGTCAGGCACAGTGAGTGGCTCACATCTGTAATCCCAGCATTGTGGGAGACCAAAGCTGGGGAATTGCTTGAGCCCAGGAGTTGGAGACCAGTCTATGACTTCATCTCTACACAAATTTTTTAAAAATTTAGTTGGACTTGGTGGCACCCACCTGTAGTCCCAGCTACCTGGGAGGCTGAGGTAAGAAGATTGCTTTAGCCTGAGAGGTTGATTCTGCAGTGAGCTGAGATCACACCGCTACTGACCAGCCTGGGCTGGTCTCACAGAGTGAGACCCTGTCACAAAAACAAACCAAAACAAACAAACAAACTGATTTTCTAGGTATTTTGCAATACAGAATATACTACTGTTAATTCTACTATGCAATAGACCACCAGAACTTATTTCTCCTATCTAACTTAGCTTTGTACCTATTGTTCATTCTCTAAACATTCTCCTTTTCCTCCCCTTCCTGTTGATAGTTACACACATTAAATCTATTTACTAAATCTGCAAGTATCAATTAGATGTCAGTGTACAATTAAATGTAAGTTTTCCACTAATGTAAATAATAAAATATGTCTAGACTGTTGAGAATATAAAACTAAACTATTTAACTCTGTTATCTTATAAAATATTATTTTAAAATTTGTTAATACTTTTTTTGTGAAGTGAAAGGACTACTAGGACTGGAGACCAATTGTTATAAGAACATGGGCTGGTACTTGACCAGAAGGGGCTCCTGGCACGTTTGGTGTATCTTGGTTGTACATCTGGTATGAGTCAGATAAGGGACAGAAATCAGCACAGGCAATGAATTCCAGAGAAAGACTGAAAGAAGAGTACACCAGGATCCTCCATGCCAGCATGGAAAGAAATTCAACATGTGGGTACAAAAGCAAAATAGAGGGGCTTTATATGTTGAGTTAATGCTAGAATTTTCACTGTCTGAATAGAGTCCAAGAACTGTATATTTCATTTTTTAGCTATATAGTATATTATGTGCATTAACGTTCTCAAGTCTTTATAAAAAAAGAATCCAACTGTTTCTGTTGTCACTATAGTTGAGACTGAATGCATGAGACATATGTCTCACCCCTCCACTTGCATTTCATGGTTTACAATTTTATTGTTTCTTCATTTGAAATAAAATCTACTGTTTAGCTGTTATAGCACTACTTTTCCCAGTGCTATAATTAAGGTTGTTTTATCACTTCCAATGTAACCTTATTTTTCAAAGTTTTAACCTGTACTATGAAAATTTGAAAATTGGCACTCAATGTTTAAAGGGTAACTGTATATTTCTGCAATTATAATAGAAAAAAATAATTGGTTAATTTAAAGTGATTAATAAGTATATGAAGGTATTTTCATGATTTTAAAGCTACCATTTAAAGATTTGATACATTTTTAAATGCACCAACATGTATATAGTGCAAGTGACATCCTATGGAAGATTCAAATGTAATGAATACACGACTCTCAGAGTTCCCTCAGCTTCCTGGAGACTAGTTCTCAACAGGCAGAGATTACCTCTCCGTGGTATTGTGAAAGGGATTGACTGAGGGCATGCTCTCAGAAGAAAAGTGTAGGAAGCAGAGAAAATCACAGGAAAGAGGAAGGTAAAACAAGAATGCTGAAGAATATTACCCTTGCCACCAAAGAAGTACAAAAATCTAGCCCCGTGGAGTGAGATGGTTTCAGTTATTTTATATAGTTTGTACTCCAGAGCTTTCCTGTGATTAATCTCCATGCCAATAAAACATTTTTGTTTCACCTTCTTCCTTCCTGTGATTTCACCTGCTTCCTACACTCTTCTTCTGAGAGCATGCCCTCAGTCAATCCCTTTCACAAGAACACTGTCTATTTTTAGGGAACCCAATCTATGGCATTAACACACCTCCTTTTGTTTTTTAATGGAAATTCAACTAAGCTCGAAACAAATGCTGCTAAATAGAGGGTAATCTCAATTTAAGATTTTCCCTTTAAATGTGTAAAGATTTGCACAGGCACCATTTTTTTAGTCAACAAAGTGCTCTTTATAATAATATTTTAATGAAATGAAACAAGTAAGATCCCTACATGCTTCTTTCGAATAGTCTCCCAAATTCATGCATTGCAAAATCATAGGCTTTATCAAATCTTTTCTATTTTGCTATAGAACATATATTTACCCAATTAAAAATAGGACTTCCATGAAAAGACTCTTTCTATAACTTAAGGTATTTTGTAGTGCAAATAGGAAACTTGAGCATTTGTACACATATTTCATGTAGTCCTAAAATGCCTATTCATATCCCCGAGTGGTTTCATCAAATCCTGGCCTGTTGAGCTGCAGGCCTCATACCACCTGTAGGTCAAATCACTGGTCACTTTGGTACAACATATTGCTGTGCCACTTGGAAACTGATGCTTCTCTTACAACTACCAACAGAGAATGAGTTCTTGTTCACATTTTGGTCATTTTTCTTTATGATTTTATTAACAAATGCTCTGCTCTCTGTTCTTAAAAGAGAGGCTCTTGTTACATTTATTCTTAAAAGAGTAAGGGAAATAGAGATCGGTCAGATTTCAGCATGTGTCTATGTGACCTTTCTTCACTGCAACATGGATCTCCCATATTACCAGACAAGACCAGGTTAGAGCTTGAAGTACCAATTTTCAAACCAATTTTGACTTATTTTAATAACAATACTTTGGTAAGAAAATAAACACTCTGGGCCAATTGAAAACTATATGGGCTACAGTAACCTAACCCTATCGGTATGATATATTTAACAGAGTATAACTTGTACCTGGACCTCCAGTCTTGCTCCACTCCTATGAATTTTCCACACTAAAAAAGGGATATTTATAAAATTCAAATATGATAATGTAAAAGAAATCCTTCTGTGGTCCCATATGCTTCAGAATAAAGAACAAGGCCCTTCCTGCTGTTCTCCCTCTCGAGCTCAACCTGGCCTCTCTACCTTTACTTCCTCAAACATACCAGTTCCTTCTGATGTTTTTGCACTTTCCTGAATTGCACTTCATCTCCCTTCCTCACTCTTTTGCATACTTTATTCACCTGCCTCTTATTAACTTTCAAAACTCATTTCAGGTATTGACTCTTCCAGACAACTTTGGCCTGTGTATCCACATGTAGATTTATCCACACATGGATTTGTTGTATCTCCTTGGGCCCCCATGGAACACTGTGTATACCTCTATCATGGGAGTTATGGAAAGGTATTAAACTGATTGGCTTAATTGTTTTTTGTAAGCAACTATAGTGTAACATTCAGATGGAAGAGTCTAATTTTTTGCAACATGTCCAATAAAATCTTCCTTAAATATTTGACAAAAATATGGAAAAAAAATTTTAGTTAATAAAAATGGAGAGAGAACCTTTTCCCCTGCCCCTAAAGAGATGGTTATCTAGTGTGAACAACAGATCCTTTTAAACATACTAATCTATGTGCAACAATTAAGAATCAATTGTATCTACAATTTTTGTTTAGATTTAAATCCAGAGTTAACTTTTTTTTTTTTTTTTTTGGCTGACATACATGGTTTAATGTGCCAACTGTGAATCAGGTAACAACCATCTGCTCTGGGCACACAAGACCGCCTTGTCAGTGTACTCGAAACACCTAAATGGGCCTCTACTCAAATGTTCTCATTTGAAAGTTGTCTTTACATACAAATAGAAAAACTGGAGAGGGACAATAGCAGTCAAACTTTGGTGAAGGACAACAGGAAATGTGATAAAGTATTATTTGTGTGTCATGAAAGGAGCTGGCCAAATGCAATTGAGAGTACAGGAAGGGAAGAACGGTCAGCGATGCAGTGTAAGGTTGAGCACTGACCCTTCCTCGTGGAGGTTCAAAACTTTTTGCTCATGCTTCTACATTGCTGTTTTTCGGTGACTAAGCCGATAAAGCTTAATCAAAATCACAGTGGTAGAGAATCAGGTGGGGTGAATTTTTCAACCAATACACATTCCCTGTAAATAAAGATACAATGCTTTTGAGTTTATTTTCCTATATCTATATAATTATACTCTAATTCTCCCCTCCCCACAAACACACACACACATACACACACTTGCCTTTAGAATTATTAAGTGATGATTCAGTGACAATAATAGGAATATGTTACATTCCTCAGATAATAGCCACAGAAAAAATTGAAATCTATTAGTTTATCTGTCGTTAAATAAAAGAGAGAGAGAATATGGTAGCAAAATGTGGAGGAAAAAAAGGAAATTGCTAATGTATTGAGTTATTCCACATATTCAACCATCAATAATTACTGTATATTACAAGGGTAAGGTATTTTTGGTTTGCTTGCTTTTTAAATTGTTGATATATAATTAACCATATATTATGCTTAAGTTATGGAACTGAAAGGTCATGGGAGGGCCGGAACCATTTCCTTACTAAGGCAGGGAATATGCAGTGAAATTAAAACAAGAGGGCATCACAAAGGATAAGAAGTTTGACTGAACTGCTTGAGGCAAATGCGATTATTTTGCTCCATTGTGCTCCCTCATCCTTATTTCTAAAGAGCCTCAGTTCAGGGAAGGGAAAGGACCAAGGTCTTCAAATAGCTGGGAGGTCTATTGGATTGAGAGACATACTAAGGCAACTCTTACAGGAAACACAAATTGATCAGATGCAGGAGGCATTTTATACATACCCAGATAAACTGCAATTGTATTCAGCATTGATTGAACACCATGACAATTATTATATAAGATTTGACTTTCTTGAAATTAGTTAATAAAACTATTGCCTTAGCATTTTTCCCCAAGCTCCAGAGTTTGTTATACTTAATCTGTGTTATAAAAGTGACAAAATTACTTATTATTGTGTGATACATTGTATGTAAATCGTCTGTGTAAATAACAGAATTAGAGGGAGCTTCAAGATGGCTTATGAGAGGCATCTAGCACTCATCACCTACATAAATAAGAGCCCAAATAGCAAGTAGATAATCAGACTTTAATAGAACACCTAAAGAACACTGAAATACAACAGAGAAGTGATAGGAAACACTGAAGGCATGGAAAGAAATGGAAGTGAGGCAATCCACTCTGTTAGAAATGGGGAAAGTCTAGAGAAATTCCCCAAGGTGGGAAAAAGGTAAATGAGAGATCTACAGTGGTCCATATGCCCACTGTGGACTCCTGCAGTTCTACCCATAGGAGAGCCCCTTCGTCCTTGCAGATCTTGAGACTAGCAGAGGGAGGTTCCTAGAGACAGCATGAGGACACTGCTCTAGAGAAAGAGCCAATTCTGGAGACCACACAGACCATTTTGAGGCCCTGGCCACCACCACACAGCATCATTTCCTGGGTCCCAACAGCCCTTGCATCCCCACATCCCTGAAGCCCCACTGATATCTTTCAGGTACGTTTGAAAGGCTGCAGTGGTGTGATGGTGTGTCTTTTCTTGTAGGGAGGGAGTTCCGTTCTGGCCCATCATGGGTCTAGAAATGCTGTCCAGGAGATAGAACCTGGAGTCAGGAACTTTAGGAATCTACCTGCTGCTTCATTTTATTGTGACTAGCTGGTGCCCAAGTTGTAAAATAAAGCCCTGCTTATTCTTCCCTCTCTTTTCCTTAGGCAGAAAGAGTCTCTCCCTCTGGCCACTCTCACCCAAGACTTGCTGGATAGCATTTATAGACCCATAATGGGGCCAAAATGGAGCTCCCTCCCTAAAGGAAAAGACACAGCTGGACTCATTACCTGCTGACTAAAGTGCATTTGACCTTTGAATAAATATCAGTGTTAGCCAGGCAGTAGTCACTGCAGGTCTTGGGCAAAGGCCGATACTATGCTGGCTTCAGGTCTGACTCAGCTCCAGTGGTGGTGACCACAGTGGTGCCTGTTTCACACCTCCACTAACTCCAGGCAACTCAGCATGAAGAGGGATGTCATTTGTTTAGGGGAAGGTAAGGGGAGGGAACAAGAGACTGACTGGAAATCCACAGAATTCTCCCAGATCTTACCCGAGACAACTAATGAGATATCTCTATGAATCTGAAAGAGTCAGAATATTACTGGATTTGGGTACACTTTGATGCTGCTGCAAAGCAGATATGACTGCAAAGTCCAAAGTGCTAGATCACAACACTCAGCTACAGTTGAATACTAGGAAAGCCTTCTCAAAAATGAGGGGTATGACCTAGCCCAGACCGAGAAGATAATGAGACGTACCTAAATCTTCAATGTCCAGATATTGACAAACATAAAAAGCATCAAGACTATCCAGGAAAACACGACCTCACGAAATGAGCTTAATAAGTCACCAGTGACCAAACCCAGAGTAACAGAGATACGTGACATTTCAGAGCAGAAAAAATAATTCAAAATAGCTCTCATGAAGAAGTTGACCAAAATTCAAGATAGCAATAAGAAGGAATTAAGAATCTTATTAGATACATTTATAAAGACATTAAAATAATTTAAAAAAATAAATAGGAAATTCTGGAGTTGAAAAATCCAATGACAAACTAAAGAATGCATCAGAGTCTCTCAAAAGCAGAATTGATCAAGCAGAAGAAAAAATAGTGAGCTTTAAGACAGGCTGTTTGAAGATACACAGTCAGAGGAGACAAAAGAAAAAAGAATAAAAAACAATAAAACATGCCTACAAGAACTAGAAAATATGCTAAAAGGAGCAAATGTAAGAGTTGGCCTTATAGAACAGGTAGAGAGTGAGATAGGGATGGAAAATTCATTCAAAGCGGTAAGAACAAAGAGCTTTCCAAACCTAGAGAAAGATATCAATATTCAAGAACAAGAAAGTTATAGAACATCAATCAGATTAACCCACATAGAAGTATCTCAAGACATTTAATAATCAAGTTCCAAAAGCTCAAAGATAAAGAAAGTATCCCAAAGTCAACAATAGAAAAGAAACAAATAACATGCAAAAAAGCTGCAATACACCTGGTACCAGATTTCTCAGTGGAAAACTTACAGACCAGAAGATAGTGACATATTCAAATATGGACATATTTAGGAGATAGGATATATAAATATACATATATATAATATATTATATATTAATAAAAATATATATAATACATATTATATATATATGTAATGCTGAAGCAAACAAAACAAAACAAACAAAAAACCCTTTTATCCTAGATAGTATATTCTGTGAAAATATCCTTCAAACCCAAAGGAGAAATAAAGACTTTCCTAGAAAAACAAAAGCTGAGGGATTTCATCAAGACTAGACCTGTTCTACATGAAATGTTAATGGGAGTACTTTAATCAGAAAAAAGAAGACATTTATGAGCAATAAGAAATCATCTGAAGGTACAAAAGTCACTGGTAATAGTAAGTACAAACCAAAATGCAGAATAACACTGTAACTGTGATGTGTAAACTACTCATAGTTTGACTTAGAAGAGTAAAGATAAACTTATCAAAAATAATAAGTACAAGTTTTAAAGACATATCATAATAATATATGAATAGAAATAACCAAATGTTAAAAAGTGAGGGAGATGAAGTTAAAATATAGAGAGTGTTGTTGTTGCTGCTGCTGCTGTTTTAGAAATGGGGTCTCACTATGTCACCCAGGCTGGTCTCAAACTCCTGGGCTCAAGCAATCCTCCCTCCTTGGCCTCCCAAAGTTCTGGGATTGCAGGCATGCGCCACCATGCCCAGACAACAATTTTATTAGTTTCCTCTTTGCTAGTTAGTTAGTTTGTTTGTTTATGTAACTAGTATTAAGTTGTCGTTAGTTTAAAATAATGGGTTGTAAGATGTTATTTGTAATCCTCACGGTAACCACAGATAAAAAAAACCTACAAAAGATACAAAATAAAACTAAAAGGCAAGAAATTAAAATATACCACCAGAGAAAATTGCTTTCAGAAGAAGGAAAAAAGGAAGACTGCAAAATAATCAGAAAACAACAAAATGTCTGTAGTAAATCATTACCTATCAATCATAATGCAGAATGTAAATGAACTAAATTCTCCAATCAAGACATAGAGTGACTGAATGAATACAAAAATGAGCTCCAACTATCTGCTGCCTTCAAGAAACACACTTAATACGGCACACATAGACTGAAAATATTAATAAAATGATGGAAAATGGTGTTCCATGCAAATGGAAACACAAAAAGAGGAGTAGCTATGCTTATATTAGATAAAATTGTGACCCATCATCTCAACAGAATGAAGGATGAATAACATATAATCTTTTCAATCGATGCTGAAAAAGCATTTGATGAAATTCAGTATTATTTCATGTTAAAAACACTTAAAAAAACTGCATATAGAAGGGACATACCTCAACACAATAAAAGCCTTGTATCACAGACCCTCAGGTAGTATCATACTAAACTGGGAAAAACTGAAAGCATTTTCTCTAAGATCTGGAACATAATAAGGATGCTGACTTTCACTGTTATTCAATACAGAACTAGAAGTCCTTGCTAGAGCAATCAGAAAAGGGGAAAAAATAAAGAGCACCCAAATTCTAAAATAAAAAGCCAAGATTTTAAAGGAAAACCATTAAAAGAGACAAAAACCATCATTATATAATGATAAAGTGATTAATTCAGAAAGAACATAAAATAATTATAAATATATACGTACTCAACACCAGAACACCCGGCTTATTAAAGTAAATATTATGAGTTAAATAGAGAGATAGATGCCAATACAATAATAATTGGAGACTTCAACAGTTCACTTTTAGCATTGAACTGATCATCCAGATAGACAATCTACAAAGAAACATTGGACTTAATCTAAAGTGTAGAAAAAATGGGCCTCATAGATATTTACAAAACATTTTATCCAACAGCTGCAGAATACACATTCTTCTCCTCAGCACATGGAACATTCTCAAGAATAGACCATATGTTATGCCATAAAATAAGTCTTAAAAATTAAAAAAAAATGATATCATATCAAGTATCTTCTCTGACCACAGTGGAACAAAGCTGGAAATCAATAACAAGAATGCTGGAAACTGTGCAAACACACAAAAATTAAAGAATATGCTCCTGAGTGAGGAGTGGGTCAATAAAGAGATTAAGAAAAAAATTGAAACAGTTACTTGAAACAAATGAAAACTGAAACACAATATACCAAAACCTATGGGGTAGAGCAAAAGCAGTACTAAGAAGAAAGATTGTAGCAATGTGTCTACATTAAAAAGTAGAAAAACTTCAAATAAAGAAACTAGTGAGGCATCTTAAGGAACTAGAAAAGCAAGAGTAAAACAACCAAAATATTAGTTAAAAAATTAAAGATCACAGCATAAATAAATAAAATTAAAACAAAAATACAAAATATCAATGAATTGAAAAGTAGGTTTATTTTAAAATAAACAAAATTTACTAACCTTTAGAAAGACCAAGAATGGAAGAGAGAAAAAAGAATCAGAGATTAAAAAACGTATTACATCTGATACTCCAGAAATTCAAGGGATCATTAGAGACTAAAATGAGCAACTATAGATCAGTAAATTGGAAAACCAAGAGGAAATGGATAAATTTCTAAACATGTACAACATACCGTCATTGAATTATAAAGAAAACCAAAAGCTGAATAGACCAGTAACAAGAAATGAGATCAAAGCCTATAAAAAATAGTCTCCCATTAAAGAAAAGCCCAGGGACAGAAGTCTTCACTGTTGAATTTTATCAAACATCTGGGAAAGGACTAATGCCAATCTTACTCAGTATATTCCATAAAGCAGAGGACGAAGGAATACTTCCAACATCATTCAACAATACCAGTATGAGCTAGATACCAAAACCAGAAAAAGACACACAATCAAAAACAAACCAACCAACCAACCAACAAACAAAAAAGCTACAAGCCAATATCCTTGATGACCATTGATGCAGAAATCCTCAACAAAATACTAGCAAAACTGAATTCAACAGCACATTTGAAAGATGATTCATCATGACCAAGTAGAATTCATCCCAGGGATGGAAGGATGGTTCAACATATGTGAATCAATCATTGTGACCCATCATCTCAACAGAATGAAGGACAAATAACATATAATCTTTTCAATTGATGCTGAAAAAGCATTTGATAAAATTCAATATTCCTTCATGTTAAAAACACTTAAAAAAACTGCATATAGAAGGGACATACCTCAACACAATAAAAGCCTTATATCACAGACCCTCAGGTAGTATCATACTAAACTGGGAAAAACTGAAAGCATTTTCTCTAAGATCTGGAACATAATAAGGATGCTGACTTTCACTGTTATTCAATACAGAACTAGAAGTCCTTGCTAGAGCAATCAGAAAAGGGGAAAAAATAAAGAGCACCCAAATTCAAAAATAAAAAGCCAATTTACTTGCATTTTCAGATGATGTAATCTTTTATTTAGAAAAACTTAAAGACTCCACCAAAAGGCTATTAGTGTTGATAAATTCAGTAAAGTTGGTGGTTACAAAAGAAACATACAAAAATGAGTAGCATTTTTATATGCCAACAGCTGTCAATCTGAAAAAGTATCAAGAAAATAATCTCATTTATAATGGCTACAAATAAAAGAAAATGCCTAGGAATTAACTGAAGAAATGAAAGATACCTACAATAATAATTATAAAATATTGATGTAAGAAACTTATGAGGACACAAAAAGATAGAAAGGTATTCCATGTGCATGCTTTGAAAGATCTATACTTTTTAAAAGCCCATACTACCCAAAGCATTCTACAGATTCAATGCAATCCCTATCAGCATGCCAGTACATTCTTCACAGAAATAGAAAAAATAATAATTCTAAAATGTATGGGGATCTACAAAATCCAGAATAACCAAAGGCATTCTAAGCAAAGATAATGTAAATGGAGCAATTACATTATAATACTTGAAAATATACTACAGAGCTTTATTAACTAAAACAGCATGATATTGGCATAAAAACAGACACATAGACATATGGAACAGAATAGAAAACCCAGAAATAAATCTATATATCTGCAGTGAGCTAATTCTTAACAAAAGTGCCAAGGACCTACACTGAGAAAAGAACAGTGGCTTCAATAAATGATGACAGGAAAACTAGCATCCATATTCAGGATAATGAAACAATAGCCCTATATTTTGTCATATATAAAAATCAAATGAAAATGGATTAAATAATTAAATTTGGGACTTCAAACAATGAAACTACTACAAGAAAACATTGGAGGAACTCTCTAGGACATGAGACTAAGCAAAGATTTCATGAGTAATACACCAAAAGCACAGACAACCAAAGCAAAAATGAAGAAATGGGGTCATATCAAAGTGAAAAGCATCTCCACAGCACAAAGAACAATCAACTAGGTGAAAACACAACCCAGTGAATGGCAGACAATATTTGCAAACCATCTATCTGACAAAGGATTAATAGCCAGAATAAACAAGAACCTCAACTCTATTGGAAAAAATCTAACAATCTTATTTAAGAATGGGCAAAAATCTGAATAGCCATTTATCTAAGTAAGACATACAAGTGGTAAACAGGTATATAAAAATGTGCTTAATATCACTGATCATCAGAGAAATGCAAATCAAAACTAAAAAGAGATATCATCTCACTCAAGTTAAAATGGTTTTCATTCAAAAGTCAGGCAATAACAATTGCTGGCAAATATGTGGAGAAAATGGAACTCTCATACACTGTTGGTGAGAATGTAAGTTAGTACATTCACCATGCAAAACAGTTTGGAATTTCCTCAAAAAACTAAAAATTGAGCTACCATGTGATCCAGCAATCTCATTGCTAGGTATAAACCCCAAAGAAAGGTAAATAGTATATCAAAAAGGCATCTGCACTCCCATGTTTATTGCACCACTGTACACAATAGCTAAGATTTGGAAGTAATCCGTGTCTATAAACAGAAGAATGGATAAAAAAAATACAGTACTACTTAGCCATGCAGAAGAATGAGATCTCGTTCTTTGCCACAACATAGATGCAACCGGAGGGCATTATAAGTAAAATAAACCAAGTACAAAATGACAAATTCAAATCCTTTCTTTTTTTGTAAGAGCTAGGAGTTAAAATAATTAAACTCATGGAGATAAAGTGTAAAATGATGATTACTAGAGCCTGGGAAGGGTAATAGATAGGGGAATTGGGGATGGTTAATTGGTATAAAAATATAGTTATATAAAATGATCCAGTTTTTCATAGCACAACATGGTGACTACAGTCAACAACAATCTATTTTACATGTTAAAATAACTAAGAGTATAATTGGAATGTTTGTAACACAAAGAAATGATGTTTGAGGTGATAAATAACCCATTAACCCTGATGTGAATATTACACATTGTATGCCTGTGTTAAAATATCTAATGTACCTCAAAAATATATCCACCAATTGTGTACCCATAACAATGTAGGAAATGGGTATCTGTACCCACCATGTTTATTGCAGTGCTCTTTACAAAAATAAAGATATGGAATCAACCTAAGTGTTTATCATTGGATTAATGTATAAGGAAAATATGGCATATATACAGAATGAAATATTACTCAGCTGTGAAAAGAAATAATGAAATGCTGTCACTTGCAGCAACATTGATGAAATTGGAAGTTACAACGTTAAGTGAAATAAACTAGGTACAGAAAGACAAATATCACATGGTCTTACTCACATTTTGGAACTTAAACATTGATCTCGTGGAGGTAGAAAGTAGGATGATAGTTACCAGAGTCTGGGAAAGGTGTATGTTTGGAGGTGGTGGGAATGAAGAGATGTTGGTTAATGGGTACAAATATACAGTTAGATAGAAGCATATTATAATGTTTGATAGCAGGTAGGGTGACTGTATTAATCCATTTTCATGCTCTTGATAGATATACCTGAGACTGGAAAGTTTACAAAATAAAGAGGTTTAATGCACTTACAGTTTCACAAGGCTAAGGAGGCCTCACAATCATGGTGGAAGGCAAGAAAGATCAAGTCACATCTTAAATGGATGGCAGCAGGTGAAAAGCGAGACCTCGGGCAGAGAAACTCCCATTTTTAAAATCATCAGAACTTGTGAAACTTATTCACTGTCATGAAAACAGCACAGGGAAGACCCGCCCCCGTAATTCAATTACCTTACGCCAGATTCCACCCACGACATGTGGGAACTTTGGGAGTTACAATTCAAGATGAGATTTGGTTTGGGACACAGATAAACCATATCATATCACCCTTGGTCCCTCCCAAATCTCATGTCCTCCCATTTCAAAACCAATCATGCCTTCTCAACAGTCCCATAAAGAGTTAACTCATCAGCATTAACTCAAAAGTCCACAGTCTAAAGTCTCATCCAGACAAGGCAAGTCCCTTCTGCTTATGAGTTTGTAAAATCAAAAGCAAGTTAGTTACTTCCTAGATACAATGTAGTTACAAGCATTCTGTAAATGCAGTCATTCCAAATTGGAGATATTGACCAAAACAAAGGGGCTTCAGGCTTCATGCAAGTCTGAAATTCAGCGGGAGAGTCAAATCTTAAAGCTTCAGTATGATCTCCTTTGACTCCATGTTTCACATTCAGATCATGCTGATTCAAGAGGTGGGTTCCCATGGTCTGGGCACGTCCATTCCTGTGGTTTTGCATGGTGCAACCCCCTCTTGGATGCTTTCACGGGCTGGTGCTGAGTGTCTGCAGCTTTTCCAGGCACACAGTGCAAGCTGTCAATGAATCTAGTACTCTGGGGTCTGAGGGATGGTGGCTGTCTTCTCACAGCTCCACTAGGTGGTGTCCCAGTAGGGACTCTGTGTAGGGGCTTCAACCCCACATTTTCCTTCTGCATTGCCCTAGCAGAGGTTCTCCATGAGTGCCCTGCCACTGCAGCATATTTCTGCCTAGACATTCAGGTGTTTCCATATATTTTCTCAAATCTAGGCGCAGGTTTAGAAACCCCAATTCTTGACTTCTGTGCACTGGCAGGCTTAACATCACATGGAAGCTGCCAAGGCTTGAGGCTTGTACCCTTTGAAGCCACACCCCGAGCTCTATGTTGGTCCCTTTCAGTCATGGCTGGAGCAGCTGGGATGCAGGGCACCATATCCCTAGGCTGCACACAGCAGGAGACCTTGGGCCTGGCCCACAAAAACACTTTTTATTTCTATGCCTCCAGGCCCGTAATGGGCAGGGCTGCTGTGAAGACCTCTGACATGCCCTGGAGACATTTTCTCCATTGTCTTGGTGATTAACATACAGGTCCTCATTACTTATGCAAATTTCTGCAGCTGGCTTGAATTTCTCCCAGAAAATGGGATTTTATTTTCTATAGCATTGTCAGGCTCCACATTTTCCAAACTTTTATGCTCTGCTTCTCTTATAAAACTGAATGCCTTTAACAGTACCCAAGTCACATCTTGAATACTTTCCTGCTTAGAAATTTCTTCTGCCAGATGCCCTAAATCATCTCTCTCAAGTTCAAAGTGTCATAAATCTCTGGTGCAGGGGCAAAATGCTGCCAGTCTCATTGTAGAAACATAACAAGAGTTACCTTTGCTCCAGTTCCCAATATGTTCCTCTTGTCCATCTGAGACCACCTCAGATTGGATTTCATTGTCCATATCATTATCAGCATTTTGACCAAGCCATTCAACAAGTCTCTAGCAAGTTTCAAACTTTCTTATGTTATCCTGTCTTCTTCTGAGTCTTCCAAACTGTTTAAACCTCTGCCTATTACCCATTTCCAAAATCACTTCCACATTTTTGGGTATCTACAGCAGCACCCCTTCTTGGTACTAGTTTAATTTATTCATCCATTTTTATGCTGCTGATAAAGACATATGTAAGACTAGGCAATCCACAAAAGAAAGAGATTTAACGGACTTACAGTTCCACATGGCTGGGGAAGACTCACAATCATGGCAAAAGATGAGGAGCAAGTCACATCTTACATGGATGGCAGCAGGCAAAAAGAGAGAGCTTGTGCAGGGAAACTCCTGTTTATAAAACCATCAGATCTCATGAGATGTATTCACAATCACGAGAACAGCACAGGAAAGACTCACACCATAATTCAATTACCTCCCACCAGGTTCCTACCACAACATGTGGGAATTGTGGGAGTTACAATTCAAGATGAGATTTAGGTGGGGACACAGCCAGACCATATCAGTGATATAGTTAATGGCAAGGTATTGCATATTTCCAAACAGGAAGAATAGAGGACTTGAAATGTTTCCAACGTATGGCAATGAAAAATACTGGAGATGATGGATGTCCAAAATACCATGACTTGATAATTGCACACTCAATGCATGTAACAAAATATTGCATGTTCCCCATAAATACGTAAAAATACATGTATCAATAAGAAAGTTCTGAGCAGGAGGATTGCTTGAAGCCAGGAGTTTGAGACCAGACTGGGCAACAGAGCAAGATCCATCTCTGCAAAAACATTAAAAAATTAGAGGCACATAGTGACATGGATGTCTATAGTCCCTGCTACTAGGCCAGCTAAGGGAGGAGGATTCCTTGAGCCCAGGAGTTTGAGGTTACAGTGAGCTGTGATCATGCCATTGCACTCCAGCCTGGATGACAGAGCGAGACCCCTCTCTATAAATAAATAAATAAATAAAAACAGAACTACCTATAACATACAAACAGGATAGGATTTCCTAAGTACCTAATATATGATTTTGGTGGAAATTATAAATAGGTCATTTTAGTTTCTCCCCTTGGTTTGAAAGTTTGTCGTGAAGTAAACAGTCATGTTATATACAAGTAATTGGGTTAAGTAGAAGAGAGATATCCAACAAGGATAGAAGTGGAAACCAGAGATATCTAACCTCATTTGATTATGTTCAGCTTACTTAACTCTGCCTTCAAATGTATAAAAATAATATTATCGAACATTTAGATAATGTCTTTTGTTTAACTCTTGGTTAAACAACTGATGAAAGATGTTAGAATATTAAAAGAAACACAACTCTAATCTGAAAGTGGACTGTATTATTAACCATATTTCTCCTTTTCATCTCATTTCTTTTATTGCTTATTTTAGATTTTTAATACTTATTATTATCTAGGATCTCAGCTCACTTTTTCCTTTTCTTGCCATCTTTTTTGCTTATACTTATCTATGGCTGAAGAAAAGGTATTTAAAAACTTATTAATACACATCTGCTGCTGATTCTGCTACTTAAATACTCTCAAAGAGGTATCAAATTTTCTCAAACTAAACTCTCTTCAACTTTATTTATTATTTATTTTTTAAAATCTTTGGCTTCTGTTTTCAGCTCTTCACTTTACCAAGCTCCAAGCTTTGGTCTCCTAAATTAACTGTTTCTCACTATGGGTTTCATCTATCATGAAAGATAAGCCTACCTTTTATTGTTGTTATGTTTTTCCATATTATTTAAGATATTCATAATTGATACAAAGTGCCAACCTGTTCACCTAGAGCTTGTTTATATTTTTGTTGGAAATGTGAAATTATTAAACCATTGAAATAACACATGCTTTTAAACTGTTAGAGCATATTATTTTACTATGATTCCCATTTAAAATGCATTGTTAGCTAGATAAACTTTCATTATGTTGAAAATGTATCTGTGCCATCTAGGAAAATGTAGTTGTATAATTACTAATTTCAAAAGCTCTATAACATGTAGTAACATTTTGGCCCATAAATCTAATTTTGCACACCACAGCTCTTTTTACTATCTTGTAAAATTTCCAAGTATGTAAGTGTTTGCCACTTAAATCTTTTGCAGCTCCACTAATTTGTTGAGAATACGTCATATTAATTTGAAATATCCTATGTATGTCTTGCAATGACCATGTGGTTTCATAATATTAATATCTTCTAATACCATTTACCCAGCTCATGATTAATCTTGATCTTGAGGTAATTAGCACAATATGGATGAAGAGATTTCTAGAAAGACTCCCTTGTTATTCCAGTGTTCAATTATAAGAAAAAATATAAGGCTTAAAACAAATATGTCAAGGAAGTTATGTTGAAATGACTTCTATATTATATTTTATTATCAAATTTTAAGAGCCATTACACTCATTATTGGCACAAATTTTTCATAAGCTTCCTTCATTTTCAAACTTATTGCTTGCCAACATAATTATTTGCTATAATAAAATACAAATATTTACACATACATGGAAAATCATTTATGTCTTGCATATTTAAACATGTTACAGGTCTAGGCAAGTTCAAAATATATTTTTTAGGGAGAAGAACAGAATTTAAAAGTACTAACTTTTTAAAGACTAAAAGTGTACTCCATATTTTCACAGATTATATTTTATAAAATATGGTCACAGTGACACTCCCAATCCCATATACTCTTTTTTTACATTTTAAGCTTGCCACCCTCCCATCAAAAGATGAGACGTATATTCCTTTCCCTTGATTCTGGGTGGGCTTGTGTCACACTTGTAACCTACAATATGTAACAGAGTTGATGCTGTGTAACTTAGGAGGCTAAGTCATGAAGAGCAAGGCAACTTCTGCCTGGTTTGCTACTTGGATCCTAAACAGGCTGTATAAGAAGTCTGACACCACTATGCTGGGGAGGCAATGCCCTGAAGCTCTTTTCAACAGCCTCAGCTGGGCTCTCAGCTTACAGCCTGCTGGCCATGCAAGTGAGCCATCTTGATGGTCCAGCCCACTAGAAAGTTCTGATGACTAGAGCCCCAGCTGACAAGTGACTACAAAAGAGGTAACAACTGAGAACTGCCTAGCTTAGTCATTATAAATCCCTGTCTCACAAAATCATGAGCAAAATAAGTGGTTGCTTTACAATGCCAAGTTTAGAGGTTTTTTGTTACATAGAAATAATATTTGAGATAGAAATTTGGTACTGGTATGGGGTACAGCCATTAAAACAACAAAACAAAAGTAAACAAAAACTGCATGGCATTTGCTTTGAGAATGGGCAGTGGACAGAAGACAGAATGTAGGAGGGCCTTGAGGATGTGGTTAAAACACCTGAGGAGCCTCAAGGATGCTTTTAGTGTAGACTTAATGTGAAGTAAATAAAATGCTAGAGGTTAGATGAAGAGTAGATCCTTTTGCCTACTCAATTATCATGTATGAGAAATAGTAATGACTAGTTCTTTCTACTTTTGTCAGAGTTTAATTGTACCAGTTTTGCCATAACATGGCATTCCTATCTGTGTATATGCTTTTTGACATATCCAAATAAAGAGAGCAATACATATTTATACTTTATAGACAAATACAAAATTAGTTAGATAAACAGAAGACCTACATACCATTACAGGAAAAATCCTTTTATTTCCATTCTTTTCCTTTTGTTCTGGGGATATTGGAATTTAAATTAAAAAAATATGTGTGTGAGGTAGTTTGGACATATAATATATAATTAGTACATGCCAGGTTCCACTCCTACTCCCCCTGGACCACGGGAGTCCCTGAAGACATGCCCTTCCTTCACTCCTTTCGCAATGGCTCTACCACAGGCTGCCATGCTGCACCAGCTCAAATGCCTGCAGCCTCGAAGAACATGGAACAAAGTACAAATCTGGGCAGTGGCTTCTGTGGTATAAAACTGGTGACTAGAAAGAGTGAGGTAAAATTCCACAACAATAATAAAGAAAGGACATCAGAAAACAAACCAAGGCAAACCAAATCAAAGAAAACTAAACAGCACACAGTCTCAATACCCGCCCTCCAAAACAACTATTCACTTTAATGATTCCATCAACTGTGCGGAACAGTTTTTAATTATTTCATGAGATATGAGAAAACTGAGACATGGAAAGTTTAAGTAAACCGTCAAAAATTACACAGCTACTAATTGTTAGAATTTGTAAAAAGAAAATAAACAGAAACAAAAACCAAGACAGTCTGATTTCAGAATGAAAATCATTAGCACAATCGTATATTTCCTCTAGAAAAGTGGCATCTGGAAGATAAGAGTGGTCTGTCAATTAATAGTTTTCTTAACACTGAGAAATTACTTGACCTAAGAGGTCTCTCAGTCCTAGTTTTAGCAAATGTAAAATTAAATATTTACATATACCACAGATTCCATCGCACACATTGTAAAATAGAAAAGATTATAGAAAAGGTCATAATTTTACTATCATTGTGGTTGATACCATAAGAATGTTTCAGTGTAGGTATGCTGCTATTCCTCAGTTGTGGAATAATATAATTTAACAAGAGAAAAAAGCCTGACTGTCTTCTCATTTGTTTCACTCTCAATTCAGAAAATAATGTTTATTTATATTGTATAATCACAGAATCCTGATAGAGAGTTAGCCTACAGAGGAAAGACTAGAGTCTGGGAGCATATTTGAGTGTCTGTTTAATTTAACTATACCTATTATTTCTACGTGTATTTCTTTTGAGTAAGAGGGAACGTATCAGGAGGGAATCAATATAAATTATTTTCTATGAAGAATCATCATCAAAAACTATATAGAAATATAAATCCTTTGTAGTTCTACTTGGCAGAGTAAACTAAGACCTCAGAACAAACAGAAGACTTCTTAAGCCTTTTGTTTGTCTCCTGAGTTAAGATATAAGCAGTAGGCAAGCTCTATCTGTTAGAAAAGAATTAAATAGCAGCCAGTGATTTATGCCTTGTCTAATACATATGGATGTGGCAACTTTTCATGATGGCAGTAGCTCTGCCATGGGTATAAGAGAGAGAATAAGTTGTCTAATTCTCAGCTAAGGTCAGGAAGGTCAGCAGGAGGAGTGTGTTTGTTTCCTTTTAAGGACTCTTGTATGGTTGCAGCTATGGCTGGGAGATTACTTAAATGCAAGCATGACAAGAAAATATATTTTTAAAAATACAAGTGAAGCAGCAAAAACATAAGGGAAAACAATAGTGTATATAAGATAGTGGGTTTTTTTTTAGATTTGTATATTAAGTGAATTGATTTGTCATCCAAACTATAACATCAACGAGAACTAAGTAAATACAAAACTTCTCATTAACCTAAACTTCCACTCATTACCTAAATTTTCATTCAACAAAGTACAGTATTAAAATGTCAATAATAATAACAATTTAGGAAGCTGGAAGCAATAGGTTCAATGGCCCACAAACAGAATCATATTAGAGTGGCTTAGATGGTAAGAATTTCCCCTTATTCAGGGGCATCATATCATATCTATAATACATTATTGTGAAAACAACTCAGAAGGAAAAGCACTGCCAAAAGAGTTTTCAAGATATTTATCATTTTAGCACAAATTTAGATATTACTTAAAAAGTCAAAAAATAACAGATGTTGGTGAGGTTGCAGAGAAAAGGAACACTTATACAATGTTGATGAGAGTGTAAATTAGTTCAACCATTGTGGAAAGCTGTATGGCGATTCCTCAAAGAGCTAAAAGCAGAAGTAACCATTTGACCCAACAATCCCATTGCTGGATATATACCCGGAGGAATATAAATCATTCTACCATAAAGACACAGGCACACAAATGTTCACTGCAGCACTATCTCAATAGCAAAGGCATGGAATTAACCTAAATGTCCATCAATGACAGATTGGATAAAGAAAATGTGGTACATATACACCATAGAATACTATGCAGTCATAAAAAAGAAACAAAAACAAACAAACAAACAAAAACGAGATCATGTTTCTTGTGGGAACCTGTATGGAGCTGGAGGCAAACTAACTCAGGAACAGAAACCCAAATACGTATGTTCTCACTTACAAATGAGAGATTAACGATAAGAACTTAAGAACAAAAAGAAGGAAACAACAGACACTGGGGTCCACTGAGTGGGGAGGGTGGAAGGAGGTAGAGGAGCAGAAAAGATTACTATTAGGTATGGGGCTTACTGCCTGGTTCATGAAATAACATGTACAACAAATCCCTGTGACAGGTGTTTACCTGTGTAACCTTCACCTGAGACCCCAAACCTAAAATGAAAGTAAAAAAAAAAACAAGTCCAGTAATGTCAGAAAAAAAGTTTTAAAAGAAAAAATTCTGAAACTCAATCTTCATATTAACACATTGTCTGAATGTATGAGTCTGTGTATCATGCTCTTTGATAGTAAATTTAATGTAGATATTTCTTATCTTAACTAATGTATTAAACTTTTGAGATTTTTAAAATAAATATTATAAAATTTACAATGTTTTTTGATTTAGTGGTATTATTATTTGATTCCATGTTCAAATAATATGCTAAAGTGTTTTAAAAAACATTTGGAATGTGTTTATTCTAGTGTGCTTATTATTTTTAATATATAATATGTTTGTTTAACAGATTGAACACAGACACATTATATTAGTTAATCTAGTAACTTAAAAAAATAAACTTTTTAGAACCTTGGATATTATAGATCTTAAATATTGATCTTTAGAAAGACTAAATCTTAAGAGTTCATTTGAATACCCAAAGACATTAGAGCTAAGAAGCAATAATGTAAAAAACAAATACAAAACTAGACTAAGATGGAATATGGACCGTGTAATTGTTAGATACAACAATTGTGGGATCTTACATACACACACACACACACACACACACACCCACAATTGATTATTTATGAGAGTTAAATAAAGCATCTCAAAAGAGGTATTACTTAAATTAAGCCTAGAGAAATAAATAGCTTGATTGAATGTCTACTTTAGTAAGGTAATTTTAACAGCAATGTGAAGAGTCTATGAAGACAGAAAAGCTGGAGGTAGAACATTTTTCAACATTTTAAAATAAAAAGTTTCAAAAACGTAGACAAGCTGAGTGGTTAGTTCAATGAACATTTAAATGCATGTCAACTAGATACAATGTTTTAAAACATATTGCCACATTTGCTACATAGGCATGAAACAGCAATTCAGCATACATCTACTAAAAATGATATTTTATGAATGATAATAATTCCATTTAAGCAAGGACAATTATTACTATTTCTCTAAAATGGTTAATATTCAGTCCATATTCAAATTTTCATAATTGTCTCAAAAATGCCTAAGATTTTCTCGGTGTTCATATCTTGTATACTAAATATTTCTTTAGCCTCCTTTAATCTAGAAATAGACCACTCCCTTACATTTTCCGCATGGCATTACTTTTTTGAAGAGACAAATGCTGTTGTCTTGTAGAATGTCATACAGTTTGGATTTGTCTGATTGTGTCTTGAAGTGTTAAATGGATTTCTCCGGCCGGGCGCGGTGGCTCAAGCCTGTAATCCCAGCACTTTGGGAGGCCGAGACGGGCGGATCACGAGGTCAGGAGATCGAGACCATCCTGGCTAACACGGTGAAACCCCGTCTCTATTAAGAAATACAAAAAACTAGCCGGGCGAGGTGGCGGGCCCCTGTAGTCCCAGCTACTCGGGAGGCTGAGGCCGGAGAATGGCGTGAACCTGGGAGGCGGATCTTGTAGTGAGCTGAGATCCGGCCACTGCACTCCAGCCTGGGTAACAGAGCAAGACTCCATCTCAAAAAAAAAAAAATGGATTTCTCCATCTTTTGTTAATTCCAAGAAAATGGAAGGTAGGTTTAAAAAATTGATTAGACTCAGGTGAAACTTTATTTAGTGTGAACGCTTCACAGGTGATGGGCCATCTGGAAACACATGAGGTTGGGCAGACCATCTGTTAGCAATGCTATAACGTTACTTGATTGAGAACCTATCTTACGCATTTCACCTTGTGAATAGCAAAAAATGTGTAGGATGTTATTTTAGCACCCCATGAATATGGTTTCTAATGATAATCCTGGCCTGAGCAAACTGTTTTATCAGAGACTGCAAAATGGACATTAAAAAAAATTATGCTGTTTCTTACATGTTATTTAGCTGGCAATCTTCCATAAGAAAAGCTGTCCTCATCAACTGGGATTGAGAATTAAAGCTTAATTTGTTTCTTTTAATCAACTATTTTCAGATTAAGGAGCTAGTATCATAATTACTACAAATGAATATCAGGAAAGTTTTCCTTTCTTTTTTACGTATCTGTATGGAAGTACAGAATGTTTCAGTTTTATTTATAACAATTAATTAAAGTCATTATTATTTTTAATGTTTAAACTATAACTTTTGCCAATATGAGTCTCTTCAAACGGGGTTCTGTGCCTTTTTTTTTCTATCCTCACTACTTTTTGTTTTTTTACTTTCTTTCTTTCACATGCTCACTTTGTAATCTTACATGTTCCAGATCTCATCATTGATTATTAGTCCTAGAATACAAACAAGAGTCCAAAATCGTGACACTAGGTTAGATTCCTAAACAATAGCTCATAGGTACATTATTCCCTGTGTTCCTGCACATTTAAGTGTTATTTTTAAAACTTAGACGAATGAAAAGGGTATATCTGGGTCTATAATCCTTACCTCACATATCATATATATGAATTTTTTGGGATGTATTGAAAAAACTGCTGTAATTTTTATATGTTACTCATGAGATACATACTGCCATCATGATTTTCTACACTTTATCTAGGACTGGGATCACCTGGATGCCTAGGGTCTCTTATTTTATTGTTTAAAAATATTTAATTCTCATAGTTTAATATTTATGTATCAGAACTGTGTGATATTTTACGTACTTCTATAGATGCAAGTCTTTGTTTATTCTTAAAAGCTTTTACTGAATTAGTAGTAAATTAATAGTATTTTTTTTGAATTAGTAGTAGTAGTAATTGGTAGTTCTGTTTATTGCTACGATTTTCTTGTTCAGATACTCCACTGTTTTGTATGTTAGATCTTCTTACTATTCATATGTTTTCTGAACTCTTTTACCTTTTTCTTTATTTTTAGTCATGTATGTATTTGACCTAATTATTTGTTTCTTCATCTCCTCTTTATCCTTTATTGTGCTTTTCAGTATTATAGTTATTTTCATTTTGTTGCCTTTAATTAATCTCTTCTTTATTACTAAAGTGATTTGGTATTTTTTTTTTTTATTAACCTCTGTCCTGAGCTCTATAAAATGTTGTTTCAACTTACCTTCTTACTTTCTTTGTCTGGTTCTGTTCTGAATTTTGAACTTTTGTTTCATGTAATTTTTATATCTGCAACTGTTTAATTATATTTGTTATATGGTCATGTTATTAATACTTTTTGACCTCCTGACCAGGATATTTATTATTTTTGTTTGATTGTCCAAAACCAATATAGTTGGTGATCTCAGGTAGGGATATGGAGGAATGGAGAGTTAAAGACGTAGCTGAATTTCTTATTGCTTTGTGAGGGATTAGTTACTGCTTTTTACTTTTTCTAAAATAAAGCCATCATTTTTGTGATTCTTTGATAGTATCTGATTTCAATGAGACCTTTATTTCTTTAGTTTTCTTTTATTTTTATCAACAAACTTTTAACCAAACCCAGTTTCCAACCTAAGAGAGGAGAATATATTAGTACTCCTGAAGTTCCATTTTCACACCTCTTGAATTTAGTTCTGCTAACATTTCTCCCCAGAACAAATTCATTGCATTATTTTTCTACCTATATACAATTACATATATGTGCACATTTGTACATATTAATCTCTAAATATAGTTAAATATTTTTAATTTGCATTAAATATTATATATATATTTCATGATTGTCAGTGCATATTGCTATGGCTTATTTTAACAGCCCTGTAATAGTCTTTTGTTGATATTCATTCTCTTTTTGAAGGATAGTTTTGCTGCCATAAGCAATGTTACTATGAGCATATAGCTTATGTATATGCATATGTATACATTTATCTAATATATACATCTAAAATGGGACAACTAAATTATAAACTATTTTTATGTTCAATATAAAAAATAAGGGCAAATTATTATTCAATTTAATTGTAACTTTTTACATGCCTATGTTATATTTTTCCACTCCATTTAATCTTTATCATATTTAGTATTGTTGGGCTGGTTTTGACAATTGCTTCATTTTAAGTAGAAGGCTTCATAGTTTTATATGTTACTAATACCATCGGCAAAAATGTATAATATTACCTTAAAGAAGACTATGATAATTTGAAAATTTATATTTAGAGTCTATAACTCTAAAGTAAGTACACATACAAAGAGTTATATGTGCTGTGCAGTAAGCTCAGGGTGTTTAAACTCTGCACATTAAAAACAAGTGACTGGATCTTGATCATCTCTTAGGAGACAACCAATAAACTCCTGGAATATCCTGCCTGATAAATATTGTAAATCTGGGGCCTTGGGCCATGCCAGATACTTTATGCTAACAATTTCATTTATGCTGAATGCCAGCTTTTGTTCTTCTGGGACCCTGGGACACTATATCAGTTTGACCTCTGTGTGGGGTGGTGGCTAAAAACTGAGTAGTCAAGGTCAGTCATCAGGTGTTCTATGTCTGTGTTACTGGTATGGTTTGGCTCTGTGTCCCCATCCAAATCTCATCTTCTAGCTCCCATAATTCCCACGTGTTATGGGAGAGACCCAATGGGAGATAATTGAATTGAATCATGGGGGCAGGTCTTTCCCATGCTGTTCTTGTGATAGCAAATGAATCTCACCAGATCTGATAGTTTTAAAAAGAGGAGTTTCCTTGAATAAGCTCTCTTCTCTCTTGCCGCTGCCATGTAAAAAGTACCTTTCACCTTCTACCATGATTGTGAGGCCTCCCCAGCAATGTGGAACTGTGAGTACAATAAACCTCTTTCTTTTGTAAATTGCCCAGTCTTGGGTATGTCTTTATCAGCAACATGAAAAAAAACTAATACAATAAATTGGTACTAGTAGAGTGGGGTGCTGCTGTAAAGATACCCAAAAATGTGGAAGCAACTTTGGAAGTGGGTAACAGGTGGAGATTGAAACAGTTCAGAAGAAGAAAGGAAAATGTGTGAAAGTTTGGAAATTCCTAGAGACTTGTTGAACGGCTTTGACCAAAATGCTGATAATAATATGGACAATGAAATCGGATGAGGTGGTCTCAGATGGAGATGAGGAACTTGTTGGGAACTGGAGTAATGGTGACTCTTGTTATGTTTTAGCAAAGAGACTGCTGGCATTTTGCCCCTGTCCTCGATACCTGGGGAACTTTGAACTTGCGATGATTCTGGGTATCTGTCAGAAGAAATTTCTAAACAGCAAAGTATTCAAGATGTGACCTGGATGCTGTTAAAGGCCTTCAGTTTTAAAAGGGAAACAGAGAATAAAAGTTCAGAAAATTTGCAGCCTGACAATATGATGGAAAAGAAAATCCCATTTTCTGAGGAGAAATCAAGGCAGCTCAAGATATTTTTTATACATAACAAGGACCCAAATGTTAATCACCAAGACAATAGCAAAAATATTTCTAAAGCATGTTGGAGACCTCTGCAGCAGGCCCTGCCATCACAGGCCTGGAAACCTAGGGATAAAAACTGGTTAAGGTCAGTCACCCAGGTGTTCTATGCCTATGTGAATGATATGGTTTGGCTCTGTGTCCCCGCCCAAATCTCATCTTGTAGCTCCCATAATTCCCACATGTTATGGGAGGGACTTGGTAGGAGATAATTGAATAATGGGGGTAGATCCTTCATGTACTGTTCCCATGAGAGCTCATGAGTTTCATGAGATCTAATAGTTTTAAAAAGGAGAGTTTTCTTGTATAATCTCTCTTCTCTCTTGACATTGCCATGTAAAAAGTGCCTTTCACCTTCCACCATGATTGTGAGGCTTCCCCAGCCATTTGAAGCTGTGAATTCAATAAACCTCTTCCTTTTTAAAATTACCCAGTCCCAGTTATGTCTTTTTTAGCAGCGGATAAATGGACTATTACAGTAACTGATCTGTAATAAAAGATTGGACAACAGGGCTCACGTGAGCTTTCCTAGATAGCAATACTCCATGTGCTGTCAAACATCATTTCTGGGGGAATTAAGTGCTCTCTATACAACTTCACTTGGAGCACAAAACTGGATGATCACACCTGGTTTCTCTGGAATTCTGCTATATGCACATTTTCCCTTTGCTTATTTTCATATGTATGTTTTAACTGTAATAACCAGCAAGCATGAGTATAATAGCTTTTCTGAGTTCTGTGAGTTTTTTGAGAGAATCATTTAACCTGATGGTGGTCTTGGGGACTCCTAACATAGGCAATAAGCCAAAACGGAGATAAAATGCAATCATAAGATTACTTAATTAATCCAGAAGAAAGCAAAAACAAAGGAGTAGGGTGGTGAAGGAAAGGAGACAAATACAGATGGAAAAAGTTAAGAACTACTACCCAGTTGGTAAATTTAAATCTGGCCACATCAATAATCATATTACAAATAAATTGTCTAAATACCCTAGTTATAAAGTAGAGACTGTTAGACTGAATGAAAGAGAAAGGCTCAATATAGGCTGTCAGTAAGAAACCAATTTTAAATCTAAATAAATAGGTTAAAAGCAAAAAGAAGGGGAATGATACACCATGACTACACTAATCAATTAGACATCTATAGTGGTAAAGTTCATCTCAGACTCAGAAATTTCTAGGAGGAATAATAATAGAGAAAACTAAAGTTATTGATTAATGACAATGGGGCCAATTAATCAACAACACATAACATTCTAATGCTCATGTACCTAATACAGAACTTTAAAATACATGAAAAAAGTCTATAATTAATAGTCAGATTTCACTACTGGAAAAAGTAGACAATAAATGTATAAGGATATCGAAGATGTAAACAATACTATCAGTCAACTTTACCTAATTGATATTTATGGGACACTCTATCCAATAACACCTGAATACATATTTTTTCAAATGCCTGCAAACATAGTTCATAACAGAGGTATTGTCATACCAGTAGACCAGAAAGCTACAGACTGGGCTTTAATTATTTCTAAAACATATCTGACAAGAACTTTCATATAGCATGTGAATTCTTTGAATTCACTATTAAGATAAAACAATTTAAAAACACCAAGCAAAAGATTTCAGCAGACTTCAACACAGAACATATAATAATGGCTAGTAAACTCAAGAATAATACTCAACACAGTAGTATAAGAAATGAACACTAAAACACAATGCAATACCATTATATACCTACTAGAGCAGCTAAAATTAAAAAGCCTCAGCAAAACAAGTGTTAGCAATGATGTGAAACAATTGAAATTCTCAAACACTGCTACTGGCAAGATAAAATGGTGCACAATTTCCAAAAAAAAAAAAAAAAAAAAAAATTGGACGGTTTCTTAAAATACTACCTGCACATTTAGTATAATACTTGATATTCTCTTCCTATTTCTATTTACCTAAGAGAAAGAAAGGCATGTATCCGCACAAAAATGTATGCACAGATATTAGTAGTCGTTTCATTTACAATAGAAAAACTGGAAACAAGCCAATGTTATCAATGGGCAAATTGATCTACCACAATGGAATACTGTTTCACATTAAAAAGTAATAGATTATTAATACTTAATAACCAAATGAATACATCTCAAAATACAGGAAATAAAAGTAGCAGAACAAAAGTGTGTACATACAGTAGGATTCTGTTTACATAAACTTACAGAAAATACAAAATGATCTACGCTGACAGAAACCACATGAGTGGTTACCTAGGGATAAAAACGTAGGTAGAAGCAGGAGGAAGAAATTAAAATGAGGCATGAGAAAATTTTGGCGATAATGGCTATGTTAATTATCTTATTTGTGGTGATAAGTTGAATGGTTTATATATCAAATTGTATATTTTACATATTTATAGTTTGTTATATGTTAATTATACCTTATAAAATAGAGAAGTCTTTGAATTCATAAAAGAAGTAGAATGCCATTCCTAGCTGATCCTGGTCCACAGGTTATCTCAACCTAGATAATTCTTATTCCCTGTGGCACAACTCACTTACAGTTAGTCAAGTCTTTTAGCTGAGTTCTAGATACCACAAAAATGTTCCTAGATGTACCCTATCAGAATCCCTGCTCCATACAACAAAATGGTTATTTTATGCCACTCATTTTGGGATAGCTGTTATACCAACAACTAAAATACATATTAATCACTACAGTGATTGCATTTCCTCTCTTGGATTGTGCTTGTTTGAGTGTGGTAACAAGGTAAATGCAATAAGGTTATATGAGTTAGGAGAGTGTTCATCCTTTAACTTTGTTAAAGTTCAGATCAACTCTTCATTCTTGATTGCCTTGCTTATTCAAGAGAGATTTATGTTTGGTCTAAATCATTTTATCTTTTTTCTATTTTTTTTTCTAGGACTATGGTCTCAATTATATTTCCCATATTGTAAATTTTCACCTTTCTAGTTCCTAATCTTTTGAGATTCGAGAAAAAAAGAAGAAAAGACTCACAATTGCAGTCAGTATCCCTTTATTTTTTGAAGTGTCTTACCGCGTCTTGGATGTTCCTATTCATAAGAGACATTTTTTAATGATTTGACTTTCTACTTATTTTATTCTCTTTAGGCAGGCATTTGGTGTTGAATCTAAATGGGTAGTGTAGCTGTGAACAAATATTCTTGCTTATATAATTTCTCTTTGAGTAACACTTACCAATTGGCTTCTTCTGAAATTTGTTTTAAGTGTTTGTTTCAACGTTTAAAGTGGCAGCAAATCTTACAACAAATGTAAATATTGAAACCATTGGGTTGAAAATATTAACCAAGCTTCAGCCTATTTCTTAGACAAGAAATGCTAATGAAAGGAAAATAAGCTTTTTGGCAGATGTTTCCATGTGTATTGCTTTATTTAATCTATACAACACACTTCTTGTTATTTGTTATTATTATTACACTTTAAAGGTGAACTTCCTGAATTATGCAGAGATTAAGTTATTGCCTAAAGTCATGTAGCTAATAAGTGACAAAACTCAAATCTGAAACTAAAATCTTCTGATTCCCAAGATTTACTTAAAAAATATTTATTTCATTTCCTGCTATGTATAAAGCAGTTAAGAAATACTAACTATCATTTGTAACATTATTATTTTTATATAGCATTATACATATTTTAGATTAATAGTGTTATTATTTCTAATTTTTCTATAAGTCATGTTGAAATAAGTACACCTCTCAGTAAAATGGTATTGCCATGCTATTTTGCTTTGTTTTAAAGAAATTTCTACCACATTAGTTTCTCACAGGTAATATACAATGATCCTTTTAAAAAACACAGTTATTTAATAAACAAGCTTTATTATTAAAATATTTTTGTTATTAATTAAATATGAATAATTGATTTCTATTAGTAAACATTTTTTATTTAAGCATAAAAATAGCCCAGCCTAGATCTTCACCTTGGGTTGGCAGATGGTCTCCTTTACTATTTACTTTATTTTTTAAAATTAAGTATATATGTTATTTTGATAATTGCCAGTAAATATTTATTAAATAACACAAGTAAAATATACGTTTTTGTACTGAATATTTAGAACAGTATTCTTTTGATATTTGTTAAATTGCCTTTTATATGGTCTCCTAATTATGTTTTTTTTAAGTATTCATTTTAAATATACTTAAGCTAGACATTTACTAAGAAACGGAACAAATTAAAACCAGGCTTTGCCAAGAAACAGTATGGGTTGAATGTTTTGTGTCACCCATAGTTTCAGTTTGGGCAATGGCAAATTTTGTATCTCAGATGTATACTTGGAGAGGACATTGATGTACATGGCTCCTGATCGAAATTCCAGGTCCTAATCGACAATATCATCAATTGGGTTGTCTGTTGAGCTGAGGTGGTGCCTGTTTCTTTGGCAAGTGTTACTTTTTTCTAGGAAATTATAATATTACATGCAATCTAAAGTTCTCCTTTCAGCTCCATATCCATCGAAATGATTTTACCACAGTATTTCCCTCTATTTCCTTTTAAAGAGTTTCACATTGCATTGTATAATTATAACTTCAAATTTCACTATGCTGTTAGAGGGTTGGGTACTAATAGTTGGTATCTCAAAGTAATATAGAGTAAAAAGTTTAAGAGAGAGTATTTGATAAATACTGTTTCAGGAGATAGTGAAATTTCAGTGTGTAATTGGGTGCCACTAAATTGGTCAATAGAGAGTACTGGAAGCAGGGGGTGTTAGAGGCAAAATGAGTGGGTGAGTTAAATTTTGTTTTCTGTTTTTCTAGTTTTCATGCTACTTTGGTTCTGAGAATAAAGGGCAGGTAGTCAGTAAGTTTTGCTATGCTGCCTTATGCTTCAAAAAATTAGAGAAAATACCCTCCATTATTTGAATGTAATATTTCTATCTCTCTGTCTCTCTCATCCTAATGTTTTCACTACATATAACTTCTGAAAAATTTTGAGTAACTTTAAAAAAATTATTTACTGTCAGGTTAATTCAAAATTCAACAGATTATATACTCGAAAGATAATTATATCAAATAGGGTTACCCATATAGATATATATGTCTTATTTGTTTTACATTATATAATTTAATTTTCTATGACATGTTTAGAAGTATTACAAATTTATTATGATTAATGGACCAATGCTTTATATCAGAATTGTTCCACATGTTCTTTTTATTGATATGCAACATCCAGTGACTAACTTATTTTTTTCGGAGTGTATATAGGAAAAAAAAAATTGAAATCTTTGTTTTCACTGATACGTTGTCTATTTTATTGATTACACTTAAAATTATTTTTCATGTAGAAAACATATTTCTTCCCTGTATGTACAATTGCTCATTCACTCATGTTAGTATTCCTGGACAATTTTTCAGTATTTCAATATTATTTTCACTCAAAACTAAGGATTTCTTTTAATTTACATGTAAGTTTGTAAATCACGTTTACTTCTAGTTATGCGAGACTGCTTTGTCATGATGTTAACTTTAACAGGGAAGCTTAGCAAAAGAGTATACAAAGATAGGCTCAAGCCTGTAATTCCAGCACTTTAGGAGGCCGAGACGGGCGTATCACGAGGTCAGGAGATCGAGACCATCCTGGCTAACACGGTGAAACCCCGTCTCTACTAAAAAATACAAAAAAATAGCCGGGCGAGGTGGCGGGCGCCTGTGGTCCCAGGTACTCGGGAGGCTGAGGCAGGAGAATGGCGTAAACCCGGGAGGCGGAGCTTGCTGTGAGCTGAGATCCGACCACTGCACTCCAGCCTGGGCCACAGAGCGAGACTCCGTCTCAAAAAAAAAAAAAAAAAAGAGTATACAAAGATAAGTCAAGTGTCATTGCCTACACTAAGGAGAGGAAATAAGGACTCGATAATACATCATTTTTTTGTTTATTGGTTAGTTACACTTCTGTGGAAGAGAACATGGAATGTCAGGAAAATGTGACTATCGCATGTGTATAGAACCATGAGTGAGAAAAATAAAATTATTTTGATAGGAAGGCAGAAGATTGAGAATATTTAAAGAGACTAGTCAAAGTAGTATGACTGTATGGAAAGAAGTATGATTATTTCATAATAGTAAAAACAAAATTGAGAGAATGTGTTTTTCTAATACATGTTTGTAGCTGCCTGTAACTTCAACATATAGAATATGACATCCAATAAAATACAATAGCATGTTGATTAATGGCATCTACTGCTTTTCTACATCAGAATAAGTAGTAATCTCAAATTCCATATATGTTGTAGAAATATTTGAATTTTTGCCAGAGCTCCAAAATATTAAGGTGTTTATTTTCTGCAGGTTATTTATTAGTCTAACATGTATGTTTGAGAGATTTTACATTTTCTCTGATGAGTCAATGTGGAGGCTTGGATTTTTTTTAAAGTTGGTAAATTTTATTTTCAATTTATGCTCTACATAATAAGGAAAAGTGTTTGCTTTAGGTTGATGTGAGAAACACTCTCAGATAGATGATACAAACAGTATAATAGTATACTGCCATGAAGAAGAAATAGCAATAAATCTAAAATGATCATAGTGAAGTTTGGCTGTGTCTTTTGAGGCATTAAAATGGACTCCTATTTCTTTTCATAACAGAACACATGAGGTAATATTCATTGCTAATGGTCCAACCGAAGCCTCATGATTCTATTAAACTCTGTAACTCATATGTATAGAAAGGTTGTATGTATGTTGAATCAACTTCAGTTTCTCTATTTTGGCATTATATTTTCTCATAGGGAAGGTATAAATGTCGAACTTGTGCAACTAGAAGGACGGGGCATTGGTGGAATTGGGCGATATAGAAATCAGCAGACTCAGGAAAAATAATATGTAATATATGTAATTCAATGTTCTAAGCACACTGTTTCATTATACAAAACATTCAGTAAAGACAAATCATGTAACCAAGCATATGTTTGTGTGGAAATCAAGGAAAAGAACCATAAAAGAAAAGAGTTAATTGCATCCCTGTTTTGCCTCTCACTTTTTCAGACACTTCTGAAGAGGAGTAAAATCCTTCTGAAAGGCAAAGTTCGTTATTCTCTAGGCAATGATCAGCAACAAAGTGAGAAGAAATAGTACAAGAATATGATGTTGAGGAGAATCCTCCAAGAAGACATTTAATCCAAGTGTTGACTCTGTTATTCAATGATAGAGCAAGTTAATTCATGAAAATATGAGGGCTGCAAGGAAATTACACTGATATATTATATTTCAAGTCATCACCTTTAAAAATGTTACCTTAAGCTGAATTATATTTTGCTATCTCATATGCCTCATTAAATCTTTTTATTTTCTGGAAATATTTACACTACATAACCTAGGATTTTCAGGCCCTCAGGCAAATATTTTTGTGTTACCTCTGTCTATAAACAGATTGGTTAAAACTGTATTACAAAATATATCATGATATTTTCTGGCTTGATGTGTTCTTGTACCTGGCTATGTCATGACTAGTTTTCTCCTTAGCATTAAGATTTCCACTTATGTGCTACTGTGGTAGGCAGGATGTCAGATGGCTATCAGTGATATCCACGTCCTGGTATTTATGCCACCATTTAATTCTATCTCCTTCTATGAATGTACTGCCTGGTTTAGAACCAATAGTATATGAAAGAACTGACGTCGTTTATGAAGTTAGGTTATAAAGACTATGGAATCCAACCTGGTTATACCGTCTCTTGGATCTCTAATTCTGAGTGAAGCCACCTGCCATATTATCAGGCAGTCCTGTGGAAAGGCCCACGTGATAGGAGACTAAGGCTTCCTGTAGAGAGGTCCACATAGTGGAAGACTGAGGCTTGCCAACAATCAAGGGAGTGATCCTGGAAGCAGATCCTTCACTGTTAAGCTCTCAGATGAGGCTAGAGTCTCATCTAAAAGTTTGACTGCAACTTTTTAAGAGACCTTGAGCCAGAAGCAACTAACTAAGCAATGCCCAATCTCTAAGCATTAGAAACTAAGAAGATAAATGTTTATTATTTTAAGCCATTGAATATTAGCTTTCTTGTTACACAGCAATAGATAACTAATACACTTACTATCTAAGACAGCCCTTTCCTGTCTCTCTGTCTAAACAGCTACATTGCCATCACTTGACTTTATTGCCATACTCTACAGGACACTTTTCACTTTCTGATATGTTTCTTCTTCTTTTACCATTTATTTTTCATCTTTATGTGTTAGATTATAAAATTGATGAGGACAGAAATTGTACTCTTTGACACTGTATTCTCAATATATAAAACAGCACCTGACATATATTACCATTTTGAATAAATATTTGATATTGATTGAAAATTTAGTTGGGGTCATATAGTATACACAATTTTTTATTAATTTAAAAACCAAAGATTCATTTAGTTTTGAAAAAGTTATCTTATTCAAACTATATATCTTATTCAAACTTAGAATTCTTAATCACTGTGTACTCTTGTATTATGTGTATTATACTGTTCTATTTATGCCACACATATATACGAAACAAAAAATAAATACATCAATGTATCAATGCATGATACATAAGCCTCTGTATGAATTATTTTTTCTATTTTACTCAAACTTTAGTTTTCTATAATTGTATGTTCTAGAAAAAAATAACTATTTAGATTTCTCCACATTCAAATTCAGGCTTAAATGCAGCGGGCTGTACATGCTCGTTCCTCTGCCTGGAATGCTTTGCTTTTCTTTCTTTTTGATGGGAGTTAGGGGCAAGATGTGGCTGTCTCACCCCTACCAGAGTGCAGTGGCCTGATTTATAGCCCACTGCAGCCTTGATCTCTCTGGCTCAAGAGATCTTGTCACCTCAGCCTCCTGAGCAGCTGGAACTACAGACACACAACACCACACCAAGCTAATTTATTTTTATTAAAGACAGGTCTTGCTATGTTGCCCAGTCTTGTCTGAACTCCTGAACTCAAGCAATCCTTCCACTTTGGCCTCCAAAGTCCCAAGAGTTGGGATTACAGGCATGAGCCACCCAGCCCAGCCTGGAATATTTTTTCTTATTCAGTCATTTTTGAAGTTATGTCTAATAAAAGTTGTAAGAACAATGGATTTAAACTCAAATTGACTCAGATGCAACTAGTTCAACTTTGTTAAATATCTCATAAGCAATTATTTTTAGTTAGCAAATATTTAGGCTTTCCTTTCCCTTATACAAAAATTCCCCGAGCTCCTAAGAACATAGAGAATAACAGACAGAAGTGGCAGAATATTCTTGTCATAGGACAGGATTTTTCTCTACAAAAGTCCAGGCCAGTCTCACCCTTAGACTAATTTTTCAAGTGGTCAAGCACAGAACAACAAGGACTTGGATCAGTGTTCATCCTCTCTGTAATATATCATTCTTTTTTTTTTTTTAATTTATTTATTATTATTATACTTTAAGTTGTAGGGTACATGTGCATAACGTGCAGGTTTGTTACATATGTATACCTGTGCCATGTTGGTGTGCTGCACCCATCAACTCATCATTTACATCAGGTATAACTCCCAATGCAATCCCTCCCCCCTCCCCCCTCCCCATGATAGGCCCCGGTGTGTGATGTTCCCCTTCCTGAGTCCAAGTGATCTCATTGTTCAGTTCCCACCTATGAGTGAGAACATGCGGTGTTTGGTTTTCTGTTCTTGTGATAGTTTGCTAAGAATGATGGTTTCCAGCTGCATCCATGTCCCTACAAAGGACACAAACTCATCCTTTTTTATGGATGCATAGTATTCCATGGTGTACATGTGCCACATTTTCTTAATCCAATCTGTCACTGATGGACATTTGGGTTGATTCCAAGTCTTTGCTATTGTGAATAGTGCTGCAATAAACATACGTGTGCATGTGTCTTTATAGCAGCATGATTTATAATCCTTTGGGTATATACCCAGTAATGGGATGGCTGGGTCGGATGTGGAGAAATAGGAACGCTTTTACACTGTTGGTGGGATTGTAAACTAGTTCAACCATTATGGAAAACAGTATGGCGATTCCTCAAGGATCTAGAACTAGATGTACCGTATGTAATATATCATTCTTATGGTAGGAGGTGTAAGTGAGCCTGTCTGTTTATACTTAGATTGTTTTTATAATGGTAAAACAACACAAAGAAATTTATCTGAAAGTTTTTAAGATGTGACTTTTCACACTTTGAGTCAAGGAATCAAACATTTTATGAAGTGGGAATCAGTCCGGAAATACGAATATAACTGTAACTCAAAACAAACCAAACAAAACACTTTTATTCAGAATGCAATAAGATAATACAATGGGAAAAATAACAAGGCATAGACTGGGGTCATTTTTGTGAGCAGATTATAATAGAAAACTTCTTGTTGTCCTATTTATTTCATGCATATCAGAAAGATAAACCACTTTTCATTGTGTTTCATTGTCAAAAATTATTTCACTATGACACCTGGGTAATTTACATGCATCTTATAAGATATAATCCTTCAGTCACTTATTCCAGAAAGCTTGTTCTAACTCATATCTCCATGTTGCAGTAGTTGGTCTTCTTCTTTTTTTTTTTTTATTTGTATACATTTAATGGGTATAAGTGCAGTTCTGTTACACCGATATATTGCGTAGTCTGGGCTTTCAAAGCAACTATCACCTAAACAGTGTATGTTGTATTCAATAAGCAAGCTCTCATTTCTCATCCCTCTGCTCCCTCCGACTCCTCCAAGTATCCAATGTCCATCATTCCACATTTCATATTCATGTGTACCCATTACTTAGCTCCCACTTATAAGTGAAAACATGCAGTATTTGACTTTCTATTTATGAGTTGTTTCACTTAAAATAATGACCTCCAGTTTCATCTGTGTTGGCATGCTTTTCAGTTCTGTATTCCTTGAACATTTCTTTGGCATGAGCATACCATATTTTATCTCTCTATAACTCTGCTGGGTTGTCCTACGTAATACCAGGTTAAAAGAAAGACCCTGGCTTGTTTATCTTTGTGTCTACATTGTGTGTAGCAATGTAAAGTAACTCCTTCCTTCTGCTTAAGGAGAGGAGAGAGAATAGTAAAGAGGACTTTGTCTCGCATCTTGGATACCAGCTAAGCCACAGTAGGCTAGGTCACTGGGCAGAGTTGTGAGGCTCTCATTTCAGGCCCTAGCTCCCGGACGACATTTCTAGATACACCTTGGGCCAAAAGGAAGTCCATTGCCTTTAATGGAAGAACCTATATTTGGCTGGATTCATCACTTTTGACTAAATAGTCCACGGGCCCTGAATAAACAGCAGTGATACTCAAGGCTGTGGGCTTTGGGCTCTGAAACTTGCTGGATTCAGGGAAGACCCAGCATATTTCTAGCTGTAGTGACTATGGAGAAAAACTCCTTCTGTTTGAGAAAAAAAAAAAAAAAACAGAGGAAAAAGTAAAGAAGACTGTGTCCTGCCCTACTAGTTACAAGGGCCAAAGTGGGGTAGAGTAGCAAGTAAGCTCTCAGGCTCCCCAAATTCAGGTCTAGGTATTTTGAAAGCATTTCTGGACCTGTCCTGGGCCAAAAGGGAACCCACTCACCTGAAGGGTGAGTCACAGGCCTAGCAACATACATCGCGAGCTGATGGAAGAGCCCATGGGCTTTAAGAGAACATTGTCAGTTGCTGGACAGAAACCCCCATGGACCAGTGGTGGTGGTGGCCATAGTGAGAGGTTCCTCCATCTGTGTTAAGGAGAGGGAAGAGTGGGAAGGACTTTGTATCGTGGCTTCTGGGCCAGCATAGCTGCAGTAGAATAGAACACAGGTAAATTGTTAAGAGTGCTGATTCCAATCCCTAGATCCCAGAGAGCATCTCTGGACACACCCAGGATCTTGCGAAGCTCACCACTCTAAAGAGGAAGGCCAAGAGTGAGGCTAAAGATTTTGCTGGCTTTCTGTTTGACTCAGCGCAGTCCAAGTAGTGGTGGCCACAGGGGTGTCTGCATCATCATACTCCCAATTCTAGGTGGCTCAGCGCGTGCACACGCGTGTGCACGCACACACACACACACACACACACAGAGTCTCCACATGTTTGGGAGAAAGTAAGAGAAGAGAACAAACATCTATGCCTCGTAATCTGGATAATTCTTCTGAAACTTATCCAAGACCACCAAGGTGGCACCTCTATGAGTCTGCAAACACTACAACATTATTGGGCTTGGGACTCAAGTCCCTTTGAATACCTGGAATATCTTCCCAAGAAAGACAGGCAAAAAAAACCTCAGACAGTGAAGACTACAATAAATACCTAACTCTTCAATGCCCAGACACCATCGAACATTTACAAGCATCAGCACTGTCCAGGAAAATGTGACCTCACTAAATAAACTAAATAAGGCACCAGGAAACAATCCTGGAGAAGCACAGATACACAAACTTTCAAACAGAAAATTCAAATAGCTGTTTTGAGGAAACTCAGAGAAATTCAAGATAACACAGAGAAGGAATTCAGAATTCTATCAGATAAATTTAACAAAGAGACTGAAATAATTAAAATGAATTAAGCAAATTTATAGATTTGAAAAGTGCTATTAACATGTTGAAGAATGCATCAAAGTCTTTTAAATGGCTTATATCTACAGACAGGCAATAACAAATGCTGGAAAGGTTTGTGGATGTGGAGAAAAGGGAACCCGTGTTCACTGTTGGTGGGAATGTAAATTTCTCCAACCACTAGGGATACAAGTTTGGAGGCTTTTAAAACAACTAAAATTAGACCCAGTATACAATCCAGCAATCCCACTGCTGGGTATATACCCAAAACAAAGGAAATCAGGAAATTAGTACTGTTCACAATAGCCAATATTTGCAAGCAATCTTACGTTTCCATCAACAGATGAATGAAGAAAACATTGTACTTATACACAATGGAGTAATATTCAGCCTTAAAAAAGAATGAGATCCTCTCATTTGCAACACAGGAATGAAACTGAGGGGTGATTATGTTCAGTAACATAAGCCAGGTAAAGAAAGACACGTTTCATGTTCTCACTTATTTGTGGAGTTTAAAATCAAAATGATTGAACTCACGGAGACAGAAAATGGAAGGATGGTTAACAGAGGCTGGAAACGCTAGTGGGAGTGGATGGGAAAAAGGTGAGGACGATTAATGCATACATAAAATAGAAAGAATTAATGAGACCTAGTATTTAATAGCATAATGGGGGAACCACAGTCAACAAAATTTAATTGTAAAATTCAAATGTAAAAAGAAAATAATTGGATTGTTTGTAACAGAAAGAATAAATTAGGGAGGGGATGGACACTAAATTTCCCATGATGTGATTATTGTGCATTGCATGCCTACACTCAAATACCAATTACAAATATTTAATGTACCTCACAAAAATATATACTTCAAAAAATTAAAATTAAAAAAGAAATGGGGATTTACTAATCAATGGCTGTAGAGTTTCAAATAAGAAATATAAACAAGCTCTAGAGATCTTCTTTACAAAATTGTACCTATAGTCTAGAATACTGTATCACACACGTAAAAGTTTGCTAAAACCACAGATATCTAGTTAAGTGTCCTCATCACAATACAATTACATTTAAAAAATGTTTTGAAAAAATACATCAGGAGACCGATTTTATTAAAGGATTCTTACATAGTTTTAGATTTTACAATTAAAAATGCTTTTATATTTAATATCTCATTTATTAAAGATCTGATTTTGCAGAAGACATTGTAATTTCTTTATCTGCAAATTGTGTGTCATATATTATCAAGAAAATTGATTTTTTAGAAAAGTATATTGTATAAGTTACCCTGGCTAATAAGCTGCATGGTAAAGAAACAAACATATTATTACTGCAAATGTATGGCTCTTTTCCTACAGTGTATTATGTTTCTGTGTCTCCCTTCAGAAAATCTACAGGTCACTAAAATAAAAAGCTCAATGCCTCAATAAAAGGCAAGATAAAGGGTTGGCTCAAAGTTAAACTAAGCATGAAACAAAGGGACGTATTTGAGGACTATGGTAGAGTATATTTAAACAGACAGTTTAGCTGGATTGATATACCATAGGCCACATTGAGGTAACATTTTCTTCAATTTTTTTTATTTTTTTAATTGACGTATAATAATTTTACATATTAATGAGGTATATGGTGATGTTTCAGTACATATAGTGTATCAGATTACGGTATTTAGTATTCCATCATCTGGAGAATTTATCATTTATTTGTGTTGAGAATATTCAATATCTTTCTTCTAGCTATTTGAAACTATGTATTACTATGATCATCCTATAGTGCCATGTAACTTGTTATGTAAATTTTCTATATATAATATGTATATATGTATGCAGAATATGTATATATATAAGTGCCACTAGAACTTATTTCTCTTATCTAGCAGTAATTTTGTATTTTTCAACAAATCTCTCACTATCCCTCCATTCCACCTATCCTCCCTACCCTCTAGTCTCCTCTGTTCTACTTTTTACTTCTTTTTTATTTTTTATTTTTATTTTTTATTTTTATTTTATTTTATTTTTATTTTCTTAAGAGTCTCACTCTGCTGCCAGACTGGAGTGCACTGGAGCAATCTTGGCTCACTGCAACATCTGCCTCCCGGGTTCAAGTGATTCTCCTGCCTCAGCTTCCCGAGCAGCTGGAATTACAGGCACCCGCTAGCAAGCCCATATAATTTTGTATTTTTAGTAAATACGGGGTTTCACCATATTGGCCAGGCTGTTCTTGAACTCCTGACCTCAGGTCATATGCACACCTCGGCTGCCCTAAGTGCTGGGATTACAGGCATGAGCCACAGCACCCGGCTCTACTTTTTACTTCTACATGATCAATACTTTTTAGCTTTCATGTAAGTGAGAGCATGTGTTCAACTTTCTGTTCTTGGTTTATTTCACTTAACATGATGACTTCCAGTACCATCTATAATGCCATAAATTGCAGAATTTCATTTTTTATATGACTGAATAGTATTCCAATGTGTGTGTGTGTATATATATATAGAAAACTTTTTCTTTATCTATTCATCTTTTGGACACCTAACTTGATTCCATAGCTTGGCTGTTGTAAACAGTGCTGCAATAAAACTTGGCAGTAAAGATGCCTCTGAAATGTACTATTTTTTTTTTCCTTTGAATAAGTGTTCAGTAGTAGGATTGCTGGATTTTATGGTAGCTCTATTTGCAGTGTTTTCAGGAACTTCCACACTGCTCCCAATAGTGGCTGTACTTATTTACATTTCCACTGAAAGTATATAAGAGCTTCCTTATCTCATCATCCTTGCCAGAATTGATCTCACCCTTTTTTTGTTTTTGTTTTTTTTTTTTTTTTTTTTTTTGAGACGGAGTCTGGCTCTGTTGCCCAAGCTGGAGTGCAGTGGCCGGATCTCAGCTCACTGCAAGCTCGGCCTCCCCAGTTTACGCCATTCTCCTGCCTCAGCCTCCGGAGTAGCTGGGACTACAGGTGCCCGCCACCTCGCCCGGCTAGTTTTTTTTGTATTTTTTAGTAGAGACGGGGTTTCACCGTGTTAGCCAGGATGGTCTCCATCTCCTGACCTCTTGATCCGCCCGTCTTGGCCTCCCAAAGTGCTGGGATTACAGGCTTGAGCCACCGCGCCCGGCCGATCTTATCTTTTTTATTATAGCCATGTTAACTGGGGTGAGATGATACCTCATTTCAGTTTTGATTTTCATTTTGCTGATGACTAGTGATGCTGAGCATTATTTCATATATTTGTTAGCCATTGTTAGGTCTTCTTTAGGAGAAACATCTGTTTAGATCATTTCCCCATGTATTAATCAGATTTTTTGTTATTTTACTGTGAGATGTTTGAATTCATTGTATATTCTGGATATTAATTGCCTGTTAGATGAATAGTTTGAAAATATTTTCTCCCATTCTGTAGGTTACCTTTCATTCTGTTTTCTTTGCTGTACAGATAATTTTTATTTTAATATAATCTCATTGACTTATTTTTGCTTTTGTTGCCTTTGCTTTTGAGGTCTTATTCTTACAATCTTTTCGCAAACCAATATCCTGGAGAATTTTTTCTATGTTTTCTTCAAGTAGTTTTAAGTTTTGGGATCATATATGTAGGTCAATAGAATACAGAAATTGCATTTGATTAAATTTAACATCCCCTCATGATAAAATCTCTAAATAAACTAGGATAAAAGAAATTTACCATAACAAGATAAAGGCTATATTGAAAAATCCACAGCTAACATCATAGTCAATGTCCAAAAAGTTGCACTTTTCCTCTAACTGTAACAAGACAAAGATGCCCACTTTCATAACTTTTGTTCAATGTAGTATTAGAAGTCCTAGCCAGAGCAATTGGACAAGAAAAAAAAAAAAAGTGCATCTAAATCAGTAAAAAAAGGAGTCAAATTGTCCTGTTTGCAGACCATATGTTTTTATATAGAGAAAAAACCAAATATTCTACCAGAAAACATTAGAAGCGATAAACAAATTTAGTAAAGTTGCAGCACACAAAGTCAACATACTAAGAACAGTAGTATTTCTATACACAGACAATAAGCTAGCTGAAAAAGAAATCAAGAAGCCAGTCATATTTACAATAGCTACAAAAAATACTTAGGGATAAATATAATCAAGGAGATAAAAGGCCTCTATGAGGAAAATTACAAAAGATGGATAAAATAAATATTCTTTTTTAAAATTATACTTTAAGTTCTAGGATACACATGAAGAACTTGCAGATTTGTTACATAGGTACATATGTGCCACAGTGGTTTGCTGTACCCGTCGAACCATCATCTACATTAGGTATTTATCCTAGTGCTATCCCTCCCTTAGCCCTGACATGCCCTGGTATGTGATGTTCCCCTCTCTATGCTCATATGTTCTCATTGCTCAATTCCCACTTATGAGTGAGAACATGTGCTGTTTGATTTTCTGTTCCTGTGTTAGTTTGCTGAGAATGATGGTTTCCAACTACATCCATGTCCCTGCAAAGAACATAAACTCATCCTTTTTTATGGCTGCATAGTATTCCATGGTTTATATGTGCCACATTTTCTTTATCCAGTCTATCATTGATGGGCATTTAGGTTGTTACAAGTTTTTGCTACTGTGAACAGTGCTGCGATAAACATACGTGTGCATGTGTCTTTATAATAGAATGATTTATAATCCTTTGGGAATATACCCAGTAATGGGATTGCTGGGTCAAATGATATTTCTTGTTCTAGATTCTTGAAGGATCACCACACTGTCTTCCACAATGGTTGAACTAATTTATACTCTCACCAACAGTGTAAAAGCATTCCTATTTCTCCACATAGTCTCCAGCATCTGTTGTTTCCTGACTTTTTAATGATCACCATTCTAACTGGCATGAGATGGTGTCCTTTGCCCATTTCATGTTTCTTTCTTTCTTGTAAATTTGTTTAAGTTCCTTGTAGATTCTGGATGTTAGCCCTTTGTCAGATGGATAGATTGCAAATGGTTGGAATATATTCACCTCTTTAAAGGTCAAAAAACATTTGGATGTACGAACTTTAAAGTATCTGGGTAAGGGAAGAAGCTGATTTGTTAAGTTATTAATATTTCACATTCAACTTCACAGATTATCATGAAAATAAAAGTTGGTGAATCAGTTGTGGTCATAATCTTAATTAAAAACCAATACATAGGAATTTTGCTAATGGGCAAGGGCTTGACGTTAAAACTAGGAAATATATTTTCCAATTATGCACATTTGGGTTGGGTCATGGTTTTCAAATAAGATTTTAATATCATAAGGCATCATGAGTGGTGGTTTCTAAAAATTGTGTTGACATGTTTTTAATCAAATAGTCTTTTTTTAATCCTGTGGTTCAAAAGTTGTTGACAAGCAGCTGCTGATATAAAGACTGACATTTTAATGAAAGCTAATTTAGAAAAATTTTCCTGGAGGAAAAAACAGTAAAGCACATATCTTTGGATCGATTTCTTTCAAAAAGGCCAACTGACTCTATATTACCTCATAATATAAAAATACAGTTGACGCTTGAAAAATGCCAAGACTAGGAGCATCGACCTTCCACAGAAACAAAATCTGTGTGTAATTTTTCACTCCCTCAAAACTTGACTACTCAATAGACTACTGTTGACCAGAAGCCGTACTGATAAAATAAATATATAATTGACTAGTCCATATTTTGTATATATGTATTATATACTGCACCTTTGCAATAAAGTATGCTAGAGAAAAGAAAATGTTATTAAGAACATTGTAAGAAAAAGATATTTACTGTTCATTTAGTGAAAGTGGACTATTATAAAGATCTTCATACTCATCATCTTCACACTGTATTGGCTGAGGAGGGAAAGGAAGAAGAAGTGTTGGTTTTCCTGTCTCAGGTGTGGCAGAAGCAGATGAGAGTCCACACATAAGTGGATTCCACTGTTCTATATACCATATGCCATTCTATCCGCTGTTGTTAAAGAGTCAACTCTATACTAAAGGGATTTCTTTTTAATAATCTTGTTGCCCCATATCCAACATCTAAACAGCTCTGAAAGTACCATCAATCTTTCATTGGAGAAATATGATGCATTGATTATGTAGTGCTGAGGTACACATAATCAGGAGAAATATGATGTGTTGTTATGGAGCACTAATATTATATAAAACCTCAGTAGATATATATGAATATATATATATCTGTTTATATATATATTATGTATATATTGAACATACGTTTCAGAATATTTGTTTCAGTGTATATGTGTGTTTCAGAATATATGTAGAATAAATATATATGTAGAATATAGATTAATATATGTAGAATATAGAAAAATAAATAGATTCTACAGTAGGTCATATAGCCCTTAAAGAACATAGAGAACAAGAACATGTGGGTTTTCTTCGATGCTAAAGTATTGCCACAAAATATGAACTTCAAAGAAAGTTGTACCCAGAGAATGAGAGTTAAAATTGTATTAAAGGTGAAAAACTGGAGAATCATTTGGAGATTGGATCACTAATATTAGGCAAAGGTGAGGTTTACGGTTATTATTTTTGAGTGTGCATGGAGGAAAATGAGTAGACAGCATATGTGAATTCCATCCGTGTACCCAGGAATGAACCATCCTGTGGGCATCTGCAACAGAGAGGGCACCAAAAGATGAATTAAACAGCACAAACCACCTAAAACATGTCATTTTTTCCCAATCCCCCTTTGCTGCCTATGGCTTTGGAAGGACAGCACAAAAGGGTTTGTAGGAAGTAAACCAGAAAACAGATACCAGCCAATTCCCAACTTAGAATACCAGTGTTGTAGATGAGGGCAGAGTTGGCGAGGGGAGGAAGTGGGAATATGTTGGGGAAGAACTTTCAACTCACATGGAAAATTAGATTTTTCAATAGAATGGCATTTAATTTGTAATACCCAAATATGTGTTTTAAAAGAGAAAGTCTCCCAGTGACCAGAAAGCTGTGGATCCTTCCAGGAATGTTGCCAAGACATAATGAAGCGAAATCCACCAGATTGCGTTTGAAGGCAGAAAGGATAGTGAACCAGAAAAGAAATAATTCCATTATTTCTTTATACATCGGCAAGTGTGAACTAATGCAGAAATCAGCAACTAGGTTACATATGCACATAAAATAGACCATGAGTTTATATTAAACTGATGATGAAAGGCAGAGGGACATAGTGACATATCTCATTCAATATGAAGATTAATAATGATGTTTCAGTAATTAAAATAATATGAAATTAACAGAAGTCTACATTCAAATGGATTACATGAACTGCCGTGGTCAGAGTTATGGCATATATGAAATAAAATTTCACATAGCATTAACATAGCAATTTAAATAAGAGGGGATAAGCAGTGGTTAAAAGCATAGGTTCTGGATTTAAATCTCACAGCTAATTCTCACTCGTTGAATAACCCTGAATAAATTATTTAATCTCTTTGTATCTTAATTGCCACATCAATAAAATGAGGGTAATTGTACTACCAACCTCATAGGTTTGTTGTGAAGATCAAATCAGTTAATATTTTAATCCACTTATAATAATCATGAGCATAATGAAATACAAATGCTAGCTAAATTAATAATAATAAAATAATAGTAATAATCAAGGCATTTAAAAATAATAAACAACTGGATTTCTACCAAACTTAATGCATAAAGCTGTTCTTTTGACAATTTAAACATATAGATATAAAAATGCAGTAATATTATTTGAGGAAAAATAGATATTTACATCATCTTGACATTAGGAAGTCTGTCAACACATTATATCCAAGGGGGAACCCTGAAGAAGAAATCATTAATAGCATGGGTTATATATTAAAATATCTATTACTCCAAAGGCCTTATGAAATTTGAACGTGTGCATATAATGAACTATTTTTAAAAAATTGTTGCTTTCTCCAGAAATCATTCCTTCCTTTATAGTTAGTATATGTCAAAATTTTGTTAATTTTTTATTGATTTAATTGAGTTATTTAAAAACATATGGTAAGCAAATATACTACAAGAGGCTACTGATCGTACAGAGCATATTCATATAATTTTTTGATTAACATAATTTACTGGAAGAAAATGTATAATATGTAATAGGATATAGACCACTATCCATAAAAATGTAAGTAATGAAACTTTATTTCTTTTAGTTACTAAAACAAATACTAATCAACAAAAGCAATAAAATATAATGCATAAATAACTGACAGTTCATTATTTAATGAATTAATTCTAATTCTTTTGAAATCTTTCTCAGGAAGAGAAAAAAGGGAAGGAACAAAGTGTGTTCTAATTTTATGTGTGGATTTTAAATTAGAAATATTGCAAATAACATTTTAACATATTCATTAAAAATTGAATGAATTCAAAAAAAATTCATGAAAAATTGTTGAGTATAAAACTCTGTAAAACACATATTAAACTGTAAGGCAGCATATAATATATTAATACAATAAAAATTGAAAGACAACTAATGTCTTAATTTATAACAGGCACATCATACTCTCTAAAAAATATTTTTACCCTTAAGTTAAAACTAAATCTACTAATGTTTATTGTTAAATACAAATTCATTTTCTAAATTTTCAACCCAATAGACTTTGAAGTGGGTTATATCGTTCCCTATTGCATCTTTCCAGTTGGAAAGTACAAATAAGTTATGAGAGAGTAAAGTTGATTAAAAGCATAGTATATAAGATATACAGTTTAAATAATATTGTACAAATGTTGATAATTTTTACTATGTGGGATAGGATACTACATTAGATGAAGTAAGATAGAGAACGTGAACAAATTCTTTACATAATTTTTTTTTTTTTTTTTTTTTTTTCAGATGGAGATTTCACTCTTGTTGCCCAGGCTGGAGTGCCATGGCTCAATCTTGGCTCATCGCAACTTCTACCTACTGGGTTCAAGCAATTCTCCTGCTCAGCCTCCCAAGTAGCTGAGATTACAGGCACCCACCACCATGCCCAGCTAATTTTTTGTATTTTTAGTACAGACAGGGTTTCACCATGTTGGTCAGGCTGGTCTTAAATGCCTGACCTCAGGTGATCCCCCTGCCTTGGCTTCCCAAACTGCTAGGATTACAGGCATGAGCCATACCACCTGGCCACAAATTTTATGTTCTTTCTGTAAATCTAAATATGTCTGAGAAACTGTACCAAATATAAAAATAGGACAAATTTTGAAGAAAAGGCCTTCATATGCAAACTTGTACTCATGATCTTTTGGTGGATGGGGGGAAAGGGCTAATGACTGGGCTGGAGGGAATAGGATATTAGTTCTTCATTCACAGGGTCAGAGTAAAAGATAGTTCTGTTAGTCAGTATGTACCCGTGTGTGGAAGAAAAAGGAGAGTGGATTTTGGAGTATTTTGCAGCCGGGGTTGATCGAGATTGTCTAGAAGGACCTTCATATATATATTTCCCATGAGACATATTGGAAATGAACTATTAGGTAGGATTTTTCTCTGGTGCTATCAAGATGCACTACTTCCTAGTTTTTCCGGCTTGTGTAGTCCTTTAAAAAGTCAGATCTGTAGCCAAGGTACTTACACATTTGATTCATTTGACTGATTAATTTTATAGTCTGACATCCCAAGAGCAACTACAGTTTTTTAGTGACACAATCTCAAAAGTCTCCTGGGGAGGCTGGAAAAAAAGTGATGTTTAATCTGTTGAGTTTCCTCTATAAAAAGAGAATTCAAAAGCAGATTCCTTTATGTCGGTCATTTTTTAGTTTGGGTTGTTGGATAATTTTAGGAGTATAGAACAGTAAAATGTTTTCAGAAACACATTAAAACACCATATTGTAATGATTTACTTTTTATCATGAGAATTGCTTAATATTCAATAAAACATGCAATGTTTATGTGTATCATGGGGTCCTGATTTTAAAAGGTTTGAGAAAAACTAATTATTTTTCCTTTTTACAAATAGAAAGTATAGGGCAGTGAACCCTAAATTTAGTAGCCATAATATAATTATTTCTAGTGAATAATACTTTTCCACTTTCAACTGGCTGTATTTGCTACATGTGTTTAAGAAAGCTTACTGAGCAAGTTGACATCAAATCACCATCATTGGAGGTCAACTCTGACTGCCTTATGCAAAATAGTAACAATAATAGATTGTTCATGTATCGTTTGCTTTTCAATTTTAGCTATATTGTAATGTATACAGAAATTATCATCTTCTCTCTTGCCTTTTCCTTTATCTCATGCCTTTCTTTGTTTTATTTGTCTTTTATAGGTTAAAAGGTTGTTATTATTTTGGTGTATATTCCTTTGATGTCTAGTTTGTTGAAGGTTTTTAAACATGAAGTGATGTTAAATTTTGTCAAAAGCCTTTTCTCCACCTATTGAGATGATTATGTGATTTCTGTATTTAGTTCTGTTTATGTGATGAATCATATTTATTGATTTGCATATGTTGGACCAATGTTACATCCCAGGAATAAAACCTATTTGATCGTTGGTGGATTAGCTTCTTGATGTGCTGCTGGATTCTATTTGCTAATCTTTTGTTGAAGAATTTTGCATCATTGTTCATCAGGGATATGGGCCTGAAGTTTTCATTTTTCACTGTGTCTCTCTAGGTTTTAGTACCAGAATGATGCTGGCCTCATAGAATGAGCTAGGGAGGAGTCCCTCCTTCTCAATATTTTGAAATGGTTTCAGTGTGATTAACACCAGCTCCTCTTTATACGTTTGGTAGAATTTGCCTATAAATCTGCCCAGTACAGCGCTTTTTCTGATTGGTAAGATTTTTATTACTGATTCATCTTTGGAACTTGATATTGGTCTGTTCAGGTATTGATTTCCTCCTAGTTCAACCTTGAGAGGTTGTATGTTTCCAGGAATTTATTCATTTCTCCTAGGTTTTCTAGTTTGTGTGCATAAAGCTGTTCATAACAGTATCGGAGAGATTTTTTGTATTTTTGTGGAGTTGATGGTAATGTCACCTTTGTTATTTGTGATTGTGATCATTTGAATCATCTCTCTTTTTTATTAGTCTAGTTAGCAGTCTAACAATCTTATTTACTCTTCCAAAAACACAGCTTTTGGTTTCATAGATCTTTTGTACATATTTTTTCATTTCAGTTTCATTCAGTTCAGCTCTGATTTTAGTTATTTCTTTTTATCTGCTAGTTTTGGGGTTCATTTTTTCTTGTTTTCCAAGTTCCTCTGGGTGTAATTTTAGGTTGTTAATTTGAGATCTTTCTAGCTTTTTAATGTAGTCATTTAGTGCTATAAAGTTTCCTCTTAGCAATGTTTTAGCTGTGTCTCAGAGTGTTGTGTTGTATCTTTGTTTGCCACAGTTTCAAAGAATTTCTTGGTTTTTGCCTTAATTGTATTGTTTAACCAAAAGTCATTCAGGAGCTAGCTGTTTAATTTACATACAATGGTCTGCTTTTGAGAGATCCTCTTGGTATTAATTCCTATTTTTATTTTACTATGGTCTAAAAGTGTGGTTGATAATAAGGTTTTTTTTTTTTTAATTTGTTGAGAATTGGTTTATGGCCAAGCACATGGTCTATCTTAGAGAATGTTCCATTGACAGATGAGAAGAATCTATATTCTGTGGTTGTTGAGTGGAGTTTTCTGTAGATTTCTGTTAGGTCCATTTGTTCAAGTGTCGTGTTTAGGTCCAAATATCTTTGTTAGTTTTCTGCCTTCATAATATAACACTGTCAGTGGAGTGTTATAGTCTCTTACTATTATTGTGTCGTTATATAACTATCTTCATAAGGCTCTAAGAACTTGTATGTATCTGAGTGCTCCAGTATTCTCTGCTTATCTATTTAGAACAGTAAATCTTCTTGTTGAATTGAATCTGTTATTATTATATAATGCCCTTCTTTTTGCTCTTTGATCATCATTGGTTTAAAATCTCTTTTGTCTGAAATAAGAATGGCAAACCCTGCTCTTTTTGGCTTGCCATTTTCTTGTAGATATTTCCTCATCTTTTTACTTTGAGCATATGAATGTCCTTGCATATGGGATGGGTCTTTTAAAGACAGCATATAGTTGGGTCTTGCTTATTTATTCAACTTGCCACTCGGTGCCTTATAAGGCATTTAGCCTATTTATGTTCAAGATTAATATTGATATGTGAGCATTTGATCCTCTCATCATATTGTTAACTAGTTGTTATGTAGACTTGATTGTACAGTTGCTTTATAGTGTGATTGGACTATGCACTTAAGTATGTCTTTGTGGTAACAGATAACAGTTTTTCATTTCCATGTTTAGCATCCCCTTAAGTAGCTCTTATAGGGAAGATCTGGTGGTAATGAATTCCCTCGGTGTTTGCTTCTCTGAAAATAATTTTATTTCTCCTTTGCTTATGAAGGTTAGTATGGCTGGATATAAAATCTTGGTTGGAATTTCTTTTCTTTAAGGATGCTGAATATAGGCACCCAATCTCTTCTTGTTTGTAAGTTTTCTGCTGAAAGATCCAACGGTAGCCTAATAATGTTCCTTTGTATGGGACCTATTCCTACTCTCTAGCTGCCTTTAGTATTTTTTCTTTTATGTTTACCCTGGATAATATGATAACTATGTGCCTTTGAGATTGTTGTCTCACGTAACATCTCACTGGATTTCTCTGAATTTCCTAAGGTTTGCATGTCAGCCTCTCTAGAGGAGTTCAAGAAATTTTCATGGATAATATCCTTAAATATTTTTTCCAAGTTGCTTATTCTTGCTCACGTCATTTCTGGGATGCTAATGAGTTGTAGGTTTGGTCTCTTTCCATAATCTTATATTTCTTGGAGGTTTTGTTCAATTTTTTTTTTTTTTTTTTTTTTAGATGGAGTCTTGCTGTGTCACCCAGGCTGGAGTGCAGTGGCGAAATTTCAGCTCACTGCAACCTCCGCCTCCAGGTTTCACACCATTCTTCTGCCTCAGCCTCCTGAATACCTGGGACTACAGGTGCCTGACACCACACCTGGCTAATTTTTTGTATTTTTAGTAGAAATGGGGTTTCACTTTGTTAGCCAGGATGCTCTCGATCTCCTGACCTTGTGATCCGCCCACCTTGGCCTCCCAAAGTGCTGGGATTACAGTCATGAGCCACCACACCTGGCCTCTTTTGTTCAATTTTTAAAGCCTTTTTTTCTTTATTTTTGTCTAATTGAGTTGATTTGAATAACTGGTCTTCGAGCTCTGAGATTCTTTCTTCAGCTTGGTCTGTCTTGCTGTGTATACTTCTAGTTGTGTTATGAAATCCTTGTAGTCAGTTTTTCAACTATAGAAAATAAATTTGGTTGTTTCTTAAAATGGCTATTTTGTCTTTAGCTCTTGCATCATTTTACTGGATTTCTTAGATTCCTTGAATTAGGTTTCAACTTACTCTTGAATCTCAATGATCTTTGCTGCTATACAGTTGCTGAATTCTATGTCTGTCATTTCAGACATTTCAATTGCTGGGGATATAGTGTGGGAATTTAGAGGTAAGAAGACACTCTGACTTTTAGAGTTGCCAGAGTTTCTACGCTGGTTCTTTCTCATCTGTGTGGCCTGATGTTCCCCTAACATTTGAAGTTGCTCTCCTTTGTATAGGGCTTTTTCCTTTTATATTATTTGATGCCTTTGAGATTTTGACTGTGGAATAATTTGGGTCTACTTGATTGTCTTCATTTCTGGATGATTTTAGGGGGCCAAGGCTCAGCTCATCACTCCTGTGCTGTGTGCTCTAACCCTGCAGGGCTGGGAGCAGGTCAGTGGTTCTTTTTGCTGGCCCCTCAAGGTTAAGCATCTGTTGCACTGGAAGGGCCGAGGTGTTGCCTGTCCACTGGCAGTAGCACTGATGGGGGTGGGTTGCCAGCAAACACTTTTTGGCAGAATGGTGGTGGGGTAACTGGAATCACATATGTGAATGTGTCCCAGAGGCTGGGAGGTGGTGGATCTCACATATGTGTGTGCCAGCTGTGGGTCCTGTTTGTTTATGCCCACTGGGGCAGTAACAGTCCTACACATGCATGAGCACTGGTGGTGGGTGGGAGTGGAGTCAGCACCGCAGGAGGAGACTGTAGGTGGTGCATGCCTGGGGGACCCATCACAGAAGCTCTCTATTAGGCATGGTCTGCCTGTAAAACAGTTACAATCGTGGCTGCTGGCAAGTGGCTTGGCTGAGCAGCCAAGGATATGCTACAAGTAGGTGTGTCCAGTCAGTGACTCTGGAACTGACTGGCAGACAGGAGTGCTCAAATCACACTGGCCCCATGGCATGGGCAAGATATTCCTGCTCTGTTCAGATCCAGAAACCAACAAAAGCTAAAGCTGCTGATGTACTTTGGATATCTGTCCCCACCCAAATCTCATACCGAATTATAATCCCCAGTGCTGGAGGCGAGGCCTGGTGGGAAATGTTTGGGTCACGAGGGTGGATTCCTCATGATTTGGTACTGTCCTCATGATACTGAGTTCACATGAGATATCCTTGCTGTAAAGTGGGACACCTCCTGTTCCACCCTCTTCTGCTCCTTCTCCCATCATGTGATGTGCCTGCTCCTGCTTCACCTTCCATGAGAAAAAGCTCCCTGAGGCCTCACCAGAAGCTGAGGGGATGCAGGTGTCATGCTCGTGCTTCCTGTGCAGCTTGAAGAACTGTGGTGAGCCAATTAAACCTTTTTACTGTATAAATTACCCAGTCTCAGGTATATCTTTATAACAATGCAAGAATGGCCAAATACAGCCACATGGATGAGTATGATGAGCCTTGTGGGATGGGCACCCATGGCTACGCTCCACTGCAGTTATTCCCTCTGTGCTGTGTGCAGGCTGAAGTTCTGTCTTTGCCAAGTCTCCGGAAAATTCTCCCTGCCAGTTCGGGAGTGCCTGGGGGCATCTCAAAGTTTCCAACAGCTAGTACCCTGGGGGTCAATGATGAGAATAGGTCACTCCATGCCTCTTTCACTCGCCTCTTCCCTAGGAACCACTCAGGGTCAGGAATGAGTCCTGGTGCTCAGCAACCCTGTTCAGGGTTCCCAACTTCCTCTCATTTCAGCCCAAAGTCTGCATCCTCCCTCCACCCACTCTCAATGCCTTCTTGCCAAAGATTTCAATCAAAAATTTGAATAGATATTTAAATTAGACAAATAGTTAAATAGAAACTATAAAAGTTCCTATGCTTCCATTATTTATATTTCTGGGTTGCATTCCCACTTGGAAAGCGAATTCATATTTCATCTCATTTTATCATTGCACAGCCTAGTTAGCATGATTAGTTTTTTTCATTCTGCTTGTAAATGCTCTGTGGTAGGAACACAGATTGCCTTATTTATTGCCCTCACCAGGAATATTAGTTCTTCTGCTGCATAAGTGCATATTTAGTAATGGTGTCTAGCAAGTCAGAGGGTAAGTAGTGTATAAGCACTGAACAACTGTGTTTCATTCCCAAAGTACCTGTTGGAGCAAAAATAGTCATTAAGTATTCAATATTTATTGTGAAAAAAAGCATTTCATTTTCAGAGTCATTTTAATATCTGGACACATTCAATAATTAAAGTGGTGAAATATAATAATATGAGAAAAATAATCTATTTTACTTCAATATTTAGAACTACAAATCAAAAATTCTGCTTTGCATAACAGAATTTTAAAAAGTGACATTTTGATTTTCTAAGTAGGACATTTCTAGAACATTAACAATTTAAATGATTTCATTATAATGAAAGAGATTATTAAAGATTAGTTTTGGAAACCTGATATTGACATAAATACTAAGTATATTTGCATTTGTTCTTGGAAGGTAATAATGTGGCACTAAACTATAGTTAGGCTCTGTGCAAAATTGTATTTGTTAATGTATTTTGAGTGTCTACATTGTGCAAATCACAGCATTGAAAGTTTTAAGTTTTCACAGGAACACAAGTCTGCAAACAGCTTTCTTTTTGGAAAAACCAATGATAAAAAAGTAAAAAAAAGAAAAAAAAATTCTGAGAAGTAAATGCTTGACAAATTTGTAATCAATATAATACTATACACATTAAAAAGCAACCGATAGGAAATTGTGTAGGATGAGATAAAACACTTCTTTGGAAATCTTGGGCATATAGATTTGAAGTCACACAATAGGAGAATTTTAGTAGGCACAGGTTTTAAAGCCTGAGTGAAAAGATGGATGCCCAAGGAGAAATTGATAGGAAGCAGTAAGAACAGTAGAACCAGTGAGCCAACGGTTTCAAATGTTCTGGAAAGTCAAGTAAAATAGCAGAGAAGTGTTTCACCAACAAAGCAGTGTCGTGGTGTTTAGTGATTTTAATTCGTTATTGTAGTTTCAAGTTCTATAACAAACATTTCATACTTCTTTGATAGTTTCCAGTCTATTGTTGACATTTTAAATTTTCTTTTTTTTTTTTTAATCATACTTAATTATACTACTCTAAAGTCTGAAAAGGGTGATTGCATTATCTGAATTCCATCCATGTCTCTTCCATTGTCTGTTTTTCCGTTAGGTAGTTTTGGCTTATTTCATCTCTGGTTGTTTTTGTGGTTCATCTTTTTAAATGTTTGTGTTTTGAAATGATATTAGATACATAGAATAATTCCAAATTTAGTACAGATAAATCCTATACACTCTTTATCCAGCTTCCTCAAATGTTAATAGCTTACATAAACATAGTACATTTATCAAAACTAAAAAGTAAGCATTGGTAAATACTGTTAATTAATTCTGCATATTATGCAGAATTGTCCAGTCTTTCCATTGACTTCTTCCACAAAATACATTCCATAAGATCACACTGAATTCAGTTGTGATATCTGTTCAGCTTTCTCTTATCTGTAAGAGTTTCTCATTATGTTTTTACTTCGATAATTTTGAAGAATAGTTATCCAATATTGTAGAATGCCTCCCATTTGAGTTTGCCTGATGTTTTCTCATGATTAGAATAATAACACAAAGGCGATATGCCCTTCTCATCACATCATATCAGAGGATACATTCCAACAAGACTTATCACTAGTGATGTTAAACATGATAGGTTAAGATGTGGTGTCATCCAGATTTTTCTACTCTAAAGTTACTATTTTTCACTTTTACCACTGTATTGTTAGAACAATTCACTAAGTCCAGCCAACATTTTAAAAGAAGAAATTTATGATTCAACTCTAGCGGGATTAAAATTTTTTAAATACATGATAAACTACCACAGCAATTAATAGATTTTGAGAATGATTATTCAGAGATATGCAAATATTGTGTTTCTCCTTAAAATTAGGTTTCCATTTTATTATGTATAAATAGATGTTACTTGCAGTAAATTTCACTCAAATCTCTGCCTTAGCTGCATCTCACAAACTCAATATTGGGTTTTCATTTATATTTGGTTAAAATATTTTAAATTTAATTTGAATCTTGCCGCTTGGTCTGTGGGCTACCTAAAACTGTAATGTTTAATTTTCTTTTATTTGTGAATTTCTATCTATATTTATGTTACTGATTTATAGTTCATAAAACTATGGTCTAAGAACATGTTTTGCATTATTTATATATTTTAAAACTAGTTCAGGTTATATTATGGCCTACAATATGGTCTATCTTGGCAATTCTATATATTCATGAAAAGAATTGTACAGTTTACTGTTTTTCATTGGAATATTCTCTGATTATTTTTGTTTGAATATTCAGACTATTATTATAAAAATTACCTACACAATTTGATGCCTGAAAATGATACTATATTCTCCAGAGAAGCATTATATTTGTTTCTGGCTGGCATTGAATGGTAGTTAATCCTGGATCCCTAGGCCTGGACTAGAATCAAAGGGTACTTAACCTGAGATTTACACATATAATTTGGAAAATGCCTGAACATGAATAGAAAAAAAAAAAAGCCATTTTTGTTTTCACTTATATCTAACAAAATTTAGCACTTTTAAAATGATGGTTGCCTTCTCCAAAACACTGTGGTATTATCAATAACTAATTGCTTTGTCACCAATAGAAATAACAGATATTTTAATATCATAATACATATGTTGCAGATATCTGAACATATTGTTTAGATTCATTATTACTTTGAAATTCATTAATAAAGAAGTATGCACATTTTTTTGTATTTTTCTTTCTTTGAGATAAACAGCCTCAAAACCAGTCTCCTGATATCTGGCCTGGCTATCCCTTTCAACATTTTAATCTCTGTACTACTGTCACAGTAAATTATAAGACATTAAATGAATAATGGGATTCTTTTACTTAAAATAATTCCATATTTCCTAAATGTTTTCCAACACTGTGTCTGTGTTTTCTTTCCCAAACCAACCACAGTGATGTAAATCTCTCAGTCTGGAACACTCTCCCTGACCTTTTCCTACTAATGTTATTATATTTATCTAATTCTATTAGCTTATTCAAATATCAATTATTTTTGAAAGTACTTCCACAATTTGATTTTTCTACCCCATCCATCTGTGCTCCTGAAACAGGAAATTTGCCTTGACCCCTTCACGGGTCTTGCGACAGGAGTGACTCCTTTCCTCAGCTTGCAGCTCTCAACCCTTGTGTGGGGGGAGCACACGGGCAAGTGGGTGCAGGAGTTGTGATGAGAGCTTCTGGGAACTGGCAGGAGCAGAACTCCGTGAACTCCGGCGGCAGCATCTAGGGGGTTACCCGCCACCCTTGGAATCCCAGAGGGCATGTGTTACAGTGCTCTTTTAGCTTTGCGCTCTGTGGTCGGCTTAAGTGTTAAATAGCTCGTGTCTGCACCTGTAGCTCCCGAGCTCTTGTTCGGCGTCCAAGAAGAATCAGATCACATCAACAAATTAAGGGGTGGTGAATACGGAGGATTTTATTGTCAATGAAAGTGGCTTTCAGTGGGAACGGGAGGTGGAAAGGAGAGCCTGTCCCCAGCTGAGCTCTTCTCCGAAGTCCCACCATCAAGCCATCCCTGTGAAGTCCAGCTGCTTCTCTCCTACATCTTTCCTACATCTGGCTGCTTCTCTTCTGTCCTCCTTTACTGCTCCGCCAGTGGAATCTGGGGTTTTTATGGGTGCAGAGTGGGGGCAGGCAGGCCAAAAAGGCAACAGTGAAGCCGGAAAACAGTGATAGCAAGCTCTCACTTTGGGCCACAGTTCCAGGCTTGAGGGTGGAGCCCTCACCAGGAACCCCTCCCTTTTCTAGTTAGTATTTTCCTGCCTCCTGTCTCTATTACTACTATATATACTTCTAAAAGTTTCCATATCACACTATATTGAAATTAACACTCTATGTGTCTTGCTTTATAAAATAACAACCTATACTCTTTTCATTTTCCTTTTCTTGAACTTACCCTATTTAATTAATATGTGTTAGATCTTTGATACATATTTGTTGAATGAGTAAATGAAAGACCATCAGAACCTCAAGGAACAGTAGATTTTGAGCCGAGGTGGAGAGTTGAAAAAGATAACCCGTATGAAAAATGTTGTGGAAAAATGTATATTAGTTGTATATTAGTGAGCAGACTAAATCAACTGGAATGAAAATTCTTTTTTTAATAACCTAAGAGATATCATAAAGGTAAATATAAATATCAGATATATGAAGTACCATATAAAAGTATACGTATTTTATTACTTGGTCAATGGAAAGCTAGTAAATATTTCTGAGAAAATATGAAACAATGAAATACAAAGCGTGTTTAAAAGTAAATCTGGTAGCAGTTTACTAAATAAATTATACTTTAGGAGGTTGTTTAAATTATACCAGTTATTTACAATAATGAATTGCCAACTGTGGGTGAATAAAGTCTAATAATAAAAATGCGAAGAGAGGGATATTTGTTAGAGATATAATGGAATTAATTACAATTTTATTAATTCAAGTTTTCTATTTTCTTCTTTATATTTTCATTGTCCATGAAATTTGAACATAGAAAAGTGGTGTATTGCTCAAGAATTGCGATGAGATTTATTAGATAATTGCATTAATTTACTGAAGTTGCTGTGATAAATTACAACAAATTTAGTGGCTTAACGTAACACAAATTTATCTTATGGTTCTGTAGATGAGATGTCTGACATGGATCTCACCGGACTAATATTAAGATGTCAGCATTCCTTTCTGAAAGGAGGCTCTAGGATTCGTTTCCTTGTCTTTTTCTGGTTCTAGAGGCCTCCCAGTTTTCTGGTTGCCTGCCCTCTTTCTTCCATCTTCAAAGTCAGCAACATTAGGCCACATCCTTCCCATGCAGCCATGGCTCTCCCTCTTGATTCCTTCTTCTACTTTTAAGTTTCCTTGTAATTACATGGGCACACCTGGAAAATTAAGGATAATCTATGTACCTTAACATCAGCTGATTAGCAAATGTAATTCCATCTGTGACTTTAATTTCCCTTTGCCATCTAATCTAACATATTCAAGATTCTGGGCATTAAAAGGATAAGATCTTTTCCTCAGAAAATTTTTCAGTCTAAACAGAGGAATACATGTACAGACATCTTTAAGGAGAAGAATTATTCTGCCTACTGAAATATTAATAAATAATTTTTCATGTACTAAATGCAAGAATAAAAGCTAGAAATATATCTGAAGAGTATACTTTGATATGGTAACAGCATATGGATGAAGGATTATATTGTGCTTATAAAATCATATAATATTGACTAATTTTTAAGTACTAAAAACAGTTTTTTTCTACTTAGAAAGACTATTAAAAATAAAAGTTTTGCTTATAGTTTTTAAACTTAGTAATATATCCATAATTCTTTTATATTTATCTTTATATGAAAGTTGGTAAAGTGACTATTTCCAAAGTCATAACTATAATAAGATCTGCATTTGCAGAGACCATCTACAAGTAGTATTTTCATCATATATTATTCTAAACAATCTGGAAAAAGTATCCAAAAGTATATCCACCATTTAAAATTATTGATTAGATATACTTAATGTTATTATCTATGTTTCATCTGAGTGCATTTTGGAAACTGAAAAAGAATTCTGAGATTGATTGAACAGTCAATATATCATCTATTCCTTTATTATAATCTATTACTAATGAATTCTTATCATCAATCACTAACAATAACAATGCTAACAATAATTTTGGGGGACAACGGTAGGGAGTTAGTAAAGTGAGGAAATTGTTGAATTAATTTGTCTATTTCAACCTCCCAATTTTACCAATCTAGTTTGTGGTATTTCAATGGTTACTAAATCAAAATAGGAAAGTCTTATTAATTTAATTACAATCCACTGAGGTATCTTATTTTCACCTGATCTGTTAAATTATCAAATGTTAATATTATTTCTATGTTCTTATGTCAGGCTGAATTACATTATTATGTCCAGATACAAGTATGTATATTTGGGGAGGTTAAATTATACAGTGTTATAAATTTTTGTGAAACGAGATATATATAACTCTGAATCTCCTTTAAGATGTGTATTACTGAGCTGTTGCTATGTATATAGTTTTTGAGATTCTTTATTGAATAATCTGGAATTGATAAATAACCTGTAATTGATGACAACTCTAATTTCAGTGGCTTTCAAAGCAAAGGTTTATTTTTCTCTGTCATTACATGTAAACTACAAGTTTGCTGTGCTTTTGCACTATGTATTTTCAATGAGATTAACAGTATTGGGGACATGATCTCTTTATAACATATGGAAAAATTTAAGTATATTACTAAAATATGTAATGACTATTTAAGGTTCTCTTCAGAACTGCCATATATTACTTCCACTCAAATTTTCTTCCCCAAACAAATTTATGTGGTCAAGCCTAACAATAGAAAAGAGAATTGTACTCTTCCCTGAAGAAAACCCTATGATGGAAATGGTGAGGGATGTGCAGTCTTCTTACAGGGACTCAGCATGTAAATAATAAATAATAAAGATACAAAACAGTGCAGTTCTCTTTCTAGAACCCAAATATTTTCTTTCTAACTATCAGCAAGAAAAATGTATGCTCCATAAAGAATGCATTCCAAAATTCCCACCCAAGTAATGTTATACCTGTGTGAGATGTTTTGCCAGCCTCAGAGACGAATAGTATATTTAATGTATAAAAAGCACTTGATGTCCGGGCACGGTGGCTCACGCCTGTAATCCCAGCACTTTGGGAGGCCGAAGCGGGCGGATCACAAGGTCAGGAGATGGAGACCACCCTAGCGAACACGGTGAAACCCCGTCTCTACTAAAGATACAAAAAAAAAAAGAAAAAAAAAAAATTAGCCGGGAGTGGTGGCAGGTGCCTGTAGTCCCAGCTACTCGGGAGGCTAAGGCAGGAGAATGGCATGAACCCGGGAGGCTACGGAGCTTGCAGTGAGCGGAGATCGTGCCACTGCACTCCAGCCTGGGCGACAGAGCCAGACTCCATCTCAAAAAAAAAAAAAAAAAAAAAAAATGCACTTGATATTACCTAGTCAATTCCTTTTGTTTTATAGATTAGAAATCAGAGGTCTGTAATGTCCGAAAGTTAGTGAATAGTATTAGAAAATAGGTCCCTATTCTCCTAGTTTATTTTTCTTCTTTCACATTAAACTAGGCAATATTGGGAACAGAAAAATTCTTAAAGTCAGATCTCTACCCTCAGAACATTTTTCAGTCTAAACAGAGAGGAATAGGCACATACGAATAGATTTTACAGTCGGTGCAGTGGCTCACACCTGTAATCCCAGCACTTCGGGAAGTTGAGGCAGGTGGATCGCTTGAGATTAGGAGTTTGAGACCAGCCTGGCCAACATGGTAAAACCCTGTCTCTACTAAAAATACAAAAATTAGCCTGACATGGTGGCCCATGCCTGTAATCCCAGGTACTCGGATGCTGAGGCTTAAGAATCACTTGAACTCAGGAGGTGGAAGTTTGCATTGAGCCAAGATCACACCACTGCACTCCAGCCTGGACGACAGTCATACTCTGGGTCAAAAAACAAAAACAAACAAAAACACATTTAGATGAATAGATTTTATATGAACATTAAAACTATTTAGCATTCCACCAGAAAATAGAAATGACATTTATGGGAGCCTTTGACAGTAAGGAATCAGCTTTATGTATTTCCAATTAATTCAACTACATAAGCTTGGTAGAACCTGGAAAGAAATGGTTAAACACTGTCTGGTAAGTCTTTCCTCTGATAACAAGGATTTTTGAGAGTTTGACCCTTAGCTTAAATCTTACAAAACATATTTAAGTGACATATAGGAGTATAACAGATACAAAATAAAGATCATCCCGTTGAGTTTGCCATGTAGCCATCTGGTTGCTGAAATTGTTTATTAACCACCTGAAATTAATGAGTAACCAACAATTGATGGGATGGCCCTTCACTAGAGAGTGGGGGCTAGTCATGTACTTCTGATGGGACTATGTAATCAGAAGGTATGAAGCTTGAAGAGATGTCAAAAATGATTATTTCTTAAGCTGAGATGTTCCTCATCCACTTGGCTCCAATTCTCTTGATCACGTGTGTTTCATAGCTGAGTCATGAGGACATTCAGAAGCTGCACTGAAAGTCACAAGACCTCCGCTCTTCTGTTGAGTATGCTGTATTCGTTGTCCTCTATTATTAAAGCTACATAAGCTTGGTGCTGATTAAAGCCTATTGTGTCTCAGAAGTGTGATCATCTTTTCAAGCCCACGACTACTACTGCTGGTAGAGAATAGTAGATATTTCAGCATATATTTTGAAGGCAACTTTATGTGTATTTCTGGCTTTTTCCTTCAAATATATCTGTATGAGGTATTCACTGGATAACAGAAATCGTTAAAGTGACACAGGAAGTTTAACATTTTGCCACATTTAGTTCACATTTCAGCTAATTTACTTACCAGATAAATTAGAGAAGTCACTTAGCCTTTTTACTCAATACATTGATCTTCAAAATGTTATTTTTTATAGTTCTTAGTGAATTGAGATTATATATTGTATTTTCCTGATACATGCAGATGTTCATCAATGGTAGCTGTTATCTGTTGGCTTCAACTTCTTGTAATGTTAAAATTATGTTCCCATCTCTGTATAAATATTTTTTCCATTTTGCATTTCATGGATTGAGTTTGGGCTAATCTAAGTAATCACTTAGAGTGGACAAAGCCCCTAGGTAGTATTTAATTAATGTACTTCATATTGAAGAAAACTGACTCAAAAACAAATAAAATTTATTTTCATGACAGCATATTATATCTTTAGAAAAATTATAATTGACTTTAAAGAATTCACATATCTAAATAATATTATGCAATAACTCAAAACCTTCATTATTCAGATATGTGTATTCCTTAAATTATTCTTACTGTGAATAGCTTTGTTACTTTTGTTATTTTAATAAATGTGATTATTTATTACATAAAATGGAAAATGTATTACAATTATCTCATGATTGTTTTTATTTTTGCATATTCCCTCACATAATTACGACTAAAGATTTAAAATTATTTAGAATGAATACTTTATTATGGTTGCGGCATGCTTGAAGTAATCCCATCACAAAAAAAGAAGACATAATTCTTTGTAGATTTGGCCTTGCAGGGAGGTTGAGAATTAATATACAACATCTGTGAGGCACTCTGCGCTCTTTGAAGTAAGAGTTGTAATATAATGTAATATCACAGAAATCTAAGCGATTATGAAAGAGCAATGTATTAAAGACAGTTTATCCTTCAAGAGATTAATCTTTGACAGAGCCACAGGCAACATCTAAGATGCTGGCACCACTGCCAATTATACTCCTGAACAGACAGATGCAATAGCTATGCAACTACTTGCTATATGCTGCCTTTTACACTTTATAACTCTGATGCTGAGAAAAAAAGAGAAATAAATGGTACAAATAAATCAGAAACATACATGTCACCTTCTTTAGTCTTTTAAATCTCTTGTTCATTTTAGACATTTCACAAACTAGAAAAGATGTAAGTAGTCATTTTAAATTCAAAAATTGTGTGATAGTTTAAGGTTACAGAATATTTTCTGAACCTCTATATTTTACACATGAATTCTTCCATAAATAATTTTTATCTCAGAAAAGAACCTCAGTATGAAGCTCCAATATAAATATAACAGAGAAATTATCTTCCACTTTAAAAGTTTGTTATAAAATTTTATATTAGTGTACCTGGTTTGGCACTGAAACAAATGCTTATATTTTAAGAATTTTATTATGTATACAGTTGTAACTGATATTAGAATTTACAGTATATAATAAAAGGTAATAGACTTGGCCGGCTGGGGTGGCTCACGCCTGTAATCCCAGCACTTTGGGAGGCTGAGGCATGTGGATCATGAGAGGAGATCGAGATCATCCTGGCTAATATGATGAAATTCCGTCCGTACTAAAAATACAAAAAATTAGCTGGGCGTGGTGGCGGGCGCCTGTAGTCCCAGCTACTTCAGAGGCTGAGGCAGGAGAATGCTGTGAACCTGGGAGGCCGAGCTTGCAGTGAGCCAAAATCCTGCGGGTGCACTCCAGCCTGGGAGACAAAGCGAGACTCCATCTCAAAATAAAATAAAATAAAATAAAGTAAAATAAAATAAAATAAAATAAAAGGCAATAGGCTTACAGAAGGTAGCATTTTTAATATGTATTTTATCTAAAATTCGCTATAAGTACTCGATTATTAAAACGTTTTTCTCTTTGTGATGCAAAGATAGTGTTAATTCTGTATTTTTTGTTTTACTAGTGCTCTAATGTATTATTTAAAGATGTTGTAATAAGTAAAAGAAAGAACAAATTTACACATAAAGGGTGAACTTTAAAAATAATAAATATTCAAAAATCTCTTTATCAGCACAAAATTAAATGCCAATTAGAATACAGATTATAATACAAATATATTGGTAATCTAATATAAATAAATAATAAAAAGATGATAATATTTAGAGGTCAGAATGTCTAACTCTACATCAACATGATTTGTTTATTACTATAAAATTATTCAATAAAATAAGTCATCTACTATGCATAAGGCTTTAAAGCTTTATGTAGTTGCTTTAAGTAACAAAAAAAAAATTTTATATAATCCCTACATTTTCTATGTTAAATCTGCTTGAAGAAATGATATGGACTCCTAAAACTTTAGTAACAGAAATATGTGTACCTTGCATACACATTTGTGTAATTTTATGACAAATATATTTATATTTATCAGTTTTTAAATTTTGACAAGAGTCTTATATATAGTTAATATTATCTTGCTTTACATATGAGAACACTGAAATTTGGGTCTATTTGTTAGGGTAATTTCACCTACTGAAATGCATACAACTTAGAGCCTTAAAGGGTTAATTTAAAGTATATTCATTTTTTGTTTATGGTGTTTTGATAGCAGCTTGCAGGATGGGATACGAGAGGATGTTTTCTGGTTCACAAAGACATTTCAGAATGCAGTTTGACAGAGTCTCTGCTGCTTTCAATATGTGGCTTCTAGATTTATCCTGTAAGTTAACACCTAACCAGCAGACAAGATAAAGAAGGTAATGGAGGACAATTCAAGGAAAGATTCTGTTGGCCAGAAATTGAAGAGGTGTACATTACTGTTGCACATATTTCTTTGTCCAAAATTTAGTCTCATAAGTGTAATTAACTACAAAAGATGGTAGAACATACGTAGTCTAACTTTATGCCAAGAAGTAATCAAAATAAATTTTTGAAGCCAAATATCCTACATTGCAGAAATAGTAAGTGATTCACTCAGTGACGTATAGTTAATAGAGACATTCAGAACCCATAACTGTCTTCTGAGCCAGTGAAAAGTACTACATCCACATCTTAATAATTTGTTATTTGATCATTTCAGTGCTTTCTAACTCACAAAAATTCACTTTCATTATTCTGTTTGAACCGTACAACCATTCCATGTGAAAGTTATATTCTTAAAGAAATTTTTATTGTAAAGTATTACTAACACAAATTGTACAGGCACACAAGATTGGGCATAAAGCCATGTTCTGTCATTTTCCAGCTGTTAATTTTATGGAGATTAGTATTTATCAGTTACTATTTTCTTAGAGGCTAAAACACTACCAGCATATGTATAAAAATACAACAAAACAAAACATATGCAAAGTATATAGACAAATAGATAGGGAGAATGTAATTAAAACTCTAGAAATAGACCTGTATTTATATGGCTTACAACAAAAGTTCTACTAAAATTTGAAGGAGAAATAATATCTCTTTAAGGCTACTGCCTGTGGGGTGTCTGCCTATGAAGCATTCACCTTTTATTACTTCACTTTTTTTAAAGAATATTTCTTTCAGTAAATAGCACGTTGAAATATTTTTATAGACAAAATTTTATTTCCTTGCAAAGAGACACAAAAATATAATTTGAGATAGGTTATTGGCCTTAATAAAAACATAAATCACAATAATTCTAGGATTTAAACATTCTGAAATATCTTCATGGCCTTCCTTGAAGGAGGCTACATATATATATATATGGAGAGAGAGAGAGAGACAAAGTCTTGCTCTGTGGTCTATGCTAAAATGGTGCAATCACGGCTTATTGCAGTCTTGACCACTTGGACTCAGGCTATCCTTCTACCTCAGCCTCATGAGTAGTCAGAACTACCAGCATGTGCTACCATGCCTGTCTAATTATTATTATTATTATTTTTGAAGATGAGGTCTCAGTATGTTGCTCAGGCTGGTTTTCAACTCCTGAACTCAAGCAATCGTCCTGCCTCAGAACTCCCAAAGTGCAGTGCTGAGATTACAGGCATGAAACACTGTGTCTGGTCAAAATCTCTTAAATAGAATACAAAACACTAGATATAAAATAAACATATTATGGACTGTATTATAATTAAAACTTTTCTCTTAGAAGATACAATTATGAAGAAGCAAAACAAGCCACATACTAGGATACAATATGAGCAAAATATATATTTAACGTGGAATATATACCTCAAATATATGAAGAGCTCCTACAAATAAATAGGTAAAAGAATTAAAACACTGAAACTGGAGACAAATTTATATGGATATTCCACATAAGAAGATTTTCAAGTGATCAGTAAGAATCTAGACCTCATCAGCAACATACTCATTTTAAAAATGCAGATCATACTGTAATCCCAGCACTTTGGGAGGCCGAGGCAGGTGGATCACAAGGTCAGGAGATCGAGACCATCCTGGCTAACACCGTGAAACCTCGTCTGTACTAAAAATACAAAAAATTAGCTGGGCGCCTGTGGTCCCAGCTACTCCGGAGGCTGAGACAGGAGAATGGTGTGAACTCAGGAGGCAGAGCTTGCAGTGAGCCGAGATTGCGTCACTGCACTCCAGCCTGGACGACAGAGCAAGACTCCGTCTCAAAAAAAAAAAAAAAATGCAGATTATAGCCTTAAAAATATGCCTATTTACATTCACCAAGATGGATAAAATTGAAAGTGTGTACTGAAAACTTCAAGTATTAATTACGGTGTGGAGGAACTGCAACACCCATATATAGGTGCAACTATTTTGAAAAACTGTTCAACAGTTTACAAAAGGTAAATATATGTTTGGTAGCTCATCTCTAACAAAGACTTCTAAATGTACTGTGACTCCTACTATTCAGACTTTTGTGTTAATTATAGCTGAATTTGGCCTGCCCTCTGTTACTGGCTGAAACAATTGAATGAAGCAGTTGTGATTTTTTTGAAATTTCTAAGGCTATGTCATCAGAAGCCTTGCAACATCCTCCTTGATTTTTGGAAAGCTTACTTTTGGGAACTCCCTCTTGGATCGCAATGTTCATATCAGTGAGAATCAGGATTCAGTGTAAGTCATGTGATTAAGTTATTTTTAATATCTAGGTCCACTGAGTCTTCAGATGATTCCAGACACAATTAAACAGAAACAGCAATAATCACACTAACACACTTAAGCTAGTAATATTATTTCTAAATCCTTAAGAAATGCTATATATATCCATCAAATCACATGTACAAGAATATTAATAACCGTAATACTCATAATATTTTAAAATGAAAAAAATTAAATGTCCATTAACAAGAGAACAGATAAAGCAAAAAAATATATAACTATAATGACAGGGATAAAGTTACAGACATTCTTTTCCAGTGAAACAAGTCATATCCAAAGAGTACATGTCGCATGATTTTACATTACAGCATGGTATACATTTTATATGACGATCAGGTACAATTATTTATTAGTGTCTGAAGTCACAATAATGAATACACTTACTGCTTGGAGATAAGGATTGATCTCCAAAATGAGAAAAAGTATATCACAAGAACATTGTGAGCATTAAAGTAAGTTGTGCATGTAAAGCATATACATTTGTTTGGTATACAAAGTAATATTTACTGCTTTTGGTTCCTACCCTTTTCATTTACAAATAACGACACTAAACTCTGGTTAAGTGCTTAACGAAGCATGGAATAAGAGATCTTGGAAATAAGACAATGGCACTGAGACAGGAAAGAAAGATGCATTAATAAAGCATTGTGACTAACTATGGGGCAAGAACAAAAAACTACCAAAAATATGTTTTATGCAGAGAATAGAGACAAAAGTGATATCCTTAACCAAAAGAAAGCAAACATAGGAGTTAGAAGTAAGAAGGAGTAAGAAGTTGGAGAATTACACATTTGTATTAAAGCATGTAGCATTTGAAGTGACAATAGACTAATGAGATGTCATGTATACAACAGAATAGATAATAGCAATGACATGACTGGAGTGTCAGGTTGGGAATTACCTGCACAGATTTAGAACTTTTAAACCTATAATAATTGTTGAGATTTCTTTGTAAGGAACATAGAGACAGATTTCCAAAAAAATGTGGTACATATTTAATAGATGATTGTTCACAAACCTGAATACATTGGTATTTGAGGAATAAAGGTTTTATTATCCCACAATAACAAAGAGAAGCAGAGAGAGGAATAAGTGAATAAAATATTTAAAATGCTATTTGAAGATAGAACTAGAAGGAAAACTGTGAATTGACCATGAGAGCCAAAGAAGCTATAATTTAAGTATGAAAAGGAAAAGATTAATATAGACATCAGTTTACTTACAGAGCCCCTGAAATACTCGGAACTTGAAGTAAACAAAATATTATCTACTAAGTAACCAGATACCTAAGCCTTCGTGTTCTTAATAGGAAAATAGAGGTTTATTTACAGGAAATATTAAACCTGAGGACTCCAGACAACAGAGGCCACTAAATTCGTCAGGCACAGGATAAGGGGTTTGAAGTTATATTTTATTATATTTTATAAAGTGAACTATGGAAGTTTCAACCTTCCCTTTCCTATTTTACTTTCTTAAAAAAGATAAACAGGCATATATCTCATTTGCCCTATCCCCAAAACTTGAAGAAACTGAGCTACACCCCGAAAATAGATTTTCACATCTGGAACCTGGGAGTCTGCAAGTAAGAATGTTGAATTACACAAACCATGAAAGCCCACTGGTTGTCAAATCCTTCACACACTATTCTATATACACGGAGCTCCCAGTCACCTGTTCAGTGCTTCAGTATTAAATAGCAAAGAGAGTTGAAGATCACTTAACATTTAAATAGCTCCTTGCAGTTGAAAGGAAGTGAAGAACAAACCAAAATGAAACAAACAAACAAACAAAAAACCAAATACATGTTCAGAAGGAACAAAACTTAATATAATGAGTATATTCAGAGAAGTAAGATACTTTGTTTCTGTAAAACAAGATTATAATGCTATAATAAAGATTTTGGCAGCACCACCTTTAAACATTTAGAACATACTAACTAAAATGTATAAATAAAATTGTCATACAAGTTCAAGGTAACAGAATAAACAACAAAGACAGAGGATAGGCCAAAAAAAAAAAAAAAAAAAATCTAATATCCAGAATCTATAAGGAACTTAAACAAATTTACAAGAGAAAAACAAACAACTGCATTAAAAAGTGGGCAAAGGACATGAACAGACATTTTTCAAAAGAAGACATACATGTGGCCAACAAACATATGAAAACAAAGTTCAGAATTACTGATTATTAGAGAAATACAAACCAAAACCACAATGAGATACTATCTCACACAGTCAGAATGCTTATTACTAAAAATACAAAAAATAACAGATGCTTAAAAATAACAGAGGTTGCAGAGAAAAGCAAGCACTCATACACTGTTGGTGGGAGTATAAATTAGTTAAACCATTGTGGGAAGCAGTATGGCAATTCCTCGAAGAGCTAAAAGCAGAACTAACATTTGATCCAGCAATCCCATTACTGGGTATATACCCAGAGGAATATAAATCATTTTACCACAGGACACATGCACATGAATTTTCTTTGCAGCACTATTCACAATAGCAAAGATGTGGAATCAACCTAAATTCCCGTTAATGATTGATTGGGTAAAAAAAATGTGGTGCATATACACCATGGAATACTATGCAGCCAGAAAAAAAAAAAAAGAAATTATGTCTTTTGCAGGAATACAAATGAAGATGAAGGATGTTATCCTTAGCAAACTAACCCAGGAAGAGAAAGCCAAATAAGGCAGGGTTCTTACTTATAAGTGGGAGCTAAATGATGAGAACACAAGGACACGTAGAGGGGAACACCATACACTGGGGCCTACTGGAGTGTGGAAGGTGGGAGCAGGGAAATGATCAGGAAAAATAACTAATGGATACTAGGCTTAATACCTGGGTGATGAAATAATCTGTACAACAAACCCCCATGGCACATGTCTATCTATGAAACAAACCTGCGTATCCTGCACATTTACCCCTGAACTTAAAAATTATAAAAAATGGTGTAAAAAGATTCAAAATTTTATGTCCTGTATAGCTGTACCTATGAATCAAGTATTCTGATTCAGAAAACAAAAGATGAACCAAGAAAAAATATAATATTGTAATACGGTTTGACTCTGTGTCCTCACCTAAATCTCATCTCCAATTGTAATTTCCATGTGTTGAGGGAGGGGCCTGATGGGAGGTAATTGAATCATGGGGGTGAACTTTCCTCTTGCTGTTCTTGTGATAGTGAGTGAGTTCTCACAAGATCTGGTTGTTTGAAAGCGTATGATACTTCTACCTTCTTGCTCTCTCTCTCTCTCTCTCTCTCCTGCTGCCATTGAGAAAACATGCTTTGTTTCCCCTTTACCTTCCACTGCGATTGTAAATTTCCTGAGGGCTCCCAGCCATGTGGAAATGTGAATTAATTACACCTCTTTTTTTTTTTTTTTTTTTTTTTTTATGAAATACCCAGTCTCAGGTAGTTCTTTATAGCACTGTGAAAGTGGACTAATACACATTGCGTTTAAAAAGAATCAAGTGTCAAAAGGATGAAGAGAATAATGGATGGAAGCCCTAGAACCAGGTTTGGAAATTTACCTACATTTCAGATTAGAACAGATCACTGTGAGTTCTGAAACTGTCAATATGTTTAGGCATTTGTAAAAGAATAAAACATTTTCATGTATATGAAAAGTTGATACAGAAATTAAGAAAAAAGCAGTAATAGAAAATTTTTGAAAAAGAAATAAATAATTGTTAACTCCAGAAATGACAGTGATGAATTAGTTGTGGAGAATGGAGAGATCAATTCAACAATGAATAATAATATCCTCACTAAATATTTTCTAGAAAAGGATGTATAAATATACTGCATATGTATTTATAGATGTATATAATATCTAGCTTATTTATATATACTTATATCTTTAGTTAGAAGAACAAAAAGAGGAAGCAAAAAGTGAAAGGTATATACTGTTTAACTTTTAATCATGTGATTTCATAGAAGTGTCATTTCATACACAGACACTATTTTTCAAGCAATCATTCCAATCAGAGAAATTACAGGTTATATTGCAGGTTTTAAGACAGTATAGACGGAAAAATGTAATTTACATTTGCAGAATTATTTTCCTTTACAAGTACAGCAGAATGTCACAAAAAGGTATGCCTTCCACTATATATATATATATGTGGTTAAATTTGGTGTTATTAAGCCCTTGTTTGTAGTTGATAAAATTAATCATCTATTTTAGCATCAAAATATATAAAATAGATCATTGAAATTTTTAATATATATTGATTTTTAAAAAAATATATAAAATAGATCATTGAAACTTTTTGCTCAGTTACCATTTTCTTATCACAGAAAAGTATTTCAAAGAATATCATTGGTACAAATTTAAAAATCTATAGCACCAGGGTGACTGAGTCCTGAATGTGAATTTTTGTCTTTGTTGTCTTCTTTATATATTAAAACTAGACATAAGAAAACATACAAGAGATATTTTAAATAAATTAAAACCCTAAATAAATGGAAGTAATAAAGTTTTATAGATTGGAGGACACATTGGAAAGATGATCATATTTTAAAGATGTCAATTTTTCAACGATTTGATGCATTCATCATAATCTCAACAGGAGTGCGTATGTGCATGTAGCATCCTCTTCCACATTTGAGGATCCTTGTGATTGATTACACTGGGACCACCTGGATAATTCAGAATACAATTCAGAATACTCTATTTTCATGTCGACTGATTAGCAACCTTAATTTCCTGTGTATTGTAATACATCCATATATCAAAATACCTTACAGCAATCAAAAAGAATGAACTACTTGAAACAATAACATAATGATTAAGGCATATATGAAATTAAGCAATAGATCCTTGGAAAAAATGAGTGCATACTGTGTGGATTTCATTTACATAAATAAAGTTCAAAAAATGTCAAAACAAATCAAAATACTACAACTTAAAATAGTAGTTAATTGTCATAGAACTATTAGCTGGGAGGAAGAATAAAAAATATGTGAAATTTTTAATGACATAAATCCATTTAAGGTTCTAAAGTCAGTTAATGTTCTAAATCATTCAAAATTTAAATATTATTTAAATATAAACTATTCACTTAAGATTTTTACATTTGGGCTGGGTGCAGTGGCTCAAATCTGTAATCCCAGCACTTTGGGAGGCCGAGACTGGCGGATCATGAGGTCAGGAGAACAAGACCATCCTGGCTAACACAGTGAAACCCTGTCTCTACTAAAAAAATACAAAAAAACTAGCTGGGCGAGGTGGCGGTGCCTGTAGTCCCAGCTACAGGGAGGCTGTAGGCAGGAGAATGGCGTAAACCCAGGAGGCGGAGCTTGCAGTGAGCTGAGATCTGGCCACTGCACTCCAGCCTGGGCAACAGAGCAAGACTCCGTCTCAAAAAAAAAAAAAAAAAGATTTTTACATTTGATTATGTGAATGTTAGGTAGTATACCTCAAAAGTTGTTTTATATGATTTCATGCAAACCTAAACAACGTGAAATGCTAGTTTTATCTTGAGTTTTTCAGAAGTGATCTCAGCTAACACAGGAAATGAGAGTCTTAAAACATGTGCACATATAAAAATACATTCAAAACCAGCTTAATGACGTTTTAATTTTTTAATTTATTATACATTAATTTTTACAAAGTAGAATATAAATTTGGTTCACACCAAATATTTCCTTTTCTTTTGTGTCTGTATGTTTCTAGTGAATTACTCATTTTCCATTGCTGCTGTAACAAATTATTATTTGTTACATAATATTTAATAACAATAATTTGTTATTTTACAGTCCGTAGGTCAGAAATCTTACATGAATTCACCTCCCATCTAACTGAGCTAAAAACCAATATGTTAGTAGGGCATTTTTTTTTTCCCCAAAGGGCTCTAAAGGAGAAACTGATTTCTCACATTTCCCAGCTTTCAGAGACTGCCTGCATTTCTTCGACTCCTGGTCTTTTCGATTGTCTAAGCAATATCCAGTGGTTTTTCTCTCATTCCATCACTCAAACACTGTCACTTCTCTCCTCTTTTGCATTTAAAATCCTCGTGATTATTGGTCCCACCTAGATAATCCAATATAATCTCTCTATATTAAATTCATCTGATTAGCAACCTTAATTCCTTTGGCCACATTACTTCTTCTCTGCCATATGATATAATATATTCATATGTCCCAGAATTAAGATGTGGACAGATACCAACATCTTAATGGGAAGTTCTTATTCTGACTATCATATTGAGTATGTAAGGTTCCTTCTTGAAATGTAAATCTAGAATACAAAACACGTAGCATGTCATAGTTAATTTATACAGTCTAATTTATAGTAGCTCTGGTTTCTCTCTGTGTCTCAGTTTTTTGCTGGCCTGTGCTTGTGGAAGACAAACTGCACTATAAACTTTTAATATGTACTACTCTGACTTTTTAACATAAAAATATTTAAACAGATTGAATAGAAGAATAAAAGATCTTAATGTATCTGGCTAGGAATGCTAATTTTGACCTTAACATTTCTGTTTCATTGTTTACCAATTGTTCATTGAGATTTCTCCATCTATTTCCAATTTCCTTTGTTTTCAATAAATGGTTCACAAATATTGTTAATCAGAAAAAAATCCTACTGGTATTATGAAAATATAATAATAAGTCAAAGGCCTTTTTTGTAAAGTTAAAAATCTATGACATATAAAATTGCATTGATAATGTTTTTAATGTAGATAATTTCATTCAGGTGTTTTTAATAAAAATATATGTCTCCTGAAGTTCATTTAAAAGTATTCATTTCTTAAAAATGAGACACGTGACACTCTGAAATTAAACTTTTATTTTTAAATTTAGTTGATTTTTACTCAGTTTCAACCCGGAATTGTCTAAAGTTTCTCAATGAAAAGAGATATTGAAGTCGAGACAAAAGAAAGTTAAATAGTTCTACATTATAAGGCTCTACATTACAGAAAACCCTATAATAAAGAAGTACTTTATCTACATAATTATCCTGGAACTATTATTACCAAAAGGGCTGAATAATGTTAATGTTGGCATCACTAAGCAGCAGCATGTGGACCTAACTCACAGAAATAGCTATATAAGTAAATAATAAGTAAATCCTCCAGCTTGCTTGCTAAATAACAGTCTAGTTTTTGAAGAAAAATAATTTACCTTCCATCAACTATGAGTGTATATATATATAAATCTTGTGTGTATGTGTGTGTATATTGATACACACACACACAGACACATATATGTATATGTGTCTGTGTGTGTGTGTGTGTGTATATATATATATATATAAAAAAATGGTGGGGCAATAATTTTGGTGTCAGAAATCAAATAATGATCTAATGATAGTGGGAAGAAATTTCACTGCATGATTTGTTATTTGTTGCTTTTCTTCCCTTTAATATTGTTCACTCTTTTTGAGGTGTACATTTAAAAAAATCTAAGTTTTATATCTTTCCATTGTTTTACCTGTCCTATTATTTTAATACTTACATATGCAAATATATATTACATAGACTTTACTATCAGCACATTATATTGTGAGTTTTTTCTTTTTACAGGTTTATATATTTTACTTGGTAAGTAGATTTTCTTAGATGCTTTATAGCAGAAGGTAGAGAATCTGTTTAAGGATACTGAATACCTTTTCTGTTTTCCTCACAAATTCTTTCCATAACTACAGAAAAAATATGTGTGTCTTTGCTGATAATAAAGGCTTTCTATTGTTAACATTTCATTAAAAAGTAATAGATTATTAATGTCAGTTCTTTTAGAAGAATGATAAAAGGGCATCTTCCTAGCCAGAACTCATCAACTTTTTGGAGCTTGGATGGAATTCACCAAGCATAGGTAAGTACCACTGTTGTAAGACTTTTTCCTTAGTTCAGCTGAGAGCCAGGTTCTTCTTCAGAGATTAGACTCACTGACACTTTGAAAAGTGAGAAGAAAAAAAGAAAGGAATTTATTGGGGAAAAAAGGGAAAACAGGGACCCTCCACAAAGCCAGAGTCCTGCCAGTGAACTTCCTGTCTCGCAGATTGAATCCCAGGTGCCAACCAGAAAGAGGAGGGACGAGGCTCCTCCGCACTGCAAACAGCATGAACTTGCCGAGGCTCTACCCCAGTGTTCACTCCTCCCAGTGCACAGGCAGTCGGGGGTTCTCAGTAACCCCTTTATACTTGACTGTCTCTTTCCCCCCTTTAAAGAAGGACATCTAACTGCCTTTAGAATAAAGATAAGGATAAGGACAAATATCAAACCTAACTGTTTTCTGCTGACCGAGGGTACTGTTTTGAAAAGACAGCAGTCAGATCTCCCTCAGAGGCCTATCTAAGGGTGCCCAGCAAAAGGGGTTATCTGAGTCTCCCGTTGCATGTCCCTTTGGAGTTTGATGACATGAAGGCAAGAACAGACAAACCAGGTTACTGGAAAACTGTATCAAAATGAAATGAGGGGAGGGATAAGGACAGACCAAAAATCCCATGCTCTTTTACCAGTTTGCATGGGGAGAGGGAGGCCAAAAGCCCATCTGCAAAAAAGAATATATAATAAAATAAAATAAAACTTTACCTTTTTGTCGACATGTTGGGCTTCTGGGCTCCCTTCCCCTGAGACCAACTAAATCAACTAGTTTAAGGTTTGGGAAATTAACTCTTTCTGGTTTGAAGGATGCATCTGAGAGGAGTATCCTATAGTACGGAGACAATTACCTATTAGCGAAGAGAGGACAGAGGAGGAGAAAGGAAAAAATGAAGTCATTTTTAGGAGTCCCAGAGGTTCAGGATGCATTCGAAAGGGGTACAGACTGAAGAAGAATGGCTACCCATCTAGAAAGAGGGGAGCAGGCATCTCTGGGTCCCTTCTCTTCCTGGCAGATTGCCAGTGTACACGAGGGAAATAAGAGTTTCCTCTTCCTCTCTTCCATCCTCGTATCCCTGAGACCCGGCAACCTTGGCAGGTACTGCCATGGGTTCCAAAGCGGCTTGCATCCACGAAGCATAGAGGGCCTAGAGGATAGGAATTATCTGCTCTCACCTATGTCTCTATCCCACCTTCTGACAGTAAACTCAGAGTTCCCTAGACCTCATTTATGCCGTGGATACTAGCATGACCTTTATCCAGAGGCTTGGTTCAATTGGCAGGAATTAGCCATTCTCACCTGTGCTGTTCCTTTTAACCTCTGTTATTGTCTGTCTCTGGATCCCTTAGATCCAATTTCCCTTCCTAAGGCTTTGACCCAAAGCTTAGAAATTAGTTTGGGATAAAAATGTGTCTTGTAGGGAGGTTGCATGGATTCCTCATCATAAGCCAAATGCTAAGGTGAAGCTGTGAAATTCAGTCCTCCTCCAACAAGGAAAAGGAAAGGATGTCTTGTGACACATCCAGATAACCAGTGGCTATACTTACGCTTGCTAGGATTTGGGGTCATGATGCTTGGCTTTGGTCAGCTTCCTTCATGTTACCTTCCTAAAAAGGAAACCTATAAGTTATGGACATCCTGTTTATCCCCATTATTTGGCAAGATTGCAGCATAATTACTCAGAAGTAGAATATTGATCCAAGCTTTTAACTTACCCATCCTCTTTTGTTCTTTCTTAGCTGCAGCCAGAGATTGCTGGTTGGTTCACAGGAACAAGCAGGGTTTATCTACAAATGTAGGCAAAAACTTACAAACAATGAATGAATTTAGAATTTAATGACAAATGTATGATAACTTTTATAACATAATTTATCTCTCTCCAGTCCTCATCTTTGTTAAGAAAATCAATCATCAATGATTTTGATGAAAACAAAAATCAATAATTTTTGCAAACAACTTTAAATAGACTTTAGTCTTATATTTTCAAAATAGACTTTAGTCTTATATTTAGTCTGATTATTTGCAAAAAGTGCAGCAATAATAACTATTTCTATACAGGTCTTTTGTATTGGCTTTGAAGGAACTCTATTCCACAAGGAATCTCAGATAAGAACTTTTAAAGCCAAACCTAGCCATAGGTTTGTATCCTCAAATACCTGTGAATTGAATGATCCTCTTCTCTTAAGGTCCCAAGATAAACTTGGAGCTCCTGGACCTGTCAGAAAGTGACATTCTTTACTCTGATTGCAGGTCAGGAACCCTGAATAGGGACTGCATAGGCAAGGGTGTAAAGCCAGGCTTTCCAAAGGGCTTTTATTGGCTCTGCAAGTCGAGATTGACTTGTTAAGGGGAAGCATAGCCTTCCAGTCAAAGTCTTGGCAAAATGACCAGTTTCCCCAAGTGTGTCCTGTTGAAAAAGAAAAATGGATTATTATTGCATTGATGCAAACAACTATATTGCCATAAGTTAAGAATACTCACAGATAGTTTTCAAATTCTAGAGGAACCAGGTGGAGAGAATCAAATATGCTCCAAATGTTGTTCACAGGAGTATACCTTACTCAATTATTAAAAGCCATAAATAGTTCAAAATAAGTTTCCCTGACTCAGAAAAACACAATGAGAAAAAGCAACATTACAAGCAAAAGCCAAAAAGATTTGCTTCAGTTTCCTGAGTTCAGTCCATTTAGTTAATACTTGTTTTGCTTGATATTCATGAACATTTCAGTGCTTTATGAGTCCTGTACATTTTCCTTTATTCCCATGTCACAATATTCAAAGTTATTAGAAGCCTGTCTTGAGAGGACCTGTCAAAGTTCTATAGTTTATTATAAACCATATTTTGAAAAGGATTAAAACAAGACAATTGTCTGTGAATAGAAAAATGTACAAGGTATTTACGTTAGAAACACAATTGACAAAGTTTGGTTATCTTTGTGGTTTACAATAACTTAACATGACAGCCTTAATTATGACTGATAGCATATATGCAGACATTAGAATTTTAGAAATCTCACACAATTTTGGAACATATATTAGCATTATTCACAAAAAATAACCTAAAGAAGATTGACCATCATTTTGGCAATCCTAAGGACATCTTCTAAAAGGAAAAGAAAACTGGTTTAAAAGTTAATTGCTATCTGGATGAAGAAGAAAACAGGATACCTTGGGGAAGAATCTCTTATTCTTATGGAAATGGTTCCTCCACCAGGTAGAGAAGCTTAATTACTGTCCTATGGAGTTGAACCACTTGGTTAAGGAAGGCGAAGATGCCATGGAAGCAAGGCCTTCTCCAGACCCAGCTGGGAGCGGGGGGAGTGAGAGCCCCTGCTTGCCTGTCCATCCCCCAAAAGGAAGGAACAGGCCATGGAAAGACCCCCAAACCCCAGGAGCAATAGGGGTGGGGGCATAGTTTGCCCTCCCCTCAGAAGTCTGAGGATGAAAAGGCTTACAAGGGACAGTGAGAGGTTTTGAGTTCCCATTTCCCTCATCCCTTCTCAAGCCCCATGTTCTGGGAACCAAAACTGTTGTAGAACTTTTTCCTTAGTTCACCTAAGAGTCAGGGTCTTGTCTCATGGCCATGAGAAGTTAGGCTTTCAAGACACTTTGGAGGGTGGGAAAAAATGGAATTCATTGGGCAAAAAGGGGAAAAAAAGGGAAACAGGGATCCTCCGCAAAGACAGAGTCCTGCCAGTGAGCTTCTTCCCTCGCAGATTGAATCCCAGGTTCCACCCAGGAGGAGGAGGGGCCAGGCTCCTCTCAGCTGCAAATTGGACGAACTTCCAAAGGTTCCATCCCAGTGCACGCTTATCCCAGTTTACAAGCTGGTTGGGAGTTCTCTGGTGACCCCTTCATACTCAGCTGTATCATCACAGGCAGTGGTATGACCTTGTGTAAACCTTGAGGAAGCTGCAAGGCTGATCTCCAGCTGGGAATACATTGTATTGCTTCCTGTGGGTGGGTTCATCTCCATGCAGCAATGTTATCTTCCTTACATCTCTCTATTTGGATCTATCATTACTCTGCTACTGCTGGTGACCATGTAATCGTTTCAAGAGCACTCTAATGAATCATTCTGCAGCTTAAAAAATCTAGTTATTTTATGGCGTGTAAATAAATAAGCCTGGGTTATAAAAATGAAGGTGGACGTGTTATATTCAGTTATTCACTGAAAGAAATAAGCAAGTCTTTCTGGTCTAGGAAATGTGTGAGAAGATATTTTTCTGTAATATTAGAAAAAGAGGACTATGCTTTTTCACATGTCAAAATCTCTGGCCCATATTAGGCAAGAGGTTTCAGCTTCAAAAAGAATTCAAGAAATATCTTATTTTGTTTCTCATATTTTTGTTCTATAAACTCATGGATCATGCTAGTCATTTCACTTTGAAACTACATGTCCAATGCCACATTTGGTTCGGATAATTTCTGTGCACACTTAATGTTTATCAAAATATTGTATTTTAAACAGACTTCTATAAATCCTCAAATTATTTTGCACATTAGATTATTGTAATTAACACTTGTTAATATATTGAATGAGCTTACTTAAAATATTTTGAGTTCTCATTGCAATAATAAATATATTAATCACTCACCCATTTTTCTACACAATATTGGTTGAGCACCCTTAATTTGTCATATTCTGTTACAGTTTATGAGAATGTCACAGTGAGCCAAACTAATTGTTCCTGTACTTAGAATACTCAAATTCTAATATGGAAAGGAAACAAGTATTTGCCAAATGTTAATAAGTGACATTGAGAAAAATAAAACACGGCAGGAGTAGGGAGCTGTCGATAGGGATTGATATGTTTAAATTGGATAGTCTTAGTAGATTTCACTGAAAAGGAGGTATGAGCCAAGACCTAAAATAAATAAGGGGATGAGTTATGTGGCTTGCTTGGGGTAAGTACGTTCCATGGAGAGAAAAGAGCAAAGGCGACGACTCACAATTGAGAGGCTGCATGCATGCTTTAGAAACACTGGCAAAGTTACTGTGGGATCTAGACGGAGGCAGAAAGTCTTAGGAGATGAGGCTTGGGTGTGGAGGGTTTTTGGTAAGTACTCCTACAAAATTTGGAAGTTTATGGCTCTTCTTAGTTACATGAATTGCCTTAAAAATGGGAAGTAAAAATAGTAAACAATGAGAAAATATTTAGGATCAAATTAGAGATTAGCAGTTCAAAAACATAAGATATTTTGTATGTTATATGTAGCACTAAAAATGGCAGAAATATGGGTAGAATGTAACATTATTACGTGGCATTTGATATGTTGGTAGTTCTAACTGTTGAAATCAGGCATCAAAGGAAGTGAAAACAGCCAGATGCAAACAGGATAAGAAACCTGATTTATTTATAGAATATATAATTGTGCATTTAGAAAATCTTGAAGGATCTTAATAAAAAGCCACTAGAAATGAGTTAATTTAACAAGGTTGGAAAATATAAAATTATAAAAAATCATTATTTCTATATATAGTTAGCTATACAAAATTTGGGAAATAAAATGTTAAGCAATAATATTAAGAAGCCAGCTCTCTCCAAATCTATGTACAGGCTCAACATACTACCTATAACATTTTATAATTAGAAATTGATCATGTCATTCTAAAATTTATAGGTAAAAAGTACCTTTACAAAAGAATTCATTTTGAGGATTCATAATGTCTTATTTGAAGACATACTGGATAAAGGTATAGTAACCAAGGCAGGGTGGCATTCACATTATCATAAGGAGAATCATATAGGTCTATGGAAAAGATTAGAACATAAGTAGATTTCTGCAGCTTATTCTCCATCTGAAGGGGACACCATTTATTCTTTCACCATTGAGCATAAAGAAAACTATCATTATGAGATTCAACAAGTTTATTTACATTGCTAGGTTGCCTAACTTTTACGGTGAATAGGCGTTAGTCAACTGTTTTTATCTACTAATATGGGCATCTAATTTCTCCCCTTTATTTTTTAATATGGTGAATTAATTTGAATTTTTTATAATAAACCAAAACTTGCTTTATTTAAATAAACCCCACTCAGACATGAAGCATTATTCCTTTTATATATGCCTGGATTTGGTTTGCTAATATACTTCCTTTTGGGGTGAAGTTCATGAATGTCATAGTTCCGTAGCTTTCCTCTCTTGTGATGATTTTGTCTGTTCATAGAAATATTAGTTTTATAAATTGGGAGAGAATCTTTCTCTATTTTCTGAGAGTTTATATTAAATTACTATAAATTTTCCTTAAACGTTTGATGGAGTTTTATTGGTGAAGCCATCTGTGTCTGCAGTTTTCTCTGTGGAAAATTGTTAAGTTGTAAATGCAATTCATTTAATAGATATAAAATTACTTAGATTTTCTATTTCTTCTTACACTTTATTGGTAAAATATGCATATTTCAAATAATTTGCCTACTTCATCCTGCCCAGGGGTCAGAAACATTTCTCTAAAGGGTCAGATAGTAAATGTTTTAAGCTTTGTAGGCCAAGAGTCAACATCAAGATTATTAACTAAATATTTATGTAATAAAAAATAAATTTCATAAATAGCAATAATAGGGTATATTTTTATGTAATACAGATCTACTACACTAGGTAATAGAGGTCAATGGATGAGAATAATTAATTTCTTTTTTTGAGGGATTATATTTCAATTACTTGGAATTGAACTTGAAACACTGTAGAGTTACAACTGTTTCACTGAAATCTGTAGTATGCAGAAGAGCAGTGTGATACAATGACATATAAAGTCTGTAGAGCAGCCACTCAATTCTGCCATTGTAGAATGAAAGTTATGAAAGTTATCATTTCTATATATATATAAAAAAATGGTATGTGTGGCTATACTACCATGAAGCTTTATTCATGGGCACTGATGTGAATTTTATGTAATTTCCACATCTCAAATATTATTCTTCTTCTGATTGTAGTCCATGAGATAATATACAAAATTGGCAGTGGGAAGAATTGGCCCATGGGATGTGGTTTGCTGACCCTTGCTCTAGGCTGTCACAATTATTGACATACATGGGTCGTTAACATTGCTTTATAAATGTTTTAGCATCTGTAGTTTCTCTGCTGATGATGTGTCTTTATTTCTTAATATTAGCAATGAAAGTGTTGTTTTATCTTAATGAATGTGAAATACAGATAAATTTTAGAAAATTTAATTTATCAAATTTTTCATGAATATTTTAAAGCAAAATAAATTTGTTTTTTTAATTTAAATGTTTTGGTTTGGACAAATGTTTTCAATAAATTGAGTAATAAATAAAACACACATTTTAGTAGTTATTTATTTCCATGTACAGAACCCTGTAAAAATTAAAGAACATTGCAATAGGAAAATACCACAACAATCCAAATAGCATGAGATAAGGTCAAGTGCTATGGAGATGGAGGATTGAATGTGGAGATAGAAACAGATTTCAGGGTTATTTTAGAGGCATATCAGGTACAAAAGGGGTCTCTAATATGTAAAGTTAATAAGAGCATGTAGAGTTTATGACCAAAAATGTAAAAAGGCACACAAAATCTTGAACTGAAATTAAATTAGCAACTAAACTACACATTGGTGAGAAGAATTAATTTTATCTAGAAAATAAAAGGGAAGCACTCCATAAAAATCTTTGTATGCCCTGTGATAAAGGAATTAATTTCATATTTTAAATCAAGTTCTTGCATATAAAACCACATTCATAGCATTACTTAAGCTAGTCATGTGCATTAATCTTTAAAATTTGGTGGTTTATTATAACTTCATAACATTTTAAATATTTTAAAATCTCTGGTAATGTTTATTTCAGAAAAACATTTTAATATTATGTTTTAATAAAAATAATGTTTCCCCTAGGAAATAAACATTCTTATTTTATTCTAAATTTATTAAAGCTTAATTATTTCCACATAAGTGCAAAACATATTATTAAACAAATATTTCATAATTTTCATAAAGAGTCCTGGTTTGAGTCCACAACCTTCAAATTGTAGTGTATATACTCTGAGATTAAATAATGTTTCCAGACATTAGATATGTCAGAGATAGTTTTCCATTTTAGAAATGAGGCAAGTGAAACACTCAGTGTCTGATAATTAAACTAGGATATTACAGCACAATTAAATACTCTGGATTTTTAAGAATGTACTTTAGCCGCTTATTATTTTCTTTCACTTTGTTTTGTCACATTTTCATTTGATCTTAAAAGCAAATTTTATCAAGGTAATTATTTCTAGTCTGATTTAACATATTGTACACAGTCTAGGGATTATAAATCTACATTTTCAATTATTTATTGAAGTTTTAATCTTTTTTCCAATTTTATTCACTACATTCTGATTCTCAAAAAATACAGGCTAATATTCTTTTTTTTTCTGTGATTTAAAAACTTAAAAGTTTCTAAAACCATAACATACAATTTTTTGAAGTTTGTCATAATTGTACTTGGATGGAAAACCTGACCTGGATGAGGCTATTTAAGTTTATATTTATCCCAATTGGTGTGAACACTCATATATTTTATTTAAGTCATATGATTATAGAGTATTGAGTCAGAATTTGTTAGAGTTGTTTAGTAATAACCAATACATATACTCTAATACTTTCCTAAAATCTGGAAAAAAATATTAAATACAAAACATATCTCTTCTCATGTGGTTTGAGCAATTAATTTATGGACTCAGACAATCAAAGAGATCCACAATCTGTATATGGAGCACAGATTTTGATTCCTTGCTGATAGTTTCTCTATCAGAATGACCTGGGTTTTATTTGGCTCCTTCCTGATCTCTTAAAATACCTCACTCATGTCCAAAAACTTGTGCCCCCACCAATTACTTATTTTAATATTTTATTCTTCCGAATTTAGTACCTTATGCCAAACTACTAATAATACTCCAAGGTATCCAATATCTGCAAACAAGTTTTTTTCAGAGAAAGTTATTCAGTGGCATACCATTGTTTACTTATCATCAAATTCTCCCAATGTCCATTATACTGTCATTTTAATGGTGACATCTTCCTATTATATCTGCCTTTGCTGAATACCTCATTCATTCATTGATTCATTTATTCATTCATAAGCTCTTCTGAGAAAATAAGCTATGATCTGAATGAAGAGTAAGAATCAGGATGAAGGTAAACTTTTGTGCAGCTTAGCTTTTCATGGAAATTGGGCATTATCTACAGAGTTCCTAAGAAAATAATAGTTTTGGTAGCTTGATTAACAGTGAAAGTATATAATGTGATTAAAACATATGGATTAAGGATGAGGATAAGAAAAATATAGTTAGAGAAATAGGCAGGGACTAAATATTTCAAGTTCGTGTGAAATGTTAAAAATTGTAATTTTTATTCCAAGAGAAATGGGTGACAATGAAAATGTTTAAGATGATAAAGAATATAGTCAAATTTACATTGTGATAAACAATATGACTGCTATATGAAGACTTGATCAGAGAGGTACAACATTGGATGTAACCAGTTTAAAGCCTATTGCTCTAATTTAGGTAAGACCTAATGATAGTTTGGAGAAGAATATGATATGAATCAGGATAATAGCTATATACACACACACACACACACACACACACACACAGTGTGTATATATGTATACATAAATATTTAAGTAAAAGGATTTGTAATATGTTTCTCTTTTTTTAAGTTGATAGGTTCTGGTTTTATTTCTTCATAGGAATGTTGAGGAAGTTCAACTCTTTGATAAATAAATTTGTTTATGTTAGTGATGCCAAAGAAAAATTGCACTAGCCAAGTTAAACCAGAAAGGAAGACTTTATTTAAGACTATTGCAATGGGGAGACAGATTGAATGGAAAAACCACTGAAACAAAAGTCAGGAGAGGTTTTAAGTGCTACGATAAGCTAATGGAAAAATACTCAAGGACGTTACACAAGAAGTTGGTCAATGTGTTAGCCCATTTGTGTTTGTGAATTGGCCTTCTTAAACTCCTTCTTAAACTCCTAATATTCTTTTTTCTGTGATTTAAAAACTTAAAAGTTTCTAAAACCATAACATACAATTTTTTGAAGTTTGTCATAATTGTATTTGGGTGGAAATGGGGCCACTATCTTTCTTCATGATTAGATCTCAAAGGATGTCTTACAGATCCTAGAGAAAGACATTCCTGGGTTGTAAAATTGTCAAAAGTGTGGAAGAATATTTACACCTCAAAGGGACAGAGAAAGAATATGCAATTGCAACTTTTATAAAGTATGTACTCTAAGAAAATGGGACTCACTTGCCTATAATTAGAAATAAACTTTTCTAACATTTAGTCAAGCTGATGGGAACATTAAGGCTTTGTCCAATGGGTAGTAAGTAAATTCAGGTGAAATAATCTGTAGGTCCTGAAGAAGTCCAAAGAGATTGTGTTCTGAATTCTGCAAAGCAAGCTTATAGAAAAGATTTGTGATCAAAAAGTTAAATGCTGGTTTGAAGGCATAAAAGTCACCACTGTGGACAGGTTTGCACATAAATAGGGTGATAGAGAAAAACTTATTGAAAATAAGACATTGGTAAACTGAGGAGTAAGTCATCTGATGGATGTGTAAACTATATAGATGGCAGCTAGCAAATAAACATAAAATCTACATTACCAGGACTTCATTAAATGAACAAGAGTGCCTGGAATATTAGTAGATGATGTCAGAAGGAAAAGGTAGAGAATGTTCTAAAAAATGGCAGTAAGCCTCAGAACAAAAGTTCTTTATAGGGGAACAGAGTCTGGCAACAGCAGAGTAGCCTGCTATTTCTGAAGTATATGGTAAAAGGAAACAATAAAGGATCAGCACTTCAAGGTCATAAAGGAGAGTGTCCTCAGCCAAACCTTTGGCTTTACTTAAAGGAAGAAGGTAGAAGTGAGAAGAGACTGAGGGTTTAGAATACTTGCTAAATATGAGAGAGAGCTCCAGAAGGTAAGTGTAAAGTGTTCAGAAATAGGGAAATTGAATACTGGGTCAGTGACCAGAAAGTAAATAGAATTAGGAAGATAAAGGTGCAAGTGGATTAAAGGTGTAGAATATTGGGTCCTATAATATGAAGGTTGAGAGCCATGGGGAATTCAGCAGTCTTGGGAGTAAGATGAACAATGAAAATCCTGGAGGGAGATGAGCAATGAACCTACATGCCAGAAGGTTAAAATCACTCAGGAGTAGTTGTGGACTTAGAGGTTACAGTATACCATTGTCTTGGTGTACTATGGGTAAAACCTTGCAGCTGTAGTTTGGGTCGTGTGTCTGTAAGTATTAACTTTCTCACATTTAGAGCATGTCTTTGATGGTTTACAGTTTTCCCATAAAGGTTTTTCATGTGAGAGAAACAGAATGTAGCCAGTTTTCATGTTTCTTACATGTGAATGATTGGGATATCCTTTTAAAGGGACAAGAACATTATTGTAGGCTTCCCATGTTAATTTAAAATAAATTCATTACAATGTGGTTTAAGTTTGTATATGCATAACAGAACCATCTATTGAAATGTTAAATTTTGTTTATTCTCCCTATCCTTTTTCCTTTTTGGATTCTGCATTATATTCTTTTCCTCTTCGATATTTGGTAAGACTAAGAAAATAAGGTCCTTATAGGAGATCTTCTTAATTGCTCAACTATTTAAGACATACGGTCATGAATAAAATTTAAGGGATATGCAAATTATGAAGTAATTTTAGAGTTTGTAATAATTAAGATGCTTATGGAAAACCCAAGTGGAAGATGTCTATTAAGTAACTGGAAATTTGGGTCTGGAGTTCATGAAAAGATCTGGGATAAACATATATATTTATAATTTATCATCATTTAAATAATAAAAGAGGATATAGATATCACTCAGGGAAATAAAGTAACAAGAGGAAAAATAGGTTGTAACCAGAGGACAACAAGCACTGAGAGTAAATAAAGAGAAAAAGAAACTAATAATTAATTAAATTTAGAAGTGGCTAGAGAAGTAGCAGGAAATCCAGAATGGTGTTACTGGAATAAATTAAAGTGAAAATATCAAGACACGATTAAAAGTAGAAAGCTAAAGTGTTATTTGGTTTTAAAACATAAAAATGATAATGTCATTTTTACTTTTGCTATAGTAGTTGACTATTTTGATGAAGAAGTGGTTGAGTAATGAAATGAAGGAAAAAAAGAGTGAAGTAGTTTAGGAATTCGTAAGAATTATGGAAGGAGAAACCTCAAAGAAAAAAGCAAATTTCTGAAAGAATGTAGAGATACAGGCTGGTACCTAGAATAAAGTACGAATATAGAAATTATCTGTTTTTCAGAATATGTGCAAGAAAACATGTGTTTAAATGTTAAAGAGCCAATAGTAACAGATGTCAGATAATAAAAGACTTGGAATACTTTGTCCTCGATCTTTAGTAAAGTGGTAGCTGACTTACATGTAGGTTTTATCCAGAACATAAGTGGAGAAAGACAAATGTGATTTATTAGATATGAAAAAAGGATGTGTGGACAGATGGATGGAATTTGGGGTGTAAAAGGCAATAAGTTTCTACATGGGCACAGAGGAATGATTATATGTTTGATAGATTCTATCTTCTCAGTAAATCAGAGATAATCTATTTAGAGTGAGGAAAGGTGGTAGGTGTAGGGAGTGGAGGAAGTGAAAAAGGTTTGAAAGAGCCCTGGAAAATAATGATATATTAAATTTATTGGGAAAACAGAACAATTGTCTGGTAGCTCTAAAATACCATGGAGGCTGAACCTGAAATTTTCTGGTGTTAAAAATCCACTGTATACGCAAAAGAAATTTTTCTTTGGTCAGGTTCAGTTGCCTTGGTGAAGGGGTGAAAATAGCATGTATTTTAGTTACCCTGGACTGGCAGTTTTACATACTGCAGTTGTGAGTATACATAGAGGCTTAATTGAATTGATCTACATGAAGAATAGCTTATATAGGAACATAACAATATATGATAGGGTCTAATAGATTGAGAGAAAAAGGTGAAGTTAGAAACTGGATGTTGAATAGGTTAAAGAACATCTGCACAGTGAATAATTGAAGGAAAGAATGGAAAGAACAGCATTATTTTCAGATATTAATTTTAATTTTAAGATTTCCATACAAAACATTTACTCAAAAATATGTACTGAGCATTTTCTGTATATAATAAATTGTCCTTAGCATTACAGAAGTGAAGATGGGGCAAGCTTTTTGCTATTACGAAGCTTAAATTCTAGCCAGGTGGATAAGAACAAAATAAAGAATAATTTGGTTTCATAGTTTCTATTATGGAGGTGACTGAGAGTAAAAAACAAACAGAAAAACAGCAAAAAACTAAAGAACAACATTTTTGAGCTCCCTCAACGATAAACGCTATTTATGATACCACATAGATAGTGTCGTGGCACTCTTGTACTGTCCAATTGGAGAAGGCAATCATCAGCTTAGAAGAAACAAAACTTTGAAAATATGTTAACATAAACAAAGTGAAGAAATTTTCCTTTACTACCAAAAATTAGGAATTTTTGCTAATTTTTATGAAAAAATAATTATAAATTATTTTAGAAAACAAAGAATTTGGATTTGTAAGTTGTGTCTTTTACCAATTTTGTTTCTTTTATCAATATTGCTATATAGATCTAAGTCTATTGTATGTATTATTCTCTCTTTATTGAGAGAATAAGGAGTTATTCTCTCTTTACTGACTCCACACATCTCTACTTCTTTTTTACATTATTTTTAATAAATATCTAAAACATGTCAGTCTTCTGACTTTCAGTATCCACTTTGTGTATTTTACTTACTCTGGCTGTTTAACAAAATTTCACAAAGCTTAGTGGTATATTACAACCATTTATTGTACTGTTAGATTTTTGTAAGTCAGGAATTTGGACAGAGTGTAGTGGGATTGCCTTGTCTCTACTCCACAATGTGCTGGGGCTACAGATGCAAGAGTTGATACCTGGAAGCTGGGGTCATCTGATGGCTTGTACACTCACATGTCTAGCGCTTGATGCTGGCTCTTGGCTAGAGGCCACATTCCTCTGTTTATGCATTCTCTTTGTGAGTGCCAGTTTGGGCTTTCTCACAGCATAGTAGGTGGTTTCCAGTGGGAAATGTGTTGGGAGAGAAAGAGAAAGTGAGAAGAAGAGAGAGAGAAGAAAGCCGTATCACTTTGTATAACCTAAACTAGGAAGTAATACAGCATCATTTCTACATACTTCTTAAGACGCAAAGTTCTGTCCAGATTCAAAGGGAGGACATAAGGCAGATTCCAACTTATTTCTGGAAGATCATGATACTGAAAATATTTCTGTGGCCATTTTTGAAAATGAGATATGCTCAAATGGGTAATTTAAGATTAGTCCTTATAGTAATAAACCTTAGAGTGATAATCCTCAGAGTCAGCACTCCTTAGAGAGAGTTGTTTTAAAAGGTTTATTTTAGGTTTTGTCACAGGTTACTTGTGTTCAGTGTTCTGAGAGCACAGTGTGGAAATGTATTCATTCTCTCCAATGGTACTGAATGTTGTATCGAGTAGGTAATAGTGGAGTGGGCTATTTAAGAGGAACTTGGAATTTATCAGGTTAAAAAAATAAATTTGTTCCATCATGCTCTGCATGCATGTGAGAGAATACATAACTTGCTCAGAGCTGGGTTTAATCTAGAGGAAGCTAAGGTTGCGAGGGTCACATGCAAGACCATTAAACTGCCACCTGAAACAACAATTCATTATCTGTTCTTGTTGTTGTTTATAACTTTAGTCCATAATGTTTGTGGAGATTAGTTTTTAAAAAAACTATTTATTTGGAGGATGAAAGATAACATTGAGACAGTAGTATTTACTTTAAAGAAAAGTGAATAAGCAGAGATTTTTTTTCCAGGGAAATATAGACCATGGACTCTTTCATAAGCATGTAGGAATTTTATTTCCCTAAAGAGATAGCTGTAACAAGCAAAATTTCCTTAAGACAACATGGTATCTATGAACTCAAGCACTGATAAAAATTCTCATGTGAAAAAGGGAAAAAAAAACCAGCGACCATTTGAATATGAGTGAATGTTCCTCTGAACTATGTAAAAAATATGAAAAAATATAAATAAAACAAAAGATTTAATTGAAATTAAACACATGCAGATACACAGTAAGCCTTCCTTCTGTTTTTAAATAAATTATTCATATTTAGTTTATTTTTCTTCTTGCTCACTTTCTCATCTCCCATTTCTTGCTTACTTGGCTTAAAAGATACTTATTTAAAGTTAATTATTGCAATAGAATGACAGTCCACAAATTTGTGATAATTTTTGAAACCTCTGGCAAATTTAATAAATTTTTAAAAATAAAATTTAATACTTTGTCTGTATGTGATAAACCTTTTAGTGTCTTTGATATCCAGGTACATTTTTTTTTAAATAGTAGAGCAGGGTACTAAGCATTGGGTTGGATCCACAGACTTTTAGTCCTAGGTTAAAAATCTCTTCTAATTCTTATTACAAGGATTAAAAAATTCTAATGTAACTATTAATCTCTAAAGGTAAAGGATAGTATGCGGCATTTTCCAAATCATTTGATTTTGTAATAACAGTGTTTTGTAGGACACTTATGTTATCGAGAAAAATATATATAATATATATAAACTATATTTTTCCTTCAACTTTTATGATTTCAGCATTGATTTTATTACAAAAAAGTTTGAGTTAAAAAGACAATTGAAATCAAATTGAAACAAAGTTTTTACACTGATCATGAGAGTGATCTAAGTTTAATTATTTTTCCAATATTGTTAGATTGATGTGATATATTGTAAAAATAGAGAAAACATACACATTTTCAAAATAAAGTAAACCTCACTTCAGAATTCCATAATGCAGAGATACAAATTATTAACATTTTTGTCAGCTTTAATAGACTTAATATCTCAATGTAGTCTTTTATAAAACTGAAATTATATTGTAAATATATTTTATATCTTGATTTTTTAAAAGTATAACATCAATCACATTCTTGTTTTTCTAAGAGATCATACGGTAAGTACATTTTATATCCTGACTTTTTAAAACTATAATATCAATCACATTTTTTTCTAAAAACATCAAAAGCATTTTATTTTATAGCATGTTATTTACTTTATAGTATCCCATGATATAATTTTTTATAAACACTAATTTTTTAACATTTTCTTAAGCAGAAAAATGAGAAATACAGGAAACACTGAGTTTCATTTAGGTTAGTATTAAAATTTTCTCCGCAGAACTCTGAAGTGAATTGAGGAGTCTCTAAAGGTGATGGGAATTGGGAAGACCTGAAGAGGTGGGATGTCAGGATTGTCATTAATACTTTCATTAAATCATAGTAGATTTCATATATTTTATGTTGGGTTTGACATTGTATTTAAATGGAGAATTCTAGGACACAGTTTTAAAACATTAATGATTTACATATGTAGATTCACAGTAAAAGTTTAGCATAATTTTGCTATTTTTCTTGTTATTTAATTTTTTGTATCAGTCATATCCATAATTTTATATATGATATAAATTGCTTAGTCATATCTGTATTTCATATATCAAATAATAAATTTTGTAAGCCTTAAAATATTATTGTCTATTACTTTAGGTATGTATGTGAACTTTTATCTTTCAAATATGCTACTTGAATAGAAGCCTATTATAACTATTCTACTTTCTAAAACAGTACTTTTTAGTTACAAATGACAAATATAATCAAATTTAACCACAAGGAAAATATTTAGCTGGCCTTAACAAAGACAAAAAAATGTTAACTAAAGTTAAATTCTTAGTCAAATAGTAAAAACAAAGCTAAATATGTAATCAGAGGTAGCACAAATGGCTCAGCTTGTCCACTATCATGACTATATCATTTGTTGCTCTCATTCAGAAACATTGAGTCTAAAAATCAAGTAGAAAAGTCAACTCACCAAAAGCTGCAATGAAGGAACTGCCTTTGTTTCTCAATCTCTTCTCTCAGAACCTGCAGCAGAGAGGAATAATGTAAGATGAGAGAGTTCTCCAATCGTCTACTCAATGCTTTGGGAGCCAGAACAGGACAGGGAGAAGCTTTGTAACCAGACACTTGTGAAATCTAAAAGCAACGGAAAAGCTATGAGTTAGACTTACGTCAATAAAAGAACTTACTTTCCACTGGGAAACAAAGTTGACATAATACAACTGATAGCTGTTATTATGAAAACCCTAAACAATAACAAAGACAACAAATAACAAAAACCTTAAACAAAACATTTATTCAAGTTGAAGCTTAATGAGCTATGGCCCGCATGGTCACAGAGGATACCATTCCTATCTATTTCTCCAAACTAATACTGGACTCTTCTCCATCTTGCTTAATCTTTTTCTTCAACATTTAAAAAATTGTTTTTAGAAATGCATGTTTTATATTTTTTCAAACACCTAGAAAACTTGCAAGACTAGTACAAGAAGCTCCAATATATTATTTCCCTATATTACACATTGTTTTCATTTTGTACTATTTAGTTTTCTTTCCATCTTCAGCTTTATTACCTCTGTTCCTCTAAATACGTGTGTGCACACACATACACACACATTGTATTTATTTTCTGAACCACTTTAAAAATGCTATAGGTAGTGTGCATAGTTGACAACATCGCACTCATGACATTCTAGAATGGAGACCTCTATAATAATTTATTTTCAAACAACCTACACAAAAGAAAGTCAATTCCCTGTGGTTTTTCCCATCTGTCCCCTCTGTCTTCTATTATACACTGAGGTCATGCTTCTTGGTTCATGTGAGAACAATCTTACAAAAACTTGCGCCGGAGACAAGACTGTCAGTTTAAGTCCCAAATGAGCCCACATCACGGCTCTGTTTTGCTTATTATTTTGATTGATTGATGGGTCTGAGGTGAAAGTAAAAACTATAAGAATTAGAGATCATAGATAATGCAATACTATTAACACATTTGGATTATGGCCTAGTGTGACTGAAACTGTAGTAAATCCTGTTTTAGGACAAATTTAAGTTGAAAGTACAATTTAGTTAGATAATTTGTATGGTCCACAAGGAGCCATGATAGGCCTGCTAATTTGGGCTGGAATATCTTGTGATGTAGTATCAAGTAACATTATTCATAAGTATATATCTTTTAAAATATTGTCAATAAAACTATCTCTTTTTCATTGCTGTACTTCAGATCTTCAACCTTTGAGACTTCAAGAGTTGGGTATCCTTAGAAGCCAGGCATGTCATTATCTAAAATGGCTGATTTTCAAAATAGATTTGGATTCATATAGAGTTCTCATGTAGGGAATGAAAAATAGAATCCATGATGCAGTATATCCCTGGAAGACAGAATACCATTTTTTAAAATATTTCAACTAACATGTTTGCAGTCACTTGGAAGATAAGATCCAGCTCTACAATTTTTGAATGAATTCTAGATCCTACAGCATAAGTAGGTAATCCTTATCCCATTTTAGCTAACCTACCAATAAAAATTTCCAGAAATAATGTCAGTACTATATTACTCATTTTACAATATATTACTGAAACACAAAGGATGAAACAAATGAAAGAGATAAGGGAAGATTTAAACCAATTTGTTACTCATACAGGATACACAGACACTGATAAAAATGAGGCTGGTAGACTGCTTTCACGGGTTAACCTGGAATAATACCTCAGAGTATTGTTGGGAATGGGGTTAGGAAAATAATATGAGACACTGAGGGAGCTAGGAACATCTACTATAAATACAGTAAGAACTTGGAAAATATAATGTATTGAAAGCTAAGGTAATGATAAATTCTGTGAAGGAGACTGTGATGGATTCCTCAGGCAATTATGTAGGGAAAAAAGTGAGGAATTGAAAGAGGAAAGCCTGGAGAATTTGAAATAAACCAGTTTTGTTTTCCAAATAGATTAGCAGTAAGAAAAAAGTATATAGCAGTAGCTAGTGTAGGCAATGGTGTTAGTTAAGTTCCTTCCTACCTCTCTCTTCTAAAAATTTTTATGCATTTTGAAGGCCAGTAGTTCAATGGAAAGGGAGAAATACTTTAAAGAGAGAACAAAACCTAGGAGCACTGAGAGAAACACAGAGGTTATTGGCTAGCAAATTTCTCCTTCTAGTTTTACTGTTATAAAATAAAAAGACTCGAGAATAATCAACAGAATTATTAAATGAGCACTCTGTTGGTGTCATATGTAAATAATACTATAGTCCTAGAAAACTGATTTATAATTTTTAAAATATTTTAAGGAGAGATGAATAACATATCATTGTGACCCATTTCAATATTAAACTGATTTTTAGTATGTGTGACAACAGATTTTTGGCAATAGCTTGTGACAGTATATGCTACATTTTTAAGAGTCGACATGACCAGGGTCCATGCAAATTAATGTTTTCATATGATTAAATTTATTTCATGGGAACATGAATCTTTTAGGCAAATAAGAATAATGCATAAAGAGGAGATCCAGATTAAGGAACTAGGACAGCAAACATTTATCAAGACATGAAAAAACAAATTCATACTTTACCCCTCCCCACAAAAAAATCACATTTAAAAGTTTAGAAACAAAATTTCCAAGAAGTCAAATTTTAAATAGGGTATTTAAAATATGTTATGTATGGTTGTAATATATACTTAAATATAAGCAAAGTATCCCAATAAAATTTAAATCCCCTTTGTTTTAATATATCTGCAATTGAGTGAAATTATTAGTTTTCTTCTTTTTAGTCTCTGTAATATAAATTATATAATTCAGACTTTATATCCATGTCTATTTTCTTTACTTTTGGTTTAGTTCTTTCTTAATTCTACCAAAATAATGGAACACTAAAACCTATGGCTTTTTCTATTGTGAGTGGATTGTGCTTTCTTACACAGAAAAATGAATAAATAAATGGCTGAATGAATTTCGAGTTGAGTTTTCATTTAATCTTCTGTATACTTAAGACACAAAATACAATTCATTTAAAGCCTTCTTTGTTGTTTCACCTCATTTATTTGGCATAATAGCAATAAATGTTCTATTTCATGTGTTTTGCAATAGGGAAATAACTCTCAGATTTATAATAAAACTGGAGGGGTTTATTATATAAGAGTTGTTTAATGTGCCACTGATACAGGTACTAAACATGGCATTATTTAATATATTAGATTTAGATAATATCAGAATACCATTTCCTACCAGCTGGAAACATTTTATAAGCTCACAATAGAGGCTTCAAGTAGTATTATTTACATATGTATTTGTGATATGATTTTACAACTCAATTCTTTATAATTTTTCCAGGGGTTTTAGTACTTACTTATCAATGTATTATGGTTATATATATTTATATAAATATTACAGAATAATGCAATAAGTCATTATTGAGATTATATGCCATAATAGGAATAAAGCATTTATTACCATCTGGTATATACTTAGGCTCTGCTTTTATTATTTCCTTGGTGTTTTATAATTTTCAAAGTTTTATGCGTTTTATTGTGTATGAGATGTCACGAGATCTCATGGCTTAAAGTGTGACACTTCCTCCCTCGCTCTCTCTCGGCACCATGTAAGATGTGCCTTGCTTCCCCTTCACCTTCCCCCCGATTGTAACTTTCCTGAGGTCTCTCTAGCCATGCTGGAGTCAATTAAACCTTTTTCCTCTTAAATTACCTAGTCTCAGGCAGTATCTTTACAGCAGTGTGAAAACAGACTAATAGAATAACCTACCTAAGGTAGCATTTGTCAGGATTTTCTACTGTAGAGTAACTCTCCTCTCTCCTCCTCTACCTTTTATACTTCCTTCTGTGGAAGAAAATCACAATGTGCAGCCCACTGTTAAGGAGAGAGTTATTGTGCTTCAACTTATAGAGGCATAATGTCTACATAAATCATTTGGAATTACTCTGTATAGGTGGTATAGGTGGTATTAATTAATTTCTGCAACCATTTATTTATATTAGTATGAGCTCATGCATATGCATATTATACATTGAATTATACACTAAGACTCAACACTTCTTTATCAATTTGATTCAAAATTCCCATGTTTTGGCAATTGGAAGCTTTTAAGTTGGCACATGTGTCCATTTGACATACCCTTATCATTATGTTTTTGTTTTATTTTCTTACTTTCTGAAACAAGGCGATCAAAGCTCATCTTTTATATTTCCTGCCCGAGTCTTAGAATCACCATTTATCCCAGCACTCTGGTTTCTTTCATTAGGGAATGGTAATAGAAATTAAAATCCACGAGCTAGGTGTGTTCCTTGTTATTGCATTTACGACATCTCAACTGACAGAAGAAATGCACATGCATATGCTAGCCAGTATCTATGTGTAAATATCTACAGGTATACTTCATTTATAGGTATTCTTCCCTTTATTACACTTAGCAGAGATTGTGATTTTTATAAACCAAAGGCTGTGGCAACCCAGCAAGTCTATTGGCAGCATTTTTTCCAACAGCATGCTTTAATTTTGTGTATCTGTGTCACATTTTAGCAATTCTCAAAATACTGCAAACTTTATTATTATTTTATTTGTTCTAGTAATCTGTGATAACTGGTTTTTGAGTTTTCACTGTAATTGTTTCGGGGCACCATGAACCATGCCCATATGAAATGACGAACTTAACTGATAAATGTGTGTGTTCTGACTGCTCCACTGATGGACTTTCCCTCGATCTCTCTCCCTCTACTCTAGCTTCCTTATGCCCTGGCACACAGCAATGTTGAAGTTAGGTCAACCAGTAGCCCTAAAATGACTTCTAAGTGTTCAAGTGAATGAAAGGGTTTCAGGTATCTCATTTTAAATCAAAAGTTATAAATAATTTAGTTTAGTGAGGAAGGCATATGGAAAGCCTACACAGGAAAAAAAAAAAAAAAAAAAAGCCTCTTGTGCCAAACAGCCAAGTTGTGAATGCAAAGGAAAAGTTCTTGAGGAAATTAAAAGTGCCACTATAATTCAACATGGAAGATAAGAAAGCGAGACAGATTTAGTGCTAATACGGAGAAAGCTTGAGTGGTCTGGATAGAAGATAACGCCAGCTACAACATTCCCTTAGCCAAAGCCAAATACAGAGCAAGGCTCTAATTCTCCTCAATTCTATAAAGGCTGAGAGAGATATGGAAGTTCCAGAAGAAAAGTTGGAAGATAGCGGAGATTAATTAATGAGGTTTAAGAACAAAGGCCATCTCTGTAATATAAAAGTAAAAGAGAAAGAAGTAAATGCTGATGAAGTTGCACCAAGTTATCCAGATACAGGGAAGATCATTGATGAAGGTGGCTACAATGAACAACATATTCTTAATGGAGATGAAACGGCCATATATTGGAAGATGATGCCATCAAGGACTTTCATAGCTACAGAGGATAAGTCAATGCCTAGCTTCAAAGCTTCAAAGCGTAGGCTGACTCTCTTGCTAGGTGTTAATGCTGGTAGTGACTTTAAGTTGAAGCCAATACTCATTTACCATTTCCGAAATCCTACTGCCCTTAACAATTATGCTTTGCCTGTGCTCTTTAAATGAAACAACAAAGCATGAATGATAGCATATCTGTTTAGATGTTGTTTACTGCATATTTTAAGCCCAATGTTTAGAAGAAATAATTTCTTTTAAAAATTACTGCTTGTTGACAATGCACTTGGTCATTCAAGACCTCTGATGGAGATTTATGAAGAGATTAGTGTTGTTTTCTTGCCTGCTAATGAAAAATTCATTCTGCAGCCAGCCCATGGATCAAAGAGTAATTTTGGCTTTCAAGTCTTATTATTTAAGAAATAAGTTTTGTAAGGCTATAGCTGCCAGAGACTATTATTCCTGTTCTGGATTAGGGCAAAGTAAATTGAAAACCATCTGAAAAAGATTCACCATTCCAGAGGTCATTAAGACCCATTGTGGTTCATGGGATGAGATCAAGGCATCAACATTAACAGGAGTATGGAGGACATTTTTTCCAGTCCTCATGGATAACTTCGAGGAGCTCTAGACTTCAGTAGAAGAAGTAATGACAGATGTGATAGAAATAGCAAGAGAACCAGAATTAGAAGTAGAGCCTGAAGATATGACTGAATTGCTCCAATCTCATGGTAAAGTTCAAATGAATGAGGTGTTGCTTTTTGTGTATGAGCCAAGAAAGTAATTACTTGAGAAGGAAACTACTCTTGGTGGAGATGCTGTGAACATTGTTGAAATGACAACAAAGGATTTAGAATATCATATACACTTAGTTGATAAAGCAGCAGCAGTGTTAGAGAAGATTGACTCTAATTTTGAAAGTTCTACTGTGGGTACAATAGTACAAAACAGTATGGCATGATACAAAGAAATCTTATATGAAAGGAAGAGCCCACTGATATGACAAACTTCACTGTTCTCTTATTTTAAGAAACTGCCACAGCCACCACAACTTTCAGCAACAACCTCCTGATCAGTCAGGAGCCATCAACATAGAGGCAAGTACCTGCACAAGCCAAATGTTTAAAACTTGCTGAAAGCTCAGATGATCATAGCATTTTGCAGTAATAAGGTGACTGTTTTTGTTTTGCCTTTTCTTTTGTTTTCTAAACAATCTTGCTTTGTTGCACAGGCTGGAATGCAGTGGCATGGATATAGCCTTGAGCTCCTGAGTTCAAGCAATCCTCCCAATTCAGCCTCCCAAGCAGCTGGGACTGCAGGCACACACCAGCATGCCGGACTAATTTGTTATTTTATACGTTTTTAGAGACATGGTCTTGCAATATTGCACAGGCTGGTCTTGAACTCCTGGGATCAAGCAATACTCCCTCCTCAGCTTTCGAAAATACTAAAGTTATCATCATGAACCACTGCGTAATTAAGGTATATAGACTATTCTATATACGATTATTTCAGAAATGATTTTATTGCACACTCAGTAGATAACAGAATCATGTAAATGTAACTTTTTTTTTTTTTTCCAAAATTTCAACTTTTACTTTAGATACAGGGGGAAAATGTGGAGGTTTGTTACCTGGGCAAACTGTATAATGCTAAGGTTTGGGGTATGAATCCCATCGCACAGGCTGTGAGTTTTGTACCCAGTATCTATTTTTCAACCCATGCTTCCTTCCCTTCCTCTCCTCTCTAGTAGTTCAGTGTTTATTGTTCTTGTGTTTATGTCCATGTGTGCTCAATGTTTACAAGTGAGAACATGTGGTATTTTTTTTTTTTTTTTTTTTTTTGGTTGCTGCATTAATTTGCTTAGGATTATGGCCTCCAGCTATATCCACTTTGCTGCATAGGACATGATTTCATTCTTTTTAATGTCTGCGTAGTATTCCATGGTATATATGTACCATATTTTCTTTACCCAGTCCACCACTGAAGGGCCACCTAGGTTGAATGTGTCTTTACTATTGTGAATAGTGCACTTTAGTTTATAGAGAAATTGCCAAAATATCTTCTAAAATGTCTGTATTATTTTGCATTCCTGTTGCTCTGTATCCTCACAGCGATTGATATTGTGAAGTTTTTGAAGTTCAGCAATTCTAACAGGTGTGAAGAGTTAGTTCATTGTTTTAATCTGTGTTTTCCTAATGGCCAGTAAATGATTTTGAGCATTTTTTAATAAACTTCTTTGCATTCTATATGTCTTTGGTGAGGTGTTTGTTTAAATATTTTGCCCATTTTAAATTTAAGTTTCTTATTTTTAGTTAAGTTTTAAGAGTTCTTGGTATGTTTTTGGCACACGTCTTTTTCAGATATTTGTTTTGAAAATATCTCCTTTTCATTTCTTAATGGTTTATTTTACATAACAGAATTTTTTAATTTTAAGAAATTCTGGCTTGTATATTTGTTTTTTCATGCATGAATTGTTCTTTTGGTGTCACATCTAAAAACTCAATATCAAACCCAAGTTTCCTCAGAAAATATTTTTCCTTTCTTTTCAAAAAAGTTTAATAAGGAAATTTAATACAAAAAAACAGAGAGTTATGACAGTATAATTAAAACCCCTAGTGTCTATCAGTCAGCTTTAACATTTATCAACATTTTGTCATTTTACCTCTCCTGCTTGTTTTATTTGTCCAGTGTCACTGTCATTCTTTCTTTTTTTAGGAGGGGGGTGCAGTGAATACATGCAAAGGTGAGGAAGTGGAATAATTTAAAGCAAGTATCAGACATCATCTTTATTCACCCATAAATAATTTAGTTATGCTAGTTCTAACTGATACAGCCCTTAAAACAGCCATTTTATTTTGAACATAATATTATCATAGACAAAAAATTTAACATTAATTCTTTAATTTTTCTAATAATGAGTCTGTGTACAATTGTCTTTGATTGTTTTAAGAGTGGCATTTTAAAATTGGCTTTTTGAAAATCAGAATTCAAAATAATGAATGATATTTTTCTTAAGAAAAATGCCATTTGTTTGTCAACAATAAATAAATAAATAAATAAATAAATATGTATTAGTTGCCGTGAAGAATTTCCTGTATTCAACAGGATTTGGTGATTATAACCTTATGGTGTCACTTACGAAAGTCAATTCTTAGGCTGGGCTTGGTGGCTCATGTCTGTAATCCCAGCATTTTTGGATGTAGAGGCAGGTGGATTGACTGAGTCCAGGAGTTCGAAACCAGCCTGGGCAACATAGCAAGACCCTGACCCTACTTAAAACACAAAAAATTAGTGGTGCATTGTGGCGGGTGCCTGTAGTCCCAGCTACTTGGGAGGCTGAGGTGGGAGAATCACCTGAGCCCATGAGATGAGGCTGCAGTGTACCAAGATGGCACTGCTGTGCTTCTCCTGCCTGGGCAACCAGGGTGAGACCCTGTCTCAAAAAACAAAGAAAGAAAGAAAGAAAAAAGAAACATGAAGTCTGTCTGTTATCAAATTTTCAACAAAGGGATTAGATCTTTATTGAAAGGAAAAGAACTTATCTGAATCTATCTAATTCAACCTGTAGTTAGATCTGGTTAGATATAGAGGTTGAATTAAACAGATTCAGGTATGACTTTGTCTTTTTCTTTTTTTTTTGTAAGGAATAACACATAGTGATATATGCTTACTGTTGCACCATACAAGAAGCAAATAATGCCCAGTTATGTCTTTATAATAATACAGCAGGATTAGGTTTTCATAGCGTTTTATTCTCTTTTTTGTTTCTATGTTTTTAAATTTTTATTTTGATTACACATATAAGAGAAACTATTTGTTGTTCTGTCTTGTATATCTCACTTTACATCATGTATGTTGTCACAAATTGATCGATTTTCTTCTTTTTAAGGCTAAATGATATTCCATTGTACATACATATTTTCTGTATGTATTCACCCATTGACAGACATTTAGATTATTTTCATATGTAGCTATTGTAAATAATACTAATATGAACGTGGGAGTGCAGATATCTCTTGAAGACATTGATTTTATTTCCTTTGGATATATCCCCAGAAGGTATGTATTTTTTGCTGGATTATAAGGTAGTTCTTATATGTCTATTTTGTGTGATGTATAAGCTATGAGTTCTATGTCTAGGCAAGTTTCTTTTCTGAATACAGACTTTGAATTAATCACCATTTGTTGATGTTTTTTCCTCCACTGAGTTGCCTTTGCATCTCTGCCAAATATCAGGTAACTATATTTGCATTCTTCTATTTCTGGGTTTTTCTTTTTTTATTTTATTCATCCATATGTCTATTCTTTCACCATTCTATGCTTTATTGATATACTATGGATTTATAAGTATTGAAATCAGGCAATGTCAGTCTTCTAACTTTGTTCTTTTCCAGTACTATGTTGGCTATTCTAGACCTTTGCCTTTTCATATAAACTTTAAATTCATATGTCAATATCTACAAAATAACTAGCTGGGATTTTGATTTGGGATAATTACCCCCTTTAAGCTACATCCTTTTTGTTGGAAGATTGCTGGTTTCTTAGTATATGAAGAGTTATGAGGGGTAATCCTTTATATTGTCTTCCCATGTGATATAGTTTTATCTCCTTTATATTTTGCTCTTATTCTGGGACAACACTGTCAGCAGTTTCTATTAATGTCCAGTTGTAAGAATGTAAGTCACAATTTAAACTTTATGATCTCTATATAATTATGTAGAAAATGTGCCATGAGAATAAGTAGTTAAGATATAGGTCTCAATCCATGCCCCACTTCGTTGAAAATCAAAATAGAGAAATTATACCCTTTGAAATGGAATATAACTTGAGGAGACATGTGATTTAGAGCAACTAAAAATGTCCTCCTTCAATTTGGTTTAATCAGAACAGGCTATCTACGCTTCTTTGAATATTCCAATACAGAACAAATTATTGTAATTATGCTTGAAATGTTCATGAGCCAAACTAAGAAATATTAGCATAAAAAGAGCAAGTTGAGAACACTACAAATAGGAATGTATGAAAAACTGTTTTGAAACATCAAGTCATATGAAGATGTTTTGCTTCTAACTTTAAACATTTAGTTTGTTGTGTTGCTATAAAGGACACAGTTTTAAATATCAATAACAAAGTAAAGTTGAATAGATTTTTTTTTAAATTTGAATGTATTTTGATAGAATTAAATGATAAAATAAAGAGCTGTTAATTACCTGGACAGCTAACACTAACCCCTTACAGAAAACATTTGTACTCAAAACTTAACATACTTAAAAATAATAATTTCTTAATTCCCATCACAAATTTAGTTAAGGAAAAAAAACTTAAGTATGGGAATCTCAAATGTATGGACATTAGATACTTCAGTTTCAACTATTTAATATCTAAGCAATGTAGCTATTTTTTAATTTAAAAATGCTTGCTAATTATAATGATCAAAAGTAAGATTTATTATCTTAGTAGTATTTACAGATTAATTTACTCTGTTATTCTTGAAACCATTTGCTCTTCTTTGTCTTTTTACTATGCTGTCTCTTTATTGCTTAGTTTCGTTTTTATTTCCTAGAAGTTGTAATAAATCTTCTCTAATAAAACAGTTTGCTAAAATTTTATGTTATTTCCAGTTACTCTTTGTTTTAGTAATTTAGAGGAAAATGACAATTCCAATGTTGCATCTATTACTATGATTACAACATTTGACATTTTTGCACATGTAAACTATGTTAGCATTGGCATAAATAATAGAATCCAGATCATTTCAATTATATCCTTAGGCTAATACTTAGTATTTTGCTCATATATTTTAGACCTCTGCCATTTGCAAACTTCTATATCCATCTCCCAAGTGAACTTGAAGTTGTTTATTAAATTGAGTTTTAATCCATTTTATGCAGTTATATTTGAAAACCCTACAATGAAATTGGGAGCAAATTGGGATATTTTCAGGCTCAACACATGAAATATCCTTAGAAAAGCATTCAGAAACTGCTAAGAGAAGATGACTTTGCTACAAAAGTGACTATAAAATTAGTCATAGCAGAGATTATAAATCATTTGGCAAGCATCCTAAAAGGAAAGAAAGATCAGGTACTAAACTGCATCAGGGTTAAAAATTTCACCAATAAACATTTTCAATGATGTGAAGTATTTAAATAGACTCCTACTACAGCAACAGCTGAATATTCAAGTTCATATAAAGTAAAACCCAGTATAAATACTATGGACTGAATTCCGTCTCCTCAAAACTTTTACCTTGAAACCCTAACCCCCAGTGTGACTGTGTTTGGAGCTCAGGTCTTCAGACGGTTATTAAGGTTAACTCAGTTGATAAGGGGTAGGACCCTAATACAATAGGAAAGGTAACTTTATAAGAGAAGAAAAGAGAGTGCTCTCTCTATTCACACATAAAGAGGTCACATGAGTATACAATGAGAAAGTAGTCACCACCTACAAGCCAAGAGAACAAACCTCAAAATGAAATCTACTTGCTAGCACCTTGATCTGGTAGTTCGCAGCCTTCAGAACTATAAGACATAAATTTCTGTTGTTTAGGCCACACAGTTTACAGCATTTTATTGTGGTAGTCCAAGCAGACTAACACAATAAATTATGTTAAAACTGAGTTATATTATAAAATTGAATACATTCACATTGAAACCCCGATTTCTCACCAGAATATATGTTCTCAGAATTTTTGTGCTATGCACTCTACAATGTCACTCAATGTGTTGCATGCACTTTAAAAAACGTATCAAATAAATTCTTGTTGTTTTCATTTAAAATACAATATTATCACACTTAAACTATATCCAATAGATACTCTGGATTCATGGATATGGAAAGAAAATGAGAAATTTTTCTTGTTATCAAGAAAAATAGCAATAAGATGAAGGCGAAATAAAGGAATTTGTTAAAGTTGAAGAATGAAGCTGAGAGGCATTCATTCTGGGAATCCAGAGTGAGTGGTTTGGAACTCAATGACATTAAGAAAGCATGACATGGTTCTGTGGAGCTTCATAAGTTTCTTTAGATTTCTTGTACTAAATAAGCAGAAAGAAACATCTCAAAACAGGGATGAAATCCAGAGTTATATTTTTATACTGTTTTAGTAGACAAGTAAAATGTATTTTGCTTCCAAACGAATATGTAGGAGCTTTTAATTTGATGTTAAATAAAGATTGTAGTGCATCTACAAAATATTTGAAAATACAGTGTTCAGGAAATGTAAATAATAACAATCATACCTAAAGAATCATGAAGAGATGCAAATTGATCGTAAAGTGACCAAATTCTACAATATCTAGTCTAGAAAATAGGGGTTAATAATTTTTCCAAGCCAAATTTGACGAACAGTAGACACGATTTAGATTTATTATTCTTCTTGTTGGCTTCAGATCCATTAATAAATTAAATTGCTATTGGTTATATTATGGACACGTTCTGAATAGGCTTATTTGTACACACATTTAATGAGATATAATTCACATAATATATAGTGACACATTTAATATGAACAAGTCAATGCTGTAGATTTTTAAAATATATTCATAAAGCAGTGCAACCATTGACCATAATCTAATTTTGGAGTATTTGTATTGCCCTCCAAAAAAATCCCAGAGTCACTTCTGCTTTCAGATGGCATGTAAAGTGCTCAGAAGTTGTCAATCTCATTATTTATTTATTATTATTTTTTACATGGAGTCTTGCTCTGTTGCCTAGGTTGTAGGGCAGTGGTGGCATGATCTTGGCTAACGACAACCTCTGAGTCCTGGGTGCAAGCGATTTTCCGGCCTCTGCCTGGCTAATTTTTGTATTTTTAGTAGAGACAAGGTTTCAACATATTGGCCAGGCTGATCTTGAACTCCTGATCTCAAGCAAGCCACCCACCTCTGTCTCCCAAAGTGTTGGGATTATAGGCATGAGCTACCATGCCCTGCACTGTCAGTCTTATTCTTAAAGCAAGAAAAACTGAAGAAACTGAAATTACTTTTCATGAACCCATCAGATGACTCAGGTTGCAGGGTAAACTGCCACCCAGAAATTTGAAGAGAAAGGAACTTCCAGAGAGGTATAGCTAATATCTACATATCCAGATGAAAAGCTGGCAATAAACTGCTAGGAACATGTAAATAATAACATATGAATTGCTGGAGACAGTGAGTGTGACCTAGTGTGATAGTCAGAAAGTCCTGAGAACCACAATCGTACACGGCCCTGGTATTTATATGGGTTATACCATCAACAATCCCCTCCAAGTTCCTGATTGGTGAAGATCTGAGAGAGATCAGATCTCTATAAAATACAGATTATTTTACAATAATCACTGTAAAACTCTCCAGGGGAAATTACTTTATAAAAATTTTTCCCACCTAGAAGAAGACATTTTCTCCCATATCAGCCCCCTTTAGACTTCCTGTCTCACTTACGGAGGATAGGGGAAGCTGTCACACTAGAGACACACTTGTGACACAGGCTCAAAGACAAGCCCCACCAGAGAACTGAGATTTGCTCATAAGTTTACAGAATGATTCCCATCACCTACACCTACCTATGAAAGTACTATAGTGTTACTTAAAGACGGACTTAGAATAGTTAAAAAGGCACATTGCAAACTCATTGGAAGTTACTGAAATATTTTTTTAAAGTATTTTGGACGTGATAAGTGGGCAGTTATGATGAAATCAAATAAAATATTCAAGTAAAACAATAGAAGGGAGAAACGAGAGAGAACTGAAGGAAATTTAAAAAGGCAATAAACAGAAGATAGTTAAAATTGTGGTAGTTATTAGGTCAACTATATAAATAGTCATTTTGCATATATCATCATTTGCGTTGAAAATAGAATATTTAAAATATTGCTTTGCAGCAACTCTATACACTGATCTTCCTTCACTGGGCATTGTTATCCTTACTGTTTGCTTATTTACTGTTTTAGTGACTTGGCTGAATTATTTCACTGAAGTACCTTCACCTTGCCTCTCATGTCAGCCCTCAGAAGGCAGAGTCTTGGTCATGTGTACAGACTTCCTGACCCCTCACTTCCACTTCTGGGAATGACTGTGGTTTTAGCTAAACTCTGTTTGAATGCCTCTCTCCCCCATCCCTCCATAAACTTCTAGAGGGTTTGGCTCTATTGGTATCATTCCCAGATATTAGCATCCATTTATTGGTACCCTGTATCAGACTGCTCTAACCTTTGGCATTACCTTGGGGCATAAATTGCCCCACAATCTGATCTACTTGGAAATTAGACCCTTTATAGGGGTAGTTTGAGGTCAATTTTTGAGACATGCTACAATCCAAGCAGAGATCTTGTGTATCTCACTCTTTTGTTCTCTCTGTTAAACTTTTTGCCTCTTTACCATTCATTTTATTGCTATCATGGAGTGACCATACTCCTCTTAATTTCTCACCATCAATATCTCTATGATTTTGGCAGAGTCTTTAGGCTTGAACTTCTTAAGTTTTCTTGCAAATTAATAAAGTTCCCTTAGAAAGAAATACAGAACTTTGTGTTACTATAGTCTGAAGCTCTTTCTGGACAGAATCTCTATACCACTGCTTACCAGGCTTGGGGTACATACAGTGACTTGCTTCTCTGGGGGTGACATGTGTATATTACTAGTGAGGCACTGAGTGGTGATGGTAGTCCTTGGTCTTCTCAGATTGCCTCTCCTGGCACAGAACTCCTACCTTAAGAGCCAGTTTGGATGAGAACAGTCAAAGCCCAGTGTCCCTGGCCTTCCATAGCTAAGGTAAAGCTTCTATCCTACAAGTTGAGACTGGATGGAGGAAAGAAGCACCATTCATCTCAGTTGTATTTTCATAAAGTAAAGCTCCAGCAACCTGGGCTGGAGACATAAGAAATGCTGGTCACCTGCCTTTCCCACAAGAACCATCTCCTTAGACTAGATGCTGTAGTTAGTGGCAGCCTCATCTTCTTGGCCCTATCTGCTTGAGCCTCCATCACACTGAACTGGAGACAGTTTAAATGAAGGGAGAATAATTCTATATAGAATTGGGGCAAGAAAAAGTAGAATACATTTTCAAAAATGTGAAAATGCCAGTATGTCTGGAGCTATGGTGGCAGAGGAAATTGTGATCAGACAAATTCAGGTGAGGTAAGCAGGCCTGGTGGTTTAGAGGAATGTAGGCCCTATTAAAATGTTTGAACAAAGGTGTAAATGACTAATTAAAACTTTACTTTTCTTCCCTGGAATCTCTTAATAATAATGAAATCCAATCTAAATGAGTATTACAGTAATGAGAGAATTATGGTTTGCAATAGTAGCTATCAAATTATTTAAGGAAAAGTAAGGCCTTTGACCATACTGAAATAGAACCACAGAGAAAATTTCTCATTGTTTAGCTTTATATGTGATTAAATATAATCACTAGTCCTGCAGACAGGAGAAATAGCCCCAGAGAAAGCTGAATTTAAATTTTGAATCAGTTGATTCAAATGAGGATTTGAAATCAGAATATATTTTGTTTAAAATAAATCATATAGGTTTTTTTGCCATATATTTTGCTTCAGCATTTGGTAAATGAGTGACATATCACCTACTGCTACTATGACTATTAGTTGGCTGCCCTACTTTATGTTAATCTCTAGAGATAATTAATTATTTATATGTTTGTTAATTAATTCTCTTATTTAATTTCTAATGAGATATTCATTCAATAAACATGCAAGTGTTCCATAAAATATCTAATATTTGGATTTCAGTTTAAAAAGAAATTCATAGATAACTTATCCAGAAAAATCTCAAAAATATCCAATTTTAGAAACATTTCTAGGGTGCAATTATGTCTGAAAACAGTAAATACTTTGTAAGACATTCAGGGACAAAAATAGAGTTAACTTGTGATACTTTGTGCTAACAAAAATGGACACAATTCCTCTATATTTGCATTTTTATCAGGTCCTTTTCACCTCAATAAAATCTTGAGATAAATTAGGCATGCCACATATGTGCTAGTGTTACGAATTATAATAAAGGTAATATAAGAGAGCTAGTTTCCTTTGTAACTATGAGGTGGTGAATATAGACCTTCAGTTGTTAAGGCCACCTTCAATTAATGAAAGTATCATCAAAGTCATCTCTCTACAATATTTAATAAGTTATTTCCATTAAATATGATTGAATGTTCCATTCTGAATCCAATGACAGAGGTAAAGTTAAAAGCCATATTAGAAAAAAATGAAAATAGATATATCCTCTATTGTTTAATGGAGAAAAATCTATCAAAAACCTCTCTTAAGATTAAATTTTTGTAAAGACAGCTGCAGCTACGTTGCCAATAAAATATTAACAGCTTCTACATAGTTGGACTTTCATGTAGATTTATGACTCATTATGAATTTTCCATTAAGCTAGTAGGAAAAATGTGATGATGATGATGATGATCATGATCATGATCCATGATGATAACTGACAAAGAGTTATGCTAACACTAAAGTGTTGACAGAAAAATACTAACAGATAATTTTATTTTTATCAAAATAATTCTCTCCAAAGTCTCTCACAGATTAATTAAACAAAATTTGAAAAGCCAAAAATTACTATATCGTAGGACGTGGCTTTGAGAAACAAAACTTGTATTTATAATAGCTACTATTTATAGAATGTTCATATACCATCTCTAATCATCAACACAGGTAAGGTATATTTTTATTAGCCCACTTTATAGCCAGGGAAAAGTAAACCTCAAAAGCTAAAATTAAAGTAACAATTTAGGGATCACACAATTAGTACTATTTGAGAGAGCAAGCATTTGCACCAAGGCTATTCTCTGCCAAAATCCATCAGGCCGTAATGCCTCCTTAGAGTTATTTTGAGGTTACAATGTAAAAAATAGTAGTGTAATATTTATAAGTCTGAAAACTACTTTCATAAAATTCTAGTGTATTTTAGCTACTTACAGATTAATAAAAATGAATATCTGAGTTTTTTATTAGCTCTAAACTATTAACGCTTTAGGATTAATGTTCGATTCCTAAAATCTCCTTGGAGCACAACCCAGGATAATGTAAAAAGTAATTGGAGCATGATTAAAAAAGAAAATATTCTGTGATTCAGTGATCAACAATGTGAACCTTGGGACGGAAGTTACAAGCTACAACTTGGCAAAACAGGGTTGTTCAGTGACAAAGATGTTAATAGGGTCAAATAGGAAAGTGTCTTAGATAAGTGAGCCTTTTTATTTTTACTTAATGTGCCCAAAGAAACTAACCTAATATCGAGGTAATCTTTTCTCATGGCCATGGCCATGGCCAAGAAGGCTGAATCTGTTATAACTTATACTTGTAACACTGAAGGAATTGGAATAAATGAATAAATGTTCTACATTTTTGGCAGTAAGAATGAATGAATCTGGAACAGAGAACCTTGGTTGAAACTGTAGTTTGTCCAAATACTAAATTCCTTAAATTATGACAACATTTTAAAAATATTAGAATGTACTGATCATTTACTATGAGCCAGAAACATGGAGTAGATATGCTTTATGTATATTTTCAGGTAAGGAAAAAATGTACTTCACAGAAAATTAATCTCTTCATCCTACTTACATATTACACTGGAAGGACATACTAATCTTATATTTTATGCAGAGTCTGCTGGAGGCAGTATACATTTAATTAAGAGCAGAGGCACTGAGACAGATAATTTTGGCTGTGAATTCCAGTTTTCCCACTGTATACATCTGCAATCTTGGACAAAGCACTTTGAGCCTCAGTTTTTACATCTGTATGTTCAGAAACTATAAAGTACTTGCTTTATAGGATTTGCTTAGAAAATTAAATATATATAAACACCTTAACACAATGCATGACATCGAGTCAATTAGTTCAATTAGTATTAGGTCGTGTTATTATTAATAATAATGTTAGTGAAATGTGTAGATGGTTTGGCACATAGGAGTTGCTCACTAGAGAATAAATACCTTTATTCTGTATGCATGTCTCCTGCCATAGACCGTACACTAATTAATTAACCTAAACAGATGATGGCATTGAAAAGATCACATTAGAGTCACATCAAAAGTTTAATTTCACAACTATTTATTGCATGCCTCTTCCTCTCTCTTCTTCTTTTTAAATAATAATATTTATTGAGTTTTCTACATATATTAAATTATTAATCATCCTAGTGATTACTTGAACTAGACACATTATTATCATCATTGTATAGATGAAGGAACCAAGCAAAAAAAGGTTAAGACATTTACCCAAAGTCAAATCAAACACTTTACTGTAATAAGTGGAAATAAAGTATATAAATAAGTAAAAATAATGTCCAAGAAGTTATGAATGAATAAAGCATTATCACTGCCCCTTAGAAACTTACATTCTAATGAGGAAAACAGTCTTATCTACAAATAACGTGCATACAAGACAAGAATGTTACAAACGTACAAACGTTACTATAGGAAAGACAGATTAATTCTTATTTAAATAACTTCAAGTATAGAAAAGAAAACTTTTAAAGTAAATGAAGTGAGTAAAATGGTTAATTACAAGTTTGTTTTTGATTCCCAGGACAATTGACCCTTGAACAACATGGGGGCTAGAATTGCCAACCTCCAACTTGTTGAAAATTTCTGTAAAACGTTTGACTTCCTAAAACTTAACTACTAATGGCCTTACTAATAACATAAACTGTACTGGAAGCCTTACTAATACCATAAACAGTCAATTAACACATATTTTATATGTTATATATATTATATACTATGTCCTTACAATTAAGTAAGCTAGAGAAAAGAAAATGTTATTAAGAAAATAATAAGGAAAAGAAAATATATTTACTGTTTATTACGTGGAAGTGGATCATTATAAGGGTCTTCATCCTCCTTGTCTTCACATTGAGTAGGCTGAAGAGAAGAAAAGAAAGGATGGGTTGATCTTGCTGTCCCCAGAGTGGCAGAGGCAGAAGAAATCCATGTGTAAATGAACCTGCACAGTTCAAAACCATATTGTTCAAGGGTCAATGTATATGAAAGAAGTTAATTGTATCTTATGGTTATTTCTGAATTTCTGAATATTTTAGGAAATTTATTTTATTTTTCTTTGTTCTAAAGAAGTAAATAATTAATTTACAACTCACATTAACTGAAACAATTTTGAAATAGTAACATTAGCTAACTTTGAGTGGCTTCTAAGTGCAAGGTTTATGACCATTGCTTCTCATTAATAAATGTAATTCTCAATAATCAAAATTTGCCTAAAATAAGAGCATGAGATTAAAGAGAAAAATATGCCTTTGCATATAAAAACTTTGCATTTTGAAGTTTATGCCAGATCATTATCTAAATTCTAGAAGAACCATAATAATGATGATAATAGAACTTCAATAAAGGTGAAAACTCAACTATAAACCATCATAAAAAAAAATTAAGATACTGAGACACTGAATTTGGAGTATAGCATATGGATGGGGACAAAGTACAGGAGAGAAAACTGACTAGAGAAAATTACAGTTATTATTATTTTTAAATATAAGAAGTTGATTATGAGAAATAGATTCTAGAGAAAGTACTGCTACAGTATCCTTGTTGTGTCGCTTTGCCAGCTGGAAACCTCTGTAGCCAGTGGCGCTTTTGCTGGAGTTTTGCTCAGTCCCACTAGGCCCAGTTGGCCTGGCAGGCTGTGCTTGGCTTATGCTACTCGCCTGGATCCCATAGCTGTCAAGAGCAATCAGAGCGGCTAGTGGTGTGTGAGCGAGTGAGTGTGGGGTCTGGCCACTATACACAGCCAGGGATGCAGCGGGCAGCTCTAGGTGCTGGCATGGGCAATGGCTCCCTGTGAAGCTGTGGCTGGACCAGGTATACCACAAGCAGCTTCCACGGCTGGCACTGGGGAACGTGGTGGCACCCAGAAGTTTGACACCAGAACCTCAGAGCCCCAAAGAGGGTTTTACAGCCCTGGCTCTGGGAGGTCCTAGGTCTGGGATCCCCAGAGGGCCACAGATCTTCTCTTCTCTCTTCCCTCCTTCTCATCACCCACAACATGGTGAGCAAATGGGGCGTGATTCAGCCCTGATTGTGTTACAGCTCTTTTAGTCTGGCCTTTCAAGTAAAAGTATCCACAGGGTAAAATTAATTCCCAACTGAATTTTGTGATATAATGATACAATTTCAAGTGGAGATGAATTCCCTTGAATAGAACCTTGTGTGGGGGCAAGCAGGAAGTATGCTGCAGCCACAAGCACAGGAACTAGCACTGGCCTGGCCTTGAAGAGATACAGGGAGGAGAGCAGCCTGAAAGCCAGGATTACTATCTCTGCGATGAAGTTTATGGCCTGCGGCAGGTCTGAGTTCTATGCACAGATTGTCTAGATCTAAATTCAGCACTGTCAGTAGAGCACTACAGGAGCCAGACTGGCCTTGCCAACTGTTGTGAGTTGTGTGGGACTTGCTGCTGCCTGCTACTCCCCACTCCCTTTGTGAACTCTTCTGTGCAGCAGAGGCAGTTATACTCTCTTCTGAAACATTGACTCCAGTGGCCAGATACTCTGTTTTGAAACATTGACTCCAGTGCCTTGAGAACCAACTCTATCCCCCACAGGGGCCATGGCCTGCCTTGCCCAAAGAGAGTTTGAGCTCAGACCCGCCTAACCTGCCCCCGCCTGTATTTCTCCGCCAATCCTGGTAGCTTAACACAAAGGACATCAACATTTGAGGGCTTTATAGGCCCACCTATCATCTGAGAAACCAGGATACTTTCCCTGGGCACCTTAGGGCAAGCTCAAATCCCACTGCTACTACTGCAGCTGGTACTCTCTTTCAAGAGCCATCTCCTGGCTGGAGGCCAACAAACACAGGCCATTACAGCACCTCTCCATAGAATAACACTGTACATAAGAAGGGGAAAATGGCTGTGTGATCTCAGCTCTCACATTTGCTTGTAATACCCTGGCTAACCACAGGTCCTAAGTTTGTCCACATAAGTTCACTACTAGTATAACCAGTATTCGAGAAAACCAGCTCACTAAACCCATCTACAACTAAGGAATCTCACAGAGTCTACGTCATTCCCCTGCCACTTTCATTAGTTCAGGTGCTGGTATCTACTGCTGGGAGACTTGAAGACAGGTCACATCACTGAATCCTTTGCAGACATTCCCCAGCACCAGCCTGGAGTCTGTTAGCCTCACTGGGTGGCTAGACCCAGAAGAGCAATAACAATCACATAGTCTGGTTCTCAGAAAGTCCCATTCCTAGGGGAAGGCAGACAGCAACACATCAAGGGAACAGCCTATGGGACAAACGGAACTGAATGGCAGGCCTTGAGTCCCAGAGTTCTTTCTGCTGGTGGGACCTTTCTTACAGCAGGGACAAAACTGCAGTGCTGGGTACAGTAGGGAAAATCTGCATCTCTACCCCAACAGACAGGCAACCTCTGTGACCATAAAGAATCTTGCAAAAGGGGTCCTTGGTCATCCCTAGTACACCACTGTAGACACAGCTTGAGCTTCTCCCATGAAAACACAGCATGGATGGACCTATAGACAGCCTTCCTGGAAAAATTCAAGGCGACTGGAGCCACACAAGAGAAACACTTGCCAGATTCAGGTCTGCACAAAAGACAGAGTCACAATTGCTTCCTACTTGAACATCAACATTCTGACAGATTAAAAGAGGTACCTGTCTGATCTGAATAGCCATGAATAGCCAGGATGCGAGGACAAGAATGAGGCCATGAGGTGAATAGCTTTCCTGCTGAGCTGGCAGGGAAGCTGAGGTAGCTCCCACTCTTCATTTTCATTAAACATCAGCACATCTAATTGAGAACTCTCCCAGCCACCTTCATCAAGGCTGGGAACTCTGCCTATCATTAGGTATTACATCTGCTTACCTGCTTTAGCTATGACTGGTGCCTACCCAGGCATATCTGCCCTATTGGCCTAAAGCCTGAATCATTAACTCAGTAAATAAAATTGTGGGGAAAGATTAATTAAATAAATAAAGTATACACCATAAGACAATTAGATAAGCTTCAAGAGATACCTGCCATTCCAGCCCCATGGTAGAAGTAAACTAGCCCACACAAAAATAACTGCTACAACCACCATATGGGAAAGCCAGCACACAAAGACTTCCTACAACTAAGGAACTCATACAGAGTCTTCACCCCGTAAAACACCAAGAATCATATTAAGTTGTAATAAACTATAAACATTAAAGTCACATCCTTAAGAGGAAAAAAAGAAATAAAAAACACAGTATGATCAAAAATAAGTACTGAACATAGATACAAAAATCCTCAACAAAATACTAGCTAATGGGATCAAACAGCATAACAAAAGGATACTACATCATGATGAAGTGGGTTTCATACCAGGGATGGTTTAAAATATGCAAGTAAATAAATGTGATACATCACATAAACAGAAGTAAAAACAAAAATCATATTACCATCTCAACATTCACAGAAAAAGCATTTGATAAAATGAAGCATCCTTTTATAATAAAAATCCTCAAGAAAATAGGCACAGAATAGGTTTACCTCAAAGTAATAAAAGCTGTCTATGACAAACCCACACTTAATATTATATTAATATTTATTGAAGAAATGTTGAAAGAACTCCCCCCAAAAACTGGAAAAAGACAATACTTTTTATACTTTTAATACTTCTATTCAACATAGTATTGGAAGTCCTAACCAGAGCAGTCAGGCAAGAGAGAGAAATAAAAGGCATCCAAATTGGAAAAGAGGAAGTCAAATTCTCACTGTTCGCCAATGATATGATCATATACCTATAAAACCCTAAAGACTTATCCCAAAAGCTGCTAGATATGATGAATGAATTCAGTAAAATCTCAAGATACAAAATCAGTGTACACAAATCAGTAGCACTGCTATGCACCAAAAGCGACCGAGCTAGTAATCAAATCAAGAACCCAATTCCCTTAATGACAGCTGCAAAAAATTAAATACTTAGGAATATACTTAAGCAAGGAGATGAAAGGTCTCTACAAGGAAAACTATGAAACACTGCTGAAACAAATAATAGATGACACAAATGGAAACATATCCCATGCTCATGAGTGGGAAAAATAAATATTGTGAAAATGACCATACTGCCCAAAGCAATCTACAGATTTAATGGAATTCCCATCAAAATACCATCATCATTCTTCATAGAACTGGAAAAAACAATCCTAATATTCATACAGAATCAAAAAGAGCTCAGATAGACAAAGCAAAACTAAGCAAAAACAAAAAACAAAAAAATCTGGAGGCATCACATTACTCAACTTCAAATTATACTACAATAGTATAGTTACCAAAACAGCATGGTACTGGTATGAAAATAGGCATATAGACCAATGAAACAGAATAGAGAACCCAGAAATAAAAGCCAAACACAAGGAGCCAACTGATTTTCAATAAATTGGAGAAAGGACATTCTATTTAATAAATGGAGCTGGGAAACTGGCAAGCCACATGTAGAAAAATTAAACTGGATCCCCATTTGTCACCTTATACAAAAATCAACAAAAGATATAGCAAAGACTTAAATTTAATACCAGAAATCATAAAAATTATGGAAGATAACATTGAAAAAACTCTTCTAGACATTGGCTTACACAAAGAATTCTAGACTAAGACCCCAAAAACTAGCACAACAAAAACAAAAATAAATAAATAGGACCTAATTCAACTAAAAAGCATCTGTACAGCAAAATAAATAATCAGTATAGTAAACACACAACCCACAGAGTGGGAGAAAATATTCTCAAACTATGCATTCAAGAAAGGACTAGTATCCAGAATCTATAAGAAACTCAAACAAATAAGCAAGTGAAAAACAAATAATCTCATCAAATGTGGGAAAAATACATCAATAAACATTTCTTGAAAAAGATACACGAAATGGCCAACAAACACAGGAAAAAATGCTCATCATCACTAATCATCAGAAAAACGCAAATTAAAACTATGATGAGATGCCACCTTACCCCTGCAAGAATGACTATAATTAAAAAGTCAAAAAAACAATAGATGTTGGTATAGATGTGGTCAAAGGGGAACACTTTTTACACTGCTGGTGGAAATGTGCATTAGTACAACCACTACGGAAAATAATATGGAAATTCCTTAAAGAACTAAAAGTAAAACTGCCATTTGATCCAGCAATCCCATTCCTGGGTATCTACCCAAAAGAAAAGAAATTTTTATATAAAAAAGACACATGTGTATACATGTTTATAGCAGCACAATTCACAGTTGAAAAAGTATGGAACCAACCTACCTAAGTGTCTATCAATCAATGAGTGGATAAAGAGTATGTGGTATATATATTTGATGGAATACTACTCAGTCATGAAAAGGAAAAAAGTAATGTGTTTTGCAGCAACTTGGATGGAGCTGGAGATCATTATTCTAAGTGGAGTAACTCAGGAATAGAAAACCAAATATTCTATCTGCTTACTTATGAATTTTCAAATAACCTGCCTTCAAGCTCACTAATTCTTTCTCCTGCTTGGTCAATTCTCCTATTAAAGGGATCTAATGCATTCTTCAGTATGCCAATTGCATTTTTCATTTCCAAAATTTTTCCTTTTTTAAAAAAATTATTTCAATCTATTTTGTAAATTTATCTGATAGAATTCTGAATTCCTTCTCCGTATTATCTTGAATTTCTTTGAGTGTCCTCAACACAGCTATTTTGAATTCTTTGTCTAAAAGGCCATATATCTCTATTTCTCTAGGATTGGTTTCTGATGCCTTATTTTGTGAGGTCACATTTTCCTAGATAGCCCAATCTCATTTTAAAATGAGTGTGTGGCTGGTAATGGAGGGAAATTAGGGAGTATAACATAAACTGTAGGCAAAGAAAAATATTTGCTCAATCAAGGAACAGGTGAGTCTCTCTGGATATATGATTTACACCAAATAGATGTATAACAGACTTAATAAATTCAAATTAAAACCTAAAATATAATTCTAGATATTTTACATATATGATTAAGAGAATAAATAGATTAATCATGCTCACTCACATTTACATTACTCCTCATCTGTCTGTAAAGGACAAAGGTAAAGTAATATTGTTGTTATATATCTTTTTCTTTGTAAATTATCTCTGTGAAAGGATGAGCGTACCACACATCAGTGATATAGTTACATATCCAAAGTTATAGCACGCACTTTAAATGAAAATAGTTCGTATAATTTTGTATAAAATGAGATTGCTCAAATAGGTAGATGCAAGTCTTCTATAGATGATAAACATAAAACTGTGCCTGGTTTGGGCATTGCTTCTTCTTTCTAGAACATATTTTTAAAAAGATATACTCATAAACATTTCAGTATATTTTTGCTATATTCTCCTTGTATTATATTTTATTGAGGTATAATTTATGGCTAGTTTGAATATTTTTGACAAGTGTACACAGAATATTAACACCAACACAATGAAGATATTAATCATTTCCATCACTGCCAGTGGGTCTCTGCAGCTCTTTGTGGTCGATCTCCTCCTTCTACATATGACTACTTGTAACTACGCATTTGTTTTCTGTCACTATAGTTTAGCCTTTTCCAGAATATCTTATAATTTGAATCATAAGGAATATATGCTTTTTGTATATGGTTTCTTTTACTTAGTATAATGATTGGGAATTCATCAATGTTGTCACAAATGTCAGTATTCCATTTCCTTTTCTTCCAGAGCAGTGTTTCATTGTGTGGATGTTCCTCTATTAGTTTACCAGCTCACCAGTTAATAGGGACTTTGTTGTTCTTTCTAGTCTTTGTGTATCATAAATAAATCTTCCTAAAAACATTTAAAAACAAGTTTTTGTATGGCCTTATGTTTTTATGATGAGTGTGTTCAGGAAGGCTTACTAGGTTGTATAGTAAGGGTATGTTTAACATTAAAATAAATTGCCATGCCATAAAGTGGCTATATATGGTTGTTTCACATCCTTATGAAAACTTGGTATTCTGTGTGTTTTTTAACATTTTTGACATAATAGATTTGAATTGGCATAAAATTTTTATTTTAATTTCTATTTCTCTGATCATTAATTATGTAGAAAATCTTCTTATGTGTTTATTTATCAGCTGTATATACTTGATAAATTATCTGTCCAAAACATTTGTATGTTTTCTAAAAATGAGTTGATTTTCTCTTATTAAAGTATTAATTTAATTTAGTTTTTATATTTTAATAAAATATGTGTTTATACAGGCTTTGCAAATATTTACTTTCAATCAGTGACTTTTTAAGAGCAAAATATTTTATTTTTAATGAGGTATAATCTTTCATTTTTGTATTCTTTGTGTCATATACAAAAAAAAATGCTTTCCTACCTCATATTTTATGAGTTTGGTGCAAAAGTAATTTTTTCCCGTTACTTTTTGGGTTTTTTCCCATTACTTTTTATGGCAAAACCACAGTTGCTTTTACACCAACCTAATGTTAAATTCACCCCAAATATTACATGTATTTTTGGTGATATTGATTTTCCCTTCCTTTACTCTGTGTGTGTGTGTGTTTTCTGTGATGCCACTTCTTCAAAAAGTTTTCTCAATTATGATCTCATCTAATGTATGATTCTTCCAAGTACCACAGACTTCTTTTTTTGTTAAGCTTCTGCTCCTACCATTAATGCCCTATTCTTTTGGCATTTTCTGAGAATCCAATTAACCCATTTCATTTATACCTACTAGTTCTTATCCCATGTCGTTTATCAGTCACTTCCTATAGATGTCTACCTTTATGGAAATGACCTCTCCCATGATGAAGTTTCTCCTGACAAATCACAACTTCCCTTATGTTTCAGTTTGCTCAGGTTGCTGTAACAAAGTACCACAAATTGGGTGTCTTAAGACAAAACAAATTTATTGTTTCACAGCTATGGAGGTTAGAAGCCTAAAATCAAGGTGCCCACAGGGCCATATGCACTTTTAAATCGGAAAGGAAACCCTTCATTGTCTCTTCCTAGCTTCTCATGGTTTGCTATCTTTGACATTTCCTGGGCTGCAGCTTAGTAACTCGAAGTTCTGTGTTTGTCATCACACAGTGTTCTCTCTGTGTGTCTTTCTTCTCATGTCATCTCCTTATAAGGGCAGAGAACATTTTGAATTGGGGCCTACTGTACTCTAGTAGAGTCAACTTTAGCGGACTTTAAAGCTAATTTCAAGATTTTTAGAGTTGTTTAGTAACGTGGACCTTTAAATTAAATCTTGATGAAAATTGGGGTGTATTTTTATATGCATTATTTTATCTTATTAAAATGAAACTACAGCTACATGGTGTTATCTTTCTTAGTTTGATTTATCTGTCTGTTAAGTAATAAATGAAACATTGCAATGCTGATAAAAATAGGGCAAAATTTATACCACATGTTACTGATTCCTTTTGCATGACACATTATTACTTATATTTTAAAACCCAAATTAATGTTTGTATCCTGCTTGAAGCTAGCCACAACTATAATAACCAGTCTGTTGCTCTGAAAATCAGTACATATTCATGCTAAAAATATTGACTCTATGTCAGATAAATTGTCGTTCTAGTTCCATAATCATCATTACATAATTTTATAATATTAGGCATATTATATAATCTTCCTGAGCCTGAACTTTTAAGTTTATAATAGGAAGAAACTCTCATCTAATGAAATTGAACAGAGGCTTGCAAAGTGCCAATCAAACTGCCTGTAATATGGAAAATACACATGATATATTAGCATCGTTATTATTGTCTGTCTACTCATTTTGCATCATGCATAACTTATCAATAATGTTATAATTATTTACATGATTATCATTCTCAAAGACAAACCATATTAGGAAATTTTAAATGTTTGCTTAATAGAATGACTGTTCAAAATATGCAAAACAGTCATCATCTGCAATATTTCCTATGAAGGCTAAGAGATGAGAGCAAGTTGAGTGTTAAATGGTTTGGGAACAAAATCAGTAAGTTAAGTCCAGCATCGTGGAAGTTAATTTTAATTATTGTTAATGTACATCACTCAGATTCAAATTCTACCATGAACCATGACTATCCCAACATATTATTGCAAATTTAGAAGTAGTTTGATCTAGTTTGCTACAAAATTCTAAATACAAATCAATAAGTAAAAGCAAATATAAGGACATATAATCAATAGTTAAAAACAAATATAACCCATTATATGGATATATAAGCAAATATAACCATTATATGTAGGTCATTTAAAAATATACTACAAAAATACTAATGTTGTTATATTTTAGTATCTCTGTCAGTAAACCATCACTAATATAAGAATTAAAACTATTCTGCCATCAATTCATACAGATTGTATTTTTTCACTTTTAGATAGACTATAAGGGATTGTACAGCAATTTCAATACTTGTGTTACAAAGAGGAATGCACCCATCAATGGCATTATTGCTTATTAATGAGGCTATTGTGAGAAAGCAGTGTTTGGGAAATTTTGCCACAGCCTCTCAGAGTAGTAGCATAGAAACAAATGTTTCCATGGCAACACTCCGTAACCACTCTTTCAAGATGTACTTACAGATGTGCATATTTGTGATAAGAAATACAGTATTTTTACCTTGAAAGTTGCTTAAAATTGTCAGTCTTAGCATTAGCATTAAGTGTTATCACCAGCAATTGTTTAAAATGTTACATTTATAATACCTTCCTTACAATATAAACATTTCAGCAATACGTAGATAGGTACCAATACAGACAACTGTGATTGATATGAGTTCAATTTTGTTGACAATACTAAATAAATTGCATATAATTCTGGTTATTCATTATATCTAGCAATAAGCATTGTTATAGTAGCACCTTGAATTACTGCCTGAAACTATAGTCCACTTTGGAGAGCTGTTTGTTTTCTCAAGGTATAATTCAAATGTTATATTTGTTAATATTTCGCCAAATCATCACATTCTAACTAGCCAGACATTCGGTTTAAAAACTGTATTTGTTTTGTTCTCAATTTTTCCCTTTTGGTCATATTCTTCTAAATAACCTTATAATGTTCACTATTAGTTTATGTGATAAGGCTATGTAAGTATTTATTTTGTAAGTATTAGAATCAAATGATGGGTTACAAAGCATAGTTCAAAATTGCTCTTGGTTTATAGAATTAATGCTCTGCACTTGACCTTATACAAATATTTCATATAGAAAGACTCTTATATTGGATGGAGTGTCTCCTCTTTTGAGAAGAGAAGGTCAAGGATTTTCTTTAAAATTTAATTGTCTTTTCTTAATAGGGGAAACTTCAATGATATAATAATTAACTGCATTTCAAGATGCTACAATCTTTCATCACATATTTTTCAACATTTTAAATGTTAACCTCTTTACAACTCAGAGGAGAATCACTTGCTTAAAGAGAAATACTCAGAAATTATGATACTTTAGAGGTGATTAATACTATTCTTATTAAATATTTCTTAACCAGCATGAAAGTGGTAACTTGAAAATTATATAGAAAGCATTATTTTTTGTGCTTGTGAGAACAGATTAATCATTTACTTTTCTCTAAAAGCAATAATTTATTATTTTAAACTAATCAAATATTTCTAACAATTTTTTCTATGGGAATGTTAATAAATGTTTTACAAAAATTATTTTAGAATTGATTTTTTTAATTGCCAAATAAATTATGTACACCTATTAAAATACAAAACACATAAGTACAGTCAATCATTAGTCTTTGATTATAAAGGTATTAAATGAGGATATGCGATTCTCAATGCAGGGAAGTTTTATTTGATATAGCATTGAGTAAATGCATGCCCAATATACATTTTCAATTTTTATTTTATTTTATCTTTTGGGTACATAGTAGGTGTATATATTTATGGGGTACATGAGATATTTTGATACCAGCATCCAGTGCATAATAATCACACCATGGAAAATGAGGTATCAGTCCCCTCAAGCATTTATTCTTCGTGTTACAAACAATCCAATTATAATCTTTCAGTTATTTAAAAATGTACAATTAAATTATTGACTTTAGTCACACTGTTGGGCTATCAAATACTAGGTCTTATTCTTTCTAATTATTTTATTGGTACTCCTTACCCATCCCCACTTCCTCCACAACCCTCCTCCCTAGAATCAATACCATATGGTATAAATTTTGCCCCATTGTTTTTCAGCATTGTATATAATATAGGCAGTTTCTTCTCATCAGATGAGGTCATTAGAAAAGCAGTATTTAGAAAGCTGGTAATTAGGTTTGTTTGTCAAATAGGTATTCTATTTATTCAAATGTATTTCTTCAGTAAGCGTTTTTATCTTCACCCATAGAAAGAACTTGCTCTCAGCCGTTTTTTTTTTTGTTGTTTGTATTCAGCAAAGTTGCTGTCTAAATGCTAGAATTGCTGTGTCTAGTTCTCTATGCAGTCAAAAATTTCTCCTTTCAATGACAAAGCCTTTGGCCACTATTTTTAATCTGCACATGAAGTGTCTATCAGTATTCTCAGAGGAAAAGCTCTTCCAAAACCCATGCCACTGAAAAACAGTAATCTGCTACTTGACATGTCCAAACAAGTCCCTATCCTTTTCTAACATCCACTCTCAAATTCTGCCTAGATTCTTCACAGCTATTGCTTGTTTATGAAATCCCCCAGCACCATTTTACCTGCTCAACACAGGTGAGATTCAATACTTTTGCGTGTATCTGTCTGTTTCCTGAGATTTCTGCCGCAGTTAGTTGTGAATTCCACAGTAACTAAAAACTCTGTGCACAGACAGTCCCTATGTCTAACTCCCATACTTCGTCTTCTAGCCACAAACTCTTTTACCTATTTCTAGAGCAGTGATTCTCAGGTTTTTTGTTTGTTTGTTTTCGTTTTTTTGCCTTTTTTCTCCATTAAAGCCTTTTTTCCCATTATAGTCACCTTTCTCAGAAGTCTTTTTAAACATTATTTTCTGGACTTCTTTGAAATTTTAATACCAGAGATATACTGCATACCTGTGTATGTACTATGACCTTATGGAAAGATAAAATGATTTTAACATATATACATATGGTTTCAATCCTAAGGAAACCCCCTTGGAGGGTGTTCCTATCCCTGCAGGGAATATGTATTCTAAAGAATTTAAACTACTCTCTCAGAGTAAAAATGCAATCCATCCTTAGGTATTATTATTTAATTTGGTGTCAAATGTGGTTAAGCTGAAATAAATTCCTGACATTAAGAAGGCACTGTTCCTTACCTTTCACCCTAGAACTTCCTTCTATCGTCCTACTTTTGTATTTTTTTTGTGTGTGTGATGAAGTCAGTAGAGATGAGGTGAGTATCAAATATCCATTATGAAGCTTCGATTTCTCTGAAAGTTTATCACTTTTAAAAACATATGCTGAAATAGCCTGATGGTAGTCTCACTAGAATAAAAAATAAAAGATAACTTTTACTGTACTTTTTGTAGATGATTGTTAAGTATCACATTTGAAATATGATGATGATTTGAAATAAATGTATTTTTATGGAAATATTTGCCTTCAATTTTTCTGTTGTCTTTCAAAAGAAATAAGTGTTATATTTTTAAATGTCTTCTCTGTTTATTACAATTTTCATATTGTTTTAAATTATTTGCTGACTTAACATGGTATAATATACTACATTCATAATACGTTTTTTCTTAATTCTAAGATGTGCAAATTCAGCACATTTAAGTTCCAACTCTTAGTATATATCTGATAACTAATGTTGACCTTAAAATGATTCAGCACCTTATTTTCTTTCTCCTTGCTTTCATAACTAATAATGTTATTAAATCAAGCTGTGTCTCCCAAACAATGGTTTATTTGAATCAAGGACAATGTTATAAAATCACTTCCTTGCTTGGAAGTGATGTATTTATTATCACTCAATTAATACTTTAGTACTTCAAGTACTTCCAAAATTATACAACCATGGTGACTATATATTGTTTTATCAGGACAGCCTAAATTTTATGCCTATTGTTCTATCATAACCTCAATAGCATGTCATTTCACTCTCAAATGTTTCACAGTTTGATTTAGAAGTTATATGTTTACCCTACACATAAGTGAGATAAATCTATAGTCTTTATTCAATATTACCTTTTCAGATTGTATCATAAATTTACTTTGAACTGAGTTGCTTTCAGTTTGTAGAAGGCAATACATGTATTTTTCTTAAATATAAAACTTCCCACTGTTTTATAATGCAGCCTGAATTAGAAAATCATTATTTCTTCTGTCAAAGAAGCTTAAACTTGTCACTGAGAACATTATGACAAGTATGAAAATGTCATGTGAAATTGGTATTTAAAATACAAGTCTAAGAAGGACATTTTAGGGTATAATTTTCTGTTTAAGGAAACCTGTGATAATTTGGTCAATTTGTGAAGATACACTAAGCTATAACTGTGTCAGAGTCATTTATTTGGACATACCTCCATATCTAGAGAATGATTTGTCTAAGAACATGCCCAATATAAATCTCTTCCTTATAAATTAATATGATCTGAAATAACAAACATGTAAGTATAGATGTATAAAGAACAGAACTCATGCTCCTTTTCCACTTTTTCTACAGAAAGAAATTATATTAAATGGATGAATTTCTGTGTTGATTATACATTTATGAGGTAAGATAAATATGTCAGAATCTCATTAGAGATGGTGTCGAGTAGTGAAAGGTGAAGGAATAGAAGGTGTAGCATTACTCAACATTTTTTTATGGGACTCAGAAGTTTTCAAGCTATGCCACCAATAGGCATACTTGTATGAGCGCCTAACCTTTGGGAGAAATGGTGATGTGTGTATGGAGAGTAACACTTGAAGAGTAGGAAGGCACAATTGTCTAGTCTCTTGGAAGAGTAGCATAGAAGAAATTCTCTGACTAGGAAGCAGTCCAAACTCCTGTGACACATGCTGTGAAATCATTTAAGAGTGAGTGAAGAATGTGTGAGATAGTACTAAGAGGTACCCCACAAATATCCAGTTATCTTGATAAACAGGATTTTAAAATGAAAAACAAGAGTTCTCACTAAAAGTGAATAAAGGGCTTGCTTACTTACCAATCTGTAATAGTGAGGGAAACAATTCAGATTTGGATTAATACCTGTAATCATTAGAGCAGATGACTTTTCTCAAATTCTAAGGGCTTTGCTGCTATGACAGTAAGAGGAGTCAGGAAACACAGTTATACTGTGCATGTTAGCAGATGAACCAAAGTTACATACCTTTATCGACACCAATTTTGCTGTCTGTAGAAAAGAGCTCAGCAGCAAGTCAGTGCTAGTAATGAACAGGTGTTAGCTAGGACTCACTATGAAGATATATTAGCAGAACTAGTAGGAGCTTCAAAGTATCAGGGACCAAGTAGATGTGAACTTGAGATTTTATTCCAAATAATATTTCAGTGTTATTTATATGGTTGACAGGACGTCCTAAGCCTAGATTATTTAGTTTTTTGTGACTATAAACCATATATATGCTTTCAAAATTCTAAGAATTAGTCCATTTTCAAAGCTTAATGCCTATTAATTTAAGTACTACAATAAGATTTCAAAATAGATAATAGGGGATTCATTAACATGTTAATATATCCACATGGAATAATCTCAAATCTAATTTTTCTTAGTAATTTTTTCTAACTTTAATAGTTTACTCTTTAATGTACAATAGGAGCATTTAAAATTTATTTAACTTACCTATTTATATTTTCTTATTCTGAAATTGTGTCTTAGAAACTCACTTCACCTCAATTATTGCTCTTTATTTGAATTTTCCAGACTGCTAATTTGGGATCCTTAGATTTTTCAGTTAGTTACGTTAATATGTCATATACTACCATCTGTCAATTAATTTTTTTTACAGTTTCCATTTGACAGTATAGTGCCAATAATAGTTTTAATCATTTAATTATAAGTAAAAATATTTTTAGAGTTTTAGGTCACATAGGAAAGGAAATTATATTATAGAGTAGCTTGCCAGGAACATATCTGTCATATTTAATGAACAATATTTATAATTTAGCAAAACATCAATTCACATACCTGCAATTAGATGTTAATTAAATTTCTAAGTCCTAATTTAGCAGTTCAGCAACTGAGTTTATATAAAAGTTTATTTGCATAAACAGGTTGATGTATTATGAGAAGTGTCCATATGCACAATAGGAAGCCTGTGAACAACCTGAGGTAAATGTGATGGAACCAGATGGTGTAGGAGCAATATACATGTGAGTTCCAGAACTAACACACTTTCCCAAATCAGTGTGATGCTTCCTGGTGTCTCTTCAACTGCAAGTGTTTTAGACCGTACTCTACTTTTAACCCATATTCAGGCTTTAATAATGCACCCAAGTCTAAGACCAGATTCTTGTTTCCTTCCCTTTCTTTACCTCTTTTCCTGACATTTATCCATTTGTAAAGTTAGATGAGAGGCGTGAGAAAAGTAATACTGTTAGGAGTCCTTTTTCCTCGAGCACTGTGTTTGGCACTGTGGCTGTGGGCTAGCCATATAGGCTTCAGAGAAAGTGAAACTGTTGTTAAAAATGTTTTATCTGCTTGCCTCCGAGTCTCAATGGTGATAAAATACAGTATTTGAAACAGTTACGAAACACATAGACAACTACTATTTACTCACATAATAAAGACGCAGTCTTAACTCCTGTTGATTCTCCCTTACCATTAAGAAACATCAGCTCTCAAATGTTTGCTAATTGTGTCACACAAGGGTTTGTGGATTAGTAAGTTTCTTATCAATGAGGGCGATGTTTGATTTTTAATCAATTACTTTCAGTCTGTTCATCCAGATGTTCATAAGTGTGTGAAAGAATATAAGAGAAATTGGTAAAAATTAGATAGGTCTCTGTTATTTACAAAACTTTCACATGGTTTTTAAAAATAAAAATAAATAATCTAGAAATAAGCTACTGCTAAGGATTTTGCATGTCATAGGGAGTATCATTGTATATTTTTAAGTACTTCCTTAACTAACTCTTTCTTATCTACAATCGTTGATATATATTTCCAATTCAATTAATAATTTAGCACTTGCATTATTGTTTTTATTTTTATAGACAATGTTGGGGTGATTTTACCTACTTTTAATGGCTAGTGGTCAATAAATATTGTTGCTCACTCTTTATTCACAAAACTTCTCAAGAAATAATTTACAGTCATTGCTCCCATTTCATCAAATTAGAATAAGCAGTTTTGTTAATGGGCCTCGTGCCTATCTCTCTTTTAAATGTCATTAATTACTTTTTGAATATAAAACCTACTTTTTTTTTTATTCTCAACTTCCTTAATTTTATATAGCTTTTCAAAATGTTAAATATTACTTTTACTTCTTTAAATTTTTCTTAGTTTTTCCTTTACAGTACACTAGGCTGGCTCTTTTCTTTTGTCATTGATTGTAGTTTAATGTTTTTCCTTGGCACCAAGTATAGACATTGTTCTACTTTTTTCCTTTACTTCTTTTAAGGAGAAAAGTTTATCTGAATTCTTTACCACGGTTTCAATTACAATCACTATGTAAAGACATCCAGTCTCTCTGAACTTTGAGATTCACCCTTTCTGATAACTATTTTATATTTCTTGCTTCTTTTTCAATCAATCAATAACCCTTTTAACAAATTTAGGCTCAGGCTCAGTCTCTTTCTCTCTGAGGATTAGCTATTGTCTTTCCTCTTCCTCTTTGTTTTTAGCACGTACTCATCATACTGCCATTTCCTAATGGGTGATCTTGCTTTAGTTGCTCTATACTTCAGTTCTATACACATTCGTTACAGTGAAATCAAATTATTTTTTAGATTCTGTCTAAGAATAAGAGGATTATGTAATATTAGAGGTCCAAAATACATTAAAGGAAATACTGCCAATACACTTACTTTTAAGGAAGAAATGAAGATAACTGTTATAACTGTTATAATAAAAATATAATAAAAATACATATTAGGGGCCTAACCAGAGTTAGAGGCCAGGTATCATAATTCCGGGCTAGTATTTTTTTGTGACTCCAAGCTGGAAACCATATATTTCTAAAATATTCAAGTGAAAGATTCTAAACACAGCATTCTATAGCTGAACTTCCCAAAATATGGACTACTAGCTACACCTGACTCTTGTGCAGGTAAAACGTGTGTAGCCTGAATTGAGGTAGGCTATGAGTAGAAAATCATACCTAATTTAAAATACTTGGTATGAACAAAAGAACATAAAATATCTCTAACAGTTTAAGAACATTGATTATTCATTTAAATAATAATATTTAAATATTAATATAGAGTAAAATATATTGCTTATTCCCCTTGCTTCCTTTTACTTTTTAAAATGGTTCAAAATTTAAAATTTTATATTTAGCTTACATTTGTGGCACAGAATATTTTTCTCTTGGACAGAGTTGTTCTAAAAACTCAATGAATGAATACTTTATCTATCTTCAAGATCTCTCACAAGGGATTTTCACCCTAAGCAGACCAGTCTATCTCAACTCTTCAACATGCAATAGCTCATGTTACTGTTATGTCTTTGCTCCACTTGTCTTTGATTTAAAATATCCCTTCAAAAATATTTTCTCCCGTCTCTGTATGCATTTATTTTCTTCAATTGAACTTCGCTGTTCTTCCCATCAGGAAGTGGAATCCATTTCTTTCTTCTTTTGATGGCTTGTGACTTTCTTTGACAGAGTACAGAGGAAGAGAAGTTGTGGTAGTACTAAGCCTAAGCTTTGAGAAGCCTTACAGATGTCATTTTTACTTTCTTGCAATGCTGCCCTAAGTCTATCTGTGAGGATGCTCAGCCTATCTGATTAGAGGATGAGAAACTGAGTAGAGCAGAGAGAAATCACCTCATCTGAGCCTCTCCACATCAATCATGTTACAGCAAGCCTCAAGAATCAAACATGAAGCCAAAGGCATCAGCCTTTAGGCAGTCCTACAGATGTCTGAAGGAACATGAGTGACTCTAGTTGAAATCAGCAGAAGAATCATCCAGCTGAACCTGACCCAAATCACTAACTTGCAGAATTATGAGCAAATTAAATGATAATTTCTCTTTGGACTGTGTAGAGGACTACGTGCTCTCAAACGAGACATTCCTGACAAGTCCTGCTCTTGCAAACCAAGCAGGGTGTTCCCAATAAGTCCTGCTCTTGCAAACTCAGCAGGGCGTTCCTTCCCTGCAAACAGGGAGGACAAAGGAGCCAGCTGCAAACAGCAGACCCTGGGGGCTTGTTTATGTGTAAACATCTTGAAAATCCAGAAAGTCAGAGAAAGGTCAGAAAAACAACAATGTGTCTTATGACTTGGCAACATTCCACAAACGACTGTATAAAATAAAGTAGAGCACGCCATTCGGGGTGGCCGCCATGTTTGTCTTGTCTTGTGTTGTCTTGTGTGTTCATTCCTTTGTTTAGAAAACACGCAGACCCCAACAGGACTGGGTTTTTTTTTTTTTTTTTTTTTTTTTTTTTTGTCTTAATTCAGTAGCAGACAATTGATACTAGTCATCTCTCTTTATACTTAAAACCCAGCACTTCATCTGAAGCAACTCCTATTGATAACTTTCACACAGACTTTTCTAATTACCGTAGACTTCCAAATGCTTTCCATTTATTGAATTGAAATAATCTTTGAATATGTAATTTTTATAGTTATAATTTTAGAATTATTTTACAAATATAATCCTTGCCTTCATAACTATGTATTTTAGCTCATTTCTGACAGAGAATGTGAGATTTATAACATAGCACTAGCTCACAGTTATGGCAGACTTTGCAGCTATGACTGCTGTCACTTGCCAGCATTACTGTATGTCAAGCATTTATTTTAACTCTCATAACTCTATAGTATGAAAAGTAATTATTATACTCAAGAGGAACTGAGAAATAGAGAGTTTTATACCACGTAGAAGGTCACGCAGTGAGAATCTAGGGCTGGGGTTTGATGCAGAACCAATTATCTGATGCCAGAACTCTTACTCTTAACCACTTCAGCCTAAAGTCTTCTGTAAAACTACTGCATAGAAAATATTTTACTTAAGGAAGCCAATCTAGTCTAAAGGAAATAACTGACATTCTAACTTTCTAAGCAAACTTTTGCAGTCTTTTTCTTCCTACTTTTCTTTGTCATCTTTTTGCATACTGGAAATCAAGCCTCATATCTAAACCGCCAGATTTTTTTCAATCATTAGATTTTGAGGGGAGCTCATACTCATAGGCTTAATTACTAAAGATAACAATATTTATCTCATTTATATTTTGTTTTTTGAGATGGAGTCTCGCTCTGTCACCTAGGCTGGAGTGCAGTGGCAGTATCTGAAAGCTCCACCTCCCATGTTCATGCCATTCTCCTGCCTCAGCCTCTGGAGTAGGTGGGACTACAGGCACCCACCACCACGCCTGGCTAATTTTTTTTTTTTTTTCGTGTTTTTAGTAGAGACAGGGTTTCACCGTGCTAGCCAGGATGGTCTCGTTCTGACCTCATGATCTGCCTGCCTCGGCCTCCCAAAGTGCTGGAATTACGGGCATGAGCCATCACGCCCGGCCTTTCTCATTTGTATTTCTTAATCAAGCTTCTCTGCATCCCATTATCTTGCCCACTAAATCAATCTCAAACTCACCTGCTTCTGTCACTTTTCATTACTATCAAATAAATGTGATCATTATCCTAGACCTGACTGCCTTGTCTAAAGTGACCTCTTTTTTTTTTTTTTTTTTTTTTTTTTTTAGTAGAGATGGGGTTTCACCATTTTAGCCAGGATGGTCTCGATCTCCTGACCTCTTGATCCGCCCGTCTCGGCCTCCCAAAGTGCTGGGATTACAGGCTTGAGCCACCGCGCCCGGCCCAAAAGTGACCTCTTTAATCTACTGTTTATGCTGCAATATGATATATCTTTTTAAAAGTACAAAGTTAACCATGAAGATTGTAATATTTACCTCATAAAACTCTTTCAAATACTTAAGAGTTTCTGTAAGTCCTGCAGACTGGCCACTATGTATTCTTCCAATCTCAACTGCTTGTTTCACCAATTGTCTCCCCTCTCTGATCTCCATTCACGTCGGACTTGCTTTCTTCAAATAAGCCATGTTTCCCACAAATAGAGTGATTTTGAGCAAGCTGATGTCTTTGCATTACATAAATTACTATAAAACAGATAAGGTCAAAATAAAAGCATACCTAAGTGTTGCCTATTTACCCTTATTCTAGCTGCAAATAGAATGAAGACGGTAGGTAAATTTGAGGAAGAGAATGATTGTCCAGAAAAGGTTCAAGAGCTTATTGTTGCACCCACTATTGATAAGTACTTTAAAACAAGAAGGCTTTCCCCAAGAGACTCCGACGGCTGAGCAAAGACTAGAATAAGTGCAAATAGTCCCCCATTCTCTGGTCCAGTCTCCTCAAGCTGTATTAGAAGTGAAATAAAGGATAAAGATCATCAGTTCATAGTCTTCAAACTGGTGATTTTAAATAATTGCACAAATAATATGTCATGATAGTAAAAGTAGGAAAAACAGTCCACCAATAAAATATCTAGGGGCAAAACAAAATAGAATTAGGTTAAAAACATTCACTTACTCTCTGATTTGAAAAACCAGAAATATAATGATCACACAAAAATATTGCAAAATTAAAAAGTAATATAAAATATTAAAAAGACATGAAAAATCCAACCTACAGAAAGACACAATTTTTCACAATAAATATTTTATATTATCAGTAATATTAAAGGTTTAGAAACAGAATAAATATAAGAGAATTTGAGACCTATAAAATACAATATAAAAGAGATATAAAAGACTAAGATGAAAGTTGAAAAACAGTACAACTGGAGCAAAACTATTATAGAATTTAGAAATAAATACATACTACAATAAAACAAAGGACAATAGATACAGCATGAGAATTAATGATGTAGAGAAAAGGTCTGAGATAAACAGATAAATTAGGGAGAGGAAAAATTATGCAGTTGAGAGGGATTAGAGTATAGCAGGAATGGTGACTAAAAGGGTGATTCAACATCACAGTGACTCATGTAACCAAAGCATGGAATAAAATACAAACATATATACACACACACACACACACACGCACACATATATATGTATATATACATATATACATACATATATGTATACATACACAATATATGTATGTATAAGTATATATGCATATATGTATACATTTATGTACATATGTTTATGTTGTTATGTTATGTATATACATTTATATACATACATGTACATATATGTGTATATGTATGTATATGTATATGAGAATAAAAAGCAAACTAGAGGAAAGATTTTTACTTTTTCTTTCTCTCTTCCTTCTTTCCTTCCCTCCTCTTTCTTCCTTTCTTTTTCTCTTTCTTTCTTTTTTCTTTCTCTTCCTTCCTTCCTTCTCTCTCTCTCTCTCATTTTATTTCCCTTCCCTTCCCTCCCCTTCCCTTCTTCCCCTTACCCTTCCTTTGCCTTCCCTCTCTTCCCCTTCCCTTCCCTTCCTCCCCTCCTTCCTTCTCCCTCCCTTCCTTCCTTCCTTCTTTCCTTCCTTCCTTCCTTCCTTCCTTCTTTTCTCCCTCCCTCCCTCCCTCCCTCCCTCCCTTCCTTCCTTCCTTCCTTCCTTCCTTCCTTCCTTCCTTCCTTCCTTCCTTCTTTTCCTCCCTCTTCTCTCTCTCCTTCCTTCTTTCCTTCCCTCCCTCCTCTCTCTTTCTCCTTCCTTCTTTCCTTTCTTCCTTCCTGTGGAAAAAAATCTGTTGATAGAAACGAAATACAATATTTTGGAAGAAAAGCACATAAAAAATCGGCAATTCAAGACGTATTCAGGTGAATTTGTAGGACTTTGAAATATTGGAACAGAATACAAGCTATCAGAAAGGGAAAAAAAAAAGCATGTTGATGACATGGCTAAATAAAGCAGGTTGACCTTAGACTTGTCCACAATTACATTTAAAGTTCAGAAATAGTGGAATCCTGTCTATGTATTTTTGCAAAGTAGAAAGTATGCTTCAAGAAACTGACATTTAACCAACTTTAATTAATAAGTAAATATTCTAAAACATTTGGGTCCTCAGGTAAAATAGAATTCCTAAGAATTTATGTTTTATAAAGTAGAAGTATTAATAAAGATATAAAATGTACATTGATTGTTTTATACATAACGAAAAGCATGTTTCAGGATATTGCATAATGGAGTTTGTATGTTTGTTTTGTTCCCAACAAATGAGTTTCAAATGCGTAATTTGCTTTTTCTTCAATAAATTCCAGTCAGCACTGCTTTCAGCATTCTATAGAAGCAGAGATTTCCAAATACTCCTGGCTAATAAACAATTAAAGCTAATTTTAATAAATGGGTGGGCAAAGAGGAATTTACCTGTAACTGATAGACAAGCACCGATGGTAAGGCTTGGAACCTGTTTCAAATTGGATAGTGTTTGATCTATTTTATAATTATAGTCCTTAGACAGATAAAACAGTCCCCAGATATCACATACTTCTATTAATATTTGAGATATATTTATTGGTAACATCACAACCTGACTATCTCATTTATAAGAGAGATACTTGTCTTACTTTATTTCAAATTGAACATATATAAGAAAACCTTTGCATCAGAATTTTGACATGATTATTATTTCCTTTGTAGCAATATTTGAAAGAAATACAGGTATTTGGAAGAAACACATTCGTGGATTTTACTTAATATTGTTTGTTAATTTTGTATTTTTTCCAAGGAAAGAAAAGTAAGAAATTTTATTTGAATGGCAAGTTGTAAGGAATGTCCAAGCCCATAAAGAGAAATGTGTCTGACCAACTTCAGTGATACTTGTAAATTCCTAACACAGACATTTTTGAGAATTCCATTCCTAAGCATTAAATCACCTATTCAAAATCTCCACTTACATATCACAAAGATACCTCAAATTGAACATGTTAAACTGGAGTTATTATCTTCTTCTAAATCTTCTCCACATCTATTGTTACATTTTTTAAGAAATAGCACCGTCATTTACCCAGTTGCTCGAGCTTGAAACCTCTGAGTTATGCGTGATTTCTCCTACTCCATCAGCTCCAAATCTCACAGATTTGCCTATGACACTCCATCTTTATTGTCACAACCGTAGTCCAGGTACCATCATACTCAATTTATTTTGGTAAACTTCTAACATTTATTTCCTGCCCTTTCTTTGGTCCAGTCTCCACAATGCAGAGAAAATAATCTTTCTTAAAAAATCAGATAATGCCACTTCTCTACTAGGCAAAAATACTAGGCAGTGGATTCTCATGGTCCCAAGAAAAAAAGACAATGTGTTTCAGATGATTTAGAAGACTTTGTCTGAATAGAACCCACCAACCTTGCTAGCAGTAACTCATGTTACTTTATCAATGTCATCTTCATTCTAATGATGGGATTTCATAGGTCCTTATATTCTTACGATTTCTATTTTGCATTTAGCTAATGCTATTGTCTATTCAGAATGCTCTTTTATTCTGTCTTGTATCTATTTGATTTATCCTTCATATCTCAACTCAAACATTTCTTTTTCCCAGAAGGATTCACAAGGTAGACTCTGCTTTTCATTTATGGGTAGGTAAACTTGTTTTGAGTTCTTGTATACCCAAGTCTATCTGATAATATTTTGGATTGTAAAAATGTTTAAATCATATAAATTAAAAAATATCTAATCTTCATCATAGTGTATCTATGACAGCATGTAATGTGCCTATTTTTTATAACATTGAATTTCTACCTGTAGCATATTATTAAGAAATTGGTATTTGCATGATTCTACTGAATTTGCTTGCAAATATTTCAGCATTATGAAGCTTTATGCCTGATCATTATATAAAAATTGTGTGATCTCTTAATTTCTAAGTCAGGGTTTTACATAACTACTGGTATCATAATGTCATTTACACATTTCATATAATAATAAATTCCCTAAATAGCATATCTCTTGCTTATTGTATAAATTATTGACAGGTCAAACTAAGTTCTATTTGTAAAACAATGGCAATCCAATTTAAATTTAAAACAATTTACATTTAATTTGATGTTGCAAATATTTATGATAGGACTTTTTCAGAGGCAGAAATGTGCAAAGGGGGAGATAAAGAAAAGACCTATTACATATCTTTCCAACTTTCACAAATTACCACTGTTAACATTTTGCTTTACATATACCAGTCATAGATTTTGTGTATATATAAGTGTGTGTTTATATATTTGTGTTAAATACTTAAGTAGGAGGTGATATTGTATAACCTTTTAAAAAATGTTGTTGTTTGATTCATTATTGTAATGTAAGCATTTCCTTTGATGTTGGTTTGTAGTCGCTTCTAAAATACAGATTCTTATGGCTGCATAGTATAATACACAGATAAATTGTATTCAATAATTTCATTATCACTGGATACTTAGCTTATTTTTAGGTTTTAATGGAAGATGTTCATATACAAATATTCTTGTATTTTTTAAATATCTGGCTTTAAAATAAGGGCCTAAGAATTGGATACCTGGATCAAAGAATATGATATTATTTTTAAGGCAGCAATTGATTTATAAATAAACTAAATTTATTCTCATTAATTTCAAAGTTATTTTTATACAAAGTTTAAGTATTTTAAAAGAACATTAAGCACAACAGCAATATAATCCTTTATAGAATTAATATTGATAATTCTGTGATTGTATGAAAAACATTAATCATCACATTAATTACATATAAAATTTTTGCTTATAATTTTAATATCTCACCTGAAAGAGATGTAATCCTTGCAGGTGTATCTACAATGACACACATAAAGATGCAGTATTTAATTTTATTCAGTAAATTATATGTGATTATCATGGTTGTCTACTATGTATAATAGCAAGTCTGACATACGATGGCAATGCTCCAATGAGTTTTGAAATGTTTCCTATATTGCACCAATGATCTAGAGTGTACATTTAAAGTGAATCTTTTCTAAATGGATATGTTTAAAGCATGCAAATGTTTGAATTTTCAAAGGAAGCAAAATGATCTCTCTTCCAATTCTTGAAATATATACGTTGGTTTTTGCTCCAGCAACTGCAAAGTCAGGCATCTGTTACTGTTTGGTGTGGTGTTGAATTTCATGGTTTGTTAATTTTGCATTTCTGTCTACAAAGCTAATAAAAGGAAAATGGGTGAACCTTTTATATAGCAGAATTCAGATTATCCCTCGGGTAGTTTTTTCTTCATGGAAATCATTTCACATTTCTCTTTTAAGTAAGTAAAAGAAGTTCCCGCTTTTCTAAGTTATCAAAAACTATTATGGGTTACTCAAACTTTAGACGTGTTGAAAATAATCAAGTTGTGGCTTCACACCATTAATTCCCCAATATTTGCTTCAGAGATTCTTTTTACTATATTCCAGGCTGGGATAATATAAAATTTTACATAAAACACATCTTTGTACTTTTCTAGTCCATGTGAGTATTGTCATAACACCCTTTTTATTATTTGCAAAATACACGGCATAATAGTGGATGTCTGGGTAAAGATAAATTCACTTAATACTATAAACATTTGAATTATCATTTAATATACACAACATTTGCTGATAATAGGCAGAGGCCCTGCAGTGCTAGGCAGTGTAAATCCAAAGTTAAAGACCTCAGTGCTTAAAAACTGTAAGTCTAATAGAAAGAGCTCTATATAGTTTTCAAAAGTCTAGTAAACACTTGTAGGAAGTTTTATACAAGTATACTGAATGAAGAGAAAGCACAATAAACACCTAACAATGCATCTGATCTGGGCTTCACATAGTCTGGCAATTCCTGAAATTAGATACTGTATTAGAAGGGATCTAGTAAGGAGGAGAAGGTACTATTTGTATTCCCAGTATGCAAGGTTGCATACAGGGAACTAGAAGCTTACCTGCTGTAAGAGTTGAGGGAAGGGAAGATCAAGGAAGCCACAAGCTTCTATCGAAGGACTTATTCTGCTGCAACAAATCAGCTGGTTTTACTAGAGGTCTTCCACAGCAGCTGTTCTGAATACCAAGAACCTATTGAAAGCTACCCCATTACCATGGGCACCAATGGTTCTGAGGAGACCCCTGCTAGCCACCTTAGTAGCCACAGCACTAAAGCAATTGCTTCACAAGAGCTTCCCGGGAGCTGTTTGAACATCCTCTAGGTCTACAGCTGCCTCTCAAGGATAACAGTCTCCCTTTTTCGTCCACTTCTCAAATATCTCACTAGTGCCTCTTACTCGCAGGCTGTATCCAGGAATCATACAAAAAGGGGATTGAGGCACTGTAATTTCCAAAAGCAGATAGTGTTGATATTACATTTATAACTGAAATTCACACAGATAATAATGTTTTTGGATTTGGTGTTTGTTAAGATTATATATGCAATAGCATAGCTTTAATTATATTTTCTTAGCTAAGTAGTATAAATAAGGTACAGAGTTTTTTTTGTTTTTGTTTTTCTTTTTTTTTTTTTCCTCTCATTGCCCAAGCTGGAGTGCAATGGCATGACCTTGATTAATCACAACATCTGCCTCCCGGGTCCAAGTAATTCTCCTGTTTCAGCCTCCTAAGTAGCTGGGATCACAGGCATATGCCACCATGCCCAGCTAATTTTGTATTTTTAGCAGAGATGGGCTTTCTCCATGTTGCTGATGTCAGGCTGGTCTCTGACTCCTGACCTCAGGTGATCTGCCTGCCTCAGCCTCCCAAAGTGCTGGGATTGCGGGTGTGAGCCACTGTGCCTGGCCAAGATAGGACCTTAATAAATGTAAGTTAAATTAAGTGATAGAGTGGAGAAAAGCAATATTTAGAGACTGTAACTTTAATATATTTAAATAATCCCAAATAAGTTAAACAAAGGTGATTGATTTTATTATTAATAATTTCACTTGTTCTTCACAATGAAAACCACTTTTTCATGCTCTTTTGGAATCACTAAGATAGGCATAAATGATATTTCTTACAAATATATTTTGGATATGTTCATTTCTCTTCATTTTCACTGTCCTAGTCTATACTATAATTGAGTCAGCTCCATTGAGTAATGAATTAGCCTCCTAGCTGGTCTTCCTGCAACCAATTGTTTCCACCACTTCATTTCAGCATGTTCTCCACATTAAAGTTAGAGTGATATTTTCAAGTAACAAACCTGGATGATGTTCTATGGAGATATACTAACAATATTCTTAAGGAGATATACATGTAATTAGAAAAGTTCAGTTAAATATTTTTCAAAACTCTTCTGATACTGTTTTGTGAATTGTAGTCAGTTGCTTAATTTATCTGAACCTCTGACTGGTATGTCTAAAATAAAGTTACTGTCTCAAAGATAAATAATAAGGATTAAAGGGTATAAGCACTAATAAACTGTCTGATAGATATTTGTTCAATTATTATTTTATTGTTTTCAAAAATATTATATATGCTAAAATATATCTTTAAAAGTTTACAATTAACAAATACCATAAACTAAAATAACAATATGAAGATATTTTTGCTTATTATAGTTTTTTATGTTTATAGCTTTAGCAACAAACTATATATATTTAAAGTAGAAAATTTGGTAAGCTTTGGCATATGCCCCAAGAAATCATTAATAAAAGAAAAACATCAAACATCTCAATCCTTCCTCAAAGATGCAATCTTCCATATTTTCTAATTACAAGACAGTCCTTGATCTGTTTTCTGGCACTATAGATTAGTTTGCAATTTCTAAAATTGTATATAAATAAAATTAGCACAAGTCATTGAAAATGCTACCCCTTTTCATTGCATACCTTTTCCCTATTGTCAAAAGCCAACTAACCATGTTTTTTGTGGGTCTTTTTTCTGGATTCTCTATTCTGTTACATCAATCTTTGTGTCTATACTTTGCTAATACCATACTGTTTTGATTATTGTAACATTACAGTTTGTTTGATATTGATTTATGAGAGTCACTTCACTATATTTTGCTTTCTCAAAAGGTTTTAGCAAATTTAGTTCATACACTGTTCATTAGAAATTTGGAAATGGCTTGCCAATAAATAAAAAGGAAATCCTTAGATGACTTTATTGCCATTGTATTTTATCTATAGAACAAAACATATTGCATTTATCTACTTATTTTGGGAGAGCTGACTTCTTCAATATGTTTAGTCTTCAATCTATGTACAGGGTATATTCTATGTTTATTTGGGTCTTTGATTTCTTGTTTTCAGCTCACAGTTCCTGCACATATATTGTTACTTATATCTCAGCATTTAGATTTTTGACCTATTATTAATAGTATTTTTAAAATTTTTCCTTTCCACTTTTCAGTGTTCGTATATAGAAATAAGACGTATTTATACATTTTTTACATTGTATACTATGAATTTACTAAACTCATTTACTAATTCCAGGACTTTTCTTTTGCAGATCATGTAGGGTTTTCTAGGTTAGTATTGTCATCTGTAATGTGGGAAATTTTACTTCTTCCTTTCCAATATGTTTATATTTATTTTCTTTGTTTTTTATCTTAATGTGCTGCTAAAACTTCCAACAAAATGTTAAGTACAGGTTCTGAGACAGAACATCCTACCCTTCTGCCTGTTCTTAGGGGCAAAATATTTAATCTATTACTATAAAATGTAACATTGACTATAGGTATGTTTCAGATACTTTTTGTCAGAAAAAGAACATTTTATTCTATTCCATGTTTGCTGAGAAGTTTTATTTATTTATTTATTTACTTGCTTGCTTGCTTTTTTGTTTATTTATTTATTTTGAGACAGGGATCTTGCTCTGTCATCTAGGCTGGAATGCAGTGGCAAGAACAAAGCTTGCTGTGACCTTGACGTTCTGGGCTTAAGCAATCCTCCCACCTCAGCAGTATCCCATGTATCTGGGATTACAGGCATACATCACCTTGCCTGGCTAATTTAGATATAAATTATATATATGTATGTGTGTATATATATGTGTATGTGTGTGTGTACGTGTGTGTGTGTGTGTGTGTGTATATATATACCAGCTCAGGCTGGTCTCCAACTCCTGAGCTCAATAAATCCTTCCTCCTCAGCCTCCCAAAATGCTGGGATTACAGGCATAAGCTACCATACTCAGCTAAGAATTTTTAACTTGAATATATGCTGAATATTATCTGATACTTTTTGTGCATTAAATACTATGATTATAATTACATGAATATTTAAAGTCTGTTAAAATGACAATTATATTACATTTTAAAATGAATGTAGTTTTATCACAGTTTTAGATTTATGAAAACATTGTGAGTTCTCATATGCTCCAAACTTGTTTTTCTGTATTGTTAACATATCACATTAGTATGCTAAATTTGTCACAGCTAATGAATCAATACTCATACATCAAACTAATTAAAGTTTGTACTTTTCCAAATTACCTGAGTTTTTGCCTAAGGCCATTTTTGTGTTCTAGGATCCTATCCAGGATGCCACATTATATTTAATTATGTTAAACCTTAGCCTCATTTTGGCTGTAACAGTTTTTCACACTTTTCGTATTTTTGATGAACTTGGTGGTGGGAAAGAAAATGGGTAAAGTGTTTTATGGAATGCCCCACAATTGGGATTTTTCTGATGTTTTCCTCATAATTAAATGGTGTGTGGGATTTGGTAAAGAAGGCCACAGAGATAAAGTGCCACACTCAACATGTCACAAGGATACATGCTATCAATATGACTTTTCATGGTTTATATTCTCCTTGTTCCATTGACTGAAATGATATTTTTCAGATATTTTTACTCTAAAATAACTCTCCCCTTCCCCCTTTTTAATATTGTACTCAAGAAGGAAATCAAAATGCCCAGTCCACACTTAAGAGTGTAAAGTTATGACTCACCTCCTAGAGTGGAGAATATCTATATATTTTATTTAGAATTTTTCTCCTGTGTTTTGTTTGTATACTATCCTTTTAAAAAACATTTTTGCAGTCATTTTTGTATGTCAGTATGGGTTAATGGATATTTATTTTATAGCAACATATTAATGTAAGATAGTACAATCAAATACCATATTACATATATTGCTGTTCAAATTTCCCCAGATTTGTCCATTAGTATCATTCATTTGGTCCTTGTATCCCTTTGGCATAATACTATTATGGTTTTTGGGGGATGGGTGAGGGAGCAAGATTTTGCTTACTGGCATGCTGCAAAATGCTGCAGACTTACCATGTATATTCTACATCACAACCCTAAAATAAGTCATTTATCCAAGGAGCTTTGTTTTCTGTTATTGGAGAGTGGTATTAAGGACCAAGATTTAACCACTGGGTATTCTTGTTACCATTAGTTAATTTTTGAATGTTGAACTAGCCTTGAATCTCTGGTAGGATACCTATTTAAATATAATATTTTATTATATATTGTCATATTTCGTAAACTTAACTTTTTTCTGAGAATTGTTAGTCTATATTTATGATGACAATTAGTATGTGATTTTACTTTTTTTTTTTTCTGTGTCTGAATTTGGTAACATTCGCTTCATGAAAAGAGATAGGAATTTTTCCCTTCTTCCTATTTTCTGTTGAAGCTTATATAGAATTGCTGTTGTATCTACATTTAAATATTTTGTGTAATTTACCAGTAAAAAAATCTAAGAAAAATATTTTTGGGAGAAGGAAAGCATAATAAATATGAATTCAATTACATTAAATATGCATCTAGTAAAATACACCAATTTCCTCTTGAGTAGATTTTTTATGTAATTTCTGTCTTTCAAAAAGTTTGTTTACTTCATCTAAGTTATTAAATTTATAGGCATAAAGTTGGTTGTAGGATTATCTTATCATTTTAATGTATATTAAATCAGTAGTTGTATTGCTTTTACATTGCTAGTATTGGTCATTTGAATCTCTTTTTTGCTTGTGCAATCTTGCTAGAGGTTAATATCTACTTTATAAATCTACTGATAATTTAAAAAAAGAACTTACTTTTTCTCCTCTCTACCATCCCAACATCTTTTGTACTTCTCTTGAGCAAAGATTTTAAAATTTTAAATAAAAATCACATTTTTTGAGAATATTATAACACATCCCTCTTTCCTTTTAACTTTGCTTGTTTACTCTTTACTTGTTTAGTTTATTAGTTTTCTCTTTGTTTCCTAGTTCATTTTTTCAATAAGAGTTCAGTTACCATCAGCTTAAATTGATTGGTTGTAACATGTTATTTTCAAGCCTCATAGCAACCTCAAATCAAAAATCCTACAAAACAAACACAAAAAATATGAAGCAAGAAATTAAAACATACCATCAGAGAAAATAATAATCACAAAAAGGAAGACAGGAAGGAAAGAATGAAGAAAGAAAAAAATTATAAAACAACCAGAGAACAAATAATAAAATGGCAGGAGTAAAGTCCTTACTTATCAATACTAACATTAAATGTAAGTGGATTAAGCTCTCCAATCAAAAGAGAGAAAGTGGCTGAAGGGATAAAAAAATTAAGACCCAATGATGTGTTAATTTTTTAAGACCCAAACAAGAAACACACTTCACCTATAAAGAAAAGGAAACAATAAAGGTTTTCAGAGGAACCCGTCCCCAATATTTCAATATAGGTTCTTTCTATTTTTCCTAAGTGTCAGCCACTCTGAGAAATAAAGAAAAAGAGTACAAGGAGAGGCATTTTACAGCTGGACTGCCAAGGGTGACATCACATATCAGTAGGTCCGTGATGCCCACCTGAGCTGCAAAACCAGCAGGTTTTATTAAGGACTGTAAAAGGGGAGGGGGTGTATGAACAGGGAGTAGGTCACATGCTTTAAGGGGCAAAAAGCAGAGCAAAGATCACATGCTTCTGAGGAAAGAGTGCAAGGACAAAATCAGAAACTCCTGATAACAGTGTATGTTCAGCAGTGCACGTATTGTCTTGATAAATATCTTAATAGAAAACAAGGTTCGAGAGCAGAGAACCAGTCTGACCAAAATTTACCAGGGCTGGAATTTCCCAGTCCTAGTAAGCCTGAGGGTACTGCAGGGGACTAGGGTGTATTTCAGTCCTTATCTCAACCACATAAGACAGACACTCCCAGAGAGGCCGTTTATAGACCTCCCCCCAGGAATGCAATTCTTTTCCTAGGGTCTTAATAATACATCCCTTGCTAGGAAAATAATTTAGTGATATCTCTCCTACTTGCACATCCATTTATAGGCACTCTGCAAGAAGAAAAATATAGCTCTACTCTGCCCAACCCTGCAGGCAGTCAGACCTTATGGTTGTCTTCCCTGGTTCCCTAAAATCACTGTTATTCTGTTCATTTTCAAGGTGCACTGATTTCATATTGTTCAAACACACATGTTCTACAATTAAGTTGTACAATAGTGGTCCTAAGGTGACGTACATTCTCAGCTTATGAAGATGACAGTATTAAGAGATTAAAGTAAAGACAGGTATAGGAAATTATAAGACTACTATTTGGGAACTGATAAATGTCCATGAAACCTTCACAATTTATGTTCAGAGACTGCAGTAATGACAGGTGTAAGAAATTATAAAAGTATTAATTTTGGAAACTGATTAATGTCCATGAAATAGTCACAATTTATGTTCCTCTGCCATGGCTCCAGTTGGTCCTTCCATTCGGGGTCCCTGACTTCCCACAACAAAAGGTCAGAGTAGAAATAAATAAAATATAAAGACACACATTAACTGAAAATAAAGAGATGTAAAAAGACATTCCATGCATATGGGAACCAAAGACAATCAGGAGTAGCTATATGTGTATCAGATAAAATAGATTTAAAGACAAATGCTATAAAAAGAGACAAAGAGGGTCAGTATACCATGATAAAAGCAAATAATTTTTAACAATTGAAACTATATATGAACCCAACACTGGAGTACCTAGGTATATAAAGCAAATATTTTTAGAGATAAAGAAAGATATAAACCTCAATACAATAGTAGCTGGAGTCTTAAACATCCCTCTTTGAGCTGTGGACACATTATACAGACAGAAAATGGATACAGAAACATTGAACTTTACCTTCATTAAAGAACAAATGGACATAATAGATATTTATAGAACATTTCACCCAGTGGCTACACAATGCACATTCTTCCCCTAAGCACATAGATCATTTTCAGGAAAAGACTACATGTTAAGTCACAAAACAAGTCATAAAACATTCAAATAATTGAAATAATATCAAGTGCCATCTCTGATGACAATGGAATAAACTAGAAATCCATAACAAAAGAAACATCAGAAGTTATACAGACACCTGGAAATTAATCAATATGTTATTAAATGGTCAGTGGGATAATGAACAAATGAAGAAGAAAATTTTTAAATTGCTTAAAACAAATGAAAGTGGAAACACAATAATGGAAATCTGTGGGATATGGAAAAAACAGTACTAAGAGGAAAGTTTATAGTATTAAACACCTATAACAAAAAGGTAAGAAAAACTTTGAATAAACAACCGAATAATGCATCTTAAAGACCTTAAAAACCATACCCAAAATTCATAGAAGAAAAAGAAATAATAAAGGTCAGAGTAGAAATAAATAAAAATGAAACAAATAGAATCATACAAAAGATAAATAACATAAAAAGATAATTTTTTGAAAACCTTAACCAGGCTATAAAAGACAGAGAGAGAGAGAAGACCAAAATAATCAAAATAAGAGGTGAAAAAGGAATGTCAACCTACAAAGGCTGAACCATGAATCAGTCCAAATCCTGAATAGACTAATATTAATAACAAGTAATGAGATAATGAGATTTAAACCATAATAAAAAGTATCTCAACAAAGAAAAGCCTGGGATCTGATGGTTTCAATGCTGAGTTCTACCAAACACTTAAAAGTGAACTAATGTCGGTACTACTCAAACTATTCAAAAAAAAAAAAAAAAAAAGAAAGAAAGAAAGAAAGAAAAAGAAAAGGAATGAATAGTTTCAAAACCATTCTACAAGGCCAGTATTACTTTTTCTGGTTTTGGTAATACTGAAAATGCATTCCACATCTTTTGAAAATAAATTATACATTTTGTAGAATAGAACGTATTTTCAGTATTATCAAAACCAGAAAAGGAAAAAAACAAAACAAAACAAAACATAGGTGGAAATTTTTGATGAATATTGATGCAAAAATTCTCAAGAAAACACTATCAAACTGATTTCAACAACATATTAAAAAATAATTTATCATGACCAAGTGTGTTTCATCTCAGGGATGCAAGGATGGTTCAACAAACACATGTCAATTTGATACATTATATCAAGAGAATTAAGAACAAAAATCATATGATCATTTCAATTGATGCTGAACAAGCATTTGATAAAATACAGCAATCTCATGAGATAAAAAAAGAAACCTTCAAAACATGGGTACAGAAGGAATATACTTCAACACAATGAAAACAAAAATGAGAGGCCCACAACTAGTGTCACACTGAATGGGGAAAAAGTGAAAGCCTTTCCTCTGAGATCATGAATAAGACAAGGAGGCCCACATTGATCACTGTTATTCAATAGTATTCGAATTCTTAGCTAGAGCAATCAGACAAAAGAAAGAGATCATAGTCATCTAAATTGGAATGGAAGAAATAAACTTACCCTTGTTTGCAGATAATATAATCTTATATTGGAGAAAACCTAAAGACTCCAACCAAAACTATTAAAACTGATAAACAACTACAAAACAAAACTATTGATTTTGTATCAAGTAGCAGGATACAAAATCAACATGCAAAAATTAGTAGCATTTCTGTATGCAAACAATGAAAAATCTGAAATAGAGGCCGGGCACGGTGGCTCACGCCTGTAATCCCAGCACTTTGGGAGGCCGAGGCGGGTGGATCACAAGGTCAGGAGATTGAGACCATGGTGAAACCCCGTCTCTACTAAAAATAGAAAAAATTAGCCGGGCGCAGTGGCAGGTGCCTGTAGTCCCAGCTACTCGGGAGGCTGAGGCAGGAGAATGGCGTGAACCTGGGAGGCGGAGCTTGCAGTGAGCCAAGATTGTGCCACTGCACTCCAGCCTGGGCGACAGAGCAAGACTCCGTCTCAAAAAAAAAAAACAAAAAAAAAATCTGAAATAGAAATCAAGAATGTAATCCCATTTTAAACAGCTACATATAAAAAACAATATACAGGAATAAACCTAACTGAAGAAATGAAAGTTTTCTACAAAGAAAACTATAAAACATTCATGAAACAAATAGAAGTGGACACAAAAAAATAAAAATACATTCCATGTTTATGGATTAGAAAAATATATATTGTTAAAATGTCCCTAAAGAGCAATTTTATATTCAATGCAATTCCTATCAAAATACCAGTAATATTCTTCACAGAAATAGAAAAAAACATGAGGAAAACATGATGATGGCTGACTAAAATTAGCTAGTGTCTTTCTCTCTCATGAAGAGGAGATAGAGTAGCAAGTAAATTCTACCTCTACCTCTTCAACTGAATCATCCTAGAAGACACATTGCGATTCATCAAGGATTCAAGGTGACCAATGAAGAGCAGATAGGAGGGAGAAAGGGCAGCCACTCACAGGAGATTGGTGTGGAGCTAAGGGAGGCTTCCTACCACGAGGAAACAGTGAGCAAGAGGCCCTGAGGACCCACACTTCTGCCACGGACCTTTGTAATCCTGGGCATAGGAGATTTTCCCAGACCCCCTACACCCAGAGCTTCTAGACTAACATGTAAAGCTGCAAAGGGTCTGTGCAAAGCTGACTCTCAGGCCCACATGGCACCTCAAAGACTTTAGCCCTACCTCCAGCATGCAGAAGCTGCCTTACAGAGAAGAGGTCGGACTGTCCTTCATACAAGCTCCCTGCCCTCCCTGCTCTTCACCAGGCGGGCCCCACTGCTTAGACCTGCAACACAGTTGCTCAACTCCTGACTGATCGTTCTGATTGGCAATTCCTCTTCATTTCTCTGGGGTGGAGCCCCAGTGGACAAATAAAAGGCCTTCTGCCATTGCCACTACCAAAGTCCAAATTCCTGTTTCCCCCAAGCTGAGGAAGGAACAAAAAGCCTGAACACACACCAGGGCTGTGGTTTGTGGCCCGGAAGTACCAACCCCCAGGATCTGTTATCAGCACTTAAGTGAGAGATGAATCCAGACTCAGAGCACTGAGAGACAGCAGAGTTGCAAATGCTAAGAAACAGAAGAGCTGGGTGGTTAAGAACCTGTCTACCAGCCATTACACTTAAATGCCATCTACTGGATTGCAGCCCAATCTTCAACATCAAAAGTACTTTGTTATTTTATACCACCCTGTGAAACCAAGGCCAATAATTCAACCAAAAATAAAGACTCTGCAAATAACTTTGGCTCTCTCTAAGCATCCAGAAACAGAGCCCACTGACTACACAAAAACTGCATGACAGTTAAAGGAATGTCAGCTTACACAGATGAGAAAGAGCCAGCACAAGAACTCTGGTAACAATAAAAGCCAGTGTGTCTCCTTGCCTACAAATACCACACTAGGTCCCCAGCAGTGATTCATAACCATAATGCAGTTGTTCAAATGAGTGACACAGAAGTCAGAATCAGGATAACAATGAAGATCACTGGGATGCAAGAGAAAGTTGAATCTGTTCCAAGGATTCTAAAGAATCCTGTTAAATAATTCAAGCGATGGAAGACAAAATAACCATTTTAAGAAAGACTCCAACAAACCTGATAGAGCTAAAAAAAAAAAAAAAAAAAAAAAACTCACTACAAGAATTTCATAACACAATTAGAATTATTGACAGAAAACTAGATAAAGCAGAGGGAAAAAAAAAGCTCAGAACTTGAAGGTCAGTTCTTTAACTCATTCAGACAAAAATAAAGAAAAAAGTGATTTTAAAAAGGAAGAAAACCTCCCCCAAATATGAGATCATGTAAAGATACCAAACCTATGACTCATTAGTGTCCCTGAAAGATAGGAAGAGAGAGCAAACAATTTGGAAAATATATTTGATAATGCTGTCCGTGAAAATTTCACCAACCTCACTAGAGGTGTCAACATCCAAATGCAGGAAATTCAGAGAACCCTTATAAGATACCATAGAAGAAGATCATCTCCATGACAAATAGTCAACAGATTCTCCAGGCTCAATGCTAAAGAAAAAGTCTTAAGGGAAGCTAGAGAGAAGGGATGCATCTCACCTACAGAGGGAATTCCATCATGCTAACAGTGGACCTTTCAGCAGAAACCTTAGAAGTCAGAAGAGGTAGAGGGCCCATGTTCAACATCTCTAAAGAAAAGATATTCCAACCAAGAATTTTATCTCCAGCCAAACTAAGCTTCATAAGCAAAGGAGAAATAAAATCCTTTTTAGATAAGCAAATGCTAAGGAAATTTATTACCACTAGACTTGCCTTACAAGAGGTTCATAAGGGAGTGCTAAACATGGAAGAAAAAGACCATTACCAGCCACCACAATATCCTACTTAGGTACATAGACCATTAGGACTAAGAAGCAACTACACAATCACTACCCCAGTGACAGTATTAGACAGATCATCAAGGTAGAATAGTATCAAAGATATTTGGGACCTGGCTGGGCACAGTGGCTCACACTTATAATCCCAACACTTTGGGAGGCCAAGGCAAGTGGATCACTTGAGGTCAGGAGTTTAAGACTAGCCTGGCCAACATGGCAATACCCTGTCTCTACTAAAAATACAAAAATTATCTGGACGTGGTGGCACACACCTATAGTCCCAGCTGCTTGGGAGGCTGAGGTAGAAGAATTACTTGAACCTGGAGGCAGAGTTTGCAGTGAGCCAAGATTATGCCATTGCACTACAGCCTGGACAACAGAATATATCTATATGCTATTTGGGACCTAAACTCTACACTTAATCAAATAGACTTAAAATATGTATGGGCTGGGTATGGTGGTTAAAGCCTGTAGCCTCAGCACTTTGGGAGGCCACAGTGGGCAGATCACTTGAGTTCAGTAGTTCGAGACCAGCCTGGCCAACATGGTGAAACCCATCTCTACTAAAAATACAAAAAATTAGCTGGGCATGGTGGTGCATGTCTGTAATCACAGCTACTCAGGAGGCTGAAGCAGGAGAATCACTTGAACCCAGGAGGCGGAGGTTGCAGTGAGTCAAGATTGCACTACTGCTGCACTCCAGCCTGGGCAACAGATCAAGACTCAAAAAAAAAAAAAAAAAAAAAAAGAAAACCTATGGAAAACTCCACTCAACAACAACAGAATATAAGTTCTGACTATCTGCCCTTGGAATATACTCAAAAATTGGTCACGCACTTGGCTATAAAAAAATCTCAACAAGTTTAAAAAATTTGAAATCATATGAAATACACTGACAGACAACAGTGAAATAAAAATGAAAATCAGTACCAAGAAGATCTCTGAAAACCATGAAATTAAATGGAAATTAAACTCTCTGGTCCTGAATGATTTTTGGGTAAACAATGAAATCAAGGCAGAAATAAAAAAAAAATGCTTGAAACTAATGAAAATAAAGATATGACATACCATAATCTTTTGCACACAGCTAAAGTGTTGTTAAAAGGAGTTTATAACACTAAACATTCATCAAAAAGTTAGGAAAATCTCAAATTAACAACCTAAGGTCACATCCAGAGGAACTGGAAAAACAAAAGAAAACTAACCCAGCAGCTAGCAGAAGAAAATAAATGTCCAATGAAATGAAAATGAGAAAAACTAAACAGAAGATCAACAAAGCCAAAACTTTGTTATTTGAAAGAATAAATGAGATTGTTGCATTGGAGGTGGTGTTAGCTTGGGTGGGTGCTAACCAGACTAATAAAGGAAAGAGGAAAAGATGCAAATTAACACAATCACAAATGACAAAGGGACCATTACCACCACCAATACAGAAATATAAAACAAACAAAAAAAATTCACTGGGAGTTATTATGAACAATTCTATGCATACAAAGTGGAAAACATAGAAGAAATAGATAAATTCCTAACAATATACAACCTCTCAGGATGCATCAGGAAGAAACTGAAACCCCAAACAGACCATTAATGAGTTCCCAAATTGAATGAATTAAAAAAAAAAAAAACCTACCAACCTGAAAATGCCTTGGATCAGATGGATTCATAACCAAATTCTACCAGATGATCAAACAAGAGCTGATACCAATCCTATTGAAATGATTCAAAAAAATTAAGGAGGAGGGATTCCTCCCCAGCTCATTCTATGAGGCCAGCATCATTCTGATACCAAAACCTGGAGAGACAAAATTTAAAAAAAGAAATATTATTTTTAAAAAAAGACACAATAAAAAAAGAAAGCCAGTATCTCCGATGAACACAGAAGCAAAAATCCTCAACAAAATACTAGTAAAATCAATCCAAAGGAACATCACAAAACTAATCCTCATGAGTGCATATGCATTATTCCTGAGATTAAAGGTTGGTTTAACATAGGCAAACTTATAAATGTGATTCATCACATAAATATAATTAAAAGCAAAAACAAAAGGAAGATCTCAATAGAAACAGAAAGGCTTTTGATAAAATCCAATATCCCTTCATGTGAAAAACCCCTAAAGGACTAGGCACTGAAGAAACATACTACAAAATACGAAGAGCCATTTATGGTAGACCCACAGCCAATGTCATACTGAATGGGCAAAAGCTAGAAGCATTCCCCATGAGAACTAGAAACAGACAAGGATGCCCATTCTCACCACTTCTATTTAACATAGTACTAGAAGACCAAGAGGGAGCAATTAGGTAAGAGAAAGAAATGAAAAGTATCCAAATAGGAAGAGAGGAAGTGAAACCATCTTTATTTTGTAGATGATATGATTCTAAGACTTAGAAAACCATATAGTCTCTACCCAGGATCCTAGATTTGATAAACAACTTCAGCATGCTTTAGGATAAAGAATCAATGTGCAAAAATAACAGCATCTATACATCAATAATGGTGAAGCTGAGAGCCAGATCAAGAACACAACCTCATTCACAATAGACACACACACACACACACACATACACACACACACACAAAATACCTGGTAATACAGGTAACATGAGAGGTGAAAGATGTCTGAAATCAAAATTAAAAACACTGTTGAAAGAAATCAGAGATGACACAAACAAATGGAAAAACTTTCCATGCTTATGAATAGTAAGAATCAATATTATTAAAATGGCTATATTACCCAAAGACAATCACAGATTCAATGCAATTCTATCAAAAATTACCAATGATATATTCAGAGAATAAAAAAAAAAAACTATTCTAAAATTTATTTGGAACCAAAAAATAGCCCAAATAGCCAAATCAATACTAAGCAAAACCAATAAAGTCAGAGACATCACATTGCCCAGATTTAAACCATATTATAAGACTACAATAACCAAAGTAGTATGGTACTGTTACAAGAAAAGCACATAGACCAATGGAACAGGATAGAGAATTCAGAAATAAAACTATGCAACTACAACTATCTGATCTTCAACAAAGCCAAAAACAAAAATCTATGGAAAAAGAATTCCTTGTTCAATAAGTTGTGCTGGATAAATGAATGTCCATATGCAAATAATTGAAACTAGAACCCTAATTTTCACCATATACAAAAATAAAATCAACATGGAGTAAAGACTTAATTGTCAAACCTAACACGGTAAAATCCCTAGAAGAAAACCTGGGAAATACCATTCTGGATATTGGTCCTGGCAAAGACTTTGTGATGAAGACACTGAAAGCAATTGCAACAGAAAAAAAAAAAAAAAAAAAAAAAATTGAGAAATGAGACCTAATTAAATAACTTCTGCAAAGCAAAGGAAAATATCAAAAGTAAACAGACAACCCACAGAATGGGAGAAAATATTTGCAAAGTATGTATCCAACGAAGAACAAATAACCCATAATCTATAAGGAGCTTAAATTAACAAGCAAAAGATAAACATCCCCATAAAAAAGGCAAAGGACATGAACAGACACTTCTTAAGAGAAGACATACACATAGGCGCAAACGTAACAAAATGTTCACAACCTCATTAATCTTTAGGGAAATTCAAATCAAAACCACAATGAGACACCATCTCACACCAATCACAATGGCTATTATTAAAAAGCCAAAGACACAGATGCTGGTGAGGTTGTAGAGAAAATAAAACACTCATAAACTGTTGGTGGGAATGTAAATTAGTCCAATCATTGTGGAAAGCATTATGGTGATTCTTCAAAGACCTAAAAGCAGCACTACCATTGGACTCAGCAATCCCATTACTGGGTATATACCCAAAGGAATATAAATCATTCTATTATAAAGACACATGCCTGTGTATGTTCATTGCAACACTGATCACAACAGCAAAGATACTGATTCATCCTGTGAGTTGGCAATTACATTTGTGCCAACTTAATAAATGTCCACTAGTTGTTGACTAAAGAAAATATGGTACATATACACCATGGAATACTACACAGCCATAAAAAAAGAATGAAATAATATCCTTTTCAGCAACATGGGTGGAGCTGGAGGCCATTATCCTAAGTGAATTAACACAGAAACATAAAATCAAATACTGTATTTTCTCACTTATATTCAATATAAATGAACACAAAGAAAGGAACAATAGACACAAAGGCCTACTTGTGGGTGGAGGATGGGAGGAGAGTGAGGGTTTAAAAACCGTCCAGGAGTATGCAGATTACCTAAGTGACAAAAGTAACTGACACAATTTACCCATGTAACAAACCACTACATTAACCCCTTGAATCTAAAATAAAAGATTGAAAAAAACAAAAAAGAGAAATAGAAAAATAATTCTAAAATTAATATGGAATCAGAAAAGACCCAGAATAGCCAAAACCATCCTGAGCAAAAATAACAAAACTAGAGGAAGTATGTTACTTGACTTCAAATTATACTATAGAGCAATAGTAAACAAACAGCATGGTACCAGCATGAAAACAGACACAAAGACCAATGGAACAGAATAGACAAGCCAGAAATAAATTCTTAACAGTGAACTCATATAAACAGAAGTACCCAGAGACTATATTGGGAAAAATACAGTCTCTTAAATAAATACTGGGAAAACTGAATATTCCATATGCAGAAGAATGAAACTAGACCTCTTTCACCATGTACAAAAAAAAAAAAAAAAAAAAAATCAAAATTAATTAAAGACTGAAATCTAAGACCTGAAACTACAAAACTATGAGAGAAAGCATCAAGGAAACTCTGCAAGACATTGTTTTTGGCAAATATTTTTTGAGTAATATCCCAAAGCACAGGCAACCAAAGCAAAAATGGACAAATGGAATCACATCAAGGGTAAAAGCTTCTACACAGCAAAGAAAACAATCAACAAAGTGAAGAGACAACCCTCAGAAAGGAAAAAAAAGTATTTGCAAACTATTAATCTGACAAGAGATTAATAATCAGAATATGTAAGGAGTTCAAACAACTTTATATTTAAAAATCTAATAATCTAATTAATAAATAGGCAAAATATCTAAATAGACATTTCTTCAAGAATAATACAAATGGCAAACAGGTCTATTAAAAGGTACCCAACAGCACTGAGTATCAGATAAATGCAAATTGAAACTACAGTGAGATATCATCTCATCTCAGTTAAAACGGCTTTTATCCAGAAGACAGGCAATAATGAAAGCTGGTGAGGATGTGGAATAAGGGAATCCTCATACACTGTTGGTGGGAATGTAAGTAAATGCAGCCATTATGGATACCAATATAGAGGTTCCTTAAAAATTAAAAGATTGATCTGCCATATGATCATGATTCAGCATTCTCATTGCTAAGTACATAATCAAAAGAAAGGAAATCAATATATGGAAGAAATATCTGCACTTCCATGTTTATTAAAGCTCTACTCACAATAGCCAACACTTAGAATCAACCTGTATTCATCAAGAGGTGAATAGATAGAGAAAATGTAGCAATTATACACCATGGAGTACTATTTAGCCATAAAAACAAAGATTGTGTCATTTGTAACAGCATAAATAGAACTGAAGGGTGTTATGTTAAGTAAAATAAGCCAGACACAGTAAGACAAACTTCACATTTTCTCACTTATTTATGGAAGATAGAAATTAAAACAATTGAACTCATGGAGATAGAGAGTAGAAAAATGGTTACCAGAGCCTGGGAAAGATAACGTGGAGGGAAGGAAGAAATTGGGAATGGGTAAAGTGTACGAATACATAGTTAGATAGAATGAATAAGATATAGTATTTGATTGTACAACAGAGTGACTACAGTCAGCAATAATTTGTTGTACATCTTTAAATAATTGAAGGAATATAATGGAGTGTTTGTAACACAAAGAAATGATGAATTCTTTAGGTAATGGATACCCTATTGGCCCTGATGTGATTATTACATAGTGTATGTATGTATCAGAATATGTCATGTACTCCATAAATATACACACATTATATGTACCCATAAAATTTTAAAAAGAAATTAGATCACTTCTGTTGAAAGTTAACACGAATTTATGTCAGAGCTGATGACTTCTGAATTCATAGGAAAAATTACATAGCTTTGTTTCTTTATTTTTAAAATGTCATATCATGCATGAATTTAAGAAATAAATTCCATGGACCATGATAGATTATCATTTTTACACATCATTTCTTTTCAGACATCTCCTGTTATATATTACATGAGTTTGTTTAGGAATTTATTATATTTACCCATGAGATAAGTATAGATACATGTAGATATCTGATTTTGTCTTTTTGTAGTGTCTTTGTCAGATTTTAGTTTCAAGGTTATGATGGATTTATAAAATAGCTGGCAATTATTTAATTTTCTTTTATTATCTGGGAAGTTGGGTGTAAGATTGGTGTTATTTCTTTTTTAAATGACTGAAATAATTCAATGGTGAATTTACTTTGCTAGTGATTTTGATTATGAATAAATTTTAATAATGGATTAAATTATCTTAATTTTATAATTGCATATTTTCATTATTTCTGTAAGTTTTATAACATTGTATTTTGAAGCTTTTTTTTATTTTAACTTTATTGAAAAATGTATTATAAAAATAGGTTTATAATATTTATAATATTATTAATTTTGTATATTTGTAGGCTGTGTTGTGGCTTTTATATTGAAAGTAAGAATTATTTTAACAATTTATTTGATTTTAGAGTAATCTATCAAGGAATTTATCATTTTTTAAATGTATTCAAGAAACAACTCATGCCTTTGTTGACATTCTATATTTAAATATTTAATTGATTCACTATTTTATATTTATATTTTTTATTTTACTGTTTTTATATTATTACTTCTTCTTCTGTTTTCTGTACAATTTTACTACCCAATCAAAATTACTAGAAGATTTGGAGCTTACCTTTCTTTGCATATATATTTAAGCCTGTATTTTCTTTTTCTTTTTTCTTTTTTTTTTTCTTTTTTTTTTTTTTTGAGATGGAGCCTCATTCTGTGACCAGGCTGGAGTGCAGTGGTGCAATCTCAGCTCACTGCAACTTCTGCCTCCCAAGTTCAAGCGATTCTCCTGCCTCAGCCTCCCGAGTAGCTGGAACTACAGGTGTGTACCACCATGCCCAGTTAATTTTTGTGTTTTTAGTAGAGACAGGGTTTCACCATTTTGGTCAGGATGGTCTTGATTTCTTGACCTTGTGATCCACCCACCTCGCCTCCCAGTGCTGGGATTACAGACGTGAGCCACCACGCCTGGCCTTAAGCCTGTATTTTAATAAATAAATAAATAAATGATATAAAAGCCCAGAAAGGTGGTATGCTTTCTGAACACAGTCATATGTATCTATGCATCTAGCTGTAAATCTGTTTAATTATACAGTAATTATATTGAAGTGCATTAAAGTTAATTGGAGTACAGGCATTATTTTTTAGATAAAAATGTATGACAAGTCTACCAAGTTTCTTAAAGAGAATTGATTTTCTCTTTATTTTCCTTATATTTCATATTATCCTTATGTTTCAAGGTTAATAATACTTGACCTCCATGTTATTCTAACCTCTGAGAACATGACCCAGGAATTACACAATAAATTTTATATTTTGGGAAGCTCATATGTCTGAACCATTTCAATGTAATATGATATATTAAAGCTCTCTGATCATATATAAAAATAACTATGCCATCTGTAACTTAATATTTCTCTATACTAATGCTAAAATATAAAAGTGGTAGTATTTTGGACCATTTTAAAAAATAAACTCTAGATGTTGTAATGGGTTAAGATGATCATCAGTTTCAGATTTTTCACTATAATTGTACCTGTGATTCTTCCCTTTTAAAATTGGCTGAATACTTCAGAACACTTCCACAGGCAGCATCCCTGATGATTACCAGATTGTTTTACAGAGGACAAAAGTAAATGTGACTTAGGAGGAAGTAAGCATTTTATTAAAAATACAGTTGGTATGAAAGAGGTGTATAGTAAGACACTATTGACAAAAATAATATGCCTGTGAACAATTGTACAGAATCTATCTTCACAGTGTCAAACCATTTTAGATTCTAGATAGTCAACTTGACTATCTAGATATATAGCCTAAAGAGTACAGTTGACTGGAAGGATATATATCATTCCAATATATATAGATCTAGATCTATGTGTATATCTAGGTATATATGCTTCTAATATATAGAGATAAAGATATAGTCAACTAGACTAACTAAACTATATATCTTGATAAAGGAAATACCTTCTTCCAATATTCCTTTACTTAAAACTATGATAAAACTATGAATTTTCAAATCTACTTTTATATGTTGTCCTTTCTACCAAGAAAAGATTTATTTACATAAAGCATTTTAGTCGATTTTAGAAACCAGTATTTTTGTTACAATTTTACATTATTATTACAATTATATTATAATGATTTAGATCCATCCCATTAATAATTTATAAAATGATACTTCTTATAGGTTACAATGTGACGTATGTTCCACCACCCCCAAATTTTACATTCTGTGGTAGTTGTTAAAAAGCAGCAACGGTATCCATATTTACATCTAACAAGGAGAAGGCATGTGAAAGTGCATGCATATATAACATGTACTTAGATTTATATATAAAAATTTTAATTAGTGATTAGTTTTCCAGTGGATATTCTTTCTAAATTGCATTTTTGTTTTTATCTTCATCACAAGTCAAAGTATGTTTGAAAATATTTTTGTTTCCAGGCAAAACAAAATTGGCAAGATTTATGTTGTTTTTGTCCTTGTTTGTGATGTCATGCCATCATTCCATCAAAATCTCTGATTTCTATCAAGATGCAAAAGTGAGTGAACCAATGTAGGGACGCTTATTAATACAGATACATTAAAAGGACTAGATGCATCCCTAGCAAATGGTTTCTTGTGTTACTAATAGAGCATTAGGACACAAACCTTCAAATCACTAGATCATGTTGATCGTCTCAAATGACTTGCAATGTCTTTCCACATAAACACACTATACAGTATATAATTCTGTATGTTGTACTATATGCTATTGTAAATAGTGCAATTAAATTGCAACATAGACAAATCAAACTATTCGATTTCAAGAAATTATTACACAGTTTTCACAATCAAAACAGTATGATATTGGCAAAAGAATGAACAAATATATCAATGAGTAAAAGTAGAGCATCCAGAGTTGGACTCCCACAGACAACTAATTTTACACAGAGTGCCAAAGTATTTCAGTAAAGAACAGGTATTCCCCATGAAGAAGCAGGCTTTATTCCTGAGATACAAGGTTTGTTCAGCATATGCAAATCAATAAATGTGATTTGCCAGCTTAACAGAATTTAAAAAAAAGATCATCTCAATAGATGCAGAAAAAGCTTTCAATAAAATCTAACATTATTTCATGATAAACACTCTCAATAGACTAGGCATTGAAGGAATATACTTCAAAATAATAACAGCTATCCATGGCAAACCCACAGCCAATTAGAGGTGAAGCCAGCTGGGCTTCTGGGTCGAGTGGGGACTTGGAGAACTTTTCTGTCCAGCTAGAAGATTGTAAATGCACCTATCAGTGCTCTGTGTCTAGCTAAAAACACACCAATCAGCACTCTGTAAAAATGTACCAATCAATGCTCTGTGTCTAGCTAAAGGTTTGTAAACACACCAATCGGCACTCTGTAAAATGGAACGATCAGCAGAATGTGGATGGGGCCAAATAAGGGAATAAAACCTGGCCACCCTGAGCCAGCAGCAGCAACCTGCTCAGAACCCTTTCCATGCTGTGGAAGCTTTGTTCTTTCGCTCTTCACAATAAATCTTGCTGCTGTTCACTCTTGGGGTCTGCACTACCTTTATGAGCTGTAACACTTACTGCAAGGGTCTGCAGCTTCACTCCTGAAGTCAGGGAGACAACAAACCCACTGAGAGGAGCAAACAACTCCAGACACATCTCCTTTAAGAGCTATAACACTCACTGCCAAAGTCTGCAGCTTCACTCCTGAAGTCAGCGAGACCACGAACCCACTGGAAGGAAGAAACTCCAGACATATCTGAACATCTGAAGGAACAAACTCTGGACACACCATCTTTAAGAGTTGTAACACTCACCATGAGGGTCTGCGGCTTCATTCTTGATGTCAGTGAGACTAAGAATCCACCGGAAGGAAACAATTCTGGACACATTTTGGTGACCCAGAAGGGACTATTGCCTATCACCAAGCAGTTTTGTCTTTCAGATGGAACTATCACTTATCACCAAGCGGTGAGTACCATCAGACCCCTTTCGCTTGCTATTCTACCTTATTTTTCCTTAGAATTTGGGGGCTAAATACTGGGCACCTGTTGGCCAGTTAAAAATGACTAGTGCAGTCACCGAACTAAAGACATGTGTGTCAGGCTTTCTGGGAAAGGGCTCTCTACCCCTGACTCTTCGGAGCTGGGAGCATTGGTTTGCCTGGAACCAGCTTCCACTTTTCTTGCACTTCTGGACTGAGCTGAGGGTCAACAGAGAGGAAAGCCATTCAGCTCCAGGGTCCCGACAACAAGTTGGTTGACTCTGTAGCCATGAGCAGAACTCTTAAAGTCATGTCGCTCAAGCGAGACTCACCTATCTATCCTATCTATCCTGACACTTGCCTGCTGGGTCCTAGTGCCTGTCAGATGAACTTCCTTTTGCCTCTTTTCTCTGACGCTAGTCCTGCTTCTAAAAACCACTCCCTGTCTCTGGTGCTCTTCTAGTTTCTCCTATAAGAATGATTTCTAGTATAAACTTCACGACTCTGTTACCTTCTGTAGGCACCCAGGTTCACCAATCAGAAAGACATAATTTTTGCCCAAAGCCCCATCGTAGGGGAAACTATCTGGAATTTTAGGATCCCTCCTCAGATAAGCAGGGCTAACAAAAGCTATTCCTGAAGGTAGGATACGGGGAGCCTCAGAAATTATATCCTTCCTATTCATATATGTGAGGACAAAAGGAATCACTCTTCCAACTCTGGAGATCCCTTCCCTCCCTCAGGGTATGGCCCTCCATTTCATTTTGGGGGCATGACATCTTTATAGGACAGTGGTAAGGTCCCACTACTAACAGGAGAACACTTAGGACTCTAAGAGGTTTTTGAGAATGCGTTGGTAAGGGCCATTAAATCTGCCTTCCTTGGTCCTCCTTGTGGTCTAGGAGGAAAACTAGTGTTTCTACTGCTGTGTTGGTGAATGCAGCTATTCCGATCAGCAGGGTCCAGGGACTTTTGCAGGTTCTTGGGCAAGAGGTGTTCCTGCTGCTGTGTCAGTGAGTACAACTATTCCAATCAGCAGGGGCCAGGGACCATTGTGGGTTCTTGGGCAGTAGGGGAAACAAACAAACCAAAATCGCAGGTGGTATTGTCTTTCAGATGGGAAACACTCAGGCATCCTCAGGCTCACCTTTGAAATGCATCCTAAGCCATTGGGACCAATTTGACCTGCAAACCCTGAAAAGGAAGTGGCTCATTTTTTTCTGCACTACAGCTTGGTCCCAATATTCTCTCTCTGATGGGGAAAAATGGCCACCTGAGGGAAGTATAAATTACAATACTATCCTGTAACTTGACCTTTTCTGTAAGAGGGAAGGCAAATGGAGTGAAGTACCTTATGTCTAAGCTTTCTTTTCATTGAGGGTGAATCCACAACTATGCAAAGCTTGCAATTTACATCCCACAGGAGGACCTTTCAGTTTACCCCCATATTCTAGCCTCCCTATAGCTCCCCTTCCTATTAATGATAAGCCTCCTCTAATCTCCCCCACCCAGAAGGAAACAAGCAAAGAAATTTCCAAGGGACCACAAAAACCCTTGGACTATCGGTTATGTCCCCTTCAATCTGTAGGGGGAGGGGAATTTGCCCAAACCCGGGTACATGCCCCCTTCTCCCTCTCTGATGTAAAGCAGATCAAGGTAGACCTGGGGAAGTTTTCAGATGATCCTGACAGGTATATAGATGTTCTACAGGGTCTAGGGCAAATATTTGATCTCTCTTAGAGAGTTGTCATGCAATTGTGAGATCAAACCCTGGCCTTTAATGAAAAGAATGTGACTTTAGCTACAACCTGAGAGTTTGGAGATACCTGATATCTTAGTCAAGTAAATGATAGAGTGACAGCCAAAGAAAGAAGACAAATTCCCTACCAGCCAGCAAGCCATCTCCAGTATGGATCCCCACTGGGACCTCGACTCAGATCATGGGGACTGGAGTCATAAACATCTGTTGACCTGTGTTCTAGAAGGACTAAGGAGAATTAAGAAAAAGTCCATGAATCATTCAATAATGTCCACCATAACTCAGGGAAAGGAAGAAAATCCTTCTGCGACTCACTAGAGGTTCAATTGATCCTAAAAAATAAGCTTATTACCCAATCAGCCACAGATACCAGGAGAAAGCTCCAAAAGCAAGTCCCGAGTCCTGAACAAAATCTGGAGGCATTATTAAACCTGGCAACCTTGGTGTTCTATAATAAGGACCAAGAGGAACAGGCCCAAAAGGAAAGGAGAGATCAGAGAAAGGCCACAGCCTTAGCCACGGCCCTCAGATAAGCAAACCTCGGTGGTTCAGAGAGGACAGAAAATGGAGCAGGTCAATCACCCAGTAGGGCTTGTTACCAGTGTGGTTTGTAAGGACACTTTAACAAGCTGCCCCCTTGCCCATGTCCACCATGCTGAGGAAATCACTGGAAAGTGCACTGCCCCAGAGGACAAAGGTTCTCTGGGACAGAAGCCCCCAACCAGATGATCTAACAACAGGACTGAGGGCGCCTGGGGCAAGTGCCAGCTCACATCATCAGCCTCACTGAGGCCTGGGTATGTTTAACCATTGAGGGCCAGGAAATTGACTTCTTCCTGGACACTGGTGTGGCTTTCTCAGTGTTAATCTCCTATCCCAGACAGCTGTCCTCAAGGTCCATTACCATCCGAGGAATCCTGGGACAGCCTGTAACCAGGTATTTCTCCCACCTCCTCAGTTGTAATTGGGAGACTTTGCTACAGATAGTAAGTATGCTCATCTAATCCTACATGCCCATGCTGCCAGCAGAAATGAAAAAGAGAGAGAGAAAGAGACAGAGACAGAAAATTAAAGACAGAAGGAAAGAGAGGAAGAGACAGAGACAAAGAGGGAGTCAGAGAGACAAAGAAGAAGTCAAAGAGAAAGAAAGAGAGATGGAAGTAGTAAAGAAAAAACAGTGTACCCTATTCCTTTAAAAGCCAGGGGTAAATTTAAAACCTATAATTGATAATTGAAGGTCTTCTCCATGACCCTATAACACTCCAATACCACCTTGTTGTCAGTGTAAACAAGGGCATAACCTGAAAGCACTGAGGCCACTGAGAACCCATAGCCTTCCTATTAAAAATCCTTATCCCAGGAGGTTTCCTAACAGGGTATCTAAATCTTAATTGCCATACAAAGGTCCAACCAGACCAAGGAGAAACTCCCTTCAGGACAGGACATAGATGTTTTCTCCCAAGTGATTAAGGGAAAAAGACACAATGGGTATTCAGTAAGTGATAAGGAAATGCTTGTAGAAGCAGAGTTAGGAAAATTGCCTAATAATTGGTCTGCTCAAATGTGTGAGCTATTTGCACTCAGTCAAACCTTAAAGTACTTACAGAATCAGGAAGGAGCCATCTATACCAATTCTAAGTTACTATGGACTGAAAGAGGTCTTATTAATAGCAAAGAACAATTGAAATCTCAAACTTACAAGGTTTTCAATAACAGTAGTTTGCTACCAAAACCACCGAGGCCTAGACCTCCTCACTGCTGAGCAACGTGGACTCTGCACCTTCTTAGGAGAAGAGTGTTGCTTTTACACTAACCAGTCAGGGATAGTACGAGATGCTGCCCGACATTTACAGGAAAAGGCTTCTGAAATCAGACAATGCCTTTCAAACCCTCTGGAGTTGGGCAACATGACTTCTCCCCTTTCTAGGTCCCTCAGCAGCCATCTTGCTGTTACTGTCCTTCGGGCCCTGGATTTTTAACCTTCTTGTCAAATTTGTTTCCTCTAGGATTGAGGCCATCAAGCTACAGATGATCTTACAAATAGAACCCCACATAAGTTCAATTAACAACTTCTACCGAGGACCACTGGACCCACCTGCTGGCCCTTTGACTGGTCTAAAGAGTTCCCCTCTGGAGGACACTACAACTATAGGGCTCCTTCTTTGCCCCTATCCAGCAGGAAGTGGCTAGAGCAGTCATTGTCCAATTCCCAAAAGCAGGTGGGTGTCCTGTTTAGAGGGGAGATTGAGAGGTGAAGCAAGCTGGACTTCTGGGTTGAGTAGGGACTTGGAGAACTTTTCTGTTTAGCTAGAGGATTGTAAATGCACCAATCAGCACTCTGTGCCTAGCTAAAGGTTTGTAAATGCACTAATCAGCACTCTGTAAAATGGACCAATCAGCACTTTGTAAAATGGACCAATCAGCACTTTGTAAAATGGACCAATCAGCTCTCTGTAAAATTGACCAATCAGCAGGATGTGGGCAGGGCCAAATAAGGGAATAAAAGCTGGCCACCCTGAGCCAGCAGCAGCAACCATCTCGGGTCTCCTTCCAGGCTGTGGAAGCTTTGTTCTTTTGCTCTTCACAATAAATCTTGCTGCTGCCCACTCTTGGGGTCTGCACTATCTTTATGAGCTGTAACACTCACCATGAGGGTCTGCAGCTTCACTCCTGAAGTCAGTGAGACCACAAACCCACCAAGAGGAACAAATAACTCTGGAGGCGCCACCTTTAAGAGCTGTAACACTCACTACGAAGGTCTGCGGCTTCACTCCTGAAGTCATTGAGACCACGAACCCACTGGAAGGAAGAAATTGTGGACACATTTGAATATCTGAAAGAACGAACTCCGGACACACCATCTTTAAGAGCTGTAACACTCACTGCGAAGGTCTGCGGTTTCATTCCTGAAGTCAGCGAGACCATGAACCCCCTGGAAGGAAGAAACTCTGGACACATCTGAACATCTGAAGGAACAAATTCGAGACACACCATCTTTAAGAACTCTAACACTCACCACAAGGGTCCGTGGCTTCATTCTTGAAGTCAGCGAGACCAAGAACACACCAGAAGGAACCAACTCTGGACACACCAACATTATATTGAACAGGCAAAAGCTGGAAGCATTTTACTTAAGAAAAGGAACAAGACAAGCATGCCAATCTCACCATTCCTATTCAACACAGTACTCAAAGTCCTCACCAGAGCAACCAGGCAAGTGGAAGACATAAAAGGTACCCAAATAGAAGAAGAAGCCAAATTATCTCTCTTCACTGATGATATAGTTCTGTATATAGGAAACCCTGAAGACTACATCAAAAGGCTCCTAGAACTTCAGGAAATTTCAAGACACAAAATCAAAGTACAAAAATCAGTAGCATTTCTATACTCAAATGACGTTCAAGGTAAGAGCCAAATCAAGAATGCAATCCCACTTACGATAGCCACACAAAAACAATACCTAGGAATAGAGCTATGCAAGGAGGCAAGATCTTTGCAAGTAGAACTACAATGCACTGCTGAAAGAAATCATAGATAATGCAAACAAATAGAAAAACTTTCCACGCTCAAAGACTGGAAAAATAAATATCATTAAAATGACCATACCATACAAAGAAATTTACAGATTTGATGCTATTCCTAACAAACTACAAACATCTTTTTTCACAGAATTAGAAAAAGAAAGCTATTATAAAATTTATCTGAAACAAAAAAAAGAGCCCAAGTTGCCAAAGCCATCCTAATAAAGAAGAACAAAGCTGGAAGAATCACACTACCCAACTTCAAGTTATACTGTTAAGCTATAGCAACCAAAACGGCTTGCTACTGGTACAGAAAAAGACACCTAGACAAATGGAACAGAGTAAAAAACAGAAATAAAGCACCATGTCTGCAACCATTTAATCGTCCACAAAATTAACAAAAATAAGCAATGGGAAAAGGACAATTTATTCCATAAATAGTGCCAGGATAATTGATTTAGCCACATGGAAGAGAATAAAACTGGACGCTTACCTTTCACTACATACAAAAATTAATTCAAAATTGATTAAAGATTTAAGTATAAGACCTCAAACTACAAAAATTCTAGAAGAAAACCTAAGAAATACCATTTAAACATTAGCCTTGGCAAAGAATTCCTAAGTTCTCAAAAAGCAATTACAACACAAAAAATTGACAACTGGGACCTAATTAAAGTAAATATTTTCTGCACAGCAAAAGAAACTATAAACAGAATAGACAACCTACATAATGGGATAAAATATTTACAAAGTATTCATCTAACAAAGGTCTAATGTCCAGAATCTATAGGGAACTTAAATCAACAAGCAAAAAACTCTATTAAAAAGTAAGCAAAAGTCGTGAGGAGACACTTCTCAAAAAAAGATATATAAGCATTCTACAAATGAAAAAGTGCTCAACATCATTGATCATTAGTGAAATGCACATTAAAACCACAATGAGATACCATCTCACATTGGTTAGCATGGTTATTACTACAAATTTAAAAAATAACGATGCTGAAGAGGATGTGAAACCACATTCTATTGATTATTTATCAGATTTAGAAAGGTTACTAATATAAGGAACTATATAATATGAGAAATGCAGTTTTTATGACTAGTTATAGGATAGATATTTGACGATAAATTGATGACATAAAATAGCTACTTTATTGCCAGTTTTATTCAGGACAAAATATTATAAGCAAAATAGCAAACACTAAAATGAAAGCTGAGGTTTTGAGAGAAACTTTAAAGATTACCTTAAGAGATGATCTGACAAATTATGGCAACTACGATAAAACATATTTGTAGAATACCTCAAAGACTTCCTGTGATGCCATATCATTTCTCAGTCAGTTATTTCTGTTGCTCACATCCCTTTCAACAGAATCTCAACTTCTTTCCATTTCTATTTCTATGAAATAGTATCATGGACAAATGCAGAGTTTCTTTTGCTGTTATTTTATTGCAGCTACTTGGAACCTACGATAAAAAGGTTAAATATGTGTACACTGAATTGCTCCTAAATAATACTATAATCTTATACTAGCAATTTTTAAGGAAACAATATGTGTGGATGATAATGTGCTTAATTATGTAAATATTAATAAGATTCACATTATATTTATACATTGCTATTTTCAGACATTTTTGGTATATGTCCAAAATCTTTTACATAAAGATAAAGTTAATATCTCTGACTTGTCTCCTAGCAGCTCTCCAAAAGTTTTGCATGCAATAATGTAGCATTCTCTAGTAATAGTACTGTAATTCTTACATATAATATAAAACTTACTTGTTTTAAAATAATGCTCAGACACACACACAAACTCACATGCTCACTTATACATACCCAAAGTCACCAAACATAAAATCAGGTTATTTTAATTGACGTATTCAGGTAAGAACATCTCAGAGGTGAAAAATAACAATTTTGTTTGTTAAAATGCTTTTCACTATTCTCATCTTTTATTTTTAATGTAAATTAACAGTAATAAACTTCTTAAAATTACTTTTTTTAGGCTATTATTTCTAAAGAAGGGAAGAAGTTGTTGGATTTCCTTTGATCTATACCTTGAGCCACAAAGAAAGATTCCAAAGAGCCATAAAAGTGTTTACCTGACTAGTAAGAGATTTCAGCTAGAAATGTTTAATATTTCCAGCTCTTTATCTCTAATTTCCAACTCTACGTAATTTCTGCTTTTAACATGAAAGAAAAATCATTCCCTGAAAGGCAAGGCAGGAGAATGGCGTAAACCCGGGAGGCGGAGCTTGCAGTGAGCTGAGATCCGGCCACTGCACTCCAGCCTGGGTGACAGAGCGAGACTCCGTCTCAAAAAAAAAAAAAAAAAAAGAAAAGAAATATAAAACCAGTCATAAAAATAATAATACTAACTAAAGCAGCATTAAATGTCAAAAATCAAGAAATCACACGTGAAATGCAAAATGGAATTGCCACAAAAGGGAAAAATTATTATATATGAGAAAGTTAACTGTTGATTAAGCATAGTTAATCCATATGAAAAACTGATATAATTATTTAAAGTCATTTTCCAGTCAAATAATCTACTGATTGTAATAACCATATTAGTGTGTGTACATTTTTACTGCTAAGAAGCTCCATCTTATTCCAGTGAGGAAAGTAAGAAATTACAAGCTGACAAAAACATGAAGATTCTTATGATGAAACACATAGACCAAGCACATGCACAAAAACTCACAATTTTAACAATAGAATTTTCTGTTTCCAGTTAAGCATTACCAATCATTCATCTGAAGGTGACTTTCCCAAATTATCAACTATATTTTTAAACTTTGCAATCTTTTAATACTGCATTTTATGAATATTTACAGATTCTTCTCCAAGTTAGGGTTTATCTCAGAGAAACATATTTTGCCCTCTAGACAAAAAATAAAATGAAATGAAATTCACACAGCATTAAGCAGAGTATTTTAGAATAAAAAATATTATAGATTTCTAGAAACTATTGCAGGTACCATTTACTCATAGGTATTCTTCTCTTTTTTTTTTTTTTTTTTTTTTTTTTTTAAGTTAACTTTATCTGAAAAGTCAATGAATCACTCCCTTCTCTAATATACTTCCCCTTCTTTTGCCCTTGATCTTTTTGATCCAGAATTGGCAGATGTGGGGCCCTGAGGCAAAGCCATTGACAGAGAATCCTACAGAGCTTAAGATGCATACATTCTATTTTTGGAATGTGACACTCACCAATGAGGACATTTACTTTGGCAATTGAGACCTGCATACATTTAGTTCAACCTGGCATAATATGGGAGAGATTTCCTATTCATTTTTCAGAGAGGCGTGATTCCCCATCTGTCTTGTCCAGTTTCCTGGTTGGGTTTTCTTGGTTTACTGGCAGCATTCAGTGCCTGCTGTTGCCACTTTCTAGAAGCCACCAGTGCTTTGTTTCTTTTATATGTCTAGAATGGCATCTGTTACAAGATGTTTTTCATTCATTTTTAATTGTATTTTCTTATAGAGGTATGATTAGGTTTCAAATAGGATGCCTAACACCCTAACAGCGATATATTCTTTGCCTTTGCATACACAAAACAGACTATCCTTTTAGAGATCTCTTTCATTACTTCCCTCGGAGTCTCCATAAATGCCTATATTGTTTTTGTAATGAGGGAAGTAAATCCTTTATTTTTTTTTCTGGTCATTGTCTTTTTATTTTTTAGCTTCTTAGTTCTGTCATGTTTTAATTCTTCAAATAATTGGGCCTTAACCAAGGCTAATCCATTTAGAAGTCTAAGTCCACTTCACTTTGGTTCTCTGGCTCTCTATGTTCTGATACTTCCTCTGGGAAAAATTCCTTTCAATCATGTATAAGATTTCTTCCTATTACTAAGTTATATATAAATATAGATATATAATGATTATATATTATGATTTTATATATATATAATCATATGCTTTTCAAGGTTCAGTAGAGTCCCTCAAATTTCTTCTCAAAGAAACAAATATTTGAAGTTTTTTTTCAATATTCCTGTGTTAATAACTGCTCAATCAGTATCAATTAAACACCATCTTTGCCCAGTGCAGCCACACAGAATAGCTTAAGCTTGGATCACAGCATGCATCTCTGAAGATCAGGTGACAAGTAAGCCTTCAAATATTGCCAAGTCCCAAGATACCTTCATTTCTACATACCTTTGGCCAACTTACTTCAAAAACCTAAAGGACTGTACCTAGACTCTGAAGCTCCCTAATATAAAATTCAAAAAGTTTACTTAAAGGCCAGGCCTGATGGCTCAGGCGTGTAATCCCAGCACTTTGGGAGGCCGAAGTGGGTGGATCACCTGAGGTCAGGAGTTCGAGACCAGCCTGGCCAACATGGTGAAAACCCATCTCTACTAAAAATACAAAAATTAGCTGGGCATGGTGGTGTGCACCTGTAATCTCAGCTACTCCGAAGGCTGAAGCAGGAGAATTGCTTGAACCCAGGCTGCAGAGGTTGCAGTGAGCCGAGGTCATGCCACTGTGCTCCATCCTGGGAGAGAGAGCCAGAGGCCATCTCAAAAAAAAAAAAAAAAAAAATTTACTTACTTACTCTTCTTCAATTTATCAGCATGACAGAGACTCCGATCCATCCCATCTAGGATATAACCTGTCAGGGACATTAGTGCAAGAACTAAAAGCTTGCTTGTAGAATCATGTTATATATATACACATACATATATGTGTGTGTATATATATGTACACTTATATAGATATATATTTTCTCCTTTAACTATCTCTCCAAATGGTAATCAGGAGCTCATGTTCTCTCCTTCTGTACTTTTTTGTTAGGAGGTTATGGCAAGTCACGGGATAGATACACAACTAGCTAAGGTTTAGACCACGATGCAGGTACTCAAAGTTAAGAAATATCTGCTTGGCCAGATTTCTCTAATCTTACATACAATATTTTTATACATTATATACTGTAAACCCAACATTCTGGAAAAACTTTGAGCGTGTTCAATTTCAGATGGTAAAGGTTGGCATAGCAACTTTATGATCCATTCCCATACTATTATATTTTGTTTTACCTCAAGATAGAGATGATCCTTGTTTATTGACTCTTAGACATTTATACAACAAATATTGATATTCATTGATATCAATGAGTATGAGTTGATATCAATTGTTGATATCAATTATATCAAGATAATGAGTAAGCTCATTCCAAGTGTAAGGCACTGTAAGTGATATTAATTTACATGTGATATGGAATCAATATTCAAGGAGCACGCAGACTAATAAGGTAAATCAGAATGTTACATAATTGTAATAGAAGGTAAAATAATAAAGAATTGCAAATATAGTACTGTGGGATTTCAAGTGAGGAAGAATTCCTTCTAGTGTCACTAATATCAATACAATCTCCCTTGTTGGGCTCTTAGAAATCACGAATCTGTCTACTAGTTGGCTAATTACAATATTCAGTGTGATTTTGCTTTCCAGAATTAAAAAAAAAAAAAAAAAAAAAAAGTTACTGAGTTCTAAAAGCAATGGAAATTTTATACAAACTTTACCTAAAATGCTTTAGCTGTCTCCTCAAATAATGAGACCACATTTCTAGATAAGAACATATGAATGGAGTAATTGTAAGGTTTACCCTAATGATGTGTTTGTATGTGTGAGTCTGTGTGCATATGTAGTTTTTTTCATTGTTTTGTTTCCTTTTTTGAGAAGATAAGGGGATCAAGATAGTTCACTGGCAAAAATATAAGAATGTATATAGAAAGTCACAAATTAAGAAAACAAACAATGATACCACTATTGTTGCATGACATGTAAATTAAACTTCTGCCTGGAATGACACTCGAGTTTTTCTCCTTTTAACAATTTCAAAGGCCATTACATGTTTCTTCCACTTATTGTTTTCTTGGTAGCCACTAAGTGAGATGGTTGCAGACAGATGCTATCATTCTTATTGTAGAAAATACGGTGTGGTGTGGGGTGTTATACTAAAACTCTGATCACTTTCTTTTTCTCTACTGGTTAGGAGTTAGTCACATAACATGGATCCATGTGGAGCACACTTACCTTTCATCTAGATTTCCTTATGCTCCTTTGCAAGAATGAAGAAGGGGACAAATGCCAACCACATATATGGGTTTCACAAGTGCTGTCACTTTTTTCAGTTTATAGAGAAACGTTAGGCAATAGTCAATGTCAAAGAAATGAATGCATTGACATTATTCCTACATATAGCCTGTTCAACTGGTAGAGAAGAGATGATGGCTGACAAGTACATAGAAATTTTTCTTGGAATTGAAGATATTCTAAGGCCTCTAAAGCATTCATGAGATAGATGAGGCCCAAATCCAATGGTATGCGAAAATGCTTCCCTTATGTAAGAGAACCCAAGTCATCAGTACAATAAGACAAAGAAGGCTTTTTCTTTACCAAAGAAGATAAAAGGTGATCAAAGATGGTGATATTAATTAAAAACATGTTGAAGTTTAGTCCATAGATATTAGAATTCGATATCTAAAAGCCAGTACCTGGTTTTTAGAAATTGCTCAGAAAACAAAACCACAGGCACAAGAAGGCGGAAGGGGCCTCATACAGTAAGATTAGGCAATACAAGATGAATTTATGATAAACGTGGTGAATTAGTGGGATATGTCTGTCTCAAGGGACTAATGTAAAGCTCAAACTTATAGGAAAAGCAAGAAGTATAAACACATGTACAAAATTTAATGTTTTTTTTTTTTTTTTTTTTAAATAACTGCAGGGTTTTAGCAAGGCTTTTAGCCTCCTACAGTGACCTAGTCAGAGAGCGTGGACTTGAGGAAAGTTAAAAGGCTTTGATGATTCATTGTATTGAACTTTAGAAAATATGAGAAAATTTTGAACTAAAAGTTTAGGCTGGAAGTTCCGCCTCCGATGGCCCAGGTGTGTAAGTTGTACACATTTAAGAAAATATTTATTTTTTCACATTGCTAGAGAATTATTATCATCAATAAAGGTTACCATCCCAAACAGCTGAAAGGGCAATGATTTTTCCCTCTGAGAGATAAGCAATAAAATATGTACTCTTACAGAATAAGGAACACGTCTAAGTGTTGACGGTAGTCTAAATAAAATTATTAATAGCTAAAAGAAAGAATGAGTCCATCAGAGCCAGTGCTGGTACAGATAAGGGGAGGTTGGAAAATAAATAAATAGATAGATACATAAACATAAATAAAGCAGTATTTCTTTTTCTTTTCTTTTCTTTTCTTTTTTTTTTTTTTTGAGACGGAGTCTTGCTCTGTCACCCAGGCTGGAGTGCAATGGTGGCGCGATCTCTGCTCACTGCAAGCTCCGCCTCTCGGGTTCACCGCCATTCTCCTGCCTCAGCCTCCAGAGTAGCTGGGACTACAGTCGCGTGCGACCACGTCCGGCTAATTTTTTGTATTTTTAGTAGAGACAGAGTTCCACTGTGTTAGCCAGGATGGTCTCGATCTCCTGACCTCGTGATCCACCCGCCTCAGCCTCCCAAAGTGCTGGAATTACAGGCGTGAACCACCGCGCCCAGTCATAAAGCAGTATTACTTAAAGCTCTGACTAGAGTGGAGGATGTTCTAAATATGAATGTGTGGCCCTTTTAGCAACCCTATACTAACTAGTAGTTGACATAGATGACAGTAGGTGTTAACATTATATTATAGCCATTGCTCTCCTTCCAAGTTCGCTAAGAAATCTTACAATTAAAATTTGCCTTCTTATGTGGATTCGTCCACAAGCAGAAAATAAGCAAATGGATAAATGCATATTCAATTCACTTGTTCATTGTATTTAACTGCATATAAATTCATTGCCATTATTAGCATTTTTATCATTCTCATTATGTTTTGTTAATGTAAATGAGCACCCACTTCAAATTCTGATCATCTCTAGAGTAGTAATAGCAGAAATCCTGATACTACAGGAGTGAGGTTCAGTTGGTGGAATGTAATAACCCGATTAGCACTAAGGTATTGCCATAGAATTGGGCTGGCGCAGGTGTGTAGCTTGCTTCTTGTAGGTTATGCTTCCCTCTCTTGGTTAAGCATGAACTTCAAATAACACTGTAGCTCTAGAACTTAGTTATTACAAAGTTCGGTTAGGTAAAATGTCATGCAATAAGCAATTATAAAAATATCTATAGTTAAGAGGGAAAAGTTGAAGTACTAAAGATTCCAATGGTTTACAAAAATAATTAATCCTGGAGATAGAGTCAAGAGAGCCCAACAAAACAGACTACATTTGACTAATTCTATTAATCATTCTCTCTCCAAATGTCAACTATGCTTTAAATTGATGCAAATGTAATTATTTAATTTTATCAATTAAACATTATTTTAAATGATGTTTAAAGAAAAATGTTGCAATTTATCATCAAGCCATTATTAGTTGCCAGACAATTGGGCAATTTGAGAATTTAATATGGTTAATAGAAGTTGACTAATACCTATGAAAATATTTATTTAAATATGAGCTGTATATATAAGTATACTGGAAAGAATTTACAGAAAATGTGAAGAAGAATGGACAATAGGCTTTCTTAAGATGCTCCTTGTGTGAACCCATAGGAAACATTTAAGCTCTTTGAGATTATTTATATAACCTATAAAATGACATGCAACCTTGCCATCTTAAAAGTAAAGTGCAAAATTAGAATGTAAATTCCTTTACAATTAAATTATAAAATGTTATGAATATATAGTGGAAATCCAAGTTTAATGTTGAGAAGAATCAGGACAATAAAACATTTATATTATATATAAGATTATGCAAAATTATGTTTTATTGGAAACGCTTTGGATTCCAAATTATTTAATTGCCTTAGATTTATATTTTAACCTGTATTGGGTAAACCTAGCCAAATCATAAAACATTTAAATCTTTCTACCTCTCAGGAGCAAATATGATGATTTTGGAAGCATACTCAGATTTAACAATATAACCTTGAAGCATTAGTCTGTTTACATATTATAAACAATTTTCTTAATGCTGTCACTAAGAATGGGAAACACAAAAAATCTGATATTTCTTCACAAGAATAAGAATAGACTAAAAAATTAAAAAGAAAAAACTAACGTGAGATAAAGACACACAAAGTACTAGTAATAAAAGCCAGTTAAACACTGGATGCAGTAGCTAACAGTATGAATTCAAAGGGGAAGTTAACATGCCAAAAAGCAATTAAAAAATCAAATAATAGCAGTAAATTAAAATAAGTGCAAACAGACTGATCATGAAAAATCGGGATTCTTGGAGATTGTGGTAATCACAAGGGTTAAAAGCTAGATGAGGAGACAGAAATATGAAAGAGATATGTAGTAAGAAGTAAGGAAAAGTGAATTATCTAGAGGTCAGTAAATCAGGAGCCAGAAGATGCCCAGTGTCCAAGGAGTAGGACAGAATTTAATCTGTATTGAGATAAGATATTTGGGAAGAACATTGATTAATAAACCAGGTAGGTGACTCTGGGCATTTCAATGCTTCACCTAAGGGAATGTGCCTTTAATATTCTTTGTAATTCTAAGGACTTAGGATTCTGAGCTTGGCCTTAATTTCATTTAACTGGTATCTGAACAGGCGTACATATAGGTGTAATTATGGCTGTAACTTATCTTTAAATTTGACATATACTTTAAAAATATCTATACATATAAAGCTGAAATAGTACTCAGTTTCTCATTTTTTAATATATAGATATTTGGTGTAGATCATTATTACAGTATTTGAATAAAGAAATATATCCCATAATATTTAAACCTGGTTGTCATTCAGATCATCTGGCATGCACGTCCTTTGGCCCATCTGTTAGGTTGTCGTGATGCCATACTGAGGAAGTGGCAAGCTAGTTTCAAGTAGACATAAATGCCAACCAAAGATTAATTTAGCAGGATAGCTTGTTGAGTGCAAAAAGTGACATCTCCTATAAGTGGAAACGCTTGACTAGCAATGCCAAACTGGGGTCTTGTTTTTCATTACATGTGAATGCATCTGTTGCAACTTGTTGCCCTAATTGCATAAAAGAGAATAATTTTCACTATGAAACTTCTTTGGAAAAATGGAAGCATAGGTAATTGCATAGGTAATAGAGGACAGATATTATTATGGCATATCTGATAAAGTTGCTGAGATAGATGCTTCTGAAAAGTAGTTGAATAAATGAAAATAGAATATTTCTTTGGAGTTTAAAATATCTGGTCAATAATTCAATGATATCATTGAAGAAGAAGAAAATGTAAAGAGGAACATATAATTATTCATGACATATTTTAAAAAAAATGAATACTATATGCAATGGATTTTAGCAATATAGTTTATGCACAGCTCTATGACGAAAAGAGAGGATTTTAAAAAAAGAAGGGTAGCTTCAAGCATTACGATTTTGAAATTCATGTATTTCGGAAACTGACATAAATCATTTAAGATTAAAAGAATCAATAAAGAAAGGTTAATTGGAAAATTATAGCCAAATAATATGAAGTCGCATATATCTTATTTTGTAAAATGCAAGAATAGAGAACTATTCACAGTGAAATTAATGGAGTAAAATTTTGGAATATCATAAATTTTATGAAAGTGGTAATGTTCAGAAAAGTCACCTCTTCAGTTCACTGTAATAATTCATTCACGGATTTATTAATAAATATTTAATGAACAACTATCATACCAAACCTAGTGATTGAGTCGTCCTAATGACTTACCTGAAATAAAAGATTCTTTTTTATTTTTACTTCTAGATGACAAGTTTTCTTACACTTAAGAATTTTTTAAATTCAACATGATGGATAGTTGTTAAATAATAAAAAGTCACAAGTGGTTACCACATAGAATGCTTTAAACACTTTTTCTCTTTCTTTTGTTTGTTTGAACTGATGTTTTAAAAGTTTGTGTTTTATATTATTTTTCCTTAAAATCATCTTAACTGTGACTTTTATTTGAAATCTCAAATCAATCAGATAAATCTATTGATCCCCTATCACCACACTAATACATTAATACATTTATTTCATGTTACAACTTTCCAGAAGAGCTAATGATTTCCAAACCTGGACATTAAATTCTCAAAATATATTTTCTTCATTAGAAAAGTGTTCTTTTGGAAATATAATGTACTGTATAAGTTGAGGCTTTTTCATGTTTCATAAAATACAGAAACTGCTTAATTACTTTGAGGGGAAAAAAACACAAGAGTTCTAATTCCAACATTTAAAGGTCATAAGCATCTTAATAACTCTTTAACAGTGGAAAGCTTCATTCTATGTCTTTAAAGTTAAAAATCTGGTTTCCTCACATTATGATGAAAGGGCAGAATTACGATGTTTTGCAATATGGTAACTCTCCACTAACTTACCAATTGAAATAGGTTGTGTTTCTCTGAAATCAGTGATTCTACATAATGGACCAATTTAAAATCATCCTTATGTTAATCCGTAGGGAATTGTTTATATTTCTTAAAAACCTTACGCTTATTCAATTAGTACATTTTCTAATTTTGATTCTAAAATCTGGTTATTTTATTTTATTGAAAAAAAAAACAGGACCTTTTTCTTTCTACAATATTTTCAGGTATTCCTGCAGTATTGAATAGTCCTAAGTATTTTAAGTAAGTTAGCTAATGCATCTTTCACAGTCAAATCATTATGCAGATATTATTATTTGCCACCCCGCCCCCATCAAATTACAGATGAAGAAACTGAGGATCACGTATTTATGGAATTTGTTCAGGGTCTGATAGCTGGCAAAAGGCTGAGCTAAGATTCAAACCGAGGCAGTCCGTATTTATAATTTTAAACCGAGTTTTAATTGATGTGATTCAAAAGTTCTGAGAACAAATTGGATGAAATACAAGAAGTCATATTTTTGAATGTATTACTAGGTCTAAAATAAGGAAGAAATGAGAGGGCAAAAGTACAATAAAAACATAAGTGAGGAGAAATGAATTTGTTAAAGAACTGGTCATTGTTCTAAGGGCATCTTATCACCTGATTTCTGGTGATATTCTAGAGCATTATTCTCATTAAGATGAGCTCTACACAGGAGAAGAAGACAATGCCTATGGCCAATATAAGGGTGAATTTGGTTCAGAGATTCCTAAACCATAGTTCACCTTCTGCCATCAAATCCAGCACCAAATAAATAACAAATACACAAAATCCCTTGCTTTGATTGGAGAGATACTTGTCTCACACTGTGAAGGTGAAAAAAAATTAAAGTATCTCCTTAAAGTTTCTAAGAAAAGTCCACTTTTATAAGGATTTGGAACTAGAAAACATAATATCCTGTAGTTCTGAAATAAACAGGTTGATGACTAAAGTGGTCATTTTTTGTTTGTTTGTTTGTTTCTATCAAGCACTTATGAGAAGAAAAAACAAATCCTGTCTACAATAATATAGTTTATAATCAGGTCTCAAAAAACATGTATTATTAAAACTGCAAGTAATATGAGCTCATGATTAAAAAGTCAATAATTCATGAGAAAACAAGGAACTATAAATGATAGCTTGGAAGAGCTACTAATTTAGAATTGTACCTGCTAAGACTATGGTCACTAGAATTATCTGCCACAGAATATTAAGTATATGTAATACATCGCAATGTTATTAAACAACAAGATATCATCAAAATGAATTAACCAGATATGAAAAAGTGCAACAAATTTTATACAGATTAAAAATGATAAAGTAAATTATAAATGAAACAAACGTCATAAAACATAGATTCAAAATATTAAAAGAGAGAGTTACTAAATGAAAAGAAGGATTGTAATGTATTACAGATACTTTAGAATGGATAGGAGGAAAAATATATAAAAGAGAAGTTAAGGGATATTGAGGAGAGAATGAGATGATCTAACACACACATAAGCACATTTTCATAAGGAGATAATGAAGAAAAGTAAAGAAGCAGCAGTTGTGATTATGATGAATATTTTCAAAATTCTCAGATTCAGAAAGCCTAGTGAATCTTAAGAAGCAATAATATAAATAAATCCATACCTCTATGCATATGGAAACTTCTGAATAGGAAAAACAAAGAAAAAAGTCAATCAGAGAAGATAATTGAGTTTCAATAGATAAGTTGTTATCAGACTGATAATTAAGTTCTTAATAACAACAAGGAAGCTTGAAGACAATGAAAGCACATTCAAAGACTGAGAGAATATTACCATCAACTTAACATTTCTTATTTAGAAAAAATTCTGTTAAGCATGGAAGCAAAATTTTATTTTTTCTCAAACAAAATCAATGGAGTTTCTACTAACAGAACTTCACATACATAAACAAACAAATTGAAAAACAATAAGAGATTCAAACTAAAATGATCAACTAAATATTAGTAAATATGGGTAACTTTACAAATCTTTACTGTTAGTAGTAACATCTAATTTTTATTTAGATGTTACTACTCACTGTGTCACTACAGTGCCGTGGCTGGATCACGGTCCACTGCAGTCTCCACCTCCCAGGATCAAACAATTCTTCCACCTTAGCCTCCCAAGTAGCTGGGACTACAAGCGTATGCTACCAGGCCTGGCTAATTTTTGTATTTTTTGTGGAAATAAGATTTTGCTGTGTTGCCCAAGCTGATTTTGAATGCCTGTGCTCAAGCAATTTGCTCGTCTCAGCCATCCAAAGTACTGGGATTACAGGTGGGATCCACTGCTGCTGGCCCTAATTTGTTTTTGTTTTTGATTTTAAGTAAAAGATGAAAAATTCTAGTATATAATGTAAAGAAGTGGCAGAAGTGGCTTAGAATTTGAACTTTTTATGACTTATGTAACTCATTTAATGGAAGGAATCCTCCCTTAGATTCTAGTGATTTAAAGGAGTCTTTTTTGTAAGGTAGCATTTATTGCCTATTCAACAGGCATTTCCTATTCCCTTCTTTCATGCTTAAAGACTTTCTATGCGGCTGTTAGTAATGAATTTGATATTGCTGCACAAATGAGGTATTTCTTTTTCCCATGGTCATGTGGTGACTTTCTCAACCTCCATTGCAATGTAAGTATGGTCATTTGACCAGCTGTTTCCAATGAGATGTAAGCGTAAATTTGATGGGGTTTGGGGGAAAGCTAACTTACTATGACATAAAGTAGGGTCCATTTTTTGCCTTGTTCCCAAGCACTTTGTTACGCTTAAAGATAAGTTCAAGCACTCTATAGGAAATGTGAACAGAATTGCAGAAGTAACTTCCCAGTAGCTCTACAATGTTGAGCAATGGAAACACTGCCAATTATTTCTTATATTCAGAATACTTGTTCAAGACACAAAATAAGCCTATCTAGATGAAGCCACTCTTAATTGAGTATTATGTTGAGGGAAACTTTTTGAAAACTAATACAATTGCACATACACACACATATCATTTTAATAAACTGATTGCTTGGTTCCTGAGTTTATATTTATGGACAAAAATCAAGTGGTATTACTTCAACATCATTAAGTACCTGGGTTCTTTTACTCTACCTAAGTATTTAGGATTTCTATCCACTTCTTTCCCTGTAGATACTCCTCAGTGGTTTATATTGTGTTTGTCCATAGTCTTCTCAGTTACAGTTACTACAGGCATTATATCCATTTATCTCATGAACTGCTTTCCATTTATCAGTGTATATTAATCAAGAAGCCACTTGAAGGAGAACAATTATTGCTACTACTTAGTGCACTTCATGAGAGTGTAAATGATTGTGTCACAAAAATATTTCTCAAGATCATCAATCCATGAAACAAAAATTGTCCTCTGTCCCCCCAGTATAGTATAGTTTGATCCCTAACACAGTGTAACCTTTGAAACATGGGCTACCAAATGCATCATTGTTTCCCTGGACCCAGAAAATGTCCCAACAAATTAAACAGGCATCTGCTCCCTTAATTACTTTTTCCATAAAAGTGTGGCTGTTAACATACAAATAAAAGAAACAGCATTATCATTTTTTCAAATAATATAATGCTTTGTCTGAGAATAAATTCAAATTATAGAAGATTGAGTATCATTTAATCCCATTAAAACATACCAAGGACTATATATTTATATAGATCCAAATATATATATATATAATCTATATATTTTAAATATATATACTCTTAAATGTATATATAATTACATATTTTAAATATATATTATAAATATCTGTTCACATCTGCCTTTATTTATCTATCTAACAATCTAATACTGTATATGCATAGGAAAAACTTGAATGCATAGGAAATTGATCTCCAGCAGTACTGTAAATGGTTTTACAGGCCAGTCACATCTGCCTTTATTTATCTATCTAACAATCTAATACTGTATATGCATAGGAAAAACTTGAATGCATAGGAAATTGATCTCCAGCAGTACTGTAAATGGTTTTACAGGCCAGTGTGTGAAGAAAATAGACTTTTATTTCCTACATAATGTATTTAAATTTTTCTTTTTATTGGACTTCTATGTTTTATCACATTTAAAAGAAAATAAAAATGAAGCTACTCTTAATGTAAGCAATTGGTAAATTGGACTCAAATTTAATCTTACCAATATCTACAGTTATACTTATAAAATCAACCAGTAATGTAAAATGATAAGTTAAGTATATTCCTAGGTATTTTATTTTACTTATTTTATTTTTTGCAGCTATTTTAAAAGGAATTTAGTTCTTAATTTGATTCTCAGCTTGATCATTGTTGGTATATTGTAGTGCTACTGATTTGGGTACATTGATTTTGTCACCTGAGACTTGACTTTAATCATTTATCAAATCTAGGAGTCTTTTGGATGAGTCTTTTGGTTTCTCTAAGTATATGTTTACATCATTGGCAAACAGAGAATGTTTGACTTCCTCTTCTGCAATGCAGATGATGTCAGCAGAGTGTTGAAGTTGCCCACTATTATTGTATTGCTGTTTCTTTTCTTGGGTGTAGTCATAATTGTCTTATGATTCTAGGAGCTCCAGAGTTAGATGCATGTATATTTAAGATGGTAATATTATTTTCTTATTGGGAAGATTTTTTTTATCATTATATAATGACCTTCTTTGATTTTTTTTTCTTTTACTCTTGTGGCATTAAAGTATATTTTATCTAATATATGAATAGCTACTTCTGCTCATTTTTGGTTTCCATTTGCATGGAATATCTTTTTTCTACTCCTTTATTTTGAGGGTATAAGAATCTTTATGTGTTAGGTGAGTCTCTTGAAGACAGAAGATACTTGGCTGTAATTTTAAAAAATCTACTCTGCCAATCTGTAGCTTTTAAGTGGAGCATTTAGACCATTTACATTCAATTTAATATTGAGATGTGAAGTACTGTTTCAGTCATCATGTTGATAGGTAGAGAGTTACTTTGTTTTTTTTTTTTTTTTTTGATTATGCTACTGTTTCATAGATCCTGTGCATTTTATGCTATCAAGAGGTTTTATTTTGGTGCATATTGACCTTTTGTTTCAAGATTTAGAATTTATTTTAGCATTTGTTGTTAAGTTTGGTCTGACAGTGACAAATTCCCTCAGCATTTGCTTGTCTGAAAGACTTTATTTCCTCTTCACTTAGGAAACTTAGTTTTTCTAGAAAATTTTTGGCTTACAGTTATTCTGTTGAAGGAGGCTAATAATAGGACCCCAATCCCTACTGTCTTGAAAAGTTTCTGCTAAGAAGTTTGCTGTTAGTCTGATAGGATTTCCCTTATAAGTTACCTGATGCTTTAGTTTTACTGCTCTTAGAATTTTTTCTTCAGGTTGACTTCAGATAGCCTAGTGAATATATGCTTTGGTGACGTCCTTTTTGTGATTTTATTTTTGAGACAAGGTCTCACTCTATTTCCTAGGCTAGGCTAGAGTGCAGTGGCATGATCTCAACCTTGGTGATGTCCTTTTTGCAAGGCCAGAAAAGTTTTCTATAATTTTTCCCTTAAATAAATTTTCCAACTTTTTGCTTTTTCTTCTCCCTCAGAAACAGTAGAGATTCTTAGGTTTGGGCAATTTAATTAAAGTATTGAAGGCTTTATGACTTTGCTACTTTCTTTTAATTATTTTTCTTTATTTTTGTCTTATTGAGTCAATTCAAAAGCCTTGTGTTTGAGCTCTTTTCTTCTACTTACTCTATCTATAGTTAAAACTTCCCTCTGCATTTGGTAATTCTTTAAATGTGTCTTTTATTTCCAGAAGTTCTGATTGGTTTTCTTTAAAATATCTATCTCTTTAGAAAAATTTTCATGCATATCCTGAATTGTTTTTTTAAATTTATTTATGTTGGTTTTTACCTTTTTTTTTTTTTTTTGTATCTCCTTGGGTAACCTAATAGTGAATCTTGTAACTTCTTTATCTTGTATTTCCAAGTGTTCGTCTTGATTTGGATTCATTGCCAGAGAGCTAGTGTGATTTTTGAGGGTGTTAGAGAACCCTGTTTTTCAAATACTGTTAGAAATATTTGTCAGGTTTTCTATCATTTTGTTAGACTATTTTTCTTAATTAATTCAAAATTTATTTTTGATTTAATTTACTTAAAATTTATTTTATTTTCCCTTTGAGGATATAACTTTAATGTTTATAGTTTATTGTAACCTAATTTGGCTCTGGGTGTTTTCAAAGGTGAAAACTCTGTATGAGTTCTTTGATTATACAGTCTTTGTATGATGGTTTTCTCAAATGCTGCTTGTGGTAGCTATGTGCTTGGTATGTGAGCAGGTTCACTGTTTTCTGTGGGGTTGGAATGGAAGAAGTCTTATGAAACATATCTTATTCCTCAATCATTTGCACTTGTTACATTTTATTTAGCTTTTTCTTCAGTATATATTTTTTCCCACTGTTTTGAACAGTTCAGGCTTCAGGCGAGTAGGAGATTTACATAGGTAAAAAACAGCTGTGGCTAAAGTAGGTGACTAAATGCAATACCCAGTTGTGGGCAAAGGACCCAGTCTTGACAGAGGTGGCTGGGGAAGCTAGGTGAAATACACTGAGGACTTTTAAGGGGTAAGAGATGGAGCCAACTAGAGGTGTTTTGCAATTCTGTATAACATAGCCAAGAAGCCAAATGACACACTTAACAGTGTCTCATTGATAATTGGTAAAAACTAGAGTTCAGTGTTTTTCAACATTATGAGGTATATCTAGAAAACCTGTTCATACTTTGAGTTGAAAAGCTTGAAGGGCAACACCCTAGGACTAAGAAGGAACCTACTCCCTAAATCCCTTTGAGGCTTTGTAGATGCAGGCATAAAGCCTCTCGAGAGAAAGCTAATATAATTCATTGCCTCCAATTAGGCTTAAAAATAAATGATGTCTAAAACACAATAAGAAAATTATTAGGTGCAAAAGATGGAAAGACCACATGAATAAGAATAAAAAGGAAACAGTGGGCAAAAAGAAAACTAAGAAATTAAATTTGATGGCGCTATCAAATAACATAGACTTTTAACTGTTCTTAAATCAGGTTACTTACCTAGATCATATTTATAAACGTTCTGAACTGCAGGGATATCTTATTTCTACCTAAATTATTTCTTATCATGCTAACCTAGCATGGCAATATTACTCTGAACTGAAAGCAAAAATTATCAAAATTAACAGTTTCTTATTTAAAAAGCTTGGGGCATGAAGTATTTAAAAATTCAGAATATTTTAGAGTTGGAAAAAGTAATACAGTATAGATTACATAAATACTTCCAGAGAGCAGTACTGTATCAGCAAATGCTTTCATATTTCTGAAACAAATTAGTGAATATACAAAGAGTTTGACATTTTTTTTAAAAGACTATATATAGCTTAGGTCAATAAATTTTAATCTTTTGCACCAAATGAGTTTACTGCAAACTTTTAAAATAAAAACTTCAAAATTTCAGTACTTTTTACATTGTCAAATTGTGAATACATGATTTAAGAGCTATAGTATATCCACTGCTGACAGAATGAAACAATTTGAAATAATTTTGTTCAAGCAAATTTTTTTATAATAAAACTCATGCTAAAGAGAAAAAAATAAACCGAATTATATATGCTTATAAATCCACAATTTTTACAAATCTAAACAGAAAAACTTTGTACTGTTTTACATATCTATTTTTTTAAATACAGTAATTATAAGCTTAAATTAAGTTTTAATTTTAGGCTATAACATTGCTATAATCTTAAGAGACACTTGGGAATCATTGTAAACCTGTGGAACTAGAATAAGTTATTTATATTTGCATTTATTTATATTTATATTATCCTATGGAGAGAGTACCGAGTATTCATTTTGAATCTGCTAAAATATAGCATTAGGATGTTATATTATCATTTCAGCATGGAAACTATTTCAAAAATATGAGAATTATGACAAAATGTACTTTATTGTTTCATTGACAAGTGCGTATATCACAGCATGTTTTATTTGGGTATAAAACATGAATCACCAATGGGATATGGGTGTAGGTTTGAGTTTATGTGTCTTTTTAATGAAATCTAATGTGACTGGCTTTTAAAATTTAAATACTGAGTAATAAACACACGTTAGGTCTCCTGTATAAAACTATCCTACAAATATTTGGACATTTTTCTTTTCCATTCAATTACTCTTGCATGAATAATTTGTAATACACTCACAAAAATATAAATAGAAAAAAACTGAGGAGCTAAATACTTAGCTCATGACTCCACTAATTAATACTTTTCTTTGGGCTTTTGTTTTCTTTTACAATGGCTCCTTTGAGTTTGTAATAAAGCAAAGAATTTTTCTTGTGATTTAATATCTAATTATGCATTTTATTGAAGACTTTGGAATAAGTGTGAGATTCTATTGGTGACAGAGAGATTTTACCGGAGCCTTGAAGGAGAGCTAAAGTAATACATGGTCACACAGTTCTAAGCAAAGCTTCCTAACAACTTTCACAAAAACTCTGGGATGGAGTTATAATAGACGTGATTGCCATTTGTATTGCCCACATTTTGAGGTATAATAAATTTTAGATATTAAATGATTTCTCCAATGTCACAGAGCTCTTTAAAGTATCAGACTCAAATCCCAAATCCAGGACTTCTAATTACACACTCTCTATCATTTTAACAAGACTGCTTGGAAAAATGACTTCGGGAATGGCTTTTCATTCTTTTTTTTTTTCTTTTGTAGTAAAATTCTTTTTTAAAACTCACTAGACAATTGTATAATGTAATTAAAATTGTGAGTGTTGATTTAAAGTTTAAATATGTATATTACTTGGTTGCAGTGATACGGAATGTTAAAGCAACTAAACATGTATGTTAATGACTATTAAGAACCAGAGCTCTTCTATGTTAATCCCCCCGAAAAAAAAGTTAAAAGAAAGTGTTTCACCTCCTTTTCGATGCTGATAATTCAGTCATATTGATTACTGGCACAGGTAGGAGCTATTGCAAGAAATACTGCATATCCCCTGGCCAGAGAAAATATTAAAAAGTATAAGCCAATACTATCACTATTTTAAGGCTTAACTTGTCCCATATCTGACCAGTGGAAGCCTCTTCAAGCTGGCTCCCTGATTTTTTATTTTATTTTTTCAATCAGAGGATAAAATTGCATGTATTTATTATGTACAACATAATGTAATATATATGCATTACAGAATAGTTAAGTCTAGTTAATGAAAAGGTGCATTACCTCACTTGCCCTCCTTTTTAGTTTCTGGAATAGCAAGTTGTTATTAGCTCGTAAGATGCTTTTATGCCTCAGTTCTGGAATCATTCAAATCTTTAAGGAGCCAGATACTACATACTTTAGAATGATATTTATAAGTCAATGATGCTAAGATACTCATTGCTACTTGTACACTATTGCTTCTACATTTTATCAGCAAAGTATTTACAGATTATGTGTAGATCATCTATAAACTATCTATTTCTCAATTTCTCTATTTATCTATCAAGTAGGTTTACATTATATGTTTATAAATGCACATATACATTTATATAATTATTTGCAGGTTATACATACACTTAAGGATCTATGTTTAAAGCCAGGAATTCTCATAATTCCAAACCAACATCTCAGAGTTTGTTCTGATTTTTCTCCTTTATAAAACAATTTGCACCTCCCCTTCCCAGTGGTGAGAAATCCACATATTATTATCTTCAATAATATTACTCATTTGCTCAAACTCACACTATGCAGCAATTTTATGATTGCTAAACAATACTGCAGAGAGTATCAAACTTAGAGTAATATTTGATTGTAGTCATTTTACATTTAGGTATTTGCTTATGACTTAGTATTCCTTTACATGTATACTTTTTTCTTGAGCAACATGGGTTTGAAATGTACAGGACAACTTAGGCATGGATTTCCTTCTGCCTTTGCCACATCTGAGACAAGACCAAACCTTCTACTCTTCCTCCTCGGCCTACTCAGTGTGAAGATGATGAGGATGAAGGCCTTTATGGTGATCTGCTTCAACTTGATAAACAGTAAATATATTTTGTCCTTTTTATGATTTTCTTTTTTTATTTTTATAGCAACATTTCTACAGCTTACTTAATTGTAAGAATACAGTTAATGCATATTACATATAAAATACAAAATCTGTGTTAATTGACTTTATTGTTTTCAATAAGGCTTCCGGTGATCAGTAGGCTATCAGCAGTTAAGCTTTTGGGAAATCAAAAGTTATGTGTGGGTTTTTGACTACATAAGTTCAGCAACCCTAATACCCATGTTGTTCAAGGTTCAACTCTAGTTGGGTGCACTTTATTTCTTATTAGCACTTATATATATTAAGTGTAATGCACAAATTTTCAGTGTGCTCTTAGATGAAGTTTGAAATGCTCATTTGTCTGTGTAACCCACACTCAATAAAATTCAGTTCATAACAATATAAAATGTTACCTCTGTATATAAAATAAATATCTCCACTCCAATGTTTATTGCAGCACTATTCACAATAGACACGATATGGAATAAAACAAAGTGTCCATGGATAAAGAAAATGTAGTTCATATGCACAATGAAATATTATTCAGCTAAAAAGAAGGAAATCCTGTCATTTGCAGCCACATGGATGGAACTGGAAGACATTATGTTCAGTAAAATCCTGCAGGCACACACAGAGACAAATATCACATATTTTCACTCATATATGGGAGCTAAAACGATTAACCTTATGGAGGTAGGAAGTAGAACAATGGTTACCAGAAGCCAGGAAGGGTAGTGGGAAAAGGGTATAAAGAGGAGTTAGTTAACGACTAAGAAATATACAGTGAAATAAAAAGAACAATATCTAGTGTTTTATAAGACAATAGGATATCCACAGTTAACAACAATTTATTGTATATATCAAAAGAACTAGAGAAGCAAAATGGGATTGTTCCCAACACAAATAAATGATAAATATTTGAGGTGGTGGATATCCCAATTACCCTAATTTGATTATTACACGTAAGATTGTATCAAAATATCACATGTACCCCCAAAAATGTAGAACTATTATGTATCCATAAATATTTTATTTCTTATTTAAATCAGTTTTATTTAAGAATTTTCAACATTGACAATTCTTATAAAAAGCATCCAAGCACGGGACACAGAACTGCAGCAAGCACCAATATTATGGGTAGTTAACAGACATTAGAACTTCAACCCTTTTTTGAGATGCCTGACCTCACTCACTTCCAAGTACTCCTGCAAAGCACACAAACTCAGTCCATGTTCTCAGGGTTCTCCCAACAGCTTCAGTTCGCATTAACAAAATTACATATCAGTAATAGAAAGGAACGCACACCATACAGCATTCACAGAACTTGACAAAGGGGGAGGGGGAATACATGTATGGTTTCACTTATCACATTCAACTAATGTGGTTTATATAAGAACAAAAGTCACTTTAAGTTTCACTTAAAGTTTTCCAACAGATGTGGATGTCCTTTGAACACAAAACATATTCATACATTATTTGCTATCATTGCTTTCTGCACACTCTCTCAACAAAGCCACAAGTTAGAGATACACATGTCACCAAGTTAAAAAGTATCCATTATGCTCCACTAAGTCTTTGCATGTGCTCTACTTTTCTTGCTCATACTAGCTTTTCATGCCTTGGCACCACCATCAATCACACACAAAGTTGCAAAACTTCAAAAAGCTTTCTGCTTCCATGTCAGAGCCTTGCATCCATAGCATTGATACAACTCCATGAAATAAACAGTAATGGATAAAAATGGGACACCCACTGTCAGAGATGCAGCCTGTGATGCACGATGACAAATTATTGAATGAGAAAGTGTGTAAACAGAAGTATACCTATGGCAGAAAATGTATAGTACTACCTTCAATGAAGTACTTCCTCCAGAAAAATTTGAAATGAGATTAACTGCAGAGATTAAATGAAGGCTTCATATTGAACTTTTGTATATAAGGGTGTAATAGTTCATTTTCATACTGCTGATAAAGACATACCCAAGTGTGGATTATTTATAAAAAGATATTTAATGGACAGTTCCACAGGGCTGAGGATGCCTCACAATCATGGCAAAAGGTAAAAGACACTTCTTACATGGTGGGCAGCAAGAGAGAATGAAACCAAGCTAAAGAATTTTCCCCTTATAAAACCCTTAGATCTGGTGAGACATATTCACTACCTCCACAACACGATGGGGAAAACTGCCCTGTCATTCAATTATCTCCCACTGGGTCCTGCCCACAACATGTAGGAATTATGGGAGCGACAGTTCAAGGTGAGATTTGGTTGGAGACACAGTCAAACCATATCATTCCACACCTTGCCTTTCTCAAATCTCAATTCTTACATTTCAAAACCAATCATGCTTTCCCAGCAGTCCTCCAAATCTTCACTAATTTCAGCATTAACTTAAAAGTCCACAGTCCAAAGTCTCATCCAAGACAAGGCAAGTCCCTTTGGCCTATGAGCCTGTAAAATCAAAAGCAAGTTAGTTACTTCCTACATACAATGGGGTACAGGCATTTGGATAAATATACCCACCCACTCCAAATTGGAAAAATGGGCCAAAACAAAGTGGCTAAAGGCCACATGCAAGCCCCAAATCCAACAGGGCAGTCAAATATTAAAACTCCAAAATGATCTCCTTTGACTCCATGTCTCACATTCAGGTCAAGCTGATGCAAAAGGTGGGTTCACATGGTCTTGTTCAGCTCTACCCCTGTGGCTTTTCAGGGTACAGCCTCCCTCCAGGCTGCTTTCACAGGCTGGCATTGAGTGCCTGTGGCTTTTCCAGGGGCACAATGCAAGCTGTCAGTGGATCTACCATTATGGGGTCTGGAGGATGGTGGCCCTCTCCTCACAGTTCTACTAGGAATTGCCCCAGCAGGGACTCAATGTGGGACTCCCTCCCACATTTCCTTTCCATACTGCCCTAGCAGAGGTTCTCATGAGAGCCCCACCCCTGCAGCAAACAGCTGCTTGGACATCCATGTGTTTCCATACATTCTCTGAAATCGAGGCAGAGGTTCCCAAACCCCAATTCCTGGCTTCTGTGTACCCGCAGGCTCAACACCACATGGAAGCTGACAAGGCTTGTGACTTGCACCCTGTGAAGCTGTACCTTAGCCCCCTTTAGCCATGGCTAGAGTGGCTGGGATGCAGGGCACCAAGTCCATGGTCTGTACACAGCAGGGGGTCCTGGGCCCAGCTCACAAAACCGTTTTTTTTTCTCCTAGGCCTCTGGGCCTATTATGGGAGGGGCTGCCACAAATAGCTCTGACATGCCCTGGAGACATTTTTCCCACTGTCTTGTTGATTAACATTTGACACTTCGTTGCTTATGCGAATTTCTTCGGGGGACTTGAATTTTTTCTTAGAAAATGGGTGCTTCTTTTCTATTGCATGGTCAGGCTGCAAATTTTCCAAATGTTTATACTCTGTTTCTCTTTTAAAGCTGAATGCTTTTAACAGAACCCAAGTTACCTCTTGAATGCTTTGGTAGTTAGAAATTTCTTCTGCCAGATACTCTAAGTCATCTCCCTCAAGTTCAAAGTTTCACAAATCTCTAGGGCAGAGGTAAAATGCCACCAGTCTCTGCTAAAAAATAGCAAGTCACCTTTACTCCACTTCCCGACAAGTTCCTCATCTCCATCTGAGACCACCTCAGCCTGGATTTCATTGTCCATCTCATTATTAGTATTTTGGTCAAAGCCATTCAACAAGTCTCTAGGAAATTCCAAACTTTCTTCTGTTTTCTTGTCTTCTTCTGAGTCCTCCAAACTGTTTCAATCTCTGCCTGTTACCCAGTTCCAAAGTCACTATAACAGGTTTGGGTATCTTCACAGAAACACCCCACTCTACTGGTACCAATTTACTGTATTAATCTGTTTTCAGGCTGCTGATAAAGACATACCCAAGACTGAGTATTTTATAAAGAAAAAGTAGTTTAATGGACTCACAGTTCCATGTGGCTGGGGAGGTCTCACAATCATGGCAGAAGGCTAAAGGCACTTCTTACCTGGCAGTAGCAAGAGAGAATGAAAACAAGCAAAAGGGATTTCCCCTTATAAAACTATCACATCTGGTGAGACTTGTTCACTACTTTGAGAACAGTATGGGGAAACTGCCCCATGATACAATTATCTCCCACTGGGTCCCTCCCACAACATGTGGAAATTGTGGGAGCTACAATTCAAGATGAGATTTGGGTGGGGACACAACCAAACCATAACAGAGGGAAACAAGTGTTAAAAAAACAAAAACAAAAGAACCAAACACATGACACCATGATCTCTCCAAAAGAGGTTTTCTTAAGGAACAAAAATTCATAAGATGGAGTTTAAATTAAAACAAGAAGAAAAGAATACAGTTTAATCAATAGTTTCGATTTTGAATGTGCAAACAATTGACATGTCCAGGGATAAAATATTACAGAGGAATCCTTTTGATATCAATTGTATATTATTGATTTGTCAAATCAGGCTAACAGCAGTTCACTTTCAACCACTCAATATTTCAACCCTTCATGTAACAAAACTTATAAAATCCCATTAGCTCTTCTTTTTTTTTTTTTTTTTTTTTTGAGACAGAGTCTTGCTCTGTTGCCCAGGCTGGAATGCAGTGTCCTGATCTCAACTCACTGCAAGCTCCACCTCCTGGGTTCATGCCATTCTCCTGCCTCAGCCTCCTGAGTAGCTGGGACTACAGGTGCCTGCTACCACACCTGGCTAATTTTTTGTATTTTTTAGTAGAGACGGGGTTTCACCGTGTTAGCCAGGATGGTCTCGATCTCCTGACCTCGTGATCCACCCGCCTCTGCCTCCCAAAGTGCTGGGATTACAGGCATGAGCCACCACGCCCGGCCAGCTCTTCCTCTTTTTTTTTTAAAAGAAAAATGTTAAAAATACTGCTGAATATACTCCACATTGGACAAACCAAATTTGAAAGTTTTTAGTACACATGTATTTTATGTATACTTACCATGAGTTTAGAAAAATTTGTAATCCCACCATTCTATCCCAACAAACCATAACCCCCATGTCTGCATTTTTCAGTCAGAAGGCTTAGAATCCATGCTTGAGCTAAAGTCTCAATTAAAACTGCTGCCTGACCCTGTAGTTCATTCCACCCTCCATGTTCTACATTGGTTGTTTCTCAGGTCTGCTCCACTCCCACTACAGTTACTAAACCTCTCTGATTCCCAAAGATACCTGGATTACCACCAAATCTTCCACCTCTTTCTGTCTACTGATATTGTGCTTACACTTGCGTTGGATATATGTATGCTGATTCCCTTAATAATCAAGTCCTCTCCACAAAGAGACTGCACAAGCTCATCATCTGCAATGTAAGAAAGGCAAAGTCCCTGAATGGTTTGGGAATGAAGACATCTATCACTTCTCTGCAATGACAAAAGAACTGCTGAAGCTTATCAGAATTCATCTTCTCTGTACAACACCTAACAAACATATTTTTGCTTCTCAAAATGTCATTCAGGGTTTGCTTAGAATTAGGAAGCGTACAGCCACACCATCATCTATCTGCCTTATGTTGCTGTGACATTCTTTCGCCTGGGTTTCATATTTTATAAAATGAACAAAGCCAAGTCCCTTTGAATAGCCAGTTCTGATATCCTTCTTGACCTGCACCATTAGAATTTCTCTGAAGGTACTACAGTATTCTTTCAGATCCTGTTCAGTTGTTTTCCATGGGAGACCCAACACTGTTAAAGCAGATGTTTTTGGGACTGCTCTTTTCACTTTTATGGCTAATGAAATATCTGTCTTATCCCTTTTTCTGTAGTTATCTACAGAATAGTTGACAACATATATCAAATTTTCCCAGCCAGCATTGGGGGCATGCAGAATTCCTTCTACCAGCAGACACCCCTAATACCCTGGGACACTGGAATCCTGTAGGGAAGCCCACATGCCCCTGGAAACTGAACTGCAACCATGGGCAGCAGCACCGTTCCATCATCTTCTGATGGTATTTCAATGGGCTCATAATTCTCATCTCTGGTTACCTGAATACATGTACATATTTTTTTATTTTTCTGCTAGGCCACTGCTAGGAAGCCCAGTAGGGTCACTGAAGCAGCTACAGATCCAAGAGAAGCCCAGCTACTTCTTCTTTCTCACAAAACGGCCCATAAAAATTTTGAACCATGTTCCCTCCTGCCCTTCCTTACCAACCCATACTCATATACCTCAGAAGCATACCATATGGAATCTTCTGGTTCCAACTTTTTTAACCAAGCCTAAAATTTGGAATATTCATTCATGTTATGAAGGGTATCAAAAATGTGTATATTTTTAGCAAATAAAATAGTCAATTGTCTGAATCTACCACATATTTTCATCTCCTCTCATGTTGTATAATATAATAATTATTTGGATAAATTACATTCAAAGACATATTTTAAGTTCAGTGTAACATTTTTACTTTTAAAGAATATCCCAGTAAACACCTTGAAATGAATACAGTTAGGTTGTGTGAAGGTTCTCTTAAAAGAATGGTGGTATATAAACTATTCAGAAAGTAATAGATTATTTTATTCTTGAAACAAATAAACTATTGTACTTAACGCTATATTCCTTAATGTTATATTTTATTCACAATGTGACTTCATATTAAGAATTTCTCTACTCAAATTAAGAAGGAAATTAATTTATGTTAACATTAAAAATGCATCAATATTTTATTTTGTTAAAGGGAAATTCACTAACATTAACAGCCAAAGCAGGTGAATTGTTCCATGATTGACACATTTTTGTACTAATCAGATTATCATTGGGTCATTCAGCACCTCTCACTTTCAAGCTTACCTGCATACTTCCATGAAGGCACCTGAGGAATTTCATATTGGGAATACTTTGGCTAATTTTATCAGAAAAAAAATATTAAGCTGTGTACTCTTATTTGTTTACTATTTTCACTCATTTGCTTATCAGTTTTCTGCATATTGCCTCACACAATTTGATGCAAAATTGCTAAGTGGTGAGTTGTGCTTCTCTGTCTTTTAATGTCTGCTTAAATCCTTTTAAAGGGATTTGGTTACTATCATCGCTGAATTATTTCTGCTAAAATCATACTTTCAGATTGCTAAATAGGACTTTTTCTACTTGGATTTTTCTCTCTCTGTGCGTGTGTGTATGTGTGTGTTTAGGCAAATCATATGTAATAATTTATATTTAGTCTTTCTAATAAAATTTCACTTTTCTTTTTAAAAAACTCTTTCTACAAGAAAATAAATCAAGTATTGAGCTGTGTCCAGTTAAGTACAAGAAGGCCCATTCTCCATCAAAGTTTCTAATTCTATGTTTTACTTCTACCTTCTCTTTAACAGGGGTAGATGATTTTATTTTATTTTATTTTATTTATTTATTTATTTATTTTTGAGACGGAGTCTCGCGCTGTCGCCCAGGCTGGAGTGCAGTGGCCGGATCTCAGCTCACTGCAAGCTCCGCCTCCCGGGTTCACGCCATTCTCCGGCCTCAGCCTCCCGAGTAGCTGGGACCACAGGCGCTGCCACCTCGCCTGGCTATTTTTTTGTATTTCTTAGTAGAGACGGGGTTTCACCGTGTTAGCCAGGATGGTCTCGATCTCCTGACCTCGTGATCCGCCCATCTCGGCCTCCCAAAGTGCTGGGATTACAGGCTTGAGCCACCGCGCCCTGCCGATGATTTTAAATTATGAACTTATTACTAATTATTCATATAATTAACAATATTATAATATAATCTATGTAGTCAAAGTCTTTTGGATATTTGGTGGCTATACATATTATTTGAGTGGATATTTTATTTTACTTTTAAACTCTTTCATTGAGGTATGATTGAAATCTAAAAAGCCACACAGCCATACATATTTAATTTATATAACTTGATGAGTCCAGAGATAAGTATAAACCTATGAAACCATGACCCAAGTCTATGCCATAAACATATCTATCATCTGTTTACACCTTGTTTATTTATTGTTATTATTATTTTGTGTGTGATTAGAATACTTAAGATCCACAGTCTTAGTAACCTTTATATATATAATAAAATATTGTTAACTATAGACACTATGCTTCATAGTAGACCTTTAGGATTTATTCATCTTGCATAAGTGAAACTTTGTACTCTTTATATAACATTACCCTATTTCCTTCTCCTTCCACCTCCTTCCACCTTCTGGCAGTCACCTTTCTATTATATCCATCTATTTGTTTGAGTATTTCAAAGTTATCATAGAAGTAGCATCATGTGGTGTTTGTTTTACTATTACTGGTTTATTTTACTTAGCATGATGTCTTGAAGTTCATCCATGTTGTCACAAATGGCACGATTTCCTGCATTTATAATGCTGAAAAATATTCCACTGTACATATATACCAAATTTTCTGTATCCATACTTCTGCCGTGAACATTTATGTTGCTTCCATATCTTTTTTATGTAAATAATGCTATAATTAATATGGGAGCACAGATACCTCTTTGAGATTCTGGTTTTAGTTTCCTTGAATACATACCCAGAAGCAGAATTGTTAGATCATATGGTAGTTCTATTTTTAATTTTTTGAGGAACTCCATACTGTTTTCCACAGAAGTTTCAACATTTTATATTTCCAACGACAGTGTAAATGGTTTGACTTTCTTCATATCTTTGATAACACTATTTTGATAATAGCTATTCTAATGAGTGTAAGATGAGAGCTCATTGTGCTATTGATTCACATTTCCCCAGTGATTAGTGATAGGGAGCATCTTTTTATAACTGTTGGTCATTCTGTATCTTCTATGAAGTAATATCTATTCAAGCCCTTTGCCCATTTTTAAACCAGGTTGTTTGTTTGTTTTCTATTAAGTTGTAGAGAAGTATCTTACATATTTTGACTGTTAATCCTTTATCAAACATATGGTTTGCAAATATTTTTTTCCCATTTCATGTTTTTCTTTTTCTTCTGTTGATTGTTTCCTTTGCTGTAGGGAAGCTTTTTAGTTTGATATATCCCCATTCATCTATTTTTGCTTTTATTGCTTGTGCTTTTGGTGTCATATTCATAAATCATCATAGGGCCAATGTTAAGAAGTTTTTCCCCTGTGTTTTCTTCTGGGAGTTTTATGTTTAAGTCTTTAATCCATTTTTAGTTAAATTTTATGTACAGTATAAGATAGCAGTTCAGTTTTATTCTTTTGCATGTGGATATCCACTTTTCCCAACAACATTTATTGAAGAGACTATCTTTACCTTTTGTGTATCCTTGGTACCCTGATCAAAGATTAGTTTACCGTATGTGTGTGTTTATTTCTGAGCCCTCTATTCTGTTCCATTACTATGTGCCTATCTTTCTGTATTTATGCCAGTATTATTCTGTTTTAATTGCTGATGCTCACTCTCTCATAGTACAGGAAATCCTAGCCAAAATAAATAGACAATAAAAGAAATAAAATGCATCCAAATAAGCAAGAAAAACTAAATTATCTATTTTTGAAGATTACAAGATTTTATACCTAGAAAATACTAAAGACACACACACACACAAAAACCTGTTAGAACTAATAAATGATTTCCATAAACTTACAGGAAACAAAATCAACACATGAAAATCAGTTGCATTTCTGTACAATATCAATGAGCATCTAAAAAGAAAATTAAGAAAAAAATTCCACTTACAATAAAATAATATTATACAAAATTATTACAAAATCATTCTTAGAAATGTTTGCCAATGCCCCAAAACACATATTCTATTTCCCTTTGAAATCTTGGGGATTATTCATGAACTTTGGGCTTACCAAGGCCAACCCTTCCATCTATTCACCATCCTTATGACTATGAAAGCCATTGAGATCATAGAAGCATAGAAGCTGGAGAAAGAAACCATGAGTTAGCTCTTATATTAGTCTAGATAGACCATTATAAAATCAATACCTAACATTCAGAAATTTTATGAAATAGAAATATCTCAGTTGAGCTTCAGTCCCAACAGTTTGGAGAGTTTTCAGGACATTGCCACTTAGTGATCTTGACTCCTTTTCTCATGTGATTATTTCACTTGTGGAGCCTCCTCCTTCTATGTGTTTAACCTGCAGATAGGGAGAGTGTTTAGGGACGAGCACTACAGACTACTTTGGGGCCCAGAAATGCCATATATTACTTCTTTCCATATTCTTTGGGACAGAATTTAGTCACATGATATTCTGATACAAATGTATCTAGTAATAGAAAAACTTCAGCACCTTATTATTGGGGAAAATGGTAACAAAAATCTTTAGATTTTCTACACATAGCATGAAACTACATAAAGTCATATTTTTATAGCCCTTTAATGTGTCAAAAGTAAATGTTTAACACTGACTGTCCAAATAGTATGAATATTAAAGTACATAAATCCCTTTTTTATGGTTAAATGCTTCCATTGATATTTGATAGATAAGGTTCGTATAAATTACATAAATTATCTGTTAGCACAGACATAGGTCTGAAGCCAGAGTTCAAATGTTTGAATCGATTCAATGTTTGAAGGCATTTTTCTCCCTCATCAAGCCACTAAGGCAATATACTACTTTTCTGACTGCATCATTTAAAATAAAATATGTCAATAAGAAAAGTAAAATTTTGGGGGGGCAGAGGCAAGATAGCTGAATAGAAACAGCTCTGGACTGCAGCTCCCAGCAAGACCAATACAGAAAGCAGGCAATTTGTGCATTTCCAACTGAGGTACCCAGTTCATCTCATTGGGACTGGTTAAGCAGTGGGAAAGTGAGCAGAAGCAGGGTGGGCTATCACTTCACTTGGGAAGTGCAGGGTGCCAGAGGACTTCCCTCCCCAAGCCAAGGGAAGCAGTGAGGGACTGTACTACCCACCCAGGGTACTAGACTTTTCCCACGGATTTTTGCATTCCACAGATCAGGGGATTCCCTCGTGAGCCTACACCACCAGGGCCCTGGATTTCAATCACAAAAAACTGGGTGACTGGGTAGGGACTGAGTTACAGTAGTTTTTTCCATACTCCAGCAATGCCTGAAACTGCAGTGAGACAGGAGAACAATTACTTCCCTGGAAAGGGAGCTGAAGCCAGGGAACCAAGTGGTCTTGCTCAGTGGGTTTCACTCCCATGGAGCCCAGCAAGCTAAGAACAACTGGCTTGAAATTCTCACTGCTAGCAAAATAATCTGGAGTGGGTCTGGGAGGATAGAGCTTGGTGTGGGGAGGGTGGTCTGCCATTACTGTGGCTTTAGTAGGTGTTTTTCCCCTGACAGTTTTAAGGAGACTGGGAGGTTTGGAATTGGCAGAATTCACCACAGTGCAGCAAAGTGACTGTGGCCAGACTGTTCCACTAGATTTGTCTTCACTGGGCAGGGCATTTCTGCAGAAAACCTGGCAGCTCCAGTTGGGAGCTCTCACAGACAAAGCTCTCATCTCCCTGGGACAGAGCACCTGGCAGGAGGGACAACTGCAGTCTCAGGTTCAGTGAACTTCATCTTTCCTGTCTGCCAGCTCTGAAGAGAGCAGCTGATGCTGAGAAGAGGGATTCTCCCAGCACAGTGCACTGGCTCTGCTAAGGGACAGACTGCTTCCTTAAGCAAGTCCTCGATCCCTGTGCCTCCTGACTGGGAGAGACATCCCAACAGGGGTTGACAGACATCTCATACAGGAGAGCTCCAGCTGGCATCAGGCTGCAACAAGAAGAGCCAACTATCCTAACTATCCTTTGTCCTCTGGGACAAAGCTTCCACAGGAAGGAGCAGGGAGCAATCTTTGCTATCCTGCAGCCTTCACTGGTGATACCCAGGCAAAAAGGGTCTGGGTGGACCCAGCAAACTGCAGCAGACCTGCAGGAGAGGGCCTGACTGTTAGAAGTAAAACTAACAGGCCAGGTGCGGTGGCTCAAGTCTGTAATCCCAGCACTTTGGGAGGCCGAGATGGGTGGATCACGAGGTCAGGAGATCGAGACCATCCTGGCTAACACAGTGAAACCCCATCTCTACTAAAAAATACAAAAAATTAGCCAGGTGTGGCAGCAGGCACCTGTAGTCCCAGCTACTCAGGAGGCTGAGGCAGGAGAATGGCGTGAACCCGGGAGGTGGAGCTTGCAGTGAGCTGAGATCCGGCCACTGCACTCCAGCCTGGGCAACAGAGCCAGACTCCGTCTCAAAAAAAAAAAAAAAAAAAAGAAGTAAAACTAACAAAAGAAAAGCAACAACAACAACAACAATATCAACAAAAACACTCCCCCCCCAAAAAAAAATTCTATACAAATGTTATCAGCCTCAAAGATCAAAAGTAGATCAATCCATAAAGATGAGGAAAACCCAATGCAAAAATGGTGAGAATTCCAAAAGCCAGAATGACTCTCCTCCTCCAAATGATGGCAACACCTCTCCAACATGGCCACAAAACTGGACAGAGAATGAGACAGACAAATTGACAGAAGTAGGTCTCAGAAAATGAGTAATATCAAACTCCCTGGAGCTAAAGGAGCATGTTCTAACTCAATGTAAAGAAACTAAGAATCTTGATAAAAGGTTACAGGAGTTGCTATCTAGAAAAAACGGTTTAGAGAGGAACACAAGTGACCTGATGAAGCTGAAAAACACAGCAAGATAACTTTGTGATGCAAACACAAGTATCAATAGGCGAATTGATCAAGAGGAAGAAAGGATATCAGAGTTTGAAGATCACCTTGCTGAAATAAGGCATGCAGACAAGATTAGAGAAAAAAGAATGAAAATGAACAAACAAAGCCTCCAAGAAATATAGGATTATGTAAAAAGACCAAATCTGTGATTGCTTGGCATATCTGAAAGATATGAGAAGAATGGAACCAGGTTGGAAAACAGACTTTAGGATATTACCTAGGAGAACTTCCCCAACCATGCAAGACAGGCCAACATTCAAATTCAGGAAAAACAGAGAACACCACAAAGATACTCTATGAGAAGATCAACCAGAAGATACATAGTCATCAGATTCTCCAGTGTGGAAGCGGAGGAAAAAATGTTAAGGGCAGCCAGAAAGAAAGGCCAGGTCACCTACAAAGGGAAGCCCATCAGAGTAACAGTGGATCTCTCAGGAGAAACATTACAAGTCAGAAGAGAGTGGGGGCCAATATTCAACATTCTTTTATTATTATTATTATTATTATACTTTAAGTTCTAGGGTACATGTGCACAACGTGCAGATTTGTTACATGTGTATACATGGGCCATGTTGGTGTGCTGCACCCATTAATTCGTCATTTACATTAGGTATATCTCCTAATGCTATCCTTCCCCCCTCCCCCCTCCCCACAATAGGCCCCGATGTGTGATGTTCCCCTTCCTGTGTCCAAGTGATCTCATTGTTCAATTCCCACCTATGAGTGAGAACATGCGGTGTTTGATTTTCTGTTCTTGTGATAGTTTGCTGAGAATGATGGTTTCCAGCTGCATCCATGTCCCTACAAAGGACACAAACTCATCCTTTTTTATGGCTGCATAGTATTCCATGGTGTATATGTGCCACATTTTCTTAATCCAGTCTGTCACTGATGCACATTTGGGTTGATTCCAAGTCTTTGCTATTGTGAATAGTGCCGCAATAAACATACGTGTGCATGTGTCTTTATAGCAGCATGATTTATAATCCTTTGGGTATATACCCAGTAATGAGATGGCTGGGTCAAATGGTATTTCTAGTTCTAGATCCTTGAGGAATCACCACACTGTTTTCCGCAATGGTTGAACTAGTTTACAGTCCTACCAACAGTGTAAAAGTGTTCCTATTTCTCCACATCCTCTCCAGTACCTATTGTTTCCTGACTTTTTAATGATTGCCATTCTAACTGGTGTGAGATGGTATCTCATTGTGGTTTTGATTTGCATTTCTATGATTTGCATTTCTCTGATGGTGATTAAAGAAAATAAATTTCTTAAAGAAAATAATTTTCAGCCTAGAATTTCATATACAGACAAACTAAGCTTCATAAGCAAAAGAGAAATAAATTCCTTTCCAGACAAGCAAATGCTAAGGGATTTCATCACCACCAAGCCTGCCTTGTAAGAGCTCCTGAAGGAAGCACTAAATATGGAAAAGAAAAACCAGTATCAGCCACTGTAAAAACACACCAAAATATGAAGACAAATGACTCTACAAAGACCAATGACACTATATCAGCTAGTGTGCAAAATAACCAACTATCATCATGATGATGGGATCAAATTCGCACATAACAATATTAACCTTTAAAGTAAATGGGATAAATGCCGCAATTAAAAGACGCAGACTGGCAAATTGGATAAAGAGTCAAGATCCACTGGTGTGCTGTATTCAGGAGGCCCATCTCACATGCAAAGACACACATACACTCAAAATAAAGTGATGGAGAAAAATTTACCAAGCAAATGGAAAGCCAAAAAAAAAAAACAAAAACAAAAACAAAAAACCCAGGAGTGACAATGCTAGTCTAATTAAACAGATTTTAAACCAACAAACACAAAAAGAACAAAGAAGGGCATTACATAATGGTAAAGGGATCGGTGCAACAAGAAGAGCTAACTATCCTAAATATATATGCACCCAATACAGGAGCACCCAGATGCATAAAACAAGTTCTTAGAGACCAAAGGGACTTAGACTCCCATTCAATAATAATGACAGACTTTAATAACCTCCTGTCAATATTAGATAGATCAATGAGACAGAAAATTAACAAGGATATTCAGAACTGGAACTCAGCTATGGATCAATTGGATTTAATAGACATCTATAGAAATCTCCATGCCAAATCAACAGAATATACATTCTTCTCAGTGCCACATAGCACTTATTGTAAAATGAACCACAAAATTGAAAGTAAAATACTCCTCAACAAGTGCAAAAGAATCGAAATCATAGCAAACAGTTAGATCACTGTGTAATCAAATTAGAACTCAAGATTAAGAAACTCACTCAAAAACACACAACTACATGGAAATTGAACAACCTGCTCCTGAATGATTCCTGGGTAAATAACGAAATTAAGGCAGAAATCAAGAAGTTCTTTGAAACCAATGAGAACAAAGAGACAACATACCAGAATCTCTGGGACACAGCTAAAGCAATGTTAAGAGTGAAATTTATAGCACGGAATACCCACGTCAGAAAGCTGGAAAGATCTCAAATCAACACTTTAATATCACAATTAAAAGAACTAAAGAAGCAAGAGCAAAGAAATTCAAAAGCTAGGAAAGATAAGAAATAACTAAGATCAGAACAGAACTGAGAGATAAAGACACAAAAAACCCTTAAAATAATCAATGATTCTAAGAGCGTTTTTTTTTAAAAAATAACAAAATAGATAGACAACTAGCAAGACTAATAAAGAAGAAAAGAGAGAAGCATCAAATAGACACAATAAAAGTAAAAAAGGGGATATCACCTCTGACCCCACAGAAAAACAAATTACCATCAGAGAATACTATAAACACCTTTATGTAAATAAACTGGAACATCTAGAAGAAATGGCTAAATTTCTGGACACATATACCCTCCCAAGACTAAACCAGGAAGAAGTAGAATCTCTGAATAGACCAATAGCAATTTATGAAATTGAGGCGGTAATGAAAACACATCAACTAAAAAGACCCCAAGGCCAGAGTTGCTAGTACCGTTCCTACTGAAACTATTCCAAACAACTGAAAAGGAGGGACTCCTCCCTAACTCATTTCAGAACCCAGCATCATCCTGATACCAAAACTTGGCAGAGACACAACAACAACAACAAAAAAATTCAGGCCAATATCCCTGATGAACATCAATGCAAATATCCTCAATAAAATACTGACAAGCTGAATTCAGCAGCATATCAAAAAGTTTGTCCACCACGATCAAGTTGGCATCATCCCTGGGATGCAAGACTAGCTTAGTATATGAAAATCACAAACATAATCCATCACATAAACAGTAACAGTGACAAAAAACCACATGATTATCTCAATAGATGCAAAAAAAAAAAAAAGCCTCTGATAAAATTCAACATCCTTTCATGTTAAAAACTCTCAATAAACTAGGTATTGATGGAACACATCTCAAAATAATAGAGCTGTTTATGACAAACCCATAACTAATATCATATTGAATGGGCAAAAGCTGGAAGCATTCCTTTTGAAAACAGGCCCAAGACAAGGATGCCGTCTCTCATCACTCTTATTCAACATAATATTGGAAATTCTGGCTAAGACAATCAGATAAGAGAAAGAAATAAACGGCATTTGAATAGGAAGAGAGGAAGTCAAATTGTCTCTATTTGCAGATTACATGATTCTATATTTAGAAAACACTATGGTCTCAATTGTCTCAGCCCCAAAACTCCTTAAGCTGATAGGTAACTTCAGGAATGTCTCAGGATACAAAATCAATGTGCAAAAATTACAAGCATTCCTATACACCAGCACTCAACAAGAAAAGAGCCAAATCATGAATGAATTCCCATTCACAATTGCTACAAAGAGAATAAAATATCTAGAAATACAGCTTACAAGAGATGTGAAGAACCTCTTCAAGGAGAACTACAAACCACTGCTTAATGAAACAAGAGAGGAGACAAACAAATGGAAAAACATTCCATCCTCATGGATAGGAAGAATCAATATAATGAAAATGGTCATACTGCCCAAAGTGTCTTATAGATTCAATGCTATTTCCATCAAACTACCATTGACTTTCTTCACAGAGTTAGAAAAAATTCTTCAAATTTCATATGGAACCAAAAAAGAGCCAAGGCAATTCTAAGCAAAAACAAAAAACAAAAAGCAAAAAAAAAAAACAAACCTGGAGGCATCACATTACCTGACTTCAAACTACACTACAAGGCTACAGTAACCAAAACAGCATGGTAACAGTACCAAAACAGACATATAAACCAATATCTGTTTTCGTACCACTACCATGGTACGAAACAGAGATCTCAGAAATAACACCACACGTCTGCAAATATCTGATCTTTGACAAAGCTGACAAAAATAAGCAATGGGGAAAGTATTCCTTATTTAATAAATGGTGTGCTAGGAAAACTGTCTATCCATATGAAGAAAAAAAAAATTGACCCCTTCTGCTGACCTTATACAAAAATTAACTCAAGATGGATTAAAGACTTAAATGTAAAACTCAAAACCATAAAAACTCTAGAAGAAAACCTAGGCAGTACCATTTAGGGCATAGGCATGAGCACAGACGTTATGAAGAAAACACCAAAAGCAACTACAATAAAAGCCAAAATTGACAAATGGGATCTAATTAAACTAAAGAGCTTCTGCACAACAAAAGAAACTAGCACCAGAGTCAACAGGCAACCTACAGAATGGGTGAAAAATTTTTCAAGCTACGCAGCTGACAAAGGTCTAACAGTTGGAATCTACAAGGACCTAAACAAATTTACAAGAAAATAGCGAACAACCCCATCAAAAAGTGGGCAAAGCATAGGAACAGACACTTCTTAAAAGAAGACATTTATATGGCCAAGAAACGTATGGACAAAAGTTCATCATCGCCGATCATTAGAGAAATGCAAATCAAAACCACAATGAGATACCATCTCATGCCAGTCAGAATGGTGATTATTAAAAAGTCAAGAAACAATAGATGCCAGGGAGGCTGTGGAGAGATAGGAATGCTTTTACACTGTTGGTGGGAGTATAAATTAGTTCAACCACTGTGGAAGAAGTGTGACAATTCCTCAAGGATCTAGAACTAGAAATACCATTTGACCCAGCAATCCCATTACTGGGTATATACTCAAAGGATTATAAATCATTCTACCATAAAGACACTTGCACATGTATGTTTATTGTGCACTATTTACAATAGCTAAGGAATAGAACCAACCCAAATGCCCATCAATGATACACTGGATAAAGAAAATATAGTACATATACACCATGGAATACTATGCAGCCATAAAACAGGATGAGATTATGTACCTTGCAGGGGCATAGATGAAGCTGGAAGCCATCACCCTCAGCAAACTAACACAGGAACAAAAAACACTGAATATTCTCACTCATAGTGGGAGTTGAACAATGAAAACACCCACAAGTTGGGGAACAGTACACACCGGGGCCTGTTAGGGGTTGGGGAACAAGGGGAGGGAAAGCATTAGGACAAATATCTAATACACGTGTGACATAAAACCTAGATGATGAGTTGAGGATGAGATTATGTACCTTGCAGGGGCATAGATGACAGCTGGAAGCCATCACCCTGGCAGCATATACTAACACAGGAACAAAACCACACATTCTGTGCATATATTCTCAGCTCATAGTGGGAGTTGAACAATTGAAAACACCCACAAGTTGGGGAACAGTGGCACACACCTGTAGTTCCGGCACTGTTGGGAGGCTGAGTTGGGCGAATCACCTGAGGTTGGGAGGGAAAGCATTAGCCTGACAAATATCTAGATACACGTGTGACTACTAAAACCTAGATGATGAGTCGGACACGGTGGTGCATGCTTATAATCCTAAATACTCAGAGGCTGAGGTAGGAGAATCACTTGAACCCAGGAAGCAGAGGTTGCAGTGAGCCAAGATCGTGCCACTGCATTCCAGCCTGGGCAACAAGAGCAAAACTCTGTCTCAAAAATAAATAAATAAATAAATAAATAAATAAATAAATAAATACCTTAAAAAGGTAGCAAACGAGATGTATTAACATATTCAATATTATCCATTTTGTCAGTTAAAACTTAGACTATTTAAATCATAATAGTATTAATTTTAGACAGACTTCTGACTTGATGGATGATGTTGTTTTGGTGATTTTTAATACATAATTTGAAGTACCTCTTAGTGAAGAAATTAAAAAAGAAACTCACTAAATGACATAACCAAGTTATTTAATGCTACTTTATATTATTGCTTAGATAGAGTTCTAAATTCTATGAATTATGAAAATTAGTACTGGTACCAATAAAATAAGTATAATTTTAAGTATAATTTAAATTTTAGCTTTCTCGTATACATACAATTGCTATGATCACTGAATGTGTCATTCATATGAATGTATCTTGGGCTGAAAACACCACAAAGAAACTCATTATTTGCCTTATGTATATCTTAAAATGTGGAAATGTCTTTTTCACAAAGGTTTTAATAACTATTTCCTCCCTAGAGATCTCTTCTACTATTGAACTACACAAATTTAATGTTTGCACATCAGTTACTTCAGCTGAGTTTCATGTCAGGCATTTGTTTAGTTTCTACCTAGAAATTATATTTTCACTGTTTTGTAAATTGTTAAATACTGTATTCAATGATCTTTATGTATTTTGATATTTTAGCAGCCTCGTCTCAGGTAAGGTCCACGTTCTAAAATGGATTAAAATGATTTTTTTTTCTGGGTAAAGAAAGGCCCCTTTTTTTCAGATTTTAATCTTAAATATTTAACTTTGAAAAAACAAAACAAAACAAAACAACAACAACAGCAACAAAAACACCCTTTACTGTCTGTAATTTCCAGAGGTAAAAGCTTTAATTCTATACTGTAGGTCACATTGCAAGGACACCCTGTACTTGAATTTGACAGCAATAAAATGATATTCCTTGGGAAATTTAATTAAAAAGTTGAGATTATAAAGAACTTAATGACATTTCTCATCAAAATATTTCAAATCACTTTTAACTCATTAATTCTCATAGCACTCGTGGGATGTAATTATGCACTCAGGAATATTCTGCATTTGAGCTCTGTTCATGGTCATTTGTAAGATCTTTTTATCTACCATAAAGTAAATGTTTATGATTGTACAATTAATTTAGATTAATTTACATCCATATATTATTTTTCTGATATGTGTATGATGCTGTGTTAATTTGAAGAAAGGACATGGAACCAAAAATAAAACAAATTTGTGACATTTCTGGTCTTTAGATTTAGACCTTGCACCGACTCATCAACTCTCACATGTCATATCTGTGTTTTATTATTTTTTGAAGGAATAGATACTAAAGATAATGAATTTGGCATTTATAAGGAAAATAAAATGTCTAGATCCTGGTAACTGAATGGGATGGAAACTGTGGTGATAGTAAATCCCAGGAAGGCCCATGTTCAAATATATCCCTTTTATATTCTGCCAACAGAAATCTTATCAGATTAGTAAGCTGTCAATAAACAATGACACCATGGGTGACTCTTTGGCCCTTTACAATTAAAGGCCTTTACAATATAAACTGTCTTAATATAATTACTTTATTTGGTTTTGAAATAACACCACATTCATGGGGTAGAGTGGGCTGAAGTAATCAATATTGATTTAATGATTGGCTGAAGTCTGTAATAATTTCTTGATAGTTCAAATAATACAAAGACTTATTTTGGAGCTAGATGGGCAATCAACTGGGGGAATAAAAATAACTGGAAAAACACAGATGAGGAGAAGTATATTAAAAATATTGAAAGTATCAACCCTTTGCTTCACGCAACATTTTACGTGGAGTCTTGGTAAAGGTTAGGACGCTATTGAAATCTACAGCATGTACTGTGAACTTTTAAAAATCCATTAGTTTAGAATGTAGCAGAATTTAAGCTTCTCCAGTTTAAATATGTCTATAATCCAGTCTAGCTCGATACAACTTCTTTAGTACTGTCCATAGTCTTGCCGTCCAATCCTCATCCTTTCTTCTCAGAGATGAGGATATAGAACAACTAACATAACAGCTAACATTTTAAGTACAATGAATATAAGGGAGTATGGCAAACAACTTGGTCTTCTTGGGTAGGTAGTATTACTATTTCTACCCACTGTACATATGAACAAAATAAGTCTTATAAAGGTTATTTAATATTTTCTTGATCACATCAGTAGTGAGAGCTAGATTTAGAATTCGAACATTGTCTCATTTTAGATTTGTCATCTCCTGTGATTCTCCAACTGTGTTTCATGAACCCAGCAGGATCATCAGTATACATATCTTTAGTGATTTTGTAAATTCTTCATGAAATGTTTAAATTTTGTGAGGCTTTTCAGTAATTATACAGATGTACATATAAATTTTAGATCATCTGGGTAACCACTTCAAAAGGGAAAACTACTACTTCGGGTCAATATGCATGTTCATCTAGACTTCGGGTCAATATGCATTTCATCTAAAATCTATTTAGCATCAAGTACTCTGATATTTATTGGGAAGAAATATTGTAGAGGAGGAAAAAAAGGTGAATGTAATCCACAAGTGTTCATCTAAATATGTAAGTAAAGTTGCACATTGTATTATAATGAAATAGATCACTGTTAAGGAAGAATTCAAAGACAATGTAACATGCCAAACTTGGAAGAACATTTAGTTTCAGTTAATACCACACTACAGCTCTCAGTTACAGCTCTGTTTGAGAGTTGTAATACCTTATATATCACATTATACTGATAAAAATGATTTGAAATTCTTTGCTTTTAGATTTGTTTTGTGTGTGTCTATATGTATATATTATATATGAACATATTTTTATATATGAATGAAATATATATAGTTGAATGAGAGCAAAAATGTCATTACATTTAATTTTATCTGATGTAATAAAGTGATTAACAATAAAAGTTAAAGATTTTTGAAAAAATCTAAACATTATTCAAAGTTTAGATGCACTCATCTGTAAAGTCCAGCTTCAGATACATTCTCCAATTTTCTACATTTGCTTTATTAGTATTATTTTTTGATTCAGACATTATTCATCTCCATAGCTGCTAGAAATTTTCTTAAAATGTAACCCAATAACTGATGTGAAGTTACATGAAGGCAGCAAAATTTTAAAATCCAATAAATAATGAAGGAAATAATGACATCAAAAGCATGTTATTAATATCATTTTTTGACATAAAACTCTTCTAGAGTAAGACTTCTGGCAATGTTTTAAAATAGATAAAATGAAATTGCTGTGTGTGTGGTATAATACATCTGCCTGCAAGGAGCTCGTTTAAATGTAGTTTATTTCTACTAAAAATGCAAACATTCAAATAAGGCAGTATAATGAGATGTATGAGCTGTCTCATAGTTAATATACGTATGATTAAGAAATTATTTTTGAGAGCATACTCTACATTCCTAGTTCTATTTCTTCACATTCACTTCTATTTCCTGCTCTTGAGTCTAGCTTTTCCCTCAACCCTCTAGTAAAATGGTGCTCACTAATACATTCTCTAATACATTTGATACTGCATTCTTAATAGGCTATTTTATGTACTTATTGACTTCTGCATATCATTTCATCCACTTTACTATACTTTTTGTCACATTCCATGACCCTAAACCCTTCCAGTATTCTTGAGATATCTCAAAAAGTCCATCTAAGTCTTATTCATGGGTCCATTATCTATTACATAGCCCTTGAACACTGATATTTTTCCTAAGGTTTGATTATTAGTTCTCTGTATAAAATCTATAGTAAACCTCACCTATAACCAATGTTCCAGCTACTATCCTTATTCCAAAATCCATTGCCCCTACCGATTGACACCTTCTCAACTACATTTAGATATTTAGAGACACTTCTAACTATACAAATACAAAAATGAATTTCATCTCTGTCTCTTAGTATTTATTCTTCTTTGGTATTTCCTGTTTTATAAATGGCTTGACACTCATTTATTAATTTATAATCATGGCAGTCATCCTAGATTTCTCTTTATCAATTTATCTCATCTACTTATTGTCTAGTCATTTACTGTATCCTGTGGAATCAATATCTTTAATATGTCTTAAGTATATTTCACCAACTTCAATTTTATTTTTTGAGATGGAGTTTTGCTCTGTCACCCAGGCTGGAGTGATGTGACGCTATCTCGGCTCACTGCAGCCTCTGCCTCCTGGGTTCAAGCGATTCTCCTGCCTCAGCCTCCTGTGTAGCTGTGATTACAGGCACCCACCACCACGCCCAGCTAGTTTTTGTATTTTTAGTAGAGGCAGGGTTTCACCATGTTGGCCAGGCTGTTGTTGAACTCCTGACCTCAGGCGATCCACCTGTCTCTGCCTCACAAAGCGCTGGGATTACACGCGTGAGCCACCATGCCCAGTCTTCAATTACATTTTCACTATTCTTGTTTCTGTCTCTAATGATTTCTTACATGGCATCTGTCTGGCAACTCTTTAATTTTTCCTTCATAGTCTATGAGAACAAATTTTCTACAATGCATATTAGACCGTGTAGCATGATTATTGAAGATATTTTAATACTTTGCTATACTTTCATGCTACAGTTTAAATTCCTTAACTTATTTCAAGAGGCTTCTCATGACATAATTATTTCCTACCATTCTACCCTCAAGTGCACCCCTATCAACAACACTTCTTTGTGCATCTAGAGAGATTTAACTGTAGTTTTAGTGAGGGCTCATGATTTTATTTTAAGTGTGTCTCTCCTCTTGGAACGTTTTTCTTCCCTTGTCCACCATAAATATTTGTGAGATTATACTTCACCTATCACTGAAAATGAAGCTCAAACAACACCTTCTACTATCTATCATCTATCTATCTATCTATCTATCTATCCTGTGCAGAGAAAAAGGCATTCGGCTTATGCAATGCCAATCCGTAATGTATTTTTCTTTATCTCCCTCTTCTATAAAGAAGAGTATTCTAAGTAAATACTAACTAATCAAGCATCCTCACTGCTGGAGGTGAGCATATGTTAATTCTGGCCAATAAGTTGCAATCAGAAATCATATAGGAAGAATTTCCTTCAGGGATATCAAGATAAAACCTCAGGTACAAAAAGCCCTTTACCTTTTATTAAAAAAATTTTTTTTTTTGAACATGGAACAGGACATGGTACCTAGAGAAGCAGCAGTGGTCAATTTATGACTATGAACCAAGAAGCAAAAGAAAAAAAAACCTCGAAATAATGTTTCCCCAGATAAGATATTATTGAGATCCAAATTTATTGCCAGAATCACCATTAGTAGCCATTTAGTTTAAATCATCACTAGTCAAGATTTCTTACTTGCAGGGTAATGAATTCCTAATATACTATTACAGTTTTATATATTTGTCTTATCTCCTAAAACACCCCGCTCATGCCTTCCGTTACACTTTAGCAAACTTCATTGTTATATATTGTATCAGTTGATTTGTCTACATTCTCAGCTTTATTTGTGGAGGTCAAGAACAAAGTTTTGCCTCTCAGGCACTTGATCTTGCATGTGGAACCACTGGTACTCAATAAAAGTTTGTTACTTAAAATGAATACTTATTGGTATTCATTCAATATGCAAATAGATAAATTAAATATGCTGCATGTCTTGAGTGAAAAACTACTAATCCTCAAAGATAATCACAAACTCTATAGAAAAATTCTTAATTTTAATGGACTGTGTGTAACTTTTACTCTTTTGCTTGTGTTACCTTCTCAAGACCCAGCCGAGCATACTTACTCTTCTCTGTGCAAAATGAATATTAGGATTCATCTTTATGGGAAGGGCTTTATACTTACGAAATGTCCCAGTAGCATGAAAACCTGTAATATAAATTCCTCCATTAACAGAGGTTGTCAGGAAGAGTAAAATCAGTACTAATCCTTAATTCATGGCTTACAATTTATTATGTTTTTCTTCTCACTGCTTATTTTAAATCTTATTTCATAGCAATAAACATCTTTTTTTATTATTTTAGTATAAATCCTTAAATGTATATTCATCATAAAAATATGTAATTATGGTTTATGAGGGAATGTACTTAGAATTTATACCAACTTTATAAAATCTACTCTACCTTAAATAAAAAGGCTCTTATTTCTTCTAACTTTTTACACTGAAAGGTTTTTTTCTTACCAAATGTTTATATTGTAGGTTGTATATATCAATTGTTACTTTTGATGGGAGCATAGATTTACATTGTGTTGAATCAAACTCAATTATACTTTACTTAGACATTCAAGGAGGTTGCTTATCATTCCACTAACTCATGTAGAACTGAAATGAATATCCTTGAATAAAATATCTTTAGAGCTTCTTGTGAAAGTTTCATTGACATGTTAATTAAAGAGTGGGATTTCTGAATTTCAGTACATTCACAAGTTAATTTAATGGTCTGCCAGATTGCTCTCTAGAATGGCTGTACAAATTTGCCTTGCCTTCATTCTTCCCGTGAATTCTTTTTTTTTTTTGAATATTCTCAACAAAATTTCCAACTTACCTTTTCGCTTTTCCAAATTGTTGAATTAAAGAACATCTACTTCTTTTAACATATATTTTATTTAATAGATATTAATTTTTAGAGCAATTTTAAGTTCACAGAAAAATTTAATGGAATGTACAGAGAGTTCTCATAAACCCCCTGCCCACATGTACAGCCTCTCTCACTATTGACATCCCATGCCACAGTGTTACATTTGGTAACAACTTATAACCTTTAATTGCCACATCATTATCACCCAAAATGTATGGTTTACATCTGGGTTCACTCTTGGTGTTGTACATTCTTTGGGTATTGATAGATGTATAATGACATGTGTCTAACAATATAGTATCATACAAAACTGTGTCATTGCCCTTAACATTTTGTGTTCTGCTTATTCATCCCTTCCTTTTCCCTAACCCCTAACATCTGATCTTTTTACTGTTGCCATAGTTCTGCTATTTGCAGCACGTCCTATTTTTGGAATCCTACAGTATACAGCCTTTCCAGACTGACTTATTTTACTTAGTCATTTAAGGTTTCTCCATGCCTTTTCATGGCTTGATAGGTTATTTCTTTTTAATGCCGAATAATAGTTTATTGACTGGATGTACCACATTTTATGTATATATTCTCATAATGAAGAACACTGTGGTAACATCCAAGTTTGGGGAATTTTGAATAAACTGTTATAAACTTCTATGTATGGGTTGTCATATGAACCCAACTTTTCAGCACTTTTGGATAAATACAAGGAGTGTGATAATTGGATGGTATGGTAAGAGTGTGTTTAGTTTTTTAAGAAATTTCCAAACTGCCTTACAAGGTGGTCATATAATTTTACATTTCCATCAACATTGAGTGAGTTTCTTTTGCTCCACATCTTCACCAGCATTTGATGTTGTGTTTGTGTTTTTTTATTTTGACCCCACTAATAGATGTTTAGTGGAATTTCATGTTTTCATTTGCAATTTCCTAATTCCATATAATACAGTATGTCTTTTTATATGCTTATTTGCATCTGTATCTCTTCTTTAATAAGATGTTTATTCAGATATTTTGCCAATTTTTTAATTGGGTTGTTCATTTGCTTATTTTTGGGTTTTAAGTGTTTTTTTTTTTTTTTTTTTTGATGTATGATAGGTGATGTTTTATTATCAGGTGTGACTTGTGAAAAATATTTTCTCACAGTTTGTGGCTTGCTTGATCAAGCTCTTTACCACATAAAAAATTTTAAATCCTTAATTCATTTAACTTATCAGTTATTTCTTTCATGGATTTTGGATTTGGTATTGTATCTAAAAAGTCATTATCATATCCAAGTTCTTCTAGAATTGCTTCTATGTTATCTTCTAGGAATGTTATAGTTTTGAATTTTACTTTTAGATTGGTGATCTATTTTTACTTCATTTTTGAAAAGAGAATATAGACTGATGTTTTTTTTTTTTTTTTTTTTTTTTTTGCATCATATGTCTAATTAAGTTTCAGCACCATTTGTTGAAAGACTATGTTTTCTCCAATATATTAACTCTGTTCTTTGCAACAGTCAATTGACCATATTTTCACAGATCTATTTCTGAGCTTTCTATTCTATTCCTTTGATCTGTTCATGTATTCTTTCCCAATATACTGTTCTGAGTACTGTAGCATCACAATAAGCTTTAAAGTTGGATAGTGTCAGTCATCCAACTTTATTCTTATTTATCAATATTTTATTGGCACTTTTGTGTCTTTTGCATCTCCATATAAACTTAAAAGTAAGTTTGCTGATTATTACAAAATAACTTTCTGGTATTCTGATTGGATTCACACTGAATCTCTATATCAACTTGGGAAGAACAGGTATCTTGACAATAATGTCTCCTGTCCATGAACATGGAATATCCCTTCATTTATTTAGCCTTTTTTGATTTCTTATATTAGAGTTTTATAGTTTTTCTCATGTAGATCTACCAGATATTTTGTTAGATTTATACCTAAGTGTATCTTTTATGGGAATACTAATGCAAATGGTATTGTGTTTTTAATTTCAAAATCAATTCATTTATTGTTGAGCTATAGGAAAGCTACTGGCTTTTGTATACTAAACTGTACTTTGTAACTCTGCTATGGTGACTTATTATCCCCAGGATTTTTTTGTCATTGTTGATTTTTTTTTGGAGTTCTTACATAGATGATAATGTCATCTGCAGAAAAAGACAGTTTTCTTCTTTTTACTTTCCGATAGAAGCACCTTCTTTTTTTCTTGCTTTATTACATAACAAGGACTTCCTGAACAATATGAAAAGCAGTCATAAAAGGAGACATTCTTGCCTTGTTTCTCATCTTAGTAAGAAAGTTTTGAGCTTCTTATCATTAAGTAGGCTGTTAGCTATAGACTTTAAAAATTTTTATTTACAAAAATAAGGGAGTTCACTTCTATTCCTAGTTTACAGAGGCTTTTTATCATAAATGGGGATTCTGTCAAATGTTGTCAAATGATTTTTCTGCATCTGTTGATATGACCTTGTAAGTTTTTTTCCTTTGCCTATTGACATAATTGGTTTTTACATATTGAACCAGACTTGCATACATGGGATATCTCCCACTTAGTTGTGGTGTATAATTTATTTTATACATTGTGGCATTTGATTTGATAACACTTTATTAAGGATTTTTGCATTGGTGTTCATGAGTGATACTCATCTACAGTTTTATTGTAATGTCTTTGTCTATTTTGGCTATTAGAAAAGTGCTATACTGATAAAATGAGTTAGGGAGTATTTCCTCTGCTACTAGCTTCTGGAAGAACTATAGATAACTGGAATAATTTCTTCCTTAAATATTTGGTAGACTTTACCAGCAAAGTAATATGGAACTGATGCTTTCTGTGTTGGAAGATTATTCATTCAATTAATTTAATATAGATAGGCTTACTTTTTCTGTTTGTGAGTTTGTAGGGTTGTGTCTTTCTTGAAATTGGTCTATTTCATGTAGGTTATAAAATTTGTAAATTTTTCTTTATTACCCCTCTGGTGTTAATAAAATCTGTAGTGATGCTTTATTTTTCATTTTTGATACCGTGTCTTCTGCATTTTGTTGTTAGCTTTGATATAAGCTTATAACTTTTTGATTTTTTAAAAACACCACTTTTTTGGGTTCAATTGATTATCTCTTTGTAATTACATTGATTTCTGTTTGAATTTTATTTATTATTCGTTTTCTTACAGTAACTTGAATCTAATTTCTTCTACTTTTTTCTCATTTCCTATTTGAAGCTTCAAGTATTGATTTATATATATTCTTCTTCTTCTTTTTTTTTTTAAATATGCATCCAATGCTATTAATTTTCCTCTAAGGGCAGCTCTGGCTGCATTCCTCAGTATTTGATAAGCTGCAGTTTCATTTCCATCCAGTTCAAAATACTCTAAGTTTTTTATTAATTGTTAAAAATTTAACCCATGTATTGTTTAGATGTATGCTGTTAAATCTCTTAAAAATTTGAAGATTTTTCCAATCATTTTTCTGTTATTGATCTATGTAGTTCAGTTCTATTCTGGTCTGAGAACAGATATTGTGTGATTTCTATTTTTGTAAATGTAGTTATTGTTAAAAAGCTTTATTTTCTGGCCCAGAAAGGGGTCTATCTTTGCCCGTCTCTCCTTTTCACGTTTTTCTGCCTGCTTTATACTTGCTGGAAGCTGATTAGAATGTGCACACCAGATTAAAGGTGGACCTGTCTTTCCCAGCCCACTGAATCTTTTTTGGCAACACCCACAGAGACACACCCAGGGTTAATACTTGTATCTCTCAATCCTATCAAGTTGACACTCAGTATGAACCGTCACACTCAGTATAATGGCTAAAACTAAAAAAGCTGATGATACCATGTGTTACCAATGATATGAAGCAAATATAATTCATATGCATTGATAATGAGAATTATGGGAATGCAAAATGGTACAACTTTGGAAAACAGTATGGCAGTGCCTCATAAAATTAAACATTAATTTACCATATGGACCTGAAATCTCATTCTTTTGTATTTAGCCAAGAGAAGAGAAAACATATGTACATACAAAGAGGTTTATGTATGAGTATCTTTATTATTAATAACAATAACCCAAATTAGAAGCAACTCCAATGTCTAACAAGAGATAAATTAGTAAATTGTTGCATAGCTACTCTTTAGAATAGTGCTCAGTAATAAAAAAAAAATGAACGAAACATACATGCAAATGACATGGGTCTTTCTAGAAGAGAGTATGCTAATTGAAAAAAGAAAAATGCAAAGTTTATATACTGTATAATTCCATTCACATTAGATTCTAGGAAAAAAATACAATAATAACAGAAAGCAAATTGTTGGTTGCCCAAAATCTGAAAAGTGAAAAGGAGCATAGAAACATTTGTTAGGATGAGGAGATTTTTATATTTGATTTTAGATTTTAGGTGAGGTAACATAATTATAGAAAATTACCAAAATGTATTAACCTGTATACTTAAAAGTAATGAATTCTACTATATGTAAATAATACCTTATAAAATAAGAAGGAAAATGAAGACAAAATTAAGATTTTTTTTTTCTGGACATAGAGTAGCAGTGTGAATTTCTTTCTAGCACATCTTCAGTGAAAGATATGCTAAAAATCAGTTTTTCAGGCTAATGACAGCTATAACCAGATGAAAGCACAAATCTACAAGATGAGCATCAGACACTGTATATATCTACATATACATTTTAAAAGTCTTTATCATTATTTTAATTTAATGCAAAAGTATTGAGTACCATATGTAGAAGTACAAATATGGTAAGACAACCACAGAGGATTCTTAAAAATATATATTGTTATCACCATTGTCAAAAGGTTTTTAATTAACTCAAGGTAATTTAACAGATTTAAGGCCAGTCTCAAATGTTACATAAGGAGCAGTGATATTATCAGATATTTGTGGGAGGGAAAGAAGAATATTTCTACTTGCACTCTAAAAGTCCCTGTCTTAAGTCAGGTCCTCTGTAAAGCCGAATGTTAAGTCTTGATCGTTATCATAATTATTGTTTTGGATTATGAATGAATGAAACATACATACAAAAGACATGGGTCTTTCTAGAAGACAGTATGCTAATTGAAAAAAAGAAAAACGCAAAATTTATATACGGTATAATTCCATTTACATTAGAGCCTAGGAAAAAAAAATAGAATAATAACAGAAAGCAAATTGGTGGTTGGGGCAGAAAGATAATATGAGCCAAGATGAAATAGAAACAGTTCCATGGAATGATAAAAGATGACCACGTGAGCCGTGAAGAGAAATGTATTGAAGTTTACAAGGAGAAACCACACTGTGGTGAAATCTAGATAAGGGTGAAAGAAGGGACACTGGCTAAGCTCTTCCTTTCCTTCATTTCCCATTTTCAAAGTTAACCCTAGGGCAGAGCAAACTCTACTACACTACATTTGATAATGACATTGCATCATCAAAACCTCTATGGCTGCTCAAGAATATAGATGAGAGTCCCCAGAAAACAGAAGCTGAGAAGGAAATTTGTGTTCAGGAAATGTATTTGGTAGTGCTCTCAGGAACAATTATGAAAGAGGAAGTAGAAGAACTATGCAATTACAACAGAATACTCAGCCCAGCTATAGTGCCATTCACAAGTTTCCTATGTGGAGGCCTATCTACAACCTCTTTTTGAACTGTTTTTGGGTTGTATTGTAGGTTCATGTAGATTCGGTGCACTGTGGATTCAAATATTTTCAGCGTAGGAGCAGGGTTTTCCCTTCAGCAGATCTTGAGACCTGAGCACTGGCATATTTCTCGAGGTGTGTGCTGTGTGTGTATGTGTGTGTGTGTGTGTGTGTGTGTGTTTTCCTTTATAGTCCAGATATCAGCTTTATTAACTTTGTAGTCCAGGAATGCTGTTTGGTTACATGATTTTGTAGTTTATCTGTTTTATTTTTCTCAAAATTAACAGTAACAATTTCAAAATTTGTTTTAAAATTAATGCAACTCTCCTCTTTATTCTGTATCTCCTTTTACTCATTTGTTAGCTACAGTTTCTGAACTTTATTACTTCAGAGCAGTGGAGAATAAGAGATGATAAAGAAGTATGGCCTCAGAGAATGATACTGCTGTAATCCGATTTGGAATCTCCTTAATCTTGGTGGTTATTTTAAACTGATCTTTTTCTTTCTTTCTTTCTTTCTTTTTTTTTTTCTAGAATAACTTTCTTTTTCTTGAAAAGTTTCCCTTTGGATATACACAAAAACATATCCTTATGGTACTTTTCCTTTCTAATTTATCATTTAGTTCTTGGTTATCCTAAATCTATCCACCTGTGAGTCACTGTCTCTACAGAGAAACCTCTTCATAATGACTCAAAGTTGCTTCTAGCCAGATCTGCAATGTGACCAATAATTGAACCAGAACTCATTGATCCTTCATTTATTCTAAATTACAAATCACTCTACTATTCTGCTATTTCAAGCTAATGGTTCAAACTTTTCTCTTTTTTATTCAAAAACTTGTCTTATATGTATTGTAAGTCACGAAGGCACATGTCCTGAATTTCCTAGAAGTTTCTTTGAAATATGGCTTGTTAAACTTGAGGTGAGGGGGAAGCAAACATTTTCTATTTCCATTGGGGAGAAAAGAGTACATTCTATATTCTTCCAAAAATATCTTCCAAGTAAATTCCTCAGCTTCTTTCAACGAGAGCTGGTTATATTAGAATGGGCCAAAGACCTCAATACTGGTTTTAGGGCATCTCCTTGAATATTCTGCATAGGTCATCTAGTGTATGCCTTTAATCTGTGGATATAATTACGACTGAAATCTCAGCTGAAACTGAGAAGACCACACTTTTACACATGTGCATACATGTGGATGAAAACATACATAGAAAGATTTTTTAACAATTTTTTACTTAAGGCCTAAAAAATACTATTTGTCTCTGCCTGGAAAGTGCTTCATCTATTTAGTATTCATACTATTCCTTCAAATGTTTCTCAGGGAAGATATCCTGACCTCATAGAATAAACAATGTGCCCTGTTCTGTGCCTTGGAGCACCTCGTCTTTTCTAACAAAACGTCCATAACAATGTATTGCAGTATTGAGTGCCTGAAGTTTTCTTTGGGGATATGAAACAGGAAATAAGTGAAGGAACGCAGGAGGAACACCAGAGCACCTCTCCAACACGTTTAGAACACTACAGACATATTCCGAGAAGTACTTCTCCAAAGCCTTCTTAAAATTGTGGTTTGTTGTACCATGCTGAAGCCATGTGAATCCCTAACCAAATCTAGGAATGTTCACAAGGATTAGAAAAGGAGCTTACAGCATTGTTAGGCTATATTTGCTAATTCATTCATCCAGTCGATTTAATTTTGTGTTGATAGTGATTTACATATTAAGAACACATATGGTTTGGAATATAACTCAATATTGACCAAAGACTTTACCATATATCCAAAAAAAATGAGATGACTCACTAGCTCCATATCAATTTTAAGGATATATGTTAATACTTTTCTGCCACTTAATGTTTATTTAGAGTTTAAAGTTAATATTTAAATTAACAATAACTCAAAATGTATTATATATTAATTTTGAATTATTCAGTAGTGTAAATGGATTGCAATATTTTTATTTTTATTTTTTCCAAAGTTATTGAGGTATAATGGGTATATAAAAATTACACATAATTAATAAATACAATTTGATGAGTTTGGACACAGGTAAATATTTATGCTGCCATCATCACAATACACGTAATAAACATATTCATCACCTCCAAAAGTATACCATCTCCTTTTCTTATTGTTTTCTTTTTTGCAGTAAAAAAATATTTAATAGGATATCTACGCTGTTAACAAATTTGTAAGTACACAAAACTTCATCGTGAATTATGGACACTAGATTGTATACATTTCTGGAACCTGCTCATCTTGTATAACTGGAACATTATGAACATTAAACAACAACTACCATAAGCACCTCTCTCATTTCCTGGTAACCAAAGTTTTGTCTACTTCTATTCCTTTGATTATTTTAGATGCTTCTTATTAGAGCAATCATGGAATATTGTACATCTTACTTATTACAATCAGCATAACATCTTCTGGGTCCATCCAAATTGTCACAAATGGTAGGATTTCTTTCTTTTATAAAGTTGAATGATATATGGTTGTATGTATAAACAACACATTTTCTCCATTAATTTGTCTGGTGATGGACATTTAGGTTGTTTCTGTATTATGATATTATGAATGATGCTGCAATAATCAGGCTAATGCAAATATCTCTGTGAGATTCTAATTCCAACTATTTTAGTTGTTAATACATACCTAGTAGTCAGATTGCTGTACCATATGGTAGTTTTATTTTTAATGTTGGGGAACCTCCACAATGTTCCCCCTAACAGTTACACTATTATACATTCCATTCAACAGTGTATAAGGGTTCTGATTTCTCCAAAATCTGCCAACATATGTCACCTTTTATTATGTTTTAATAATAACCATAATAGAATAATAACCATAGTAGCATATATGAGGTAATATCTCTGCTGTTTGTTTTGCATTTCTCTGATAATTAGAAATGTTAAGCATCTTTTAACATACCTACTATTTTATGACTATTATAGAGAAATGTCTATGTAAGCAATTTCCTATTTTTAAAAATAGTTTACTTTATTTATTTAGTTATTATTTTGTAATTGAGATTCAGGATTTTCCTATACACTTTGCAAAATTAGCCCTGTAAGAGATATATGGTTTGCAATTTTCTTCAATTACTTAGGTTGCCTTTTTACCGTATTTACTTTTTCCTTGGCAGGGAAGAGGGAAGAAACTTTTCTTTCTTTTTTTTTTTTTGAGATGGAGTTTCTCTCTTGTTGCCCAGCCTGGAGTGCAATGGCACCACCTTGGCTCACCACAACCTCCGCCTCCTGGGTTCAAGCGATTCTCCTGCCTCAGCATCCCGAGTAGCTGGGATTACAGGCATGCGCCACCATGCCCGGCTAATTTTTGTATTTTTAGTAGAGATGGGGTTTCTCCATGTTGGTCAGGCTGGTCTCGAACTCCTGACCTCAGATGATCCGCCTGCCTCAGCCTCCCAAAGTGCTGGGATTACAGGCGTGAGCCACCGTGCCCAGCCGGGAAGAAACTTTTTAGTTTGGTGTTCTCCAACTTACCTATTTTTGCTTTTTGACCAATGTATTTGGGTCATATCCAAGAAATCATTGCCCAGATCAATGTCATTAAGCTTTTCTTCTGTACTTTCTACCAGAAGTTATATGTTTTTAGTTATTATGCTTAAACATTTATTTATTTTATTGACATATGTGTACATATTTATGAGGTACATGTGATATTTGATGTATACAATGTGTAGTGACCAAATTAGGCTAATTGGAAGATATATTTTGAGTTAATTCTTGTGTGTGGTGAAAGGAAAGAACTTTTTATATGATGACATATGAGAATCCAACTTCACTCTTTTGGATGTGGATATCCAGTTTCCCAGCATTATTTATTAAGGAGACTATCCTTTCCCCCAGTATATATTCTTGTTTCTCTTTTGGAAGATCAGTTGACTGTATATGAGTGGGTTTATTTTGAGAATTTCTATTTTGTTCCATTTCTATAAATTTCTATTCTTATCCCAGCGACGTAGTGCTTTGCTTAATGCAGCTTTGTGATATATTTTGAAATCACGAAGTGTGATACTTCCAGCTCCTTTTTCTCTTGGTCAAAAACATTTTGGCTATATGCAAAGATATTGACAGAGATTGCACTGAATGTGTAGATTGCTTTGTGTAGTATGAACAACTTAATTATATAAATTATTTCAGCCTGTGAAGATGTTCTTTTTATTTGTTGTATCTGCCTAAATTCTTTTATCAATGTTTTCTAGTTTTCAGTGTAAGTCTTTCACGTTTTTGGTCAGGTCTGTTTTTGTTATGTCTGAATATTTTTGAAATCCTATCTCCAAGGTAACGATATTAGGATGTGGAGTTTTGGGGAGGTGATTATCTTGTAAGGACAAAGCCCTCAAGAATGGGATCAGTGCCTTTATCAGTAAGGCCACAAAGGGAGCCCAGCTCCTTCTTCCCTGTGAGGATAGAGGGAAGAAAGGTCATTCATGAAGTGGGCCCTCATCAGATATGGAATTGGCCAGTGCCTTGATAGTGGACTTCTCACACTCCAGAACTATGAGGAATACATTTATATAATTTATAAATAGCATAGTTTATAATATTTTCTTTTCAGCCTGAGCAGACTAAGACAGAAGTATTTTAATGTTTTTCAAAAGCACGAATGGTTTAACATAGGCGTATCAATCAATGTGATGCATGGCATTCACGGAATAAAGAAGAAAAATCACTTTGATCATCTCAATAGAGGTACAAAAAAATTTTTTAGAAAAACCAACACCTTTTGTTATAAAAGTGTTACTAGGTACAGAAGGAATTTATCTCAACAGAATAATGAACATATATGAAAAGCCAGCAGCTACCATTATACTCTGTGGTGAACAACTAAAAGCTTCTTCTTTCTCTAAAATTCGGAAAAAAAAAAAACAAGGATACCCTCTGTATTCGTCCGTTCTCACACTGCTATAAAAAACATATCTGAGACTGAGTAATTTACAAAGAAAAGAGGTTTAATCAACACAATTCCACAGGCTGTATAGGAAGGTCTCAAGAATCTTACAATCATGAGGTTCATGAGGCCTCAAGAAACTTACAATCACGGCAGAAGCCAGCATGTCTCACATGATAGAAGCAGGATGAAGAGAGAACAAAGCGGGAAGTGCTACACACTTTCAAACAACCAGATCTCATGAAAACTCTATCATGAGACAGCACTAGAGGTATGGTGCTAAACCATTAGAAACCACCCCCTTGATCCAATAATCTCTGACCAAGTCCCTCCCCAACATTGGGAATGACAATTTAACATGAGATTTCAGTGGGGACACAAAGCCAAACCATATAATTCTGCCCGTGGCCCCTCCGAATTTCATGTCTTTATCACATTCCAAAATTGGAAAGCAATTATGCCTTCCCAACAGTCCTTCAAAGTCTTAATTCATTTCAGCATTAACTCAAAAGTCCAAGTCCAAAGTCTCATCTGAGACAAGGCAAGTCCTTTCTGACTATTATCATGTAAAATCAAAGACAAGTTAGTTACTTCTAAGATATGGTGGGGGTATAGGCCTTTGGTAAATACTCCCTTTCCAAAAGGGAAAAATCAGCCAAACAAAGAGGTTACAAGTGTCTTGGCAGTCCAAAACTCAGCAGGCAGTCATTAAATCTCAGAGCTTCAAAATAATCTTTTTTGACTTCAGAATGTCTCACATCCAGGCCACACTGAAACAAAGGGTGGGTTCTTGAGGATTTGGGAAGCTCTATCCTTGTGGCTCTGCAGGATAGAGCCCCTGCAGCTGCTTTCTTAGGCTGGCACTGAGTGCCTGTACCTTTTCCAGGTGCATGATACAAGGTGTTTTTGGCTCTACCATTCTGAGGCCTGGAGGATGGTAGCAGTGTTTCACAGTTCCACTAGGCAGTGTCTCTGTGGGGACTCTCTGTGTGGGCTCAAACCCCATATTTCCTCTTCACACTGCCCTAGTAAGGCTTCTGCATGAGAGTTCTGTCCCTGTAGACTTCAGCCTGAACATCCAGAGATTGCGTCCTCTGAAATCTAGGCAGAGGCTCCAAAGCCTCACTTCTTGCCCTGTGTGTACCTGCAGGATTAATACCACATGAAAGTCACCAAGGTGTGGGGCTTGTACTCTGGAGTAGTGGCCTGAGATATAACTGGGGATATTTTAGCCACAGCTGAAGTTGAAGCGACTGCGATGCAGGGTGCCATGTCTTGAGGCTGTACATGGCAGCAGTGCCCTGGGCCTGACACATGAAACCATTTTTCCTTTTTAGGTCTCCAGGCTTGTTGTGGGAGGTGCTGCCATGAAAGTCTCTGAAGCTCCCTGGAGGTATTTTTTTTTTCCATTATCTTGGCCATTAACATTTGGCTCCGATTTACTTATGCAAATTTCTGCAGTGGGCTTCAGTTTCTCCCCAGAATTTTTTTTTTTTTTTTTGTAATGGTCAGGCTGCAAATTTTTAAACTTTTACACTATGCCTCTCTTTTAAATATAAGTTCCACTTTCAGGTAATCTCTGTGTACACATATGAATCTATGCTGTTAGAAGCAGCCAGCCGCATCTTGAATGTTTTGCTGCTTAGAAAGTTCCTCTGCCAGATACCCTAAGCCATCTTTCTCAAATTCAATGTTCAACAGATCTCGAGAGCAGGGGAACAATGCTACCACTCTCTTTGCTAAAGCATAGCAAGAACAATCTATACTGCAGTTCCCAGTAAGTTCCTCATCTCCATCTGAGACCACTTCAGCCTGGATTCACTGCCCATATCACTATCAGCATTTTGATCACAACCATTCAACAAGTCTCTAGGAAGTTCTTAACTTTCCCTCATCCTCTTAACTTCTTATGAACCCTACAAACTGTTCCAGTCTCTGCCTATTACCTAGTTCTAAAGTTACTTCCACATTTTCAGGTATCTTTATAGAAATGTCCCACTTCTCTGGTACCAATGTTCTGTATTAGTCTGTTCTCATCCTGCTATAAAGATATATCTGAGACTGGGTAATTTATAAAACAAGGGATTTAGTTGGTTCATAGTTCCACAGGCTGTACAGGAAGCAAGGCTGCGGAGGACTCCAGAAACTTACAAGCATGGCAGAAAGTGAAGGGAAAGCCAATGCATCCTACATAGCTAGAGCAGGAGGAAGACAGAGCAAAGGGGTAGGTACTACACACTTTTAAACAACCAGATCTTATGAGAACTCTATCACAAGATAGTACGAGGAGGATGGTGCTAGACCATCATAAACCACCTGCATGATCCAGTCACCTCCCACCAGGCCCTACTTCCAATTACTCAGGATCACAATTCCACATGAGATTTGGGTGGGGAAACAGAGCCAAACCATATTACCCATTCTAATCAATTTAATTCAACACAGTAATGAAAGTCTTTGCCAGAGCAATTAGGCAAGAAAAAAAATAAAATCTATTCTTATCAGAAAGGAAGATGTGCGATTATATTGTTTGCAGATGACATAATCTTATATGTAGAAAACTCAAAGGGCACAAATATTGTTAAAACTATTAAACAACTATGTTAAACTTGCAGGTTATAAAAGTAAATATACAAAATCAGGTATGTTTTTATACAACAAAAATAGACTATCAAAGGAAATTAAGAAAATTAGTTATATGTAAATAAGATTACCAGTACTTATCCTTAAAGACAGTGAACCTAAAATTCTAAAGAATAATTTCTCCAGGAATTTTGAAAATCTGAATAGATACTGAAATATGTAGTATGTATTACTTTTTATAGCATTTAAATAATCATATATTTTATTCATGATTAAACTATAAGCAAAATTAAAAACACCAACATGACTGAGACACATTACAGGTTAGGTTTCAGACTATTGTAATACATCAAATATCATAATAAAGCAAATCACACTTTTTTTCCTGGTTTCCCTGTACATATAAAGGTCATTGTTTAACTATTTTTTAGTCTATCAAGTGTGCAATAGCATTATGTCTTAAAAAATGTACATGAACTTAAAAAAACTTTATTGCTAAAATATTTAAATGATCATCTGAGCCTTCAGTGAGTTATAAACTTTTCCCTGGTGGGGGGTCTTGCCTCAATATTGATGACTGCTGACTAATCAGAGTGTTGGTTACTGAAGATTGAGGTTGCTGTGGTATGTCAATTTCTTAAACTGAGACAATAATAAAGATTGCCAGAGGAGATGAGACAAGATGGCAGACCAGACACAGCCAGAAATCCCCACTCCCGTGGAGAGAGAGCTAATTATCAAGTGAACCACCATAATTTGGGGAGATTGTCAGAGAAAATAACCCAAGAGTGGATGAACAGGTGATGCTGACGACAAGACTAAAGATGATGGAAGTTGGGAACCCCAAGTGAAATACATGAATGATAGGGCTACTTCAGGTCTGTAATAAGTCCTCGGAGAGGGCTGAGTCAGGGAACTGAGAGACGGTTCACTCTCACCACAAACCTCTGGGATCCAAGCTACAGGTGACTCTGCATTCCAAATGGATGGTTGAGCTGGCAGAATGATCTCTGGGAAAAGACAGAGACAGGTTTTCACACAGTGTGGAATCCAGGAGTTTTTGTACACTGAGAAGCTCTGATGGACAGTGGTCTTAGATATCCATTCCCCAGAGTTCCCTACTTCCCTCTGGAAGGTGCTGGCCCAGTGTGACCTCTGAGATAAAAGAGAGTAGAACTGAGCCAGCTTCCTCCTGGGACGGGGGCGTGTCTGTTCTGTAGCCCTCCTGCCTACTGGCCTTTCACAGGGCCCATGCCTACCTGTTCTGCAGGAATGGGTACACAGAGCAGCCTCTCTAAACTAGTCTGAATGTATTGTTCTACCTGAGTACTGTACTGATGACTCAGGAGCACGTTGGATTCCCTAGGACAGCCGGAACCTGACTGGAAGTTGTGGAACATCCTGGTGCCCAAAAGGCTTCAGAGCACAGCTCCAAAGTATGGAGCCAAGACTTTAGGCCAGCAATCAAGTGGGAGAGAAGCCTCCACTATCAGAGCAATGAAGAGTGTGAGACACAAGAGTTCCTGGGCTGGGGAAGGGTGTGGCATGCTTCCCTCTAAAGGGCTAGGCCAGGTCAGAAAGGGTGTGGCATATCTCCCTGAGACAGCCTCTGTCCAAGGGGGCCATGTGATGTGGAACACCTAATAAAAAAAACATGGGTGCAGCACTGTGATCAGAAGCGCTTACCCCAAGGTCCTCAAGTGGACCTGGTGAGGAGGCTATTTTTCTAATTCCCAATTCCACTGCAGAGTATGCCTGAAAATTCAGGGAAGTACAAAAGAGTCACACAACTGAGTTGTAGCCTAGCTACTAGCCATTACTCTTATGTACTATCTACTGATGACAGCCCAAACTACAACAACATAAATTATCCTGCCAGTATATACACCTGTGAAACCAAGCACAAGAATTTACCCACAACACAGATCCTCTACAGAGCCCTGGCCCTCTGGATGCGTCCAGAAATAAAGCCAACTGACTATACTCAAATTACACCATGGTTAAAGAAACACCAACCCTCCCAGATGAGAAAGTATTAGCACAAGGACTCTGGCAATTCAAAAAGCCAGCAAATTGTCTTACCACAAATGAGTCCACTAGCTCCCCAGCAAAGATACTTAATCAGTTTGAAATTATTGAAAAAACAGGCATAAAATTCAAAATCTGGATGGGAAGGCAGCCCATCAAAATTTAGGAGAAAGTTGAAACTCAATTCATGGGATTCAGGGAATCTGTTAAAATGATCCATGAGCTATAACATAAAATAGTCAATTTAAGAAGGAACCAAACTGAACTTCTAGACCTGAAAAATCCACTACACAAGTTTTATAATACAATCAGCAATATTAACTGCTGAGTAGAGCAAGCTGAGAAAAGAACTTCAGAGTTTGAAGACTAGTTCATCAAATCAATGTAGCATGACAAAAATAAAGAAAAATGAACAGAACCTCTGAGAAATATTGCAGTCATTAAATCTATGATTCACTGGCATTCCTGAGAGAGGAGAGAAAATAAGCAATTGGAAAATACATTTGAGAATATAGTTCATAAAATGTTTCCTAATCTTGCTAGAGAGGTTGACATGGAAATCCAAGAAATACAGAGAAACATGGCTAAATTCTGTTTTAGATGACCATCCCCAAGGCACATAGTAATCAGATTTAGCAAGGCCAAAGAAAAAACAAAGGAACAAACAAACAAAAAAGCAGCTACAAAGAAGGATAAAGATACATACACAGGGAACCACACCCAGCTAGCAGTAGACCTCTCAGCAGAAACCTTGTAAGTTAGAAGAGATTGGGATCCTATTTTTAGTGTCCTTAAAGAACGAAAATTTCAACTAAGAATTTAATATTTGGCTAACTATGCTTCATAAGAAATGGAGAAATAACATTTTTTTCTCAGACAAGCAAATGCTAAGGGTATTTGTTTTGACTAGACCAGCCTTACAACCTGCCCTTAAAGTCATGCTAAATACAAAATTGAAAGAAGGACATCTGTTACCACAAAAACACACTTAAGCACCTAGTCTACAGGTACTATGAAACAATCATGCAATCAAATCTCCATAACAACCAGCTAATAACATGATGAGAAGATCAAAATCACACATATCAATACTAACATTGAATAAGCTACATCTCCCTCTTAGAAGACAGACAGGCAAGTTGGGTAAAAAGACAAGACCCAACCATTTGTTTTTTTCAAGAGCCCCATCCCAGATGCAATGATATCCAGACTGAAAGCAAAATAACAGAAAAAGATACACCATGCAAAAGAAAAACAAAATAGAACAAGAGTTATAACTCTTATATTATTTTCTTAAAACAATAGAAATGAAGAAGGACAATTAGGGCATCACATAATGATAAAGGGTAAAACCTAACAAGAATTACCTATTCTAAGTATATATGCATCTAACATTGGAGCACTTAGATCTATAAAATAAGTTTTCCTTGGCCTATGAAAATACATACATAAACACACAATAATAACTTCAACACTCCATTGACAGCATTAGGCAGATTATTAAGGCAGAAAACGTATAATGAAACTCTGGACTTAAACTTGACATTTGAGCAATTGAACCCAATAGACATCCACAGAACACTCCACCCAGTAACCAAATAATATGCATTCTTTTCTCAATTTCACATATAACATATTCTAAGATTGACCACATGCTCAGCCATAAAGCAAGTCTCAATAAATTAAAAAAAAAAAAAACTAAATCATATCAAGAATACCTTCAGACCACAATACAATAAAAGTAGAAACTAACATCAAGAAAACCTCCAAAACATGGAAATTAAACAACTTGCTTCTGAATAACTCCTGGGTGAATATTGAAATTAAGGTAAGAATAAAAAAATGAAATTAATGAAAATTGTGGCACAACTTACCAAAATCTCTGGGATGCAGTGAAAGGAGCATTAAGAAAAAAGTTTATAGCCCTAAACAACTTCATCGATAAGTTAGAATGATCTCAAGTTAACAATCTAAATTTGCACCTAAGGAAACCAGAATATAAAGAATAAGCCAGCCCCCAAACTAGCCGAAGAATAAGAACAACTAAAATTTGAAAATAAGTTAGTGAAATTTTGATGCAAAAATGAAATTGAGATACAAAATATTAATGAATCCAAGAATTGGTTATTAAAAAATAAACAAGATTGATAGACCGTTAGCTAGATTAAAAACAACAACAAAAAGATCCAAATAATTACAATCAAAATGATAATGATGACATTATAACTGATCTCACAGAAATACAAAAGATCCTCGGAGAATAGTATGAAAAACTCTATGCACACAAATTAGAAAATCTAGAGGAAGATTGTCCAACTTATGGCCTGTGGGCCACATGTGGCCCAGGGCAGGTTTGAATTTCACCCAAAATAAATTTGTGAACTTTATTAAAACATTAAGAGATTGGCTCATCAGCTATTGTTAGTGTTAGTGTATTTTATGTGTGGACGCAGACAATTCTTCTTCCAATGAGGACCAGGAAAACTATAAGATTGAATATCTTTCATCTAGAGGAAATGGATAAATTAATGGAAACCTACAATCTCCTGAGTTTGAATAAGAAAAATATTGAAACTCTGAATAGGTCAATATTGATTTCTGAAATTGAATCAGTAATATAAAAATCCTACCAACCAAAAATTCCCTAAACCAGATGGCTACACAGCCAAATTCTACCAGAAATACAAATAATAACTGATAATATTTTGACTTAAACTGTTCTGAAAAGTTGAGGAGGAGGGACTCCTCATTAACTAATTCTATGAAGTCAGAATCAGCCTAACGCCAAAATCTAGCAAAGACATGATAAGGAAAGAAAACTTGAGACCAATATCCTTGATAAACATAGATGCAAAAGTCCTCAACAAAATACTAGCAAAATACATCCAGCAGCACACGAAAAAGCTAATTCACCATGATCAAGTAGGCTTTATTCCTGGAATAAGCAATGTCCACAACATACTCACCATGAGTAGATTCCATCTTCTGAAACCACTTTTTTTGCAGAGCCATAAGAAGAAATTCTCAGCCTTTCAAGTTTTATCATGAGATTGCAGCAACTGAGTCTTATCTTTAGGCTCCACCTCTAATTCTAGTTCTTTGACTATTTTTACCACATCTGCCACCACTTCCTCTGCTGAAGTGTTGAACCCCCAAAAGACATGCAGGAGGATTGAAATGAACTTCTTCCAGACTCCTGTTAATGTTTACATTTTGACTTCCCCCCATGAACTACAAATTTTCTTGTTGGTATCTAGAATGGTGAGTCTTTCCAGAAGGTTATCACTTTACTTTGCCTAGATCCTTCACAAGAATCACTATCTATGGTGGGCTATCACCTTACACAATGTATGTATTTCTTAATACAACTTGGAAGCCACTCCTTGATTCTTGGGCTGCAGAATAGATGGATGTGGTAGCAGGCATAAAAAAATTAGTCTTTTTATATTTCCATCAGAGCTTTTGGGTGACCAGGTGCATTGTCAATGAGCAGTAATATTTTGACAAAAGTTTGTTTTCTGAGCCGTAGATTTCAATGAAGGGCTTAAAATATTCAAAAAATTGTACTATAAGCACCTGTGCTATCATCAGGCTTTGTTGTTTCATTTGTAAAGCATAGGTAGAGTAGATTTAGCATGATTCTTAAGAGACCTAGAATTTTCAGAATGGTAAGTGAGTTAAAATTGGTTTCAACTTAAAGTTGCCAGTTGTGTTAGCCCCTAACGAGACAGTCAGTCTGTCCTCTGAAGCAGGTAATACATGAAAGTTCTAGATAGCATCTTCTTTTCAATAGAAGGCTGTTTCAACTGCAAGAAATTTGGTATGTTGTTTAGTATAGCCACATTCATTAATGATTTTAGCTAGATCTTCTGGATAGCTTGTCGAAGCTTCTCCATCAAGATCTGCAATTTTACCTTGCAGTTTTATGTTATGAAGATGGTTTTTTCCCCTATGCCTCATGAACCAACTTCTGCTAGCTTCCAATTTTTTCTGCTGCAGTTTCCTCGCCTATGTCAGCCTTCATAGAATTGAAAAGAGATACAACGTTGCTGTGGATTAGGCTTTAGCTTAAGGAAATGTTGTGGCTGGTTTCATCTTCTGTCCAGGCCATTAAAACTTTCTCCCTATCAGCAATACAGCTATTACTCTTTCTCATCATTTATGTGTTCATGAAGTAAAACTTCTAATTTCCTTTAAGAATTTTTCCTTTGCATTCATAACTGGGCTAATTTTTTGGTACAAGAGGCCTACATTTCTGCCTATCTAGGATATCAACGTACCTTCTTCACTAATCTTAATCATTTCTAGTTTTCCATTTAAAGTAAGAGATGTGTGACTCTTCCTTTCATTTAAACTCTTAGAGACCATTGTAGGGTTATTAATTAGCCTAATTTTAATATTACTGTTTTTCAGGGAATAAGAAAGCCTGAGGAAAGGGAGTGAGACAGAGAATGACTGGACAGTGGAGCAATCAGACCATACACTTTTATGGATTAAGTTCACCATCTTACATGGGTACAGTTTGTGATGCCACAAAACAGTTGCTATAGTAACATCAAAGATCACCGATCACACATCACCATAACAGATATAATAATAATAATAATAGTTTGAAATATTTTGTAAGAATTACCAAATGTGACACAGAGACACGAAGTGAATATATGTTAGTGGAAACATGTTATCTATAGACTTAATTGACACAGGTTGTAGAAACCTTCAATGTGTTTAAAAAAAAATGGAGCACAAGCAAAGCTTAATAAAATGAGGTGTGTCTGTTTGTCTGATATGAAGTATCTCTCTAGGATTCAATAACACTTTCACTGGCATAGATTAACAATGTCCATGATAATGATTGCTGATATTTATCCAGGAGTTATTATATGCCACATACATTGGCAAGCATTATCTCATTCCATTTAAAGAACATGATTTGATATAGATACTATTCTTATTTCATTATACTTACATCAATAAAGATGAAATATGTTAAATTATTGCTGAAATCCACACAGCAATTAAATTGTTTTAAATAGGAAGGATTTAATTGATCCTGACATCTATGACCTTAGCTACAATGCTCTATGGAATATCACAGAACACAGTGTTTTTCCCAAATAGCTTGTCTTGTTCAGTGTTTATATAAAATGGACAGAATTAGTTTCTATTCCAGGAAAACTGGAATCCAATCTAGTTAAATATTTCAATATGCATAAAGAGAACATTTATCAAAATAAAGGGGGCTTAGTTACTGTGGAATATAAAAAAGAAGAGTCACAGCTTAATAATGACTATTTCTATCCAAGCTTTTTCCAGAGAGTCTTGCAGCTTTAGCAAATAAAACTTTTGTCATTCAGTTCCATTGGCATGTATATTCATCGTACAGGTTTTCTCTTGCCATATTGGCAGAACAATACATATTTTAAAGTATCTGCATTGCTGTCTTAGAGATTTTATTAAACATTATATTTATTAATTATCCTTCCTCATGTACTCCAATATTAGTTAATATTTTCCTTTTCATAAATATATTAAGAGGGATGTACACATTTATCATATTGACAATGAGTAGAATTTCTGATTTCTGATTCATATTTTGTTACTCTTATATTACATATATCAATATCTTGAATTGTGTTTATATAAATTAATTATGTTTTAACCTCATAAACTTAAAGACCAGAAGATAGACTGTAGTAAAAAAACAATTATGCCATTGCTTGAGGTCACTTGTCTTACCTTCCCACTGGTGATGGCCTGTGGGTGACATTGCCATTGACAGGATATTATTATTTTCTTAGATTCTAAATTATTTTGATCTTGAGATTTCTATTTAAATGTAATAATATGGCATAACGTTTTCTTAAAAAGTAAGTATTTGACTTTTTTCCTCAGAATTCAAATACTCCAAGGGTGAAGAAATCAATGTCAGTCTTATGAAGAATATATCAAAAGAATAACTGCAAAGTTAAAGGTGCTGTAGTTGTAGAGTGATTGACAAATTTTAAAATCATGTCCATAACATGACAAAGATAATAGGGCAGTGGAGAAAGTTAGTAGAAAATTCAAGCATGATTAAATATCATTTTTCACTAGACAACTTAGAGGAGCAAATGTCGCAATTAGAAACTATAAGTCATTAAACAAGTCAGAAATATCATAATACACTAATCTACCTGTATTGCATATTTTTGTATTAGATATACTGCTAAAGTAATTCACAACTACAGTATTGGTACAATTCTTTCCTTTTTAAAACTTTCAAAATAATGAGCCTTTATTTACTTATTTTTATTTGCTCCCTTTCTGAAATTGTCCTAATAGTTCTCAAATTTAAAGCTCTAGTAACTCCAAAAACTTTAGTAACCAAATCTCTTCTCTGCAAAACTTTTATATGGATATAGTATGATAAATAGAACCAGTCATTTTTTTTAAGTATATGTACGTGCTCTAGTTAAGAAATTTCTAGTGAGGTTCTCATCTTAGTAACACTCTATAATATTTTCTTCAAAGGTAATTTTTTGCTAGACCATTTTCTTTACATTTAATTTAGATATTATATATGTAATATATATCTATGTATTTACATATTTGTCTAAAAACTATTTTCTAAAAGAACAACTTATCTCAATTATTCTTTCTGGTGTAGACAACACATCACCCATTTGAAACTCATTATTTTTGTGTCTTATTCTTAACCGCTCATTGATATGTATCTTTCTAAACAAACAGTTATGAAACCAAAAAATTAGCACTAAGCTAGTCTTTGAAATATGAAAAGAAAATATTGTTCTTGATGGGCGCAGTGGCTCACTCCCGTAATCCAGGCACTTTGGGAAGCCGAGGCAGGTGGATCATTTGAGGTCAGGAGTTCAAAACCAGCCTGGCCAACATGGTGAAACCTTGTCTCTACTAAAAATTCAAACAATTAGCTGGGCATGGCAGCGCATGCCTGTAAACCCAGCTACTCGGGAGGCTGAGGCAGAGGAATCGCTTGATCCCGGGAGGCGGAGGTTGCAGTGAGCAGACATTGCACCACTGCAATCCAGCCAGGGTGATGAAGTGAGACTCCGTCTCAAAAAAATAAATGTATATTATAGTATAGTATAATATAATATAATATAATATAATATAATATAATGTAATATAATATAATATACTGTCCCGAATTTCTTTGAGCTCATGATCTTGGGTAGGTGGGTGGAGGGATAAAAAAAAAATTAGCCATTATATGATTTTGATTGAAGGAGAATGTTTTGATAATGCAGTGGAAACCTATTTAGACTGAGGAGTAGGTATCAAGATAATATTTTGCAGAGTCCATGATATCAGTTGAATCTTGAAATATGAGTAAAAGTTAACCAGAAACCTTCCAGTACATAAGGATGATAGTAGAAAGAAGGATAGGCATAGGATATAGGAATGAAAGAGAACATAGCATTTGGGTGAGTGATTTGAACTTCAGATGCATAAGGCTGGAAAGTTAGGCAACATCAAAAGCCTGAGAAACTGTATGCAATAACAAACACAGGTGATTCATAAAGGGGTAATAATTCAGCAAAGATTCAGAATAAAATGTATTTTCCTATAGATTTTATAAGCTATTCATTATGAAAATGATCAAATAGAACTTTCAAGATGCCTTTCACCTGTATTTGACAGCACAACAGGGAGACTATAGTAAATAATAATTTAATTGCATATTTTAAAACTAAAGAGTATAATTGTATTGTATATAACACAAAGGATAAATTATTGAGGTGATTGATATCTCATTTACCATTATGTGATTATTATACATGGTATGCCTGTATCAAAATATCCTACATATTCCATAAATATATACACCAATTATGTATCAAAAAATTAAAAATATATGTTTTGTAAACCCACAATTTTAAGTAACTTCAAAATTGTCTTGTTTACTAAGATTTATAATTGATACATTGCTTCTTGATTTAAAATATATTTCAAATTTATAGTTAATTCTAAATAAAAATCTGCTAATGATATCAACGAACATGTTTGAGGCTGGCTTTTTTAGATGAAAATATTGTGTATTTCTCAACTTTAGATATAAAAATTATCAAAATTGCATATCTTCATCTACTCAGAAAATTTACAAATATGATTTTTTATTCAGATTTATCAAAACATAATTTACAGTTAAAATTCACCTTTTTTTTAGATGCACAGTTATATGAGTCATTATAAATGTATACAATTTTGGAACCTGGAACAATAAAGAATTAGAATAATTCCATTACCATTAAAAACTTTCCCCTCTGCCACTTTAGTGTCAATTTATTCCTCCGATAACAGCCTGTGGCACCCACTGATTTCTTTTCTGTCTCTGTAATTTTGACATTTTCAAAATTTTATATAAGTAGAATATATAATAGATAGCCTTTGCACTTCACTTCTGAGTTTGGCTTAAATTTAAGATTCATCTATGTTGCTGAGTTTGCCAGTAGTTTGTTCTTTTTATTTCTGGGTAGTATTCTACCATGTGAATGTCCCACATTGTACTGACCCTCACCAGATTCCAGATAATAGATGTTTGAGTTGTTTGTATTTTCTGGTGATTACAAATTATACTATTTTAAACATTTACAGAGGTATTTTCTAAAATAATACTAATATAAATACTACATTTAATTAAACATACTGATTTTCTGCTGTTAAAAATATATGAACATAAAAATGTTTTCAACAGGACAGCATTAAATGTCATTTCAATATTAAGCATAAACCTAAACCTAAACCTATCACATTCAAATTGGACAGCTTTGGATAATTATCTAAATTTTGAGCCTCCATTTCTGAGTGTTTTAACTAAGTTAATACAATTCATTTATCTCGAAGTAATGTTGAAGAAATCAAACGAGGTAATGCAAACACATTTTGTAGATATCTTTTTCAGTAACCATAAATATTTTCCAAGTAAGGAATAACTACCTTGATCAAGTCCACTTTACAATAACCCAGAAAGTTTTTACAGGAAGGTTTGTCTCAAATTTTAGACAGATAAACACCTAAGTCATTGCGTAGACTTCAAAATTCCTCTCAATGTTTATTTGACAATCCTTAATGAGCATCCTCCTTAGGTAGTAAGACTTAATCCTAAGTTGACAGGGAAAAAACTGCACTAACACATAATATGCCACATAACATAGGATTTAAATGAAACTACATTATCCTAATGACTAGCAGAGTAAGTTGTAAACAATAGCATTTGTTAAACATTGAGCCAAATGACCATGTATTAGTAAATCCAGCTTTTACGTTTTTCAAATTTTAGATTGATCTTAAGCCTATGACCTCATCATGTTCAATGTTAGTTTTCTGTGTCATAAGTTCTTTGTTTTCAAGGTTACTTTTGGTTTTGAAAAATCATTTTATACTAGATTACAGGCGAAAGACAATTAGTTTTCCAAATAGTGCTTCTTGGGCCATAAATACAAGCTGTCTTTTTTTGTTTGGTTTGGTTTTGTTTTTAGTTAAAACATAGTTGTACATATTTATAGGGCACAGTGTGAAATTTTAATATATATATATACAATGTGGAATGATCAAATTAATGTAGTTAAGATATCCATCACCTCAAAAATTTATTATTTGTTTGTATTGAGACTATTCAAAATCTTCAGCTAGCTATTTTGAAGTATACAATATATTATTGTTAATTATGGCCACCCTAGTGTGCAATGAAACACTAGAGCTTATTCCTCCTATCTAATTATAACTTTGTGCTTATTGTCCAACCTCTTCTCATTTCCCTTTCCCCTCCAAGCATCCCAGCCTCTAGCTACCACTATTCAACTCTCTACTTCTGTAAGATCAATTTTTTAAGATTCCACATATGTGTAAGATCATGATGAATATGTCTTTATGTGCCTGGCTTATTTAACTTAACACACACTCTCTTATTAATGACCAAATATTAAGCCTAACTAGTCTGACATAAGGTCATTCATATTCTTTCTAACTCAACTTGTTTTGGTCAATTCAACATATTTCTATGAAAAGAAAATTCCCATGATCATGACCAGAAAATAAACTTGTAACTAAATAGCAGTCGGTGTGAAAGTATAGCTACTATCCAAATTGAATCTTTCTCTACAATTTTTCTAAGACTGATGTTACTGTCACCATAACAAAAAAGCATCAGGTATACATGGTTAAACTAATGTATGGGCCTGAATTTAATCAAGTTCTGCCAAATGAGCTTTTTAAAAGTGGTTTTTAGTTTGCTCCCAGAAAACTGCCATTCAAATATCATACTTTGATTTTTTTATGTTGTTAATGTGATGAAGACTGTGACAATAACAGTAAGTAGACATTCAATTGAGATAAAACTTGATTTCCGGGAAGTTTTACCATGGTCTTAATCATACTTGTAGATTTTCAAAAGCGTGTTGAGTATTTAGATCTTTGTCTTTTGACCATGGTGAAACTTTCTGTACCACATAGTCTTCTGCTAATCATAATATAGCAAAATAAGTAGACACAAATTGGGATCTCATTTTTAATCAGTTAAAAACCTTGCCTCTGGCCAATGTGTTTAAATATAATGTCAGTCTTGAATAATGCAGGAAGCCTACTGACAGATAGATGGATATTTTATCTAAGGGTTTATTTATCTGGAAATAAAAGATGCACGCAAATTAACTTATTTATTTTCCTACCTACTGGTTTGATCGATTTAATTAATATTGGCAACGTCTTTCTTGCTGAGTTATTGATAATTGCCCTTTTATTGCCATCTGGTATCTGTTTGCTTATTTAAGTCTACTGTGCCTGCACAATATAGTTAGTTAACTTTGCTCCAGATTGCCCATGGATGACTCTGGTTTTCCAAACAGGTTTTCAATGGTAATCCAACAAAGTATATTGTATATTGTGTAATTAAATTTTTCTTCATTTTTCTATGGCATGGCAACATTTTAAGGCAGAATTTTTGTGTGTGTGTGTGCAGAAAACATGCTTTATCAATGCTCTAAAAAAAATCAAAAAAGGAGGAATTTGGCAGGTTTGGGGTAGTGCTAGGTTTGGGAATACTATTTGCATTTTTATTATGAGTCAAATTATATTTTCCATTTCTTCTTTAACTTTACATTTTACCCCTTTTAAGGCATTATTTTACATTCTTGATACATTTAGAAATTTAATGATGCAGATTTTTATAACATCACCTATTTTATTATTTAAAACGATTTTGTCCAAAATTTTTTTTCATTTTAAATTTTATCTAGGTCATGTTTTATTCATTAAAAAGCTTGCAAAGAACTAATTTCTTCCATAATCAGCACTTAATGTATTGGGCGTGTATTACAATATATGTAAAATTTAGTAATGCACCTGAAACAACAGATAAGCTGGAATTATATGTCATAAAAATATACTCTGTGAGTAATAATAAAACTGTAAATATGGAAAGAAAGAGAGGACAGGAACCCACTCTATTATCAATTTTGACATATTTTAGTATTTATTATACTATCCCACCAGTTTTATACTGAAATTATATAAATTATAAATAATAATATTATAAAGGGAACTTAATTTGGAGGGTATACAATTACTTAACTTCCTATTCTATTCTTAAACAAATAATATGGATCTGGTACACAGTTATTATTATTGACATTTTTTAAAAGTTAATTTTATTGCTTTCCTAGGTTAATTCTACTATTCCTTAAATCTCATGTCTGTCTTTCTTGAATAGTACTTTCATTATGTGAAAACTTCAGAAGTATATGTTCATGTCATTCCTTGACCCATATATTTGATATTTTGGCAGAGCACTGTATAATTTGAATATTATAATGTATAATCACATTTTACTGAAGCATTTATTTCATTTCAGAAAGGTTTGAAAGTTAAATGAGTACATATGTAAAAATAGATTATCAGTCTTAAAAATCTCACATTAAAACCTCCAGAATGTGTGTGACTTTCATTTCCAGAAAGAAGGAGTAGATACACTTTTTATTTTAATTTTTAATTTTTGTTGGTATGTAGTAGGTGTATATATTTATGGTATGCATGATATATTTTGAATAGCCATGCAATGCATAATAATCAGAGTAAATGGAATATCCATCCCCTCAAGCATTATCCTTTGTGTTACAAATAATACAATTATACCCTCTTAGCTATTTTAAAATGTAAAATTAAATTATTACCATTATTAACTGTATTCATCCATGGTCCTATAAAATATCAGTTCTTATTCATTCCTTCTAACTATTTTAGGACCCATTAGCTATCCCCACTTCCCTCTCTTCCCCACTCCACCTGCTACTACCCTTCCCAGCCTCTGGTAATCATGCTTCTACTCTCTGTCTCCATGAGTTCAATTGTCTTAATTTTGTAGATCCCACAAGTACATGAGAAGATGTGAAGTTTGTCTTTCTGTGTCTGGTTTATTTCACTTTTATGATGATCTCTGTTTCCATCCGTGTTTTTGCAAATGACAGGATGCTTTGCTTCTTGTGTCTGAATAGTACTCCATTTTGTGTATGTAGCACATTTTCTTGATCAATTCATCTGTAATGTGTGTATCTTCCATTTTTAGAAAGAAGGACTATTCATACTTTTTCCTATTCTTCCATATGTCCAAAAAGAAAACAAAACAAATGAACCACCAAAAAACCCTGAATGACATATATAAAGTTAACATAAGATTCTGAAAGATGAGGAAAAAAGGCACACTGGCCAGGAACATAGTGAGGAATGGGGAGGAGAGGAAATAAATGGTGATGAATTCTCTAGGTTATATATTTTTTTATTTTAGTTTGTTTTTTGCCTCGTTTATTCCAAACTTGGAGCTGAATAAGTTGACAATCTGGAAACACTAACAAATGCAGACAAAATATACTGCCCCCTCAAAAACCTGTTCTCTCTAGCAACAGGGGTAGCCTAAGAAAACAAAAATAAAACATAAAAACAAAACATTTTACGACCTAACTACTCTATTCTACCCCAACATCACAGAAGAAGTGTGGCTCCACCCTGGCACACATCAACAAAGGCTGAGTGGGGAGCCTGGACTTTGACACTAACGAGGCTGTGAAAAGATACCTCAACATCCTTGCTTGAGTGCTATCAGGAAAGGCCAGGCAGAGAGCTAGGATTTGATCCCCACTGGATGAAGAATACTACAAACTACAGTTACCATCAAAACCCCAGCAAGATCGTTTGTAGATATAGACAAAATCATTCTAATTTGCATATAATTAGAGAAAGAAACTTTAAGAGCTAACAAATATTTAGGGGACAAAAAGGAGACTAAAGTGGAAGGCATCCGTCTACCCATTTCCAAAACACATACTATGTAGGCAGCTTTTTATGCAGTTTATTTCATAAAATAAACAAGTATTTTGTTATTGGAAAATTAGATGGATAGATAGATAGATGAGTGGAACAGAAGAGGGAATCAGGAAATACATCTGCACAAATACTCCCACTGGCTTTTGACAAAGGTGCAAAAGCATCTGAATGGAGAAATGACAGCCTTCCAACAGATACAGCCAGAGCAATCATACGTTTATTAACTCATAATAGATCATACACTAAATAAAAAGTGTAATTTTATAAAACTTTTTGAAAACAGTAAGACAAAATTCTTTAGGGCCTATGACTAGACAAAGGATTCTTAGTTTTGACACTGAAAGCAAAATCAATAAATGGAAAAAAAATGAAAAATACACTATGTCAAAATTAAAATATGTTGTTCCATGAAAACTCTGATAAAACTCTGAAAAAGACAAGCAAGCTATAAGCTTGGAGATAATAGCTGGCACACACCTAGCTAGGTGTTAGCGTAGAGAACTCCCTAAACTCTACAATAAACTCTCTAATAAAGAAAAAAATACTAGATAATGGAAAAAGGACACAAGGAGACATTCAACAAAGAGAGATTACTTTATTACTCTTAGGTATGATGAGGCCAATGATCAGGAGATGATTATCACCAAAAAGACATTTTGTCACTCACAATTCCCAAGAGGAGGAAGCACACTGTACATGCAGAGCCACATTGGCAAGCAGTGGGGTCTGTTAGGAGTTACAGGGAGTGACAGAAAAACTTGGCAAGAGTTTTTCTTGTGATTTCTGTAGGAAGGAATGAGCAAGCCAGAGTAAGCTGATGAATTGGCTAGTCTGAGTAATTTTAGTGGGCTCTGGAATTTAGGTATTGTCGGATGTCTAGTACCTGGCCCTGGAGTGATTGGAGCAGGATAATAGCAGTCCAGAGTTTACGAGCCTAATTGAGGAGGTAGAGTGGGCAGGCTCTGGATTAGTTAGTATGGTATGAAAGATACACTTTCAGATGGGCTGTGTTTAGTATCTCCAGGAATTGGCTAGCCCTAGTAGGAATAGTTTTTCCAGGGTCAGTAAAGTCCAGATGTCAAAGTATCAGAAAATAAAAAGAGAGAAGTAATACAGATATACAGATGGCAAATAAACACATTCAATCATACTCAACTTTATTTGTCAACTGAGAAATACAAGTTACAATCACAGTAAAACACAATTACACACTTATCAGAATGTCAAATATATATGTGTGTGTGTACACAACACCAATTCCTGACAAGGATATGAAGAAACTGGACCACTTATGCATTTATGGTGAGAATGTAAAATAATATAACCACTCTGGAAAACAATTTGGCTGTATCTTAAAACTTAGCTAAACATGCAACCAACATATGACTCAGAGATTGCACTCCTGGGCATTTATCCCAGAGAAATGAAAAGTTATGTTAACATAAAAACCTATACATCAATGCTCACAGAATCCTTATTCGTGATAGCTCCACACTGAAAACAACCCAGATATCCTTGAACAGGTGAGTAGGGAAACAAACTAGTGCACATCCATGCACTAATGGAATACTACTTGCAATAAAAATGAAGAAATTATTGATATAAAACATAATTTAGACCAATCTTCAGAGAATTATGCTGAATGAAAAAATTTAAGGATGTACTTTGATAAGTTCTATTTATAAAACATTCTCAAAATGACAAGACTATAGAAATGAAAGACAGATTAATGGTTGCCAGTTACATAGGAAGTGGAAGTGGGAAAGAAGTGGGTGTGGCTATAACAGCACAAGATGAGGTATCCTTCTGATGATGGAATTTGTCACTATCTTGCCTGTATTAATGCCAATATTCTGTTCACAGGATTTTATAGTTTTAAAGATGTTGACATCTGGGGAACGTGGGTCAAGGTAAATGAAATCTGTTTGTTATTTCTTACAGCTGCATGTGAATCTACAGGTAACACAAAATAATAATACAAAATAACTTTTAGTTTATTTTTTAAAAATGCAGTTAAACTCCTTTTTACTTGATGTAGAATAAACTATTTTTAAGTCTCAAGTAAAACATCAGCTCCTCTTTGAAGCTCTCTTTGATTAACCATCAGTAAAATTCACTGTGTTTCCTTCCTCACTCAAGGTTAACTTCCTGTAGCTGATTATGACCAGGTATGCTTCAGGCCTAAAGACATAGGAATAAATGGAATCCCACAGTGTATAACTAGAGGGAGGGATACATATGTGTGTGTATGTATGTGTGTATGTGTGTATATATGTGTGTGTGTGTATATATATATATATATATAATTTTTTTTGGTAGTTGCTAAACCTCGAGTACTGCTGTGACACCCTCATCAGCCAATGGAACAAAAGGTGTTGAGAACACTTCTATGGCCTCTTCTATACTCAGGGAACCTTCACAAAGTAGCTCTAATCACTTAACAGAAGGTCTGAGTACATGAGCAATCGGCAAGGACAGAAAATTATGACTTATCACAATGTCTTTCTCTTTGTTGAGATTGGTAGGTGATTGAAAATGTAGTAAGACAATCATGTTATTATGTGCATTCAGAGATAATCTTTTTAAAATAATATTTATCCAAATGATAAAATGTATTTTATATTATTTATCATAACAAGAACAGAAGAGAATAACCATTCCAGGGATATTTCCAGATTTTTATTTTAATTTTTAGATTTATATGTGAATTAAATAGTTAATTTTTTTTCTATTAACATATGAAAATGCCTCTGGTGGGTCTTCTATTTAACCCGTCCATGAGTAAGTTTTAGAAGAAACAAGTAGAGACCATTTCCTCAGTCCAGTAATAATTTAGTCAATAAACTCTCAACATTTTATTTTGGGTTTTATCTACCATAAACACGAGTGGTATGGTAGAGTCCCAATGAAAGACTTTGATGAAGCAAATAAAAAATACTACCATGAAAAATTTTTAGAGAAGTTGACATTATGCCACTGGCAATTATAAAATTGGAGAAATAATAGGGACTTTCATTAATCACCTATTAACTGGCTATATTTTCACATAAATTATGAGGATAATTCTCAGAAACAGGTGCTAGAGTATTTTCTTCTACCAACATCTGGGGACGTATGCTTTTTAAAGTCCTCAGAAATTTTTTCCAGAATTATTTCCAGCTTGATAAGCAATTTTACTTATAATTTTCAAATTATTTCTTTCCTATGTTAATTAAAACTCATAATTTTCTCCTTTTTCCTATATGGATTTGTATGATACTTTATTAATATATTTCTTGTATTAGTTCCCCAAAAAACTGAAAGTCCTAACATTTTTAATTTTTTTTCTGAGTAATTCTAACCCAAATAAATGGTATCTTTTTAAATCTCCTCTCTTTCTTTAGTAATGCTTTATATATTTCTTATATTATTAAAACTGGAGAACAAGTAAAGGCTGGCCTCATAGGTACTTTATTTACCACTCTCTAAAATCAGTCTTTAGGATGTGCTGAATATTGTACTTGAATATTGTAAGAGTAGCTAGCTTTGAACTTGTTCTTAGCTTCTGTGTGGAAAAAAACTCATCCTTTGGCAGCTAATATTACAGCAGGGAATAGTCAGGGGACTGTAATGAAACAGTCACATACTGAGCACAGACTGTAAATGAAGCAGGTATACAACCTCTTTCAACCCACAGGAGCTATTATTTAGATTGATCATATTCCCAAGGGCATTGCACATTTAACATTGACATCGGATCAAAATGGAAGATAAGGATAGTGTCCCCAGGGCCAATATCTCAGAGAGCAGTTCACTTGAGAAGTTAGATCTGGAGGGGTTTCTTTCTTCATCTGAATCTTTAACATTGTAATATGTTCAGAGAATTGGTGAGGTTGGTCTTTGCTTTGAGCCTGTTATTGTGTTTTTATCATTTAAAGTGCTTCAGTAAAAGGAGCACAACAACACCCCTGAGAAACAGCTAACATAGTCCATTGCCAGGAAAAGGCAATGTGGAAGCACTTGGAGCTTTCTTAATGTGTAATTATCAAATTGAAAAGGGAAAATTCTCCCTTAAAAACTTAACAGCTTTCCTAAAGACTTTGTCCTGATTTGGAGCCAAATTAAATCTTACTATAGAAAGACTTATCGAAAGAACTATTCCAATACAGTCATGCATACACACTAACAGTAATCAGTGGGTTCCAGGTAATTTCATGTTTTTGTTGTTGTTGTTGTTTTATTTAATTGATGCAAGAAGGAAATCTGCCTAAATAAAGATGGTGGTGGACTTGTTAACCACTAGCCAAGTTAAAAGCTTTTAGTGTTATTCAGAAAATTCCTATGAAACACAAATGAAAACTGAATCTCATAATTTGAATGGATTTGGTATTAGGTAGTTGCATAAGAGAATTGATACGAAACTCAATTGAAAATATCTAGAATTTGATATGTTTATTAAACAAGTCAAATTTTTATCAATGCCCTTGTTCATTCTGTTTATTTTCCTAAACTATTCAAAATATTGGAGAAAACTGGGTAAGAAAAAGTCATCAACAGTGTTTACAAATGTAGCATCTATTTTTTCTGCTTCTCAGTTTTTCATATATGAATGAATGTGTTCATGAATTTTCAGTTGTATTTATGTTCTACTCTGAGAGTAGAATACTTCCAGAATTCATGCGGGTCGTAGTCTCCACAAAATCTCCTTCTCTTGCTCCCAGGCATAGTTAGGAGCTGTCCGTTTAGTGTTGGGAGGATCTCTCTGGACTCACATCAGTAAAACCTCTGTCCTCATTTCTGATAATGATTGAATTTTCTTTAATGTGGTAACACTGTTATTTAAAGACACAAAAAAGATTTTAAAATACAAGACATCTTTTCTTTCTTTCCTACCTACACCTCTCCTGTTTAAGTCATCATCATCATCTTTCTCCTTTTGGCCACTACAACTGAGGCAGGCAGTTAGAGAGGGTGTGGGGCATGATTACTTGCTGGTGGATAAGAGCAATACAAATGAGGTCAAACAAATGAGCACAATGCCTCCAGTCAGTAACGTATGTTCCAGAAAGGGGCTAGCGCAGATGCCTGTGGTAACTTCCTTGTCAAAGGAGGAAAGGCTGATGGAGGGAAAGTCCTAAAAACTGAGCATCCGTAGTAGCAAAGAACCATGTCCTTATGGTGAACTTTGCTCATTATAATAGTAAAAACATACCTGTGGGTGGAGAGTTAAAATACTAATGAGACATGTGCTGTATATACTAGCATGTGCAGTGTCTGTACATGTAGGCCCAGAAGACCACCCACAACATGCTTAACAACAACACCCATTCTGGTTCCTTCATGAAAAATCATGTAAAAAAGGAGTTTCCCCAGTACCAAACAGTGCTACCCATTCTCTAGCAGGCTGCTCTGATCCAGCTATCAGAATGTACTTTCACTTTGCAGTAAGCTTCTTTGCCTACTCTGTACTTTGGATTCACTCTGAAATTATTTTTGTGAGGCAAAGTCAAGAACCTGAACCAGCCCACTGACAACATAAATTGACAATCACAGCAGGCAGGACTGGTAGACTGAATCACCAGGTAAGAAAAAACTCACCACTTTAAGGCTAGAGATTCTGTTTTTCATCACTGAGTTTTTTCCTTTTCTCTTTTTCTTTCACTTGCTTGTAAATCTCCAGAACAATTCCCCTCAGCCACTATGAATTTGCTCCCTCTGGCTGATTTCTGTTCATTCTGACAGGTGACCAGCAGAGGTGGGAAGATTTCAAAGTCCATATCGAGTAGATCTAGGTCACCGTGGCCCTTCCTGATGGGAGGTTTGTGAGGGTGGCAGCATTTAAGTCCAGGCTGTGCAATGTCTGGAGATCTTTACTTTTTCTTACTAATAACACCTGTTCAAACATATGATTTCAGTCTCTTGTCAACCAGATCACCACTAGTGTTCTCTATTTTGTGTCCCCATCTTCCCTTTGTACTCTCTTTCCTTCATTTTAAGCATCCATATCACCTTCGTAAAGCCCACTGTTGTGCTGTGCTCCCCCGCATTCTGCCCCCCACTCAAGCTGTGTCCCCTCTGTGGAAACTTGTCTTGCTTCTTGGCCCATTGCCTTGACACCCATGCACCAATGCATGGGAATTTAATTTCTCTGTAAATGTACACTCAAACGTGGACACTGAGGGCAGACTCTTTACATGATCTCACTATTATTTCAGTTTTAGATAGAATAGTAACCTAGATTCAGGACACCTTTTTCCATGTCCCTCACCCTTTAGCCCTATTGTCTTTCAAAGATCTTTTGACACCTCAATCATGTTTTTACTTGATTGGTCCATTTTATTCAGAGACTTTTGTCCATTCTTCCCTTTTGTCTCTGACCCATACGGCTGACCCAAACACCTGAAGGTGTTTTCTGCTCTATAGGTCAAGAGTCAAGATTCCTCTGCTTTCAGGTGGGGCTAATGCAGTTTTTGTCCATGCAGAGAGGGAGCCTTTAATTGCTGGGTAAAACATATTTTCTTCCAGACTTCCTTTATGGGACCTATGAAGCCTATGGGTAGGACCATTTACACATTCTAGGAAACATAAAAACAGGAGTCAATTCAGTTGGAAACCAACATTCTTGTCATCATAAAATCTGGCCTACTACTTGTCCCACATGACCGCAAAAGACTTCTCATTTCTAAAGCCCCCAGGACTGCAGACACTTGGACAATGAGTCCTCCCTCCAAGAGGGATCTGCTCAGACTGGGCCCTAGGGATGCCTGAGTGCTGGGCAGTAAGCCTAAGAGGACAGGGACACATGATATCCCTGGCTTGACTGCAAGACTGGACTCCTATTTTCCCATCAGTGCACCTTTCTAGTTTCTTTCTCTCTTTTTTGGGTCAGGTGAAGAAAAAATCTAAACTATGTGGGAGACTCTTAATGCCAGAACCTGTAGGTTGATAAAAAGACAATGATTTTTTCCATCAGCATATCCTTAAAAGGTCAAATGAGAAATCAATTCTTAGTCCCTACAGAGTCCTCACTTGAGCACATTCTGCACAGTTGGGCGTACTTCAAACTCGATGGCTAAAAATAAGGAAGCTCTTTTTTTATTGTAACACTGTTTAGTCAAAACCTTCATTAGAATCTCAGGAGGTCTGGGCAACCAGTGAGACACTGAAACATAATCCATCCTGCAAATGGATTCATTTTGTAAAAGGGAAGGGAAATTGTCTGAAATTCTCTATGTACAAGCGTTGATGGCTCAGTGCCAAGACAAACCCTTTAGGGATCAGTGCAGGATGGGTCATGCTGACTTGACTCAAAGGGGTTGAAGGAGCTGGACATAATGAATGACCCCATGTTGGGTAACTTTCTCCCTTCAAGTTCCCCATCTTTAAGCCCAGAACCAACACCACTTATTCTTGTTTTGACTTTTTCAGGGGACTCTCATACTTTCAGTCCTCAAACTCCTGATTCACCTTTCCCTTCCCCTTGCCAACCTATTTATGGTGCTTTACCAGAGGACTCAAGTCTCACAGGGACTATCCAATTCAATCCAAGTTGCTTCTCCGTAGGGAAGTGGTGAATAGGGAAATCAGAACTATCTGAATTCATGTCTCTTTTTCTATGTCAGTCTTAGGTCAGTGCAAACAAAGGCTAGGACATCTCTCAAGGGGGCTCCACTAAGTATATGGAAATATTCCAAGCTCTATCTCTGTCATTTGAACTTACATGGGAGGGAGGACATGCATATGATTCTATTCACCAGTTGCACACATGAGGTAAAGCAAAGAATCTGGGCTGAGGCACAAGCCCATGCTGATAGGAAACACACATTAGATGTCACTCACCATGTAGGGGCACTGAAGTCCCCAACCAGGACCCTAACAGGAACTACCAAGAGGTTAGCAGAGACTTACATAGGATAAACAGGATTATAAAATGTCTTCTAGAAGAAATGTGGAAGTAGGCTACCAAACCAGTTAACTACAATAAACAAAGAAATAATTCAGGGAAAGGATGAGAATCTCACATTGTTTCAGGAACACCCTGTAGAGGCAGTAAAGAAATACACCAATGTGGACTGTATCTCTGAGGCAGGCCAATCCTCAGACACATGCTTCATTAGTCAGTCTGCCACAGACATTAGAAGGAAATTACAAAACATAGCCATGGGTCCCCAGACCCCAAATAATGAATTAGTAGATGTAGCATTTGACATCTTCAACAATCGTAACAGAGTGGAAGAGGCTGAGAGGGATCAATGTGAAGAGGAAAGAGACAAGCAGGAGGCAACGTTGTCTGCCTTAGCCATGACAGGCAGCCTGCCAACTTGAGGCTGCACTAGGCAAGGACACTTTAATGAGGCCAAAGAGACCATTACTATACATGCAGGAAGCCAGGACACTCAAGCAAGAATTGTCCCCGTCAAGGTATCCCACCTGGACCTTGTCCTCAGTGTAAAAGAAAGGGCAACTGGAAAAGGAACTGCTCTTAACTCTAAAGCGAGAAAGGTGCACCCAATGCTATCCTGGCCATAAGCGAGGACTGGAGGAGGCTAAAGCTCCTGACAGCTCCCCATTCCAACAGGTTCTTATTACTAATGGGGAGTTGTCAGGTGATTTTAGGTGTGGCAGGCAACATATTGATTTTTTTTTAGTTTTGAAAATTTCTTTTTAAAAAATTTTAATAGTTTTGAGGGTACAGGTGTTTTATGGTTACAAGGATGAGCTTTTTAGTGTTGATTTCTGAAATTTTAGTGCACCTGTCACTCGAGCAGTGTACACTGTACCACGTACGTAGTCTTTATCCTTTGCTCTCCCTCTGAAACTTACCTACCCTGAGTCCTCAAATTCTATCGTATCATTCTTATGCCTTTGCATCCCCATTGCTTAGCTCCTACTTATAAGTGAGAATATGTGATGTTTGGTTTTCCACTCCTAAATTACTTCACTTAGAATAATGGCCTCGGCCGGGCGCGGTGGCTCAAGCCTGTAATCCCAGCACTTTGGGAGGCCGAGGCGGGCGGATCACAAGGTCAGGAGATCGAGACCATCCTGGCTAACACGGTGAAACCCCGTCTCTACTAAAAATACAAAAAAAAAACTAGCCGGGCGAGGTGGCGGGCGCCTGTAGTCCCAGCTACTCGGGAGGCTGAGGCAGGAGAATGGCGTAAACCCAGGAGGCGGAGCTTGCAGTGAGCCGAGATCGCGCCACTGCACTCCAGCCTGGGGGACAAAGCAAGACTCCGTCTCAAAAAAAAAAAAAAAAAGAATAATGGCCTCCAGCTCCATCCAAGTTGCTTCAAAAGATATTATTTTGTTCCTCTTTATGGCTGAGTAGTATTCCATGGTGTATATACATTTTCTTTATCCACTCATTGGTTGATGGGCACTTGGATTGGTTCCACGTCTTTACAATTGTAAATTGTACTGTTATAAACATGCATGTACATGTGTCTTTCTTTAATACAATGATTTCTTTTCTTTTGGGTAGACTCCCAGGAATGAGATTGCTGGATCAAATGGCAGTTCTACTTTTAGTTCTGTAAGCACTCTCCATATTGTTTTCCACAGTGTTTGTGCTAATATACATTTCCATCAGCAATGTGAAAGTGTTCCCTTTTGACCACATCCATGCCAGCATCTATTGTTTTTTTTGACTTTTTAATTATGTCCATGCTTACAGGAGTAAGGTGGTATCTCATTGTCTTTTTAATTTGCATTTTCATGATGATTAGTGATGTTGAGCATTTTTTCATGTTTGTTGGTCATTTGTCTCTCTTCTTTTGAGAAATGTCTGTTCATGCTTTGTCCACTCTTTTGATGGAATTATTTGTTTGTTTTCTTGCTGATTCATTTGAGTTCCTTGTAGATTCTGGATACTACTCCTTTGTCAGATGCATAGTTTGTGAATATGTCCTCATGTTATGTGGGTTGTCTGTTTGCTGATTATTTCTTTGGCTGTGCAGAAGCATTTTAGCTTAATTAGGTCACATTTACTGACTTTAGTTTTCGTTGCATTTGCTTTTGGAGTCTTAGTAATACATTCTTGGCCTAATCCGATGTCCAGAAGAGTTTTTTTCTGGTGCTATCATCTAGACTTGTTTATGATTTCAGGTCTTAGGTTTAAGTCTTTGATCTATCTTGTGTTGCTTTTAGTATAAGCAACTCCCTTTGGCGTTCAGAGATGGGGATGTAGTTTCATTCTTCTTCATGTGGCTTGACAGTTTTCCCAGCATCACTTATTGAATAGGTTAGCCTTTCCCCATTTTATGTTTTTGTATGCTTTGTTGAAGATAAGTTAGTAGTATGTATTTGGCTTTATTTATGGGTTATCTGTTCTCTTCCATTGGTGTACAGGCCTATTTTTATACCAGTACTGTGTTGTTCTGGTAACTATAGCCTTGCATAATTTGAAGTCAAATAATGTGATAACTCCAGATATGTTCTTTTTGCTTAGTATTGCTATGGCTCTGGGGGCTCTTTTTTAGTTCCATATGAATTTTAGGATTCTTTTTTTCTAGTTCTGTGAAAAATTGTAATTTCTTATTAGACACAGGAGCCTGTCTTTTTGTTTTGACCTACCCGTCAGGGCCTCTATTCTCTAGTTTCCTCACTGTCACTGAGTTAATGGCAAACCCCAAAGAAGACCATTTATTTTTCCTGTAACTTGTAGACTGAGACTGCCTGATAATTACAAACTTCTAGTCATGCCAGAATGATTCACTCGTTTATTGGGGCAAGACTTCTTATCTACCCCAGGAACCAGGGCCTTCCTGAGCCTGACTCTGAGGGAGAAGTCATCCCCAGGGTCAGACCAGGAGACATGATTTACATTAAAACATGAAAAAAAGGTCACCAGATGATCAACTTCTAACCAAATAGAAAAGTCCATACCAAGTGCTTCTGCGTACTTCAAACACAAACTACCAGGAATTACCAGCTAAGTACATTTCTCTAGAATAAAATCTGTTTCTCCTTAACCTCCGCAGGATTCTCTACCAACAACTGAAGATCTGGAATCCTCTTGGGAGCTGGTAAGAGATCTATGCTCCTTTTCAGAAGGAATCCTTGGGAGCCTCCTACTACAAAATGATGCTCTGAATAAGGCTGGAGGTAGTATTAATCTTCCTAATTCTCTGCCTGTTCATGTTTTACTTTTATTGATGTGAGTTTGTCCCACCTGCGGGTAAGCAATAACTGTGCCCTTACTGGGCATAATTCTCAAAAGGAAACACAGACTCCAAGACTAAAGAGATTACTATTACCTCAACATAAGGTAGCCCCATATGAGGTCTCTTTATAGGAACCCTCTTTGTTTTTCTCCAGCTTTCTCCTTTTATCTCTACTAAATATAATTATGTTCAGACCTTTATTAGTTATCTTATTACTGCTAATTTTTGGTCCTTGCTTGTTTAACCTCTGGTAAAACTTATTTTTTTCTAGATTACAATAATTCCATCTAATATGATTACTATTTGTATTAATAATATTATATTTAATATATTATATTATACTAATTATTAATAATATATCAAATACAATGATTTCTGTTAATATTATTAACAGTAATATTGTTACAGGGATTCCAGCCAGTTCCTCATTCACATGTGGAGAAAAGACCTTTAGAAACTTTAGATCAGGCAGGGAGAGAATTTTGGGCTCAGGCTAGGTGGGAATTCTAAGTTTCTGGAAGTCACAGAAGAAATGACCTAATCCCTCAATGACCCAATCCCTCAATGACCCATATGATTATGGGCCCTAAATTCTCTGAGGGGGGAAAAGAGTCAGGTAATTAGTGAAGGAACAAGACATGATCACTTGCAGGTGGCTAAGAGCAATACAAACAGGGTGAAATAGGTTAACACAAGGACTCCAGTCAAAAACAGATGTTCCATAAAGGGGCTAGGGCAATGTCTGTGGCCACCTATGGTTGGCAGCTTCCTTGTTCAAGGAGGAACAGCTGTTGAAAGAAAGTCCCAAAGACCAAGCATGCATAGTAGCAGAGAACCATATACTTATGGTGAACTTTGCTCATAATAATAGTGAAAACACACCCTTGGGTGGAGATTTGAAATACTAAGGAGACAAGTGATATATGTACTACCATATACAGTGATAACGCATGTGGACCCAATAGACCACCCACACAGTGCTTAACAACATTCCAGCCCCTTTGTGAATAATCTTGTAAGACTCCTATAAAACAAGTTTCCCCAGTGCTAGTCAGCACTGTCTGATTCTCCAGCAACCAGCTCTGACCTAGCTGTCAAAAGCGTACTTCCACTTTGCAATAAACTTTTTTGCCTACTCTTACTTTGGATTTGCTCTCAAATATTTTTGTGCAGTGAAGTCAAAAACCTGAACCAGCCTACCAGCAACACAACCACCTTCATTATTACCCCAAATGTGGCATGATACCTACTTCACCCATTCTCCTTGACTAATATGCTTAAAGCTACTTTTCTAAAACACAATGTGGTATATGTTTCTTTACTTTTTAAAAGGTTATCTGGTTTTCTTATTGTCTCTACAACAAAGTCCAAGCTCCTCAACTTAATATAGAAGAACTTTCAAAGACTGGTTCTCATATATCTGTTTATATTTACTAAAATGTCTTCCTCTTTCACAATGTACATTTACAACAACCATGCTCAGAAACAATGGTCTCCAGGCTGTCCCATCTAAATAAATCATAGTTCTGTCCTTTAGTGCAAATTGCTTATTTTGTTAGACTATCTTTTTCTCTCCTTCTTGTCTAGTGATTTATTACAACAAAAAAAAATCTGTTCAAATAGTAGCTCCTTTGAAGCAAATTCGCTTTCTGCAGACAACTAATTTTTTTCTGTGCCTTCACAAACACTCCATATGTTATTCTCTTATAGTTACTTATTCAGAGACATTACTGTTATCTTTAAACTTTATTTTTTTCTATGAAACTTTCATAAACACTCCATATGTTATTCCCTTATATTTACTTATTCAGAGACATTACAGTTATCTTTAAACTTTATTTTTTTTTTCTAGGAAACTTTGAAGTCTTCATGACCAGGAGTGGTTCCCTATTCTTCTTATAATATCTAATAACATGTAATATGTGGTGGATTCTCAGAGTAGTGTGTGGTAGATTTTCTGCTCTTGTATGTGCTGATGGGCACAGCCTTAAAACATTTTGAAACACATTACATCAGATCTTTTATAGTAAGGAGAATAGAAAGCCATTGGTATCTCAATGATGTCAATGTAGGCTTTGAAAGAGAAAGAGTGAGAAGAGGTAGTATATTAGAGGCACCCAAAATAGTATGTTTTTTTCTTAGTTAAGAGTTTGTTTTTATGTAGAGAAATTCATAAAGGAGTAGGAAATGACTTGAATAGTACATTGAAAGAAAGTGAGGTTAAAAATATGAAATCCCTTATTCTTCTCTGTGTAATATTTTTCCAATTTTTATTGTGTAAAACATACAAAACATAAAACTCACAATCTTAGCGATTTTTAATTGTATAGTTCAGTGGCATTAAGTACATTTACATCATTGTACCAGCATCACCACCATCCATCTCCAGAACACTATATCTTGCGGAACTGAAACTATATACTCATTAAAAATTAACTCTCCTTGCTCCCTATCCCTGGCCCCTGGAAATCACCATCCTACTTTTTGTCTCTGTGATTTTGACTGCTCTAAGTACCTCGTATAAGTAGAATCATACAGTATTAGTCTTTTTATGACTATCATATTTTACTTAGAACAATATTTTCATGGTTCATTGACAGCATCACTTACGTAAGACTTCCCTTCATTTTAAGGCAGAGTAATACTCTATTGTGTGTTTTACACATATAAGATCGTATCATCTGCAAATATACGTAATTTTACTTCTTTTCTCTTAAGTCTTTTATTTCATTTTATTGACTGATTGCTTCACTAGAACTTCCAATAGTATGTTGAATAGCAGGTAATAGTGGGGATCTCTTGCTGTTCTTAAGGTGAAGGAAAGCTTTTATTTCATCTTTCACTATTAAGTATGATGTTTGCAGTGAGTTTTCATATATGACTTTTATTATGTTGTGGTAGGTTATCTCTAATTCCTAGTTTTTTAATGTTTTATTCATGAAAGAGTGCTAAATTGTGTCAAGTGCATTTTCTGCATCAATTTAAATAATTATGTGGTTTTCTTCCTTCATTCTGTTAATGTGGTATATTATTATGATGTATTTTCATATGTTGAAGCATCCTTGCACCCCAGAAATAAATTTCACTGGGTCGTAGTATGTAATTCTTTTCATTATGGTGGTGAATTTTATTTTCTAATATTTTGTTAAGAATTTTGGCATAAATGTTCTTACAGGATATTGGTTTCTATTTTTATTTTTCTGCAATGTCTGCCTGCATTTGATATCAGGGCAATGCTGGCTTTACAACATGAATTAGGATGTGTTTTCCTTCTTTATGATTTTGGAAAACTTAAAAAAGATTAGTTTTCCCAACTCTATGAGTGCTTCTTTAAATATTTGGTAGAATTCATCAGTGAAGCCAGCAGGTCAAGGGCTCTTGTTCGTTGGGAGATTTTTGGTTTCTGATTCAATGCCCTCACCAGTAAATAAGTCTTTTCAGATTATCTATTTCTTTGTAATTTAGTCTTTGTTGGCTTTATGTTTCTAGGAATTTATTCATTTAATCTAGATTATCCAACTTGTTGGCATATCATAGTTCATAGTATTTTAAATATTTTTTTTTCATCTGGAATAACCAACAATATCTCCACAGTCATTTCTGATTTTAGTAATTTGTCTTTCTTTTTTTCTTAGTCCATATAGCTCTAGGGTTGTCAATTTTATTATTCTTTTTGAAAAAGTAATATTGGGGGAACCCACCCCCAATATTTCAACATTGGTTATTTCTGTTTACCATAAGTGTCGGCTGGCTGAGAAATAAAGAGAAAGAGTACAAAGAGAGGAATTTTACAGCTGGGCCACCGGGGATGACATCACATATCAGTAGAACCATGATGCCCACCTGAGCCACAAAACCAGCAAGTTTTATTAAGTATTTCAAAAGGGGAGGAGGTGCAAGAACAGGGAGTAGGTCACAAGCTCACATGCTTCAAAGGGCAAAAAGAAGAACAAAGATCACATGCTTTTGAGGAAACAGGACAAGGGCAAAATCACAAACTCCTAATAAGGGTCCAGCAAAGATCACAAGGCAAAGGGCAAAAGCAGAATTACTGATGAGAGTCTATGTTCAGAGGTGCACATATTGTCTTGATAAACATCTTAAACAACAGAAAACAGGGTTTGAGAGGAGAGAACTGGTCTGACCTCAAATTTACAGGGTGGATTTTCCCAATCCTAGTAAGCCTGAGGGTACTGCAAGGGACCAGGGTGTATTTCAGTCCTTATCTCAACCTCATAAGACAGACTCTTCCAGAGCAGCTGTTTATAGACCTCCCCCAAGGAATGCATTCCTTCCCCAGGGTATTAATTATTAATATTCCTTTCCAGGAAAGGAATTTAGTGATATCTTCCCTACTTGTGTGTCCATTTATAGTCTCTCTGCAAGAAGAAAATATGGCTCTATTTTACCCGACCCTGCAGTCAGTCAGTCAGACCTTATGGTTGCCTTCCCTCGTTCCCTAAAATCGCTGTTATTCTGTTATTTTTCAAGGTGCACTGACTTCATATTGTTCAAACACACATGTTTTACAATCAATTGGTACAGTTAACACAATTATCATAGTGGTCATGAGGTGATATACATCCTCAGTTTACAAAGATAACAGGATTAAGAGATTAAGTAAGACAGGCATAAGAAATTATGAAAGTATTATTTGGGAACTTGTAAATGTCCATGAAATCTTCACAATTTATGTTCCTCTACCATGGCTCCAGCCAGTCCCTCCATTTGGGGTTCCTGACTTCCCGCAACAAAGTAATCTTTTGGTTTGTTGATTTTCTCTACTTTGTTCATCTCTGTTCCAATCTTTATTATTTCCTCCCTCTAATAACTCTAGGCTTAGTTTTTTTTTTTTATTTTTTCCCCAAGTTCCTTAAATTGTTGATTTAAGATCTAAATTGCTTCTTTTAAATGTGAGTATTTACAACTATAAATTTCCCATTAGTAATTATTTCATCATGTTCTATAAGTTTTGGCATGTTATGTTTTTATTTTGATTTGTTCCCAAGTATTTATAAATATCCTTGTGATTTCTTGTGTGATCCATTGGTTAAGAATATTGTTTAATTTTCTTAGATTACTGAATTTTTTAGTTTCACATCTATTATTTATTTCTAAATTCATACTGTTGTGGTTGAAGAAAATGTTTTATATGATATTTTTCTTTATTAATCAATTGAGACATAATTTTTGGCCTAATATATTATTAATCTTAGAAAGGTTTCCATGTGCACTTCAGTAGAATGTGTATGCTATTGCTGTTGGGTAGATTGGTCTATATATTTATATATATGTTAGATACAGTTGGTTTATCATGTTGTTCATATTCTTATTTCCTTTCTTATCTTCTATCTGGTTGTTCCATTTATTAAAACAGTGGGTTATGGAAGTATCCAACTATTATTGTAAAATTGTCTATTTATTCCTTCAATTCTGTCAGTTTCATTTATATATTTTTCTGTTACTTGGATTGTAAATGTTTATTATTGTTATATCTTTTTGCTTATTTATCTCATCTATTTTATTTAAAGTATATTTTGCTTGATATTAATATAGCCATCCCTGTTTTCTTTTGGTTACTATGTGCAGAGAATATCATTTCTCATCTATTTACTTTCTATCTATTTGTATCTTTAGTTCTAAAGTGAGTCTCTTGTAAATTACATTTAGTTAGATCATTGTTTTCATACATTCTGCCAATCTGTATTTTGACTGGAGAGTTTAATCCATTTACATTTAAAGTAATTACTGATAAGAAGGGACTTACTTATTTTCTTTGGCTATTCGTTTTCTATGTACCTTATAGCTATTTCATTCCTCATGGTATGCATTACTGTCTCTTTTTGTATTTAGCTAATTTTTTGTAGTGAATGTTTAATTTGTTTTTAAATTCTCTATTGTGTATTTTCTATAGGTACTTTTTGTGGTTAGCACATGAATTATATTTTACGTCCTAAAGTTATCATACTCTAATTTGAATGTATACCAATTTACCTCAATAGTAAAATAGCTTCTTTACACATCTCTCCTCAACCTATTCAGTTGCCCACAGCTTGCAAGAGCCAGGGTGTTCAAAAGATAAACTGTCCTTTAAATATCAAGATCTTTTCTCTGATCACAGATTGCTGCTTCCAGTGATAGGTGTATAGACAAAGAGTCAGGCGGACGTTGGTTTTGACCCTCCCCACACTGTTGTAACCTCCGTTCTCTCTAGCTGAAGTAAATTTCAGGGAATTTAAAGTGTAAACGCCTTTTTTTTTCTAATCATTTTTTTCTCTTTTTCCCCTTTAGGAGCCATACTAAAGACTAGGATAATCAAAAGCAATCGCACATACACAGGTAATTAGAAAGATATCACACATTCCCAGCAAAAGACACAGACTCAGAAAAGACCTGAGAAAATCTTAAATTTACAGTTCAAGATATTTTTAGGACAGAGACAGCCTACAACTATCAAAAGAAAAAAAACCCAGCAAACCTTAGGCAAGTAGGAGAATCTGATTCTAGAGTTACCACCTTATTGGATACAAATATCCAGTTTTAAACAAAAAATTACAAAGCACACAAAGAAACTAGAAAGCACAGACCATTCAGAGGAAAAAATATAAACCAATGGAAAAGTTCCCCAACAAGGATCAGAAGACACATTTTCTGGAGAAAGATTTTAAAAACTACTGTGTTAAAGATGTTCAGATAACTAGAGGAAGACACAGAGAAAGTGAAGAAAATGATGTATAAATACAATGTTTACATTAATTAAAACATAGAAAACCTACAAAGAAACCAAATAGAAATTCCATAGCTGAAAATACAATAGCTGAAAGCATGGCTCCTTGTCATGGAGCTAGGGAACGGGGGATGGGGAGTTACTACAGTGCTAAGAATTGAAATTGAGTGAACTAACCACAATTTAGGTCTCAAGCCTTCCCCTAGGATTTGGAAGTTTTCAATAGAGTCCAGAGTTCCAAACTGGTTACATCAGACAGACTCTGCTAGTGCAATTATTGTCTAGGTAGAGAGATTACTTCCTGGCGCTTCCTATTGACCATCTTCACAGAATCCTTCTATAGTCTACATGTGGCACTTGAAACCAAAGAAGATGAGAAAATATTTTCCTAAACTTAACTGGGTTAAATATGGAAGCATTAATGACAGATATTGAGGACACAATATGTTATTCGTGTGTGTGTGTGTGTGTGTGTGTTTGGTGTGTGTGTGTGTGTGTCTGTGTGTTGGGGTACTTTTTGTGTTTATTGGTTAGTTTCAGTGAGATAATAATAGACAAAGTTGTTAGATGGTTAAGGAAACAGTCCCATAAATATTTGTTCCATAGGTTCTCCTGAGTTAAAATTAAAGCAGCAATGAAAATGTTATAGTAAATTATAACATCTGAGATTTTTAGGAATAAAAACATAAAGCATATCTCATATATATTTAAACATGTTCAGATGCTTATATCCTTTATTCAGCATTTCTGCTGGTAGATCTTTACTCTGATGTACCATTTAAAATATGTGAAAGATGTTGTGTAAAATAATTTATTTGAAGCACTTACAAAGTTAGATATGTTATATATGTTATGATGTGTTCCATCTTACATGATTGATGGAATATATTAAATGTAATAATGAAAAATTGATTAAATAAAATATATTATGCTTATTGCAATTATTCAGTTTGTAGTGATTGAAATTTACCTTATATAAGAGTATTTTAAAGCATAGAGAATGTTTATGTTATTGTTATAGCATATAAACTCTATGTGAGAGATTGAGACAACATGATCCATTAAACACAGATTTACTTGCTCAAATCCTAAGGAATGGGAAACACATTTTTTTGTAAATGCTAAGTCAATAACAACCTTAGGTAACAACATTATGTATACTTGTTGGCCTAAAAACTGGGAAAATCCCTGACAGAAAGCAAACAATAGAAGATCTATAAATAAATAACTGGAGAAAACCACACACCAATTCTCACACAGGAGAGTACCATTACAGAAGGCTATTATGAGGCTGTACGTAAATAAGAATAATGTTGAGTCAGTGATAGACTCAGAATCAACTAAAGAGTTGAGAAAACAAACAGTAGGAGTGGACCTTGGGGAAAAAGGATTAGATATGTTTTAAAGTAGTTTCAGTAGAATGATTGTCATTCTACTTCATAGACACAGAGAGAATGCTGTGTGTAATGAGCAACAAACAGCAGTAGCTTTTGTTTATAGGCTATGCCATCAAGTATGGACTTCAGTGATTGACAGGGTCCCAACATTATACCAATGAGTTATTGACTCCAGGAGCTAGAAAGCATAAGGAGGAACTTAATTTAAAAAAATGTAGAAAACCTGTAAGTTGCAGTAAACCTTTGAAATATAGCTCAATTCATTAAAATAAATAACAACATCAATATAATTCTGCCACATATAACAGTGAGAAGACACAAAAAATATACTGTGCCAAAAAGCACATATAATTAACTATATACAAGTAGAAATACAGAGAAAATTTAAAACTTAAAAATTACTATATTAATTTATGTAATTTTGCAATCATATTCAAAAGGTTGTTTTGTTAAGAAAATATAAATAACTTTGGTTAAAAATTAGAAATTTTGCAAAGAGAAAAATTAAGAGAATAAACTGCAATATTATAGTGTAACTACCAAATTGTAAAAATAAATAATCCCATGTCATATTAAAGTTATAAATTGCATAACTAGAAATCATTCCAAAGTATTACTAACGCTAACAAAAAAAACTAGAAAAAAATAAATTTATGACCATATCTGTAATAACAGCATATTGAAGGAATGTATTATAAACAGCATATTATTGAAGGGATGTATAAAGGTTCTCAATCAGAAATTATATTTTTTATAATTAACAGAATAAACTAAAATAAAACCCTCACTGATATATAAATAGATGCAAAAACAATTTGATACAGGTTAATTTCCATTCTGATTAAAATAATATCTTATTAAGAATGGGATAAGAAGAAACTTCTTCAATCTATTAATTCATATTTAAACATAACTTATAATAATCATTATACATAATAAAAATGAGAAGCATCATGAAATAAAGTCAACAATATTTTGTTTGTATTCAAAGTTATAAAACATCAGAAAGAATTTAGTTACATATTTTAGAAATCAAGAAACAATATTTACATTCACAAATAATATTCAATTTTACTTCGAAACTCTCAGAGAATATATGATAACAAATATAAGGTATCAGAAATGTGGCCTAATTCAAAACCAATATATGAAAATAAAAAAAAAATCACTAATAACCAGTATGAAAATTCAATTACAACCATGTATCACTTAACAATGGGGGTACATTCTGAGAACTGCATTGTTAGACAATTGTATCACTGTATGAATATCACAGAGTGTATTTACACAAATCTAGATGGTATATGGTATAGACTATCACATACCTAGGCTATATGGTATAACCTATTGCTCCTAAGCTACAAACCTGTACAGCATGTTACTGTACTGAATATTTTAGGCAATTATAATGAAATGATAAGTATTTGTATGTCTAAACATATCTCAACATAAAAATGTTAAAGTAAAATACTGGATTTTCTTGGTATATGCTGTCCATCATTCACTGAAATGTTATTGTGTGGCACACAACTGTATAAAGAAAGGTTTCTTTAAATATAGTAATATATTTATAAACACTGAACAAAAATACAATAGAAAGTATAAAATCCTAGAAAAAATGATTACCAAAGACTTTAGTGTATGTTTACATAAGTGGAATGACATACTATGTTCTTGGATGAGCTTTTCAGACACTTGGGAATAAATGATACGGAAAAGGAAATGTGAAACAGTAACATATAATTTTGTGAAATATTAACAAGCATAAGATAATAGTTTGACTTATCAGATATTAAAGCAAATAATAAAGGTCCATAATGAAAACAGAGTGGTTACAGCAAATAAAGGTACAGATATATTACTGGAGATTCTATAAACTGATCTACTTTCTTCAAATTTTTTTTTAATAAATTCTCACAAATAGCTAAGAAAATAATGCCTGCTATAATATTAAAATGATTAAATTTCCTTTTAAATTATAAAAATAGAGCCTTTGTTTATGATTTTCAGAAAAAATACATTATGGATAAAAGAATGAAATTTTGTCATAAAAGGAAGGTATTTTTGATTTTATAATTTGAGATAGAGCTTTTAATTTGATTACATTTCCAGAAAATAATTCTATAAATATGTTACTAATGTGCAATGATGATGTAAATTTGCTAGAAAGAGTTGCTTTTTCTGAACAATCTAATTACATTGACTTGTATGTGTAAAAATATTTAACTTTAATGCTATCATATGATATTCTATTTTAGTTTCAGCCTTTCCTATTATTTCCTAAGATAAATTTTGTTATTAATTAACATATTTTCTTCTACAAATCCTAGTGTCTGTCAGACAGATTTACAGGATAGTAAATTTCAACTTATATGGTTCTTTATTGATTCTAAGAAACATATAACTTACTATTACTATTGTTATTGTCTTATGGCATTGTAACATCTCCAAAATAGACATGAACCTTCAATAGATTACATGCAAGTAACTATTAGTAGCACAAAAAATAGCGATGGATCGCATACTCTTTGGCATTAACAATTAAAAAGAAGCAGTATATTAGCATTCAACTCCTAGTCCAAGTGTCATTAATAGAACTTTTGAGAGAGTATTGATCGGGGGTACAGAAAAATCAAAAAGATAAACCATTTTGTAAGTCTTAAACTTGATAATGTGGGGAGTAAAGGTCAGAGATCATGAGGAATGACTTCAATTTTTTTAAAAGTTGTATTAGAACATATATCTTTAGAGGTTTTTCTTTGTATTTGTTTGCTTCACTAAAGGAGAAAGTTTGTTAAAAAGTAGACTTTACACATTTCATGAAAACACAGAAAACTTCAAGGTATAATTTAATACATTAGGTTTCTATTGAGTAACTCTAAAGTGATTGATCAGTTTACCTTGATAACTTCTGGTGATATTCTGAAATAGAAAATGGGAAAAAACAACAACAACAACAACAAAAAAAACAGTTCTTGTAATCAAGAGAAAAAGATTCAAGGGCTTCCTAGTTTCCTTTCTCATAATTTTATTGGTATTTTCTTAATTTCATATTTATTTTTATCCCCAGAAGATAATGCTGCTTCTTCATATTACACTTCCTTATTTTTAAGTGCTTGTATATATAGGCAAGATATGTGTCACTAGATAGAAACTCATTTATCCTAATTATACTTTTCTTATAATATCCACATTTACATAGATTTCAGTTTACTATTAACATTTTTATTTATTTTTATGCTTGAACATAAAATTTTCGTAGTCAAAATTTGCATATATTGATGACTCTGAACCAAACTACAGACAACCAATTTTCTCATAAATTTGATTTCTGCTGTTCTTCAAGATACTCTTTGACACTATCTCCTCTTTTAGAGGTATCCTATTTATTTGTAAGTTTATCCAAATAAGATCTAGGTAACTACTGAATTTTTTTAAATCAACCAGGTTCCATAGATGATATCAGAGTTCACTCTTGGTGTCATACATTCTATGTTTGAACAAATATATAATTACATCAATCTATCTTTCTAGTGTCATATGGAATATTTTCACTTCTCTAAAAATGCTCTGTGCTTCACCTACTCATTCTTTCTTTCCTCTAATCTTTGGCAACTAGTAATATTTTTATTGTTTTTATAGTTTTGCTTCTTCTAGAATGTCATATTGTTGGAATTACACAGTAGGTAGCAATTTTAGATTGCTCTTTCATTCAGTAATATGCATTTATGTTTCCTCCATGTCTTTTCATGGCTCACTAGCTCATTTCTTTTTAGCACTGAATAGCATTTCATTGTTTGGATGTGCCACAGTTTATTTATCCATTCACCTGCTGAAGGACATCTTGATTGCTTTCATTTTGGCAATTTTGAATAACATTGCTATGAACTGTCATGTGCATGTTTTGGGGTGGACATTGGGTTTTCAACTCCTATGAGTAAGGATCACGGAGCACAATTGCAGGTGTGTATGGTAAGAGTGTATTTGGTTTCATAAGAAACACCAAACTGTTTCCTAAAGTGGTTGTACCATTTTACATTCCCACCATCAATTAATGAGGGATCCTGTCGATACACATTACAGACAGAATTTGATGTTGCCACTGTTTGGGATTTTGGCCATTCTAATAGGTGTGTAGTGGTATCTCATTGTTTTAATTACCATTTCCCTGATGACATATAATTGGGGGCATCTTTTCATATACTTATTTGCCATCTGAATATCTTAAATGATGAGATGTTTGTTAAAGTCTTTGGCCTATTTTTGAACTGTGTTGTCTACATTCTTATTGTTGAGTTTTAAGAGTTTTCTGTTTTAAAAAACTGTCTTTTATTGATACATGTTTTGCAAATATTTTTTCCCAAGTTGTGGCCTGTCTTTGCATTCTCCTGACAGTGCCTTTTGTGGGGCATAAATTTTTAATTTTGACAAAGTTTTAGCATGCCCTATCACTCATTTTTTTCTTAGATTGTGCCTTTGGTGTTGTAACTAAAAAGTAATCACCAAACGTAAGGTCATCTATATTTTCTCCTATGTTATATTCTAGAATTTTTATTGTTCATTTCGGTCTGCAACACATTTTCAACTATTATTTCTGAAGAATATAAAGTCTATATCAAGATTAAATTTTGTGTATGGATATCTATTTGTTCCAGCACAATTTGTTGAAAAGACTATTTTTGCTTCATTGTATTGCCTTTGTTCCTTTATCATAGATCAGTTGACTACTTTTAAGTAGATCTACTTTTGGGTTATATTCTGTTCCTTTAATCTGTTTATTCCTTGACCAATACCATGCTGTCTTCATTTCTGTAGCTTTGTTATATGCCTTGAAGTCAGGATCTGTCAGTCCAACTTTATTCTTCTTTAATATTGTGATTGCTGTTCCGGATATTTCCCCATTCTATGTAAACTTTTAGAATCAATTTGCTGATATCCACAAAATAACTTGCTGAAATTTTTATTGATATTATATTAAATCTATAGAATACCTTGGAAAGAACTGATATCCTGACAATAATGAGTCTTCCAATTGATGAACACGAAATATCTTTCCATTTATTTTTCTTCTTTGATTTCTTTCATCAGAGTTTCATAATTTTTCCAATAGATATTTTGTACATATATTGTTAGATTTATACTTAAGTGTTTCATATTTTGGTTTCTAATACAAATGTTATTGTGTTTCTAATATCACATTTTATCTGTGAATATCCAGTATATAGAAAAGTGATTAAATTTTGTCTAGATCTTCTAGTCTGCAAATTTGCCATTATTATTTATTAGTTCCGGGTGATTTTTTTTGTAAATTCTTTAAGATTTTCTGCATAGATAATCATGGCATCTTTAGACAATGACAGTTTTATTTGTTCTTTGCTGACATATCCACTTCTTATTTCCTTTTCTTGTCTTACTGTATTAACTGGGACTTCCAGTATAATATTGCAAAGCACCAGTGAGGGAAGACAACCTTGCCTTGTTTCTAATCTTAGTTGGATATCTTTAATCATATTGAGGTTGTGACCTTTATTGTATGTGTGGCCCCTCATCACTTTATCCACATCCCCAAGTATTTCTCTATTTTTAAAATAATCAATATTAATTAAGATATATATTCAACAGTTTATATTATATTATTCTAATTTTTGCTGATTTATTACTTTTGTAAAGAAGTCAGCTTTCAACTTTACTCTGTTTTAATGAATGTAATGCCTTTTTACTTTCTGCTTGTTGGTTAATGCATTACATTTTATAAAATGCCATATATACAACATATACAGCCGTCCCTAAGCATTTTATTGTTTTATCATTCTTCAGTTACACTCACACACAAATAAACACTAATATGTGTTTATTTTATTACTTCAAAAGTATATTTTTAGAAGTCTGAATTTTAATATATGTGTGTGTGCATGTGTATTATGGAATTCTCTATAGTGCACAAAGATTCTGCTCATTTTTCATGTCAACATAATACTCTGTTATATTTTGTTAATCATTTCCTCCTCAGCTGGATATTTGGGTTATTTTCAAGCTTTGACTATTATAAAAAATGCTGCTTAAAATAAAATTTGTATACATGTCCCTTTTTTTCTCTTTTGTGACTAGTGTCAATGTCTGAGTATCTAGTATATTTTTACTATCTGTTAATGCTAAGTTAAGGAACAAATTACTCAGTAATTTTGTTATGGTGCCAAATTGTCCTTTGTAGGGATTTTGTAATTTTGCATATACTGGTAGTTCATACTTTTACTTCTGAGTGGTTATACCACATTTTATTTTCCATTCACCAGTTGATAGGCATTTTGAAAGTTTCTATTTGTTGGCTATTATGAATAATTCTGCTGTGAACAAGTTTTGTGCAGACCTATGTTTTTACTTCTTTCAGATAAGTTACCTGGTGGAAATGCTTAATTATATGACAAATGTATATTTTACTTTTCTTTGAAAAATCACTTTTCCATCAATAATATATGAGGGTTCAGTTTCCGCACATCTCTTCCAACATTTAGTATTTTATGCTTTTGGGTTATAGCAATTCTAGTATGCGATGGCATCTTCGTATCTTGCTGATTTACCTTCCTAATAGGGACTAGTTAGAGGTCACAATACATTCTACACACTAGTATTTTATTATCCCACTCAATAATTTGTTTTATTTTTTTAAATTGACATCTTTTGATGAACAAATTTTCAAAAATATATTGATTGCATTAATTTTCTATAGCTACTGGTACAAATTATTACATACTTATTGGCTTAAAACAGCATACATTTATTGTCTTACAGTTCTGAAGGTCAAACATCTTAAAATCATAGTCTCAGCCGGGCCATGTTTCTTTTGGAAGGTACAAGAATATTGTGTGTGTGTGTTTGTGTGTGTGTGTGTGTGTGGTTTCTTTGTATCGTTTGCTTTTTCCAGATTCTAAATGTCCAGATTCTGCATTCCTTGGATGTTGGTTACTTCCTTTATTTTCAAAGCCAGAAGTTTAGAACTTAAATATCTTTCTTATGTTTGACCTCTGCTTCTGGTGGCATATCTCTCTTTTGTTTTTCTTTTGCACTGATCCTTTTGTCATCTGCTTATAAAAACCATTTTTACATTGGCCCTACTGTTGTTATGCCCAGACTGTTTGTTCCTCAAAGAAGACCACCAGAGTCCAGAGTCAAAGCCAAGCGGCAAGGATCTTTACTACAAGTTCGAACCTGGTCCCTCCTTTACACAGTATACAAGAGGGCCCCGATCAATGTGAGCGTTTGCTTTTTATAGCCCGAAAGTTGCAGGGGAACAAAGAAATTCTTTTGGCTCCCGCGCTAGGCTCAGGGAATTTTGAGCCCAGGGGCTGAGGAATGTGCCCAGCTCCTTTCACTGTAATAATTCAGGATAATCTGTTCATCTCTAAAATTGCTAAGTTAATCCCAGCTCAAAGTCTGTTTTGCCATTTAGGTATAATATTTGCAAAATCGGTTAATTAGGAATTGGACACATTTAGCGGTGCACTTTCAGCCTCACAGGGTCATTTGCAATTTCAAGTAGGGGGCAGGGTTGGGTATGTACGTGTGTGTATATAAAATGGCCATGTGTTTGGTCAATCTGATCACGTTTTTCTTCTTTAAGAGTTTTTTATATATACTATGGTTAATTATTGTTTTTTGTGACACAAGTGATAATTACTCTTCAGTGTCTGACACCGATAATAGGTGTTTTTTTCTATTTAATGCTATTTTAAGGTAGTAGAATTTGGCTTTTACTTTTTTGCTGCTTTTGAATGTGAATGTATAGTTGGAAAAGCAAACATTTTATTTTCAATTATTATGTATCACTTTAGACATGTTTGTATATGGTTTATAGATAGATTTACTTTTGTTCAGAAAAATGCAAGTCTTTATCTTATAATAGGCCAATTTAATGCATTAAGAATTATATTTACATTATTTCTACAATGTTATTTTGTGTTCTGTCTAATTTTATACTTAAAAATATTAAACTATTTGATGTTTTCTGTTTTTCTTCATTTGCGCATATTTATTTTGTTATTTAGGAAGGTTTGCATTTTTGTTCTAGGAATTATTTTTTCTTACTATAACCAATTATAACAGTAAATCTCTTTTCCTACTCCACTTTGTACTCTATCATTTAATTTTATTAAATCGTATTGTGATTTTAGCCATGAATATATTTCTTCTTAATCTTAAAAGTATCCACACATACATTTTTGATCTTAAATGATATCCTTGTACTTCAGCTATAAGTGAAAATAAATTCAACATGTTTACTTCATTTCCCATTTAAACTTCATTTGCCGCTTACCTCCTCTCAATTTATTTTAATCATTTCACTTCTATATATTCAGAGACTGTAACTTGTATATTCTGTTAAAGCTACGTGGTATATTGAGTAAGGTTTATTAGAGCAATACAGTATTTTCTTAGTTCCAGTGTATTAATAATTTTATTTGCCTCCATTTTTTTTTTTTTTTTTTTTTTTTTTTTTTTTTTTTTTTTTTTTGAGACAGAGTCTCGCTTAGTCGCCCAGGCTGGAGTGCAGTGGCGCGATCTCGGCTCACTGCAAGCTCCGCCTCCCGGGTTCACGCCATTCTCCTGCCTCAGCCTCCCGAGTAGCTGGGACTACAGGCACCCGCCGCCTCGCCTGGCTAATTTTTTGCATTTTTAGTAGAGACGGGGTTTCACCATGTTAGCCAGGATGGTCTCGATCTCCTGACCTCGTGATCCGCCCACCTCGGCCTCCCAAAGTGCTGGGATTACAGGCGTGAGCCACCGCGCCCGGCCATTTGCCTCCATTTTTAAGGGGCATTTAAACTGTATAAAATCCTCAGATCATGCTTTCTTTCCTAGGAATTTTGTAGGTATTGCTCCAGTGTCATCTAGTACTAAATATTGCTAAGAAAAATTTGAGGCCACGGTGTGTTTTCCTCTTATAAAATATTTTCTCTTTGGCCTGGCTTCCCAAAGAATTATTTATATGTTCATTAACTTTACTATATTACAGCCAAAGTTAACAATTTGGGGCTAGTTTTCTCTTGGGCTCTGCATTTTTTCAATATTCACCAAAAGGCTTTATTTTAAATATTATATCTTTACCATTTTTTTTGAGGACTTCAATGTTTTGAATCTTCTTTAATTTTTAACTCTATTTTCTCGGATCATTTTTATCTGTTTATTTGTCTTTTACCGTATTTGATTGCCTTGTTTCTAACCTTTATAAACTTTATAAACTTCATGATTATTCTTTGAGCAGTGGCTGGTTTCCCTTGCTCTTCCAGTTTTACCTCCAGTGCTGCAATGATATTTTCTTTGCTATTCTTAGCTCTTCCTACTTACATTTCCTCATGTCTTGCTGCCCTGCAGTCAATTCCCTTAGGTTTTGCATCTTGTTTTTGTGCCACCATTGCCTCATAAAAATGATTATTTAATTAAATGTTTTGTTTATTGTGTTCATTTTTGTTTTTAACGTTTTGGGCCAGAATTTTCATTTGCTTCTTGGAAACAATTTTATACATTATCCTTCTGTGATGGAGATTTATTGATTCTCTTTTTAAAATTATTATGGAATATTTTATAGATTTATACTTCTGGGAACCTCCCTGTATACAGAGAATCTTCTGCCTACTCCAATTCATACTGTAGTCTGTATTTACTGTTCCCACTGTTGCAATCTGCGAGATTTCAACCTAAATCACAGTGCTAGGATTTAGCTGTTTCCTTGTTTCACTGAAAATGAAGTTAAGAATTTTATTTCTTATCTTTTCTGTCTCTTTAAAATTATTTCCAAGAAAATCAATCTGAAATTTTCATTTTCTGCTATAATCGCCAAACTGAATGGCTACACATTGATTTTAGATTTTCTTTTTATAAAGTCACTTTCCATTTGAAAATTGTGTTTTCATCATGTGTAAATTAAACTATGAATCTGATAGAAAATGATAACCTTGAAAAACACTTTTAATTTAATGAAAATGTATGACATTTGTTTTTCTTTACGTTTAAAGAATAATGAAATTGAATGTTAGATTAGAAAATGAATTTTTTATTACCTGATTGAATTAATGAAATAGTGAAAATAAACATTAATATTTAAAACAAAACAAAACAAAAAACTATATTATAGGGCTGTTAATCTTTGTATTGTGTGCTATTTAAGAACAGGTACTGCACAGAGCCAAATCAAAATTATTTATCAGAAGAAGTAATGTTAAGCATGTGAAGTTAGTTTGATGCAACAGGAACAACACAAAGGGATATGTCTATATTAAGAAGTGGCCAGCTAGATTCAAACCAGAAAGTTACTGTCCAGCTATAATGGAGGATCTCAAATGAGACTAGATCTAAATCATAGAGACAACAATAGCTTGTTGGAAAAGGAAAATCATGTACTCCACGTTAGTGGTTAAATATGAAATAGTATTTCTTGAGAAAAAGGCAAGCTTTGGTACAAACCCAAGCAAGATACTACTGAGTAGTTTATTTCAATTAAAATAAGATGATACAAAAGAAAATGTAATGGTCATCATACGTTTAGGTAAATAACTTTCCTTCAAGTAATTATATGTATAGCAGTTAATCTTAACTCTTTCGTATTTTGTCACCCTTTATGATTATTTCTTACATAAAACTTAAAGTAACAACAAAAATGTGACAAATGGAATATGCTTATTTAAAATATTTAGTCTTTATAGTGATTCAATGAACACTAGCAACAAATTATTTGTGACATGCCTTATCATTTATCACATTATATATATTTATTTATATATATATATATGCAGTGAAAAATGTTACAAATATTCTTCACATTCTGAGCACCAGCATGTTAATTTTAATAAAGAGGCTTCAGTTCAGATTGTCTCAGTCACTATCTACAATAATTATTGGTACAGACATTAGTTAAACATTAAAGAATTTCTACTGGGTAATGTATGTATAGCACTTAACCTACATAAAATTTACTTACATATGAATACATATTGTAGGTACCATTTAATGCATACACTTACATGCAAATCAACACACACGCACAATGATTGGCTTAAAGTCTGGTAATACTATAAGGTCTCATTTGCTTTTCACTCTGTGACTGGTGAAAACTCTTAAACCATATAACTAAAATAATATTTTCTACTTTGATATTATCTAATTTATTTTAAAAGTCCTTCCTCTCTATGTTTTGTTTATTTTCCATATCTTATAGCAGGAATTTTATTAGTTTAGTGGGATGGCTCTGACTAATCTTAAATCAGCAGTATTGATCAACTTACCATAGTGGAGGAAAAGTTTAATGCGTATGTTTCTAGGCTGAAAGACAATCATGAAAAGGATATGCAAAGATTTTCCTAACATCTTGTCTTTGGTATATCGTCCTGTGAGTTTTTCAGCTCTATGGAGAAATTAACATACTTGAGTTGAACATGGGGTAGTCCTTGGTTTGTGAGTACTGAAAGCAAGGAAGCACTATTTGTAGCTCCTTAAATCTTTTGCAGCTTATTCCTTAGAGGAGGCACTCTAGGCAGCATTGCCCTTTACAAAGAAGTAATGACAAAGTAGCAGTGGGGACTTTGGGGTTCAGGATATGGAATAGATGCCTACCAGATGATTGGCAGGAAAACAACAGTGGCCATCTGTTTCTGATTTAAAATGTATATACTAATACGAAATCTTTACCACCTACAGATTCTTAATTACTGGGACATTTGAGTTACATGATTATTTTTTAATGCATTCCACATTTTGAATGGCTTTAAATTCACATTAAATAACTGTTGTTGCCAATTCTTCATAAACAAGGTTTTTAAGTTTGTTTATTTTATCTTCAACTGATCAAAATATTTGCTACTAATTATACATTTGTAGAAAAGACATTTCTTAGTTTGAAGAAGGCTACATATGTGCTTTATTACTCTCTAATGTGAGCATTGTGAAAAAGCAGTAGTATGTTCTTAGATAGAGAACAGTTAGATGCTAAATTCTCCCTTTTCTCTTTCTGGCATATGTAGAAAAGTTACACATCTAGCTTCCCTTGCTGGGCTATCTATATGTTTATCTATCTCTACCTATATATCTATATTAATCTCTGTCTACATACCTATCTATATCTGTACACGTATCTGTATCTATATATAATTATCCATATGCCATATAATTAATTCTAGCCAATATAAGGTACAGAAGTGATTTATATCAATTTCAGGACTAGCCTCTATCATGTGTTACCAAGCTCTCATTTCTGCAGTTGAAAGAAATAATTTCAGATACCAGAGCTACAAGATAAAAGGAGATGAGTCAAGATAACTAAAACTGAGCTTGGAATCAAAATCCTTAGACGAGACATCTGGCTATATTTTTTTATGTTATATGGATGAGAAATAAACGTTCATTACATCAGTGAAATTATGGGTTTTGGATACATTAGCTAATATTATTTCCCCTAACCAACGTATGTTCCTTGGTGTGTTTTCATTCTGTAGCAATAGAAGAGGTCACTTTTTAAAAAAATTTGTGCATAGGAGTTTTTTCGTTTTAGGTGGTATCTAGAGTGATCAAAATAGGAACTTTAAAAATTTTTGTTAAGTTTTATACAGTAAAATGTGTAGTTCTTAATTATACAACTAGATATGTTTTGGCAAACAAACACACCAATGTAGCCACTACTGTAATCACTATCTAAAACAATTCTATCACTTGAGAAAGTTCTCATGCCTCCTTGTAGTCAATTCCAACTCTCACGGTACCCCCTACCCACCCACCACCACAGTCAAACTCTCTTCATGTATGTATTGTATTACCACAGATTAGTTTTGACTGTTTTTAAATTTTGTATAAATGAAATTTGGCAATCCATACTTTTCTTTTTTTTTTTTTTTTTTTTGAGACTGAGTCTTGCTCTGTGGCCTAGGCTGGAGTGCAGTGGCCAGATCTCAGCTCACTGCAAGCTCCGCCTCCCAGGTTTACACCATTCTCCTGCCTCAGCCTCCCAAGTAGCCGGGACTACAGGCGCCCACCACCGCGCCCGTCTAGTTTTTTGTATTTTTTAGTAGAGACGGGGTTTCACCATGTTAGCGAGTATGGTCTCGATCTCCTGACCTCGTGATCCGCCCGTCTCGGCCTCCCAAAGTGCAGGGATTACAGGCTTGAGCCACCGCGCCCGTAACAATCCATACTTTTCTATGCCTGGTTTCTTTCAATCAACAAAATACTACTTCATATTATGTAGTCTTCCTCATTTTATTATTGAATAGTAGTCAATTGTGTAAACACACTGCAATTTATCTATACACCTACTTTTGAATGCTGCTTTCTTCCCATTTTTTTCAGATTATGTATAACTACCATGAGTATTCATTACAAGTCTTTGTGTAGACTTAATTTTTTAGGAGTAAAATCGATGACTAATACAGTAGGTGAATGCTTAATTTTTTAAGGAATTGCAAAATTATTTTTATAGTTGTTATACCATTTTATATCTCCAAGAGCAATGTTTTATATTTCCATTTGCTGTCTGTGTTTGAAAACCATTGATGTTGTTAGTATTTATATTTATTTTTGCCATTCTATGAGTATCTTTCTCAATATGGCTTTAATTTGGATTTTAGGAGTCTATAATGTTTGCTGTTTTATGTGCTTATTGGGCTTTTTTGTATCTTTCTTTGTGAAATATATTTGTGAAATATTTACTGTTAATTAACCTATATCTAATATTTTAACTTAATATCTTCATACATATGTTTATATTTACAGTCATAATACAATGCTAGATTTTCTTAGTTATAAATCCTGTAAGAGTACAAATTGTAAGCATTTGTAGCCAAAATAGTAGGAGTATTTTGTGGTCTACTGTAATAAAATACTGTTCTGAAAGTCACTACTGTTGTTTTCCAACTTAAAAAAAATGGCAATTGTGCTATTTCTGAGACCAAAGAATTTTTTGAGTTCAGATGGCTCTATGCTGACCAACAGATGGATCAGGAAATAGCAGATGGTTTTATGAGCAGTTCTGTCATCTTAGCATCTGAAATGCTTTACATGCCAAGGCTATAGAAGTTTGGACTCTGCTCTTGTGCAATAAGCCTGCTGGTAACCTGGTTTTCTGACTGGACTTTTTTTGTTTTTACTAAATGTTAATTCTCCAGCTTTGTTTGAACATTTTGGCAGTGAACATACATTTTCCCTCCATATTCACTTATTACCAGAATGTTTTATTGTATGACGAAAAAGTTTTCTTAATGAGATGCTATCCTAGTAAATAATGCAAATTTAATCTTCATGCACTGTTTTATAGACTACTTTTAATCACTCTAGTTTGTATATCTGTGCCAATTTTTAGACAAGAATGTTATTTTTATTATTAATGTAATTTAAATTAAACCCAAGTAGCTTTCTTGTAATTTAAAGGAAAACACATGCTCATTGCAAATATACACATACACACACACACAAAATTAAAGATATAAAGAAGTTTGAGTTATATACCAACTAAGAAAAAAGAATCAAATATTGTCATGCAATCTTCAAAACTCCATATAATGTATATATATATGCATGCATGCATACATACATACAAATGTATAGGCATATGTTTAGAATGATAGAAAACTTTATAATACTTTTTGACTAATTTCATCCACTTAACAGTTTAAAAGGGACATTTTTTGGTCAATAAATTAAATAAATCGTTTTTAACTACTGCACATTATTACAACATATACATGTAAGATACAAGTAATTCATTTATTATTTTATCACTGTCATATTTCTATTAGTTTTTCTCATTGACGATGATAAATATCTTTGGTCATATGCCTGTGTATACTTCATTTATAAAGTACTTCCTGTATGCCTAATCTTGTTCTGACTGCATTACATACATTAACACATGGATTAATCCCAACAAGCCTGTAAAATAAGTACTATCATTTTTTTGATTACCTGTAAGAAAACTGAATGTTACAGAGGTAAAAATATAATTCAGTTAATCAGAATATATACTTCCACAAGTGCAGAAATGAAATGATTGGGGCTAAAAAGTTTGGCCAAGGTGTATCATGTTGGCAAATTGGTAGCTGAGTATTTTCTCCTCAAAGAGTTTTCTGATTTTTAAATTGGTCTGTTATGAACTACCATTATATCTCAAGATTTTTTGTTTGAAATAGTTTTCTTTCTGGTACATGTTGTGGTGACTTTTGTTCACACTGATGTAGTTTTTGTTTACAGAGGTGGTCTCATGACCTTTGCTAATTTTCAGAGAGGTTCTCTGCTTCCAGATTAGGGGGAAATCATCTTCATTGGAGAGAATTTGGGTTCTAGAAAACTTCAATGACAATAGTTATTTTCAGGTAAATGGATCTCTTCTCTATGTCTCTTATATACTCACTAAGAAACATTTTAGTTAAGAGGTAGAAAAAAATATATTGCAACTGTATTTTATCAGTTCTTGCTCCATCCCTAATGCATCAATATGCTATTTGATTGTATTAGGTAACACGACTAAATGGCAGGTGCCAAAATCTTTCTTATATCATCACATTTGCCGGCCTTTGTTCTTTTAAGTGTGATTCTCAAGATTGCCCTCCATTCATTTTCTTGTCACAGCCAGAATAAAGATTAGTTTCCATCTCTGTCGATGACAAAATGGATCCCCCCAAAAAGTTTTTAGTAATCTCTACCTGGCAGTATACTTCCATATATTCTTTAAATATTCTTTAAATTTGTCATAATTTTTTGTTAATGCTTCTACTCTTGATTCTATGTGTTCTGTTCCTCACTGGGAATTTCTGTACAGGCATTAACTATTGTTTTATGCCACCATCTTTCCAGTTTGACTTCTGGATGTCAAGTGCTAAAACAATATTAATGTAATGGCTTGTGATCTGAAGTCGGCATATGGTTCAGGTTGGTCCCAGGAAAGAAAAAACAACTGAATACTACATTCTGTCTAAAAACTGACAGAAATTCCTAGACAGCCTAGTGAACAGTGACAATAAATTATGCCTGAAGAAAAACTTCTTTGAGTATATTACATTGTGAATGAACTTATTTATTCTGCTATATTATATCTTCAACAAATGTATAAATGATACAAAATAAGAAGAACTGTAAGCTAGCAAAGTTACCATCCATATGTGTACCATTTTATAAACATGTTGTTAAATATAATGTAAATTGGATGAGTCTGAAATAAAACTTTAAGGACCTCATTGTAATTCCCTCTTCAGAAAGTTGATATTATCAATGAGTATGTAGTTATGTATGATCTGGCTTGGATATGTGTACCCACCAAACCTCTCATTGAATTGCAATCCCTAATGTTGGAGACTGGGCCTGGTGAGAGGTGAATGGATCTTGGGGGTGGTTTCTCATGAACAGTTTAGCTTCATCCCGTTGGTGCTGTTCTTGTGATAGTGTGTCCTCACAAGTTTGTAGCACCTCTCCCCTTCCTCTCTTTTGCTTCTGCTCCTGCCATGTGATGTACCTGCTCCTGCTTTGCCTTCTGCCATGTGTAAAAGCTCCTTGAGGCCTTCCCAGAAGCAAAAGCTGCCCTACAGCCTGCAAAACCATGAGCCAATTAAACTCTTTTCTTTATAAATTAAGTAGTCTCAAGTATTTCTTTATAGTAATGTGAGAACAAACTAATACAGACCAGAATCACCAACTGATACATGATTTTTCCAGAAGAAAATACCAAATCCCATAGAATTCATGGGCTATGTTGCCCAAATACAGGATGCCGTTTTCATTAGGTTTAAGTGAATAGTGTCCCCTTGAGCACCAATAATGTGAGAAAAGTTAGTTCACATGAAAGGACAGTTAGAACAGTTGACAAGGAAGTTGATTGGGAAGAAAATGTTGGATTCCAGAATAAATTAACGAGCTTGATATGCAAGTGGGATCACAACTATCTCTACATGTAAAAGCAAAGAACATTTCATGATATTACTGTCATCTGAAATTACAATTATTTATAAGGTTGATAGTAATTATTAGAAAAAGTTTATGAGTATTTATTTATAGGAAACATAGGATACTATTACTACTGTTATGTATCTATTAAATGTTACCAATGATAAAAAGTACCAGGTGAACCAGAACAACAAATCATGAATCTCTACACATTTGGTTGAGCCAGAATAAGGTATTTTTTTTTATTTGCAAAAGAAAACTATGAACCAGAATTCCAACTTACAAAAGAATACATTGCTCTGGAAAAATTTGAGTATCTTAAAAATGAATAGCAACCAGCTTATGTAAGAGCAAAGAAAAAGGGACGATATCTTGGGTCTGAAGTGGTAAACATATGTTTGAATCCCAATCAGTGGCTTTCTATCAACGTGAAATAGTTACATTATTTACTGTTTTCTTTATATTATTCAAATATAAGAATCATCTCCCAAAAATCATTGTTATACAAATTTAAAATAGTGTATGTTGCAGTGCCTTAAGCATTGTCATTCTTCAATAAACACTACAAACAAAATATACCAAATTAAAACTATATACCAAGGAACCTCAGTGGCTGCCTCAGGAGGATCATTGACTCCCACAACAATCATAAGCACAACCACAGTAAACACAGTCAGTTCAACCAGAAAGGGGCAGACTCTCATTTTGGAAATAGTGCAATACAACTATGACTATATTGTATTATAGTCATACATACATGTATAGTCGAGACATGACTATCTCGAGTACCTTCCTTCTTTATCAATCAAAGGGATTTTTTGCAGCATATCTAAGTTACCACATTGAGTTTGTGGAAATTCAACCTTGATAAATATCTTTGATTTGCAATGACTCGCTCAAGAACATAAATTACCTTAATCTGATGAAACTGACTACTGTCAATGCACAAAACAATCACTGGATATTTACAGATAAATTTGATAAATGTAAAAGATTGAATATCAGAAGAGAATATACTCATTGCCTAAACATTAAAAGGTACCACTAATTGTTATGGTGATTATAAATTTAACAAGTTCTTCTAAGTCTTTGCTTATTCTCTGAAATATGTTTTAGCCTGGGATCTCTGAAAATTCATCATAAGACATAGGCTTAGGTGGAAGTTGTTTACTTGGGAAATATTTTAGGAAGTAGTAGTGAATAACAGAAGATATCAAAGAAGAACAGATGGAAAATTAGTTTAAGAATCCTTTGTGGTGACTGCCAACTGATTCAGGACCAGTACATCACTCTTTGAATGATAGTACCCACTGACTTCCATTCATTATCGGTTATGGGGTCTCAGAGGTAGCTGTGAACTTCTAAATTGTCCATATTTTAATCTTGAATTGATTCTCCCGGGCATCTCACTTCTCTATCTCGAGGAAGCACAAGAGAAGGAAACAAAAGCTATGTGATTGTGGGCCAAATGCAAATAACTGTTAGGTTGCTCTGAAGCTGGTAGAAGCTGCAAGACTGGCAGAAGCAGGTAGTGTGAATGAAAGTACTTGAAAGGATTACAAGAGCTGTCCAATGTAATCAACTAGATTCTCATGTGTACTTAAGGCAGGATTACCAAATCAAGGATATTAACCATACTATAGATTATATTATTTAGGCTAGTTAAGAAAAACTATTTAAAAACCAATGTTAAAACTTGTTCTATTATTGGATTTACATGAAAAATTATTATCTAAACATCCACTTATATTATTTTTGAAGTGTTTTAATCCTTCATATTTTTCTTCCCATGGGGCAATTTTTAGAATCTCTTATCATTCACTTTCCATCATAGCTTTCTAGTTGAAATTCTCTAAATGTTCTATTTGGGGTGCAGCACATTCATTCGAACACTTTTGACTACAATGAGACAGCTCCCTTTGTAACTATGTCCTAGATTTGACTTAGAATCTAATTCAATATTCTAATTAAAATTAAATGTTTCAGTTTTGCTTAATATACCACACAGGGGTTGCCAAGGAAATGTCTACCCTTTGAGCCAATTTATAGCTTACATCTGAGCATTTTTCAGTCTCACCAGCAGTGCAAGTTTATAGTGGATGATCTTTCATCCTGAAAAATGAATCCAGCTGTGTTGCCACTAAGAATTGGTGGTGCGCAGTCTGTTAAATAGCTTGCAATTCAACTAAATCCTGATTACAATGTGCAAAATAAAGAGATTACTATAACTATGTTAAGCGTGGTAAATTTACTGGATACATTTATTAGAAACACATTTTGTTCATTTTTAAAACAAAGTTTTCTCTATTGTGAGATTGTTTGTCAAGATCAAAATTTGTTAAAAGAAAACCATAACAGGCCATTTTAGTAGAGATCTCTCTCATCTTGAAAAATCAAGTAGGTTTTGGAGAAGCATAGCCTCTGACTATTGAGCTCATTTTAAAAGTAAATCAAAAATTTAAAAATAGATGTATGACTTTGGATTAAAAAATAACAGGTAAGTGACATTACATTTGGTTTAGATAAAACACATGCATCGCTCTATACAGTAGTATAGAATAAATGTTCTATTTTAGTTTTTTATATCTTGCATAAATTCTTCGATGCTGAGGCAGCCTCCACTTCTAAACATACCACCACATAATACTAAATAAGTTAATACTAATGTCCAGTCATATCCACACTGAGGGTAAAATGTGTCATGTCAACATGCATTATGGATAGCAACTAACAGAAGAAGCTTCATTTCTCACACTCTATGCCAGCTATACTTACATCTTATAATATCTATGTATCATACAGAATTGAGTACCATCAACAAAATGTTGGCAGTAGTTTGAAAATGGAAGAGCTGGGCTGCTTGCTCATAAAATATACTTAAGTCATTTTTATGGGAATGAAATCTATATTGTTCATTTTGAGTTTAAAAAATAAATGAACTTTGTTATATGACATTTAATTAATTGAAACTCTACAAACAAAATCTCCATATCCTTATTACAAGTAGAATTACATTACCTAATACCTATAATGAAGTCTTGAAGTAACATGAAATAGAGAAATCTGAAATATGAAATCTGTCAGGTTTAAATTTAATAATAATTTATCAAATATCAATTATGAATCAATTTAATTTACTCACGTAAGTAATGCCCTACAGGGGCACTATTAGTTTCATTTTGTTAATTTGGAGTATAGATAAGGACTTCCCCAAATTTGTGTAGTGTCAGAGAAAGTTCTTGAAATCAAATCTTCTTGGTTTCATAAACATCCTATTATAAAAATAACTCCAAGGGAATTATAATAGTAAACCATATTTTTGGACACAGAATAAATTGGATTGGGAAATTGCAAAGGAGAATAAGAAAATGAGAGTATAATACAAGAGGAGTAAACATCTTAGAGAGAGAAAAGATGCGTATCTCTCCTTTTTGGGAGAGATACAGAAAGGAAGACAGAATAAGAATAAGAGTATGCGAAATGCTTTCTGCTGTATACAGCAGTCCCTTTTGTTCAAGAGGGATATCTTTTAAGACCCTTAATGAGTGCTTGAAACTGCAGTTAGTGTCAAACACTGTATATACTATGTTTATTTCCCCTATGGCTTAATTTATCATTTAGGCACAGTTAGAGATTAACAAGGATAACTAATAATAAAATAGAACAACTATAACAATACACAGAATGACACACAATTTTAAACTTATGAATAGCTTATTTGGCAGGTAACTGAAACTAAGGAAGGCAAAACTATGGATAAAGGGGAACTACCCTCTGTGTGTGCATGTGTGTGTATTATTATTATATATATCATTTCATCTATATTTGTATATCTCATTATGTATATCTCATATCTCTCTACATCTAATGAAAACTAAAATTACACTTCTAATTATTTTTTACATTTTTAAGTACTCAAGCAAGTATAACACAATAATTAGTGACAAACAAAGTTCTTGAGTGCTGAAGATTTTTGGTTAGGAGTGGATGTAGTGAAAGGATAGTAAGATAGAACACAAAGCAGCATGAAAAATTGCCTCTGTTAATCCAGTGATATGGAGACCCAAATGGAAAAGATGTTATGGGAGAATATACCAAAAATAAAATAAAGCAAACCAGCAAAACTACAAAAAATAATTTGATTTCAGGAGAAGGGATGAGAGTTATCAGTGAAATTATAAGAACAACTTACATACGGAATTGAAATTTCATTTAGTACACATAAAACAACAGAGTAAGACATTTTCTGGCTTTGAAAAAATGATTAACTTTTGTAGAAACGTTGCCTTGGGTATTTTTAAATAGGAATAATTTGTAAAAATTAGGCTAAAGATATTTCAAATGACAGAATGCCATGTAAACTCTGTGCGGCAAGAAAGCAGTCTGCTTTTTTGGGGGGAGATGGTGGCAGAAAATAATTCAAAGACAAGTTCTTCTTGAAACTGTAGCGAGGCAAGAGAGAGACCTGATGTCCTCAACCCCATTTTTCCACTTACTACCAGAAAATAACAACTCGTTAACCAATTCTATTAAATATTTGCATTTTAGATATGCAAATGTGAAGGAAAAAGAAAACAAAAAGAACCTCCTAGCTATCATTGAAGATCCCCTGAGCTTTTCCTCCAAACTGATAGGATTCTGTAAAATATCATTAGAGAATAAATAGCAATCTGGAGCTAACATAAAAGCTTCTGCTGCTCATGAGAAAATTATAAGATAATATTCATTTGGTTGTAATCATCTACTAAAACGATGCCCCAGGGATAACAGAAAAATAATATATTCCAAATTGTTTACCTATTTTTATTGAAATGATTCCTTTATGCATCATCCAACACAGTCTAACCCCCTGAAAGAGACCTTTATCATCAGCTTGCACCAATTCCTTATGAATTCTGCTGGAAATAGAGTTTGTGAAAATGGATAACAGTATTAGGCAAGTTAGACGTGATAATGATTTCTGGTAAATATTCCAATTTGAAATCTTTTTTTTCTATTTAGTCCTAGTTTGGGGTTCTTGTTGTTTTTGCATACGTACAAATTGAAATTTGTCTTTGAAACAATTGAAATAAATAAAAGGCCAGGGGTGTTTTGTTGTGGTGGTGGTGGTGGCGATGGTGGAGGTTCATTTGTTTTGGAAGAATATACTTGTTTTTAAGTGGAACGTATTTGATATTCTGAGTTGCTTCTGATTTTGTGTCTAAAATACCCTGAACCTTTTATTTAGACACAATTAAAGCCTCATGCAGAGGGATCAGGGGCTTGCTTATTGAGCTTCTCTTTATATTATAAATAATGTTCTCAAGGAAAATAGCCAATAATGTCTGTACCACTAAGTCTAATGGTAGACCTCACTCTCTAATGTACTGGACTGCAAAGCAGCATTTAGTATAGCTGGCTACTCATCTTTAAACACGTTCTTCCCTAGTCTGGAAGAATAACAGGCTCCGCATGGCATCCTCTTACCTTTCTTGATGTTCCTTATATATCTTTCTTGTCAACCCTTGTTTGGCAAGTCAATCCTCCAGTAATAGAAGATCACAAATTTGTTTTCTGGCCATACTTTTCTTATCCACCTATACCATTTATCTAGGTTATTGCTTTTATTCTTAGCATGTAGAATAGAAATCATATGTGTTTACATACATATTTTTGTCTTGTCCTGTCCTCTTAGTTTTAGATTTGTGTACCTAGTTACATACTCAAAATCTCAATTTAGATGAACCAGTGAACCTCAACATGTCATGTTCAAAACTGATGTCAAATCATTAACACAGTACCACTTGCTCAACCCCTTTCAATATTCCCTATTTCAGCAAATTCAGCCAGCATGCACTTATTTGCTTAAGTCAGAAAACTTACAAATATTAACAACTCCCTTCACCTCTCTCTCCACTCTTACATAATTATATTACTTCCCCTTAAAATCACTTATACTTGTCCATCATTTTCTGTCTATACTACCAAAATATAATTTTTAAAAAGCATTCCTTGTTTGCTATATTACACCACCTTAGACACTTAATTGATAAATACATATCTACTATATTTCCCATTCACATCTCCATATAGGAGTTTAGTGACATTAAAAAAATTCAATCAAGCAATGATTTTAGTTTTAGATGATTATTAAATCAGTAAGCCCTCAGTGACTGAAGTAAAACATTTAAAATCCCTAGTAAACATGTAATGACTTATACTGTTTATCTTACATCTTCTGCATGGCTTTATTGTCAACCTTTCTGGCCATGATCAGTATTTCAGACATAACTCTACTCAGAGTCTTAATACATACTATACTTTCTACCTGGAGGACTTTTTAACTCATATATATATATATATATATATACACCATTGATTGACGTTTTCTTTAAAATGTGTCTGCTAAAACTCAATACGTCATCTAAGAAAGTAAAACTTGCTCGTCCCTTAATACCCAGAAATTTTGTATTTGCTACACATGTGTACCTGAAGAATACTTAAGCAGCATTTTTTTTAAAGTAACGCAACTGTAAATCTATTAAATGCCAATGATCAATGCCAAAATTTTAAATTAAAATATATTAGTTTCCTCGTCAAAGAGTAGTTGATTATATATACACAGGTTTATTTCTGGGTTCGCTCTTCTGTTCCATTGGTCTATGTGTCTACCTTTCATGGCAGTAATATACTTTTTAATTACTATAGTTTTGTAATATAGTGCGAAACCGGGAAGTGTGATGTCTCCATATTTTTTCTTTTTTTTTTTTTAAATTACTTTGACTATTTGCTGTGATTCCATATGAATTTTAGTTCTTTTCTTCTATATGTGTGGAAAAACATCATTGGAATTTAGATAGGAATTGTATTGAATCAGTAGATCACTTTGGGTAGTATAGACATTGTAACCATGTTAATTCTTCCAGTTCATGAACATGAGCTTGTTTCCATTTATTTGTGTATCCTTCAATTTACCTCATCAATGCCTTATAGTTTTCAGTACAAATATCTTTTGCCTCTTTGGTTAAATTTATTTCTAAGTATTACATTTTTGATGTCATTGTGATGGCATTGTTTTCTTAATTTATTTTTTATAGTTCATTGTTAATGTATAGGAACACAACAGATTTTTATATGTAAATTTTGTATGTAAATTTTATATTCTGCAATTTTACAAAACAATTTTGTGGAGTGTTAGGATTTTCTTTATATGAGACCAATTGGGAAAGTAAAGTCTATCCAATGAATACTGTTAGGAGAACTGGATATCCACATAGAAAAGAATGAAATTGAGCCCTTGTCCTATATCATATACAAAAATTAACTTAAAATAGATTAAATACTTAAATGTGAGGTCTGGAACTTTAAAACTTCAAGAAGAAAACATAAGAGCAAAGCCACTTGATATTGGTCTTTACAATTAATTTTTGGATAAAATGCCAAAAGCACAGAAAATAAAAGCAAAATTAAAGAGTGAGAGTCCATCAAACTACCAAACTTCTGCACAGCAAACAAAAGAAAATGAAAAAATATCTTATAGAATGGGAGAGAATATTAGAAAATCATGTATCTGAGAAAGAGTTAATACTCAAAATATAAAAGAAACTCATACAACACAACTGCAAAACTAACAGCTTGATTAAAACATTGGCAAAAGACTGGAATGAACTTATCTCTGAAGAAAACATACAAGTGACCAGCATATAGGAAAAGATGCTCAACATCACTAATCATCAGAGAAACGCTTATCAAAACTATAATGAGATATCATCTCTTACCTGCTATTATTAGACAGACAAAAGATAGGTGTTGGTAGGGTTATAGAAAAAAGAACACCCTTGCACAATGTGGGTGGAAATATAAATTGGTACAACCATTAAGGAAAAGAGTTTGGAGGTTCCTCAAAAAATTAAAAAATAAAGTTACAATAACAGCCAGCAATCATACTTCTTGACATATATCCAAAGGAAATAAAATAAGTGTATCAAAGAGATATCTGCACTCTCATAGTCACTGAAACATTATTCACCATAGCCAAGATATGGAAATAACTTCAATGTTCATTGAAGGATGAGTGAATAAAGAAATGTTGTATATATACACAATGGAATACTATTCAGCCAAGAAAAGAAAAAAAATCTCCCATCTGCAACAACATGGATGAACATTATACAAGTGAACTAAGCCAGAACCGAAAGACAAATAATGTATAACCTCACTGATATGTGGAATCTAAATAACATATATTTACTATATATCCACAAAAATTAAAAAATAATAATAAAAACTTGAACTCAAAGAAGCGGAGATAAGAATGGTAGTTGCTAGGGGCCTGAGAGCAGAGGCAGTGGGGGTATGTTGGTTAAAGGGTACAAACGTTCACTTATAACTTAAGTTCTGGGGATTTAATGTATAGCATGGGTAGCGATGGATGTGTTGATTGTGGTAATCACTTCACAATGTGTACATATTTAAAATCATCACAATATACACCTAGAATATATTCAATTTCTATTTGTTAATTATATATGTAAAACATTTAAAAATGCTAATATATGTAAATGAATAAATCAATGAAAATGTCATAAACCAGTGAATGGGCAAATGTGTTTAATTATAAGTTTCAAATTCATAATATTAAATTTAAAAACAAAATTATAGATGTATATTTAAGTGTACAATTTTATATAAATTATACAATTTGGCATTTTATATAAATCATATAAATTGGCAAACTAAATAAAATACCAGTTCATCTTTATGTGGTTAAACTATGAATAAAAGCAGGAGAGAGTTAAATTCAAAATTGAGAAAATTTGCTTGTTTGAAGTCAAGAGATGAATGTAATGGGGTAGGAAAAAAAGCATATAAATCAAAAATAAAGAATTTCTTAACATATATGCTTTGTTTAAGCTACTAAAATAAAAATTATTAAATTAAATAATACAAAAGTGGTCTATGTGAAAGTAAATTTGAAAACAGTCACAGAGGAAACTAAAGGAACACCAGTGTATCAATTTTTGAAAATAAATACATTAAATTGTAGCTTTGTGTCAAAAGAGATTCTTGGTTTGACATTTGGATTTCATCTGAGAAAAACTGGTTTGTCAGTCTTCAAAACCAGATATGGTTTCCTCTCCTCTTCACTCAATGTTTGTTTCCTAAAATGGAAACTATAAAACACTGATGAATTAATTGAAGAAGACAAAAATAAGTAGAAAAAAATCTATGTTCATGGATTAAAACTTTAATATGGTCAAAACGGCCATACTATACAAAGTAATATATAGATCAAAATATCAATGGCATTCTTCACAGAAATAAACAAAACAATCCTAAAATTCATATGGAAGTGCAAAATACTGAAAATATCCAAAGCAATCCTGATCAAAAGGAACAAAGCTGTAGGCATCTCACTACATGACTTCAAAATATACTACACAGCTGTAGTAACCAAAACTGTATGGTATTGGTAGAAAAACAGACACATAATCTAATGAAACAGAATAGAGAACAAAGAAGTAAATGTTCATACTTGCATTCAACTGATTTTTGATTACAAAAAAAAAGACAAGAATATGCTTTGGAAGAGGACAGTCTCATCAACAAATGGTGCCGGGAAAACTGGGTATCCAAACGCTGAAGAATGAAACTGGATCTCTGTCTCTCACCATATATTCAAATCAACTCCTGATGGGTTAAATGTTTAAGTGTAACACTCGAAACTATTAGATTCCTAGAAGTAAACATAGGGAAAATATTTTGAGTTATTGGTCTGGGAAAAGATGTTATGGAAAAAACTTCAAAAGCATTGGCAACAAAAGCAAAAATACACAAATGGATTGTATCAAACTAAAATGTTTTTGTGCAACAAAAAAGAAAACAAACAATCAGTATAATGAAGGGACAATCTACAGAAGGAAAAAATATATTTGTAAATAATTCATCTGACAAACGATTAGTATCCAGAAAATAGAAGGAGCTCAAACAGCTCAATAGCAAAAAAATAAATAATCAGACTTAAAAAACTGGAAAATAGTCTGAATAATATTTATCAAAAGAAGACATACAAATGAACAACAAGTGGATAAAAACTGCTGAACATCACATATGATCAGGAAAATGCAAATTAAAACTACAATGAGATATCACCTCACCCTAGTTAGAATAGATATTATCATAATGACAGAACCTAACAAATGCTGGTAGGAATGTGGGAAAAAGGGATTCTTATATGCTATTGGTGGGTATGCAAATTAGTGCAACCATTATGGAAAATAGTATGGAGAGTCCTCAAAAAACTAAAAGTAGAACTATCAGGCAATGCAGCAATCCCACTACTAGGTGTCTATCCAAAGATAATAAAATAAGTATGTCAGAGATATCTGAACTCCCATGTTTATTGCAGCATTATTCACAATAGCAAAGACATGGAATTAACCTATGTGTTCATCAATGGATGAATGGAAATATATAATAGAATACTACTCAGCCATAAAAAAGAGCAAAATCCTGTCCTCTGCAGTAACACTGCTGAGCCTGGAGGACATTATGTTAAGTGAAGTAAGCCAGGCACAGAAATATAAGTATTACATATTCTCACTCATAGGCAGGAGATAAAAATGTTCAGTCAATAGATAGTAGAACTATGGTTACTAGGGCCTGAGAAGAATGGTACAGAGATGGGAATAGAAAGAGGATAGTTAGTAGACAAAAACTACAACTAGATAGGAGGAATAAGTGCTAGTGTTCCACAGCACTGTAGACTGACGCTACTTAACAATAATTTGGTGCATATTTTAAAATAACCAGAAGAGAGGATTTCAAATATTCCCAACACAAAGAAATAATAAATGTTTAAGGTGATGATGGATATGCTAATTACCTTGATTTGATCATGAAACATTGTATCCAAAAAATTTTTTCCTTGTTCCAAAAAATCTTTGAAGTAGTGGCTATGAAAATTACCCTGACTTGATCATAAAAGATTGCATCCAAAAATTTTTTCTCTTGTTTATCAGAATATGAGGATAGCAGAGCAATGCCTTCTTGCAGTGTCCCCTTTACATAAAGCTAATTAAAACAAAAAATAAGTTTTTTAACAAAATAAAAATAAAATAACAAAAATAGAAGCATCAGAACCTGGTGTTTCACTGAATCTGAGGATTAAAGAAATGGAAACAAATAAAATTGATTGCAAGGCTTTTTATCTGGTAAAAGCTTTGAAGGAAATATAAACACACAAAGAGAAAAGTCATGTTAAATCTTCTCTCTTCTACACATATTAGCAAGCATTGAGTCTTAATTCCATGCTATTTGAGAGCCACCTCATGACATACATGAGAAAGAAGCCTTCATGATGGTATATATATTATCTCCTCATCAGCAGCGAAAGTGATTACTGGCCGCTGCGGCTCAAGCCTGTAATCCCAGCACTTTGGGAGGCCGAGACGGGCTTAACTCACGAGGTCAGAGATCGAGACCATCCTACAATATGGTGAAACCCCGCCTCTACTAAAAATACAGTAAAAACTAGCCAGGCTAGGCATGGCGCCTGTAGTCCCAGCTACCGGGAGGCTGAGGCAGGAGAATGGTGTGCAAAACCCGGAGGCGAGCTTGCAGTGAGCTGGAGATCTGGCCACTGCACTCCAGCATGGATTTGACAGAGAGACCTGCCTCAAAAAAAAAAAAAAAAAAAAAAAAAAAAAAAAAAAAAAAAGTGATTACTGCTTTTAATTCCTATATGAACTTTCTATCTGATTTCCATACTTAGGAATTTATAAGTATGGGATTCAGGGTTTGAAATGAGCTTTTCTACATTGGAAACTTCTCCACTTTTTAGAGGAAAGATAATAATCCTTTTAGAATATCTATTTCACATTTTTCTAAAGCTACCTCAATAATACTTCTTTTAACCTTTTTATTTTCTTCTCCTTCACTTTCCAGGCTCTTCTCCTGTCTCTTGGGAAGCTGAATATTTGTTTACCAAATTATGTCTGTACTGTATCCAGAATATCAATAAAGAAATTCCATATGAATAAAAGAAATAAAAAAATTAAAACTCTTTATATCCATTTCATTTTAAAAATGTCTCTGTAATAAATTTTTCTCATTAAAACTGCAACTGCAATTGAGAGGTGTAGCTGAGTAATGTCCTTGTTCACTAGCTACAAGAAGGACATTTTTGGTTTCATAATAAAATAAATAAAAGCTTTAAACTTGATTTAAAGAGTATTTGAAATTTGATTTATGAATATATAGGCTTCTTTTTTAATAATATGGACTCTCTTTTTACTTTGCGTTTTTAATTGTGATAAAATGGTTTGGCTCATCTCCACTCAAATCTAATCTTGAATTGTAGCTCCCATAATCCCCACGTGTTGTGAGAGGGACCCATGGCAAGTAATTGAATCATGAGGGTGGGTTTTTCTCATGCTGTTCTCATGATAGTGAATAAGTCTCACAAAATCTGATGGTTTTATAAAGGGCAGTCCCCCTGCACATGCTCTCTTGCCTGCTGCCATGTAAGACATGTCATTGTTCCTCCTTCTCCTTCTACCACGATTCTGAGATCTCCCTAGCCATGTGAAACTGTGAGTCCATTAAATCTCTTTCTCTCTCTCTCTTTTTTTAATGTAAATTACTCAGTCTCAGGTATTTCTTTATGACAGTATAAAAATGAACTAGTAAGGTAAATTGGTACTGCAGAGAATGGGGTGCTGATGTAAAGATACCTGAAAATGTGAAACCAAGTTTGGAACTGATTGGGGGTTAGAAACATTTGGAGGACTCACCCAAAGATAGAAGAGTGTGGGAAAGTTTGGAACTTCCTGTGGACTTATTGAATGGCCTTGATCAAAATCCTGACAGTAAAGTCCAGGCTGAGATGGTCTCAGATGAGGAACATGTTAGGACCTGGAGCAAAGGTGACTGTTGTTATGCTTTAGCAAAGAAACTTGTAGCATTTTGACCTGCCCTTGAGATATGTGGAATTTTGAAATTGAGAGAGATGATTTAGGGTATCTTTTGGTAGAAATTTCTAAGCAGCAAAGTTTTCAAGAGGAAGCAGAGCATAAAGTTTGGAAAATTTGCAGACTGACAGTGCAATAACAAAGAAAATCTTCTTTTCTGGGGAGAAATTCAAGCCTGTTGCAGAAATTTGCATAAGTAACAAGGAGGCAAATATTAACCACCAAGAAGATGGGGAAAATGTCTTCAGGGTATGTCAAAGAGTTTCACAGCAGTCCCTCCAATCACAGGCACAGTGGCTTAGGAGAAAAAAATAGTTTCATGGGTCATGCCAAGGGCCCCCCTGCTGTGTGCAGCCTTGGGACATGGTGTCCAGAATCCCAGCTATTCTAGCCATGGCTGATAGGGTCAAGGTACAGTTCAGGCCATGGCTTAAGAGGGTGTGAGACCCAAGCCTCTAATAGTTTCCATGTAGTATTGAGCCTGTGAGCCTACAGGTGCACAGAAGTCAAGAAGTGAAGTTTAGGAACCTCCACCTAGATTTCAGAGGATGTATGGAAATGCCTGGATGTCAAAGCAGAAGTTTGCTGCAGGGGCGGGGCCATCATGGAGAACCTCTGCTAGGGCAATGTGAAAGGGAAAAGCGGAGTGCGAACCCTCACACAGAGTCCCCACTGGGGAACTACCTGGTGGGTCTGTGAGCAGAGGGCCACTGTCCCCTGGACCCCAGAATGATTAATCTACCAACAATTTGCATTGTACACCTGGAAAAGCCTCAGACACTCAATGCCAGCCCATGAAAGGAGCCAGGAAGGGGCTTGTACCCTGCAAAGTCATGGGGGTGGAGCGGCCTAAGGTTTTGGGAGCCCACCTCTTGCATCAGCATGATCTGGATGTGAGATATGGAGTCAAAGGAGATGATTATTTTAAAACTTTAAGGTTTAATTACTGCCCTATTGGATTTGACTTGGATGGGGCCTGTAGCCCCTTTGTTCTGGACAATTTCTGCCATTTGGAATGGGTGTATTTACCCACTGCCTTTACCCCCATTGTATCTAGGAAGTAACTAATGTACTTTTCATTTTACAGGCTCATAGGTGGAAGGGACTTGCCTTGTCTCAGATGAAACGTTGAATTGTGGACTTTTGCGTTAATGCTGAAATGTGGTAAAATACTCTGGAGGACAGTTGAAAAGACATGATCGTGTTTTGAAATGTGAGGACATGAGATTTGGGAGGGCCTAGAATGATATGGTTTGGTTGCATCCTCACCCAAATCTCATCCTGAATTATAGCTCCCATAATCTGGTTTGGGGACCTCCAGGCGGGACCCGGAGGTTGGTAATGGAATCATGGGGGTGGGTTTTTCCTGTGATGTTCTCAAGATAGTGAATAGGTCTCATGAGATCTGATGGTTTTATAAAGGACAATTATCCTACACATGCTCTCTTGCCTGCCACCATGTAGGACACATCTTTGTTCCTCCTTCACCTTCTGCCATGAGTGTGAGGCCTCCCTAGCCATGTGGAACTGTGCGTCCATTAAACCTCTTTTTCTTTATAAATTACCCAGCCTCAGGCATTTCTTCATAGGAGTATAAAAATGGACTAATACAAATGCACATAAAATAAATGTACTATCTTAAGCACTTTTGAATGAATGGTTTAGTAGTGTTAACTGTTTTTATGTGATTGTGAATCAACATCCAGAACTTTTTAATCTTACAAAACTAAAACTTTATACCTGTTACAAAACAACTCCCCATTTCTCCTCCACCCATATCCCCATTCTATTTTTCATTTTCATGACTTTGATTACTGTAGATACTTCATGTAAGTGGAATCATGGTATTTGTTTTTTGTGTGACTAGCTTACTTTACTTAGCAAAATGCCCTCAACGTGCATCTATGTTATAACTTGTATTATTATAATTCTCTTTCTATTTAAGGCTAAATATTATCCCATTGTATGCATATGTCACATACTGCTCATCAATTCATCTATCAAAGGACTTTTGAGATCATATTGCAAATAATGCTGCTATGAACGTGGTTTTGCAACTATGCATTCAAGACCTTCCTTACAACTCTTTTGAATATATATCCAGAAGTCAATTGGTGGGTCATATGCTAATTCTATTTCTAATGATTTTAGACACTGTGATACTCTTTTCCATGGTGGCTGCACCATTTTTCATTTCTACCAACAATGAAAAAGAATTCTAATTTTTCCACATCTTCCCAAATATTTGTTTTCTATTTTCTTTTGTTTTATTTGTTTTTGATTTTAGCCTTCCTGATGGCTATGAGGTAGTATCTCTTTTTGGTGTTAATTTGCATTTCCCTAATGATTAGTGATGTTTAGCATTTTGTTTTCTGGTAGTTACGCATTTGTATATTGCCTAAGCAAAAGGTTCTATTGAAGTTATTTGGCTATTTTTAACTGAATATATAGTTTGCAAACATTTTCTCCCATTCCATAGTTGTCTTTTCAGTCTGTTGATTGTGTTTTAGATGCACAGGTATTTTTGTATTTTTGTCTTTATTTTGATGTGGTTCAATTTCTTTATTTTTACTCTTTGCCTTGTTTTTGGTGTCAGAATCAAGAAATTAATGCTAATTCTAATGTCATAAAACTTTTTTCCTATGATTTCTTCTTATACTTTTATCAATTTAGTCCTTATGTTTAAGTCTTTAATGCATTCTGAATTAATTTTTGTATATGGAATAAGTAAGCTTCCACCTGTATTATCTCAGCACTATTTTTAGATAAGACTGATCTTTCTTCATTGAATGATTTTAGCACCCTTGTCAAAAATTGTTTTATATATGCAAGATTTTATATGTGGGCTCTATATTCTATTCCATTGTTATACAATTCTGTTTTTATGCCAATGCTACATAGTTTTGATTACTGTAGCTTTGTAACACATTTTGAAATTAAGAATTGTTAGACTTCTAAGGTTGTTCTTTTGCAAGATTGTTTTGGCTATTCAGGGTCCCTTGAGATATCATATAAAATTTAGGTAAATAAACTGGTTTCAAATTGCCTCACAAAAAAGATTTTGCACTAATTATTAAAATTCATATTAGTTTTCTATATTATAATTAATAATAGTATTTATTTAAAGATAATGAAGGGGTTCAGTTTTAATATTCTGCTTATGGCTAACCAGTTATCCCAGCACCATGTACTGAGTACTGAATAAACAGTCCTTTTCCCATAGTTTGTATGTGTTGAATCTCTTAAAGTTCAGATGTTTGTAGGTGTGCCACATTATTTCTAGGCTCCCTATTCTGTTCCATTGGTCTGTGTGTCTGTGTTGGTACTGGTACCATGCTGTTTTAGTTACTGTAGCCTTGTAGTATACATTGAAGTCAGGTAAAGTCATGCCTCCAACTTTGTTATTTTTGCTTATGATTGCCTTAGCTATTTGGACTCTTTTTTTGGTTCCATATGAATTTTAAAATACATTTGACTAATTCTGTAAAAAAAATCATTGGTCATTTGATAAGAATAGCATTGAATCTTTAAAGTACTTCGGGTAGTATGGCCATTCTAAAAATATCGATTCTTCCTGTCCATGACCATAGATAATATATGTGTTGGGATAACTGGCTAGTCATAAGCAGAATATTGAAACTGAATCTCTTCCTGTCTATGAGCATGGAATTTTTTATTTGTTTATGTATACTCCAATTTCTTTGAGCAGTGTTTTGTAATTCTTATCATAAAGATCTTTGACCTCCCTGATTAGCTGTATTCCTAGGTATTTTATTCTCTTTGTTGCTATTTTGAATGGGATTACATTCCTGATTTGGCTCTCAGCTTGGATTTTGTTGGTGGTCAGGAATGCTACTTATTTTTATTCATCAATTTTGTAAAACTTTGTTGAAGTTGTCAGATCAAGGATCTTTTAGTCAGAGGGTATAGGGTTTTCTAGTTATAAAATCATATAATTTTCAAACAGGGATAATTTGAGATAATCCCTCTCTTCCTATTTGGATGCCTTTTATTTATTTCTCTTGCCTGATTGCCAGGAATTCCAGTGTTATATTGAATAGCAGTGGTGAGAGAGGACATCATTGTCTCATGCCGGTTTTCAAGGGGAATGCTTCCAGCTTTTGCCCATTCAGAATGATGTTGGCTGTGGGTTTGTCATAAATGGCTTTTATTATTTTGAAGTATGTTCCTTCAAAACCTAGTTTGTTGAGTGTTTTTAACATGAAGGAGTGTTGAATTTTATGAAATGCTTTTCCTTCATCTATTGAGAAATCATGTAGTTTTTATTTTAGCTCTGTTTATTTAATGAATTACATGTATTGATTCACATATGTTAAATCACATGTATTGATTTGCATATGTTAAACCAACCTTGCGTCTTAGGGATAAAGCCATTTTGATTATGGTGGTGAATTAACTTTCTGATACACTGCTGGATTCAGTTTGCTAGCATTTTGTTGAGGATTTTTGCATCTATGTTCATCAAAATTATGGGCCTAGAGCTTTCTTTTTTTGTTGTGTCTCTGCCAGTTTTTGGAATCAGGATGATGTTGGCCTCTTAAAATGAGTTAGGGAAGAGTCCCTCCTGCTCATTTTTTTTGGAATAGTTTCAGTAATAGTGGTACCAGCTCTTCTTTATACATCTGATAGTATCCGACTGTGAATCTGCATGGTCTGGGACTTATTTTTGTTGGCAATCTTGTTATTACTGATTCCATTTTGGACCCTTTTCTTACATCACTACATTTTTACATTTATAGTTTTATATGTACAGTTACAGCTTTACATTTAAGTCTTTAATCCACTGAGTTGATAAAAAATAAACGTAATGGACTAAAGATGTAAGTACCAAACCTAAAACTACAAAAACTCTAAAAGAAAACCTAGGAAATACCATTCTAGATAGAGGTCCTGGCGAAGATTTCATGATGATGATGCCAATAGCAGTTGCAATGTAAAAATTTGACAAGTGTAACTAATCAAACTAAAGAGCTTCTGCACAGCACAAAAAAGTCTCAACAGAGTAAACAGGCAATCTACAGAATATGGTAAAATATTTCCAAACTGTGCATGCAACAAAAGTCTAATATCCAGAATCTATACAGTACTTAAACAAATTTATAAGCACAAAAGAAATATTGCCATTAAAAAGTGGGTAAACAGACACTTTTCAAAGAAGACATACATGTGGCCAAGAAGCACAAAGTTGCTAATTAATAAAAATGCTTAACATCACTCATCATTAGAGAAATGCAAATAAAATTCACAAAATGATACCCTCTTCCACCAGTAAGAATGGCTATTATTAAAGAGTCAAAAAATAACAGATGCTGGCTAGGTTGCAGAGAAAAGGGAATGCTCATATACTGCTGGTGGGAATGAAAATTAGTTCAGCCATTATGGAAAGCAGTTTGGCAACTTCTTAAATAATTTAAAACAGGATTACCATTCAACCCAGCAATCCCACCTGGGTATATACCCAAGAGAATATAAATCATTCTACTACAAAGTTACATGGATGCATATGCTCATCACAGCACTCTTTGCAATAGGAAAAAGATGGAAGCAACTTAAATGCCCATCAAAGGTAGACTGGATAAAGAAAATGTGGTACATATATACCATGGAATACTTACTACACAGCTATAGAAAGATTTAAATAATATCCTTTGCAGCAACATGGTTGGAGCTGGAGGCCAAAAATCTTAAGTGAAATAACACAGGAACAGAAATCCAAATGCCACATGTTCTCACTGATAAGAGGGAGTTAAACATCGGGTATATGTGGACACAAGCAAACAACAGACACCAAGGCCTATTGGAAGGTGGAAGGTGGCAGGAGGGTGAGGAGGGTGAGGTTCGGAAAACTAACTATTGGTACTATGCTTATTATCCGTGTGATTGTGATATCTGTACACCAAATTCATGTGACACACAATTTGCCTGTATAACATATCTGTACATGTACTACTGAACTTAGAATAAAAGAAAAAATAAAATGCAAAAGGTAAGTATATACGTTTCTGTTGTTTAATTATATAAATCTGATGGCAACACACTATTCTAGTTTTATATAAGGCTAATTTAAGCTCTCTACATATTTTACATGATTTTTACAATATGGGAAAATTATTGCTTTCCCACAAATTATTTAAAATACGGAAAAATACATTTAAATAAATGAAATTATATTAGCAGATGTTTTTAAAATTTGTTTAATCTTATAAATACCTTTGTTATAAATTATAAGGGCTTAATATGTTGGTTTACATGCAGATTCTGATTTAATCCTCAATCAAAACTAATATTAAAATTAATATTAATTCAAATTTACTAATAAATACTCTTGATATCTAGGCAATTATTAAGTAAAGAAACAAAATATTTGTCATTTAACATACTGTTCATTATACATATTAATTATAGGATGGCTATAGATTAAAAGATGTGTACGTTTTTAAAAACTTTCCAAGACACAATTTGTAAATGTATTATAAATGCATATGTACACGTTTATATTGATTAAAGTTTAAATAAATTTAACTTTTAAAAATTAATTAAATTCAAGAGAAATTTGAAGATGTATCATGTATAATGAACATTTGAACAAAAGTAACATTCACTGTCTGTGTTAAAAGTACATTCAAACAATTAATTTACTAAAAAATATGAGCTATATTACCACGCTTATGCCAATTTTCCTTATAAGGACAAGAAGCTTATAAATAGTTTACTGAATTTCTTTTTTTCTTAACAAATACTTACAAAGAAGACATATTAAATTGGAATTTTTCCCCTAAAATGACCATGTTGTTTCCCTCTCAGATAACAGAAGTTCCTTTTTGTTAGTAAAATCTTATTCTAAATATTTGTATTTGTGAAACTCTCATAAACCATTTTTTAAAACATTCTAAGTTAAAGAATAATTAAATGATCGCTAATCACTGCTACTTATTGCTGTGTTTTTAAAAATATTGTCTATAGTTACATTTGTCTTTCACATTTATAATTAATAGTCACAACTCTTTCATTTTTCTGCCCAAAATTCAGGCCTTAAATTCAGAAATAAACCGTGTGCGGTGGCTTATGCTTGTAATCCCAGCACGTGGGAGGTCGAGGTGGGCGTATCACCTGAGGTCAGGAGTCCGAGACCAGCCTGGCCAACATGGTGAAATCCCATCTCTACTAAAAATACCAAAAATTATCTGGGCATGGTGACGGGTGCCTGTAGTCCCAGATACTCAGGAGGCTGAGGCACAAGAATCGCTTGAACCAGGAAGGAAGAGTTTGCAGTGAGCCGAGATCACACCATTGCACTCCAGCCTGGGCAGTAAGAGTGAAATTGCAACTAAAAAAAAAAAAAAAAAAAGATAATTTTTTTTTCTTTAGTTATATTTAGTTTGTGACCACCAAAAAATGTAAATATTTCCTTTTTTTTTTCTCCTTGTTAGATAAATGGTAATAAAAATAATTGTTTATTTCAAATTCTCCAAATTCTATTTTATTCAAAAGTATTGGTTCAATGATTTAATTACTTTTTTTATGTTAAAATTAAAATACTCATGCTGAAAGACAAAGGCTGTTGCAATAATGATTTATTGCTTTCAATTCTCTCACCAGTCATGAACATTTATGAACTATTTATAATATGAATTTTAAAAGTCTTGAAGGTTCTTCAGTGTCCTCCATGTTCATAAAATGTTCTTACTCCCAGAGTAACTGTTGACTATATACCTATAATTAATTATATGTATACTTCAAGAGCAAATTATACTATCTTCCATTCTGATAGTGATGATTAACCTTCTATGTTAAGCAGAGTGATTTAATTTTATTTTCATGACAAGATAACTGGCCAATATTAAACCAACATTGGTAGGGAAACCTGACCCAGATTTCCGAGGATATTTCTGTCAGGTGTTCTCTTTGTTAACATTGTAATTCTGGGAAAACTCTAAAAGTGTGATATGTATGAGAACCAATTTTCAGGATTTTTTTAAACATGAACAGATAAATTTTACTACAGTGCCACAGCCTGGATTGAGATTATGTGTCGAGTATTTTATACTTTCGTCTTGGATGAATGGAACATTTCTCCTTTTGGAGTTGAATTGCTTGACCATAGCAAAACATTCTAAAATTTGTACAAGTTGGGGTAGTTATACTAATTTTTTGATGACGGGCAGATTAATTTTCCAACATATTTTCTTCTAAAATGTATTACAATTGACACAAAATCTACTTGTTCCTATGACTCAAATCTATGGCACAATAGAAGAGTAGATGATGTTATCAAGAAACCTGGCCAATTTATCTAAGGACAAGATTCCCAGTCCAAGATCCTTATCCCCACCACCTTCTTCTTCTTTTTTTTTTTTTTTTTTTTTTTTTTAAATTTCAGGGCTATGTACTTGTAACCTTTCATTAAAGAAAGTTTTCAGTCTACAAATTAGCTATGGAGACCAAATGCCCTTAGGAGTCTCCTATAGACACAGTTTTATTACAAGCTGATATGGTCTGGTTGTGTCCCCACCAAATCTCATTTTGAATTCCCATGTGTTGTAGGAGGGTCCCAGTGGGAGGTAACTGAATCATGGAGGCAGGTCTTTCCTGTGCCGTTCTTGTGATACTGTATAAGTCTCACGAGAACTGATGGTTACAAAAAGGGGGTTTTCCCTGAGCAAGCACTCCTCTCTTTTTGCCTGCTACTATCCATGTAAGATGTGACTCATTTCTCCTTGCCTTCTGCCATGATTGTGAGGTTTCTCCAGCCATGGAACTGTGAGTTCTCCATTAACCCTTTCCTGTGCAAATTGCCCAGTCTTAAGTATGTCTTTATCAGCAGCAGGGAAACAGATTAATACACAAGCTGATATAGATGAATATTATAAAGGACAAATGGCATACCAAGATATATTACCAACTGTTCCCTGAGAGCTTTCTTCTTGACCTTCAACCAAATGACTTCATATTTTGGAAAAGATACCAGAGAAAATATGCTTTAAAGCCATGTGAAAATGAGCCTCATCGATCAGTAAGACAAGTTGTTTCCACTACAGTCAATTCCAAAGAGTTTATCCTTGGATTTAAGTTTCCAAGTAAAAAATGCAACAGCTTTCTCTGCAGAAACAACTGAACCTACTGAAAATATCAAGCTGAGGATATGCAGGAGTTCTACAAAAGCAGATGGTCCTTGGAAGAATTCAGCTCAAGAAACTTGGATTGTTTAGGTAATCAAATACAATAGCCTCTGCTAAGGGTGACAGGGAAAGATGATGGCTTATTTATTTATTTGCTATATTTACTGTTTACTCAAATTCTGAACATAATCACTGTTTATAGAGACCTCCAGCTTTAACACAATGTGGTACTCACGTTAGTTTTTGTCCTTTGCTTTTAGTTGGTATTTAGAAACCTCATGTCTCCAACTCACATATGGCCTATTCTCAGTGTATAACCAGTCTGATTTCTATACACCATGCTCTGTTCCAAATCAAGTCAGCTACCTTCAGCAGTGAAGCTGTGGGTTTCAAGGCCAATTGGTGGCTGGGGAGATCCCACTCGTGCTTACACTATCTACCGATCTATGTTGTCTATCTATGTTGTACTATCTCCACTGTGTTGTCTCACGTAATTCAAATAGTTGCTAGTTGTCCTTTCTCATTTGACATAACTTTGAAAATTGTCAAACCTGTAACTTCTAGCTTTTTATTTTTTCTGGATCTCTTCAGAAATCTCGGATGATTGTTAATGGGAATTGTATGAAGATTGCTAATAATTTTTTATCATATGCCTTAATTTTTATATGCTATCTAAAGTCTTTTTGAAACTTACTTTTCAGTCCCTTTTCTTTCAGAATATTCAGTGAACAACACTCCACTCAACAATTTGAAAGTCAGTTTGTGACCACAAGTGGAAATTGCAAACATCATGCCTTGACAAGAAATCTGAGTGGTATAGATTTGGATGTGATTAATAAAAGAAGAATTAATCTCTGATGAAGTGAAGAAAGAAAAGAGAATATGGATCTTCTTTCAATCCATACAAAACAAATAATTTCAAATCTCAAACATAATGTAGCCATTTTTTTCCTGCTAAACCCAAACCCACAAGATTTTCACTAGTGGATTCCAAAAACAAAATACAGAGGAAAGGTTATTTGCTAACGTGTACTGATATACTAGACTTTCAAATGCTTTCTTTATGATATATCCTAAAATTAGTCTGAAGTACATAAGGAAAAAAAGTATGCAAGCTTTAAAGAAGAGCAAATTATTTTTAAATGGTTAAAACATTTTTTTTTAAAGTACATCATTATATTTGATTAAAAATCTGCTTTAAAGAGCATAATAATGCAGACATATTGCTTAATAAAAAATGTATCATGGAAATAGCTTGATGGTTTAAAAAGGCAACACTGAATCTTTTAATGATATGACTAGACTTCTTGAGGGTGATATAAATGATTTTTTAGTTAATAAATATATGGTCCTGGGTAAATCTGGGTGATTGTTATCTACAAGTGACTTTGAGCCAAGTAAAAGTCTGGTTTGTTAAAGAACTGTTTTATTTATTTATATTTCATCATAATTTTTTATGACAATGTGGTCTCAGATTTCAAGCCAGCTATTTCAACTAGTCCTCAACACTAAAGAAAGTACTGTCCTTTGTCAAATGCATAGTCATCTCCAAAGTGTCATGTTACTAAGGGATGTTAAAACTAAGTTGCTTAAAATTATTCTTTGCTTTACAAAGAATACAATACGAAATTCCACCACACTTTTATGTTTGTCTGTTTGTTTGTAGTTACTCTTGGCTCATTTAAAAGTTATCAATCACTCTTTAATGATAACAAGATAAATTTCGTTGAAAAAATTTGAAGAATATATTTTATATCTGCATCTCTGTCCCATCATCTTTTCTAACTTAAAAAAAAAAATATGACTGGATTTACTTCTGTCATTTGTTACTTGTTACTTTCTATCTCAGATGCTTTCTATACACCATGCTCTGTTCCAAATCAGGTCAGCTACCTCCAGCAGTGAAGCTGTGGGTTTCAAGGCCAGCTCCACTATGGTAAACTATCCAGGTGAAGCCAGCTAGAACAGTAGATGATTTTAGTAGCTTCTTGCCAGAATTCTACTTTCTGCCTCTGTTGACTGATGTTCTTCAGTTTTTGGTGAGTCTATACTATTCAATTTGTTGTTTACTATCATTGATTTCTAGAGCCCTGAATGACTTTTCTGAGAATTTAATCTAGTTGTATAGCTATTTTTTTTTTATTTTAAAATTATTTTTAATTTTTCAAATAATTATGATATATTTATAGGTAAAAAATGTTTAGAAAAAGCCATATATGGTGTGATCCTGAAACTGTAATGATTGTTGTATACTTATATATATCCATGTAAATACATGAATATACACATATAATAATTGTTGTAAGTATGCATAGAAAAATGACAGAAAGACATCAAGCAAAGTGTTAATACTAATTGTCTCTGGATCATGGAATTATAGTAATGTTTTTCTCTTTGATGATCCTCTCTACTGTCAAATTTTTCACAATGTAAATTTAATACTTTTGTACTCAGAGGAAAACATTATTTAAAAATTTCAACTTTTATTTTAGATACAAGGGGCACATATGCACATTTGATACTGAGATTTTCATTGGTGAGCTTCAGTTAAATAAAAACTTATGACCTTATTCAGAGCAAAAATTTGGGCAAAGCAAAATCGACAGCAAGCATGTGCACAAGAAGGTATTTGTATATTTATTTCTAACTATAAGAGCCTCCTTCACCTACTTATCAGTTAATTATTAAATACATTTGTAGAACATGCATTGGCAAAAGACTGGAAACAGTATTTTATTTTTTCAGCAAATTGGAAAACTGACGCTATTGATAAAATTACGTTTCTGTCTATCACTGAAAAGCATGAAAATGTGATTTCTAACTTTGGAGGGCTTTGTTATCTAAAACTGTCTAATCATATTTAACCTGTCAGAAAAGAGCCAATGCCGTTTTGCATATTAAAATTGCCAGTCCCTATTTGGAGTATCTTTCATGCATCCCTGCATCTTGTGTTGTGAAATCATGGTGATGGCACATGATTAGAACTGTCAAAGTCTTATGTGTTCTTTTGAATTTATAATTTACCCTTTTTAACTTGACAGGTGATTATTTTTTTTCATATCTTTAAGACATTGATGAAAATATTTATATATTAACAAATTCCCACATTTCCCCACACTTTTTACAAATGATGGGTACACAAAAGAGACACTGTGTTTGAAGTCACACATCATAGCATTTGATTCATCTTTTTTCAGTCCTTAGCCTTGACAGGTGCTGATGATTTGCTTCCTGTCTTAGTAACTGCTGCAAGCTGTCACATCTACTTCCAATTAATACATATCTGTTACAGTCCAGCAGCTCTAACAAATGCAAAACTACAAAATATTTCTTCGACTTTTACTAACCAGGTGTTGCCATGGTATCTAGTTTAGCAGGCATAGACATGTGGCCTGTTTCTGACAAGTATATTGTCAATCATTAGACCTACATATTTTACTCATTGACAAGTCTTCCATGAAATAATAGAACTTTGACTCACAATGTAACTCATTGAAAGGACACAAAAAAGAAGTTAGTAAACATTTTATATGACTCTATGCTGATTGATATTAATGTAAGTTGATTTTTTTTTGTGATTCATCTTCAAGTTTCAGCTTGAAAACTTGGCTTTCATGAATATCTTTCAAACTTTCATAAATTCCAAATGCATGTCACTTCATCTTTATTTTGAGAATACTAAAATGCTAGATTTGTTGAACTTTTAACAGCATATATTACATTCTAACTAAAAAAATACTAAAAAATAGCTTAGAGAAGAACATTTTATTACTTTGTCAGATTTTAAATTAATATTAATATTTCTGGAAAGATTAGATATCTACATCTATATCTGTAGCTCTGTTTATCTTAAATATTTTTAAATAAGCAGATTACCTTTTATAAGAGCTCCTAAACAATATTTAGTGTTGGTCTATGTTACTCATATCCAATTAAGCTGTTTAAAATTCTAATGAAGTAGTTTAGGAAAATGTTAAATTAAATTTAGTAAAGACGACATCCTCAATTTTGATGTGAAATAAATTATTTCTTTTAAATTGTAAATTGTATTTAAATGACACTAGGATCTAGAGTAGATTGTCCTCTTAGTACATTAGTGTATATAAGCAAAAGATAAATATAAAACTATTTAGTTCTGAGAACAAGAGAACCTCAGTTTGATGGATATCACAATATTAATTAAATTTTTCCTTCCATTGTGTCAGAATCAGCAGATAAGCCCAAGTGGTTCGGCAAGAGAATGGAATACGAACAAGTTGCTGGCTGTTACTGTGCTTAGGAAAGTAAGGCTTGGGAAGATAATGTCTGCCTGAGTGTCTGTATTATTCCATAATTGATAATATTTGCTCAAACAAATGAAATAGAGAGGAAGAAAAAACTAAACACCAACGGAAAGAAGACAGAGGAGGAAAAGGTCATATGATTTAGAATATGAGTATAAATTGTTTTAATTGAATAAAAAAAATGTGATACTAAGTTTTGTGATGCCAGAAACATTTTTCGTACATAGGTTATAAAACGAAGTGCATTCTACTCAAGTGGTGTGCAGGGTTAGAATGCTCATACAATCATCACATGCATTCACTCATTTCTTTTCATAAATAATTCAAGTCACTACTATATCATAAATCCTGTGGTAAACACTGGCTGAATAGTGGCAGACAAATATAAATAACAACTCTGTTCATTCACTCGACAGATAGTATTTCTTGACTTCTGTTCTAAGCATTTTGGATGTATTAGCGAATGAAACTTACAAAGCTTTCTGTCCTCACTCAGTTTATATATATTCTAATATGGTAACGTAAACCATAATCACCCTAATAAAAAGTAAATAACATTGGATATAAGCCAGCAATACATGCTATGAGAGAAAAAGGGTGAGAAGCAGTCAGATTCAAGGCAGCATATACAGAATGTTCACTGCATTTATAGGGAGGTATGATAGAGTGAGAGAACGAGAGAAGGGGAACTAAAAAATAAGTGCAAGGATTTTGAATGAAACAGTTATAGAGATGCTACTTCCATCAACTAAGGTGGAAGTATCTGCAAATAAGAAATGATTTGTGGTAACCATGAGTTCTGTTTTAGATATACTGAAGCATATATTACACACACATACACACACACAAACACACACACACACATATCACAGACAAATGCGTACATATTCCCCATACACATACAAGTGGAGACATTTTGTAGGCAATAGGATATATGAGGCTGAAAGTTAGAAAGATAGATTGATATATTCAGAGATCTAAATTTGAAGGTACATGCTATTTAGAGTCATAAGATTGAATGAGTTTACCAAATGGATACAGATACAACAAAGAAGAGGACCAAGGGTTAAACACATGTAATTAATACATACTATAAAATGTATATATGTATGCATGTATGTGTTATTTTACTCTGTGTGTGTGTGTGTAGTATACCTGTTTCAATGTATCTAAGATTGAACTCCTGTTGGTTCAATTTGTGTGTATATATATGTATATATGAATGAAGACAGAGAGAGAGAGCAAACACAAATAGCATATATCGTGTAAGACATTGAGTAGGAGTGAAAGTAACAAGCAAATAGCATGTAAGTTTCTCTTGAACCAAAGATAGAAATGTTTAAGTAATAAACTTTTTCATTAGTCATAAAACTACAAAATCCTATATTGCACAATATAAGAAAATACTTCATTTTTCAAATTAGAAATTGCTTAAAAATAGACAAAATGCATTTTAAATAGTTTAAATGCATCATTTTAGAGATATAAATAGTACTTAATATCTATTGGCAATACTTAATAAATAAATATTTTACATATAATATTTTGAATCATATATGAAATAAGATTCATTAATAAATAACATCACTTCTTTTTTTGAAATACTTAAGAATTTGCAAGGGCATTTTTGGTGTTGTATCCACATTCTGGCTATTTTCTAAATGATCTGATGTATTGTTCTCAGGAATCTTGTTTTTGGAAACTGAAAATATCTGATGCTTGAGAATCCCCTTTTTTCTATTTACTGTCAAAAAGAGTTTCAAGAAAAATCCTTTTCTTTTTTTTTTTTTTTTTTTTTTTTTTTTGAGACGGAGTCTCGCTCTGTCGCCCAGGCTGGAGTGCAGTGGCCGGATCTCAGCTCACTGCAAGCTCTGCCTCCCGGGTTTACGCCATTCTCCTGCCTCAGCCTCCCGAGTAGCTGGGACTACAGGCGCCCGCCACCTCGCCCGGCTAGTTTTTTGTATTTTTTTAGTAGAGACAGGGTTTCACCGGGTTAGCCAGGATGGTCTCGATCTCCTGACCTCGTGATCCGCCCGTCTCGGCCTCCCAAAGTGCTGGGATTACAGGCTTGAGCCACCGCGCCCGGCCGAAAAATCCTTTTCAGTTGTACTTATTATGAGCAGAAATACGGCCCTCTGGGATGTCATTCTGCCCTTGAGGAGTGTGTAACACTAACAGATGTGGATGTGTATTATTGATTTAGCATTAATGATAGTTATAGGAATAAATATTTGTTATTGTGTTATGCTTAGTATATGGTTGTTAATATAGATAGCATGAAAATAGACAAATCTTTCCTTAATTTGTGTAGTGATGGAAGTAAGTAAAGTTACATCACATTTTTTTTCCTGCCTAAGTCAATCGAAGTTCTGTGGCTTATAATTTATGTAAAAAGGTACATTGACAAATTGACAATCATAAAAATTATTTTTTAATCTTAGGGAAACACTACTTTAAAGACATAAAAACACAAAATCTAATTTTAAAGTGTTTAATCATTTAAACACTTTTTGGAAATTGTGCTTTTCCCTATATAAAAGTCACTTATAAATGGCTAATGGGTATCATTTACCTGTCTTTATGGTACAGTTATATCAATTTCAGAATTTACTGTTGACACACACACACACACACACATATACACACACATATTCATATAGATAGATAGATAGATAGATAGATAGATAGATAGATAGATAGATGCTTTTGAGACAAGGTTTTATTGTGTTGCTCAGGCTGGATTGCAGTGGAGTGATCATAGTTCACTGCAGCCTTGAATGCCTGGGCTCAAGTGATCCTTCTATTTCAGCCACCTGAGTAGCAGGGACTAAAGTCATGTGCCACCCTGCCTAGCTAATTGTTTTAAACTTTTTGTAGAGATGTGGTCTTGCTGTGTTACACATGCTAGTCTTGAATTCCTGGCTTCAAATATCCTGGGCCTTCTGCCTCAGCCTCCTGAGTAGTAGGACTACAGAGAAAGATCACCACTCCCAGCTGTTTTTTCTTTTCTTTCTTTCTCTCCCCTTCCTTCCTTCCTTCCTTCCTTCCTTCCTTCCTTCCTTCCTTCCTTCCTTCCTTCCTTCCTTCCTTCCTTCCTTCCTTCCTTCCTTTTTTCTTTCTTTCTCTTTCTCTTTCTCTTTCTCTCTCTCTTTTCCTTTTCTTTTCTTTTCTTTTTTTTCTTTTCCTTTCTTTTGTTTTCTTTCTTTTGGTAGAGACACTGTCTTGCCATGTTGCCCAGTGCTTTCAAATTCCTGGTTTCAAGCAATCCTTCAACCTTGGTCCCCTTAAGCTCTGGGTTTACAGATGTGAGCCAATGCACCTTGTGAGGAATGTCTCTTAAACTATTCCATAAGCTATTAAAGGATACATAAATGCTAAACATTATTATTATTCATAGATTATTCTTATCTATGCATCCATACTGTAAGAAAAATAGCTTAGAGTTTTTATTCCACAAACTAATTTGGTGTATTTTGTTATTTGTTATTTTGAGAATCATGCTGTATCTTGAAAATCATGAGTTACAATGAAACAGGCAATTTGATAAAGTAGAAAAAACGTTGGCTTTGTATAAAAATGACTTGCATTTTATTCTTGGCTTTACTAAATACCAGCGTGGGCTTTGGCATGTTTCTTACTTTTTTGTTTGTATTCTAATTTGTGAAATAAAGAAAATTATGTCTTTTTAATGAAATAATTATAAAACTAGTTTTTTTTCTAAGAAATTGTTAAAAATTCAAATAGTCTGTTTAAAGGTTGTGAAACATACTAGGGCTGAAATAAATAAAAAGTAACTTATCCTACTATGTTGTCACTTTCTTCCATGCCCCCAACATCGTTTCTATTTTACTCAGCTTAAATTATATCATCAAACATTTACATCTATGTATGTGTGTATATATGTATACATACACACCTGCATATATACAGATGTATGCACATATAGTGTATACACATATATATACACACTGTATATATATACACACACTATATATTTACACACATATATACATATATGTGTATATATATAGTTCTCTTGGGTCTCTTTTACTTTCACAAACTAGTCAAAATTAAAATTCTAATTAAAATACATTTTCCATCTATTCTACATGTATGCAACTGAGGCTAGAGAAATAAATATACTATGTATGCTGTTCTCATTTTAAATTCATGACAATAAACTTCAAGAAGGCATTTAATGTGGCTGGAAAATCATACTGTTTCCCAAGTCCTCTTTTACATTTTTCTATGGAGGTATTCTATATAACCTTCCTGACTCCATATTTTGTATCCTTAGTCTCAGCAAATGCTCTTGCTTTATACTTCTATTCACTGCTACTTGTTTTGTTATTAACTATTTGTGCACTTCTTTACAATAGCCCCTTCTGTGTGTATTAATTTCCACTATCTCTTACTCAAAGATATGGTTACAACGTTCCTTTCCCCACCCACCACGATCCTCATTCCTGTGTAAGAATTATTTTCATCAATGTACAAATATCAAATGGGAGTGATAAACTGCAGCAAATGCTACTGAAAGCTAAAGTAAGATAAGGATGTACAAATATTCTATTTCTGCTTTTATTTAAAAATCCTTCCTGAACCTATTTACTCTTTAGGTATTTTCTCATTTATTTGTTGCACTTTACAACAAATTTCTGAAAATAATTTTTCTCATGTTTCATGTCTCCAACTACACTTGTCCCCTTTTCTAAAATTACTCCAACATTTTGCTTCCTTTACCTTATTGAAATCACTCATCACAATCACCAGGGCTCTCATATTAAATTCCATAGTCAAAATTAAATCCTTATCTTACTTTAGCTTTCAGTAGCATTTGCTGCAGTTTATCACTCCCGTTTAAAAATGAGAGTAATTTAGCACTAGTTGGCTGTGGTTTTATCATCTGGTCTGAGATTCTATACTCTCTCTCTATTTATTTATTTATCTATTTTATGGAATTGGTCCCTTCTTTTCAGTTCCTTTTGCTTCAAACTCTCCAAACATCAGTATATTAGTCTGTTTTCACACTGCTATAAAGAACTGCCTGAGACTAGGTAATTTGTAAAGAAAGAAGATTTAATTGACTCAAAGTTCTGCATGGCTGGGGAGGCCCCAGGAAACTTACAATCATGGTGGAAGGGGAAGCTGGCATCTTCTTTACAAGGTGGCAGGAGAGCAAGCAAGAGAGCAGAAAAAAAATACCATTTATTAAACCATTAGATCTTGTGAGAACTCACTCACTGTAAGGAAAATTGCATGGAGGAAACCGCCCCCATAATCCAATCACTTTCCTCCCCCAACACGTGGGGATTACTGGTCCCTCCCTGCGACACGTGAGGTTTACAATTCAAGATGAGATTTGGGTGGGGACACAGAGACAAACAGTATCAATCAGAGTGCCCTAAGACTCAATCCCTGAACATTTATTCACCACCTTCATTATTAATTTAATGAATTCATTCTTTATTATTTAATGCCTTATGGCTTTAAACAACAGTTCTCAGCCCTCAACTTTCATATTTTTACCTCCCACCTGAATTACAAACTCTCCACAGAATTCTAACACTTATATCTAACGTCACATCTCCTGCTTAAGATCCTCAAATGACTTTCAAACTCAACATATGCCAAAGAAAACTTCTGAACTTCCTGTTCAAATCTTCTCTACTTACTTATTCTCTAATTCAAAGCCAAATTAACACTACAATTTCCTGTGGTCCCAGTTCTTGGACTCATTATTTTTCTCTTATTCTCTCACACTTTTTTCAACCCATCAGAAATCCCATTGACTCTACTTCAAGAATCTAATCACCACTCATTAGGTCCCTTGCTTCCACTCCAGTTTAAGCTACCTTTCATATGAAATGTTATATATTTACCCAAATACCTAGTTTACTGTTAGTACGGAGCCTGGGTCATCTTATTAAATATATGTCAAATTGTATTATTCTCTGTTCAAAAGCATGCAGTTCTTTACGTCTTCAGGAGCTATTTCTCTAAGAATAAAAGCCAAATATTTAAAATTAGTCAATAAATGCCTAAAGAGTATGATACCTCCTCCAACTTCCTTTTCTCTTCATGCCTCCCTCACTGTCTCTGTCCCAGCTATCTCCTTAATTTTTAAACATGCCAGAAATGCTCCCTCTGACTGGAGAATTTCTGATATCAGCACTCCTTTACATCATTCAGGTTGTAGAGGAAATTTTATTTTCTCAATAATGCCTACCTAGATTATACTAACAAAATTTCAAACCTCTCTCAACTTCCTGCAACACTCCCAAACCTGTTTAGATTATTTTATTTTCCATAGCACTTACAGCTTCTCACACACATAATTTATTTACTATATTTATTGTTTATTTTATATATTCTCCCACTAGAATGTAAGTTTCACATACACAGATTTTCTTTTAGATATTTTGTTCACTCATGCCTAGACCTATATCTAGTAAGTGATTAACACATATTTATTAAGTGGATGAATCATTGACATGACTGTTATTACAGTTGAGAGAACAGACACAGAAAAAATAATTAACTTGCCCGTGATAATATCAATAGTATGTAATACATATGGGATTGTGATTGTGAGCAATTATGTTACTTATCTCATGTCTTTAACTACTTCACTATATTTGTAAGTAAAATATAAGTGTTTATAAGTGAAGTATTTATTACTTATTTATTATTTTTAAAATTATTACTTACAAATTTCAATCATTTGTATCTATGCTCTGTTACATTGTCATTTCACACTATTACACTAAGCACCTGATTTTCTTCATTTGCTCCAAATAATAAAATCTCTAAGAGTATATTTGGGGAGTGAATATAAGTGATGACATTTTCTTTGAACAAATATTAATAACACTGATTATCTACATCGCAACCAGTCAGCTTGTATCTGTAGGTAAGACTAGTTTTGCATATCAAGAATTTTATGTGTTTCTGAGTCCTTGAATTCTCATTATACTTCAGCAATCTCTGTCTAATATAAGAATATATCATTTATCCTATAAAGTGAAGTTCTACACATCTTTTAAAAACCATCCTAAATGCCAGTTGCTTAAAGTTTTTCTTATTTGTCCCAACTGGAAACAATCCCTGTCATTCTTGAAGTCCCCTAACACTTTTATGTATTGAAAGACTATTTTTATTTGTATTGCATTTAATTTTAAAAGGTGTGTCTGTATACCCATAGCAGATCAGCAGTCATTTGATAGCAGATGTTTATTTTTGTTCCCCACAGCACCTAATATTATATTTAATCTAAGTTAGGACTTTAATAAATATTTGTTGAATTGACTGCATTTAGAAAAGAAATAAAATAAACTCCAATTGTGTGGTAAATTAAGAAAAATGAGCTGCTTTATTTTTAAAACGATTATCATGGTCATCCATTCTCTGCAATATACCCCTCAACCAATTAAGAAAGCAAGCCTATGTAACTGAGCAATTCTACATGGAGCAAGTACTGGATCTAATCAAATACTTGAAGGAAGATTTTTGTCCTGCTTGTTATGAGAAGAGAATCATAAATGAGCCATTGGATGTCCTGGGCTTTATATCAGAATCTCAGTGTTTTTTTTTTTTTTTTTTTTTTTTGTTGTTTTTTTTTTTTTTTTTTTTTTTTTTTCTGGTTGTTTTAGAGAAGCTTGAGAAATCTCTTCCTTGGTCAGAAATCTTTAAAATCTCCTGTACCTTTGCAGTTTTCACACCATGGATAAGATAGGATTTTTCAAGGACAAATAACATTCTAAATTCATTAAGCTTGGAAGTAATTTAATTCTTCTTTTTAGAATTACTAAAGTATTTTATATATACATATATATATTTTAAAGCTAACTTTTAAACTTTAGCAGTCAAATAAAATCTTGAAGTCTTAATAACTTGTGCTGCTTTATTTGCTGTATTATTAGCTTTATGATTGTGCCTGTGTGTGTGTGTGTATGTGCTTGTGTGTGGGAGTTAAAGACTCTGTTCTTTAGGCCTGCATTAGAAAATTCTGCTTAGACTATTACCTTCAAAGTGCTCCACTACATTCCTCATAAAAATTTAATGGAAAAATTACTATGAATTTGGATACATATTTTCAACTACAAAAGTGATACATTATCATTTTAACCAAAAATTTTCCATAATCATTTGAATGCCAACTCTAGTAACCATTTATTTTTGTCAGATATTCTCAAATCTGAATGCCACAAAAATATGAGTGCTGTATGTTTTCTGTTACACCTTTTATTCTGAGGACATATGTGACCAGAATTCTGAAACATTCCTGAAGTCAACAAAATACAATTATGAAATAGAGAATTAAATGCAAGAAAACATAAACTGTTGTTCTCAAGGAGAAGGTTCTTCAAATTCAAATGATATGTTGAATTTAAAGAATATTTCCATCATTCATTTCCTATTCCAAATTTTAGATGCCTTTTCATCTCTGCATGCATCTTCTAAGCAGCTTTTGGCTTCCCTATTTCTTTGAGTTAGAATTACATATTTTCAAAACATAAAGCCTTTTTAGAACTGAATGCAATGCCAATTTAAGATTTTTACCAGAGCTAAATCAAAACAAGGAACTTTATACTCTGCATGATACAGTAAATTTTGAAAGTGTTATATAAGCTAGTGATGAGTGTGAAGATGTAATGGGGCATCATGTCTAAGGTACTACTAGCTTTACATTTTATTAATGTCTGTACCCTAGAAGTGACGTATTTTTGACTGAAAAAAATACGTTCTTTGCCACGTTATTGTCTACATATGATTTTCAGGTAAGTCTCTACTAGTGATTGTGATTATATTTAAAATATAAATACTTTAAAAATGATAAATTATTGTTAGCCTTAAAATTTAAAACAATAGCTGTGTTTATTTTCTTCTAGTGTAATCAATACTTTATTGTCTCATTGTTTCTCTTCTGATTCTTTCTCCTTGTTTAGTAAATAAGTAGGATCTCTTAAACACAATGTCAATGCAAACTCTGCACAAATTCCATGCTACAAGTATTTGATCTTATGCCTGTATAAATAAATTACTTAAGTTCTTTCTATCTATAGAGATCCAGTTAATATTGAGCTATGATTTTAATTTTATAAACTAAGGTGTTCGTGTGCCTCATCAGCTTTTATTAACATTCTTGTGTCTTCTGTTTTTCTCTACTCTAGTGTCTATGGCTTTGTTCTTCATCATGACAATATTAATACTCAGGATTAATTTAGCTTCTGCAACCACAATCCCTCTCAGCCTGCATTTGTATCTTCAAAAATTTTTGTACACTTTCCGCAGGCATATAAAAAGGAGTGTGTATCACAGTAACCAAATCAATAGTAAAGGTCACTATAAGCATCATATTTCTTAAAATGCCTTTGCAAACATTGAAAACTTTTACTTTTTTAAAAATAGCAATTTCCAGTGAAGGTTTAAAGTGTTTTGAAGTAAACGTTAATTGACTGGTAGAAATAAATTTTAGAGGTCTTAAAGTCATTTTCCTATACAGGGAATACTCTGCACAACCAGTAGAAGCACTTACACAAGTATTGTAATGACATTTGGAACAGAACAGGGACTAGAATAACTTCCCAGTGTTAAAAAATGAAAGTATTTTTCTAAGCCTTGTTTACATTCAAACTAAGAATTTTAAGATATAACACCAATGACTTATTAGCCCATTCTCATGCTGCTGTGAAGAAATAGCTGAGGCTGGGTAATTTATAAAAGAAAGAGGTTTAATTGACTCACGATTCCACATAGCTGGTTAGGCCTCAGGAAAACTACAATCATGGCAGAAGGAAAAGAAAACACATCCTTCTTCTCATGGTGACAGGAGAGAGAAATACCCAGCAAAGAGGGAAAAACCCCTTACAAAACCATCAGACCTCGTGAGAACTCACTATCATGAGAACAGCATGGGGGTAGCCACCTCCATTATTCAATTACCTTCCACCAGTTCCCTCCCTCAACATGTGGGGAATATGGAAACTACAATTCAAGATGAGATTTCGGTGGGGACACAGCCAAACCATATCATTTATGTGTATAGGTATTTCTATTCAAACATACAACTTCACATACAAAAATGACACCATATTTGAAACTGTGGTTTTTCAAGACATTGAATATCAAATAATAGGGGACAGTGATGCTTGAGACAGGGAAACATCCAATGTGAGCCCTGTAATAAAAGGGTCTTTTGGCCTTTAAAAGTTACAATGCAGAGAAGAGAAATTCAGGTAGAGTGTATTAGAATCCATTAGTTGAAGAGACATAGCTGAGAGTCCAGAGAAATTAATGCAGCTAAATAGAGTCCCAGACAGGAGAAAGTGCTTCTCAAAACAAGGTCCTAGAGAGTTATAAAGTTATAGAATGCTGGAGGTCTGAAGAAGGTTAACCATGAGTAAATAGAAGACTGCTGAATTGTACAAACACATGAGAAAATAATTCATAACCAGGTGAAAAAGAAAACACAAAAGGAATAGAGACTTGGACTCACACAAGACTGAGAATGTACCTATTATCACCAGCCAAAGTGTAAAAACTAATAATTACTAAGTTGTTTAGTGGAACACTCAGGAAGGTTTTGCCTTAATAGTAAGAAATAATTATCTTAGAATAAGGGCTGCTCTGGTTTCATCTGATGAATCCTAAAGAGAAAGACCTGAACATGTCAAGCTGCTTCCAAGTGAGTTAGCTGCATAAAGAACAAAGTGCAAGTCAATTTATAGAAACACAAATATATCCAGCACAGAATACGGTAACATTTACAATGTCAAACATCTAATTAAAATTACTAGTCATCCATAAAAGCAGGAAAGCATAATTCATAGTGAGAGAATAATCAATCAATTGAAACTACCACAGCTAATATCAGAATTAGCAGACAAGACCACTAAAACCATCATTATAACTGGACTCCTCCATCTGTAAAAAAAAGTAAGGCAGAGATATAGAAGATATTTAAAAAGACTGATATTAAGTTATAGACATTAAAATTACAATGTATGAGACTGAAAATTCATAGGAGCGTATTAATAGAAGATTTGAAACTATAGAATATTAAAGAAATATACACCAATAAAAAATATCCAAAATTAAAAGGCAAAAAAAAGTCAAATTTCAAAAAGTGAAAATAACATCACTTAAGTGTGGAAAACTTTACATGGACTAATGCGTGTATAAATATAATACCAGAAGCAAATAAAAAAGAAAAAAAAACAATATTTAAATAATAACCCAAAATTTCCAATTTTGATTAAAGCTAAAAACCTAGATGTGTAGAAAGTTTAACAAAACCCAAGCCCAAGAAATATGAAGAAAACTGCACCAAGGCATATGATAATCGAACTTTTTGAAACCACTATTAAAGATAACTTTAAAATGATAGAGAAAATAATACATATTAGGTAAATGTAAATAAAGATAAGGATGACAGGACAATTTTTGAAGAAAATAATGCAAATGATATAGAACGTGGGAGAAAAATATTTTAAATTCTGGAAAACATAAAGTGAAAGAAATGTTAAGCTATAATTATTTGCCAAGAAAAAATACATGTATTTCAAAAAGAAGTAAAAATAGAGATATTTCTTCAGATAACACAACCTGAAATAATTCATCACCAAAGGCTCACATTATATGGAATGTCAAAGGGGCTTGGTGCAGTGGCTCATGTCTGTAATCCCAACACTTTGGGAGGCTGAGGCAAGAGGATTGCTTGAGGCCAGGAGTTTGAGGTTAGAATGAGCTGTGACTGTACTACTACTATACTCTAGCCTGGGTGATGGAGCAACATCATTTATTTAAAAAAAGAGAGAGAGAAAAAGAAATACTAAAGGACATTCTTGAAGCAGAAGATGAATCTGCACGAAGGAATGTGGAGTACAGAAAATAGTAGCTACATAGACAAATTCATAAGAGAGTCTTACTATTTAAATCTCCTTAAAATATATTGACTATTTAAATAAAAATACTAAGACTGTATTACCATAGGCATATGTAAAAGATATGACAAAATAGCATAAAGTGTGGAAGAAACAATAGTAAAATACTATTTTTAAGCTTCGTGTTCTATATGTTAAGTGGCATAATATCACTTTAAGATAGCCTCTGATAGGTTAAAAATGTGTGAGCTTTAAAGCAGCAAAGAAGATTGAAAAATGTAATGTGAGAAGCATACAACCTGTTATTGTCAACTTAGCAGCTGGAGAAAAAGGTCCAGGTACCAAGGAATGTGTGCAGCCACTACAAAGTGGAAAAGGAAGGAAAACAGATTCTGTCCCACAGCTTCCAGAAAGAAATACAGCCCTGCTGACATCTAGATCTTAGCCCAATGAGACCCATGTTAAAATTCTGACCTACAGAATTGTTACGATAATATTTTGTTTTCATGTTTAAGTCACTGTGGCAATATGTTACAACATAATAGAAAGTGAATATATATCATGAATAAGAAAGTAGATGAAATAAAATTATAAAAAATAATTTATCCAAAAGAAGGCTTAAAATGAAGAAAGGGAAATGAAAAACAAGAGGAACAAATAGAAAACAAGTAGAAAAGATAATACAGTTAAACCAAATGTAAATGGTCTTAATGCTCCAATGAAAGGCAGATACTGCATGAAAAGCAGTATATATACATATATGTATTTATATGTATATAATACATGTATATAATATATATACATATATATTTAAAGTGTATTTCTTTTAGGAAATGTGTGTGTGTGTTCGTGCACACACTTCCTATATATTTTATATATGTGTGTGTGTGTATATATATTACAATTAAACAGGTGGAAAAGACATACCGTGCTAACACTAAGAAGGCAATTTCATAATGCAAAAGGGGTTAATCAAGGAGACATGAGAAACCAAGATATATATTCCCTTAATTATGGAAGTTCAAAAGATATGAAGAAAAACTGATAGAACTGCATGGACAGGTAGATGAATCCATAATTACAGTGAAAATTTCAATAATCCTCTCTCAATAATCGGTAGAACTAGTAGAAAAAAAGTAGAATGGATATACAGTAGTTCTTCCTTATTCATAGTGAAAACATTCCAAGACCCTTAGTGTGTGCCTGAAACCTCATTACCAAATGCTACATATATGTTTTCTTCTACACATACACACCTGTGATAAAGTTTAATTTAAAAATTAGTCACAGTAAGAGATTAACAACACTAACTAATAATAAAATAGAACAAATATGGAAATATGCCAGCATCACTGCTCTTGTGCCTTGGAAACACTGTTAAGTAAAATAAGGGTTACTTAAACACAAGCACTGAGATACCAAAACTGTTGATCTGATAACTGAAACGATTGCTGGGTGACTAATGGGGCAGGTAGCATACAGTGTGGATACACTGGGCAAAGTGATGGGCAGGAAGGAGCAGGACACAGTGGGACAAAGAAGAATAGTCCAAGATTTCATCATACTACTCAGAATGTCAAGCAATTTAAAACTTATGAATTGTTTGTATCTGGAATTTTCCATTTAATATTTTGGGACCACTATTGATTACAGGTGACTGCAACCTCTAAAAACAAAACTGTGGATAAAAGGGAACTACTATAGTTGACTTGAACAATACCATCAGCCAACTTTGAATATATGATACTTATAAAATATTGTAACTAACGATAGCAGGATAGACAGTTTTTTTCAAAGTATATGTAACATTTAGCAATTTGGACTGTATTCTGAGGCTTAAAAAGACCCAGAAAGTATTTAAACAATACCGTATCAATTTAGACGATATTCTGCGATTTAAAGCAAGTCCCAGAAAGTATTTAAATCATGGTTCTCTGACCATAAATTAGCGACCTATTTGCTGTATAAAAAAACAAACTCTGAATTTAGTGGCTTATCTAACAACATTTATTACCTTATAGTTTTTGTAGCCAGAATTTTAGAACCTCTCAAAAATTGTGATCAAGATGTTACCTAGGATTGCAGTCATTACAAGAGTAGATGGAGGAAGGATCTGCTTCCAGAACTTTTCATGAGGTTGTTAGCAGGATTTTCAGATTTTCTAGAAATTGCAAATTAGTATGGAAACAAAAAATACCTAGAATAGACAAAACAACTAAAAAAAAAAATTGAATTAATGCTAATTTATTTGTAGATTTATTATAGAGTTGCTTTAATAAAATTATGGTGGTATTGGAATTAAGATTAAAATATACATCAATGCAACAGAATAAAGAATCAGAAATACACACATATATAGACAAAGTTTTTTGAGAAAGGGACAAATGGAATTTAGTGGAGAAGTGATAATCTTTGCAACAAATGGTGCTGGAACAATTGGATGTCCATATTCAAAAAATATGAAACACTAAATTAGATGCAGGAATGATGCTAGGAAATTGAGGATATGTATTTACAAACTCAGACTTTGCATTTTTGAATCATCTTTAGCTTAACCATTTTGTTAAATTAACAGTCTGCCTTTGAGTTCATGTTGGGGATTTGGTCTGTTCTAATTTGAAAGTCTTGTAGTTTCTTACTCTACTTATGCTTAAGAGGTCTTTTCTCAGTTTATAAATGTCTAACTGTAGCAATCACTATATTAATACTTTATAACTAAATCTGTATCCATTAAATGATGCTTATTTTCATCATCATATTTGCTTTTAATCTATTTATAGCATAGTCACTGAAAATTAAATAATCTCATAACTTTGGACTATCTCCTTCTGATAACCCTTATTATTTATTTTTTTGAAATCATAATAAAAGCAACTCATAGAACACTATGGGGCAATATGTAATTTAATGTTAGCTACTCTCTTAATTAAAATTACTTAATTGGAAATTTCCCCTGTTGAAAATAAAACCATAATTTTCTAACATTAGGCACATATTTTTTGGCAGTTTGTTAAACTCTCAAGTTTTCTGCTTTTCATAATATATCACAAGGGAATGTCTTTTGTTAAAAATGATCTATTTCATTTTTTTAAATAACTGTGGTTTAGATATGACAGTGGTCAATATTTTGCTCTGCAAATGCATCCTAAATAAACATTTGGTCTATGGAATTCTATACTATCTGTTCTAAAATGTTTTCATTTTAGAAAAGGCCAAATCGGTCGTTATAACAACAAATGATCTGGTCCTATCATTTGGATAAAAACATCTGTTTTGACTTTAATGTCAAAAACACCCAGAGTTCAAACTAATATTTTATTTTAAGATATAAAGAATAGTTTGCTTCGAGAATACAGAATGGAAATAGAAAAGGAATTTAGTCATTTCAAATGCAAATTTACATACATGTCATCCTCATTTGCATGCATGCAATTCCAAAATGACTTTATGTAGTTGATGAGGATGTCTAAAAATCATTTGGTATAGAAAAGCATCTGCTGAACATACATAGAAATATTATTCAACTTGAACAAAAATGTACTATATGCATCAGATTGACATTAGAGAGGCTGTAAAACAACAAATAATAAAATATTATCAAAGGAATTGTGTTTGTTTAAGGATGCTTTCAGTGAAAAATGTAGTCTTGTAAAATCATTTTACTCATCTGTTTTGTTCTCAATTTGCATATATCCCATATATTTTACTTTTCTGTCTGTATTCCATTTTTTAAAAAGATTAAAAATGGCAGAAAATCAGGTTTTTAAGCCATTTTGGCAAAACTACGTTTTGTATTTTTGATATGGTCTTTATTTAACTCTTTATTCTTTACATCTTCTTATGTGCTGTTATATGTTCCATAAAATGTTTGCTTTTTTTAACCAGCACATAGCAATGTCAACATGTTCAAATCCAAAATACAGTGTTACATATATAAAAAAGAAAAAACAAACAAACAAAAACTAGAAATAAAGTTCAGAAATCAAATAAGCAAACAGACAAAGTAGCCAATGATGCTGGAACACAGGTTATTTCCGTGTGGTAGTATTACTACACTAAAATATATTTTAAAATTATTGCCCAAATTATTCAAAATGAACATATCTTTATTTTATCACAGATAGAAAAATATGTCTGATTTTTATTTTTTTCTTCTGCTTGGGTTATTTATAATTTAGTATGGATGATTTGTGCAAATACTATTAACAGGCAATCTGTGTACACACAGTTAACACTTAGGACTTTTTAATACATATACTTTAAGTTCTAGGGTACTGTCAGGCATCTGAGTCCAAGCTAAGCCATTGCATCCCCTGTGAGCTGCATGTATATGCCCAGCTGGCCTGAAGTAGCTGAAGAATCACAAAAGAAGTGAAAATGGCCAATTCCTGCCTTAACTGATGGCATTCCACCACAAAAGAAGTGAAAATGGCTGGTCCTTGCCTTAACTGATAACATTCCACCACAAAAGAAATGAAAATGGCCAGTCCTTGCCTTAAGTGATGACATTACCTTGTGAAATTCCTTTTCCTGGCTCTTCCTGGCTCCAAAAAGCTCCCTGACTGAGCACCTTGTGACCCCCACTACTGCCCGCCAGAAAACAATCCCCCTTTGACTGTAATTTTCCTTTACCTACCCAAATCTTGTAAAACGGCCCTACCTCTATCTGCCTTCACTGACTCTCTTTTCGGACTCAGCCCTCCTGCACCCAGGTGATTAAAAAGCTTTATTGCTCACACAAAGCCTGTTTGGTGGACTCTTCACATGGATGCACATGACACATACATGTGCACAATGTGCAGGTTGGTTATATATGTATACATGTGCCAAGTTGGTGTGCTGCACCCTTTAACTCGTCATTTACATTAGGTATATCTCCTAATGCTATCCCTCCCCACTATCCCCACCCCACAACAGGCCCCCATGTGTGACGTTCCCCACCCTGTGTCCAAGTGTTCTCATTGTTCAATTCCCACCTATGAGTGAGAACATGTGGTGTTTGGTTTTCTGTCCTTGCGATAGTTTGCTCAGAATGATGGTTTCCAGCTGCATCCATGTCCCTACAAAGGACACGAACTCATCCTTTTTTATGGTTGCATAGTATTCCATGGTGTGTATGTGCTACCTTTTCTTAATCCAGGACTTTTAATTTAAGTTAACCCTTAGGACATACAGCTGGAAAAGACACATACACATAACTAAGTAATAGGAATCCTATTTACCATAAATTTTTACAAAAAGAAAGTATTGCTGATAGCTGTATTGGTTTAAGAAAAAAGTCACAGAAAAAAGTAAACTCACTTTATAACCCCTTCTCAATTGCAGGCAAATATTGCTCTGTTCTTCTGCCTGGAACAGCATGGTAAAACAGAGCATTAGGCTGAGACAGAACATTTTATTTCTAACTGCATGCTATGTTATTTATGTGGATGTCAGTGTGGTGGACCACCCACTTTCTTCTTCAACGAAGAACTTGTCACCCCAACTGGTATCTCTCTCTAGTAGGGTTGACTCACCCTTAGTAGAGAGTTACCTACCCAAGGCCACACTTTTTCTGGGTGGCCTATATTTAACGACAGATCAACATAGTCAATCCCAATGTGGAACAGTGCTGACAAGATGTATTCATGCCAGAGTTTTTCCTGGGGTTGGGCAAAGTTTGTTGAGATTGCACCAGTTTGATCTCTCCCTCTATCCAAAGTTGTTTATTCTTTCACGCTTCAACAGGTGTGATCTCTAATTAATACTCATGTCAACAAACTATGTCTCAGCTTCTGCTTCCTCAGAAGCAAACTAGTGACAGTAGTTCCCAGAAATCGTTCAAGAAAAAAAGGGGTTAGATAGGGTTTTATAGTTGGATCTCTTGCCATCCTGCTAGTAATGAGGAACCATCACTGGTGTCGAGTGGAGTACAGAGAGCCCTTGATGCAAGGTGGTAGTCTTGTTAAAGTCACACAGGTAGGGAATTCGCAGGATATAATAGTGATTAGGAATGCTAGCTGGGGCCATGTATCAGACATTTGAAAGACAGAAGAGAAATAGTAACTATAGTGACAATGGAAGAGGATGGCTATTGCTAGGCACCACTGATACCCTGAAAAAAGGTAATGAAAAAACAAAGGGGATTAGTCCATAATTGAAAAACAAATGTGAAAGCCAGAGGACCCCTCCTTGGCACCATGTAAAGTGACTGTCTTCCTGCAACTAGAGGGCAGGCAAAGCTGAGGACAGGCTAAGAGCTTAATAAAATACCTGAAGTCCAGAAAGATTAAAAACACAAACAAATCAGTTTTTTCAATGCCAAAGTCAGAGCCATCATCAGGGAATTATGAAAGCCCCATTTCGGCACATGCTCCCCTAATGTTAAATCCTTAGATGTATCTGCAAGTCCTGAACCTGCAGGGGTCGTCCAGCCCTTCCTACTAAGAGCTAACACTCTCCTCTTGCTTAAAGTCAATGCAGAGGCTCATTTTCCTCAAGACCACTGTTCCAAACAGTTTGGCAGCTCTCAAAAAATGTGAAACAAAATGTTAAAGGTAAAGTTACCATATGAATCACCAATTAGCTCTAGGTATAATCCCAATAGAACTGAAAACGTATGCTCATACAAAAAGTTGTACACTAATGTCACAGCAACATTATTCATAGTAGGCAAAAAAAATAGAAGCAATCCAAATGCCCAAAGGATGGAAATAAAAAATACCTAGGGATTAAGGGATTTTTAAAAAATCAGTGTATATCAGGAACTATCCATCCAGTGGAGAAAAAAACAAATGAATTACTGATGTATGCTACAATGGGGATGAACCTTGAGAACATTAATTAGGCTAAGTGAAAAAATCCAGTCACAAAGACAACAGATTAAATAATTCCATTTATATGAACTGTCTAGGAACATCTTAGAGACAGAAGTTATGTTAGTGTTTGCCTATGATTGGGAAGGAGTGGTATTGGAAAGCAATGGGGATTTACAACAAACGTGCTAATGGACATGGAGGGGGGTAATGATGTGATAAAATATTCTAAAGTTAGATTATCATGGTAGTTGCATAATTCCATGTAGGTACTACAAGTTCTTGAATGGTACGTGGTGAATTTATGGTAACTTTACATAATTATGTATATGAATTATATCAAAGATGTCTTAAAAAGTTGGATAGAGAGTTCACATATAATCTTCGCTAAGCTTCCCCTCATATTAATTTCCTTGTGTTAACCAGTAACAAATCAGAATTATATAATATTATAACAAAAATTACAGACATTATTGTCCAAAGTACTTTTTCAATTCTAAGAACCAATTCAAGATTCCACAATGGACTTTGTTGTCATGTTTATGCTTCGTCTCCTCCAAACTACTGGGTTTTCCTGAACATAATTTAGTTTAAGAAGCTGTTTACTTAGCATAGCCCACAATCAAAGGTAGGGTAATTAAGTTCCCTCTCTTTGACAGACAATTTGTGATAACTTTAAATAATTACCTGAGTATACCTAGGAGGCTGAGGCAGGAGAATCACTTGAACCTGGGAGGCGGAGGTTGCAGTGAGCCAAGATCACACCATTTCACTCCAGGCTGCACAACAAGAGCAAAACTCCATCTCAAAAAACAAAACAAAACAAAACAAAACAACAAAAATTACCAGAGTAAGAAATTTGAAAAAAAGCTATGTGGAAATTGCAAATATCTACTCTCTCTTTTAAATCTGATCACTAAATGTATTATTAAAACATATTAAACTTAAATAAATATGTATGCTTTTCTCTTGTTAATCTTTCTTTTATTATAAGATAGCTCAGCCATGATTCTAGTGATGAATGAAGGAAAATAAATCTTTCCTTCCATATAAAAAAAGAACCATTTCAGTCTTATATCTTTTGAATATTTGTAACTTTTTCTCTGGCCATAAGGCATTGTGTTCCCATAATCTACAGGTAATTTGCTTATTTGTTCAACCCCAGTACACAGGAAAAGTAGTTTCAGATTAGGATGGTGTTTATGCACAGATCTTTTTGTGTTTTGCCTTAAAGTGTCTAGTTAAAACAATCTTTACCTAAGTTATTTAGGTGAATTCCTTTCCCACTTTCCATTCAACGATGTTATCATATACACGTAATACAGCTGAATTGTGTTTTGACAGTGCATATTCCAAGCAGAAATATCTAATATCCTAGATGATGTTTTAAAAATCAGTATTCAATCAAGTCATTCCTTGAAGTGTTACAGTTCTATGGGTTTTGACAAATACAGAGTCTTGTATCCATTACCTCTGTACCACCCTCAATTTCCTATGGAAGCTCCTCTGTGGTCAGCCCCTCTTCTTTCTCCTCCTCGAACCCCGCCCTTCCTCCTCCCCACTAAACAGATTAAGACATTTGCTCCATAAAAGAGAAAGAGAAAGAATCTGGGTTGAGTCTCTTGCTCTTCCTGCAAGTCTAGTGATGTTTCCCTTCCCTGACATTGAAGTACAAAAGATACTTCCCAGCGCTCTGTGTAAAAGTTTAGGAGACATAGTTTCTATAAATTAACCCCTTACTCCAGGGATTTCAAACTGTTCTGCAAACCTACACCTGGCCTTTAACAATTTGTCAGGTTTTCTAGCTGATCTCCAGTAAGTTCAATTTAATCTACCCAAGGTAAATGTGTATTTGGATCTGCTTTTTCTTTCAAGCACCATCTTTTCTACCTCTTCTGTCTTTTCTTAGATTTTGGGCCAGTACTTTGCTCTGCTGTCAGTTGTGAATATAAAGTTAGTTCAGCTCTTTTTCTGTTGTAAGAAGGGAAATGTCCTATAATTTAGTTCTTCACATCTTGGGGCAGAAGGCAAAAATGTAAGTTCTATGGCTTATAATTTGCTGCTACCAATTTACATTTAGCATGCAAAACAGGACTCTATACTGTTGGTGCTCAGAAAACAATGTTCCAGAATGAAGGCTCAGAAGCAGCCTCTGAAGCAAGATTTTTTCCGACCTTCTGATCTTGTCTCTCAGTCCCATTCCTCCCCAAGGCTAGTTATAGAAACTAGAATTCCTCTTCCTCTAATGTATTACCCCAAGGTAATAAAAACCAGAACCCACTTCCCCATAGCCTGCTATAAAAGCTAAAAATGTTACTCACATTTTTCCTCCTTCTCTCTGTGTAGAAACTGGCCAGAAACTATCTGACCTACCTTGTTTGACTGTATGTCATAAGACTCCCATTCCAGAGAGAGTTTTGTCCTATACTCAGAAGAAAGGAACGCCGGCGCAGACAGGCCATGAAGAATCTACACAGACAGGCCTTGCTGGACTTCCTATTTATTAGCATTAGATATTACCTCTTTTGTTCAGTTATATTTCTACAGGGTTGTCCATGCCTTGTTAACTTAAGCATAAGAATGAATAACTTCCCTTGTATTTTGCGGTCTTCATTTTGAAGACTCCTGTGTATTCAGGTTAAATAAATTTGTATATCTTTTCATCAATTAATCTGCTTTTTGCCAGTTGTTTTTTTTTGGTGAACCTTCGGAAGGCCAAAGGGAACTCCCCTTAAGCCTTGTGCTTAGAGTATAAATAAACATTCTTAAGCCATTCTACCGGTAGAATTACACAAACTCTGTTCTTGTTTCTGAGTAAGATTTTCTTTACTTCTGCCTGCTGGCTTGAACCTGGAAAGTAAAATTGCCAAACCAAGTGAGTATTACTCTATGTTGATTTTTAAAGTCCTTCAAAATACATTTTACTTATTACTCTCTTTCTTCTCTTGATGCTATTAAGCAGTTTTCCATTTTTTTCAGTATGATGACAAAAATAAATGTCCACGCTTATTTCACTGTAATTTCTGTAGGTTATATGAACTTCAGGTAAGTAGTCAGTCCTTCTGTGGAAACTTTTATATAAGACTTTTCCATCTTTTCTTAGATTTTGGATCATGAAGGACCATGAAGGAATGTGATTGGTAAGAAAGAGACAACTAGCAATGTAATAATAACATTGCTTTGCATTTGTAATCCATTTATAAAAAGAAGACAATCTGAAGTAATATCTAGGCCATATATTAGGGTTATTGAGGTCATTTCATGTATGAAGGCTAATATCTGGATTACAAAGACAAGATTTTTATTTATAATTTAATCAGTTGAGTTTCTCTTTATCTTTTTACTAAAAACTATGAAATGTAAATAAAGCTATCTTCCATTAATATTCAATAAGTGCATTGGAGTAGGAAAAGGAACAAGTAAATATCCCTTTTTTGAGTCCAAACTATATACTTTGCTTGCTAAATAACTTAGATATTTTGAAGAATTTCTCTTTCAAGGAAAATTTTAAATTTGGAGTGTTTTAATAAAGACTTACTGTTAAATATCTGCAGGTGAATGCAAATATGAAAAAATACTGTCACTTTTTATATGTAGTTCAACAAATTCCCTACAAATCTAACAATAATTACATAGCATAATAATTTCCTATTGATGCTGTAACAAATTACCACAAACATAGTGACTTTGAACAAATTTATTATCTTACAAATCTGGACATCAGAAGTTCAAAATCCATCAGATGGGGCTAAAACCAAGGTGTCAGCACGGTGCTTGCTTCTGAAGACTCCAGGGAAGTATCCTTTGCCTGCTTTTGCCAGCTTCTAGACATCATCTGCAATCCTTGACTGGTGGCCTTTTCCTCAGCCATCAAACCCTACAGCATAGCATCATCCCATCTCTCTCCCTCTCTGCTTCCATTGTTACTGGTTCCCTATCTTCAACTCTCCTGCCCTCCTCTTATGAGAGCACTTCTAGTTACATTGAGCCCACTGGATAGTCTGCTCATCTCAAGATATTATATTTAATAACATCTGCAAAATGTGTTTTGCCATGAAGGTAAGATATCCACAGGTTCTACACATTGAAATATGGGCATCTTTATGGTAGTACTGTTCTGCCTGCCACACTTAGCTTAACAATTTAATTTAGAAAACTCAGCAAGGGATGAGGATGCACTAAAGGATAGTATTTAGATAAATTTATTTTTGTCTGGAAAAAAAAAATTCGTAAGTGATGTTTTCTATATATGGCTAGCCAGTTTTCCCAGCACCAGTTATTAAATAGGAAATCCTTTCCCTGTTTCTTGTTTTTGTCAGGTTTGTCAAAGATCAGATGGTTGTAGATGTGTGGTATTATTTCTGAGGCCTCTATCCGTTCCATTATTCTATATATCTGTTTTGGTACCAGTACTATGTTGTTTCGATTACTGCAGCCTTGTAGTATAGTTTGAAGTCAGGTGGTGTGATGCCTCCAGCTTTGTTCTTTTTGCTTAGGATTGTCTTGGCTATGTGGGCTCTTTTTTGGTTCCATATGAACTTTAAAGTAGTTTTTTTCCAATTCTGTGAAGAAAGTCATTGGTAGCTTGACGGGGATGGCATTGAATCTATAAATTACCTTAAGCAGTATGACCATTTTCACGATATTGATTCTTTCTATCCATGAGCGTGGAATATTCTTCCATTTGTTTGTGTCCTCTTTGATTTCGTTGAGCAGTGGTTTGTAGTTCTCCTTGAAGAGGTCCTTCACCTCCCTTATAAACTGGATTCCTAGGTATTTTATTCTCTTTGTAGTAATTGTGAATGGGAGTTCACTCATGATTTAGCTCTCTGTCTGTTATTGGTATATAGGAATGCTTGTGATTGTTACACACGATTTTGTATCCTGAGACTTTGCTGAAGTTGCTTATCAGCTTAAGGAGATTTTGGGCTGAGACAATGGGGTTTTCTAAATATACAATCATGTCATCTGTAACAGGGACAATTTGACTTCCTCTTTTCCTAATTGAGTATCTTTTCTTTCTTTCTCTTGCCTGATTGCCCTAGCCAGAACTTCCAACACTATGTTGAATAGGAGTGGTGAGAGAGGCATCCCTGTCTTGTGCCAGTTTTCAAAGGGAATGCTTCCAGTTTTTACCCATTCAGTATGATATTGGCTGTGGGTTTGTCATAAATAGCTCTTATTATTTTGAGATATGTCCCATCAATACCTAATTTATTGAGAGTTTTTAGTATGAAGGGCTATTGAATCTTGTCAGAGGCCTTTTCTGTATCTATTGAGATAATCATGTGGTTCTTGTCTTTGGTTCCGTTTATATGATGGATTGCGTTTATTGATTTGCGTATGTTGAACCAGTCTTGCAACCCAAGGATGAAGCCAACTTGATCATGGTGGATAAGCTTTTTGATATGCTGCTGGATTTGGTTTGCCAGTATTTTATTGAGGATTTTTGCATCAATGTTTGTCAGGGATATTGGTCTAAAATTCTCTGTTTTTGTTGTGTCTCTGCCAGACTTTGGTATTAGGATGATGTTGGCCTCATAAAATGAATTAGGGAGGATTCCCTCTTTTTCTATTGATTGGAATAGTTTCTGAAGGAATGGAACCAGCTCCTCTTTTTACCTCTGGTAGAATTCGACTGTGAATCCGTCTGGTTCTGGACTTTTTTTGGTTGGTAGGCTATTAATTATTGCCTCAATTTCAGAGCCTGTTATTGGTCTATTCTGGGATTCAACTTCCTCCTGGTTTAGTCTTGGGAGGGTGATGTGTCCAGGAATTTATCTATTTCTTCTAGATTTTCTAGTTTATTTGCGGAGAGGTGTATATAGTATTCTCTGACAGAAGTTTGTATTTCTGTGGGATTGGTGATGATATTCCCTTTATCATTTTTTATTGCATCTATTTGACTCTTCTCTCTTTTCTTCTTTATTAGTCTTGCTCGCAGTCTATCAATTTTGTTGATCTTTTCAAAAAACAAGCTCCTGGATTCATTGATTTTTGGAAGGGTTTTTAGGTCTCTATCTCCTTCAGTTCTGTTCGGATCTTCGTTATTTCTTGCTTTCTGCTAGCTTTTGAATGTGTTTGCTCTTGCTTCTCCAGTTCTTTTAACTGGGATGTTAGGGTGCCAACTTTAGATCTCTCCTTCTTTCTCTTTTGGGCATTTAGTGCTATAAATTTCCCTCTACACACTGCTTTAAATGTGTCTCAGAGATTCTGGTATGTTGTGTCTTTGTTCTCCTAGGTTTCAAAGAACATCTTTATTTCTGCCTTCATTTCGTTATGTACCCAGTAGTCATTCAGGAGCAGGTTGTTCAGTTTCCATGTAGTTGAGTCATTTTGAGTGAGCTTCTTAATCTTGAGTTCTAGTTTGATTGCCCTGTGGTCTGAAAGACAGTTTGTTATAATTTCTGTTCTTTTACCCTTGCTGAGGAGCGCTTTATTTCTAACTACGTGGTCAATTTTGGAATGAGTGAGATGTGGTGCTGAGAAGAATGTATATTCTGTTGATTTGGCATGGAGAGTTCTGTCGATGTCTATTAGGTCCACTTGGTGCAGAGCTGAGTTCAATTCCTGGATATCCTTGTTAACTTTCTGTCTCATTGATCTGTCTAATATTGACAGTGGGGTGTTAAAGTCTCCCATTATTATTGTGTGGGAGTCTAAGTCTCTTTGTAGGTGTCTAAGGACTTGCTTTATGTATCTGAGTGCTCCTGTATTGGGTGCATATATATTTAGGATAGTTAGCTCTTCTTATTGAATTGATCCCTTTGCCATTATGTAATGGCCTTCTTTGTCTCTTTTGATCTTTGTTGGTTTAAAGTCTGTTTTATCCAAGACCAGGATTGCAACCCCTGCTTTTTTTGTTTGTTTGTTTTCCATTTGCTTGGTAGATCTTCCTCCCTCCATCCTTTTATTTTGAGCCTATGTGTGTCTCTGCACATGAGATGGGTTTCCCGAATACAGCACACTGATGGGTCTTGACTGTTTTTCCAATTTGCCAGTCTGTGTCTTTAATTGCAGCATTTAGTGCATTTACATTTAAGATTAATATTGTTATGTGTGAATTTGATGCTGTCATTATAATGTTAACTGGTTATTTTGCTCATTAGTTGATGCCATTTCTTCCTAGTATTGATGGTCTTTACAATTTAACATGTTTTTGCAGTGGCTGGTACCAGTTGTTCCTTTCCATGTTTAGTGCTTCCTTCAGGAACTCTTGTAAGGGAGGCCTGGTGGTGACAAAATCTCTCAGCATTTGTTTGTCTGTAAAGTATTTTATGTCTCCATCACTTATGAAGCTTAGTTTGGCTGGATATGAAATTCTGGGTTGAAAATTCTTGTCTTTAAGAATGTTGAATTTTGGCCTCCCAGTCTCTTCTGGTTTGTAGAGTTTCTGTCAAGAGATCTGCTGTTAGTCTGAAGGGCTTCCCTTTGTGGGTAATCTGACCTTTCTCTCTGGCTGCCCTTAACATTTTTTCCTTCTTTTCAACTTTGATGAATCTGACAATTATGTGTCTTATAGTTGTTCTTCTCGAGGAGTATCTTTGTGGTGTTCTCTGTATTTCCTGAATTTGAATGTTGGCCTGCCTTGCTAGGTTGCTAGAAGTTCACCTGGATGATATCCTGAAGGGTGTTTTCCAACTTGGTTCCATTCTCCCCGTCACTTTCAGGTACACCAATCAGACGTACATTTGGTCTTTTCATAGTCCCTTATTTCTTGGAGGCTTTGTTTGTTTCTTTTTACTCTTTTTTCTCTAAACTTCTCTTCTTGCTTCGTTTCATTCATTTGATCTTCAATCACTGATACCCTTTCTTCCATTTGATCAAATCAGCTACTGAAGCTTGTGCATGTGTCACGTAGTTCTCATGCCATGGTTTTCAGCTCCATCAGGTCATTTAAAGACTTCTCTACACTGTTTATTCTAGTTAGCCATTTGTCTACTCTTTTTTCAAGGTTTTTAGCCTCTATGCAATGGGTTCAAACATTGTCCTTTAGCTCAAAGAAGTTTGTTTTTACCGATCATCTGAAGCCTTCTCTCGACTCATCAAAGTCATTCTCCATCCAGCTTTGTTCCACTGCTGGTGAGGAGCTCCATTCCTTTGGAGGAGAAGAGGCGCTCTGATTTTTAGAATTTTCAGCTTTTCTGCTCTGGTTTCTCCCCATCTTTGTGGCTTTATCTACCTTTGATCTTTGATGATGGTGACGTACAGATGGGGTTTTGGTGTGGATGTCCTTTCTATTTGTGAGTTTTCCTTCTAACAGTCAGAACCCTCAGCTGCAGGTCTGCTGGAGTTTGCTGAAAGTCCACCCTAGACCCTGTTTGCCTGGGTATCACCAGCGGAGGCTGCAGAACAGCAAATGTTGCTGCCTAATCCTCTGGAAACTTCATCTCAGAGGGGCACACGGCCTTGTGAGGTGTCAGTTGCCCCTCTACTGGGAGTTGCCTCCCAGTTAGGCTACTTGGGATCAGGGACCCACTTGAGGAAGTCGTCTGTCCATTCTCAGATGTCAAACTCCATGCTGGGAGAACCACTACTCTCTTCAAAGCTGTCAGACAGGAGAAGTTTCTGCTGCCTTTTGTTCAGCTATGCCCTGCCCCTAGAGGTGGAGTCTACAGAGGCAGGCAGGCCTCCTTGAGCTGCGGTGGGCTCCACCCAGTTAGAGCTTCCTGGCCACTTTGTTTACCTACTCAAGCCTCAGCAATGATGGATGTCCCTCCCCCAGCCTTGCTGCCACCTTGCTATTTGATCTTAGACTGTTGTGCTAGCAGTGAGCATGGCTCCTTGGGCGTGGGGCCCTCTGAGCCAGGTGTGGGATATAATCTCCTGGTATGCCATTTGCTAAGGCCATTGGAGAAATGCACTATCAGAGTGGGAGTGTCCCGATTTTCCAGGTGCCCTCTGTCACAGCTTCCCTTTGCTAGGAAAGGGAATTCCCAGATTCCTTGCGCTTCTGGGTGTGGTGATGCCCCACCCTGCTCCGCGGGCTGCACCTACTTGCTTGGAAGCCCCAGTGAGATGAACCGGGTACCTCAGTTGGAAATGCAGAAATCACCCATCTTCTCTGTCCTTCAGGCTGGGAGGTGCAGACTGGAGCTGTTCCTATTCGGCCATCTTGACGCCACCCCAAATTCAAATACTTTTATTACGAATTAGTAAATTGTGACATATGGAGTGTTTCTGTATTATATTATTATCTGATCATCTGAAATTTTATTGGATTTCAATTCTAAAAATAAGAACAAAGTATATTTAATTCTGAAAAAAATGATTAATATTTGCACTAATATAACTCATGTTGATATTTAAATAAAAGATATCCAACATGGATACTATAAGAAAGTTCAAGTAAGACAGAATGATCTAAAAATCTCTTAAAAATAAATTTATCTTTCCTACTTTCCAAAAAATATAGCTCCTGTAAACAAAGTTTCTTAGGTATATTTTTATGTAAAATGAATATACTACTATAACCACTTATTTTCATAAAAGTAATATACTATGGTGATTTATTTTCATAGTGTGTTTATGTGTTTAAAATGTATCTTAGGGGCAATTTTATACCAGATCTTAAGAATTTATCTCACTGTTTTAAATAGGGGTGAGTATTTAGCTTCTTTTTTTTTTTTTTTAATACTGATGAAACAAATATCTCTGTACATCTATTTATTATAATTTTATGAGTGAAATTATAGGTTTATTTTCTAAGTCAAAATTTTTAGAAATTTTAATTTGATGGATATTGTCTTGTGGTACAATATATAATTTTTCTAAACATTCGTGACTGTTCCTTAAATCTTTTACTAATCCCTGGCAATAGATGACAGGTAAATATAGAGAAAATAAAATACATGTTTTAGTAACTTTCAAGGAACATGAAGTAAAACTGGGAAGTAGGGAATGTTGTGTCAGTTTATAAGGGACTGAAGAGGCTGACCTAGTTTTAGAGTCAGAGAAGATCCCACTATGACATATTTAAGCTGAGTCCAAAGGATAAGGAGTAAGGTATAGAATAGCCAAAATGTCACTCTTAAGAGACTCAAAGAGATTGCAGAATCATCTTTTTTATTTATACACAACCACAAATAATGAATTAACAGTATCTACAACTAGCATACTCTTTAATTTCTTCCAAATAACATTTTATAGGCTGCAATCTTCACCTACTTTTTGATGTCTTTTAAATAAAGATCTATAATTTTAAAAGTACTTTGTAAAATCTGGAATAAATTTTGAATCCTCAACTAGTGCATAAAGGTATGAGGAAGGATAAGTTTTCTAGCTTGTAAGAAACACACACACACACACACACAAACACCACACACAAAATGATAGCCAAGACCTGCCTATTCTTTGCTATGTTTAAAGTTAATCTTATAAACTAGAACTAAAAACATGTTCAATTTGTGCAAAAGAAAGGGAATAAAAAATATAATTCCTGAGTTTGGGAGATTATACAACACAAAGTCTTTTAGAGAAAATTGGTCCTATAACTAAGATTCATACAGCTATGTGGACTTGGCAGTTTGTATAATAAAATGAAAACACTTCTTCAAAATTATGTTTACATTAGCAAGTTAACACTTGAAAATTACTGAGTTTATTTTCTGCCATCTTAAAATATAGCTGTTATAATGCTTATCTAGAGCTCATTTGGAAGTATTTTTTTAAGGAGCTAGAGCACATTTCTATATGCCTTACCAGAAGCAGGCAGAGTGTCTTATTCCTTTAATTTATGTAATGATTTGCTATTAAATGATTGCTAGATTGCAGATAATACCTGGTTATCAAAGATTTCTGAAATTTAACATATTTTGAGCAATTGAAATTGGCAGAATAGTGGAGTTAGGGAGAGTGTAGGGTGCTATATAGGAAATTTCAAGAGTATGACCTTGTCATATTAAGTTGTAGATAGTCACACAACATACAGGAAGATGTCACAGGTAGAAGTGTGTATATATATATATATATATATATAGTGAATTGAATAAAGCAGAATGTGTCATGGTTGGAGATACCCATGACGACAGAATTGATCATATGATAATTGAAGATTTGGGAAAGGATAAAAACTAGTGAAAAGTGGAAGAGAACGTGACAAGGTAATAAATAGTAAATATATTCTATAGAGGGAGTGAAACTTAGAAATCAATGGGAAAATTGTTAATATTAACTGGAAAGAGAAAATAAATTATTTTATGGTGAACAGATACCTCATAGAGATATAACTGATAAGGGAGTAAGAAGATATATTAAATTTTCCAGTACAAAGAATATAAAGATGTGATGAAACAAAGTAGTGACAATTAGGAAGATCTTAAGTAGGTACATCTAAGGAGAGAGAGAGCTTGACAAGAGAGCTTGACAATGTATAAAAAACTTGGGTCAGTTAATTTCATAAGGGCAACAGCTACCTTAGGAGAGGAGTTTTAAATGAGAATACAGGGCTGAAAGTAGGTTGTAAGAGATCAAGATAAGAATTCAATGACTGAAAGCCTAGGTACTTCTGCAAATTGCCTCCTCAGAGACCATACATATAAAGAAGATAACAGTGTTTAGAAAGAAAAGACATGCTGTATAGCTGCAAATTCAAGCAAGACTCACAGGGGGAAAAATGAGAATGATAGAAAAAGAAGCTATATGTTTAAGCATAGATGCCATAAAAAGGTAGATTATTTCATTTCTGAAATTTAAAAATGTTGAAAACTTTTCTTAAGAAATCTATTCCCTGTGATAGTGTTATTACTACATCCCTGTTTATCCCTAAAGTGTTTATATTTTCAAGATAATGAAAAGAAAATCCCTATCTATGCCATGCCACACTGTTATAGATACAGAAGATAAATAGACATATCAAAACCAGTTATTTTGCATGTTTTGTCCTTTACCTACTTCACCACTTTCTCTATTATGGTTCTGCTTTCTCCCTTCTTTCTTTACATGTCCAGCTCTCTATCATATCCATTAACTTCGACTCAATTTTCTTCTTGATTTCAAGCCCTGTTGTTACTTTAATTACCTTAGGAGACTCTAATACCTAATTGGATTACCAGTCTCAAAGCCTTCCCTTTCAATCTCTTCACAATCTCATTTGAAGTAACCCTCCTTTCTCTACTCCAGTAACCCATGCACACAGTCAAAATATAGGTCACAATTGCAAAAGCTATGACTACCATTTTACTTTCTTCCAATCCATTACCTCTCTCTTTTCTTCATTTCCCTGATACCTGATTAGATATCCCATAGTCTTCATTTCAGGAACACGTCCTTGCTAATATCCTAAACTCCCTTTCACCTCTGAATTTTGGTTGCATTGCGTAGCAAAACTTCAACTTTAGATAAATTCCAATATTTGATTTTTCTATGATTCATCTAAGGACCTAATAGAGAAAAGTCACACAAAAAATGCAGATTATCACCAATTTCAAATGTCCCCTTACAACACTGCCCAGAGATGTTACAAAGTCCATATGTTTAATTTACTTTGCCATTGCCCACAGTGCATAATTTAAGCCTTTTTGAAATTCATTACGTATTTTCTACCCTTCTGTATTTGTTACAAGTGTGTTCAGTTTATGTTATCTATTTTCCGGTTGCTGGACAAGTGTTTATTTTTTATTTTTTATTTTTTGATTTTACTAATAAAGCTGCTATCATCATTGTTTTACATGAGTTTTTGTAACATAGATATTCAGTTATCCTGGGTATACTTCTTAGTGGAAATAGCTCGTCCATAGGTTCTACTAAACTTACATGAAACAACCAAACACTTTCTAAAATGATTGCACAATTACAGAACTGAAATGTCCTCTTCCAGTTGCTACATATTCCTGCAAAAATATTTTTGCTACTCTAGAGCACGAAGTGGTATCTCACTGTTTAAATATGTATTACTGATGGCAGCAGCGGTCCATCTGGAGTGGTCACTGCAAAGACACTGGTTGCAGTCGGGGAGGGGTTGCCAGGGTTGCAGGGGCCAGCAAGAGCCAGGAACTGGCGGAATGTGAGCCCCTGCTCCTGGGTGCACCTACAGCCAACAAGTTGCAGCTCTAGACCAGGGCATCCCTGTGTTTTCAGGGGCCCAGGAAGCATGTGCCCCCACAGGCTCAGAAGTACCTGTCCCCGCTGTCTGGCCTCTCCGTACTACTGGCATGAACAAAATTGTGGCTGAGCCTGGGCACTGTCATGACCCGGCTGTGTGAGCACATGCTCAGGGTGGCACTGACACATCAGCCCCCTGCTGCCTTGGCCCACTCCACACTTTGTGCCGCAACAGGAGGGAGGCCAAGGGGGAGCTGAGAGATGTCTGATACTTTGAAGTTTTAATGTCGATTATTTGATGTATTTATTTAAGTTATTCCAATGTATTGTATTAATTGTATCCCATTTAAATCAATGTTTTAAATTTTTATTTTGTGAGTGCTGGTAGGTTATATAATATGAACAATTACTTTTTATATTGACAAATATCCTGGGCACCATGGTTGACATGTTGATAGTGGGAGGCAGATAGGTCCCCTGGCACTCACTACCTTCAAGCTAGGGACAGCCTGAATCTTGAGGGCCAGGCCGCCAGTTTCGGGTGGAGTCCACACTCGGAGTGAAAGCTTAAGGTGCTTTTTCTGTGTCTGCCCATGGACCAACCAGCATGCACTTCATCCTTTCTGATCCCATAAAAACCGTGGACTCAGACAGACTCAAACAGATGGTGGGACTATCAGCTGCAGAAGGAGCTACCAACTGGGGATCTCCTCTCGCACCTCCTCAACTCATCCTGATGATCTGCCTGCAGAAAGGAGCCACTCACTGCGTGTCTCCTCTCCAATGAGAGCTGGACACGCATCTGGACGACCTTTCTGCAGAAAGGAGCTACCCACTTCAGGTCTTCTGAGAGCTGTTCTGTCACTCACTGAAGCTCCTCTCTGCCTTGCTCATTCTCCAGTTGTCTGTTTATTTCATTCTTCCTGGATGCGGGAAAAGAACTTGGGACTTGCTGAATGGCAAAACTGAAAAAGCTCATCACATTGTGGGCAAGAAGAGGAGGGAAGGATTGAGGTCCTTTGGGGAACTTATACCTAGGGCTTCTCCAAGCCCCGGCTGTGACACTCTCTTTGGGGTTTTGTAATTCTTAACATCTCCACGCTTCTGGTTTTGTAATTCTAGCATCACCACTGCATTCCCTGGTGCCTGCAGTTAAAGACACTTGCAATATGCCTGGTCCAGTCGCATCCTTGCATGGAGCCAGTACCTGTACCAGTGCCTGGAACTGCCTACCCCACTGCAGTTGGCAGGCCTGGCTGTGCGCAGTGCCGGACCCTGCACTCATTGGCTCAGACACCCCTTGCTGCACTGCGCCTGGCCCTCTATTGGCAGGCAAGGGATCTAGGCCAGTAGTACAAGCTGGGCATGGCTTTCCAGGCCAAGTGGGTGGAACAAGCCCAGTAGGCCTGAGCAAAACTTAGGCAAAGGCACCACCGGCTACAGAGGTTTCCAGCTAGAAAAGTGACATCCCAAGGATCCTGTGACATTGCCTTAATGAATAATGATATTGAACAATTTTTAAAGGTAGTTGTTGGTAAATATATCTTCCTTGTGTTTTTTCCCTCAAGTCTTTATTTCTTAAAATGACTATTTTTCTTTATTGAAGATTTTTAAATATATATGTTTTGCATTGCCTATACTTTAGCTTAGTCTGTAGGTTGTTTTTGTTTCCTTAGCAATGTGTTTTAAAGACAGTGATTCAAGTACTACTTATTCAAGTACTGATTATTCAAGTTCAAAAATTATTTTTGTTCTTTTTAAATTGCTTTGAAATTTTGGAAAATCAATTACTCGTGTGTGAAAGCCTATGTCTGAACACTGTATTCTATTTTTTAATTTGTTTTTCCATCCTCACTTCAGTAGCTTAATTAGTGTAGCTTTTTGATAAGTGTTGTTTTTGAGTTTGTACTTTTTCAAGATTGTTTAGGTATTCTGCAATCTTTGAATTTCCACATGTATTTTAGGTTTAGTTTATAAATTTCTACCAAATTAAAAGACAACATATAATCAATTTTGAGAGAAGTGGCATTTTTACAATATGTGGTTGAATTTATCATTTATTATTATGGTATATTGCTTCAATTTTCTTTATTTTTCTCCATGATACTTTGAAGTTTTAATGTCGATTCTTTGATGTATTTATTAAAGTTATTCCAATGTATTTTATTAATTGTATCCCATTTAAATCAATGTTTTAAATTTTATTTTGTGAGTGTTGGTAGATTATATAATATGAACAATTGCTTTTTATATTGACATTGTATTCTTATTTTCCTGCATGCATCTTTTAATTCAATTTTAATATAAAAAATCTTATCATTTGAAAACTGATTAGTTTACTTTATCATTTTTTATCAATGTGTCTTTCTTTTTTCTTGCCTAATTGCATTGGCAATGAAATCTTACTTTTTGACATAGTGAAAATGAACATCATTGCCATTTTATTGATGTTATTATAAAAGCAGTCAATTTATTATCCTTAAGTATGTTGTTGCCTGCAGATATTTTGCAAATGATCTCTACCACATTTTTGAAGTTTTCTTGTATTCCTAGTTTTCTAAATAATTATTGAATTTTGTCAAATGGTTTTTATACATTAAATGGGAAGACAATCTATTTTTCTACACTCACAATACTTCTACATCAAGTGTGTGTTTTCTACACCAAACAATTCTCCAATTCTTTGTGGGCACCATTTGCATGTCTTGTACTTCAGTTGGATTCTGATACTATCTACTTGGAGTTAGCATTAAGCCCCCCAAGTTAAGGGCTCAGTCCCACAAGACTGCAACCTACTTCAAAGGTCAATCACCAGTCCAGGCCTCCCAAACCTCCAATTCTACTGCTATAAATTGGAGGTTTCCTCCATCCCCTCTTTAGGTGTGATAATTTGCTTTAATGGTTTATATAATTCAGTGAAATATTTACTTACTTTGATGTGTATAATATAAAGTATATGAAAAAGAATAGAGATGAATAGCCATATGAAGAGGTACATAGAGTGAGGTATGTAGGAAGGAGTACATAGCTTCTATGCCCTCTCCTGGCACAACACCTGTCTAGCATATTTATGTGTTCTTGTTCACGAACTCAGAAGCTCTCTGATTCTCAAATTTTAGTGATTTTTATAGTCTTTACCATAATTATGCCACCATGTAGGCATGATTGATTCTTAACTAAAACTCCAGACCCTCTCCCTTCTCTAGAAGATAAGAGGTGAAAGTTGAATGCTTTAATTATGGCTTGGTCTTTCTGTTGACCAGACTCTATCCCAAATCTGTCCATGAGCCCACCAGCAGTCACCTCATTAGAATAAAAGATGCACCTTTTATATAGAAAATTCCAAGAGGTTAAAGTGCTCTGTATTGGAAACGGGGTCAAAGACCACATATTAGAACAAGACATCTTTTTAGTACCCTATCACTCAAGAAATTAGAAGTGTATTAGAAGCTATATGTCAGGAACCAGGGGCAAAAACTAAACATATATATTTGTCATTATGTCACATACACCTACCAAATAACGTGATTGTTTTCTTTTGTTATCAAATAATGATGACTTTATATTGATTTTATTTTATTTTATTTTATTTTTTTGAGATGGAGTCTCATTCTGTCTCCCAGACTGGAGTACAGTGGTGTGATTTTGGCTCACAGAAACCTCCACCTCCTGGGGTCAAGAGATTCCCCTACCTCAACCTCCCAAGTAGCTGGTACTACAGACTCCCGCAACTATGCCAGGGTAATTTTTGTATTTTTAGTAGAGACAGGGTTTAGCCATGTTGGTCATGCTGGTCTCGAACTTTTGACCTCAGGTGAGTTGTCTGCCTCAGCTTCCCAAAGTCTGGGATTACAGGCATGAGCCACCATGCCCAGCCTATATTGATTGATTTTTGAAGGCATAACTAAAATATTCTTGGCATAAGTCCAGTGGTTCATACATTTTCAAAATCTTGTCATTTGTTCTAGATTATATTATCTAATTATAGAGTAAACATACTGGACCCAGACCATAGGGAATGTTGCTCTGTAAAAGTCTTGTTCAAATATATTTGTCAGATATTGGTATCAAGATTATACTGGTCTCTAAAATATGTTAAGTCCTTTCCCTCCTCTATTTTTGGAGAATTTTGAAACCATTGATATAATATCTTCCTTAGATATTTGATAGAGTTTACTAGAAATTTATAACTTTTATCTAAATTTTAAAACATGAGAAAAATGTTTATATATTATATATAGCCTTTAAAATGTTTTTCTAGTGATTTTCTCTTGTCATCTGTGATATTGTTAATGTTAATTTTATTTTTAAAACATTGTTAAAATTTTCACTATTTTATTATTTTTTTTCAAATAACCATTTTTGTTTTCAGTTTCTTTGTTTTTATATATTTCCCATTTTATTTATTTTATCTTTTGTACTCATTATTTCACTTCAATTATTAACCGGTGTTTTAATTGCTAGTTTGAAATTTGCTTTGTAATTCATTTTTTACATGTTGGGGCTCATTATTATTAAGTTTGAACTATTTTTGATTTCTTCATCACAACCATAGGAACACCTTACTAACTGGAGGTTGTTACTTGTAGATCTTTTATCTTTATTGATTTCTAATTAAACTCATTGTATAAGAAGAATGTATTTAGATTTTTTAGCATTGATATATATTGAGGCGTTGGGGAGGTGGGGTTTGGAGGAAGGGTACAGAGTCTTACTCTGTCGCCCAGGCTGTGGTGTGTATTTTTGGTAGAGATGGGATTTTGCCATGTTCCCCAGGCTGGTATCGAATTCCTGGCTCAAGTGATCCACCCAGTTTGGCCTCCCAAAGTGCTGAGATTACAGGCGTAAGCCACCACGCCCAACCTAGACTTTTTTTCCTTCTGAGACAGGGTCTCATTCAGCTATCCAGGCAGGAGTGTAATGGCAAGTTCTGAGTTAATGGCAGCCTTGTACTCTTGGGCTCAAGAGATCCTCCTACCTCAGCATCCCCAGTAGCTGGGACTACAGTCATTCACCACTATGCCTGCTAATTATTATTTTTTTTTATTTTTTATTTTCTGTAGAGATTAGGTCTCCCTGTGTTTCCCAGGCTAGTCTTGAACTCACGGGTTCAAGCAATCCTCCTGCCTGAGCCTCCCAAAATTCTGGGATTACATGCATCGGCCGTTGTGCCCAGCCTATTGAGACTTTTTTACATCCCTGCAAACGGTTACATTCAGTAAATATTACGTGTGCATGTTGAAAGAATGGTATCCTCACTTACTTGGTATAAACTTGGACAACTGAATTACATCAATTCAGTGAATGGCATTTTTATTTTGCACAACTAATTGACTTTTTTTACTGTTTTCTGAATTACTGAAGAGTGGTATTTTAAAATACACAATTACGATTTTGGATGAATTTTCTTATCTGTTAGATCTCTCAAATTTAGTTTGAAATTCTCTACTAGGTGACAAATTGACACTATTTTTTATTTTTATCATTAATTTTTGAAACAGGCTCTTCCTCTATTGCTCATGCTAGAGTGCAGTGACACCTCACTGCAGCTCACTGCAGTATTAAACTCCTGGACTCAAGAAGTCCTCTGCCTCAGCCTCTTGAGTAGCTAAGACAATAGGTGTGCACCATCGCATCAACTTTTTTTTTTTTGTAGAGCTAAGGTCTCACTACTTTGCCCACGCTCATTTCAAACTCTTGACCTCAAGTGATCTTCCCACCTTGGCCTCCCAAAGTTCTAGGATTACAGGCATGAGCCACCATGCCCAGCCTAACACTTTTATTACTTAAAATTTATCTCCTTTATTTCTGCTAGTTTTTCTTGTTTTCATCTCTACTTTGATCAGATAAATAATAAACATTTTATGCTTAAAGTTTGCTTAGTGTATAGTTTCATAATCACTTTTTAAAAATGTTCAACATGTCTTTAAAATTAAAGTGAGCCTTCTAAAAGCACCTTATAGTAGGAAATTTCTTTGTTTTATTATGCCAGAAAATTTTCCCTTTTCATTGAATTGATTAGTCATTTAAAACAATTATTTATAATTTTGTGTTTAAGTCTTCTATCTTGTTGAATAATCTAGAAAAACAATAAAAGAGAATGAGATCACTTACTATATTACCTCCAAAACTCATATATGATAGAATTACTGAAATATAGCATAATTTAACCTTCTTTCATCATGAATTGTCATTGATCTTCTCTCATTAGCTGAATAATTATTTTTTTCACTTCTCTTTTAATTAAATGTGCCTAAAATTAAGTTTAACTATAATTTCCATTATTAGGTAAAGAAATGGGAACAAAAAGCAAAGGAACTAAAACAAGAATATTATATTTCTTTCATTAATTGAAGATAAGTTTGTTTAAAGAAACTTAGAACTAGGGCTATGTTAAATCTTTTCAAATATTCATTTTATTCCTCTTTGATAAATTTCCAAATCGCTTGACCATAATTTTATATATTTACATGCCTAAAGAAAAATATTTCATATGTTTTAAAGGTTGTGACACTGAATTTATTAGCAAAACTCTGTATAACATGAATTTTCAGTTTAGATCCAGTTTTTCTTGATTAAAGTGAAGCTGCTTTAAAGTAATATTTGTTGGAATAAAATTTTAGGTTTTCTTTATTTTTTTCTGAATTTTTTAAAATTGGTAAAGACTATATCACTATTGTTTTTCCTTTGTAGAATCATCAGATGTCATTCTCACCACTTAAGAGGTCAATTGTGTCATTTAGGAGGTATAAATTTCCTGAATTTGACATTAAAACTGTGTGTCATGTAGCTAGTTTTAGATATACACACATATAATTATATATTTATATCTATATAGTTTTAATACCACATATATGTTTTAAAGTATATATGTGTGTATACATGGATATATACATATTTATATAATATAGTCACATATAAACTTTCAACATGTCTTTGTATATTTATATGTTGGTAGTCATCCATGCATATACACACATATATTCTTTAGGAAATATATACATGTGTTTTTAAAACTTTCAAACTTTGTCCCTTATTTGCTAGTTCCTAAGCTATTCTCATAATAGCTTCAAATCCATGCTTCTATATACAGCTTCAGTAATCCTGAGACTACGGCTCTCAAACCAATTTCTGCTTTGACAGTTGTTCTCCGTTATTTTCTTCTAATAGAAGGAGAAGGGTAAACTGGAAGTAAAAAGGCTACCCCTTTCAGTTGTGCTTTCTGTTACTGTCCACATTACCCTCTCAATATTTCTTCATCTTGGTAATATTAATAGCAGTCTGTTCTCAATCAGGAGTTGAGTTCATTTTGCAATTTGTCTATACCCTTAGAGCCAATCTTATTTACCTCTTAAAAATGTCCATACCAGTTGGCCAGTGCTCCCTTGTTGTGAGTCTGGATCTCAGCTTCACAAGGGCCTTCTTTTGAGGTCAGAGACATGAGACCAGCAGCCCCTTATCAAGAGTCTGAGTTTAAACTCTGCAGACCTCTCTACAAGCTTCTTCATTTTAATAATTTCTGCCTCTTCTCTTTACTGGCAGCCATGTCCTACAATTCCTATATTTGTATCATTATATTAGTGTTCTTTTATTTTTTTCTTATTTGATGGTTTAATCGTTGGTAACTAATTTTTTTATTTATTTGTGTTAAAAGAATTGGTTTAATTTTTCCTGATATTTATTGATTTATTTATTTAAATTTTCTTGAAAAAAACTTTTGCTCCGTTGCCCAAGTTGGAGTTCAGTGGCATGATTATAGCCCACTATAGCTTCTAACTCCTGGGCTCAAGCAGTCCTCTCACCTCAGCCACCCGAGTACCTACAACCACAGGCATATATACTACCACACCTGATCTGCCAGGCTGTCTGACTGACATGCATATATTTCTTTTGCTAACATCTTTGATACAGTATGTTATGATGGCTCTTTTGACAATTAAGTCCTACAAAGATTAAAATCTATGCTTAATAATTACTTGATTTTTATGCTACTATAGATCCAATGATAATTATATTTTCATCTATTTTATTTAACCATTGTAAATTAGTGTTAATTATGATATCAGTCTAATAAGAAAAGCAGCAAACATTTTCATGCAGGTGGTAAAATATGAAACTCAGCTGTATATATGTATATACTTCCTCTTATGCCAATCTTATAGTTTTTGTGAAATTCTAAGTGGAATGAGTCATAACTATATAAGAAATAATTAAATGTTCCTTAGTGTACTGACAAAAATAATGTGGAACTAAAGCATTTTCAACCTTGGCAAAATATTGAAATTTATTAGCAATTTGCAAGTTTCTATTGCTCATTAAATGATTCTTGTCATTTGCAAAACTCTCATAGAATGCAAACACTAAAATTCAGTTTTCAAACCTGTGAAATACCTTCATGTGGAGAGAAAATTCCAATAACAGTTAACCTTTTTACTCATACAGTAAATCTCATTTCTATGAGGAAAAACGTTGTTAATGTTCAGAAAGGGTTTTCACATTTTTTAAGACTCAGATTTGTATGTAACACTTAACAGTTTTGCCCCCAAATTTACAGTGGCAGCTTCAGTCCTCTAATGAATAGTTGTTAATTCTGTGGCATAATTAGTATTTCATTCTTTTTTTGTACTTTATGATGTTAATTGACTTCGAAATGCAATTAAAAATAACCGTAAATGTTGACACCTAGATAACGATGTGTAATACAGTAGGAGTTTATTCTACTGGCGTATTTCCCTGACGCGATAAACTGGAGATGGAAGCTTCACTATTTATCATTGTTATTTAAGTGTGTGAAGAAGATATTTTAGCATTCTGGATTATAAATAATAACAAAGTAAAATACATGTTTTTAATTCATAACAGAGACTGGCCTAGAAAATACAAAGATTCCAAATATGTGGAAAATTCAATGTTTTTGCACTTTTGTCATTGATGATATCTGATATTCTCCTGACAAACATTAAGAAATTGCCAGCTATGGATGAAAACTTAGTATTACCCATATATAGGTATTAAGAATGCCATGATTTGAATGACTGAATACAAAATTAACATACAAAATTCAGTAGCACTTCTATACACCAATAATAAACTGACTGAGAAAGATGTCAAGAAGGCTATTCTATTCACAACAGTTTCCAAAAATAAAAAATAAAAACCTAGAAATATGTTTTACCAAAAAGGTGAAAAGTATCTACAAGGAAAACTACTGATGAAAGAAATTGAAAGGGATACAGACAAATGAAATAACATCTCATACTCATGGATTTAAAAAATTAATATTTTTAGAATAACCATATTTCCTAAAGCAATCTACCAATTTGAAGGAATCTCTATCAAAATACCAAAGTTATTTTTCACAGAAAGAATAAAGCAATCCTAAAATTCATATGGAATGAAAAAAGAGCCCAAACAGACAAAACAATTCTCAGGAAAAAGAACAAAGCTGGAGGTAGCCATCCCACCATCTGACTTCAAAATATATTGCAAGCCTCTAGCAAACAAAAAAGCATGGTGTTGGTATAAAATTGGACACTTACATTAATAGAATGAAATAGAGAACCTAGGAATAAATCCATATGTTTACAGACACCTGATTTTTGACAAAGGTGTCAATAACATACATTGAAGAAAGGACATCCTCTTCAATCAATGCTACTGAAAAAAAAACTGGATATTTATATGAAGAATAAGAAATCTTGACCTGAATCTCTCACCATATACAAAAGCAACTCAAATGGATTAAAGCTCTAAACATATAACCTGACAATATAAAAGTACTAGAAGAAAACATATGCGAATCACTAATTGACATTGGTGTAGGCAAATATTTTATTGCTAAGACCTCAAAAGCACAGACAACAGAACAAAAATAGACACCTGAGACTATATTAAACTGAAAGTTTCTGCACCACAAGGGAAAAATCAAGAGTGAAGCGACAACTTGTTGAGTGGAAGAAAATATTTGCAAAGTATTCATTAAACACAAGACTAATATCCAGAGTTTACAAAAAACTCAATTCAATAGCCAAAAATACTAACAAGTCCATTAAAATGTGAGCAAATACATAAATGGACATTTCTCAAAAGAAGATAAAGAAATGTTAAACGCTCAACGTTACTAATTATTAGTAAAATGAAAATTAAAAACACAATGACGTATCATGGTACTACAGGTAGAATTACTATTAGAAAAAAACACGCACACACACACACACAAAAAAAAGCAAGCTGACAAGAGTGCAGAGAGAAGGGAACTCTTATACATTGTTGATGGGAATGTAAATTAGTAAAGCCATTAGTGCAGGGAAAACAATCTGAAGATTTTTCAAAAAACTAAACATAGAACTTTAGTGTGTCACCCAGAAACTCCAGTACTAGGTTATTTATCTAAAGGGAATGAAATAAGTATATCAAATGGATACTTGCATCGCCATTTTTATCACATCATTACTTACAAGAGCAAATATATGGAATCTAAGTGTCCATAACCATATGACTGGATAAAGAAAGGCTGATGTATCTATCTATCTATCTATCTATCTATCTATCTATCTATCTATCTATCTATCTATCTCACAACAGAATACTTCTCAGCCATAAAAGAATAAAATCCTGCCATTTGCAGCAACTGGGTGAAACTGGAGGTCATTATGGTAGGTAAAATAAGCAGGTACAAAAACACAAATATCATGTGCTCTGACTCATATGTGAGAGCTACAAAAGTTGATCTCACGGAGGCAGAGAGTAGAATGATAGTTTCCATAGGCTGGGGAGGATGTGTGTGAGGGTAGGATGAAGAGAGATTGGATAATATGCACAAACATAGTTAGATAGAAGAAATTAATTCTAATAGTTTAGTAGCAGAAGAGGGTAATTGTAGTTAAAAACAATGTATTTTACATTTCAAAATAGCTAGAAAAGAGGACTTGAGATGTACCCAACACATCAAAATCATGAATATTCAACATGACAGATACTCCAAATACCCTTACACATTCTCCCCATATAACAAAAATTACACATTCTCCCCATGTAACAAAAATTCAAAAGCACCCCACAAATATGTACAAATATTTTGTATCTATAAAAAATCGTGTTGAGACTATAGGTCTCAATGTTTTTAATAGAGTTAATCAATAAAAGAGATGCAGTTGAGGGTGGGGCTTTGAGAAAGACAATCTAGGTTTACTTCTAGATTTGCCAGTGACTAGAAATGTGGCCTTAGGCATACTCTTTAACTTCTCTTGAATTGATTTTTCTAATCTAGAAAATGGGGCCAGAAAGTCCTGTATCACAGAGTTGTTGTGAGGACTCAATTAATTAGAATATGTGTACAGGTAACCACTTAGTAAATGTTAGGTATCAATTTTGAACAAAATATAAACTAGAAGATGTCTTACAACAAGAATGCAGCATAATTCTAAAACAAATACATTGCTGACATTTTAAAGTATATTTACATAGAAACATTTTCAGCATCATCGTTTATTTACCTATTTCTAATCTATCAACTTTTGCAGCACATGAAATGTGATGAGCACTTGCTTGATATTGGATATGGCATAGTAAAAGGTTCATAGTTCCTGCCTAAATAATTTTACATATAGAAGAGAAGATAAACAGATTAACACCTTCATCCAACACACAGTGATAGAGCCTTTTAAGAGCACTACACATAGAACGCTCTGGGACCTATGCCAGTATCTGAGCCTTGTAAGACTTTAAAGTCCTCACTGAGGCAGTGATTCCTAGAAATACTAATACAGTAAAACAATTTTTTTCTTTTTTTTGAGATGGGGTTTCGCTCTTGTTGCCCACAATCTCAGCTCACTGCAACCTCCACCTCCCGGGTTCAAGCAATTCTCCTGCTTCAGCCTTCCGAGTAGCTGGGATTACAGGCATGTGCCACCACACCCGTCTAATTTTGTATTTTCAGTAGAGACGGGGTTTCTCCATGTTGATCACGCTGGTCTTGAACTCCCGACCACAGGTTATCCGCCTGCCTCGGCCATCCAAAGTGCTGGGATTACAGGCGTGAGCAACCGTGCCCAGCCAAAAAAAAAAAAACCTAAATTTCAAAAGGAAAGAGTGTCTGCAGGAAAACTAAGATGTTAAAAGCTTCAGGAAACTAGAAGCTGAAACAAAAAGGAAAAGAACCGTGAGATACGATCCGAAAATGCAGAAAGAGGCAGGTTGCAAACAGGTTCTACTATGTTATTTTACAATTCAGCTTCATCTTGTGAATAATGAAAAACATAGGCATGTTTGAAACATAGTTTGTACTTATTTTTGAGATATCACTTCAGGTCTGAGAATAACAATTTTGAGTGAGAAGAATTTAAAACTGAATGCTTCCTTAATCTTGTATCTGCCACCTGCACTGGGATGGCTGGAGTAACTGGGAGATTGCAGGCATCTCTCTCTTTCTATGTAAATCCTCTTCACTTGCCAGTATAGGCTTGCTCCCAGCATAGTACTCAGAATTCTTACATGAAACTGCATTCCTCCAGAGGGAGTATTCTAATAGATACAAAGTTGAGACATCTGTTAATTCTGGTGCCTAGAGACTGGCATAGTATCACTTCTTCCACATACTGTGGGTCAAAGCAGATGCCAAACCTACCCAGATGCAAAGAGAAGGATCATTGTCCCAAGTTTTTATAGAAAACATGCCAAATAATTGTTGTGGTCAACTTTAATTCACCACTAATATTATAGTTATTAATTTATTTGTTGAGAATTTACTAAAAAGGAGTGATAGAAGACCAGGGTAATTGTCAGGTTTCCAGCTCCTGAAACACTGAAAGGAAAAATGGTTTGAAAATAAAAATGAATTCTATATGGATAAGGGTTAGCCCAGTGGAGATATGCAATAGTTGAATCTGAATCTGGGGATCAGAAATTGGGAACTAATTTAGATCAGATCATCCAGACAGAAAACCAACAAAAAAAATTGGAGCTAAAATACATTCTAGATCAAATAGAACTAACAGACATTTACAGAACATTTCACCCAACGGTTGCAGAATACACATTCTTCTCCTCAACACATGGAACATTCTCCAAGAAAGACCATATTTTAGGCCAGAAAACAAGTCTTAAATTAAATATATATATTTATTATATATATATTTATGTATTATATATTTATATATTTATTTTAATATAAATATATTAAAATACATAAAATATAATATATAACATATATTTATAATTATATGTTATATATTATATATAAATAAAATATATAGCATATAAATATAAAATATATAAATATATAATATATAAATACATAATAGATATAAATATATATATATATATATATGTTATCTTTTCTGACCTTGATGCAATAAAACTAGACTTAGGCCTTAGAGTTATTCACCCATACATTGTACAGATGGCAATTGAAGATCTAGCAGTAAAAGCAAACATTCAGGGAAATGAGAGAGACCAAGCTGATTAAGGGCCCCAGGAAGAAATGGTGGAAGAAATAACCACATTCATATGGGCGGGGCAAGAAAGGCCAATGATAAATTCTAAAATAAACGTGATCTGATGTGTAGGTAGAAAGGGAAGATATTCTGTTATCATAAAACCTAAAAGAACAGCAGAATATTTTATTAAGGAAGGCATTCAACTACAGCTTGTGCTGTTGAGAGAACACTACAAACTAAACTAACCAGTTTAACTAAAATACACTAACCAGTTTATTCTTGTGGCTTACATTATACAATTCTAAAGGAAAATTACTGTTGAATTTAGCAAGAGCATCATCAGTAGTTAACCGAGGGAAAAAAATCAGATCACAATGAGTTTAGGCAAGAATAAAACGTGAAAAAAGGCAGTTATAGGAAAAATTCTCAAGAATGACTGAGCACTATTGTCAAGAATAGCAAAGAATATTTTTATGTAAATTGTATATTTAGATATCACAAAAAAATAAAAGTACACATACAGCTCAATATATTCTTACAAAGTGAGCACTTATGTAACCTCCACCCAGATAAGAAGGCCAGCAGAAGTTCGAAGCCTCCCACCCACCCCTTGCTCTATTTCAGTCATATCTTTCCCCTAGGAATAATCACAACTCTGACTTCTAACATCACAGACTAGTTTGACTGCTTGAATTTATTTAAATGGATGGCAAACACTCTTCTGCATCTGGTCTCTTTTGCACACTATTAATGTTTGTGAGATTCATCAATTTTTTTGCAGATAGTAAACTGCATTTATTACATTTGCTATATAACATAAACCAGAGTATTTCACAAAAAGTCTCTTCCATAGTAAAAATCACAATGAAAAATTCAGTATAACTTTGCACAGTAAAAAATAACTGTGATATAAAATATAAAAATGTCTGTGATACAGAATATTTAGTGCATAAAGACTAGAAAAATACCTGGTAATAATTGTACATAAATATAAAAAGTTGATATATGACAGAGGTGGCACTGCAAACCAATGGAAATTAATCAAGTGTTCAGTATGTGTGACAGAGGTGGCATTGCGAACCAATGGAAATTAATTAAGTGTTCAGTATGTGATGCTAAAAAAATGGTTTTCCATATGGAAGCAAATAAATTAGATCTTAAGCATACATATGTGTAAAAAAATGCATAAGTAGCTTAAAAACCTTATAATATGAGAAATAGCATTTTAAAATATTAGACAAAGATATACAATAGTTTATAATAAGCAATAATTTCTTAAACAAGGTAAGGAAACATAGATAATAAAATACTAACAAATTTGCATTAAATTTTTAAATAAAATAAAATAATATAAAAAAACAGAGTTAATGCATTTGCAGTATATTAAGCAACAAAAGTTAGTATTTAGAAAACATTCAGACCACATGAAAGACAGAAAATGAGCAAAAAGAAAGCAAAGAAAATATACGTAACATGAAAATAATGATTCTCAAGGGTTAGTTGAAAGGCCAACGAACATTTGAAGATATATCCATCCTCTCTGGTAGTCTGAGAAATGCACAAAATAATCTAATCCTTCAAACTAACAGAATTTAAAAATTTTTAAATTCTGTCAATTTCAAGGTGTTTGAAAGATGTGGAAAGTGGGAACTATCACATACTAATATGAGGGATGAAAATTTACAAATTCTTTGAAAAGCAACTTATCAGCATCGGGTAAATTTGTAAGACAATCATTCCACTCATACTTCTCTGAAGGGTATACCCTTCAGAAATTCTAGAAATTACCACGTGGACTCGTGTTCAGCAATGATTATTACAGCATTTTTTTTCAATAACAAATAACAAAACTTATATTATAAATGTATATAAAATATTCTTTCATTGTAAATAATTTTATATATTGATAGCATCCTAAGTGGAATGCTCATATGCTGTTGAAATAAACTAGGGATTCCTTAAATAATCTTATATCAAAATTAATAATTGCTATACAGTAATGTTGAGCTGCAGTATGTTACTACTTTAATGTAAAGTTTGGAAAGCTTAAGCAGTTATTTCAAATAATTTTTACAGATATATAGAACATTTATAGATACATATAACAAAGTACATAGAACAAGCATAGTTGCTAAAAGCATTAAATTCAGGTACAGCTTGCTTCTGATGGAGGAAGCATACAAAAGACATCGGAAGAGTGCTGTCTGAGCATCTTTACTAATAAACCATTTATTTAATTGTAACTATTGTAAGTGAAAATAATAATAGCATTTTTATAGAGCTAAGGTAGTAGGTATCCTGTATTTCCATTATTCTCTCTTACATATTTCTATGTTACAAAATATTTACAATGCAATTACTTTTACAATTTTTGTTTCATTTGATTTTTGATGATAGATAATGTGCATGTTTAAATACTGATTGGAATAAACCAAAAGAAAGATTGAAGATATTTTAAGAAGTTACACTATTGGGGACATAATTTCTCTGAGGAAACATAGGGATTCCAGAGATGGTCTATAAAAATTATAGGGAATTTTCCTTAACTGTGGGGTCTAGATTCAGACAAATTTCTAATATTTGCAACTGAGCTCTAAAGTTTATTTTAGACTGGGAGTAAATTTTGGAAACAGAAAATATTTTCTTGTTTGAAAAACCTTCATTTCCAAAGTAAACTTCTTGTTTGGACTTATTTTTCTTATAAATTTAGTATAGCTTCAGTTTCAGTTATCTTAAATGTATCTAATTGATACATACATTTGGTCCAGCATAGTTTCTTATAATTGTGTGAGTATAGGAAAATAAAAAAGTGATAAGGTGTCTGAAAAATTTTTGTGATAAACAATTTAAGTGTTAGATCGTCAAAGGACTCGAAGTTTCTAAAAAATTTTCTCTTAGAGATTTCTCTTTTCACATTCTAGAGGCAACTGGCTTTTCTAAAGCTAAGTATCAAGACAAAGAGATTCTGCTGAACATGAGATATCCAGTCTGTTATGGGAAGCTTTGCTGCCATTTCTGTGAAATCTCCTTTTTGGGTATGATCCATCCTAGAACAGAAAAAAACTTTAAACCAGAATACTACTGCAGGGAAGTGTCATTGCATGATTTCAGGGTTACTTATAAATCTCATTAGAGGCATCCCTATTGCTATATAAATATAATAAATTTTCACAGAAGTAAAAAAGTGTAAGTAATAAAACAAATTCACTATAGTGAATGTTGTAAAGGTAAGAAAATGGAAAATATGCTTTATGCCTTAAATATGAACAGATTCATAACTCTGGATGGAGATAATATTTTCTTTAAACATTGGCTGTCACTGAGATGAGTTGCAGATACATGGGCTAAAGAACCATATCCAACTTTAATAATAAATGGATATTTATCTGTGCTGAAAACTTCAAAATAAAGTACTCAGAGCTTAACAATTTATGATATGTGACCATCTCTTCCCAAATAAAATAACTGAAACAAAACATTAAGAAAACCTGGTATATTTCTCTTTTTAGATGTTTCAAGTAAAGCCATAAATTATAATTATTTTTTAAAATGTTTCAGAAACAAAACATTTAAATATTCATTACCAGAGGCTGAAACATTTCTCTCAGCTCTCCGTTTGGGTTTTGGTTCAATTTGTAAGCAGCGGTAGGTAGAAAAAATCTTTACGAAACAAAAAGCCTCTATATCCAGATTGCGAGAGGACTTAGGATATAAATTATAACAATGAAAGCAAGATTTCTATTTAATAATGTGATGACAGAGAAGAGAAAACAAAAATGCAAGACAAATACCAGATACAGAATATATCTGACGCTCTGATTTCCTTATACAAGAAACACTTCTTATTATACTATCCATTTATTAACAGAGAAATGTATTAGTCATTGTTCAGAGGTATGACATTAAAAGGAATTTTAATGCACTTGAAACCTACATAATTAAATTATTTATCCATAGTCAGTTTAGATAATTAGTAAAATATATCTAACTCTGTTGCTCCATCAGCTTTATATGTTGCTATCAGAACACAGGAGTAGCATCCAAAGAAGGCAGCATGAATATATCTACAATTAGACTCATGAACAGGGAATGAGTGTAGCGCCTCAGACTCCCTAATAACACGGAACACTCAATCCTTCTAAAGGAGACACAGACTGCCTTGGGATGGGATCAACAAAGATAATATGAGATCAAATTCCTCACTGAGGATGGAATCCCTCAAATAGATGCTGCATCCAGACCAGTACACATGAGATGTTTTAAATGCCTGGGTTAGGAGATGGGGAGAACAAATCTTGAACAATCTGTGAGGGAGAAATTAGAATTATCTTACAGAAAGTGGGACATGATTTAAATTTGAAGACTGTAACAAGGGTATTGTAATATGAGTGGTGAGCAAATTTTAGAATAGGCCATTAAGAATAGACATGTGTGAACAGCTCTGGCATACCATTGATGTGAACTCTCTGCACTTTTATTTGGGTTGTCAGAAAGAGAAGCAAGCAATCTAATTGAAGTGGAAGTAGTGCCAAGTATGAAAGATGGCATGGGAGGGTATAGTATTAAAGAAAGTTTCTCAATTACGAGAGAAAGACAGTGGACATAAAGAGTAATAACAGAGAAGTTGATCTCATTTTCATTACATTATAGAATTATATATAAAACCAGCCATTCACAAGATTAATAAGAAACCAGACTCTGTGGAAAGATACACTAATGCCCAGATTTTAGTAGAATTCTCAGAGAAAACATGAATATCTAATGCCTATTGTATATAACACTGATTATTTTTTTAACTTGAAGTTCTGGGATACATGTGCAGAACATACAGGTTTGTTACATATGTATACATTTGCCATGGTGGTTTGCTACACCTATCAACACATCATCTAGGTTTTAAGCCCCGAATGCATTAGATATTTGTCCTAATGCTTTCCCTCCCCTTACCCCCCAACCCCCGACAGGCCCTGTTGCGTGATGTTCTCCTACCTGTTTCCATGTATTCTCATTGTATAAAATTGATGTTTTTCTGCTATAAAAATCACTTTGATCTGGTTTTCAGGTTAGTAGTACAACCCATACTACGCTTGTTTTCTATAAAGAAAAGATAGATTGCAATATTTTTCTATAAACCTCTAATTATTTGAAAATTAAATTTTATTCCAAATATTAGCAACACATTCACTTTATTGCTTCATTTTAGTCAATTAAAGTAAAGGATGCAATTGCATCCAGGGGTGTAGGAAATGCAATTTATGAAATCCAATTGATGATTTTTCCCCTAATTTGTACTATGATTTTAGTGCTGATAACCTTTTATTTCATAAATATCTCAGTGTTTGAACTTGTTGAGACTCTTCCAAGATTCAAAACTTCAACAGACATTTTTAAATTGTCTTGTTTAAATGGCTATTGATAGATTCAGAATAATCCTGTTACTTTCTAAACTATCATTTTTTTCCTACACTGTTGTCCTAATTTTCTTTGACACATCTTGAAAAATATTTTTAAAAAGTCAACACCACTGCTGAATTTCACATTTCCAAAGGCAAAATTAAATCATGTATCAATTAGACTACAATTGATAATGGCTATGTAGTTTGTAGTTTTCAGGGGTTGGAATACATATTATATTATGAGCAGTGATGACATAGTAAATAGAACCAGTATTTGACTTCATATGTAATGTAAAAAAAACATAGAAACATTTAAGTATAGTGAAGACGTTTCTGTGATATCCTTTAAAAACAATATTTTCCATGCTTGTTTTCCTTCTTCTTAAATATCTCCAGACCTATTCAGTACTAAGGCTGCTAATTAACTGTCAATATAACAAACACTCTTTCCTCTCCTTATAGTCAGGTCACAGTGTGACAGCTCAATCCTCAAAGATAATGACCTAATCTTTGTTAAACAGCATTTGAAAATGGGCAACCAAGAAAAAGCTTTATAGTACTGTGATGTTTTTATTTTTAATAAAATGTTTAATATCAGATAAAATACCATAATACTTGCAGCCAAGACTATTTAAACTAATATTAGAGTTGGTATTTAATGTTATGGATATAAGAATGGCTGAAACAATAACTTGGATCAGTAATTTCACTTTTGAAAGTTTGAATAAACTCTCTTGAAAAATGTTATAAGTCATCAAATATGTGCAGAATACATAGATTTTTAGAGTCTACTATTTCCAATCTTTACTGAAATACTATTCTAATTTAATGCACTGTTAACACCAAATAATATCACAATTCAGCCACACTCATTTTAAACCCCTTTTTATTTCTACATAAAGAGTAAGTTTTATTGTTGATTTATCATAACTTTAAAACTCAACATGCATACAGAAACACATGCAAAGAGGTGTGGATGAAAATTAAAACGTGAAAGTAAATAATAAATGTGACAGAAAGTTTCCCTCATCTCTAATAAATACTACTGCTAGACCCTGAGAAAATAACACTGAAGGAACACTAAATTTGGAGGATAAGTAATAAACTTGGTTAAGCATTCCATTTGAAGTCTACATAAAAACCCAAGTAAAAATGACCACTGGTTGGTTAGTTTCAATTGATTAGGGATCAATACAGGATCTAGGCTGGAAATAAAAACTTGGGGGTATGAAAATACAAAATGATATAAAACAAAGGGGCACATGAAATTGCCTGTTGATATGTTAAGAAAAAGAAGTAGATCAAAAACAGATTCTTCGGAGACATTAATCTAATTTTAGGAATAGATTAAGAAAAAGAAGCCGACAATAAGAATTAAGAAGCGCAGTTACCTTTTCCCTTTCCATTTAGCCACACAAAAAATCAACCACCATGAAAGATATGGCTTTTTCTTTCTGATATCCTTCATATATAGTTTCTTCTTTCAGGAACTACTCATATCTGTAAATTTATATACATTATCTAACCACAGATCTCTCCTTCATTCAGGGTAGCTCCTTTTTATTCCTTCAATCCCAAACTGCACTTCATGTTTATTTCCTGTCTTCTCTTGAAAAACATATACTGTTATTATACCCTACATACATTATTTATTATTTCCACCATATAAAGCAGAATTTATGGTCATCAGCAAAATGAGAAATTGGCAATACTTACAGAAAAGAATACTTGCAAGTTTTATTGAAAGTGATATTGATTTTTCTAACGATCAGTGATGCTGAGCTTTTTTTCATGTTTGTTGGCCGCATGAATGTCTTCTTTTGAGAAGTATCTGTTCATGTCCTTTGACTACTTTTATTGAGATTGTTTGTTTTTTTCTTGCAAATTTACGTAAGTCCCTTGGAGACTTTTTTTTTTTTTTTTTCTTGTAAATTTATGTAAGTCCCTTGTAGACTTTGCCAGATGGACAGATTGCAATTTTTTTTCCATCCTGTAGGCTTGTCTGTTCACCCTGAAGATAGTTTCTTTTGCTGTGCAGATGCTTCTTAGTTTAATTAGATGACATTTGCCAATTTTTGCTTTTGTTGCAATTGCTTTTGGAGTTTTCATTTTGAAATCTTTGCCTGTGCCTATGTCCTAAATGGTATTGCCTAGGTTTTCTTATAGTGATTTTATAGTTTTGGGTTTTACATTTAAGCATGTAATCCATGTTGAGTTAATTTTTGTATAAAGTATAAGAAAGGAGTCCAGTTTCAATTTTCTGCATATAGCTAGTTAGTTCTCCAAGCACCGTTTATTATCTGTATTGCTTGTGTTCGTAAGCTTTGTGAAAGATCAGATGGTTGTAGGTGTGCGGTCTTACTTCTGGGTTCTCTATTCTCTTCTATTGGTCTATGTGTATGTTTTGATACCAGTACCATGCTGCTTTGGTTACTGTAGTCTTGCAGTATAGTTTGAAGTCTGGTAGCATGATGCTTCCAGCTTTGTTCTTTTTGCTTAGAATTGTCTTGGCTATTCAGGCTCTTTTTGGTTTCATATGAATTTTAAAATATTTTTTTCCAATTTGGTGAAGGATGTCAATGGTAGTTTAGAGGGAATAACATTGAATCTATAAATTACTTTGGGCAGTATGGCCATTTTGACAATATTGAAGAGATACCATCTCACACTAGTCAGAATGACAATTATTAAAAAGTCAAAAAGCAATAGAGACTGGCAAGTTTGCAGAGAAAAAGGAACACTTTTACACTGTTGGTGGGAGTGTAAATTAGTTCATCCATTGTGGAAGACAGTGTGGTGGCAATTCCTCAAAGATCTAAAAGCAGAAATTCCAGTTGACCCAACAATTCCATTACTGGGCATATACCCAAAGGAATATAAATTATTCTATTAATAAGATACATGCATGCATATGTTTATTGCAGCACTATTCACAATAGCAAAGACATAGAATCAATCCAACTGTCCATCAATGATAGACTGAATAAAGAAAATGTATAATACACATACACTATGGAATACTATGCAACCATATAAATGAATTAGAATATGGCCTTTGCAGGGACATGGATGGAGTTGGAAGCCATCATCCTCAGCAAAATCACACAGGAACAGAAAACCAAACACAGACTATTTTCACTGATAAGTAAGAGCTGAACGATGAGGACACATGAACACACAGCAGGAAACAACACACACTCAGGCTCGTCGAGGGGGGTTGGGGTAGGGAGAGCATCAGGAAGAATAGCTAATGGATGTTGGGCTTAATACCCAGGTAATGAATTGATCTGCTGAGTGATCCACCATGGACCAGGTTTACTTATGTAATAAACCTGCACATCCTACACATACCCAGAAATGTAAAATAAAATTTGAAGGGAAAAGAAGTGATATTGAACTCACCTTGTTTTACCAAATGGAAATGGTTGACAGCTTTTCATATAAGAAGAAAGCATATATTATCGGGAATTTAAATAGGCAAAAGAAATACAACAGAATAGATAGATTTCAGGTGTCAGATAAAAATCAGTGAAGTCACTAGTTCAGAGACATGAAAACATGGCTCCTTAAAGTTGTATAATTTCAGAGCAAAATGTTCAGATCGGTACCTGATTTCACATGGAGTTAGTGCAGTATTTTTTAATGCCCAGTATATACTGATTTTTTTAGAATATATGGAAAATAGTATTGATCACCCGGCCACCACATTTTCTTTATTCATCCATTGATAGGTTGATTCCACATCTTGGCTATTGTGAATAGTGCTACAATAAACACGGGAATGCGGATATCTTTTTGATATGTGAATTACCTTATTAAAAATGCACATATATATACACACATATATATACACACACATACATATATGCATGCATATATGTGTGTATGTATATATATAAAATACATATACACACACACACACACATTCAGCAGTGGGATTGCTAGGTCATGTGGTAGTTCTAGTTCTAGTTCTAGTTTGTTTTTTTTTTTCAAACGCCCATACTGTTTTGGTAGTGGCTGTACTAATTTACATTCTCACCAACAGTGTTTGAATGCCTTTCTCTGCATTCTTGCAATATTTGTTGACATAGAAAAAGACACATAAGCCAATTAAACAAAATACAGAACCCAGAAATAAATCCAAGCATTTCCAGTTAACTCATTTTTTATAAAGGCACCAAGAACATACATTGGGGAAAGAGCAGTCTCTTCAACAAATGGCACCAGGAAAACTGGATATCCATATGCAGAAGAGTGAAACTAGACCTGTGTCTCTCATCATATACAAAAATAAAGTCAAAATAGGTTAAAGGCATAGATGTAAGACATAAAACTGTAAAACTTCTGGAAGTAATTACTTGGGAAACACTCTAGGATATTGATTTGGGCAAACTTTTATGGAGTAAGACCTCAAAAGCACAGCCAAGAAAAGCAAAAATGGACCAATGGAATCATAGCAACCTAAACAGCTTCTGCACAGAAAAAAAAAAAAAAAAGAATAAACAAAATGAAGAGACAACCTACAGAATGAGAGGAAATATTTGCAAACTATTCAACTTACAAGGAATTAATTCCTAGAAGATATAAGATACTTAACCAACGTAATAGGAAAAAAAAAAAATAATCTGATTAAAAACAATGACAAAACCTGAAGATATTTCTCAAAAAACGATATGCAAATGTTCAACAGACATATAAAAAATGTTAAACATCACTAATCATAAGCAAAATGCACAACAAAACCACAATGAGATATCATCTCACCCGTTTAAATGAATGTTGTAAAAAAGACAGAAGAATTGAAATAAAAAAAATTAAATAATACTTCTCCCTTCTCTCCACATAAAGTTGAATAGTAAATTTAAGAAATTCACGGCCTGGCGCTGTGGCTCATGCCTGTAATCTCAGCACTTTGGGAGGCCCAGGAGGGGAGATCCCCAGGTCAGGAGATCGAGAGCATCCTGGCTAACACGATGAAACCGCGTCTCTACTAAAAATACAAAAATTTAGCCGGACGTGGTAGCGGGTACCTGTAGTCCTAGCTACTTGGGAGGCTGAGGCAGGAGAATGGCATGAACCTGGGAGGTGGAGCTTGCAGTGAGCCAAGATCGTGCCACTGCACTCCAGCCTGGGCAACAGAGTGAGACTCCATCTCAAAAAAAAAAAAAAAGAAAAAGAAAAGAAATTCCCAATAATATAAATTTTCAAGGTGATTAGAAAGTTATGGAGGTTATTTTAAATTTAAAAATATATTATTCACAATTATAATGTTAATAATTTGAATAATGTTTATGAAACTACCTACATTTGATTATAAATGTAAAATCAAAACAAGAATAATACGTAAGTAGTCATCCTAGTATAAATACAACTGAGCATGGAATCAACTGTTCGAGAATAATCTTCTCAAACATCTTAGTCCATTTGTTTCCATTGGTGAATTGTTCCTATGTATTTAAAGATGAGACACAAGTCACAGAAACAGGTTTAATATGGAGTTATTAAAACCGTAATATCAAAACTTGATATTTTTGTTTACAAAAAGAGATTCTTACCAAAGGTCTATTTTTGACACTAATAATAAAGCCTCCAATCTTGAAGCATTTAGTATGCAAGATACACTGGGTTGAGATCATTATTCTCATTAACTTTCGTCTTCATAATGAGCCTCTGAAACAGATACTGTCTCTATCCTCATTTTATAGATGAGACATCTGAAATTGTGAAAAGTAAAGTAAGTTGCTTCAAAGAAAAGTGAAGTAAGATGCTAGCTGTAATGCAACTGAGCAGAGAAACTGAGTTATGAATCCAAAAAAATATGGTTTCAGAATTTATGCTTTTACCACTTTGCATGTTTAATTTATGTGTTAACTTGGCTATGCCAAGGTACCCAGATATTTAGTCAAATATTATTCTAGATGTTTCTGCGAAGGTAATTTTAACTAAGGTTAAAGTTTAAATCAGTATATTTGAGTGAAGCACATCTTAATGTGGTGGGCTCATCCAATCAGTTGAAGGGAGGCCTTATTAGAAAAAGACTGCCCTCCCTGGAAGAAGAGAGAATTTGGCCAACAGACTGTCTGTGGAATTAAATTGCAACTCTTCTTTGGGTCTTGCCTTCTGGTTCAGAGTGCAGACTTTAAACTTGCCAACTCTCCACAATCAGGTGAGCTAACTCCTTAAACTTTCTCTTTCTGTTGTTTTATGAAAAACAATATAATCTCTCTATATCTCTCCTTAAACTTTCTCTTTCTGTTGTTTTATGAAAAACAATATAATCTCTCTATATATAGATAATATATAATATAAACATATATGGCATTACATGAAATATTTTATAATTAAAATGCATACAATATATAATATATATTGTTATATATTATAAATATTTATATATAATTTTGTATACTATATAATAATTATATATCATAAATAATTGTATATAGTTATACATACAATATATAACAGATATATAAATAATATATAATCATACATACAATATATTAGCTATATATTATTAATAATTATATATGATTGTGCATACAATATATATAATTATTGTTATAAATAATTGTATACAATTATACACACAATATATAATAGTTACCATGTATTATATGTAATAATAGAAAATATGTGTATATATACCCATATGTGCAGATACATATGTCCCATTGGTTGTTGGTTGTTTAGAGAACTCTAATACATGACAATATACATCCCCAGTAATGACATGCTGCAAGTGTAAATCAGTTAAATAAATATAAAAATAATACAATTTACTATATTAAACTGGGCATGAACTTTGAAATTAAATAGTTATAATATTAAGAACTAAAATTTTATAGAAGTGCCTGCATTATGCCAGGCACTCTACTAAACACAATAAAAGACTTTATAAATTATTATAAATGACATATATGTAAATAATTTTAAGTATCATAAAAACAACAAATGTATAATAAGTAAAATTATAAATATTTATATATCTATGAATGATATAATTTTATAAACACTTCACTATCTAAACATACAGCTAAACACATTTCAATTTTTGAAAGATTCTGAAATATCAATAAAAACCCTTTTAGGAAGTTTGAGACATGACAATAATAATAACAATTATTTATTGATTAATAGCTACTTACCAGATATTCTTCTAAGCATTTTAGGAATAGTTTTTTTAATAATTAAATTATCACATAAACCTCTAAGGTTAGTACATTTTGTAAAGATGTATAACCCCAATTTAAACTAAAATTGGTCTGTCTAGGAAACCTATGATGACAGTCAGTTTTTTGCCAAGAAATATAATAAATCTCCTTTAACTTATGAGAAGTTATATTATATGATCACAATTATAACTAGTATTGTGTAGAAAGGAGAAGTTCTAAGCAGTTTCTCACACAAATCAACAAAAATATTCACCATAGTTTTTTCTTTTATTCATTTAATTCATCCACTGGGTCATAATCACTTATACCATATTAGCACTTTACTGTACAGTAGACATTGAGGAATGTGTAAGACCTAGTGTAGTCTGTACGATAAAGGTACATATATTCTGTATCAAAAACAATTATTTTTCATGCAACAGCAAATATTCTGATGGATATATCACCAAATGTTTGGAGTATTTTAACCAGATAAGTACTATTAAAAAAGTTATCTGTGCAAGGACTGCTTGGATGAATTTTGAAGTATGTCTAAGAGTTGATCAAAGGAAGCATTAGGTGTCATATATAATGATCAGAGAAAATTGCATACATGAAAATAAAGACATAAAATGTCATGACACTTCTGGAAATTTACAACAAAAATAAAAGGACCATGAAAATGCGATGGAAATGTACTTCTAGGGTAGTACCTGAATAATAGTTCTAGCTAAAAAATTCATTTTCCAGTCCTTAATGGACTTGAGAACTAAGTTAAAATTTAAGCTTTTTCCTTAAATATATGAAACCCATTTGATATAGTTTTACCGTGTCCCCACCCAAATCTCATCTTGAAATGCAGTACGCATCATCCCCACGTGTCGTAGGAGGCACCTGGTAGGAGGTAACTGAATCATGAAGGCAGTTTCAAGACCTCTAACTATGTCTGTTGCTAAAAATTAAAAGGCATAATTCTATTTACATTTTCCAGATATAAGTCACTTCTGAGAGACTGGATCCTCTTAAAGAGGATTGCATAACACCACAGCAAATATTTACCACATTGTTCAATAAGTTTTCTCCAAAGTGAGGCAGGAGAAGTGGATCTGGAGGCAGGAAACCTAAGGCTGATTCATGCTGACTTTCTAAAACAAACAAAATGAAAACTTCACCTTTGAAAGCCAAAGTACCAAAAGAATCAGAGGCTACTCCATTTGCAACCCTCCCGCTTTCTGCATCACAGATGAAAAATTGCAAGTACCTCTAATAGGTCTCCTCCTGCAAACAATCAGACTGATAATGGGTGTAGTCTTCATTTGCATAGGGGTGTAACTTTGTGACTTCACTTCAGCCTCTGATTGGTCACCTCCCATGACCAATTAGACTGGTTGCAGGCCATTTATTTATTTTCACAGTGTGTAACTAAATAACCAGTGGAAAACCTCTACAGGGTATTTAAACACCAGAAATTTCTGTAACCAACAGTCTTGGGACACTTACTCAAGTTCACTCCCACTCTATGGCATATACTGTTATTTCAATAAATAAGTGCTTTAGTTGCTTCATTATTTCATAGCTTTGTATGTGTTATATGTTGTGTCTGCCAAATTGACTTATAAGTAAAAGAGCACTCATTAAATAAGTAAACAAGTTCAAGCATTTTTCAAGTTCATGTGACTTAAGTAAACCTTTATTAAACAAGCTGGCTTTAAAATTATTGGCAAAATAAATACAGAAATGTCATCAGAATTGTCAACATACATTTTTGTCTGGGCTTTATATTTGTCTTTTCTAGATATTTTGAGGTGTTTAATATCTCAGTTTTTTGAATTAATCTAGATAAACTGCTAAAAATGAAAGAATTGAGTACTTGTAACTGGGATAAATGTTTTAGGTAAACTTTTTGTGCAATTTAAAATCTTAATATTATTGTCAATGTTTATTGGATATCTGAGTTATTTCCAATTAAGAAAAGGTTATGATATGGTAAAATATGTTTCTAAAAATTGTGCGATTTTCCTCATGTATAAAATGCTCATATCTTATAATTCAGGATTTCTTGTATTTTAGGATTTCACTAAAATTTAAGGTTATAAAGCATAATAGTTCTATTTAACACATAATTCTGTATACAAAACTTTGCCAAAACATATGTTATTAGGGAACTAGAATGGAAGTAGAATAAAAGTCATGGGAATGTGGATTTCTTGCCCAAATTTAGAGTGGTGAAGGATTGTTTTCAGTGAGATCAGAAAAAATCTAAAGGTTTGAACAAGTTGTGGAAGGTTTATGAATAACTAATCATAAAATAGATTCTATATGTGAACACGGGCTAAAATTAAAGGAGAAGACTGACAGCTTTCACCCATATGCCAGCATACAAAGTATACAAGCTTACTTTACCAGAACAGAGAAGGCTAATGAAGTTATAAAGGTTCTCTTAAAGAAAATAATTCCCCAGTTTGGGTTAGCCAAGAGTGTCCAAAGTGATAATGGCCTATCTTTGTTTTACAAAAGTTTGGAACTCAAAGGCTCCCCACAGCAGCAACTAACCTGCAACCCAAAACCAGGCCAGGAGATAAGGTACTTTTTTAAATATGGAAGGAGGAATCACCTGCATAACAATTACAACCAAAATGAAATGGGCCATTTTCAGTGCTACGGGCCAAGGCTTTTGCTGTCAGAGCACTAGGATGAGACAGTTGGTGTATCTTTCCATAGTCAAAATTGCAATACCTGAAGCCCTAGACCTAGAACCTGAAGCTCCCATCACCCACTACTCCTGTGAATCTGTGCAATACCTGAAGTACCTGTTAAAAGACAGCCAAAAGATAAGTAAATACCTATCAACTTTTCTTGGTATCTTTGTTGCATAGTTACTGTAGGCTGGATAATAATAGCCAGTTTTATATTTTACAATTTAACTGCTTTCTTCCAAATGGATCAAATCACTTCCTTTTTAATAATTAAGAAAAATGTTCTGATTATCGTTATAACAAACATTCCTGACAGCATAGGAATCCACCTCCCTATTTTCCCATTCTATAGAACAAAATAACAAATAAGTATTTTTTGTTCCGTAATGGTCACCCACAACCTGTGTATACTGGGACCATGAATACTTGGAATCAGCTTTATTTTACAACAGAGGTCACTTTATCCTCCTGGCAATTAATGGATTCTGGGTATTTATTAAGAACTTTAAATTTAACACAAAGACTATTAAATATCACCAGTCCAATGACTACCATCAATAACTATGCAAATATCCAGACTACATCATTTAGAAAACCTGCACATTTTTCAGGAAAATCCATACTAGTTAAGGCCACTTTAAATAATATACAGTCTAAGTACCATCAAGAGACATCTAGTTGCCTTTTGGTTGTCCAGTACAAAAATACCTCTGGGTGGTTGTCAGTGTACGCTAAGCATAACTACCTCCACTGGGAAAACGGAACTGCTGGGGAAGCTCAGGATGTTTTCCAAGGTTCTTTCCAGCCTTTCACCAGAGCCACCTTAGTAGGGACCGTAACCACCTGGGAATGTGCAAACAACAAGCTAACCCACATGTTCACCATAGAAAACAATTTTTATCTTGTAAATCAAGAAGTCTTTTTTTTCTGTTTGGAACCAGTTCCTACTTATGATTACCAGTCAATTGTACTGGAATCTGTACACTTGTTTGTTTAGCCCCCAAAATTAATATAGCCCCTAAAAAACAATCCCTCATTATACCTTTAACTGCAACCAACAGACACAAACAAGCCATCAAACTCATACCCATCAAACAAGCATCAAACTATAACCCTAGGGATAGAAATAACAGCAAGAGCAGGAATGGGAGTTAGCAGGCTTGCAACAGTTCTATCCTATTACTGATTTTCCTCCAAGGATTTTATAGAAAGCTTGGATGACATTGCCCAAAGTGTCATCTCCATCAAAATCAACTAGACTCCTTGGCAGCAGTTGCTTTGCAAAATAGAAGGGGACTAGACCTCCTACCTGCCAAAAAAGCTGGCTTCTGTCTTTTTCTAGAGCAAGAATGCTGTTTTGATGTCAACCAATCAAGATTAATAAGAGATTTCACCTGAAAACTAGCTGATCGGGACTCTAAGATTTGGCAACAACCATCTGAGTCATAGGACTCCTGGTAAAAAACGGTAAGTTTGGGTTCATGGCTCCTTCCTCTGGCCAGCCCACTATTAATATTACACTTGCCTTGGTTTTTGGACCATGTTTGTTAAATCTCTTAAACAAATGCATTTCCTCTCACCTAGATACCATCAAGCTTCAGATGATTATGTGACAAAGTTTCCAGACAGTTTCAGGTTAAGACACCACTCCTGACCATCAAGAAGCTATGTATCCACATTGATATGAGGATGTATCCACTAGACAGAGCAAGGCAAGAGTTCTGTGATCCCCAATAGGTAGAGACTGCACCCCAAGTCCATATGAAGCAGTCACAGAAAAAGGACTATCAGTCCCTCTGCCTCCTATGAAGATTTATGGGAATCATGTCTCTCTAAGGGCAAATGAGGCAAGAGAATAGGGTCTGGAGGCAGGGAACCTAAGGCTCATTCTTACTGCCTTCTGGAATTGAATCAAAAGGAAAACCCTTACCTTTCCATGCCCAAATAACAAAATAATCAGAGAATACTCCCTTTGCCATCTTCCCCCTTTCTGCATCACAAATGAAAAATGGAAAGTACCTCTGATTGGTCTCCTCCTGCAACCAATCAGACTGGTCATAGACCTAGTCTTTATTCTCATAGGGATGTAACTTTGTAACTTTACTTCAGCCTCTGATTGGCCACATTTTGCAACAAATCAGACTGGTTGCAGGCCACTCCTTCATTTATATAGGATGTAACCAAGTAAACAATGGGACATCTCTAGGTGATATTTAAACCCCAGAAAATTCTGTAACCAGCACTCTTGAGCCACTCGGTCAAGCCCACTCCCACTCTGTAGAGGGTACTTTTGTTTCCATAATGCTGTGCTTTTGTTGTTTCATTCTCTTGTTGCTTTGTTTGTGTATTTTGTCTAATTCTTTGTTCAAAACACCAAGAACCTGGGTGACTCATATTCAAGACCCTCCACCAGTGACAAAAAAAAAAAAAAAAAAAAAAAAAAAAAAAAAAAACTGCAGTTTTTTTTTTTTTAATAGTAAATCAATACTAGGAAAAGGAAATAGTCAGATCTTCCTAGGGCTATTGGATGCAGAGTTTGTGCTGAGAGTGAACTGATACCAGGGAATCCAAAAGCCATAAACCCTCCTTATTCTTTTACTTTCTGGTTAGATTGATAATTCAAATCCTAGCCCAACTCCATCTCACAATGTTTCCAATAGGTCTGTGGGCCCAGTCTGTTTCTCTGGTCTTCGAGTGCATAATCAAGACAGATACGTTCAAGAGCTCACAGTATCTTGACTTTGGTTCCTTAAACTGTGGATTTAAGAGTAACTACAGTAGAAAAATGCTCATATAAGTCCATGATACCTCTAACTCCCAATCAAAACAGTGTACCAGAAGCAACATTCAGAATAGTGCAAACTTCATAGGAAAACATATAGATCAAAGTAGATGACAGTGGTCTATCCTAACCTTAACTGTGTGATAACCTCAGCTGTGGGTGTTCTAACGAATATGGTATATTTACTAAAACAGATCACGCAACTACTTGGCATGTGGTCATTTGTGTATTCTTAATAATCTCAATCCAGCAGGAGAATTAAATTCAGCTTACATTCATTTAAAACAGACTGTAGTACACATTAACTTCACCCATTCATGAATTCACACTTCAACAGCTATATTATTTCTCCTACTCTGTGTTACAATAAAGTGTAAAGGAGGCTAGATCCTGTGGATAGTGTAGAGATCGATCATCATGCTGGTCTTCTGTACTGACAATACCTAAATCGGTTGTTTAGCTTTGATTGGGGCCAAGAGCAAGAGAAGAGCCTGTATCAGTTTCAAACTATGGCAGTAAGTGGTGCTGTCACTTGAACCATCTAATTTTGCAAATGCCACAAAACTACATATGTCTATGGAAGATAAGGGTGTTATGTAGAATCTCTGTCCATCTTAGTAGAGAATTCTGAGATGATCAGGCAGTGTCATATTGGATGCAACACAGATTTATTAAACAGTTGAAATAAGGGACTGTGTTTCTACTCTGACATGTTAGTAGTTTGGAAGTCAGCACTGCTATCCTTAAAATAACAAAACAGCTGAACAGTTCAAGCTAAAAAACAAATGTTCTTGCATCTGTTGAGATTACAGGGCAAGCAGATGCCCTCAAAACTGAATATAGAAGCAGATACAGAGAACACAACTTACCCGGAGCAAAAGCCTGGGAGCAGAAGCCACTGCTGGGGCCAATATCAGTAGAAACACTTAAACTGTAATTGAAGACTTATAGGAGACTCACTGTGAGCCATCTTCAGATAGTCAGACTCGGAGGAGTCCAGCCACAAATGAGTTTTATTTTCAAGAAGTCCACCATGCTCTCATATAAAACTGGAGAAAATTTTTTTTCTGCTTGGGGAGGAGAAAAATAATGCTCTGAAATATGCCCAGATAATTCCATTCTACTTAATTAAGGTTTTCCCTCAAAAGAAACTATTTTACTAAACTCAACAACCTTGGCTTTTACTCGTGTAACCAAAGGTGGGGGGAAAAAACATACATAACTCCAGCGCCCTCTAGCTTTAGACATGGGCGAAGAGAAATTAATAATAACAATTTAACATTGGGGCATTCCTCTGTATCTTTGAGTAGTAGCATTTCATTTTACGGATTATAACAGTTTAACAATTTACCACTTGAAGGGGATCTGGATTGTCTGAAGATTTTGGTAATTATGAATAAGATACTACAGATATTTGTGTACCATTTGGGGGATGAATTTAAGTTTTTATTTTTTATGGAGTGATATCTAGATGTAGGATCACTGAATTATGAATTATATTGTAGGCATATATTTAACTTTATAAGAAACTAACAAATTAGTTTTTAGCTGATTAGATGGTGACTATACTATACTATACTATATACCAGTAAGCAATGTAAGAGATTTCTATTTGCTCTGATTTCTTGACAGAAACAGCCAAAACTGTGCACATATATGTATAGTAAATTATATATAGTAATTATATATTTTTATATCATATACAGGTAGCAATAACTTTGTGGTGGTATCTTATTGTGGTTTAAAATTTGCATTTTTTTGTGGTTATTTAACAACCATATGTCTTATTTGGTAGAGTGTTTGTTCTTATTTTTTGCCCATTTTTCAGTTGGTTGTTTTCTTATTGTTGAGTTTTGGGAGAGGTTTATATTTTCTTGATATAAACCTCTTTATTAGAAATGTGATTTTCATATATGTTTTCCCCATGTGTAACTGATCTTTTTAACTATGAAGTTATTTTGCAGAGGAAAGCTTTAATTTTGATAAAGTCCAATTTATCTTTTCTTTCATGAATTATGCCTTTGGTGTTGTATCTTTAAAAATCACTCTCAAGACCACAGTTGCACAGATTTCTTCCTTATTGGTGTTCAGTTCCATCTAACCCATGTGAGTTCATGTTCGTGTCTTTTATTTCCTTCAGGCACTGTCTCTCCTTAGATTTTTAGATAGTTTACTCTTCTGCTAACTAAGCACACTCAGAAGTATTTAAAAAAAAATTCATCACTTTAATCATTGTTCTATTATGTTTTGATGGGAGGAGAAGACTGCTCACAATACTGATTCCAGCTCTCTCATCACAATGTGAAAGATAGGAGTCTATATACATATTTTTTTTCTTTTTTAAAAATTTGTTATTTCCACAAGTGTTTGTGGAACAAGTGGTATTTGATTACATGAATAAGTACTTTAGTGATGATTTCTATGACTTTGGTGCACCCACCCCCTGAGCAAGTAAACTGACCCCAATTTGTAGTCTTTTATCCCTCATCCCCTACCCACCCTTTCCTCTGAGTCCCTCAAGCCCATTGTATCGTTCTTATGCCTTTGCATTCTCATAGCTTAGCTCCTACTTATGAGTGAGAACATAATGATGTTTGGTTTTCCATTCCTGCATTATTTCACTTAGAATAATAGTCTCCAGTTCCATCCAGGTTGCTGTAAATGCCATTAATTCATTCCTTATTATGGTCGAGTAGCATTCCATCGTGTGTGTGTGTGTGTGTGTGTGTGTGTGTGTCGTGTGTATTACAATTCCTGTTTGGGGAGAAGAAAAAAAATTTATATATATATATATATATATATATATATATATATATATATATCCCAAGTTGTTTATCCACTCACTGATTGATGCACAGTTGGGCTGGTTCCATATTTTTGCAATTGTGCATTGTGCTGCTACAAACATGCATGTGTGTGCTCAGCCTCATCTGATCTCAGAAGTATATACACATTTTAACGAGTTTATCAAATTCGAGACATTGTTATACAGTCTGTCAGCCATATATGACTGGTTTCAGTGAACTTTACCTATTGTATTAGAAAACTCTTTCACCGGCCCGGCGCGGTGGCTCAAGCCTGTAATCCCAGCATTTTGGGAGGCTGAGACGGGCGGATCACGAGGTCAGGAGATCGAGACCATCCTGGCTAACAGCTACTCGGGAGGCTGAGGCAGGAGAATGGCCTAAACCCAGGAGGCGGAGCTTGCAGTGAGCTGAGATCCGGCCACTGCACTCCAGCCTGGGGACAGAGCGAGATTCCGTCTCAAAAAAAAAAGAAAAAGAAAACTTTTTCACCATTTGTTTTCTTTGAAATGTAATGTATTTCATGAGTTTCACTTACATAGAATCTATGGTTTACAAAATAGGAAAGTTATTTTCACAATATTCCCATATGAGAGGAGCATTCTCATTTTTTTAGATGAAGAAATTTGAAGCTCAAAGAAAACAATTTTTGACAATGTTGATCAAGAATATGTGCATTGAAGTTTGTAAATCTACTAAATTCTCCTGCTTCCAGAAATACATGTTTTCTTCTATACTTATTTTATGCTTTATGTAACAGTAAATTGCAAATATAATAAAGAAAAACATTGAAAGTATAATAGTATATTTATAAAATTGATTAATATGAAATTAACTATCAGACTTTATATCTGACTTACGAGTTATTTGGGCATATGCAGTTCTTTATGAGTGGTAAATGCTCTAATCTGGATATATGAACACCATGGGGTAGGTCATGAATATTGATCTCAAATGTGTTTATTTGATTCTATCAATAGCAAATGATGAGGTATATAGATAATAAATATTTAGGCAACAATAATGTAACTTTTTAGATTATTGCCTTTTTACTTGCAAAAATAAAAATTGAGTAAGCTATAGTAAAGTTCTTATTGTTGAATATATTTATTACTGAAAACAAAAAATATATTTTTCAGGAATTTTATTCTGGGCCAGGTACAGTAGAGCACACCTGTAATTACAACACTTTGAGAGCATATGGCAGACAGACAGCCTGAGCTCAGGTGTCCAAGACCAGCCTAGGCTCTCTCTACAAAACTTAGCCGGGTGTGATGGTTTATGCTTGTAGTACCAGTTACCAGAGACTGAGGTGGGAGGATTGCTTGAGCCTAGAAGGTTGAGGCTGCAGTGAGCTGAGATAGTGCTGCTGTACTCCAGAGTAGGTGACAGAATGAGGTCTTGTCTCAAGAAACAAAAAAATTATTTTGAACGCTTTACCAAATTAAAAATGTACATGACTAGTAATCCTTTTTCTATATATATGTATAATCCACAATATTATGCTCCCTAAATGTACATAATTTTTATTAAAAATTAAAACTGAGACAAGAAAATATACTACTGTGTTAGACATTAAGCCAAGATCTTAAAAAAGCACTGAACAGCTCAAATTTCACTGAGTAGCATTTTAGATAGTTACTTTAAGTCATAGCAGGATATTTTACATAAAATTATTTTATCTTGTCTTAAGAATTAACCAACACCTGAGCATTTTATCCTTCCTCTGACTCAATGTGATTTTAATGGACCCAGGTCATGGTTGGAAAATTCCATCAAAATTAAGATGAATTGTTTAGTTTTGTCATTCCTTGTGGATACTTACTCAAGAAGGATATCAAAAGAGGTTACACAGAATATTTCAAACCTAAAATTCTCAGAAAAACTACAGATATATAGTATACTTTACAAATTCTTAAATTTATTATATTCTCTATTTTAATACATCATAATCAACAACTAAATACTATGTCTGTGTTTTAGCCAAATGTTTAATTGCTCTTAACATTAAGATAATTTTTAGGACTACTTGGTTTTATCTGCTCCTTAATGCATGAAATTTTATGCAGTTAAGACCTGTGCCTGAAATTTTTTGGCCTCTTGAGAGCTCAAGGCAGAAGTTGGGAAGGGGTATTATGCATGTCTGCTGTGTAGCTAAGCCAGGGTGTCTAACAGGCTACACTAGGTGAAAACCATCAGTAAACAAACTGATCCTGGCAGCATCCAGGGGAGTTTTAGACTTCAAAGTGCAGGTTATAAATCCCTGAGCCCTTATCTTGGCCGAGAATCAAAGTCAAAATCCAGGATTACCAGAGATAAGGATAGAGTTTTCCCAGATTAGTTGGAATTCAATTCTATCCTACACAAATAGCAATATGCCCCCTTTCTTTAGGACTTCCATGCAGAACTATTTTAACAGATGTCAACTGAATCTCAAGTCAGTATTAATCCAATATTAAGCATCCAAGAGAGACCTTGAGAGTCTCAGCTCTGCCCTAAGTCTTATATTAGGAATAAGCTGAAGTAATAACAGCAGATCACAGAAATTTGAATTCTCTGAATATTTATTCTGTTTTGCATTTTCATCACTTTAGTGCCACACCCCACTTCCCCATATACACCTTTTAAGTGTACCAAAAATTTCAGAATTTTAAAATTTTCATTAGTTTATCTTTTTTATTATGTTTGGCCAGTGATCATTCAGTTGTAAAAAAAAAAAAATTAGAATGTTTGCTTTCTTTGAAATTTCTCTGGAATTTCTCTGAAATTATATACATTCATTGAAATATTATTTATTTTATTTTGTAGTAGGTAAAGCAAAAAGGAAACAGGTGAGAAAATTAACCACAAACAAATTTAAAGAGTTAGTATGTAAATAGAGTGGGGTACTTAGATGAAATAGCAGTGTGTGTGAGGTAACAGCACATTTGAGAAGTAGAAATGCAAGAATGTCCACCCGGCCCTTGAACAATACGTGGGTTAGGAGCTCTGATTACCAGCCTCAGTTGGAAGTTTGTGTATAAATTTAATTTTTTCAATTTTTAATTTTTATATGTGTATATACTTATGGAGTTAATGAGATATTTTGATATAGGCACACAATTTGTAATAATCACATCAGTGTAAATGGGGTATCCATCACCTAAAGCATTCAGTTCCTTGTGTTACAAACATTTCAATGAAACTGCCTCAGTTATTCTAAAACGGAAAACAAATTATTGCTGACTATAGTCACCCTGTTGTGTTATCGAATACTAAATCTAACTCATTGTATCTAACTATATTTATGGACTCATCAATTACTCCTATTTCTGCCCCACCTCCCACCCACTACCCTTCCCAGCCTCTGGTAACCATTATTCTATTTTCTATCTGAGTTCCATTATTTTAATTTTTAGTTTCCACAAATGAATGAGAACATGCAAAGTTTGTCGTTCTGTGCCTGACTTATTTATTTAACATACTGTCTTCCATTTCACCCATGTTGTTACAAATGACAGAATTTCTTTCTTTTTATAGCGAAATAGTATTCCTCTGTGTATATGTAACACATTTTCTTTATTAATTCAACTGTTGATGAACATTTAGATTGATTCCAAATCTTGACTACTGTAAATAGTGTTGCAATCTTCATGGGAGTACCAATACATCTTCAGTATGCTAAATTCATTTTTTGGGGGTATATCTACCTAGGAGCGGGATTGCTGAATCATATGGCAATTCTATTTTTTGATTTTTGAGGAACCTCCATTATGTTCTCCATAGAGACTGTACTAATTTACATTCCCATCAATAGAGTATGAGGATTCCTCTTTCCTCACATCCGTTCCAGTGTTCGTTATTGCCTGTCTTTTGGATAAAGGTCATTTTAACTGGAGTAAAAACAACTGTCATTTGAATTTACATTTTTCTGATGATCAATGATGTTGTGCAACTTTTCATATACCTGTTTGTCATTTGTATGTCTTCTTCTGAGAAATATCTATTCAGGTCTTTTGCCCACTTTTGAACTGGATTATTAGATTTTTCACAATAGAATTGTTTGTGCTCCTTATATATTGTCATTATTATTTTTTCATTAGATGCACAGTTAACAAATATTTTCTCCCATTCTGTGGGTCATCTCTTCACTTTGTTAATTAATTACTTGGCTGTGCGGATGCTTTTTAACTTGATGTGATCCCATTTGTTAGTTTTTGATTTGATTGTCTGTGCTTTTGGAGGTGTTACTCAAGAAATCTTTGCTCAGTCTAATGTCCTGAAGAGATTTCTCAATGTTTTCTCATAGTAGTTTCATAGTTTGGGGGCTTAGATTTAAGTCTGATTAATTTTGATTTGATTTTTTGTATATGGTGAGAGTAGAAGTTTCATTCTTCTGCATATGGATATTCAGTTTTGCCAGCACTATATAATGAAGAGACTATCATTTCCCCAGTGTATATTATATGACCTATTGTCAAAAATGAGTTTACTATAGATGTATGGATTTATAGCTGGGATTTTAATTCTGCTCTATTGTCTATGTGTCTGTTTTTATACCAGTACCATGCTGTTTTGGTGACTATATTATTGTCACCTGTAGTATATTATTAACTCAGGTAATGTGATTCCTCCCATTATTTTATTTTTGCTCAGGATGGCTTTGGATGTTCTGGGTCTTTTGTAGTTCTATATAAATTTAAAATTATTTATCTTTTTTTCTGTGAATAATGCCATTGATGCTGTGTCCTATGCTGAATGTTGGTAGCTGACATCTCTAGCCATTATTGTATTGGGGTCTATTTCTTTCTTTAGCTCTAGGAATACTTGTTTTATATATCTGAGTGCTCCATTGTTGGGCACGAACATATTTACAATTGTTACATTATCTTGCTAAATTGACTCCCTTGTTATTATATAATAGCCTTCTTTGTGTCTTCTTTTAGTTTAAGTCTTGAAATCTATTTTGTCGGATCTAAATATAGCTACTCCTGATCTTTTTTGGTTCTCATTTGCATAGAATATCTTCTTCCATCCCTTTATTTTCAGTCTATTTGTGTTTCTTGCAAGTGACAGATCATTATCATTGTGTCTTTAAAAAAAAGATCCGTTCAGCCACTCTGTTTTTGATCAGAGAGTTGAGTTCATTTACCTGGAATGTTATTATTGATAAGTAAGCATTTACTCCTGCCATTCTATTTGTTTTCTGGTATTCTCTTTCTTCATTTCTCCCTGACTTCCTTTTAGTGAAAGTGAATTTATTCGGTGGTATGTTTTAATTTCTTGTTTTATATTTTTTGTGTATCTATTATAAGGTTTCTTTTTTGAAGTTATTGTAAGGCTTATAAATAACATCCTATAACCCATTATTTTAAACTGATGGCAACTTTAAAGCAAAAGCAAGCAGATAAATGCACAAGCAAAGAGATAACTAATAAAAATTATGCACCTCATCTCTATTTCCTCCCACCCGTCAACTTTTTGTTGTTTCCATTTATATCTTATTGTACTATGTTTAAAAAAGTTGTTCTAGTTATTATTTTTTGATGGATTCATATTTTATTCTTCTCCCTCAATACATGAGTAGTTTACACACCTCAATTACAGTGTTATATTATTCTCTATTTGTCTTTGTACTTACTGTTACAAGTGAATTTTGTACCTTCAGATGAATTTTATTGTCTGTTAAGAGACTATTCTTTTAGATTGAATAAATCTCTTTAGCATTTCTTATATAATGGGTCTGGTTTTAACAAAATTTCTTAGCTTTTGTTTGGGAAAGTCTTTATCTCTTCTTCATGTTGGCAAGAATTTTTTCTGAATATAATATTCTAGAGTAAAAGTGTCTTTTCTTTTTCTTTTTCTTTTGTTTATTTATTTATTTTTTTTCTGCAAGACTTTAAATGTATCATGTCATTCTCCTTACCTGTAAGGTCTCCACTGAAAAGTTCGCTGCCAGACATAGTGAATTTGAGTTAAATCTGCTTGGTGTTTAACAGCCTTCTTGCACTTTAATGTTGATATCTTTCTCTAGGTTAAGAAGTCTCTGTTATTATCCTTTGAAAAAATATTTCTACCCATATCTCTTTTTCTACCTCCTCTTTAAGGCCAATAACGCTTAGATTTCCCCCTTTTAATGCTATTTTCTAGAATCTGTAGAAATGAATTTTTTTTTTCTTTTGACTCTTCTGACCATGTATTTTCAAATAGCCTCTCTTCAAGCTCATTAATCTTTTCTTCTGCTTGATCAATTCTGCTGTTGAGAGATACTGATATATTCTTGTTTGTCAACTGAATTTTTCATCACCAAAAATTTTACTTGATTTTTTAAATTATTTCAATCTCTTTGTTAAATTTATAATATAGTATTCTGATTGCTTTCTTGCCATTATCTTGGATTATGTTGACCTTTCTTAGAACATCTATTTTGAGTTCTCTATCTGAAAGGTCACATATGTCCATCACTCCAGAATTGGTTACTGCTCTTTTATTTGGTTTGTTCAGTAAGGTATCATTTTTCTGGATGATACTGATTCCTGTGGATGTGTATTGACATCTGGATATTAAAGAGTAAGGTATTTACTGTAGTCTTTTAAATCAAGGCTTGTTTGTACTCATTCTTCTTGAGATGTCTTTCCAAGTATTCAAAGGGTATTGAATGTTGTGATATGTCTTTGGTTACTGCAGCCAGATGTGCATTAGATGAGAATCCAAGCCCAGTAATAATATATGTCTTTCAGAGTTGTAGAGGTACTGCCTTGGTGTTCTTGGATTAGATCCAAGAAAATTCCCTGGATTACTAGGCAGAGTCTGCTGTTCTCTTTCCTTTCCTTGTCCCACAGAAATAAAATCTCTTTATCTCTGTGCTACTCTGCCTAAAATTTGGGGAGGGGTGATGCAAGCACTCCTATGGTCACTGCCGCTGGGGCTATGCTGGGTCACATCTGAAGCCAGCACTATTCTGGGTCTCGCCCAAGACCTGTGGTAACTGTTTACCAGCTACTATTGATGTTTATTTAAGGCCCAAGGGCTCTTCCATCAATAGGTAATGAATTCTGCCAAAATGCAGTCTTTCTTTTCAGAGCATCACATTCCCTGTGGTCCAGGGTGAGTCTAGAAATATTGACTGACAGAGAGGGCCTGGAATCAGCTTGGTGCTTTATTTTGCTATGACTGATCTTGTACCCAAGTTGTAATGCATAGTTATTTTCACTCTTCTCTCTTATTTCCTCAAGCAGGAGTATCTCCCTTGTAGCTGCCACAGCTAGGAATGCACTGGGTCACACCTGAAGACAGATTGGTACTAGGTCTTGTCCAAGGCCCATAGTAACTACTGCCTGACTACCACTAAAGTTTATTAGAGGCTCAAGGGCCCTTTAAGTGAACTGTGGTAAATTCTTCCAGGACTGGATTCTTTCCTTCAGGGCAGTAGGTTCCCTTTTGGCACAGGGTGGGTCTAGAAAAGGTTGTCTGGGAACTAAGGCCTGAAATAGGAGCTGTAGGACTCTGTATGGTGCTTTATTTTACTGTAGCTGAGCTGGTATCCAGGTCGCAAGACAAAGTCCTCTTTGCCTTCCCCTTTCTCCCAAAATTGCCAACTATACCACCTGGGGTTGTGAGAGGGGTAACACAAGTAGTCCTTTGGCCACCACAAATGGTATCTCTCTGGGTTACATGCACCCCAAGTCCACTGGCTCTGAGCCAGCTCTCTGGGTTACAAGCAGAATTTACCCAGAAATTGCACTCCTTGTGGCTTCAACTGCCCTTCAAGTATATTTAGAAACTCAGAGCCTCTTAGCCTAACATAATGGAGCTTGCCGGAACTCAGATTCCTACTGCTGGGATGGATGACTTTCCTCTGACTAGAGCTAGTCAAAATGCTACCTCCATGGGCACCAGCTAAATTCTGCCTTACGTTGCTTTCTCCTGTGACAGGGCAGCACTGATTTCCAATGCAAAGTCTCAGAAACACTTTGCTCTCCCTCCACCAAGCACAAAGATTCTCCTTCTATGCCACATGGTGCTGCTGAGAGATGTTGGAGGGGTGGTGTAAAAAATTCAAGGCTGTTTTTCCTACACTCGTCAGTGTCCCTTTCCTTGAGGTGATGTTGAAACCAGGTACTTTGCTGATTTTACGTTCTTATGAAGGTGCTTTCTGAAGTGGACAGTTGTTCAATTCAGTGTTCCTGTGGGAGATGATGATTGCTGGAGTGTTTTATTTGGCTATTTTGCTCCATTTCCCAAGAGTCAAAAAATCCACTGCATACCTTTTGACTCCAGTATATAAGTTTCGACTCTCCCAAAACTTAACTATGAATAGCCTACTGTTAACCAAAAGCCTTACTAATAGCATAATAGCATAAATGTTCTAACAACAAATTTTGTCTGTTATATAGTACTATATATACTATATAACACAAAAAATATATATCACAGGCAAAATATATTATGCATATATAGTATATAACACATATAACATCAAATACATATCTCTCCATCTATCTATCTTAGAGTCACTCTGTCACCCAAGCTGGAGTGCAGAGTCATAATCATAGCTTGCTGCAAGAGATCCTTTTGTAACAGCCTCCTGTAATTCCTGGAATTACAGGCAGGAACAATTGCATGTGGGTCAGTATACTGTATTCTTACAATAAAGTAAGCTAGAGAAAATAAAATGTTATTAAGAAAATAAAATGTTATTAAGAGAATCAAGGGAGATAAAATATATCTGCAATTTATTAAGTGCAATGGATCATGATAAAAGTCTTCATCTTCTTCATTGTCATATTGAATCAGCTGAGAAAGAATAGAAAGAGGAGAAATTGGCCCTCTTATTTCAGTGATAGCAAAGGCAGAATAAGTAGAGGAGGTAGAAGCAGGAGCAGGAGAGGCAGGTACACTCCGTGTAACTTTTACTGAAAAACAACTACTTGTAAGTGAACCTGCACAGCTCAGACACGTTACTTAATGGTCAATTATAATGTTATAAGAATTTCCATGCTGTTTATGATCTCTGGTTTCAAATATGGCAAATGCATAAATACTCTGGAAAATAACTTTATGTTAGTCTTTATATAATTAAAAGACATTAATGAAACTCTGCTAAATGTTATAGCATAGTCAAATTTTGAAAGCAAAATATTAGCTTGTGAGTGAAATGTCTGGAATTTATATTTTATTAATAGACATGTCTGTCTTTGACTTGTCCTTATAAGAATCTGTTCAGATACATTTTCACTTTTTATTAGTATATTTATAGCGTATAAAATATTTTATTTCATTAAAAAGTTTTACAATATGTGTATAATATTAAAATGTACACTTGTAATAAAGTTACTGAAGTAAAACTGCAAATAAAAACATAATAAAAGAACATATTTCCATAAAATTATTTAAAATTTTGAAGTAATTCTTCAGTATAAAAATGTTTCATTTGAATAAAATACTGCATAGACATAAGTACATATAATTTGATAAAAATATTTTAATGATTTTATAAAAGGGAGATATAATGAATACAACCAAAGAAATACTCATAAACAATAAGTTACATTATAAATTATTGGTGAATAATACCAATAAAATCATAAAGATATTTTGTAATGATCGGGATTTGAAATGACACATACTATGTGTAATAATGTACTATCTTTAGACATAATAATTCAAACACTATCTTTTGTTGTGTGTGTATTCTTTGATATCCATTGTTATTTAAATATTTTAACATTTAATTTGAAATATTTAAAATATTTTCCATTAAAAAATATGAGTCTAAATTACATATCAAAGGAGGAAAATAAATTATTATGAAGCAGGAGAACAGGGTCTGAAGGCAGAGAACCTAAGGCCAATTCATGCTGACTTCTTAGAAATGACTCACAAAGAAACCCCAGCTCTCCACACCAGAGTAACAAAAGGATCAGAGGCTACTCCCTTTGCAACTCGCCTTTTTTGCATTGCAGACAAAAAAATGAAAGTAACTCTGATTGGTCTCCATCTGCATACAATTAGACTGGTCACAGGCCAAGTTTCCACATGTAACTTTGTAACTTCACTTCATCCTTTGATTGGTTACTTTCTGCAACCAATCAGACTGGTGTGTGCCACTACTTCCTTTATGTAGGGTGTAAACAAAAGTAACCAAGGGGAAAACTCTAAAGGATATTTAAACCCCAGAAAATTCTGTAACCAGTACTCTTGAGTCACTTGCTTGAGGGTGCTCCCATTCTATGGAGTGTTCTTTCATTTCAATAAATCTGTGCTTTTCTTTTGTTGCTTTGTTTGTGTGTTTTCCGATTAGTTGTTCAAAGCACCACGAACCTGAACGCCCTCCGCTGGTAATATATTTTAGCGAGCCAGCCAGAAGGTAACCTCAAAGTTTGGAATTTATTTTTCTTCTTTTTTTTTTCCCCCTTTTCCTCTTTGCTCCATACAGGGGAACACTTTTCTCTATTTCTCTTTCCAAATCAGGACCCTCGGTAGACAGCCCCTAAGCCCAGAGGCAACTGCAGGTTTCCGCCCAGGGCCATTCTCTAGTGAAGCTGAAAGGTTTCCATGTGGAAGCGCCTGACTACCACCACCTGGATTGGGTGAAGAACCTTTTCCTCTGTTTGGTTTTTCCTTCAGTCTTTCAACAGCTGTTTCCTGGCAACTCCTTGGTAATTGAAGGCAACTAGCCAGGACCACTCTCTGATGTTACCTGAAGGCCAAGGAGTAAACAGGAATAGCTGCCCTGCCCATAATGGGGAAGGACTTCATTCTATATTTTCCATTTATAGTCCCTGATTCCTACATGTGACACAATTGGCTTTGGCAGCTCGTCCAGGGTGAATTTGCACACATAACAGGTGACGTAAACCTTTTTTTGTATGCTAAATTCTCCTCTACAGTTATTCCATAATGGCAACAGATAGTGTCTCTTAGGTGTTTTGACCTCCTTTCTCCTACTAGATCTATTCAACTGGCTAAGGACAAAAACCCACCCAGCCTCCACTTTCTGCATTAAAGTTCATGACTATCATTCTAGTGGAATGGAAAGCATGGAAAAGTGTGGTCTTATTAAATCATATGGATGTTAGAAGTTGAGGCCTTCATTTAGGGACAAAAGGAAAGATTTTACTAGGTCATCGCCTCTGGTGGGAAAACGTAAAAAGTGGCACCAGTGCCCAGCTAAGGTCAGAGATATCTGACTCTCTAAGGCTGTATTCCAAAGAGAATGCCCCAGCGGATCCAACTCCAGACCTCAACCTCTCCAACGGGGATGCCCTCTGCAGAGGTTCTGCAGTCTAGTACTAAGCCCTCCTTAGAATTTTCTCCCATATATGAAAATGGGAAACACTCCATTTACTCCATCTGGTGCCCTATTTGGCCACATCCTCATTAGAATCAGTTTGACCCTGATAATCTAAAGAGGATTATACTGTTTGGCCAGAATATTGTTGGGAATCTGGAGCTTGCTCTTGAATGGGAAAGTGGGAGGGAATTACATGTATCTAGGCTTTTGTGTTGCTATTCTAAGTAAGGTCAGGCCTGGTTAGTATGTGATGTTCTCCTTTGGTGCTATTTGGCTCCAGTGTTCCTTGGAGCCTGAGGAAGTTTGAACTCTGAAAATCAAACTGCCATGGAAATTACTTTACCCAAAATTTTGGTTCACAGCCTTCATTGGATTACCTATTGGGGCAAACAATGTAAACCTGGTGAGCTTATATTGCTATGTCATGGCTAGAATTCCCAGGTAAAAGTTATCAGATCTTTATTTGTGTGTGTTCATACATGTCTAGATGTGTTTATTTGTATGTACACTTATTGTCATATGTTGTGTCTACCAAACTGGTTTATAAGTAAAAGAGTACTCATAAATTAAGTAAATAAGCCTAAGCAATTTTCAAGTTCAGGTGACTTAAGTATAACTTACTAAACAAGCCGTCTTTAAAATTATTGGCAAAATGAAAATAGAAATGCCTTCAGAATTGTCAGCATATATTTTTGTCTGGATTTTATCTTTGTCTCTGGTAGATATTTTGAGGTGTCAGGGTTTGGTATAGAAGGTTATAAAACTATAAATCTAACCAAAACAAAATATCTCTGTGCAGATTTTTGATAAGACTAATGTGATTTAATTAGTAAGACTGATGTTATGATTTAATGAAAACAACTGAATTTTCTGAGTTATTTGTGAAAAGCCTATGTATTTCACTTTAAGGTTCTAATTTCAGTGAACACCTGATATTCACAAATTATTAAATGGTAAACAAGGTAATGATTCACTTTAAATTATGGTGTCTAATATCTCAGTTTTCAGAAGTAATCTAGATAAACCGTTAAAAATGAAAGAGTTGAGTCCATGTAAATGAGATGCCTTAGGTAAATTTCTTGTGTAATTTAAAATTCTAAAATTATTTTTGATGCTCATTGAATATCTGGGTCATTTCTAAGAAAGGGTTGTGACAGGGGAAATATTGTTCTAAAAATTGTGGAATTGTTCTTATCTATAAATGCCCATATCTGATAGTTCAGAGTTTGTTGGTTTTTAGGGTTTCATTAAAGTTTTAGGTTACTAAGTATAAAAATTCTAGTTAACACTTAATTTGGTATACAAATTGTGAAAGGGTCATGTTATTATTGAGGAAAAGAATTAAAAATTAATTTAAAAGTTAATTCAAATTACAGGTTTGAAAAGGTTATTTACAAAACACAGTAGTGAAAAACTGTTAAGGGAGAGAGATGTAAAGATAGTTATGTATATGAAAATGTATTTTTGGTAAGGAAGATTATAAAGAAAATAATCATTCTGTATGAGAAAGGATCTTGTATGGTGATTTTTTTTTTTGACCTACAGTAAAATGACTGGTTATTTAAATAAGAACAGGAAGGAAGGGAAGAAGAAAGAGAAAATCTGGAACTGAATAAAAAGCCCATGCATGTCATAGATTGTCTGTCTAAGTCATATGTAATTTTTCATGTTTCTCTGTATGTCTATCTTCAAGTACATATAGAGAAAATAGAAAGTTGAAGAAGTTTAGATAAGAAAATATTATTTAAAACCTGATAAAGAATTGGATACATTTGGCTAATTAACATTTTTATATTTAAAGCTCTTAGTCTTGATTAAAGTAATATAAGAAATATTTTAAAGAAATGCATTGGCAGTTTGGCAATTCTTTTTTAATATTGTTAAGCATGAAGCCAGATTTAGTGTGGAGTCAAATTTCACATACATACTTGCATTGCTTCACACTATGTTTACTGTTTTGCATGGATTGTACTAGCACTGTAGTACTTACTGGTCATGTTCCTAGAGTGAATTTCTTGATTGCACAGGAGTTATGGTGATATTGGTACAAACTAAGGATATTGAATTGTGTATCAGCAATAAAACATTCATTACGTGGGTTTTGGGGGGACTTTTGATAACATTGTAGCCTCCAGTGTAGCCTGAGTAGAAAATATTTTGCATTGTTTTCCGTTTATTTGTTTTTGCTTCTAAATTTTGTTTGTTTTTTGTTCTCCTTTGGGTTTTTGTATGCATATGATGCTTTTTAGTTTCTAATGGAAGAATTTTATTCGATTCTGTGAATAGTTATTTTTTTCCCTATGCAGCTCTAGCAAGCCATCATTTGTTCTATTTATCTGGAATTCCTAGGCTCCTTTAGTCAGGCCTGCAGGAATTCATGAAGGACACCAGCCTTTTGGAATTTTGTTGGTTTTGCTTACCTCTGATAATCTAGAGAACTAAAAAATAAAAGACTTATTTTTATAGGTTCTGAACAGAAATAGTACATTATACATTTTGTTGTTTGGAGGGGTAAATGAGAGTGGAAATGTCTGAGTGGTGTGTGTTTCCAGGGTGACATTGAATCAATAGTTTGGGTTGGTTTCAGATCTTTTCCTTTGATGAAGAAACACTGTGATATGGGCACAAAATTTTTTTTTGTCAATGTTTAGGAAAGATTGACTTTGTCCTTAAGAAAATTATAGTGAATAGAATTTCTCTCAAGCTAATTCAATTTTGTTTACTACTATCAAATTAAAATTACCTTCACTTGGATTAAGTAGTAATAAAAAAGGTGAGACTTTCTAGTGATTTTTGATTTCAAGCTGTCTATCAGTGATGAGCCTTCATGTGTGTACTTGAAAACAAAATGTATGCAGTTGTTTCAATGGTATAAAAGTTTTTATGGTGAAAGTTACCTATTTATTTGTCAGTACTGTATCTAGAAACCAATCTTGGAAATATGTGATGACCTTTTAAAAATAGCTGAAAAGAAACTGTGTGCCTGTTTTCACTTTGTCCTTGTTTTGTTGTATCATATTTCAATGAAAGGAGATTTTTTCTCACACTGAATTTCCAAAACTGATATTTTTAATTAAAAAGTTTATGGAACTGTTACCTTATGGCCAGTCTAATTAAAATTAGACAAATTTGTTTATAAGGTTTGATTAAAATTAGATTTAAAATTAGTAATACACCATACAAAAATAAAAATTTGATTTCCTCTTTTGAACAAAATATTTGCATAATAAAAATATTTGTTTACCTTTTGAATAAACTTCAGGAAGAAAATGAAGGGGGAGAGATGAATCTGGTTGCCTCAGGCTGTCTTAAGTATTAGGTCTTATTTGTTTGGGAAACTAAACTGCATTTTCCTCATTATTGAAAAGTAAACGTTTTTGTATTATAATTTTGGCTAAATGAAATTTTTTAGTAACTTGTGATAGTATTTTGTGATATCGAGTCTCTTAAACAATTGAAATTGGAAAAACTTTCCAACAGAAAAATTTCAAGTCTTAAATTGGGTCTTTTGACCTCAAGCTAAACTTTGTGGATATTAGGCTACCTGAAGTTCAATAAAGACACATTGGGCTTATTAGGTATATTTGTAATGTTATAATTATACAACAAGCATTGTCAAATCTGAGGTGGTATTTAGTTTCCTTTGGGTTATATTTATATAGAAGTGTTATTAGTATGTGTTCCAGGATTGTATGAGATTCCTAAAATTGTGATATGTCTTAATATACATTCTCAGTAATATATGATTATTATGTTAAATTGTTGTATATCACAGAAATCATCAAATTTCCTTGTCAACTGTGTCTTTAAGTATGGCTGTTGTGAATATTCTTAATTCATGGCCATGTGCTTGTTTGCATACAGTTAATAACCACATGTTTTCTTCTGTAATGGGACACAATTAGAGAAACTGGTTATTTTCTCAGAGCTCTGACTGAAGTGGCCTTGTGAGTTGTTTCAGCAAAGCCAATTTAGAGGAGTCTACATGAACAATATTTTTTGTTGCACTTTGTGTGGGTACTTATGCCAAGTATTTGAGACTGAAGCTTATTTTGCAGGTAGATTGGTTCTGCCATGATTTGTCTTTGGAGGAAATGGCAGAGCAGAGAGAGAAATATTGTAGGTCTCAAAATTAACATAGCAACCAACAATCAATCCCTCATCATACCTTTGACTTCAACCAATGGACACAAAGAAGCCATCCAACTCATACCCCTTTGGTAGAGCTAGGAATAGCAGCAGGAGTAGGAATAAGAGTTGGCAGGCTTGCAACTTCCCTATCCTATTACCAATGCTTGTCCAGTGATTTTATGAAAAACTTGAATGTCATTTGCCAAGGTATCATTACCATACGAAGTCAAATAGACTCTTTGGCAGTGGCCACTTTGCAAAATAGAATGGTTTGCAAAACTAGATCTCCTAATGCTGAAAAATGTGGCTTATGAGTTTTTCCTAGAGAACAAATGCTGTTTTAATGTCAACCAATCAAGATTAATAAGATACGACACCAAAAACTAGCCGATTGGGCCTCTGAAATATCACAACAGCTGTTCGAGTCATGAGGCTCCTGGTGAAGGGCACTGAGTTGGGCTTCATGACTCATTCCCTTGGCCAGCCCATTATTAATAATTACAATTGCCTTGTTTTTTGGACCATGTTTGCTAAATCTTTTAACCAAGTTAATTTCCTGTCACCAAGAGACCATTAAGCTTCAGACAATCATGAGAAAAGGTTTCCAGCCAGTTCCTGATGAAAACACTACTGGCCATCAAGAACTCCCCTGTCTCCACTAGACAGAACTTGGCAAGAGTTCTATGATCCCCAATAGGTAGGTATTACACCCCAAGTCAGCAGGAAGCAGTTACTAAAAAAATACCCTTAGTCCCTCTTCCCCCCACAGAGATTTATGGAGATCATGTCTCGTAGAGGGGAAATGAGGCAGAAGAATAGGGTCTGGAGGCAGGGAACCTCAGGCTGATTCCTACTGACTTCCTAAAACTTAAAAGGAAAATCCACCTCTTCACACCCAAGTAACAAAAGGATCAGAGGCTACTTGCTTTGCAACCCACCTACCTTGTCTGCATTACAGACGAAAAATAAAATTACCTCTATGGGCACCCTCCTGCAACCAGTCAGACTGGTCACAGGCCAAGACTTCATGTGTAACTTTGTAACTTCACTTCAGCCTCTCATTCATTGGTTGCCTTCTGCAACCAATCAGACTTCTTGTGGGCTACTACCTTATTTAAATAGGGTGTAAACCAAGCAACCAATGGGAAACCTCTAGAGGGATATAAAGCCCAGAAAATTCTGATTGGTTGCCTTCTGTCAAACCCACTATCAGACTTCTTGTGGAGCTACTACCTTCATTTCAATAAATCTGTGCTTTTCTTTTGTTGCTTTTTTTGTGCATTTTGTCCAATTCTTTCTAAAATGCCAAGAACCTATACAATCTCAAGTGGTAATGATTGGGCATATTATACTTAATTGTTTTCCTGACACAACATATTAACATTGGATAAAATATTATCCTGAGATACCATAACAATGTTGGGCAAAAACATATTAATTTTGGACAAAAACAACTTAAATAGGACCTATAACATGTCAATATGAATTAAAATTATCTGACTTATTTTATTTAACAATACCTCATTTTTTCTTAGTTTCCTAGGGTAGAATATTAGTTACTTCATTAGAAAAAAACCCTGAATATTATTGTATAAAATAAATGTATATGCAATTATACTATTTATGTAAACAAATTTGAGATTTTTGTACCACACCTTTAGTGACAAATATTTAATTCATCAACTGTTTTAGAAAATAAGGAATCTTTGTTTAAATTACTCTATGTTATTTTTATTTACATTGGGAAAAACAAATTGGTAATCTCTCATGATAAATACTGATATCTAAAAATATCTTTAAAAATTGTTACCAAAAATGCTATTTTGTGCATAGGTGTGTTGGTTCTATTATGCTCAGAGACAGATTAAATCTATCCACCTAAAATTAGGTTAAACACAGTGCCAAATTGAAAATATAAATTTTTTAAACTTTACAAACTACTATTTCTACAAACTGCTATCAATTGTTCTTCTTATATAGAAGCTGTAACAATAGCTTGAATAAATAAAATGTGGTACATATACATAGTGGGAGTACGATTCAGTCATAAAAAGAATGAGATCCCAACATTTGCAACAATATTGATGGAAGTGAATAAATGAAATAAGCCAGGCAAATAATAAAAAAATGCATATTCACACTTGTTTGTGGGATCTACAAATCCAAACAATTGAATTCATGGACATAGGGAGTGGAAGAATGGTTGCCAGAGAGCCTGAAACACATAGTGAGGGGCTCAGAGGGAGGTGGAGATGGTTAACTGGTACAAAATAAAATGGAAAGAATTAATAAGACCTACTCTTCGATAACACAGTAGAGTGACTATAGTCAATAATGACTTAATTGCACATTTTTAAATAATTTAAAGAGTATAATTGGCTGGGCGCAGTGGCTCAAACCTGTAATCCCAGCACTTTGGGAGGCCGAGGCGGGCGGATCCCGAGGTCAGGAGATGGAGACCATCCTGGCTAACACAGTGAAACCCTGTCTCCACTAAAAATACAAAAAATTAGCCGGGCGTGGTGGAGGGTGCCTGTAGTCCCAGCTACTCGGGAGGCTGAGGCAGGAAAATGGTGTGAACTTGGGAGGCGGAGCTTGCAAGCTTGCAGTGAGCTGAGATTGTGCCACTGTACTCCAGTCTGAGCAACAGAGGGGATGGATACCCCATTCTTCATTATGTGCTTTTTCACACTGCGTGCCAGAATCAAAACATCTCATGTATCCCATAAATATATGCACCTACTATGTACCAACAAAAATTTAAAAAATAATAAGAAATAAATACATACAATAAATATTTGCATGCCACTGGAAAAAAATCACTCTATTTTTATAACAAAGCCAAAATTCACATTCTCTACGAGTAGGAAAAAAACACTGGACTAAGACATGAATAATGCATGATAATTTAATCACAAGTATTTACACTTAACCTTACTTAATGCTCATTTCAATGATCATGAAAAAATATACCAAGCATTAAAAAATAATTTATTGTATTACTCCATTAGACTAAACTATCTAGATACTTCTATTAGTACTACATTGACTGCATTTTCCTTTTTTCTGACACATTCTTATAAAAATTGTTTCTTATTATTAACATTATAGATAACAAAATTTGCTAACATACAAGATTACTTATTGTATCCATTCATTTATTCAATAAGAATTCACTGAATGCCAATTTTGTATGAGTATGGGTTTATGTAAAAAGATTTTAAAATACTTAAGTAATGTCATTATTCAGGAGATATGTATTTTTTTTTTCACTTACTCATTCCCTGACAGTTTAAATATTGGCTGTCAAAATTCTCTATTTTCACACTACCAGTCTCGGTTCTAATCACATCACTATAACAATTATACTATAGACTGGGTAGCATATAAGCAACAGAAATTGATTTCTCACAGTTCTAGAAGCTGAGAAGGCCAAGGTCAAGGCTCTAGCAGATTAGGTATCTGGTGAGGACCTGTTTCTGGTTCATAAGTGGATGTCTTTTCTGTGTTCTCACATGGTGGAAGAGGTGAGATCTCTTTGGAGCCTCTTTTATAAGTGTTCTAATCTTATTTATGTGGGGCCTACCCTCAAGACCTCCTACCTAATATCCCTACCTCCTAATACCACTACATAGGGCATTAGGATTTTACATGAATTAGGATTTTACATGAACGTTTGGATCATGGCATGAATGGACAAGAAGTCAATACTTTTAAAATGCCAATCCTGCATTGTCTCTGTGTGTGTGTGTGTGTGTGTGTGTGTGTGTGTGTGTGTGAATAAAGTGGTCATGTTACGGTAAAAGATTTCTTAGTGTTTTACAAATGATTGTATTCATTCTGATATTGCATAAGTTAATACACAAATACTAGACAGGCACAAACAAGTCTTTTAAAGACTTGGAATATTTCACTGGACTCTATAAGTAAACATTTTCTTATTGGCTTCAGCATATGATTTAGACCATAATATGGTTTGGCTCTGTGTTCTCTCCCAAATCTTATCATGAATTGTACTCCCATAATTCCCATGTGTTGTGGGAGGGACCCAGTGGGAGATAAACTGAATTATGGGGGTGGTTTCTCCCATACTGTTCTTGTGGTTGTGAATAAGTCTCACGAGATCTGATGGTTTTATAGGTGGAGACTCTTTTCATTCTCTTCTCTCTTACTACGACCGTGTAAGAAGTTCCTTTCACCTTATGCCGTCATTGTGAGGCTTCCCCAGTCACGTGGAACTGTGAGTCCAACAACCTCTTTCTTTTGTAAATTGCCCAGTCTTAGGTATGTCTTTATCAGCAACATGAAAATGGAGTAGAAGAGATTCACAGAGTGTACTAGGCATAAAATGCATCTACTCTTCTTCAATGAAATTTTTTTGTAAATCAGAGCATATATGTTAATCTAGCATCAACTAAGAAACAATGTTTTTCATTGACACTTTCGTTAGAATATATCAAAAATCTTATTTTCTCTCTAAAATCTAGACAATTAATTTTAGAAGAGGCACCACTATTATATCAAATGGGTGTTGTGTGGGTCTCAGGACACAGAAGGGACTTCTGCAAAATTTCTCAAGTCTCCCTGGGGGCAGGGTATGTCATAGCTTGAGAGAAAATGATAAGTGGAATTTATATCAAGGTTTCACATTCCTATGCCTTTATTCAAGATGCCTAGAAAATTACATGAGTAATCGTTTCCTCTAGCCTACCATATTCTTATCTGTATTATTGTTAATTTGAACGAACAGTTCCCGGGGTTCATAAGTTTTACAGAGATAGAAAAATGAGTAAAACTGCCAGGACTTCCAATTTATCTGCAATTTTTTCTTCTTCTGAGAATATATTTGGTAGAAAATTATCTTCTGCTCTGGATATATTTGTTTTAGATTGAATATATGTGTATATATATGTGTGTGTGTATGTGCGTATATATATGTGTGTATATATAATATATGAGAAGCTTCTATTTCTGTGTTTTTGAGTTAGAGAACCGAACTAGTTTTACTAATATTTAAGTCTTCCTTTATAACTATCTCTTTTATATTGCAATTTGAAGCCATCAAAGTATTGATTTTCAAAAATTTTCCCACTTGTTAATGGCATTCTATTATCCTTTTGTAGAATAGTATAAATCATGAAGAAAATAGATTTTAACAAAACTACAAAAATTAAGTATACCCCAATACCATGACAAATCAAGTCATGGCCAGAGATTACACAACCCCAGCTAACCCTAAAATGAGAGCTAAGTGTTATAGGAGAGTTTGAATGGAAACTTGTGCTTGGGTCAACACAAATTCATCTCAAATATTAAGAAATGGACTCAAAGGGCTAGTCCATGAATGATGACAGAATAGCATCATCTGTCATTTACAGAGGACTGCACATTATGACTCTACGTTAGAATGTCAACTGGAGTTTGTATTTATAGTCTTACTGTGTTACAAACTAACTTCTCAGTTTTCTTAATTTTTTAGTTGGAATTTTTACTTTTTCATTATTTCTTATTAAGTAATGCCATTTTTGGAAGAACTACAAAGTTCTACTTTTCTAGAACTATAAATTAGGTCATTTAATTACTAGTATAAAGTATCAACAGATCAAAATATTTCAAAGTAGTATATAAACAATTGCATTGAAAAATTAAGAAAAATTATATGTAATGTAATGACAGAATGAAAATAGTATATGAAAATGTGATTGTTTAAAAAAACATAAAAATAAACAAAAGGTAATACTAAACCATGGTAAAAAGCAAGTAAATGCTATGCACAACTAATTACAAACCTATACATAATGACCATAAATCTAAAAGTTTTAAGTAATTTTAATAAATAAACATTTTTGTAATAGCTTGAAAAATTCAACTATATGTACTTTAAGAGAAGAAAAAAGAAAAAACTGAACTTAAAGTACAAAAATAAGGAAGAAATAACATATGAAGCAAGGGCTATCTACTGAAAATAAATTTAAAACAAAAACATTAATGGATGCTAAAATAAAATACTTATCATAATATAAGACAGGAAAACATTAGTTTACTAAGTTATGAAGTTTTGACAAATTCTAAAGTAGTAAAATAAAGACAAATCTGAAAAATGTATAATCATACGAGGAGAAAACTTTAAATATTATTCCCAGAAAAAGTTCAACTAACACTAAATTAATAAATAATTACAGGATAAATGCAAAACTAGCAAACATATAAGAAATTCCAATAAATCAGTGTATTTTATCATGAAGATAAATCTTCAAACTCTAAATAAGAAAATTCTTACAGAATACATTTACTGACAAGAACTGACTAGTATGAGAAATATTAACAAAAGGACAGCCAAGAAACAAGAAAAGCTCACTACCCAGATGTTTAATTTAAGAAACCAACATTGAGACAAATAAATATTTAGTTTAAAAATCAAATAAAAGAGACTTTGAAGTATGTTTAGAAAGAAATAAAAATTTATTACAAAACTTGTGAGAAATTTACAGACTAAATATATTTATTGAAAAATACAAAAAACTTAAAATTACTCAGCAAAGACATCAACTCAAGAAGTTAGAAAAATGTAAGAAAATAAACTTAAAAATAAATAATGAATAATCCTTATATAAACACATATTATTATGAAGCAAAAAAACCAGAGAGTAGCTCATTGATGAAGTCAAAATATTTTTATTGGGAAACAGAAATAAATAAAATCATTATGTAAAAATTTAAATAAAATAAAAAGAGGGGAGAAAAAAACTAAACATTGTCAAAAAGAAAACAGATAAATTGATGCCAATGAGATTTCAAGATAATAAAGCATAAAATTCCACTTTCAAATAAGCAGAATTAGAAATGACAGGTGAAATTTTAAAAGATCCTACAGAAATAAAATAGATCTTCAGAGGCTATTATGAACATGTTTATGTGCACAAACTAGAAAATCTAGAGGAAATTAACACATTTCTAGAAACATACCTCCCAAGATTGAATCAGGAAAAAAAAATATGATGAGTCCCTGGACAGACCAATATTGAGTTCCGAAATTGAAGCACTAATGGAAAAACGTATCAACCAAAAAAGCTCTGGACAACATTAATTCACAGCCAAATTCTTCCAGACATATAAAGAAGAGCTGGTACCAATTATTTTGAAATTATTCCAAAAAATCAAAAAAGAAGGAGTCCTCGCTAATACATTCTAAGAAGCTAGCCTCACTCTAATACTAAAACCTAGCAAAGATACAGTAAGATAAAAACAAAAACAAACAAACAAAAAAACTAGAAGCCAATGTTCCCGATTAACATATGAAAAGCATCTGAATTAAATACTAGCAAACCAAATCCAGCGGCACGTCAAAACTTTAATTCACTATGATCAAGTAGATTTTTTTTTTCCCCTGGGATGCAAGATTGGTTCCTGGGATACATTTTTTTCCTTCAACTTTTAAGTTTCAGGTTACATGTGCAGGATGTGCAGGTTTGTTACACAAATAAATGTGTGCCAAGGAGGTTTGCTGCACAGATCATTCCAGCACCTAGATATTAATGCCAGCATCCTTTAGCTATTCTTCCTGATGGTCTACCTACCACCACCCACCCGCTTCCAACAGACCCCGGTGTGTGTTGTTCCCTATTCATGTGTCTATGTGTACTCATTGTTCAGTTCCCACTTATAAGAGAAAACATGTAGTGATTAGTTTTTTGTTCCTGTGTAAGTTTGCTGAATATAATGGCTTCCAGCTCCATTCACGTCCTTGCAAAAGACATAATCTCTTTTTTATGACTGGATAGTGTTCCATAGTGTATATGTACCACATTTACTTTATCCAGTCTATCATTGATGGGCATTTGAGTTGATTCCATATCTTTGCTATCATAATAGTACTTCAATGAACATGCATATGCTTGTATCCTTATGATTGAATGATTTATATTCCTTTGAATACATACCCAGTAATGGAATTGCTGGGTCAGATGATATTTCTGCCTCTAGAAATTTGAGCAATTGCCACACTGTCTTCCACAATGGTTGAACAAATTTACACTCCCACCAACAGTGTAAAAGTGTTCCTTTTACTCCACAACCTTGCCAGCTTCTGTTATTTTTTGAGTTTTTAATAATAGCCATTCTGACTGGCGTGAGATGTATCTCATTATGGTTTTGATTTGCATTTCTGTAATGATCAGTGATGTTGAGCTTTTTTTCATGTTTGTTGAGTGCATGTATGCCTTCTTTTGAGAAGTGCCTATTCATGTCCTTTGAACAAACACTTTCTAATGGGGTTGCTTATTTATTTCTTGTAAATTTGCTTAAGTTCCTTGTAGAATCTGGATATTAGATCTTTTTCAGTTGGATGGATTGCAGAAATTTTCTCCCATTCTGTAGGTTGTCTGATGTAGGTTGTTCACTCTGATGATAGTTGCTTTTGCTGTGCAGAAGCTCTTTAGTTTAATTAGATCCCATTTGTTAATGTTTGCTTTTGTTGCGATTGCTGTTGATGTTTCCGTCATTAAATCTTTGCCCATGCTTCTTTGCCCATACCTTTGTCTTGAATGGTACTGTTAGATATTTTTTAGGGTTTTTATATTTTTGTGTTTTACATTAAAATCTTTAATTAGTCTTGAGTTAATTTTGTGCAAGGTGTAAGAAAGGGGCCCAGTCTCGATTTTCTACATATGGCTAGCCAGTTGTCCCAGCACCATTTATTAATTATTTCTCATGCTTGTTTTTGTCTGGTTTGTTGAAGATCAGAGGGTTCTAAGTATGCAGTCTTATTTCTGAGATCTCTATTCTGTTCCATTGGTATATGTGTCTGTTTTGGTACCAGAACCATGTTTCGGTTACTATAATCTTGTAGTATAGTTTGAAGTTTGATAGACCAATGCCTCTAGATTTGCACTGTTTGCTTAGGATTGTCTTAGCTATTTAGGCTCTTTTTTGTTCTCAGATAGATTTCAAAATACTTTTTCTCTAATTCTGTAAAGAATGTTAATGGCAGTTTAATGGGAATAGCATTTAATCTATAAATTATTTAGTGCAGTATGGCCATTTTCATGATACTGATTCTTCCCATCCATGAGCACAATGGAATGTTCCACAATGGAGTGTTTTGCCATTCATTTGTATCCTCTCTGATTTCTTTGAGCAACGATTTCTAGTTCTTCTTGAAGAGGTCCTTCACTTTCCTTGTTAGCAGTATTCCTAGGTGTTTTATTCTTTATGTAGAAATTGTGAATGGGAGCTCATTGATGATTTGGCTCTCTGCCTGTTGTTAGTTTATAGGAATGCTCGCAATTTTTGCACGTTGATTTTTTTCCTGAGACTTTGCCGAAGGTACTTACCAACTTAAGAAACTTTTGGGATGGGAAGATGTGGTTTTCTAGATATAAGATCATGTCACCTGGCATGCTTTTTGTTTATCATTATTATTATTATTAGGTCCTGAATTACCAGTAGCTATACCTAGGGATGACATTGAAGACCTTAGGTAAGCCTCTGAAACTTGCTGGCTTCTAGTGAGACCCAACACATTACCAGTTTGGGTGGCTATGACAGAAAACTCTTTCTGCTTGAGAAAAGCAGAGGAAAAATTAAAGGGTACCTTTTCTTGCACATTAGGTACCAGCATGGCCACAGAAGGGTATAGTACCAAACAGAATAAAACATCACATAAACAGAATTAAAAACAAAAACCATGATTGTCTCAATAGATGTAGAAAAAGCTTTCGATAAAATCCAACATCTCTTCATGATAAAACTCCATAAAATAGGTGTTAATGGAACATACTTCAAAGCAACAAGAGCCATCTATAACAAACCCACAGCGAACATCATACCGAATAGGCAAAAGCTAAAACTAGTCTTTTGGAGAACTGGAGCAAGACAAAGATCCCACTTTTACCACCCCTATTCAACATATTGCTGGACATTCTAGCCAGAGTAATCAGGCAATAGAAATAAATAAAAGACATACAAATAGGAAAAGAAGAACTCAAGTCATTGCTCTTTACCGGCAATGTAATTCTACATCCAGAAAATCTTAAAGATTTCACCAAAAGGCTCCTGGAGCTAATAAATGACTTAAGTAAAGTTTCAAGGCACAAAATTAATATACAAAAATTATTAGTAGTATTTTTATACACAAATAATGTTCTAGCTGAGGGTAAAATCAAGGACACTATCCCATTTAAAACAGTGACAAAAAGCAAAATACCTATGAATACATCTATCCAAAGAGTTGAAAGGTCTCTACAAACAGAACTACAAAACACTGCTAAAGGAAATCATGGATGAGACAAACAAATGGAAAAATATTTTCTACTCATGTATTGGAAGAATCAATAACACTGAAATACATATACTAGTCAAAGCAATCAACAGATTAAACACTATTTCAACAAAACTACCAATGTCATGTTTTCCCAGAATTAGAAAAAGAAAACTATTCTAAAATTCATTTGGAAACAAACAAAACGATCCTGAATGGCCGAATAAATACTAAGCAAAAGGAATAAAGCCAGAGGCATCACATTACCCAACTTTAAACTATACTGTAATGCTACAATAACTAAAACAGTATGGTACTGGTACAAAAACAGACATGTACACCAATGGAACAGAATGGAAAATCCAGAAATACAACTGAACACCTACAGCAATCTGACTTTCAGCAAATTTGAAACAAATAAGTAAAGGGGAAAGGACTTTCTTTCAATAAATGGTATTGGTATACATGGCTAGCCATATGGAGAAAGAAAATAGTTAATAGCTATCTACACAGAAAAAGCACCTTTTTTTTTTTTTTTTTTTTTTTTAAGGAGATTCACTCTGTCATCCAGGCTGGAGTGCAGTGGCATGATCTCAGCTCATTGCAACTTCTGCCTCCCAGGTTCAAGTGATTCTCCTGCCTCAGCCTCCTGAGTAGCTGGGATTACAGGTGTGGGCCACCATGTCTGACTAAGTTTTTCATTTTTAGTAGAGATGGGGTTTCATCCTGTTGGTCAGGCTGGTCTTGAACTCCTGACCTTGTGTTCTACCCATCTCAGCCTCCCAAAGTGCTTTGATTACAGGTGTGAGCCACTGCTCCTGGCTAAGCACCTTCTTAAGAACAAAAATTAGATGAGCACACACAGTACTTGGATTTAACTTCATAACACTGAAAGAGGCACTGAGGATATAGAAAAGCCAGCCCTGGATCATGGTTGCCACCCCTCTTCCAACCCCTGGTGGCAGTTACATGGCATGGAGAACATCTCTGGGTGCAGGAGGAGGAACACAGCAATTGTGAGGCATTGAACTCCGTGCTGTCTTGTTACAGCAGAAAGGAAAACCAGATTAAATTCAGCTGATGTCCACCTACAGAGGGTGCATTGAAATCCATCCTAGCCAGCGGGGAATCACAGATCCAAGGGTTTTGAACTTGAGTGCCTGCACACCTAGTTGCCACCAAGGGCTACCACACTGTGTCTACAAGTAAACTTAAAAAGCAATCTAGGCCATAAGGACTCCAACTCTTATTGAGCCCTAATAATCAACCAAGCCCAAAGACAGTGGACTTTGGGGGCCATATGGCACACTGAGACACCAGCTGGGCCACCAAGGGAGTGCTGGAATCATCCCTCCCCTAACCCCAGGATGCATAGCTCACCACCTCCTAAAAGACCCCTTCTTTCTTCTTGGAAGAGAAGATGGAACAGGGGGAGAAATTTTTCTTGCATCTAGAATATGAGCTCAGCCATAGCAGAATTAGACACCAGCCAGAATCCTGAGACCCCTATTCAAGGCCCTAGCTCCCAGATAAAACATCTGGACACACTGAGCCAGAAGGGAACCTGATGACTTGAAGAAAAGAATCCATTCCTGGCAGCATTTATCACCTGCTAACTGAAGAGCTGTTGGGTACTGAGTAACAAGCAACTTTCCCAGGTACTACAGTGAGAGCCCTGATTGAGCCTCCGAGACTTGCTGGTTTCAGGTTAGACTCAACACATTACCAGCTGTGGTAGCTATGGGACAAAGCACCATCTGCTTGAGAAAAGCAGAGGAAGAAGTAAAGGAGACTTTGTTTTTCGCCTTACATACTAGCATGGCCATAATGGGGTAAAGCACCAAGCAGGTTCTTGGGGCCCCTGATTCTAGGACTTGACCCTTGGATGGAATTTCTGAACCTGACATGGACAAAGGGGAGCCCACCTCTCTGAAGGGTGAGTCCCAGGCCATACAGCATTCACCACAAGCTGACTTAAGAGACCGTAGGCCTTCATGGAACCATGGCCACAGTCTGACAGTACTCCTCATGGGTTGGGATGATGATGGCTATGAGGTGAGAGTCCTCTGACTTTGGAAAGGGGAGGAAACAGTGGGAAGAACAGCGTCTTGTGGTTTCAGTGCAAGCTCAGCCACAATACAATAGAACACCAAGTAAACTTCTAAGGTTACTAAATCTAGTACCTGACTCCCAAACAGTACTCTGGACCCACCTAGGAACTGGGGGACCTTACTACACTAAAAAGAAGGACACAGACATGGATGGCTTTGTCACCACTGACTGTGGAGCCCCAGAGCCTTGGGCAAACATAGGCAGTAGCCAGAGAGTGGTTACAGTAGGCCTTGGGCAAGACCCAGTACTGTTCTGGCTTCAGGTCTGATGCAGCACAGTCATAGTGGTGATGACCACAGGAGTTCTTGTGTGAATTCATTCCCAGAATTATGTGACACAGAACCGAGAGAGAGAGAGAGAGAGAATCTGTATGTTTTGAAGAAAGTAAAGTAATAACAAGAGTCTTTGCCTGGTAACCCAGAGAATTCTCCCAGATTGTGTCCAAGACTATCAAGGTGGTACCTCTATGCCACTGCAAAAATGACAACATTATTAGGCTTGGGGTGCCCCCTAAGCATATACAGTTTAGATCACAGCACCCAAGTACTTTTAAGTATCTGGAAAACCTTCCCAAAAGGATGGCTGCAAATACCTGCAATATTTGTAGACTGCAATAAATATCTAATCCTTCAATACCCAGACATCTATTAACATCAACACCATCCAGGAAAACATGACCTCACCAAATGAACTAGATAAGCCACCAGGGACCAATCCAGGAGAAATGGAGATAAGTGACCTTTCAGACAGACAATTCAAAATATCGATGTTGAGGAAACTCAAAGAAATTTAAGATAACCCTGAGAAGAAATTTGGAATTTTATCAGATAAATTTAACAAAGAGATGAAAATAATATATGAGAAAAAACAGGCAGAAATGCTGGAGCTGGAAGATGCAATTGGCATACTGAAGAATGCATCAGAGTTCTTTAATAGCAGACTTGATCAAGCAAAATGAAGAAATAGTAAGCTTTAAGACAAGCTATTTGAAAATACACAGTCAGAGAAAACAAAATAATTTTTAAAAGTCGTACTAATATGATCTAGAAAATGGACTCAAAAGGGCAAATCTAGGAGTTATTTGCTTTAAAATAGAGATAGATCAAGATACACGGGTAGAATGTTTATTCAAAGTTTATAACAGATAACTTCTGAAACATAGAGAAATATATCAATATTAAAGTACAAGAAGGTTATAGAACATCAAGCAGATTTAACCCAAAGAAGACTACCTCAAGGCATTCAAAAATCAATCTCTTTAGCTTAATCAGATACAATTTGTCAATTTTTGCTTCTGTGGCAATTCCTTTTGACATTTTCATTATAAAATCATTGTGTGTACCTATGCCTAGACATTCTTGTAGGCTTTTTTATAGTTTTGGATTTTACACTTAAGTCTGTAATCCATCTTGAGTTAATTTTTGTATAAGATGTAAGAAAGAAGTCCAGTTTCAACTTTCTGCATATGGCTAGCCAGTTGTCCCCACACCATTTATTAAAAAAGGAATCCTTCCCCCATTGCTATTTTTTGTCAGGTTTGTCAAAGATCAGGTGGTTGTAGATGTGTGGTCTTATTTCTGAGATCTGTATTCTATTCCATTGATTTATGTGTCTGTTTTGGTACCAGTACTATGCTGTTTTGGTTACTGTAGTCTTGTAATATAGTTTGAAGTTGATCTAATATCCAGTATCTATAAGAAACATAAACAAATTTACAAAAACAAAACAAAACAAAACAAAACAAAACAAAACAAAACCCCAACCCCATTAAAAAGTGGAAAAAAAGACAAGAACAGACACTTCTCTCGAAAGAAAACAGTTATATGGCCAAAAAACATGAAAAAAAAAAAAAAAAAACCTCAGCATTCCTGATTATTAGAGAAATGCAAATAAAAACCACATTGAGATACCATCTTAAGCCAGTCAGAATGGCAATTATTAAAAAGTCAAGAAGCAACAGATGCTGGCAAGGCTGTAAAAAAATAGGAACACTTTTACACAGTTGTAAATTAGTTAGTTCAGTCATTGAGGAAGACAGTTTGGTGATTCCTCAAAGACCTAGAACTAGAAATACCTTTTGACCCAGCAAACCCATTACTAAGTATATACCTTAAGGCATATAAATTATTCTATTATAAATATACATGCACATATATGTCATTGCAGCACTATTCACAATAGCAAAGACATTGAATCAACCCACATGTCCATCAGTGATAGACTGGATAAATAAAATGTGGTACATATACATTATGGAATACTATGCAGCCATAAAAAATGATAGAATCGTTTTCTTTGCAGGGATATAGATAGAACTCAAAGTCATTACCCTTAGCAAACTAATGTAGAAACAGAGAAAAACCAAACACCAAATGTTCTCATTTGCAAGTGGGAGCTGAACAATGAGAACACATGGACACAGGGAGGGGATCAACACATGCTAAGGCCTGTCAGTGGAAGGGGATGCAGGGGGAGGGAGAGAATCAGTATAAATAGCTAATGTATGTGGGGATTAATATCTAGGTGATGGATTAATAGGTGCAGCAAACCACCATGGCACATATTTACCTATGTAACAAACCTGTGTAACCTACACATGTATCCCAGAACTTAAAATATAATAAAATAAAATTTAAATAAAATATATGCTCTTAAAAACAAGAACAAATGGTGGCTCATGCCTGTAACCCCAGCACTATGGGAGGCCGAGGAGGGCGGATCATGAGGTCAGGAGATCGAGACCATCTTGGCTAACACCATGAAACCCCGTCTCTACTAAAAATATAAAAAAAAATTAGCCGGGCGTGGTGGCGGGCACCTATAGTCCCAACTACTCAGGAGGCTGAGTCAGGAGAATGGCGTGAACCTGGGAGGTGGAGCTTGCTGTGAGCCGAGATTGCACCACAAAAAACCAAAGACATAGCAAATTCTCAAAGATTAAGGATAAAGAAATGATTCTAAAAGCAGCAAGAGAAAAGAAATAAATAACATACAATGGAGTTCCAATACATTTGACAGCATTCTTTTCAGTGGAGACCTTACAGACCAGGAAAAAATGGCATAACATATTTAAAGTGTGAAAGGGGGAAGAAACAACCTTACTCTAGAATAGTATATCCAGTGAAAATATTCTTGAAACATAAATGAAGAAATAAAGACTTTTCCACATAAGCTGAAGGATTTCATCAATACCAGACCTATCTTACAAGAGATGTTAAAGAGAGTATTTCGGTCAGAAAAGAAAGGACATTAATGAGCAATAAATAATTATCTGAAGGTATAAAACTCATTGGTAGTAATAAGTACACAGAGAAACACAGAATATTGTAACACTGTTGCTGTAGTGTGTTAGCTACTGTTATCTTAAGTGGAAATATTAAACAATGAACTGACCAAAAATAATAACTACAACAACTTTTCAAGACCTAGGCAATAAAATAAGATATAAATAGAAACAAAAAAGTTAAAAATTGGAGGAATGAAGTTAAGCATAGAGTCCTTATTAGTTTTATTTTTGCTTGTTTGTTTGTTTATGCAAATAGTGTTAAAAGTTGTTATGATGTTAAAATAATGGGTAATAAGATATTATTTGCAAGCTTCATGGTAACCTGAAACAAAAAAATACAATGGATACACAAAAAATAAAAAGCAAGAAACAAACAATCACCTTCACTAGAGGAATCACCAGAGAAAATCACCTTCACTAGAGGAATATAAAAAGCAAAAAAACAAAAAAGTGAAGACCAGAAAACAAATAACAAAATGTAAGCCTTTACTTATCAATAATAGCAATGATGTAAATGGATTAAAGCCTCCAATCAAAAGATAGATACTGGCTGAATGGATCAATATACAAGACCCATTGGTCTGTTGCCTACAAGAAACACACTTCAAATATAAAGACATGCATAGACTGAACATAAAGGAATGGAGAAAGATATTCCATACCAATAGAGGGCAGAAATAATTATTCTTGAATCAGAAAAAATTGATTTCAATACTAAAACTATAAAAAGAGACAAAGTAGTTTACATAATGATAAAGAGGTCAGTTCAACAAGAGGATATTATTTTCACCCCATTTCAAATGCCCTTTATCCAAAAGACAAACAATAACAAATTCTGGAGAGAATGTGGAGGCAAAATACCTTTATGCACTGTTGGTGGAAATGTAAATTAGTGCAACCACTATGGAGAATAGTGATTAAATTAGACAAACTAGTAGATTAGACAAACTAATCAAAGGAGTTGAGTTTGGAAAACAGTTTGGAGGTTCCTCAAAAATCTAAAAATTGAATTACCATATGATTCAGCAATTTCCCTGCTGGGTGTATAACCCAAAGAAATAAAACAGTATATTGAAGATGTATCTGCACTCTGATGTTTGTTGCATCACTGTTGATTTGCAAGCAACCTAAGTGTCTATCAGCAGATGAATGGATAAAGAAAATGTGGTACCATATGGTACCTATACACAATGGAGTACTATTCAACCATAAAAAATATTGCGATCGGCTGGGCGCGGTGGCTCAAGCCTGTAATCCCAGCACTTTGGGAGGCCGAGACGGGCGGATCACGAGGTCAGGAGATCGAGACCATCCTGGCGAACACGGTGAAGCCCCGTCTCTACTAAAAAATACAAAAAACTAGCCGGGCGAGGCGGCGGGCGCCTGTAGTCCCAGCTACTCGGGAGGCTGAGGCAGGAGAATGGCATAAACCCGGGGGGTGGAGCTTGCAGTGAGCTGAGATCCGGCCACTGCACTCCAGCCCGGGCGACAGAGCCAGACTCCGTCTCAAAAAAAAAATATATTGCGATCTAGTCATTTGTGACAAAATAAATGGAACTGGAGATCATTATGTTAAATAAAATAAGCTATACCCAGAAAGACAAACATCGCATGTTCTCACTTATTTTGAGATCTAAAAATGAAAATAATTAAACTAATGGACAGAAAGAGTGAAAGGATGGTTACTAGAGGCTGAGAAGGGTAGTGAGGGGTGCAGTGGGAGGTGGGGATGGTTAATTTGTACAAGAACAAATAGAAAGAATGGATGAGACCTACTATTTTATAGCACAACAGGGTGACTCAAGTCAGCAATAACTTAATTGTACATTTTATAATAACTTGAAAAGTGTAATTGTATTGTTTATAACTTAAAGAATAAATGCTTGAGGGCATGAATACACCATTCTGCACAATGTGCTTATTCTGCATTGCATGTCTTAATCGAAACATCTCATGTACCCCATAAATATATATACCTATGATTTACCTATAAAAGTTTTTTAAAAAATATTACTTAATGAAAAAAATTAAATGCAAGATCACAAACTGTAAGAATCCTAGAAGAAAACCTAAGAAACACCACTCTGGACATCAGCTTTGGGAAAGAATTTATGACTAGTCCTCAAAAGAAATTGCAGCAAAAAGAAAAATTGACATGTGACCTAATTAAACTAAAGAGCTTCTGAACTATAAAAAAAAAAATCAACAAAGTAATCTGATGATCTATATAATGGTAGAAAATATTCACAAACACTGCATGCAACAAAGGCCTAATATCTAGAATGTATAAGAAACTTAAACTATTCAGCAAGTGAAAACAAATAAGCCTATTAAAAAGTGGGCAAAAGATATAAATAGACAATTCTCAAAAACAGACATACAAGTGATGAACGAACATACAAAAAATGCTCATCACCAACAATCAGAAAAATGCAAATTGAACCCATAATAAGATATAATCTCACACTAGTCAGAATAGCTATTATTAAAAAGTCAAAAAGCAACAGATGCTGGCTACGCTGTAGAGAAAAGGGAATGCTTATACACTATTGGGAACTGTATTAGTATATTTTCATGCTGCTGACAAAGACATACCGAAGACTGGACAACTTATAAAATAAAGAAGTTTGATAGACTCACAGTTCCGAATGACTGTGGAGACCTCACAATCATGGTGGAAGGCAAGGGGGAGCAAGTTATGTCTTACATGGATGGCAGCAGGCAAAAAGAGAGCTTGTGCAGGGAAACTCCCCTTTATAAAACCATCAGATCTCATGAGACTTATTCCCTATTGCAAGACTAGCATAGGAAAGACCCACCCCCATGATTCAGTTACCTTCCACTGGGTCCCTCCCACAACATGTGAGAATTGTGGGAGCTACAATTCAAGGTGAGATTTGGGTGGGGACACAGCCAACCATGTCAGGAGAAATGTAAATTAGTTCAGCCATTGTGTAAAGCAGTTTGGACATTTCTCGAAGAATTTTAAACAGAATTATCATTCTACCTAGCAGCCTCATTAAAGGGTATATATCCAAAAGACAACAAATTATTCTACGAAAAAGAAATATGCACTTATATGTATATTGCAGCATTATCCACAATAACAAAGATAGGAAATCAACCTAGGTGTCCATCAATGGTGGATTTGATAAAAATAACGTTGTACAAATAGACCATGAAATACTACATAGCCATTAAAAAGCCCAAGATCATCTTCTTTGTAGCAACATGGATGAAACTAGAAGCCATATCTTAAGTAAATTAATGCAGGGGCCGAAAACCAAATACCATATGTTCTCATGTATAAGTAAGCAAAATGTTGGGTACTCATGGACATAAAGATGGCAACAAAAGACACCGATGATGTCTAGAAGGGGAAGGGAGGGGGGTGAAAAAATTGAAATAAACTAACTGTTGGTTACTACGCTCACTACCAGCATGACAGGATCATCTGTGTCCCAAACTTTAGTATCATAAAGTATATTCAAGTAAAAAACTTGCACATGTACCCCTGAATCTAAAATAAAAATTAAAATTACAAAATAAATGAAATGTTAAGATAGAATAAAATGACTAAATTCAGCAAAAATAATCATCAAGAATAAAGTACATTAATACACTAATAATTTATAATACCATTCATAAGAATTTTTAAAACTATTCAATACATAGATTTGTGGTTAGGATTAACAGAAGCAACAAAGGTCAGTGAAGCCTCCAAAGACTAGAAATCAAGGGACTGCATTACCTCTCCTAGGTGAAAAGCAGAAGGAATGATGTTACTAGAACCAGGGAAGAAATTCAAGTCTAGGAAATTGACTCCTTGCTGAGAGCTGCAGTCATTTAAAGAGGAATAAAGCCTGCTAAAACCCTAACCATAGAGAAAAGAATTGGGGAAATCAGCACACTTGTTCCCTTGTCACCTTCTTTGATTAGACAAACTCAACTGGAAGCCAGAGTGCAAGGAGCAAGTCATGAAATCAGTGAAGGTCAGATTTCCAGGATCTAGAATATGGCACAGAAGGGAAGAAAAGATTCTGAAGTGGCAAATAGAGAATAAGTTATCCAGTTACACTCTAAGTGATCTAATTAACCTTGAAACATTGCTAGGTTAAACTTTGGATGTGATATGTACTTTAAAGCACTGTTTGGATTCACTGGATTATAGGTTGTTTATTATTTTTATAATAGTATTCATGAGTAAGGTTTTACTACATTTGAGTTAATTTTCATTAGTTTTTATAGCTTTTGATATTATTTTTTCTTACATTTCCTGTTTTACTTATTTTGTCTTTTTACTCCTGAACCTTTAGTTCAGTGCTGAACCATAATAGTAAATACTGCCTTCTTTGTTTGAACTTCAAATGCATTTAATGTCTCAACTTTTAGTATCATTGGTGCTATAAGTTTGAAGAAGATAGCTTTTAATAAGGTAGCCATTTTTTTCTACTGATAAACTGATGAAATGTTTGCTTTTTATTTGCATTAGATTGTGCATATTAAAGTTTAGAATTATATATAGAAGGATATTAAGGTAGGTACCTAGGCCTATTATTACAATAATTATAGTCCAACCTGTAAATTGTATACTTGATTGATTCAATTAAAAATGAGTCAGTAAATGGAATCATTCTAAGCGTCCAACAATTGATTAATGGGTACAAAATACGGTGTATGTATACACAATGGAATACCATTCAGCCACATAAAAGAATGAAATCTTGTCATTTGTGAAAATATGGTAAACCTTGAGAACATAATGTTAAATGAAATAAACCAGAGACAGAAACACTCACCTGTACATGAAAATCTATAAATAAAACTTAAAAATGTGTTTCACAATAAAAGCAATGGTTACGAGAGATTAGGAGTGGAGGATGGAGAGGTGGGTCAAAAGGTACAAAATTACAGTCAGGTAGATACTTTCTGGTGTTATATTGCATGCTAGGGTGACTATGGTTAACAGTAAAATATTGTATGTTACAAAATAACTAGAAGAGAGGCATTTGAATGTTCCAACCACCAAAAGATGATGAATGCATGAAGTAATAGATACATTAACAACCCTGACTGGATCATTATAGAACATGGATATGTAAATTAACATCATATGTACCCTATAAATATGTGTAATTATAATGCATGAATTAAAAAATAAATACCAAATAAAAAATAAGTTAGTAAATAAAAGCATAAATGATACTAGGTTAAAAATTACATCAACCAGACTAAGTATTAAAGACAGACTGAAAGCAGGCAAAACAATATGACGAAGTAGAAGCCTTTGCCAACCATTCCCCTGCCAATAGGAACATCAAATTGCCACACAAAAATGAACCTGTATAAGAACCAAAAATCTAATGAGTGATCACAGTACTTGGTTTTATCTTCAGATCACAGAAAGAGGCACTGAAGAGGGTAAGAAAGTCAGTCTTGTATTGCTGATGCCACCTCACTCCTATACCCCAGCAGCAGCTACATGGCTTGGAGAGAGAATCTGTTCACCTCAGGGAGAAAGAGTACTGTGGGACTTTGCACTGAACTCAGTGCTGCCCTGTCATGGCAGAAAGCAACACTTGGCAGAAATCAGCTAACACCCACATAGGGAACATTTAGACCATCCCTAGTCAGAGAGGAATTGCCCATCCCAGCAGTTGGAACTTACATTCTGACAAACCTCACCACCACAGGCTAAGGGGCTCTGCAGTTCTAAATAAACTTTAAAGGTAGTCTAGGCCATAAGAAGTGCAACTACTCAGCAAGTCCCAGAGTTGTGCTGGGCTCAGACGCAGGGGACTTGCAGTGCATGCAAAGTAGTGACAAACCAGCCTGGGTGGCCATGGGAGTGCTTGTGACACCACTCTCCCAACCCCAGGGAATGCAGCTAGAAACTGTTGAAAAGTCTCCTTCCTTCCAATTGAGAAAAAGAGATTAAAAAGTTAACAGGACTGTGTCTTGCCGGTTAGATACTAGCTCGGTCACAGTGGGAAAGAACACCAACTGGATTTTTGGGTTCCCCTTTTGCAGGACTTGGCTCTTGGATGACATTTCTGAACCAACCCTGAGCCAGATGAGAACCCACTGTTCTGAAGCATGAATCAGAGGACAGGAAACCTTCAACCCAAGCTGACTGAAAAGCCTTTGGATCATAAGTGAATATTGGCAGTATTCTGGCAATACTCACTGTGGACCTGTGGTGATGGTGGACAAAGGGAGAGACTCCTTTGCTTGTGAAAAGAGGAGGGAAGAGTGGACAGAACTTTGTCTTGTGGTTTCAGTGTCAGCTCAGGTGAAGCAGAAGAGTACCAGGTAGATTTCTAAAGTTTCCAGCTCCCAACCACGGCTCCCAGACACCATCTCTGGATCTGCTTGGGAAACTTGACACTGTAAAGAGAAGATAATATGTTTTGACTCTGTATTTCCACTCAAATCTCATCTCAAATTGGAATCCTCACATGTTGAGGGAGGGACCTGGTGGGAGGTAATTGGATTAGGGGACAGTTTTCCACAAGCTGTTCTCATGATAGTAAGTTCTCAGGAGACCTGATGATTTAGAAGTGTGGCATTTCCTCTGTCTCTCACTCTCTCTCCTGCCACCATACAAGATGTGCCTTGCTTCTCCTTTGCCTTCCACCTGACTGTAAATTTCCTGAGGCCTCCCCAGTCATGTGGAACTGTGAATCAATTAAACCTGTTTTGTTTATGAATTATCCCATCTTAAGTAGTTTCTTTATAGCAGTGTGAAAACAGACTAATACAAAAGGGCATAAGACTGGTTGGCTTCACCATCTGCTAATTGTAGAGTCCTGGAGCCTTGAGTAAACACAGGTGGTAGCCAAGTAGTGGTTAATAAGGGCCTTGGGGGAGACCCAGTGCTCTGCTTGCTTCAGGCTTCAGGTGGCACCCAGTGCAGTCCCACTGGTAGTAGACAGAAAAGTGCTTGTGTCATACTTCCCTCAGCTCCAGGAAGCACGGCACAGAGAGAGTTAGACTCTGCTGCTTTGAGAGAAAGTAAGGGAGGAGAATAAGAGTCTCTACCTGGCAATCCAGAGAATTATTTTGGATCTTATTCAAGACCACCAAGGTGCAATCCTTACAAGTCTGCAAGAGGAACAGTGCTACTAGCCTTGAGGTACCCCCTAATGCAGATATGGCTACAGTGACCAAAAACCTACATTTTAATACTCAAGTCCCTTCAAATACCTGAAAAACTTCCCAGGAAGGATGAGGACAAACAAGCCCAGACTGAAGATGACAATAAAAGCTGAAATACTTAATGCTTAGACACAAACTAATACCCACAGGCATCAGGATCATTCAGGAAAACATCATCTCACCAAATGAAATGAATAATGCAGAAGGGACAAAACCTGGAGAGACAGGGATATGAGGATTTTCAGACAGAGACTTCAAAACACCCGTTTTGGGGAAACTCAAAGAAATTCAAGATAATCCAGAGAATGAATTTATAATTCTATCAGATAAATTTAAAAAGGAGATTGAACAAATTATAAAGAATCAAGCAGAAGTTCTGGGCTAACAAAGGCAGCTGACATACTGAGGAATGCATCAGAATTTCTTAATACCATAATTGATCAATCAGAAGAAAGTATTAGTGAGTTCGAAAGTATGCTATTTCAAAATACACAGAGGACATTGAAGAACAATCATTAAAAGAAAAATGCATGACTACAAGCTCTAGAAAATAACTTCAAAAGGACAAATATAAGAGTTATTGGCATTAAAGACGAGACAGCTAGATAGAGGTAGAAAGTTTATTTAAAGAGATAATAACAGGGAAATTCCCAAACCTAGAGAAAGATATCAATAAGCAAGTAAAAGACAGTTATAGAACACCAAGAAGATATAAACCAAGACTAACTCAAAACATTTAATGATGAAACTCTCAAAGGTAAAGGATTTAAACAAATCCTAAAAAGCAGCATGATAAAAGAAAAAATAGCATACAATGTAGTGCCAACATATCTGGCAGCAGATTTTCAGTAGAAACCTTATGGGTCCAGGAAAGAGTGACATGACATATTTGTAGTGTAAATGGAAAAAGAAAACTTTTATAGTAGGATATTATATCCTGCGAAAATATCCTGCAAACATGAAGAAGAAATGAAGACTTTCCCAGACAAAGAAAAGGTCAGGAATTTCTCAACTCCAGATGTGTCATACAAGAAATGCTAGAAGGAGTTACTCAATCTGAAAGAAAAATATATTAAGAAACAATAAGAAATCATCTAAAAATATAAAACTCACTGGCAATAGTAAGTACATAGAATAACACATAATATTATAACACTGCAATTTTGGGTTGTAAACTATTCATATGCAAAGTAGAAGAATAAAAAGATGACCTAATCAAAAATGATAACAACAGCAACTTTTGAAGATGCAGATAGTAAAATAACATATAAATAGAAACAACAAAAAGTTAAAAAGCAGGAAGACAAGTTAAACTGTGCAGTATTTATTAGTTTCTTTTGCTTCTTGTTTAGATTTTTTGTTTTTTTATGCAATCAGTGGTAAGTATTTATCTGTATTAAATAATGGGTTATAATATATGTAAGCCTCATGGTAACATCACATATAAAAACATACAATGAATGCACAAAAAATAAAAAAAACAAAATTTAAAATATTCCACCATAATAGTGTAATTTAAATTATTTCATTAAAAGGAAGACAAGAAGAAAAGAAATAAGGAACAGTTGATCACAAAACAACCAGAAAACAGATAACAACATGGCAGGAGTAACTATTGACTTAGCTGTAATACCATTAAATATAAGCAACTAAGCTCTCCAATCAAAGGACATAGAGTAGCTGAATGAATAGAAATACAAGACCCAATCATTTGTTGCCTACACAAAATACACTACACCTATAAAGACATGCATAGACTGAAAATATAGTGATGGAAAGATATTCCATGAAATGGAAACCATAAAAGCAGCAAAAGCAATACTTAGATCAGACAAAGTAAATGTTGAAATAAAAACGATTCTTATTCTTAGAGGTAAAGAGAGAGAGATTCTGATACAATAATAGCTGGAGAATTCAACACCTCACGTCCGGCATTGGGCAAATCATCCAGACAGAAAATCAAAAAAGAAACTTCTAACTTAATCTCCACTGTAGACCAAATGGGCCTAGTAGAGTAAAATTTCCAGAAAATTTAGTTCAATAGGTTCAGAATATGCATTCTTCTGCCCAGCACATGGATCACTCTCAAGAACATCATATTTTAGGCCACAAATCAGTCTTTAAAAATTCAAAAAAATGAAATCATATTAAGAATCTTCTCTTACCACATGGAATAAAACGAGAAGTCAATAACACAAAGAATTTTGGAAACTATATGAATATGTGGATATTAATCAATATGCTCCTGACTGACCAGTGGGTCAATGAGGAAATTAGGAAGGAAATTTTATCCTGAAACAAAGATAATGGAAATATGCCAAAACCTATGAAATGCAGTGAAAGCAGTACAAAGAAGAGAGTTATAGTTATAAACACCTACATCAAAAAAGTAAAAACACTTCAAATAAATAACCTAACAATTCATCTTAAATAAGTAGAATAGAAAGAGCAAATCAAATTCAAGAACTATAGTAGAAAATAATACATGATAAAGAGCAGAACAGAAATAAATGAAAACAGGACAAAAGATCAATAAAACGAAAAGTTTTTTTTTGTGAAAATATAAATTAAATTGATAAACTTTTAGCCCGAATAAGGAATAAAGAGAAAAGACCCAAATTAATGCATTCGGAAACAAAAAAGGTTACATTACAAGTGATGCCACAGAAATTCAAAGACTCAATATAGACTATCAGCAATTATATGTCAATAAATTGGAAAACCTAGAAGAAATTGATAAATTCCTAGAAACATGCAACCTACCAAGACTCAACAGGAAGAAATCCAAAATCTGAAAAGATCAACAACAACTAACAAGATCGAAGCCATAGTAAAAATTGTCCCATAAAGCAAAGGCTGAGATCCATGGCTTCACTGCTGAATTGTACCAAGCATTTTAAGAACTATCAGTTCCACTCAGTGAAAAGAAGAGGGTGAGGGAACAGTTCCAAAGTCACATTATCAGGCTAATATTACCCTGATACCAAACCCAGATAAAAATACATTTATAAAGCAAACTACAGATCTATATTCCTTATGAACATCCAAATATCCTCAACAAATTATTAGCAATCCAAATTTAACACATTAGAAAGATTATTCAGTATGACCAAGTGGGATTCATCGCAGGCATGCAAGGATGATGCAACACACACAAATCAATCTATTAAACAGAATGAAAGAGAAAAACCATATGATAATTTCAATCAATAATTTAAAAAATTTGATAAAATTCAATATCCCTTCATGGTAAAAACCATCAAATCAACTGAGTATAGAAGGAACATATGTCAATACAAAAAAAGTCATATATTACAGACCCATAGCTAGTATCATGCTCAACAAAGAAAAACTGAAACCCTTACCCCTAAGATCTAGAACAGGACAATGAAGCCCACTTTCACCACTGTTATTCAACATAATACTGGTAGTCCTGGCTAGAGCAATCAAACAAGAGATAGAAGTAAAGTGCATCCAAATTGAAAAGGAAGAAATCAAATTATATGTGTGTTTGCAGATATAATCTCGTATTTGAACAAACCTAAAGAATCCAGAAGAAAATTATTGGAACAAATAAATAAACTCAGTAAATTTGCAGGATAAAAAAAAATCAACATACAAAAATCAGCAACATTTCTATATGCTAACAGTGAACAATCTGTAAAAAAAAAAAAGGATTCCTATTTACAATAGCTGTAAATAAATAGAATAATTAGGAATTAATAAAAAATATAAAGGATCTCTGTAATAAAAGCTATGAAGCATTTATGAAAGGAATTGAAGAGGAGACCAAAAAAAATTTAAAAATATATTCCATGTTCATAGATTGGAAGAATAGATATTGTTAAAATGCCCATGGTACCCCAAACAATCTACAGATTTAATGCAATCCCTATCAAAATACCAATACCATTCTTCACAGAAATAGAAAAAAAAATCCTAAAATTTATATGGAACCACAAGGGACCCAGAATCATACAAGCTCTTTGAAGCATAAGGAACAAAACTGGAGGGATCATATTACCTTACTTCACTTCGTACTACAAAGCTAGAGACCAAAACAGCATGTTACTGGCATAAAATCAGACATACAGACCAATGCAACAGAATAGAGAATTTTGAAATAAATCCATACATCTGCAGTGAACTCCTTTTCAGCAAAGTTTTCGAGAACATACACTGAGGAAAAGATAGTCTCTTCGGTAAATGTTGCTGGGAACACAGTATATCCATGTGCAGAATAAAACTTGACCCCTATCTCTTGACATATACAAAAGTAGAATCAAAATGGATTAAAGACTTAAATCTAAAACCTCAAACTGCAAAATACTAAAAGAAAGTTTGTGGGAAAATCTTCAGGACATTGAATTGGGCAAACATTTCTTGAGCAATACCTCAAAAGCACAGGCAACCAAAGCACAAATGGACAAATGGGATCACACATGAAGTTCAGAGCTTCTGCACAGCAAAGGAATCAATTAACAAAGTGAAGGGACAACCCACAGAATGAGAGAAAATATTTCCAAACTGTCCATCTGACAAGGAGTTAATCACCAGAATATATAAGGATCTCAAACCATTGTACAGGAAAAAATCTAATAACCTGATAAAAAATTAGGCAAAGGATCCTAATAGACATTTCTCAAAAGAAGACATACAAATGGCAAACAAGCATATGAAAAGGTGCTCAACATCATTGCTTATCAGAGACATGAAAATCAAAACTACCATTTCACCCCAGTTAAAATGACTTTTATTCAAAAGACAGGTAACAACAAATGCTAGCAAGGTTGTGGAGAAAAGGGATCCCTCAAACGCTGTTGGTGGGAATGTAAATTAGCACAACCAGTATGCAGAACAGTTTGGAGGCTCCCGAAAAAAACTAAAAATGGAGCTGTCTTGTAATCCAGCAATCCCTCTGCTAGGTATATACCACAAAGAAAGGAAATCAATATAATAGTGAGTATTTGGAAGCAACCTAACTGTCCATCAACTGATGAATGAACAAACAAAATATAGTACATATGCACAATGAAATAGTATTCCACCATACAAGCAAATGAGATCATGCCATTTGCAACAATATGGGTGGAACTGGAGGTCATTATGTTAAATGAAATAAGCCAGGCACAGAAAGAAAACATCACATGTTCTCATTTATTTGTGGGAGCTAAAAATTAAAATGATTGAACCCACGGAGATAGTGGAACTATGGTTACCAGAGACTGGAAAGAATATTGTGGGGAAGAGTGGAATGAATCAGATCCAGGATTTGACAGCACAACAGGATGACTCTAGTCAACAATAATTTATTGTACATTTAAAATATCTTTAAAAGTCCAGGTGTGGTAACTCATGCCTGTAATCCCAGAACATTGGGAGTCCAAGGCAGGAGAATTGCTTGTAGTCAGGAGTTTGAGATCAGCCTGGGCAACATGATGAGACCTTGTCTCTACAATTTTTTTTTTTTTTTTAATTAGCCAGATATGGTGGCACATACCTGTGGTCCCCGCTACTCAGGAGGCTGAGGTGGGAGTATAACTTGAACCCAGGACGTTAAGGCTGAAGTGAGCCGTGTTTGTGTCACTCCAGCCTGAGTGACAGAGCGAAACACTGTATCAAAATAAAATGAAATAAATAAAATAAGGTAACTAAACAAATATAATTGGATTGTTTGTAACACAAAGAAAGGATATATTCTTGAGGTGATGAATTATTCACCTACCCTGATATGATTATTATGCATTGTATGCCTGTATCAAAATATATCATCTATCCCACAAATTTATACAACTACTATGTATCCACAAAATTAAAAATTGAAATTAAACAGATAGGCTAAACAAATAATTAAGTGAAAGTCCATTCTGCTATAGTATTTTGTAATGTCCAGATAATCAATATAAATAAACCATAAAGATAATCAATATAAACAAAAACCTGTATAATACACTAAGGTATATTATGCTCACTTTAAAGATCGTTTTCTTTTCAAAAAGTATTATGGCTCTTCTAAGTAAGTCTCCATACACCCCTTTTAGATTTGCTGCAGTTCTGTGGTCTCTCACAAGACAGTATCCATTATCTAAGGGTCAAACAAATTTCTTCCTCTAGTACCCATGATATTGTGAGATTCTCTCTCATTTTCCAGAATCAGGTAATACCTTTCCTAAACCAATCACTGTGAACAAGATAATAGAATTAAATAGTTGGTTTAAGACATTCATGTTACACTCCAGAAGTCAAGTTGAAGTCAAATCTATCCAAATTTTATGGGTGAAAATGGGGAGTAGAAAATTTGAAAAAGGAAAATAAAGATAGTGTTGGGGAAAAAGTTTGAAATGAAATCTATAGAGTGCGCATCAAGTCAATCAATTCAATCAAGTCACTTTCTTTTCTTCTTCTTTTTTTTTTTTTTTTTTTTTTTAAACAGAGTCTCACTCTTTTGCCCAGGCTGGAGTGCAGTGGCATGATCTCGGCTCACTGCAACCTCCGCCTCCAGGGTTCAAGCTATTCTCCTGCCTCAGCCGCCCGAGTAGCTGGGACTACAGGTGCCCACCACCATGCCTGGCTAATTTTTGTATTTTCAGTAGAGACAGGGTTTCACCATATCAGCCAGGCTGGTCTTGAACTCCTGACCTTGTGATTGGCCTGCCTCAGCCTCCCAAAGTGCTGTGATTACAGGCGTGAGCCACCGTGCTCGGCGTTGCACTGCAGTGGCACTTTCAAAACACTTTTTTTCAAACTAAAAATAAGCATGCAAGTCGCCACAACTCTCTAAGCTGCAATTCCTCAGTTCCTTTATAACATCAATGTTTTTTCTCCATTTCTCAGCATGATTCACCCTTCCCAACTGCTAGTTGGCAAAACCTCAGAGAGGCTTTTGCTAACCATGCCATCTATATAAATGCCCCTCACACTATTCACACTACACCACCATGGATTATTAATAGAGCCTTGTATTGTTTACTATAAATCATATTTCAGAGTTTGCATGATTAAAAATGATCTCTATATTAATTAGGCTTAAGTAAAAAGATGAACACATGTCTTTATTTTCAGTCTGTTTCTCATACTAGAAAATGTGCTCCATGAGAGCAGACGTTTAATCAATTTTTTACTACTGGAACTGCAGGCCCCCATATAGTGTCTGCCATGCAGGGATACCCATACCGCTGTATCAACCAGTGATACAATATTGATGTCTGTAATTGAATATGGGAAAGAAAACTGTAGAACTGAGGCATATCTATACCCTAGTCAAAGAAAAATTATCAAAATATGTAGTTTCTGAACACTGAAGTCAAAAAGAAAGGCAAAATTCACAATTGTAAAACCAGGAAAAAATACAAAATGATAATTAATTAGATAGATTGTTATATATCAATATACTAATAATGAAATGAGCTTTACTGAATATTATCTAGCACAACCCCAATATTAAGGAGTTAAGAAAAAAATTACAAAGAATTATTACAAGATGAATCATTGCAATTAGAATTGTTGTTTCAGAAAAGTTATATTAATACATTACACAGGTTTATCATAGAAACATGCTGTGTGCATACTAACATATTACAATGATAAATGTATGGTATTCTTACATATTAATTCAATACAGTTTACATATAGTGATAACAATTATATATGTAGAGAAAATAATATACAGCTATTTTCTATTACATAATTTGCTGATTTGTTAGTTTTTTAAATAAAACGTTTCACTACTTAGATATATACGTGTCCCTTTGTGCATGCGCGCGTGTGTGTGTGAGTGTGTTTCTGGATGGTTAAATTCAGTAATTGTATTTGACCATGATCCCTATTACTCTATTACAGACAAATAATATTTTCCTGCTTTATTAATTAAAACTGTGCTGAACTATGATTCGTCTAACACAAATCAAATTCACCTAAAAAAATCTCCAAGGATATTAAACTAAGAAATCTGGCACTTGAGGAAGAATCCAATTATTTTAATATGAGGCTGACTCTAGGAATTTCTACCTTAAATATACATGATTTATACATTCTCCTGAGGGTGAGAGGAGTTGCTCCTAGTCTCATTGCCCTGGTTCTAAGATGTTCCATACTGTTATTCCATCACTCCGTGTTTATTTCCCATTTCTTCCCCAAATTACCCTTTCATCACACCCAGGTAAGTCTGTTCACTTTTCTACACTATGTCATTTCTGTTCCAGTTCCTTTTCTCCAAGAGTCACTATGTCCCATGAACTTTTTCCCTGTTTTTCATTTATTACTGATTCCTGGTCTCACTAGAAATTTTTAGTATTTTTATTCTCTAAGTGCAATCTATGAAGTTGTATTCAATTTTCATATATGGAGCAGATGTCTCCATTGAAACAGAAATGTTATAGGCACTGTGATCAATTGTGTATTTCAGAGTCATTCAAAGTTACAGAAAATAATTTAATACCATAAAATCTTGCCTTCTGAAAGAATGGCTCACCAATGCTTTTTTGTAGCCCAAAGGTACCCTTTTTACTGCATAAAAACTTCCAATACCTATGGCAGCAAGGTCTCTAGCTCACTGATCATTCCTCTAAAGCAGAGCTACATTTCATATTGCTGTTTCAACAGATGGTTAAGATAAAGGGAAAATGGGAATAAAAGTTTCATGTGCAACAATTCATTTTTCTACTGCTTTACTTGCTAAACTTGCCTTCCTAAGATTGTAGGCCTCCAGGGCAAGAACTTGTCCTCTTTATGACTTTTGTGTGGCTACAACAAATGATAAATAATAATAATTTTCACACATTACAGCAGCATAGCAAATTTCTAAACATGGGCTAAAGTTTTTTGATCTATAGACTTGGTTTTATTCAGAATATACTCCCTATTATTTTTTTGTACACTATTATGTAAAAAGGTTTGTGATAAAATAGGGTGAATTTTATTTTACAAGGCCCTGATTTGATGACCTATTAATCTGAAACAACAGCATGGGAAAACAAAATGACTTCCTCTTTACAATTCCATTGGAATAACTCATTATAAAGGAAAATACATTAATGCTAAATAAAAAACATCTTATTGATTCTTCATTTAACTGTAGTAAAACATGATTGTACAATGCATTGTATAAGCCATCTCAATTTCCTTTCAATAATCCAAATTTTCCTCAATATATAAATAAACTTATAATGTACATGGCATAATTGTAGAGACCTTCAGCATTCCACCATCAATTAATTTAGGAAGTGGTGGTTGGGAATATAACCAGCACAATTTAAGAAATAGCTTTACGTTCAAGTTTTATTTTATTATATATTCTTAACTATGGGCTCATTATACAACTTCTACTCTAAATGTTCCTAATTTATAGGATGGATAAAAAGAGTACCTTCAAGATCAAAGTCAGGTACTTAAAGAACAAAGATTTCTGGTATGGGACAGGTTGATGACAATGTATAATAATGATTGTAAGTACATTAAGAAGATAAAGGGAAGGGTAAATTGTAGTATATCAAAATTCTGTGCTTGCTCTATAGCCTTTAAGCTGTACTTGGCATAAATAGATAATACATGCATATCTCCAAACCAAAATAGTTTATAAAAATACATTTAATACTTTATTCATTGCATTAGTGTCATTTAGTTTCCATTTTATGATTTGTTCTCCTACAAACACTATCTGTCTATTTATTCACCTATTTATCATCTAATTATCTCTCTTTGAGGCTAAATATTATGCCAGGAAGAGCAATCTGTGCCGAAATAAGTTAGGCAGGCCAGGGGTGTTGTCCAGCATCACTAAAATTCTCAGCACTGCTAACATGGATGGCTCACAGTAAGCCCACAGGGAAGATTTTCATGACATGAATAGACTGTTCAAGAAGTTCAGCATCTGAGCCATGTATTTTTGTGTCATTCACCAATAACATAGAAAGAAGCTTGTTTAGTAAATGGGCTTTACAATTAGACATCTTTCACCATGCATGAATATTTATTATTCCATTTTTTTTTATCTGCATTCAGAAACCTTTTTTGCAGTAATCTACTTACTTCATACCACCTCTCAATATATGTATGATCTATCCTATTTAGTATTATTTTCCCTGCTACTTTCATTCATTTTAACTTAATTTGGTTTTGAAATGTTTTTGTTTAAAAAAACAAATAAATCAATACCAGCAAACTGAGTAACAGTAAGCTGGTAAAACGTGTTTCTGTGTTTATTTCCAATTATCATAAGGCTGTTACAAGGTCTCAGTCTCGGAGAGCTATAGCTGCAGGTTATACTATACACTCTGAATCAAAGTGCATTAGTAAACCATATTGCAAACAAACAAATCAACAATCGTATTCTACTGTACTGTTGTAATTTGAATATATTCTGCAACATAAATTTATTCTCCTTTAGCTTCTTGATTTCTAATTTATTTTATGTCCAGTGAAGCCTTTTTACCCACATCAGCAGACAAATTTTGTGTCCAGTGGAAACCAAGTAAAAAACCTTGTGCTGAATACTGCAATACAAGTTTTGCAAAGATTAAGTTGCCTTCAAAGAAGTGCTTGGGGAAACAAAGAATACATATTAGCATGCAATGAGGTAATGGTGAAATTCTTTTAAAAATATATTATTTTAAATTAAAAATCACAATTGTATACATTTGTGGGGTACATTGTGATGTTTTGATATATGCATGTAATGTACAGTGATGATAGAATTCTTTCATATTATTATTACCAGTGGCAAATCCATACAGGTCTGTAGCAAACCTGATTTTTGCCTCTTTGGAGGAAAGAATTCAGCAGAGGGCAGGGCAGAAGTAGGCTTAACTCAGGAGGAGAGATTGAGACAAGTTTTAGAGTCTGAGTGACAGTTTATTAAAAAGTTGTAGAGCAGGAGTGAAAGGAAGCAAAACACACTTGGAAGAGGACCAAGTGGGCTACCCGAGAGATTCAAGTGCACCATTCAGCCCTGGACTTGGGATTTTATACATTGGCATAGTTCTAGGGTTTGTTTCTCCTCCCTTGATTTTTCCCTTAGGGTAGGCTGTCCACATGTCCAGTGGCCTGCCAGCACTTGGGAGGGGCCACATGTGCAGTGTGTTTACTGAAGTTGTGTGTCTGCTTACAGGAGGTGTTTTTTGCTTACCAGTAAGTGTTCCCAGATGAAGTCATGCACTGCTTAAATTCCACCATTTCAGCTCTTGGTGGGCATGCTTGAGTCCTCTAACACAACTCCTGAGATCTGCTTACCTACATATTCTAACATTATTAAAGGCCATATAAACAGAAATGTAGTTGGAGATGCATGTTCCTCATTTGTAGGAATGGTTGCTTAAATAACATATGGGCAGAAAAATATTGTGACTTTAAGGGATTTGAACAAAAAAAGAAGAGTAATTTCTTTTTTTTTTTTTTGAGACGGAGTCTCGCTCTGTCGCCCAGGCTGGAGTGCAGTGGCGCAATCTCTGCTCACTGCAAGCTCCGCCTCCCGGGTTCACGCCATTCTCGGGCCTCAGCCTCCCGAGTAGCTGGGACTACAGGCGCCCGCCACTGCGCCCGGCTAATTTTTTTCTATTTTTAGTAGAGACGGGGTTTCACCATGGTCTCGATCTCCTGACCTTGTGATCCGCCCGCCTCGGCCTTCCAAAGTGCTGGGATTACAGGCGTGAGCCACCGCGCCCGGCCAAGAAGAGTAATTTCTAAGGTAAAAACCTAGGATGAAAATTCTGAATAAAATTGACTCTGTTAACATTTCCATTTCTAGGAATGCATAATCAGATTGCTACTAAATACATTTCATGTCAATAACAAAGATTGATTATCATAGACTTCACAAAGGCTAATTTCATGTTTATTATTAAAATAATCAGTGAAAACCAGAGCTATATGTAGTTGTCTATAGGTATCCAAAGTAAACATATATATATATATATATATTTTTTTTTCATTACACAGAGGTTGGTTTATTTACTTTTTTTTTTAATTATTATACTTTAAGTTCTAGGGTACATGTGCATAATGTGCAGGTTTGTTACATATGTATACTTGTGCCATGTTGCTTTATCCTGCACCCATCAGCTCGTCAGCACACCCATCAGCCTAAATGTTTACATCAGATATAACTCCCAGTGCAATCCCTCCCCCTCCCCCTCCCATGATAGGCCCGGTGTGTGATGTTCCCCTTCCCGAGTCCAAGTGATCTGTTTCAGTTCCCACTATGAGTGAGAACATGCGGTGTTTGGTTTCTGTTCTTGTGATAGTTGCTAAGAATGATGGTTTCGGCTTCCATCCATGTCCTACAAAGGACACAAACTCATCCTTTGTTATGAAACATTAGTATTCCATGGTGTATATGTGCCACATTTCTTAATCCAGTCTGTCACTTTGATGGACATTTGGGTTGATTCCAAGTCTTTGCTATTGTGAATAGTGCCTTAATAAACATACGTGTGCATGTGTCTTTATAGCAGCATGTGATTTATAATCCTTTGGGTATATACCCAGTAATGGGATGGCTGGGTCATATGGTACATCTAGTTCTAGATCTTTGAGGAATCGCCATACTGTTTTCCATAATGGTTGAACTAGTTTACAATCCACCAACAGTGCCAAAGTGTTCCTATTTCTCCACAGCCTCTCAGCACCTGTTTGTTTCTGACTTTAATGATGGCCATTCTAACTGGTGTGAGATGGTACATCTCATTGTGGTTTTGATTTGCATTTCTTTGATGGCCAGTGATGATGAGCATTTTTTCATGTGTCTGTTGTTTTAGTAATGTATGTCTTCTTTTGGAAAATGTCTATTTCATATCCTTTGCCACTTTTTTGATGGGGTTGTTTGTTTTTTCTTGTAAATTTGTTTGAGTTCTTTGTAAGGTTCTGGATATTAGCCCTTTGTCAGATGAGTAGATTGCAAAAATTTTCTCCCATTCTGTAGGTTGCCTGTTCACTCTGATGGTAGTTTATTTTGCTGTGAAAAAGCAATATATTTTTTTTTTATTGGTGCCAATGAAATTTCAATAAGTTGAAACTTCAATAGTGAAAAATCAACTTTGCATGCAATGATTTTGACAGTTTAAATTATGTGTAAATTATATATAATTGAATTATAATTTTAAAAATTAGTGTGATACTAACCATGCTATAGTAATTTTATAATAATACTGAAGTTGTGTGTATGCTCACTTCAGACCTTTTTCCCTCATCAGTCGTGTTCCCAGAGGAAGGTCATATACCGGTTAAGCTCCACCATTCTGGCTCTTAGTGTGAATGCTTAAGCCCATTTACCCAACTCCTGAGACCTTATTGGGAAGCTGCTGATTACCAGCTCTATGTGTTTTCTATAGAAAAGTGAGCATGTGCACAACTTCAGTATTATTATAAAATTTGTATAATATTATTAGTATTATACTAATTTTTAACTTCAATATTAATTACACTAATGTAATTCTAAGAATTAGTATAATACAGTACATTCAAATGATCACAAACTGATTTTTTTAAATGAGTTGCAGCTGTTACTTTACAGTCTGGTTTGTTGACCTGAATGCTATTCAAGTCCTACTTTTATTTCATTGATAATCAACTTTTGAGATGATTCAAAGACTGACTGAAAGCTTACTTCTATTTTGTGAGATTCTATTTTGATGCAAGGACAAAATGTTTTTGAGAGAGAAAGGGAGAGTTGTTATAATGTTTCAAGTGAAGTCATTGGTTTCTCAAGAACAAAATCGGATTGCTCAAAAAGACATTTTAAAAGAAGCGGTTAAAACCATTATCTTGATTTGCAGTTAAAAGATGGGAGAAAATTGGTGAAAGTTTTTCAGTAGATCAGCTTGATTATTCTCTTGTAGAAAAACCTCTTAATGGAAATTGCTCTCACATTTTGCTTACAGCTATAATTACTAGGTAAGTAAGACTCTTCCAAATTTTCTACTCAGAAAAGTGGCCTTTTTCTGAATAGCAAATTTTCCTACATTCAATTGATCACCAAATCCTGTAAAATCTGCCTTCAGTGTAGGTCTGGCATGCTACTGCACCTCAGCATCTCCATGCCACAACAGCAGAAAAAGTGTGCCTACTCGATATGGCTACCAAAATACCCTCCCATGCCCCGACGGGACCACAGATTCTCTCTTACTTTCTTATGATCTGTTCCTCACATAACAACCTCGTTATGTTCAAATAAGAATCTAAGTTTAATTGAGTCAATTCTCACATTTTAAATATTAGTGTCATTGCATTGCTTCAGGCTTTCTATTATCCCAGCTTTTTTTTTTCCTATCATTTACTTCCTTTTATTGTATATTCACACAGACTGCCTTTCAGTGGCTTAAATGCAACTTTAGCCATCAGAATCGTTTTAGCTATCAAAATCCTTCTTCTTAATGGAATAATTGCTCCTCTCCCAACCACTCATTCATTTCTTAGCTAACTTCTAATCATATGTTATGTCTATATTGAAAAGGCATCTCTCTATGACTCTATTTTCAAAATTCACAATATCATATATTTTATCTTAGCACTCAACACCATATTAAAGGATAAATAACTTATGTAGTTCATCTTAGTTAAGAGATCTTACCTTGATGGACTCTACATTCTCTTTCTCTCTACCCAACTCCCAACATATGTTTGTGCATATGTATAAATTGCTATATCCTCAACACATCAAAACATATAAGGCATATGGTTACATAGTTGATAATAAATGTTTGTTGAATGTGTGAATTGAAACTAAAGAGCACTGCAGAAAGAAAAGAAAGGAACATTAATAATTTGTATATTTGTAGAGATTAACAGATATATGCATTACAGGTGAAGAATGTTTATTGTAGCAGAAGTTTCTTAAGATAATAATTTCACAGTGTAGAGACGTAGCATGGAAAGCTTTGCTAAGTTTCTATATTTTTATTGAAAATTAGCCATAACATTAATGATGATATTAACTGTAATGTATTCAGTAGTAGAATGAACCATGCAATTTATTCATTCCTATATATAAAGTCTCTGATTCAGTTAGTTCAAATATTTCTGAAAATGGAAAGTTTTTACACTTCTAGAAAAAAAAGATTGACTGCCTTATTATAACCATGATACAAGTAGCAATCCAGACCAGTTTTAACCTGTTAATTCAATAAGTAAAAACTGTTCTCACTGAGCATGCCTTTGCACACCAACCAATCAATTACAGCACCTTGTTTATCAAAATTAGCTAATCACAGACTCAGTCCAATAGATATCCCTCTAAGTAAGTGCTAACCAATCAACAACAGTCTTATCTAAATAACACACTTCTACAGATGATGCTATCCCACTTACTCTTTTGAAAGCCCACAAATCCCTGAACTCTGTAATTTCTTTAAAAATCTGTATAAGATGGCAGTCTCTTCTCAGAGAGACTGTAGCTAAATAGCTAAATAGGATAGCTCCCCTTAATATAATGAGCAATAAATGTAGCATTCTCTTTTTATTTCAGATAGATAGAGATCCTTTGACCATCCTAAGCCATTTATTTTTATCGTCATTTTACACAGTAAAAAAATGAGGATCAAAAATTATAAGTGACTTAATTGCAGTTACAGTGATGACATTAGATCAATATTAGAATATTAGACTATTGAGTATACTTACTCCAATTATAATTATTTAATCATTATTAAATGTTAATATAGGTATGTCCTTAATAAATGCTGTTTATCTAGAACACTTAAAGTAGGGTGTCTACCCACCAAATAGTTTAAGAGCATGTAAAACAATAACAGAGCAAGAGACATGCACTGAAGGAAATGCCAAGGAAACATGAAAAATAAAAAAAATGAAATAAGACATTGAAATTAGAAGTTAGTATATCTGTCATAAAAATAAATATACAAGATTTAAACTGGTTTTTCTTAAATAGCATTTGTAACCACAGAATATTCATGATTCTGAATGCAGATTTATATTAACTTGCATTAAAATAAAATGGAAAAATAGATAAAGCCAAGGACAGAATGAAATAATAGATGCAAGCTAATACTAATTTGAGATCATTAGATAATTTGTGTTGATACAGCATAAAATCTCAATAAAGATGTTATATGCATGAAAGTGCCAATTCAAAACATCACACTGAAGAAAAACTTTAAAATTTCAGTAGAAAACTCAAGATATGCATTTTGAACAAATTTTTACAAACTAATATGAACAAAAATTGTAAATAGTTAACTGATAACTTGACATAAATATAAATTATAAAAAAGGAAATGTCTAGATAATTTTTAATAACATTAATATTATAATTGATATTTTTATTGAACTTGTTGTTTGAACACGTTTATCTCTACTAATTCCACAATTCCAATGAATAAAAGTGAGTATATTTTTAAAAATAAATGCACAAAAATACAAGAATACGGAGCAGATTTGACCGCAGATGAGAAATCTCAACCAATTTACATAAAGGGAAGTAGGTATACAATTAATAAATGACAAGGGGTTTAAATATATCTCTTTGTCTAACAAGTGTCTAAACAGGTGGCCAGGAGTTAGTAAAGAATAGTCCAAGAATCTTGTAGATTTCTTACACAGAGTTCTCTAAAAATGCCTGGTGATTCGGAGGCAGCACAGCTATCTGAAGGCATGTGCTCAAGAGAGAGATGCTTCGAAGAGGATTGTTTGAAAGTGTACAAAGGGAATTGATAAACTGCATCACTAGCTAGCTAAGGAGCTGCCCTTCTACACTCCTGCAGAAAAAAGTTTATTCCCAAGGAAGGTTGAATAAGAAAGCCTCTGTCCTGGGGTCCACTAAATTCTGCTGCTGCTGATGTGACTTACTTCATGAAACTCCGTTTTTACACCCAAATCTGGCTAATCACAGCAAGTAAACCAAAACTTAGAGTGCCTCTTGGGAAAACTGAACAATCCAAGAGAAAAAGCGGACATATAAAGGTTTTGAGGTGGACCGAGATGCATTACCTCACGTAAAGCAACCTGGTCTCATCTCAATGAGTATAGTGGGTTTAAAGGCTAATTAGTATTTTCAACTCTGTTTACACATTTGAGCTTCTTTTCAACTTTTAATTATCCATTTATAAGCATGAGAAAATATCATCAGGAATCATCAGATGTTGAAAGAACACTCAAATAAAAAAGGCAAAAACTAAAATAACAAGAAAGACACTTAATTTGAATGGTATATTAATATGACAACTACATTCCTGCATTTATCTAAATAATAAGAATAATTAAATGATTAGAGACCTGACAACACAGATGTATAGCACACATTTTATATAACACAGCTAGAGAAATATCAAACAAATTTTCTACTTTTAGGAACTATACTATATTACATTTCATTGCATAGATTATAGTTATTAAGACCTATTAAACTGAAGTCTCAAGAAAATATTTTTCTGTTTTGACAAGTCCATGTTATTTATTATTGAATGATGTGTGAGGATATTTCTGTCAGCTTGGCTTGCAATATGCATTATTCTCATTTGCAGTCAATAACTTGACTGGCAGGCAACTCCCAGAGAGAGAGAGAGATTGAGAATATTTAACTGCTTGCTTTGCTGTGCCACATCAGTTAACTTCATCTTTCAAATCTCCCTAACATGACAGCACAGAAAATACTATAGAACAGTGTTTCATAATTAGATTCTTTTTACTTTTGATATTTTTGTTTTTATGACAGGCAGTATACCTAGTTATAATATGTCATCCTTATATCTTGGGCCTATTTAAGATTTGTTTTCCTTCTGCTTTCAAAGAAGGAGAAGGAACATCTTCAACATAATTAAGAATCTTCAGACTCAAAAGAGTCTTCCTGTAATTGCCAAATGACAAGTCATAATATTTATTATTTTAGACATTCATCAGAGCACTAATACCATTAAAATAAGACTTTTTACATATCTTACATACTATTTTAATGCAATAGGTATCACTTTGTTTTGTCTTATCCACCCTTAACCCTGAACTCAATGCTGATAATTTTATGTATTGAATGTCAGTTGAAAGCGTTTCCCCTCAGGAATTTGAAATTAAAAAAAAAAAAATCTAGATGTCCAAAATCTCCTGTTTTAATATAACTTAGGGTTGATCACAGTTAACAAATATTTGGATTTCCATTAGAGGAATATGTCATAAATCAAGCTACTCTCAATTAGTTATATCTTAGTTAAATGAATGCAACTATGGGAAAATTGTAATACATCATTATGGAAATTTGAAGAAATTCAGAAACAGAGAGAATCATGCCTCAAACTAGTAAACACAAAGGTACAAATAAAAATGCAATCTGAATTAGTAATATCTTAGCATTTCCACCACTACAACCTTAATTTAAATTATCATCCTTGTTTATCTAAATGACAGTAACACCCTCCCTGTGTCCTGTTTCAGTTTATCTACAGACCGCCTTTCATCAGTAGCCAGTTTTTTTAATATGTACATCAGATTATATTACTTCTTTCTTGGAAACTGCCAATAGTTTTTCATTAAATGTTAAGTAATATCTTTCCTTGTTACCATGGCCTGTGAGGCTATACAGGAAATGGTCTTGATTTTTACCCTCCATCTTCTTCCTATTCATAAAGTACATCCACTTTGGCCTTTTTTCTGGCTTTGTTTCACAGCATTTGTACTGGGTCTTCTTTCTGCATGGCTTTTTTTTTTTTCCCTGTGATCTTAATATGACTGCTTCAGTTTCCTAGTTTGGGTCTGAATGCATATGTTACTGCCATTAAGCAGTACAGTGGATAATAAACATTGTTGCATCAAAAACAGCAGCATTGTTTATGCCACCAACAGTCAGTAACTCAAGGAGAGTCACCTCTGCCTCACTTCTGCTCATCAAATTTCATGTGAGTGAAATAAACTGACAGAACCTAAATCACATCCAGAATCCTAGTAACAAAGGGTCGAGAGGTCACTTTAGCTTTACAATTTCTCTTACTAAAAACAGGAGGAAAAATAAGTTTTGTGCAAGTCAATCTAAGTACAGATATAGATACATTGATAGACCCATAGATATTATAGAGTACTATAGTAAAAACAATGATGCTTGGCTACACATAGGGCTCTCAGATTAAGATCAGGCCTGTGGGTATTCTAGAAATACGCTCAGGACAATTCCTCCTTATTAAGTCAAAAAGAAGGCAACTGATTGATTTTATGCACAATGACTGCATTTTTGCTTGTATTTTCAGGTGTATTCAAGGAGGACAAAATCCAGCCTCTTGATACTAGACAAATATTATTCAGTTTATTGGGATGCCTTTCCTATCATTTTACTATCTAAAAGTTTCTAAACATAAGTTTCTAAACATGCTTGGGGATATTCTTGATTCTCTTCCCCTGTGAAGTTTGTAGCTTACTCGTAAAACTCCTACTCAAAGCCGTCTATATTTATATCATTTTTTAAGAAATGCTTCAAGGATATAGAACATTTAATTATTTTAATTATTTTCCCTTTACAAATACTTATTGAGTGTCCACCTTGACTCAGACATTGTACCAGACCCTGGGCACAGTCTGTCAGTAGAAGTGAAAAGTGAACTAGCAACTGCATTTTGTGTAGTGAATTCCACTTTATATATTTGCAAAAGCAAAGACATGAATCCACATTGAATGGGAGTTAGAGAGATCTGGTCAGGTAAAGGAGATACTTAATTTAGCTCCAAGTCCCTGAAGCTTACCTAGGAAGATCAAATATGAGGTGGAATCATAGTTCCTACTCCAATTATTAATACATATATTTTTATGTAATTGAACTGGAATGCACTTGTGTATGGATGTATGGGGAAGATTACGTTTATATGGGCTCACAGAACGACAATAACTATTAAGTATCTCTAAGTCAATGTTCATAAGTGGTCTTGGGAAGGATAAGATCCACAGTAGTTCTTCTCAACTCTACAGTCGTCTGTTTAAAGTTATACAATGGTATACTCTCCAACTGGGTATTTCTAATTGGTTTCTCAGTCTCTCCTATTAACGGTGTAACCAGTTCTTACTTTAAATTCCCTCTGTTCTAAATACCCAAAGTGATGTATGTTCTACTAGTTGGATCTTGGCTCATGTGGGCTACAAAGCATTTCTACAAACTTTCTGTGTATGTATGCTGCCACAGTTAAGTGGTTTATCTCAGAAAATACAGCGGAAAACAATGCATAACCCTACTTACTATTAGATACAAAGTGTGAAAGCTTTGACATAGAACCTGCTTCCATACTTCAAAACATCTGTGTGTTTATTGATTCCATCTGTGAAGAATGTATTGCAAGTCTGCCTCTGTGTGATCAGATGTGGACAATCATTGTGCAACCTGAGCATTGGCTGATAAAACAAATCTACAAATGTTTCAACATGACAGATAACAACATGCCATGTCGGGTCATCAGGACCCTGATTTATTGCTTAGTAAATGAGAAAACCACTTGGAAAGCTTGTAGAGGCTCCATTGCAGGCCTGGCAGAGCAGAAAGATAACATAATAAAATCCTTAGTCCTGCCACAGTTTTATCAAGAGGGTATACAACATTGATTAGCTTGAGACTGATTGTATGTACATACTTCCTGAATACTGTGCCTGAATCCTACTGGCACCATGGCATTCACTTATAAAAACAGATATATTTTGTACAGACTACTTTTATGCTACCTTATCATAAAGAATTGGGTTTTATATTTAACAGCCACATCAAATGTTGACCTCTTGTCCAAATTCCTTGCCTGATCCTGGAACCCTGGACTACTGTAGATAACTGGTGCCCATATAGGCATTTAGTTGAATTCAAATTATTGTATCTTTTCAGCCTTGCCTTTCTTAAACCAAATACTTAATGCATCTTCCTCATGAACTTTAGTTTCACAGCAGATCTTATCTCTCTGTACTTGGTAGGCTGGTTCTATTACCACCTTTTCACTTGCCATTATTTTTCCTAGTGTCTATCCCACTGTAAACATGGTTATAAAATAAACAACTCTGCAGTACAATGTTGTAATAACAGTACGCATTAATTTGAATTGAGAAAAGCACATAGGAGGTTTATTGTTTATGTTAAAAAATAGACTTTTATTAAATTTCCACTAGTGTGAAACTTCTCTATTAAGGTGGTTTACTTTTAAATACAATGCCCTTATCAATAGAGTCTATAGCAATTTGCAGCACATCACTTAAATAAACAAAGCATTTTATCCTGGAAATTTTTATTATCTAATGTTTTTTTTGTTTGTTTGTTTGTTTGTTTTTTTCTTCAGGGAGACTTGTGATTTTTTTTTTTTTTTTTTTGATAATTTTCTCTTCTGAATATGAAGCCTTATGGCTTGGCAAAATGTATTCTTCTCAACTGCAGTTGTACAACCTAGTCAGCATACCTGTGTCTCACCATGGCAATGTCCTGAATAAAATCAGAGTCTGCCTTTCTCCAGTTGTGGAGAGCTTGCAGTGTCCTATCCCTCACTCATTCCTAGCTACTTGTCCCTGGTCATGACCCATTTCACTAGATTCTGCAGAGAAAAACAGGGCTCTGATTTAGGACAAAATAATATCCAATGTATTGCACACCTCACTGAGGTTTTCTATATACTATCTTTCCTCATCTAATTTTCTAAAGCATTTCTATATTTATTCGCTCTTTCAAATACATAAAAAGATGGACAATAAACCAGTATAAGTATGTGCATGAGACTAAATAGGAACCACAGAAATTAATAAATTAAGAAAACAAAATAATGAAATAAAATAAAAATGCTAATACAAATTGTCTTTCAAATTGATAAATATTAAATAGTAATTATAATGGAAAGTCATAAAAATGATATAGTGATAAACAATTATTGCTAGGCTTGTAAGTTTAAAATATTTATTATGAAATCCTTTAAAAAATCTGCATAAAATATTTTAAAATGGCCAAATCCTTGTATTCACTTAAATCTTATTAAAATAGTTTTTAAAATATCCAATAATATATGGTCAAATATTTTTACAATATTAAAACTATAAGCCACTTGACTATTCAAATCAAATAAATGCCTAATTAATTAGGGCAGAGCTACTTGAAATATGGTGCTCAGATAGTTGGCATCAGTGTAACTAGGGAAAGTTTTATAATTGAAAATTCTTGCCCTTACTGCAGAACTACTGAATCAGAATTTAGAGGAGGGGAAAGGAATCTTTGTTTTAAGAAGCTTTCCTGGAGAATCCTAGGCGTGCAAAGTTTGAAAAGTATTATGCTAAAGTACATTTTAAAAATCACTTACCAAAAATTCTGTAGTAAATTAATATGTATTAAAATATAAAAGGTTTTCTAGGCTTTACTTGATACCAAAGGGAATGGTTGTGTTTTTGTAAAAAGACATACATATGCACAGAAAATATTATTGGAAAAGATGGCATTGCAAATGCATGTGGAAAAGACAGATATTTAAATGAATAAGTCACACTATTTTATTAAAAAATTACAAAGTACAAACCACAGAATAAGAGAAAATGTTTGAAAACTACCCATCTGACAATAAATTAATAACCATAGTATATAAAGCGCTCAAACAACTCTATTGAAAAAAAAATGATCTCATCAAAAAAGAGCAAAAGATTTGAATAGACATTTCTCAAAAAAAAAAAAATAGACATACAATTGGCAAAAAGGTTTATGAGAAGGCGTCCAACGTCACTGATTGTCAGAGAAATGCAAATCAAAACTACAATGAAATATCACCTCACCTCACTTAAAATGGCTTTTATCCAAAAGACAGGCAATAACAAATGCTGGCAAGGATGTAGAGTGAAAGGAATCCCTCATGCACGAATGGTGGGAATGTAAATTAGTACAACCACTATGAAGAATACTTTGAAGATTCCTCAAAAAACTAGAAATAGAGCTACCATATGATCCAGTAATCCTATTGCTAAGTACATTCCCCAAAGAAAAGAAATCAGTATGTTAAAGAGATATCTACATTCCTATGTTTGTTGCATCTGAAGCTCTGTTCACAATAGCCAAGATTTGGAACAACTTAAGTGTCCATCAACTGATGAATGAATAAAGAAAAGGTGGTACACATACACAATGGGGTAATATTTTGCCATGAAAAAAAAATGATACTCAGTCATTTGCAACAACATGGATGAAACAGGAGATCATTATGTTAAGTGAAATAAGCCAGGCACAGAAAGACAAACATCACGTGTTCTCACTTATTTATGGGATTTAAAAATCAAAACTATTGAACCCATGGAGATAGAAAGTAGAAGGATGGTTACTAGAGGCTGGAAAGGATAGTGGTAAGGTGTGGGGGAGATAGAGATGGTCAATTAGTTAAAAAAAAAAAATAGGTAAAGAATAAACCCTAGTGTTAGCAAAACAAGGTGACTATAGTCAATAGTAATTTAATTGTACACTTTAAGAAATTAAAAGAGTATAATTGGATTGTTTGTAACATAAAGTGTAAATTATTGAGGGGATGGATACTCCATTCTTCATGACCTAATTATTACACATTGCATGTCTGTATCAAAACATCTAATGTACCCCGTAATATATGCACTTACTACATACCCACATATTGTTTACAAAAGTTACAAAGAAGTATTCTGTTAAGTAGAATTGAGGTAGAATAACAAAAAAATTAAAGAATATGATAAAATTTACTTGCACATGTGTGTGAACATTCTCTGGCCCACAAGGAAAGGATTCCTTTTTTCTACCATGTTAGATCCCAATAAAATACAATTGATCCAGACTAAAAGTCTATACCATTCCATCTGAAAATTCACTTTAAAAATAATACTATGGGTAAAAGATGAAAAGACTAAGAATGTGATTTATAAAAGAATTGAAGATTCATATAATTAATTAAATTCCTATTGAATGCAGCACATCACAGATAAAAACTAGACATCCCACCAAAAAAAATGAGTCCAATGAAAGGCTATGACTAGGGATTATCTCTGTTCCATGTAGTGTGCTACGAGGTAATAGAAAAGGTAGTTTTTCTGGCTTTAAGAATCAGACAAAATTTGGAGAAAGCACATCTATAAAAATGTAAAGAGGTGAACCACCCAGAAAAAAAAGAAAAGACACTAAAGGTGAACTCCAAATCATATGCATAAAAACTAAGCTAAAATCACTTGTTGACCCCAGAATTCTATGTATAGCAAAATACCTTCAAAAATGAAGACAAAATAAAGATGACTGCACATGAAAGAGAATCAAGAATTTGTCATTAGCAGATGTACTTTACAATGCATGTTAAAGAAAATTCCTCAGGTGATGGTAAATAATATCATATATAGAGAAAATCTAATCTTTCAGAAATGATAAAGATAGTTTATAATGGTAAATATCATTAATAAATTCTATCAATCATTTATGGAATTAAAATACCAATTTTAACCCAAATCTCTAAGAAAATGTAGGAACAAGAAACACCATTCAACTTATTTTATAGAGCCAATATAAACCTAAATAGCAAAATGACAGAATTACACAAGAAATATTAATAAAAGAATATTACCAATAAATATTTCCCATAAACATACACCCAATATACTTCATAACTTATTAGTAAGTCACATCTCTATATATTACAGATAAAGGACTTTCCTGAGAAATGAAAAGTTTATTTAAGATCCAAGGAACAAAAATTATGATTTATAAATTAACACAATAAAGGAGAAAAAACTATACGATAATTCTCACAACAGGATAAAAATCATTTGAAAAATTTTGTATCCATTCATAATAAGAACTTCAAATTTGATTAAAAGTCCTAAAGGTGACATCAAACTTAATGACCAAATACTGAAAGCTTTTTCTCTAAGATCAGGAGAAAGACAAGAATACCTCTTTCATTCAACTTTGTATTACAGATGTAAGACCACAGCAATAAGACTACAAAAAGAAATGGAAGACATAAATATTGAAAAGGAAGAAGTAAACATATCACAAGTTGGTGATGACATTATTGTTTATACAGAAAATCTAAGCATATAAAATTATTAGAACTAATACACAAATTTTATAAAATTGAAAGATGCAAGGCTAAATTTTTTTAAAAAGTACATATGCACACTTTTATATGTACTTATATATTATATATACTTATATATATCCTTTTATATATACTTATATACTTATATATATACTTACATATATATACTTACATATATATATATGGGGAGAGAGAGAGAGAAAAAAAAAGAGAGAGAGAGAGAGTCATTCCTTAGTACTTTGGGGGGATTGTTTCTGGGAACATCTGCGTATACCAATATCAGCTCAACTCAAGTTGATTTCATGGAATCTGGGAATATTGAAAAGGTCAACCCTCCATATATGTGGATTTCATATCCCTCAAATACTGAGTAGCTTTTTGTTGTGTATGTGGAGCTTCTTGATAAAGAGAACTGATTGTATTTATTACAAGAAAAATCCACTTATAAATGGATCTATATGCAGTTCAAACCTGTGTTGCCCAAGGTTCAACTGTATATATTAGTGGTAAACAATTGAAAATTAAAATCATTGCAATACCATCTGTATTAGTCCTTTCTCACATTGCCATAAATATACTACCTGAAACTGAATACATTATAAACAAAAGAGCTTATATTGACTAACAGTTCCACATGGCTGGGGAGGCCTCAGGAAACTTACAATAATGGCAGAAAGTGAAGGAGAAGCAGGTACATTCTTCACAAGGTAGCAAGAGAGAGAGAGAAAACAGGGGAAACTGCCACTTTTAAAACCATCAGATATCATGAGAACTCCCTCGCTATCATGAGAACAACATGGGGGAAACCACCCCCATGATCCAGTCACTCCCACCAGATCCCTCCCTCAACACATAAGGATTACAATTCAAGATGAGATTTGCATGGGGACACAGAGGCAAACCATATCACCATCTAACAACAAAATACAGATAAATTTAACATAAGATGTTCAGGACCTCTGTGTTGAAAAATATACAACATTGCTGAGAGAAATTGGGTAAAATCTAAATAAATGTATGTAGCGATATATCATAACCATAGATCAGAAGACTCAATACTGATGTCAGTTGTCCTAAAATTGATTTGAAGATTCAAAATATTTTCAATCAAATTTCCAGGAGGCTTTCTGAATGAAATACATTGCATGAAACAGGCATGCTGAGCCTAAATTTTACATGGAAATGCAAAGAGAGTAGAAGAGATAACAATATTAAAAAGGACACAAAGTCGATGAATTTACTACCTAATTTCAAGACTTACCATAAGGCTCCAGTCATCAAGACAATGTATTATTGACACAAGAAATGACAACTAGATCTCTGGAACAGAATAGAAAAGCTAGAAATAAACCCATACTTACACACTGATTTTTATCAGAGACACTAAAGCAACCCACACATAAAAAGAGAGTGATCTTATTTTTATTTGCATGTCTCATATTTAGAAAATTATTTAGGGATACAGGAAAATAATTTCTATAATACTTCATGACAGGGAGAATTAGGACAGTTAATTTGGAGAATAATGGGTATTATTTAGTAACAAAGAATAGACCTATCATGGATGATACACACTAAGCACGTGACAGTGATTTCCTCTGAGGATGAAGAAAGTGAAAATGCACCTGTCAGTGATGGAGGAAATCTTCCAAAGGGATTTATTTATCTATACAGCTCTTTGTAAAGGAGAATGCATCCATATATTAGAATATTTTAAATGTTTGTATGGTAAAAATAGACTGGAAATAGACATTAAGTTGTTCGTTCTATTAAAGGAAATATGCGTGTTGACTGTTGATACTTTTCTGTATTTCTGCATTTTAAATATAATACCACAGTCAAGGCCTGCAATTGCAGCAGCCAATCCTCAAAAAGAATACATTCGGTTGTGTTTACGACTTTTTCAGGTCCTATTTCATTTCTCAAGTGCAGGGGCTTTTCCCAAGCCTCAACTGTCAAAGCTTAATTTTCAGATATCTCACTCTACGTAAACATTCTAATCCTATTACAAAAATGGAACTTACTTTAATCCTCTAGTATCAGGCATTCAATAACCTAGAATATCCCTCCATAGGAGTTTCTCCCTGCAAAGGGCTTGTTCTAGAGCCAACAGTTACTCAAGCTCATGTATCTTCTCCCTTTGTTTTATTCTTCATGGCACTTCAAGAGTGGGGTCCTTTTATCTCTCCATTACAGTTAATGATTTATCATTCTCTCTGTCAGTGCAATCCTGTGATAACAAGCTCTAGTGTGTTTTACCCAAACTAGATAGAATCCACAGCATGATCAATCTGTCTTTAGAAATTGCAGTTCTCATTCATCCCCTGAATAAATCCAGAGTTTTAGATATCTGATTGAAACTTGGCCAAACTGCTTCTTCCGGTTGCTTTTTGTAGGCATTCAGGATAGGTCCCAGTGTGGGTGGGGCCAGTTCTTATAACTGACTGGACTCTGCCTCCATCTTTATCACTTCACAAATAGATAATTCTCAGTATTTCAGGGCCAATCCTTTTCACTGCATCACAAATTTGTTAAGATTTCCTTAACCTACATAATCAAATAAACGGTAATTTATTACATTATTTAAAAGAATCTAATTTAAATTATGTCATTGCTCATAATTACACACCTTACAGACATAGTTAAGAAAAATGGCTCTGTCCCCTTAGTCATGGTGCTCTATTACCTACCAGTTTTTGTGCCTAACGCTGTCTTCCTCACACCCAGTTCTGTGGCAGAATCATTACTTTCTATGTATCAGAGATTTGATAATGACTTCAGGGACTTCTCAGGTTCTCTAGCTGTTAATGCTTAGTGTTCACACTTCCATTCTCCTCTCTTTCAAGGTATTTTTATATGTAAAAATAATATTTTTGCTAACAGCTACTGAAACCCTGTGCGGTACAGGGACATAAGAAGACTTACTATTTTTCTCAGGATTTTCAAAACTGCCTGCCCTCTATTATTCTGCGAATGAATTTTCCCTGTGTACTCTCTGTTGCAGTGCTCTGATGATTTTTCTTTTTCTCTGAGTTCTGTTATGGATGATAAAGATTATTCAAGAAATGGTTTCATTTGATTTGGAGAAGAAGAATGTTCACATTTAAAAATGTCAGAGTTGCCACTGGTGTATAAAATGTCATTGATTATATGATACTACTATTTATTTCAGAATTAGGCATACTTTGCCTGGCTTAAGTGGCCTGTAGTTTTATATTTTAACATGATTTGTTAAGTGTAACAAATTCTTTTAAATAAATCCTACTAATGTCTTACTACTTATTGAAATTTGAATCATGCTTTCATTTACAAGTTTAAATTATACTCCATGGACCTTTTCTTGATCCCCTTTTGGAATTAATTTGTTTTTCCTCTGTATATACATAAAATACTGTTATTTCAATAGAAGAACTTGCTTCTGTGCATATGGAATTAATAATTTGTTATTTGCATTTTTAAAAAAATGTACTGTCCTCTCCCAGTTATGAGCTTCATTTATGATGGAAGCTTTCATCTTACCTCTCTGATAATGTAACATAATAAAAATAATTGACAATCAAGATTTTTTAACAATTCAGTCTTTTTTATTATTATTATTATACTTTAAGTTCTAGGGTACATGTGCACAACGTGCAGGTTTGTTACATATATATACATGTGCCATGTTGGTATGCTGCACCCATTAACTCGTCATTTACATTAGGTATATTTCTTAATGCTATCCCTCCCCCTTCCCCTCTCCCCACAATAGGACCTGGTGTGTGATGCTCCCCTTTCTGTGTCCAAGTGATCTCATTGTTCAATTCCCACCTATGAGTGAGAACATGCAGTGTTTGGTTTTCTGTTCTTGCGATAGTTTGCTGAGAATGATGGTTTCCAGCTGCATCCATGTCCCTACGAAGGACATGAACACATCCTTTTTTATGGCTGCATAGTATTCCATGGTGTATATGTGCCACATTTTCTTAATCCAGTCTTTCACACAGTGAGATACCATCTCACACCACTTAGAATGGCAATCATTAAAAAATTAGGAAACAACAGGTGCTGGAGAGGATGTGGAGAAATAGGAACACTTTTACACTGTTGGTGGGACTGTAAACTAGTTCAACCATTGTGGAAAACAGTGTGGCAATTCCTCAAGGATCTAGAACTAGAAATACCATTTGACCCAGCCATCCCATTACTGGGGATATACCCAAAGGATTATAAGTCATGTGCTGTAAAGACACATGCACACACGTTTATTGCGGCACTATTCACAATAGCAAAGACTTGGAATCAATCCAAATGTCCCCCATCAAAAAGTGGGCAAAGGATGTGAACAGACACTTCTCAAAAGAAGATATTCATACAGTCAACAGGCACAGGAAAAAATGCTCATCATCACTCACCATCAGACAATTCAGTTTTTTAATAAAATACATCACTTAATTATATTTTAAATACAATATAAATATAAAATAATTTAAATGTGCAACTAGATTAATTTTCTACATTAAGGTTGAGATATCAGTATAATATAAAACCCCATCTGTCATCTTATCATTGTTTTTTAAAATTATATAAATGAAATCATAAAGTATGTATTCTTTTGTGGATTAATTCACTCAATATATTTTCTGTGAAATGCATACTTCTTATTGCATATGTTCATTTTATTTCATTCATTGAAGTGTAGTATTTCATTGTGTGAATATTCCACTTTTTATTTCTTACAAAGAAGGTTTTTTGGTGGTCCTGTTACCATTTCTGCTGACTGCATCTTGGGTTGCACTTTTATTACTTACTTGAGTCCATTGAGACACAACACTCACACACATGAGTTACTTGAATGAGGTTTGTTACTTATAGGTAAGCAACAAGAGACTACAGAGGCCGAGGACTTACGACAAGCTAGTCCCTTAACATTCAGGGAAGCTGTCTAGGGCAGATGTAGTCTCAGCTGCTCCACTTGTACGGCAATTAAGGGATCTTAGAAAACAGTCCACCTTGGGTTTTATATTCTGAGGACAACATGACAGACTGGGCTAAAGCTTTCATAGATAAAGAGATAGATAGATAGATAGATAGATAGATAGATAGATAGATAGATAGAGATATGTATATTGTATTTCAATAAGTTTTGGGGAACAGGTAGTGTTTGGTTACATGAATACGTTGTTTAGTGGTGATTTCTGAGATTTTGGTGCACCCATCACCTGAGCAGCGTACATTCTACCAATTGTGTAGTCTTTTATCTATCACCAATTCCCACCCTTTCCCCTGAGTCTGCAAAATCCACTGTATCATTGTATCATTCTTGTGCCTTCGTGTCTTCATAGCTTAGCTCCCACATATGAGTAATGACACACGATGTTTGGTTTTCCATTTCTGAGTTACTTCACTTAGAATAATAGTCTCCAGTTCCATCCAGGTTGCTGAGAATGCCATTATTTCATTCCTTTTCTTTTTTTCTTTTTGGAGACGGAGTCTTGCGCTGTCGCCCAGGCTGGAGTGCAGTGGCACGATCTCTGCTCACTGCAAGCTCCGTCTCCCGGGTTCACGCCATTCTTCTGCCTCAGCCTCCGGAGTAACTGGGACTACAGGCACTCGCCATCGCGCCAGGCTAATTTTTTATTATTTTTAGTAGAGAGGGAGTTTCACCACGTTAGCCAGGATGGTCTCGATCTCCTGACCTCGTGATCTGTTCGCCTCGGCCTCCCAACCTGTTGCGATTACAGGCGTGAGCCACCGCGCCCGGCCTATTTCATTCCTTTCTATGTCTGAGTAGTATTCCACGGTGTGTGTGTGTGCATGTGTGTGTGTATATATATGTACACACATATGTATATATACACACATACACATGTATACATATATACATACACATACATATATATACACATGCATATATATATCACAGTTTCTTTAACCACTCACAGATTGATGGACATTTGGACTGGTTCCACATTTTTGCAATTGCAAATTTTGCTACTATAAACATGCGTGTGCAACTATCTTTGTTGTATGATGACTTTTTTCTCTGGATAGATACCCAGTAGGGGGATTGCTGGATCAAACAGTATATCTACTTTTAGTAATTTAAGGACTTGCCACACTGGTTGCTGTAGTGGTTGTATTCATTTACATTCCAACCAACATTGTAAAAATGTTCCCTTTTCACCGCATCAATGCCAACATCTAATTTTTTTAAATTTTTTATTATAGCCATTTTTTATATGAGTGAGGTGGCATCACATAGTTGTTTTAATTTTCATTTTCCTGATAATTAGTGATGTTGAGCATTTTTCCACGTGCTTGTTGGCCATTGTATATCTTCTTTTGAGAACTGTCTATTCATATGCTTAGCCCACTTTTTGATGACTTTTTTTTCTTGCTGATTTGTTTGAGTTTTCTGTAGACTCTGGATATTAGTCCTTTGTCAGATATATAGATTGTGAAGATTTTTTCCAACTATGTGGGTTTTCTGTTAACTCTGCTAATTATTTCTTTTGCTGTGCAGAAACTTTTTAGTTTAATTAAGTCCCATCTATTTATATTTGTTCTTGTTGCATTTGTGTTTGGGTTCTTCGTCAGGGAGGCTTTGACTAAGCCAATGTCTAGGAGGGTTTTCCCAAGTTATCTTCTAGAATCTTTGGGATTTCAGGTCTTAGATTTGTTTTTGATCCATCTTGAGTTGATTTTTGTGTAAGGAGAGAGATGAGGAACTAATTTCATTCTTCTACATGTGGCTTGTCCATTATTTTAGCACCATTTTTCGAATAGGATGTCTTTTCCCCACTTTATTTTGTTTTGTCAAAGATCGATTGGCTGTATTTGGCTTTATTTCTAGGTTATCTATTCTGTTTCATTGGTCTATGTGCTTATTTTTATATCAGTATCATGCTGCTTTGGTGTCTATGGTCTTATAGTATAGTTTGAAATCAGATAACGTGATGCCTCCAGATTTGTTCTTTCTGCTTAGTCTTGCTTTGGATATGCAGGCTCTTTTTTGGTTCCATATGAATTTTAGGATTGTTTTTTCTAGTTCTGTGAAGATTGATGGTGGTATTTTGATAGAAATTGCATTGAATTTGTAGATTGCTTTTGGCAGTGTGGTCATTTTCACAATATTGGTTCTACCCATTCATGAGCATGGATGTGTTTCCATTTCTTTGGGTCTTCTATGATTTATTTCAGCTGTGGTTTGTAGTTTTTCTTGTAGAGGTCTTTCATGTTCTTGGTGAGATATATTCCTCAGTATTTTATTCTTTTGCACCTATTTTAAAGAGGTTGAGTTCTTGATTTGATTTTCAGCTTCGTTGCTATTGATGTATAGCAGAGCTACTGATTTGTGTATATTAATTATGTATCCCAAAACTTTACTGAATCATTTACCAGTTCTAGAAGCTTTTTGGATGGGTCTTTAGAGTTTTCTAGGTATACAATAATATCGTCAGCAAATGGTGACAGTTTGGCTTCTTCTTTACCAATTTGGATGACTTTTATTTCTTTCTCTAGTCCTGTTGCTCTGGCAAGGATTTCCAGTACTATGTTTAATGTAAGTGGAAAAAGTGAGCAACCTTCTCTTGATCCAGTTCTCCAGGGGAATACTTTCAGCTCTTCCCCATTCAGTAAAATGTTGGCTGTGGGCTTTGTTGCAGATGGCTTTTATTATCTTAAGTTATGTCCCTTCTATGAGAATTTTGCTGGGGGTTTTGATCAGAAAGTGATGCTGGATTTTGCCAAATGCTTTTTCTGCATCATTGAGATGATCATGTAATTTTTATTTTTAATTATTTATGTGATGTATCACATTCATTGACTTATGTTACACCATTCCTGCATCCCTGAGGTGAAACCCACTTGATCACGGTGGATTACCTTGTTGATATCCTATTGGGTTTGGTTCATTAGCTTTTTGTTGAAGATTGTTGCATCTATGTTTATTAGAGATATTGGTCTGTTGTTTTCTTTTTGTTATGCTCTTCCCTGGTTTTGGTATTAGGGTGATACTGGCCTCTTAGAATGATTTAGGGAGAAACCCCTCTTTCTATCTAGTGGAATAGTGTCAACAGGATTGGTACCAATTCTTCTTTGAATGGCTGATAGAATTCAGCTGTGAATCTGTCTGGTCCTGGACTTTTTTTGTTGGTGGTGATTTTTTCAATCTTGCTGCTTGTTTTTGGTCTGTTCAGAGATTCTATATACTCTTGGTTTAGTCTAGGAGCATTGTATATTTCCAGGGATTTATCTATCTCCTCTACGTTTTCTAGTTTATGTGTGTAAAGATGTTCATAGTAGCCCTGAATAATCTTTTGTATCTCTGTGATATGAGCTGTATTATTTCTCAGTTTGTTTTCAATTGAGTTTATTTGAATCTTCTCTATTCTTTTCTAGGTTAATATCACTAATCATCTATCACTTTTATTTATCTTTTTAAAGAACCAGCTTTTTGTTTCATTTATCTTTTGTATTTTTTTGGTTTTTTTTTTTTTTTCAGTTTTACTTAATTCTTTGTTATTTCTTTTCTTCTGCTGGGTTTAGGTTTGAATTGTTCCTGTTTCTCTAGTTCCATGAGGTGTGACCTTAGATTGTCTACTTTTGCTCTTTCAGACTTTGCTGTAGGCATTTAATGCTATGAACTTTCCTCTTAGCACAGTTTTTGCTGTATCCCAGAGGTTTTGATAGGTCGTGTCACTATTATCATTCAATTCAAATAATTTTTTTGATTTCCATCTTGATTTCATTGTTGACCCAACAATCATTCAGGAGCAGGTTATGTAATTCCCACGCATTTGCATGGTTTTGAGGGTTCCTTCTGGAGTTGATTTCCAATTTATTCTGCTCTGATCTGAGAGTACTTGATATAATTTTGATTTTTCTTAAATTTAATAAGACTTCTTTTGCGGCCTATCATATGGTGTATCTTGGAGAATGTTTCGTTGTTTCTTTGTTGACTTTCTCTCTTGTTGATATGTCTAGTGCTGTCAGAGGAATATTAAGTCACCCACTATTATTATGCTGTTGTCTATCTTATTTCTTAGGTCTAGTAGTAACAGTTTTATAAATTTGGGGTCTCCAGTATTAGGTTCATATATATTTAGGATTGTGATATTTTCCTGTTGAACCTGTCCCTATATTATTATATAATGTCCCCATTTGTCTTATTTAACTGCCATTGCTTTAAAGATTGTTTTGTCTGATATGAGAATAGCTACTCCTGCTCACTTTTATTGTCCATTTGCATGGCATATCTTTTTCCATCCTTTTGCCTTAGGTTTATGTGAGTCCTTAGGTGTTAGGTAAGTCTCCTGAAGTCAGCAGAAACTTAGTTGGTGAATTCTTATCTATTTCTGCCATTCTTTATCTTTTAAGTGCAACATTTTGGCCATTTACATTCAATGTCAATATTGAGATGTGAGGTACTATTCTATTCATCATGTCATTTGTTGCCTGATTACCTTGGCATTTTTTTTTTCATTATGTTATTGTTATATAGGTCCTGTGAGATTTATCTTTTAAAGAGGTGCTATTTTGGTGTCTTTCAAGGTGTTTTTTTTTTGTTTTTTTGTTTTTTTCCTTCTTCAAGATTTAGAGCTCGTTCTTGTACGCTGATTTGGTAACGGTGAATAGCATCTGTTTGTCTGGAAAAGACTGTATCTTTCCTTCATTTATGAGGCTTAATTTGTCTGGACACAAAATTATTGACTGATAATTGCTTTGGGTAAGGAGGCTAAACATATTACCCTGGTACCTTGTATCTTGTAGAGTTTCTTTTGTGTCTCTTGTTGTTCCACATAAATTTTAAAATTGTTTTGTCCTATTTCTATGAATAATATCGTTGGTATTTTGATAAAGATTTTATTGAATCTGTAGATTGTTTTGGGTAGTATGGACATTTAACAATATTGAGATTTCCAATTTCAACCCATGAACATGGAATATGTTCCTCTATTTTATTTTATTTTATTTATTTTTGAGACAGAGTCTCACGCTGTCACCCAGGCTGGAGTGCAGTGGCACAATCTCGGCTCACTGCAACCTCTGCCTCCCAGGTCCTAAGAGATTCTCCTGCCTCAGCCTTCGGAGTAGCTGAGATTACAGGTGTGTGCCACCATGTCCTACTAATTTGGTATTTTTAGTAGAGATGGTGTTTCACCATGTTGGCCAGGCTGGTCTCAAACTCCTGACTTCAGGTTATCCACCCACCTTGGCCTCCCAAAGTGCTGGGATTACAGGCGTGAACCACCTTTTTTTTTTTTTTTTTGTATCCACTTCAAATTATTTCATCAGTGTTTTATAGTTCTCAATGCACAGACAAATCACTTCTTTAGTTAAGTTAATTCATAGGTATTATTTTTTATTTATAGTTATTGTAAATGTGACAAATTTCTTGATTTCTTCTTTAGAATTTTGACTGTTGGCATATAGAAATGCTACTGATTTTTGTATGTTGACTTTGCATCCTGAAACTTTACTGAATTTGTTGATCAGTTCCAATAGATTTTTTTTTGGTTGAGTCTTCAGATTTTTTTTGGTTGAGTCTTCAGATTTTTCCAAATATAATATTGTATCATCTGCAAACAGAGATAATTTGATTTCTTCCTTTCCAATTTCGATTTTTTTTTTTACTTTTTAATAATTTTATATTTTTCTAATTTTGTTACTTTAATTTCCCATAGCACCTCGGCGATGTTGAAAACAAATACAAATACAAGGATGTACTCCTTTTAACATTTTATGCATGAGAATGTGTCACATGAATTTTGGGGGCGACAGTTTTGACAACAGGAACAAATCTAAGCAATTGACCAAATAGAAGCCAGATAACTGGCTCTGACCCCCACTCCCAACATTTAAGAGATGGTAAATGTCATCTAAATTAGGTTTAAAAAATCAAATTGATATGGATATTTCAACAGTGTTCTGTGCTGCAAAACTGAAAATGAAACCATTTAATACACAGCCCATTAATATCTGAGTTACACTTTTAGGAACTGTCTACTCGAAGATTCATAAAAATTTGTCAGCTTTTAAAAATAAAGGGATGTTTTTTATTTGTCTTGTCTGATTTCTCTAGGTAGGACCGCCAGTAATATTTTCAATAACAGTGGTGAAAAGATGCATCTTTTTCATGTTTCATGTTTTTCATGTTTAGAGAAAAGACTTTCAGTTTTTCACTATTCAGTATAATACTAGCTGTGGATCTGTTATATACAGATTTTATTATGTTGAGGTATATTCCTCCTATACCAGCTTTTACAGGTTTTTATGATGAAGGGATGTACACATTTATTGAATGCTTTCTCACCATCAATTGAAAAATTGCAGTTTTTGTCCTTTATTCTGTTCATATGATATATCACATTGATTTGTGAACATCCTTTCATACCTGAAATGAATCTCACCTGGTCATGATGAATGATCTTTATGCATTGTTGAATTAGGTTGCTAATATTTTGTTAAGGATTTTCACTTCATTGTAGGTCTGTAGTTTTCTCTTTATGATGCACCTTTGTTTTGTTATCAGGGTAATACTGGCCTCATATATTGAGTTTGAAAATATTGCTTTTGATTCTATTGTTTGGAATTGTTCGAGTTGGATTGATATTAATTCTTCTTTAAATGTTTGGTAAAATCAATAGTAAAGCCTTCAGGTCCTGGGCTTTTCTTTATGGTTGACATTTTATTATGGCTTTGATCTTGCTTTGGATTTTTAAATGTTTTAATCTTGGTAGGTTGTATGTGTCTAAAAATTTATTTCCATTCTTCTAGGTTTTCAAATTTATTGGCATAGAGTTTATTATAGAGGCCTTTAATGATCCTTTGAATTTCTGCAGTATCAGTTGTAATGTCACCTTTTTCATCTCTGATTTTATTAGAGTCTCTCTTTGTTTCTTAGTCTGGCTAAAGGTTTGTCAATTTTCTTTATATTTTCAAAAACTAATTTTTTTTGTTTCATTGATTATTTGTATTGTTTTCTTCATTTCAACTTCATTTATCCTCTGATGTTTATTACTTCTTTTCTTCTACTAATTTTGTATTTGCTTTGTTCTTGCTTTTCTAGTTTTTAAGAGGCATCACTAGGTTGCTCATTTTGAAGTTTTCTTCTGTTATGATGTAAGCATCTATAGCTACAAACTTCCCTCTTACTATTCTTTTTGCTGTATTCCATAGGTTTTTGCCTGTTATGTTTCCATTATCATTGGTCAAAAAATTTTTCAAATTGCTTTTTAATCTGTTCATTAACCTAGTGGTCATTTAGGAGGATATTGTTAATTTTCAGATGTTTGTGTAGTTTCCAAACTTCCTCTTGTAATTGATTTCTAATGTTATTCTATTGTGGTCAGAGAAGATGCTTGATGTTATTTCAATTTTTTGAATATGTTAAAACTTGTTTTATGACCTAACATATGATCTATTGTTACGAATAATCCATGTCCCGAGGAGAAGAATCTATATTCTGTAACTGTTGAATGAAATGTTCTGTAAATATCTACTAGGACCATTGGGTCTATAGTGCAGACTAAGTTCAAAGTTTATTGATTTTCTGTCTGGACGATCTGTCCAACACTAAAAGTTGAATGTTGAAGTCTCCAGATATGATTTTATCAGAGACTAAATCTCTCTTTAGCTCTAATATTATTTGCTTTATATATTTGGGTTCTCCAGTGTTGGGCGCATATATATTTACAATTGTTGTATCCTCTCACTGGATTGATTATTTTATCATTCTATAGTGACCTTCTTATAGTTTTGGTCTTGAAATCTTTTTTGTCTGTTCTAAGTACAGACACTCCTGCTATTTTTGGTTTCCTTCCTTTTGTTTTCCATCTAGGTATGTCATTCTAGGTAAAGTGTGTTTCTTGTAGGGAACAGGTTATTGTATTTATTTTTTCTTTATCCATCAGTCACTGTATGTTTTTGTTTGGAGACTTTAGTCCATTTACATTCAATGTTATTAATAATGAATAAAGACTTACACCTGTCGTTTCGTTATTTGTTTTCTGGTTGTTTTGAGGAATCGTTCTCCTAATTTCCTTCTTTCTTTCTTCCCTTTCTCTGTGATTTCCTCTACTGGTATCTTTCAATTTTGTGCTTTTTATTTTTTATGTATCCATTGTATTTTTATAAATCTTATAACTGATTGTTTTACACTGGTGAAAACACTGATTGCAAACTAACAACAAAAACTTTACGCTTTATCCTCCCGCTTTTTAACTTTTTGTTGTTTCTATTTATATCTTATATCTATTTATATCTTTTACACCTTCTATTTATATCTTTTTATTTATGTCTTATATTCTTTTGTTTCTATTGTCTATATGTTGAAAAGTTATATAGTCACTTTTTATCAGTTCATCTTTATGTTTTTTTACTTAAGATATGAGTTTACACACCAAAATTACATTGCTATAACATGCTGTCTTTTTCTGTGTACTTACTGTGAGTTTTGTTCCTTCAGATGATTTCTTACAGCTCACTAATGTCCATCTCTTTCAGATTGAAGTATTCCCTCCCACATTTTTTGTAGTACAGGTCTGATATTAATGGATTCTCTCTGTTTTTTTTTTTTTTGTCTGGGAAACTCTTTATTTCTCCTTCATGCTTGAAAGATAGTTTCGCTAGATTTACTATTCTAGGGTAAAAGTTTGTTTTCGTGTTTGCTTGTTTCTTCAGAACCTTAAATATGTCATACCACTTTCTCCTGACCTACAATGTTTCCACTGAGAAGTCTACTACCAGACATGTTGAAATTTCTGTATTTTTTTTTTCTTGCTGTTTTTTTTTGTTTCTTTTTTTTTTTTTTTTTGAGACGGAGTCTCAGTCGCCCAGAATGGAGTGCAGTGGAGCAATCTCGGCTCACTGCAAACTCCGCCTCCCGGGTTCTCGCCATTCTCCTGCTTCAGCCTCTGGAGTAGCTGGGACTATAGGTGCCTGCCACTATCCCCGGCTAACTTTTTTGTATTTTTAGTAGAGACAAGGTTTCACCATGTTAGCCAGGATGGTCTCGATCTTCTGACCTCTTGATCAGCCCATCTTGGCTTCCCAAAGTGCTGGGATTACAGGCATGAGCCACTGCACCTCGCCCTCTTGCTGCTTTTAAGATCCTTTCTTTATCCTTGACCTTTGAGAGTTTAGTTATTAAAAACCTTGAAGTACCCCTATGACCAGCCCTACTGGTGCTGTTCTGGTATTCAGCATATCACTGGTCTCACCCAAGGCCAACTGTAATCACTACCTTGCTACTGCTAATGTAAACTCAAGGCCCTATGTCTCTAAAATCAGCAGATAGTAGAGCCAGTTAGTCTGTGTCCTTCCCCAGGACCTGGGCATACCCAGAGATGGTGTCCAGGAGCCATGGCCTAGAGTCAGAAACCTTAGAAATCTACCTGGTACTCTATTCTACTGTGGCTGGGCTGCCACTGATACCAAAAGATGATGTTCCTTCCTCTCTTCCCTCCCCTTTCCTCTCTTCCCTCCCCTTTCCTCTCTTCCCTCCCCTTTCCACAAGCAGAAGTGTCTCTCTCTATGTCTATCACCACTAGAGGTCCACAGTCAGCACTGCCAGGATACTGCTGATGTTTACTTATGGCTCACGTGCTCTTCGGTCAGTATGTGGTGAATGCTGTCTGGCTTGGGACTCACCCTCAGGGCAATGGGCTCACCTCGGGACCAGGGTAGTCCCAGAAATGCCATCTAAGATCCACGGCCTGGAATTGGGGATCCCAAGAGCTCTTCCCCTCTATGGCTGAGCTGGTATCTAAACTGTAAGAAAAAGTCCTCTTTAATCTTCCTTCTGCTTTTCTCAAGCAGGACTCTCTCCTCATGGCCACCACTGCTTGGAATGTCGGGGTCACACCTAAGACCAGCATATCTCAGAGTCTCACCCAAGGCTCACGGTATTTACTACCTGGTTTCTGGGCCCAAGGGCTCTTTAGTCAGTTGATGATGATTCCTGCCAGGACTGAATCCTTCCCTTTCCTTTTCCGGATGAGGGTATGTCTAGAAAGTTCATCCAGGAACTAGGGCCTGAAATGTGGACATCATTACTCTGCCCAGTGCCCTATCCTGGTGTGACTGAGCTGCTATCCAAATTACAAGATAAAGTCCTCTTTATTTTTTCCTCTCTTCTCACTTGATGTTTTTGTTTTTATGCAGGTGCTTTTTGGGTAAACAGTTGTTAACTTGCTCTTTCTGTGAGGAGGATGATCAGTGGAAGCTTCTATTCATCCTGCTCCACCTCCAACTTTCTAATTATTCATTCTGTATTAATCTTTTAGAATTATCTCAAGGACTATCATATGCTTCTTTGACATATTAGAATCTGATTAGTACTTTTATTACTCCCTAGACAAAGAAAAAGCTAAAATTATTTTGATTCTAGTACCCCCTTCATCTTTTCTACTATCATTTTCAGATATTTTAATTCTATATAAATTTAAAACCACACATCAAGTTCTTATTGTTTTAAACAATATAAATTTGGATTTTCACACATTTCCCAATGATTCACATGTTTCTTGCATTTTATTACTTGCACATGGGTTAATTTCGTATTGTGTCTGGAGAATATCCATTTATGTTCCCTTTAATGAAGTTCTCCTGGTGATAATTTGCATTCTTCCAGTTCTGTTTGGTTGAAAATGCCATTATTTCATGCTTATCTATACTAATTTTCATGGAGTATATAATTCCAAGTAAGCAGTTATTTTATGTTAGGGTTACTTTTCTATATATTTTACAGTTTCCATTGAAAAGTCTGCTATCAGTCTTACAGTTGCTCCATAAGCATAATGTGTGTGTGTGTGTGTGTGTGTGTGTGTGTGTGTGTGTGTGTGTACTTATGGCTGCTTTTAAGAATTTTGGTGTTCAATTTTAAGCACTTTTACTATAGCATACCTATTCGCAGTTTTCTTTGTGTTCATACTGCTTGGAGTTCATAAAACTTAAATCTAGGGTCAGATGTCTCATCAGATTAAGAGATCTAAGCTAATATTTCTTCAAATATTGCTTCTATGCTTTTCCTTTTCATGTTTTTCTCCTGATATCATAATATGTCAATATTTTTACCATGTACAATATTTCACTTTCGCTTTTTTCTTATTCCTCTTTATTTCTGTGTGTAATTCAATTATTTTAACACTGATGGATATTCCAATTCTCCAGCATTTTCTTGTTTGTAATTTACTATATACCCTTCTATTGAATATGTAATTTTTAATTGATCTAGTTTTAGAATTTACACTCAATTACCATTTTCTCCCCTAAAAAGATTTGAGTAAGCTTTTTCCTTATAGACTAAATAATATTTTTAATTTTCCATTTCGTAATCTGTGATTTATTAAAATTATTAGTTATAATTTTTAAAAATCTCTTCTGATATCTCAAATTTCTGGAGAATGTGTGTGTGTGTGTGTGTGTGTGTGTGTGTGTGTGTCAGTTTTGTCTTTTGATCTCTCTCCGGTTTTAAGTCATGGAATCCCAATTGTTGGCATGCTTGCTGACTTTTTTAAAATTGAATTTTAGACATTGCATAGGAAAAGAATATAGAGTGTCTAGATGACATTTTCCTTCAGTGAGAATTCATTTTCCTTTTGTCAAAAATACATATCTAAAAGCATATTATCTTGATGCAGTTGAGGCTGTGTTACATAGTTTATTAAGGCTGATATATTTCTGGTTTGTCTTTATTCTTAAAGTGTAGTTTTCTTGCTCTATGAATTGCTCTTATGTGATCTTGTCACAGGATTGTTGGGGTGTTGCTTCACCAGCTGGAAACCTCTGTGGTCAGTACCGCCTTTTGCCTGGGTATTGCTCACACCCACTTGGCTTGTTTCATCCACTCAGCCTGGCAGGCTGCACTAAGCTTGTGATGCCAGCCCAGATCTCTCACCTGCCAAGGGCGAGCCAGGCGCTGGGTAGTGAGGGCCACTGTGCACAGCCAGGCATGTCAGCTGCTGCAGCAGAGCAGGCATCTGCATCTGGATGAGGGGAATGCAGTGGCACCTGGAAGCAGAGCCCCAAAGACAGTGTCATAGCCCAAGCTCAGGGAATCCCTAGATCTGGGCTCCCCGAAGGGCCACAGCTCTTCTCTCCTTCTTACCACCTTCAATGTGGTGAATGTGGGGGTGTTTCAGCCCTGTTGGAGTTACCACTCTTTCAGTGCTGTCATTCAGCAGGTTCTGAGTTCTTGTCATGCATTCAGAAAGAATGAGGTAGGTGGACAACTAGAGGGTGAGCAAGGTGGAGAGGAGCTTCATTAAGTGACAGAACAGATCTCAGGAGACATGAAATGGGTAGCTCCTTTCCACAGTCAGGTCATCCCAATAAGTCAAGGAGACCCAAAGTGGGTAGCTCCTTCCCAAAACTGGTAGTCTTGATGTCTGTCCAAGTCTGGCTGAGTCCAAAGTTTTTTTGGGCTCAAAAGTCAGGAAGTGCATGCTAATTCATCCATGGGGGGCCATGGGCAGGCCTGGAAAAAGCACCAAAAGTTCTCACTCTGGGACCTAGACTCCACCCAGAAGTGTCAGCCAAGCTTCAGGCCAGCCATGGCTTGAAGGTAGGGTTTCATCAGGGTCCTGCTCCTTTGTGCCTAGGAGCCTGTCTGTCTCCTGCCATCATCAGCATGCCATCCACAGCACCTGGGCCATTCATGCTGAGGAGCCCCTGCAGGTTCGTGCTGAGCTGCCCTCAGTGCCCCAGCCTCCCTCACTGAGTTCATCAGTGCTCAAAGTTTTTGAGGAGACTGAGGCATTGGGAGGGCTGGTGTGTAAGCACTGTCCTGAGCACATGAACACCTGGCGGGGTCCTGACAGTTTCTGGGCTTAGCTTCAACTTTGCTACAACATCAGAGCAGGCACAGGGAGAGGGAACAGATACGTTCAAGCCTTTAGGGGCAGGGAGACTTCCTGGGCCCCTGAGAGCACAGGGATGCCTGGATCCAGAGCTGTGGCTGCATGGCTGCAGCTGTGCCTAGGAGTGCGGGACACCCACTCTGCCAACTCAGTAGGGGATGAGGCTTTCTCCTGTTCCTGGCACCCCTCCAGCTCCACAGAGCATGTAGCCCCAATCATGCTGCAGCTGGCATCCCCACAGCAGCAAATCCAGATGAGCCACTGCTGCCCTCAGTCTCAATTGAAGGACTGGGATATTTATACAGTCTTCTCCAACTTAAGACTTCAAGTAACATAAGACTACTGTAATGTTTGCTCCATTTATTAATTTTCTGCATGGATTCTTAGTCTCTCCAACAGTGTTCAGAAGTCTAAAGAACTAACAAACTATTGGGAGGGAATTGTACACAGAAATTTTGACTCACTTTTCTGAAATGTCATTTCTTCTAAATGGCTGTTTTGAATTCCAGCCTGCTTCGGTAACTCCAAAATCCAACTCTGTCTCCTTTGCCCAATGATCGATTCACATGCACACAACATGCTATTTTAAACTTTAGATTTGGTTTCTACCAGTGCAGATGGATATTGGTGAATGTCTTGAAATTGCCCTGTTCTGAAATTGCCACTTTGACTAAACAAGACAATTAAACTCAACTGTAGGTCATCCCTGGTACCAAGTTTACTTACTCTATAGGGCAGGAAACCCAGAATTCCAGTTGAGTTGCATCAGTAGTGTCTTTTATGTTGGACTCCCAGTGAAAGCTTAATATGAGTGAATGAGACCTCAGGGACTGGTACATGAGATACCCATATAGGAATTATTGTTTTATAATATTTCTATAGGCATAGCTTTATGGACTTAGGAAGATTAACTCTTAGTTACGAGTTACATTGCATTTAGGAATGCCCAAAGCTATGAATCCCCAATAGTAATGTGTATTTGGTTCAATGCATTCCAAATTACAATGCAGGTTATCAACTGGAACTCATTTTTATCATCATCAGTTTTGTCTAGTATCGTAGTTGACGTTTATTAAGTTTACAGCAAAACAGATATGAACGATTAACCCAAACTCAGTTTTCCAAAGAAAAGGAGATATTTGAAATCTTTATTCCCATAAGCTGATGAAAAATTAGAAGCTTATTCGGTCTCAGTGTGCTACCATTTTCTCTTTTGTATCCCATGGGTCTTGGTGTCATGGTTGTACTCAGTATCTTCAGTTTATATATTTTAGCCAGTTATTGATGTACTTAGTTGGAGTGATAGTGTGTTAGAAATTATTCTATCACTGTGAGATGTGAAAGTAAGTCAAAAAAATTAAAGTCGTATATAGTTTTTTAAAACACTTTTTTTTTTCTTGGCTTAAGGGGCTTTCTAGAAGTAATTGATCATGGCAGAGTGGCTATTAACTATGTACATTTGAGTGAATTTTTAAAACATGTTGTAAATTGTAAAATAGGTTGTCTGTATGCATCTGAGGATATTTTACTGTGAGTCATAAAGAGTCTGGTGATGTTCAGCTTTCTAAAAAGATAGAAAATTATTAGTGTTCCTGACTTGTCTTTAAAGGCAACTTAACACATACAGAAATGTGTCAGCACTCATGTTTATAGTCTACTGAAACCAAGTTATTTGTGTGCTGTCTATATCTGCAAAAAGATCACACAAATAATTTAGAAAAGCAATCATTATAGCATACAGTGAATTGTTTCATGTCTTTTATATATCCAAAGAAAGAGAAAGACAACCAAAAATGAAAACTAAAATGGGTAGTAAAATTTACAAGTTATTTTGTAAAAAAGTTTATAATATTTTGAAACATCCTGCGTGAGAGATATAGAATGCACTATTATATAAATTCACACTAAACTCCACAAATTAAGAACTCGTAGTAGTTCAAAAACATAAGTTTACTCTTGTTAATCTACAACAAAGTATTGCTTAAAAATTCAATAGTGCAAACCATTTTAGATTGTTCATGATTCTTGTTGAAAAAATAATTTTATGTGATTTAAAAGAGTAATTTATTTAAAAATAACAGATTCTCATTCACTACTGGCCAACATGAAAAATAATGCATCTATCAATATGAGGAAATCTATTAAAACACTGGAAATATGAGGGAATCATCATACTTTGTGAGTTTTAGAATTAGAGATAGAGTAAAAATAAACATATTATTTTTCCCAAAACAATGGAAAGCGGAATAAGTGAATCTATATATTTTATTTCATATATTAAAATGTTACTGTGACTAAAATATTACTTTCCCATTATGTCTATATATGGTAATTATTTATTCATTGCCTATATTAATTAACTTCATCACATGCCTCCACATATGTGCATCTATCTAATCTTTCTATCTAATCTATCTATCTATCTATCTATCTATCTATCTATCTATCTATCTATCATCATCTATGTATCTATTTCAATCTCCCTCTATCTCCCTATAAATCATCGTTTTAAAAATTCTACTTATGTTTTTCCTATGTGGGACAGCATAACCAAGATTAGGAAAAATGAACGTAGCTTCTGTGTACCCCAAAAACTTTTCTCTGGTTTTACTGCTTTTTCCTTTTGATTCCTCGTATTTCTAAGGAAGCTCTACCTTCTGTTATGTTTATATTCTGATTGTGTTCATTTCACAGGCTATATTAGGAATCTGCACATATTGGTTATGATTGATAATCTGTTGTGATTTTAATGTTTTAATAAAACGATTCAAATTTTAACTTCTCTTACCTTTGGTTTCTAATGGTCACAAAACAATCTTAGTCAGAGTTTTTCTGATCTAAATTTATCATTATTATAATTTCCTTCTGGTTTTACACATTTCCATTAATTTATTAAAAACATCTCTTGTTCTTTTCCTTTGACACACTCACATATACATTTCATTTCTTTTTACTTACCACTGATTTTAACCATAAATTTTTATAATAATCAGCAAAATCTCTCTTAATTTTAGAGGATACGTTCTGGGGATTACGAGGGATAACTGTTTTATAATATTATCTTGAATCTAAAGATCCTAGCCCATACCATGTTAACAATTATCTAGTTTCTTTTTTCTTTTTCTTTCTTTCTTTCTTTTTCTTTCTTTCTTTCTTTCTTTCCTTTCTTTCTTTCTTTCTTTCTTTCTTTCTTTCTTTCTTTCTTTTTCTTTTCTTTCTTTCTTTTTTTTTTTTTTTTTTTTTTTTTTTTTGAAAGAGTCTTGCTCTGTTGCCAGGCTGGAAAGCAGTGGCACGATCTCGGCTCACTGCAAAGTCCGCCTCCCAGGTTCAAGCAATTCCCCTGCCTCCGCTTCCTGAGTAGCTGGGACTACAGGCACTTGCCACCACACCTGACTAATTTTTGTATTTTTAGTAGAGACGGCGTTTCACTATGTTCGCCAGGATGGTCTCGATCTCCTGACCTCATGATCCACCCGCCTCAGTCTCCCAAAGTGCTGATATCACAGGAATAAGCCACTGCACCTGGCTACAATTATTCTTACTGGTCCAGTGCAGAATCAAACACCTATGTGCCAAAACTAACTGTGCATGCATATACACATACACACATACATAGGTTGTGGACTGTTCATTGTATTATTTTTTGTTGCACATATTTGAAGTGTACAGCATGATGTTTTGATATACACATATAAAATAAAATGATTACTATAGCCAACACAATAGACGTGTTTATCATCTCACATATTTAATTTTTTACTGGGAGTGTGTAAGAACAGCTAAAACCTACATTCTTAGAAAAATTTTAGTATGCCACACAATATTATTAATTATAATTATTGTGTGGCACATTAGATTTCTAGGCTTATTTAATTGATCATATATGACATGACTACAGTCTAACGACTGTTGTGATTACAATACTCTTTAAAAATAAGTCTATTCAAGAAAAAACTGGAATGACACCCACAAAAATTTGATTAAATGTTTATAATAAACAACTACGAAAGAAAATGTGCTTTGAAAAGAATTAAAATTACAGAATTTGTGTTAAATTATTTAACAAATGTTATGTTTTGGCTAACTTGCCTACATTTTATTTATTTTGATAACATTCTACCAAAGAAACATATACATTAAAACTAATATTTTAATGAAAGTAGATCATTTATGCTGCATGATAACTAAAATGTCACTGAAACACTGCATAGAAAGATTTGAGAAGTGATTACTTATGTAAGAGGGCTTTCTTAGAGACACAGGACTCATTAGCCATTTTCACAACTTTCGAAAAATATGATTGCAATAAAAGCTGTTAAAAAGGTACATTGTTATGAGGAATCTAGACAAATAGTGAGAGATTCTCTAAATAGTTTAAGAACATTTTAGTTAAGTAAAAAGAAATTCAATTTTTTTCTATGTAAAACCAAATGAATGTAATAAACTTATTAATAGTGAAAATCAAGAATGAGATAACTTTAGTAGGCCCAAGATGATATTTTAAATTGTTCCAAAAATGGTTGTTCTGGTGACATATGTATCATTATAAAGATAGATATATCTATACAAATATAAATGTATTAAGAGAATTTTTGATACTCATTGATGTCTATGTATCATATTGTCACATATGTATTCATATTTTATCTTAATACTGTTCCAAGTGTTTCATATGAAATGCAAAGTCAGTTATGGTTACTTTGTTGTGATGTCTGTAAGTCTTTTTTAATTTCTCTAAAAAAAACAGTTTTTGGCAAACGGTGAATAACAAATAATGTGTGTCGTATATGAAAAAAGATTATTCACATATAGATTTAGGAATAACTTATTTTGTCTTTCAACCAAATAATGATTATTCTAGTTGATTCAGTTCAATGACCAAAATACATGACATTTTGATATTTTTATATGCATATCTTTGATTATACTTCAGTTTTTGCTTCCACATTTATCATCATGTTTTAACTTTTAAATACCTTTGCAACTGGACATATTTATCTGCATGTTGTCTTTTGAGGAACAAAGGCACTGAACTTAACTAGCTGGCCTGAGGAGAAAAAGCAAGAGCAGGTCCAAGTCCTTTTTTTCCTAGGATACAAAAGGACAAGTCAATTCCTCTTATGCTTTGTTTTAAACTGTTCTTGCTAGATGGTTCTTTAAGCAGATGTTCATATTTGTATTTCATAATGAATTTGCTAAATTCACCATAATATGTAATAAAAAGACACGTGTAAATAAATTACAATTGATTTGTCAGTTCCTGTAATATATTCCCACCTATGAAGGCATTTTGCTTGGCTTATTTTATATGGAAAACAAAAACAGCTTGGTGGCTTCATTTGAAACCTTCAGTGGTTTTCCACATCACAGAACCACTTACAATTCTGTAGCGGCATGATAGTCTCAGCTATTAAAATAGAGTTTTTAAGGTCAGATTTGAATCTGGGGTTACCAAATCAGAAATAAATCTGCTGATTTTGTAAATAAAACATAGAGATAATTAAAGATTGACCATAAGATATATTTGCCTTTGTTACATTTCTGTTTTCTTGTAGCACGGAAACAAAAATGAATAGAACTTTCCTTATATCCAGGTTTTGTTTGTTCATTCACACTTTTATTATAAAATCTACTTATTCACTTGTTATTTTAATTGAAATGAACATAACAAGTTGGATTATTTTCTACCCATTAAATGCAGACTGCCCAGTTAAATGTGAATTTTAGTTAAACGATGACTTTATGTAAGTATGCCACTTGCATATATTCGAGATATACTAAAAATCATGTGCCTTTGAAATTAAAATTTAGCTGGGCATGCTGTGTGTTTGTTTTTGTTTTCTAAATCTGGCAATCTTAATTGCATTTTATTGACAACTGCAAAAATAAAGTAGAGAGTCTTTTGCCCACACTTGGAAGGTCAAAGCAACTTCTTATTCCCTTTATCACTAAAGTGTCCTGGAGTTAAATTGAGAAAGCAATAAGAAATAAGGGTTGTCTCATCATATAAGACTTAAACTATGTAATACATTTATTATAGTACATTGAATTAAAATAACAAAATAATATCTGTGAAGTATTTTAATATGGAAAGAGAGCCCATTAAGTATGTTTTGGTGTAACTATTAAATTATTAACACAAAATCTGATATGTCTTGTACTTGTCAATTGCAATTTGAGATTTCTTTTTATTAAACATAATCCTATGTAAATAATACAATAAATGTTTGCAAATAAAAAGATTATTCAGTGATCCTTTGAATCTTTCCCATTTGCCTTCTGAAATGCATAATTATAGACAAACATGAAGATGAAATGATTTTAAAGAATATAGTCACCTTCTATTTTAAATTTGTTACAGAATCTCTATCACAAAAATAATAACTAGTAAGGCAATGCATATGTATGTAGTTAGATATAGTCAATCTACAATGTATATATACTTCAAAGTGTATTGTCTATGTTAATAATATATAATTTTATCTATCAATTTATAAGATAAGCTAATAAAAAATAAATGAAACAAAACGATAAGAATGTAGGCAGGCACCTTCCAGTTTTGGAACATTCCACGGATGTCAAGAGAACACCCTTTCTTTTGTTTAAGAGAGGAAGAGAAAATGACTACAGAGAAACTTGCAAAATAGTAAACTTCAAATACTAAAAAAAGCCATAGGTGGATTATTTATATACTATTAAAAATATGCTTATTTCTCTTAAACATTGTAGATTGTTAAAATGGACTCATGTTATCTATTATCGTCAAAAGAAATATACTTAGAAATAAATCTGCTGATCTTGTAAATAAAACACAGATAATTAAAGATTGATCATAAGATATATTTGCCTTTGTTATATTTCTGTTTTCTTGTAGCATGGGAACGAAAATGAATAGGACTTTCCTTATATCCAGGTTTCGTTTGTCCATTCATACTTTTATTATAAAATCTACTTATTCACTTGTTATTTTAATTGAAAAAATATAACAAGTTGGATTATTTTCTACCCATTAAATACTAAATTGTTACAAATATATATATATTACATATATATATATAGAATGTTTATAATTTCTGCAATTTTTCTTTGGGAAACTACAGTAATATATAAAAGCTAAAAAAAAAAGACAAAATTATAACTTATGCCTCTATGTCGATTAAATAAACTTTTATCTCTAAATGTAAATATTATTGAATATTACTTTAAAAATACATGTATGTTACCTTTAATAGCTTTTTTTGTTAACAGAAATCACATAGACATCTATACATACAGGGTATTAATTTTGTTACCTCATTTTTTTTTATTTTAATGGCTTGTGTTTATACGTGTGTGTGTGTGTATTTGTTGTCTGTGTATGCACCTGTATGCATGTGTCATATTTTTTTCCATAGAAACTTCAGGAAATGCTCATTACAATTTCAAGGTCTTCCTGTCATCTAACAGAGTAGTCTGAGTTTTGCCCATCTCAGATCTCCTGGTTCTGTATACTTTGATGATCTGATGAGTATATGATGAAGATATTTCTGAATGTCTGGCTTACTTTTGCCCCAGTATAATTTGTGGGAATGAAACATATATTGCTAAACTTTTTAGCATTGTATATATAGAAAATGCTATTAGGCATGCTATAACTTTGAGTAAATTCATCATATTTACCATAAAATCTGGTCTATTTTGTCTAATTTATTTATTTATTTGACTGAAACCAACATAAGATCTAGTATCTAGTATCATTATAAAAATATCAATATAGTTCTCTCCTCTGATTTGCCACCTCCAAAGCCAAGCACTTACTGCATTAATATTCAAGTCTGGTATAAGTCTTAGTGAATCTCTCAATCCACATCATTATTTTGTTCATATCCACACTCTTGAAATGGACTTGATAGATAAGGCTAAGAAATACAAAAGAATAGATTTGTTTATGTAGAGATTATTTTAAGCTTGCTGGAAGCAGGAGAAAAATCCTAGGGGAGGAAATAAGAAGCAGACAGGCAATCTGTGTGCCTCTCATCTTCCAGCAGTTCCTAGAGGTTACATATAAGAAGATTAGAAAGTAATACAGAATTGCAATTTTAAAGCTTTCTAATGAAAATAAATTTACTGTGTTTGATTGCTTATATTTGTCATCGGTTTTTGGAAACAGCATACTATGGAATGATGATTCAATACAATAGAATTATTTATTATATAAATTGTTTGGGATGGTTTAGTTACTGAGCCATGGCTAACATTTTCATCATAGTTTTAAATTAGTGTGTTAGTGTTTATACTGAACTTCAAAAAAAAAAGCAGAAAAGAAAGAAGTCATTGGTTCTAATAAGTGGAGAATATTGTTAGCTACTTATTTTATGAATATTTGATGTACAAATTTAAAATGTGCAATGTCTAACATTATATATGCTTAGATGTCAATCATTTTTTTTGTTTCCCTATATTACAGGCTGCACAATAATGGTTTCCAAAATATTGCTGATTTCCATTTTAATGATAGTACAAATAAATATGTGGATGGTCAATAAATGTATAATGAGTGAAGTGAAGAAAGAACCAATGATGTCTATTGTTCTTAAGTGCACTGGAACTCTATTTAATTTACTGTGTTTAATTATATTTTCAATTTAGTAAATCTGGGAATTCCCTATCCTGTATGGTATCAGAATAAAGGCTTCTAGTGAATAATTCACATGAAATTTGGGAGGTAGAAGTAAAACAGTGGTCATAAATCTCTGTTGTGATCAGAAGTACTGATGACAGATACAATGGTGGCTTTTAGCTTCTCCTCTCGCTCTTCTGCTGCATGTTCAGCCCATCTTCCTGACTATGGGTCACCTCTACTGCACAAGTGCTTCCCTCAGCCTACCAACAGACATTAGACAGTGGTCACTATAGAGAGACAACAGTTTGCCATAAACCACTCCACAAGTTTCCCTATGTACTCTGACTTTGACAGCTGGATATATGTAGCTTCCAGCATGTCTCTGCCTTTTCACCCCTGTAGATGCTTCAGAAAGATTAGTTGATGACTTGTTTGATTCCCCAACTCAGCCCCCAAAGACTTCCAGGTCTCTATGTCCTGAGCTCTGCCTATATTGGCATAGGGCCACTTCCTATAATAAATACTTTTCCTTATAAGATCAGATAGTTTGTGCTTCTCTAACTAAAAAGATAATTGATTAATCAGCCTTTAGTGGCTTATATTCTGTTGTAGTGTTAAGACTGACACAATTAGTAATTTAAGATAGAACATGATTGAGAATAAAATTCAATTGTTTTATTTTTAAAAATATTTGGAGGAGCCAATGAACTTTTGAGTAGTCATAGAAGGCTGAAAAGAGAGAGTGCTATTTTAGTTGGGTGTTTCATGATAGATGGAGGGTGGAGGAATAGAGTGCAAAGAGAACATTATAGGAAGAGAAAACATGATGAAAAGTGTAAAAGGAGTAATGAATATAGGGTGAAGAGAGAAAGAGAGAGAGATGATTGAACTTTGTGCTATATTTAGGAAGAATATGCAATGAGTTTAGGAACAATAGACAAGTTTAAGGAGGGCTCTGAAGCTAGGAAAATTGTTGAAGTTTTTTTGTTTTTGTTTTTGTTTTTTGTTTTTGTTTTTTGTTTTTTGATAAATTCCTACACATGGAGGAGGGCCATGGCGTTATTTAAGTATAGATGGATGCCGCATGTTAAATTGTCAATTTCCAACTGCTGCAGAGACATACCGATTTCTGAATATTTGGATCATCTCTGTGAATACTCCTCTGCTTCGGTTACATGAATCCACTCCACAAGCCTGCTCACCCAAGTTCCTGTTGCAGCAAATAAGTGATACAATATTTACACCTCAAGGCATAACTCTCTTTTGAAAAGATTTTGCTGCTGGCTTCTAAAAGGTCTGCTCTACCTGATCTCTTCTTGCTCTCAAATTTCACTTCATCATTCTCTCCAACTTAATCTTCATTCATTCTGCCTGATCTCAGTTGTTTATAATATTTTACACAAATTTTGCAATTTATAGATTGTGCCTGTCTTATAGTTTGACCAGGTATGAGGTATACTGGGAAATACATACATATATACATAGATGATAGATATACATAGGTAGATACAGATACACATTTATATTTAGTTGTCAAAACCTCTTTTACAGTATTCTTGTCAGAATCGACAATTGACTGGTGTGGTGACTCACGCCTGTAAACCCAACACTTTGGGAGGTTGAGGTGGGAGAATTGCTTGAGCCCAGGAGTTTGAAACCAATCTGGGCAACATAGTGAGAGCCCATCTCTACAAAAAACAAGCAAACAAACAAACAAAAATTACCCAGATATGGCAACACATTCCTGTAGTCCCAGGTAAAGTGGAAGGATTCCCCGAGCCTGGGATGCTAAGGCTGCAGTGAGCCCTCATTACACCACTGCATTCTAGATTGGGCAACAGAGCAAGACATTGTCAGAAGGAAAAAAAAAAAAAAAGCTACAACAAAATAACACAGATAATTGCTGATATATTTACCCACATTCAATTGTAAGTAACATAATTTTTAATCACTTTACGTCTTAAAAGTTTAGCTTCCTAAAACCCACATATATTATTCAGATTTAACCACGTCAGTGTTACATGGTACAGGCCAATATTAGATATTGACCACCTCTGGATGCATTATTTTGTCCTTCAGTGTGTCTTTTGAGTAAATAGTTATAATGATTAACGAAACTTAGAGTTTTATTTTTCTTTTAGAATCACATAGATTAAGCCTATACCTTTGATACTTCTATCACGACATTTAGCCAATACATTATCTTGCGATACACTATTAGAGCAGCTTTCTATCTCGTCTGTATCTGTAACCACTAGTAACAGCTGTTTGTGATATTTTCCGATCTATTAGGAATAGATCTTTTCCACTTCCCATTCCCCACTAACAACACAGTGTACTATAAATCCACATTACATAATCTAATATGTACTGGAGATTTTTTAATAGAATACTAGCATATGTTAACATTCTTCCATCAAGATTTAATTTAAAGACCAACCACTTCCTTTTATGTATTACAAACATCAGTTTAGTTTTACCTGTTGCTACAATTGCCACTAAATTTTCTCTTCCTGAATTTTATTAAGGACACATGATTTTTATAATACTTTATTTTGACAATTAATTAGAATTATTATTCTCATTTTGATGATCACATTTTCCCAATTTGGTCAGGAAAATATCTTTAAAATGGTTTAATTTTTATTTTGATACTCCCTGGATAGTTTGAAAACACCTTGTTTTCTAGCAATACTGAGCATTATTATGTTAATCAGAATTTGTCTCTGTCTAGAGGTATGATATCAAGAATGATATCATGGTATGATGCCAAAGAACCTTTTGCTTATTAAAGTATTATAGCATTGGAAACCAAATATGGTTATAACATGAAGTGTTCTACTTGTATAGTGATGGTAGCAATGATCACAGCATCTGTGGACCCTTAGGAGACAGGACTAGAAAAGGTGAACCACATACAAATCATAAATGTATATATATACTTCTAATTTATCTTAGCATTATTTATTCTTATTTTAGTATAAAATTTAATTTGCATTAAAAAATGTTACATGTTAGCCACTTAATTGAAATATATCTCCTAGATGCTATAATTTTATTAATCTTTATAATATTAACAATTCGTTTATTAAAACATTTTATTGCACTGACAGTATTATTAAATACAAAGAATTGTGATAAAGTGAAATATGGTTCATCAGATTTTCCAAACATATCTAGTTATTCCCTGAGAATATGTAAGCCATTATTAGAAGAACTCAAAAGATGTCATAAATTCTCACCTGTAAATGCTCTTTTTCTGCTGCAAATTTTTCTGCATTAACTATTAAAAACATAACAAGTGACTGTTTCAATACTTTGTTTTTCCAAAAATACACATGCAAATATGTTGTTATATATTTCTGTACATGTATATATGTAGGTATCTATCTGTATGTATGTGTACATGTATTACATTAATGTTAACTATATGCCCATATAAAATTTAATTTTAGATTCATATATTTTTATGTAATATATACTAATATCTTCCTTTTTTTATTCTAACAATAAAGTGAGCTTATTTTATTTAAATATAAGAAAGCTTTTAGTGGTTCTACTTCCACCAAGAGGAGACCTGGTGGAATTTGGGTGGAAAGCAGCGGCACCCTGTGCCAGCGCTGCTAGTAGGTCCGTGCCAGTAGCCAGTTGCAGCCTGGCCCTGCTCTCCTATACTATCCTGTAGGGTTTGGAAGCTACACAGAGACACTGAGAGGTGAGAGAAGAGGGTTTCTGAAGGCAAATACCCTCTAATACCTTTATCTCCCTTGACTTTGCCCCAGACTTTTAGATTTTTGTTTTATTCTTCTCTAAAAAGGAGGGTTTTATTTAGCAACATTATCTGAAAAGTTAAACCATTACAGGTAATTCTCTACATCTAATAAACATTCTTCAGTAACAGGATTCTTTGGGGTAGAACATTCATTATTTTTTTCCATTAATGAAATCACACATTTTAGCAGTTTCATCTGTTTAGCAGTAATTTCCAACATCATGCAACAAAAACAAACAGCAAACAAAACACAAAGTTCCTTAGCTTTGTATTTTTTACTATGTTAGTTTTCCTTAAAGATATTCTTAACACCTTATGTTTATTTGTGTATATGTATGTATGCATAATTATATAAAATATAAGTTTTTGCATATGTTTCTTATGAGGTTAAACTATTGGCAGTTTTCTAATTACTTAAAGGACAAGTTTGTTACTGTTCTACCAATATGCTTCGCTAATGCTCTGAACTTCTTTCACAAAAACATATATTATCTGAAAATAGAATTTCCAAACATTTAGAAAGCCATGTGCTTTAGGCTTTTTTTTTTACATCATCAGCTTACGTTGCTATAAATAGAAAAACATACTTTGATAAGTAGTAACTGGAACTGAAGTCATTATACCATTGAGCTATTCTAGAATATAGTCACATCTATAGTTTCGTAATACACTTAGCTACTTTTAAAAGGGAAAGACATTCACTATTTTGGGACAAGTGTTATTGCAGCTGCCAGCATGAGACCTGTGCTTGATATTGGTACTTCATGTTCCTTATTAGGATTCATGTAGCATGGTCTTAATTAATAGTGCCTCAAGTGGCCTAATATTATACATTTATTTGACATGTTCTAGCACATTGTGTTGTATTATATTGTTTGTAACATTTAAATGGTATATAACATTGCAATGATCCTAAGTTCAATTTTTTTGTGTCTATTTTATCTCAAGTCATCCTTAACTCCAAGAGGATTCTTTCAGAAGACTAGAATTATTAAAACTTTGCCATATTAGAAGCCTACCTTTCATAATTCAGTTTTATGTTTCATTGATTATATTAAAATTTCAATAATATAAAATATTTTATAGCATAAGTGAGTCTATTTTTTTTTTTTTTGAGACGGAGTCTCGCTCTGTCGCCCAGGCTGGAGTGCAGTGGCTCGATGGATCTCAGCTCACTGCAAGCTCCGCCTCCCGGGTTCACGCCATTCTCCTGCCTCAGCCTCCCGAGTAGCTGGGACTACAGGCGCCCACCACCTCGCCCGGCTAGTTTTTTGTATTTTTTTTTAGTAGAGACGGGGAAGTGAGTCTATTTTATCTAGATGTAATGAAGTCTAATTACTTAAAAACTTTTTAGAATTTAATTATAATTTAATCTCACATTTATTATTTAGACAGTATAGGCAATTTCTAATATCTTTATATTAAATTACCAGACGGTACAAAATAAGAAAACTTAAATTGATTTTTCAAAACTCAGTAATAAGGCAAATAGCATGTTTATTCCTTTAAGTTGAATTCGACTTCTGTGTCATAATCCGTGATAGTTGCTAAAGACAAAATTTTTAACAAATCATGGAATTTTCTTCATAGAATATGCAAGGTTTGGGGGAAGACAGACATAAAACAGAATATCATACAAATTAACATATATTTACAAGTGGATTGATTGCTATGAAAGTGAATTATATAATTGTATTAAAGACGTTATCTTGATAGTTATTAATACAAAATAAGCAAAGACCAGAAAACTTCCTGAGGACTTGAGAGGTTACATGACCGTATCTCTCTGAAACAGCTAAGAGCAAGTAAATATGAGCTTATTTTAAGATTACAAGAAATAATTTACGTACCATGACATAATTTCCAGCAATACAAATATGACATCTTACGATTTTTAATCATGGGGATAAATCAAGCATTTGCTACATTTATTTAGACACCAAACCATTATTGAGAATTCACAGTGTTGCAGACAGCATGCAAATACTAGGAATATCAGCAAAACTTGTTGACTGTGTACATCCATGATCTTACCACCTATATGACAGGCTGATATACATTGAATGAATGTAAGGCTATATGACAGGAACAGGACAGCGGTGAAAGAAAAGCATCACCATCTTACGCAGGAAAGACCATCTAGTTTAATTTTGCTTGTTTGTTTATTTTCTGGAACAACAAGAGAAAATATTTTCTGCTGAGCCTGTTAGCATGAATGAGGGTGAACCTTAAAATAATACATGGAAGTGTATGTCAGGAAGGAGAAACAGCACTAACAAGGTATGCAATATAAGAGTATGTGACAGAGTTAGGGAATTAGAATGACTTGATGTATTGAGCTCAGGACACCTGGGGATAGGAGGGAGCTGGAGCCTGGTTAAACAGAGTATCTTTCTTTAAGTAACATTGCAAGTTGGTTGACAGTGTGCTCTCTGGAGTTAGAGCTAAAGCAAGTCTCAGCACTTCTTATGACATTGTAACCTCAGAAAAATTACTTAAATTATCAAACAATGGTTACCTATCTGTAAATTGGGATAATCATAACAATTTACTTATATGACTGTTGGAAAATTAAATGAGGTAATAGATTCAATACATTTGGCACAGCACCTGGCAGTACCTGTGCTGTGACTAAGGGTAGTTATTAATATTATTGTTTTCATACACTATGCATTCTGTTTACCTTAGAACCCAATTTGAGAAAATAAGGAATTATTAACTTTTGCATTTAATATTTTGAACTGTGTTCACACATTCAAAGTAATTTTAAAAAGTTCCCATCCCAGTAAAACAACTAATTAAACACAAATTACAGCCCCAAATAATAAAAGGAGTTTTCTGAATTAAGTTCCTTTTAAGTAGAATATATGAAACCTATATTTTAACAAAACCACTGGTTTAAAGTGAAGCAAATTTACAAACTTTTAAATCTGTATATGATTTGTATTTTTTGAATATTTGACAGGCCTATGTGAAACATAAAAAAAAAAAAAATAGAGCCACATAGATATTTATCTACCCAGTTGCCTATATTTTTGACTTTTTTCCCTCTCTTTTTGACATCAACTTCTCAGCAAGATGGTTACAGTAGCTGTGGTGCCTGTATAAACTCAATGCAGTGCAACAATTTCCATACACAAATTCATATCCATAGGCAGAAATTCAAAGGTAACTACTGTGTCACAGCATGGGAAACATTCTTTTACAACACACTGATACACATCAATCTCTTTATAATAGCCAACAATAACCACTAAAACCAGCATGCACTCATTCTCTGAAATTCTCTTTGGACACAAAAGGGCCTTGGTTTCCACTAAACTGTACCTCCTCAATAGATTCTAACACTGTATGTTATGCATCGACACACTTAATGTCTTTTTTGATTTTTGAATCAGGTAACCAAGGTCTAATTTACTAATGATTCCTGAATGCTTTTTTTATTTATGGTTTGGGGCTATTTGCATGGCAGTCATTTAGCAAATTAATGTAGATGAAAAGCAATAATTTTACAGATGTTTGTTGCAATCATGCTGTCATCCCATATTTAAAATGCTAATCTATTGACATCTATTCATTAGAGATGAGCTCCACTTACTTTGTAACATTAGTGTTTTATAACCTGGGGTGTTTTTAAGTAGGCTGAGAGTCAGAATTTTAACCAACCCATTCAGAATGTATTTTTAAAGGGTGAAAGCATTTTATTCTTTATTACTTTAAAACTATTCTTCCTCATGTTGACATTACCCGATCTTTGATTGAATCTTTGCATTAATATAAACAACAGTACTGAGTAGGTGCTTATATTAATTTTGTATTTTAAGTAGCAGAAGTCTAGCTATCTTGCTTCAGAAAAAAAGGGGTCCCCATTGCCTGGCAAAATCCTCAGAGGTTTCAATATTCTAATCAAGTGAAAGGCAGATATGTAGAAGGACGCAAAAAAGGAGTAGGACTAAGATTGAATGGCACCGGAATTCTCTGTCCCTGGTTGGAACTACTCGGTGTAAATCGGTTCTATTCTCCCTGCGGCTTTGTTGGTGGTGGTGCTGTTATTTTCAAGGGACTCATGATCTTAGGAAGCGACTTGTCCGCCTCTGCTAGAGCAAATGCAAACTCCTGAACTAATCAACTGGAACAAGAGGTCGGGATAACATAAAAACACTGCAGCTCACTCTGGAGCCCAGAAAATGGGATGAGGGTGGGGGTGGGGACTCATTTCCCAGAAGGGCTGTGCTGCCAGAAAATCCACAGAACTCGATAAATGTGAGGACTAAATGTATAGAGATGATCTTCATTTTTTTATGATGTTTGAGATATAAATGTCTCGGAACGATGCAGTCTTTTTATTTTCAAAATTAATTTTCTGATTGTAAAGTGATCATATTATTAAAATGTATCATCTCTGTATTTTCCATCAAGCCTTATCATATGCAAGTATATATTTATACATACGATTTGTACATACATGTATACATATATACATACACACAATTTAGAATATATATAAAATATATAACAAAATTAAATATGTATACATTTAACTGTATAAAGATAATAAGTATAATCAAACCAGCAGTCTTTCAGTGCTTTGAAAAAGTTACTTAAATATATGTATTTGATTTAAATAAAGTAAGAATTTATATTGAATTTCATTAATTGGTTGTGTCTTTGTGTTCTAGTCTAGCCATCGTAAGTTTGGCTAATCAAAGACTGGGTAAATTATCATGAGATAATATGTTGAAGATGATGAACATAGCAGTTAGATAAACTGGTGTGAATAGAACTTTAATCTTTATGTTACACACAAAAAATCCCTACAATAATCTTTTACCATTTGAACTTCATCTTATAAACAACATTTGTTTATTCATTTATTTTCATGCAGGTATTATGGACAAAATCCTATACTAACACAAAATAATTAAAATTGATTTCTACACTTTCTGTTTTTTTTCTTAACTAAATTTCCTGAAGTTATTGTTTATACATGTTACCGTATCTCCACCCTGAAGACTTCAATAATTCTACAAAGTTGAAGTTAAAACCCAGAGCCCATTAGCTTGATTTTATTTACCTTATACAAATTTATTTCTTATCTATGCTTTCAATCATATAAACTATTACTCCTGAAACCACAATTTCAGGCCAAAGAAAACTGTTTTTCTCCAAATACACAATGCACATTACTGATTTTATAGAAAGTAATAATATGCCCAGTGGTTAAAATTCAGGCTCTTGTGTTAGACGGTACAGGGCTCAGGTCAGCTTGGGCATGTATTAACTGTGAGAGTTTTGACAATTAATTTGACCCCTCTATGCCCCATTTATCCTTATCTATAATAAAAATGGAAATAATGAAAGCACCTACTTAATGAGATTAAAAGTATTGGAGGGGACAATCAGGCAAAATCCTGAGCACACTGCTGGCACTTCCTTGTCTGTTTCCCCTCCTTTCCCTCTTTCTCCTTCTTTTTCTATTTAGCTCACCATTACACACCTGTTGACCTCTGCTGGGGAAAACCAAACAGACAATGAGTTAGCACCTCTCCAAATTAATCATAAGAAATCTTACTTTGGTGCTCAACACTCCACTCCTTTTCCTCTCTTATTTTTGGTGCACTCACTGCACCAATTCTGCAGTTGCAACTGAACACTTTCTCCTGCACACTTACTCCTTTACTCTTCAAAATATCTTCATCTCTTAAGACTCCTAGTGAATGACTTTTTTTTGATGAACAACCTAGAAAATATAATCTTCCATGTATCCAATGACCAAATGTACACAATCAAGCAAACAAACAAAAGTCGTATCTACATATATACTCTTTATTTTTTTAAAAGGAGAAAATTTCCCTCTCCTTGCCAATCCCTCACCTGTTCTCAGTATCCCACTCTACCATCCGAATGTTCACCAGAATCATAAGATGCTGAATGGCTTTTCTTTTTTTGCCTGTTCTTACAAACTCTCTTGATGTACTGTCTTCTTATCAGCAAACAAACTTGCTCCACTTTTTCTTAAGAAGAATGAAAAAACAGAAAAGCCTCATAAACATATCTTACAGTATTCTAAACCCCCTACCCTAGGGAGATCACCTTAATTTCTCCTTACAGAATACTCAAAATGTTTTTCTACACTTTCTGAATATGTTGATACTTTTTCAGCTTATCCTGCTCAAACCATTCTCATCTGGTTTCTGCCTACACTTTTCTACTACAGTGCCTCTAGGCTGATTAATAATCATTTATTTTTTTTTCCACTGTGTAGATAGCTTTTGTCCTCATCTTAAATGCCAACAGTAATTAATGAAGATGGGCATTTCCTTCTTGAAATAGCTGATTTCTGTGACTCCACGCTCTCCAAGGTTCAAATATATTTAATCTCTTCTTTGATGTCTTCTCTGGTTACAAGATAAAACTACCTGAGGCAGAATCATACACATGTTGTGTTGAATCATCCTCCTCTCTTTAATAACCAAAGTTGCATATGAATTATTGTGTATAATTTTAGAGTTTTAAGTTGTGTTATATGCATTGCTGGCAAAAATTAGTGGTAGAGAGATAAAAACAGAATGAGTCAAAATTTAAACCAAACGATCTCCTTACATGAGAAAATCCCATGTACTAATTAATACAAATTACAAAACTATAAAGTATGAAATGCAAAGTGTTTACATTTAATTGCATTTTAAATTGATACAATTTTTGTCACCATAGCTAAAGGCATTTATGAATAATAATGAGCTCATCAGTGTGATTCTTTTTCAGTCCTTAATGAATAGGAATGAGTTAATTTATTTTAACTGATTCACTCTTTGTTTCAATTAATCATAAGAACACAAGAAAGATAATGCCCCTTTATTATGTCTGAGTTCTTTTGTTTTTCTTTTCCTGATTTCAAAATAATTAGAATATGACAATGAGTAAAGCAAACAGGTAAATATGAGCTAGAAATTTAACTTAAAAAACCATAGAATTTGAAAATGAAAGCTCTTTTATATCTAAAAATAAAATATTAAATGACACTTACTTTTAAAAGTATTAATTATTGTCATAATTCTTCAGTAGTTGAGGCAATCAGAATTGATAACTCAACCAAAACAAATTGGAATAACTCTATCATAATAAATAGGCACAAACTTATATGAATACTAATTAGTAGCTTATGAAACATGTTCTCCAACTACTACCCATTTAATTCTTACAATGGTCTGAAAATAAAACAGTTATAATTACATAGTTCATTTTGCAATGAAGGAAACTGACCTAGTTTAAACAATTGACTGAGGACTTTAAGCCTACATATTCTGACTCTGAAATCCTTTTGCATTTTGTTCTCAGGGATTCAATAAAGTCAGTATTTAAAAGTGTATACTCTGGAGTCAGAATGCTTTTTAAAATTCTGGGTCTAGCTTTCTCTATTTGTTATTTGAGACAAGTTTCTTTACCTACAAAAGGAGGATTAAACATAGTGCTGAGGTTAGGAAATTTTGTAAGACTTCAGTTAAAAATATGAAGAAACATGATTCCTACCTACCATATGATAAGTAGTTACTACATGTTACTTATTAATAGGTATTTCTCCCTCCTCATCATTTTCTTCACTATTACATTTCTGATACATAATATTTAAGGGTAAATGTAGAAAAAATAAAAGTTTAAAGGCTAAAAATGTTTAAAAATATATAAATAAGTCTGAAATATTTTAAGGACACATAATTGACAGAAAAGTTGAAAGGTGATCATATTCATTAAAAAGTTAGATATTTATTTATTTGTAAAAATTAGATTTGTAAAAATTTGTAAAGAGATTTTCGAAAGTAGAATTAAACATTGCATTGTTTTGGAGTTGTTATAATTCACTATCTTTTTTTAAATATTGTGCTTTAATAACAAAGAAAAAAACATCCCATACCACTAAAGTATTTTAAAACAACCTATTAAAAGATCATAAAATTGAATTTTGTTGCTATGTTTTAAATTTTAATTATTCATTTCTTATTAATATTATATTGCATCTAATCATTCAGAGAAGACTATTTCAATGTATACTCAATTATTTAAATTTGATATATATTAAATATAAAGAATTTGATACTGTCCTGATGGCTTCCATTATATACTATAACATTTCATTATTAAATATTATATATATGTTAGTAACCATAACCTATTTTTGTATTTATCTTAAGTTCTAGGGTACATGTGCACAATGTGCAGGTTTGTTATATAGGTATACATATGCCATGTTAGTTTGCTGCACCCATCAACTCGTCATTTACATTAGGTATTTCTCCTAATGCTATCCCTCCCGCAGCCCCCACGCCCCAACAGGCCCCGGTGTGTGATGTTCCCCTTCCTGTGTCCAAGTGTTCTCGTTGTTCAACTCCCACCTATGAGTGAGAACATGCGGTGTTTGGTTTTCTGTCCTTGTAATAGTTTCCTTAGAATGCTGGTTTCCATCTACATCCATGTCCCTGTAAAGGACATGAACTGATTCTTTTTATGGCTGCATAGTATTTTATAGTGTATATGTGTCACATTTTCTTAATCCAGTCTATCATTCATGGACATTTTGGTGGGTTCCAAATCTTTGCTGTTGTGAACAGTGCTGCAGTAAACATACGTGTGCATGTGTCTTTATAGTAGCATGATTTATAATCCTTTGGGTATATATCCAGTAATGGGATGGCTGGGTCAAATGGTATTTCTAGTTCTAGATCCTTGAGGAATCACCACATTGTCTTCCACAATGATTGAACTAATTTACACTGCCACAAACAATGTAAAAGTGTTCCTATTTCTCCATATCCTCTCCAGCATCTGTTGTTTCCTGACTTTTTAATGATCGCCATTCTAACTGGTATGAGATGGTATCTCACTGTGATTTTGATTTACATTTTTCCGATGACCAATGATGATGAGCATTTTTTCATATGTCTGTTGGCTGCATAAATGTCTTCTTTAAGAAGTGTCTGTTCATAGCCTTGGCCCACTTTTTGATGGCATTGTTTGCTTTTTTTTTTTTTTTTTCCTTGTAAATTCATTTAAGTTCTTTGTAGATTCTGGATATTAGCCCTTTATCAGATGGATAGATTGCAAAAATTTTCTCCTATTCTTTAGGTTGCCTGTTCACTCTGATGATAGTTTCTTTTGCTGTTCAGAAGCTCTGTAGTTTACTTAGATCCCATTTGTCTATTTTGGCTTTTCTTGTTGTTGCTTTTGGTGTTTTAGTCATGAAGTCTGTGGCCATGCCTATGTCCTGAATGATATGGCCTAGGTTTTTTTCTAGGATTTTTATGGTGTTAGGTCTTACCTTTAAGTCTTTAATCCATCTTGATTTAATTTTTGTAAAAGGTATAAGGAAGGGATCTAGTTTCAGCTTTCTACATATGGCTAGCCAGTTTTCCCAGTACCGTTTATGTAATAGGGAATCCTTTCCCAGTTTCTTGTTTTTGTCAGGTTTGTCAAAGATCAGATGGTTGTAGATGTGTGGTATTATTTCTGAGGCCTCTGTTCTGTTCCATTGTTCTGTATATCTGTTTTGGTACCGGTACCATGCTGTTTTGATTACGGTAGTATAGTTTGTAGTATAGTTTGAAGTATAGCCTTGTAGTATAGTTTGAAGTCAGGTAGCATGATGCCTCCAGCTTTGTTCTTTTGGTTTAGGATTGTCTTGGCTATGTGGGCTCTTTTTTGGTTCCATATGAACTTTAAAGTGTTTTATTCCAATTCTGTGATGAAAGTCATTGCTAGCTTGATGGGGATGACATTGAATCTATAAATTACCTTGGGCAGCATGACCATTTTTTCACGATATTGATTCTTTCTATCCGTGAGCGTGGAATGTTCTTTCATTTGTTTTGTCCTCTTTTATTTCGTTGAGCAGTGGTTTATAGTTCTCCTTGAAGAGGTCCTTCACCTCCCTTATAAACTGGATTCCTAGGTATTTTATTCTCTTTGTAGTAATTGGGAATGGGATTTCACTCATGATTTGCCTTTCTGCTTGTCTACTATTAGTGTATAGGAATGCTTGTGATTTTTGCACATTGATTTTGTATCCTGAGACTTTGCTGAAGTTGGTTATCTGCTTAAGGAGATTTTGGGCTGAGACATTGGGGTTTTCTAAACATACAATCATGTCATCTGCAAACCGAGACGATTTGCCTTCCTCTTTTCCTAATGTCTCTTGCCTGATTGCCCTAGCCAGAACTTCCAATCATAACCTATTTTTGTTGGAATTATTTTCCTAGAGTCCAGAGTAACCCAAACTAAATAAATGGGAAATGTATTTCAAGAAAAGTATTTTGTTTATGAAACTAAGAATAGTAATGATTTGAATTAGAGACTCAAATATTATCAGACTATTCACTCTACCTCTCATTTATGCTTCTTTCTGTGCATCTATTTCTCTCCTTTTTCTTTCTCTGAACAACAGAATTCTCCAATTTTCATGATATTTGCAGGTAAAATGTAGCTTCTCTTGGAATCCAAAGCTTAAACCTCACAGCTTCATCTACCAGCAATAGAGAGCTTGTCTTCTGTATACCAAATTCAAAAGTTTCAGGGAAAGAACTCATTAGCTCATCTCTGTTTTTATGCTCAATACTGAATGAATCAATTTATCCAGGAAATAGAAATATTGCAGGAACATGATAGTTTCCATTGGACTGCTTGCAATAAAAAGCAATATTTTACAATCCAATGTTTTGTAATATTTTAATTTTAAATACTCAGATATCCACATGACTTACAGATAACCATTAATGACTAAATTAGTTCTAAATTAACATTATGTCATTTTAATTTTTAAATAATTTCTTGCTTCAATATAAAAACTGATAGATTTCAAAAAAGGCTGATTCGCCATTAGTTTTCCTTTTCTTCTGTTTAGAAGAGGAAAAAGGAACTAAAAACCATATGAACGACCTAATTTTATTTAATTAACATAAAGAAATGAGAACAATTGGTTTATATATCTTAATAAATTGGATTGAAAAAATATTCCCTTCCATGAGCCCAAATAGCTTCCACAGTGGGTGAAAAGACATAGAAATTGAGTAAAGTTACATATGCATGTACCCTGTATTAAATGTCTGATATACAATGGCAACAAAAGTCTCACATTGTGTTACTGAAAAAAGAAAGGTAATTTTTGAGAGTAGATATTCTATATCTTTTAAGCCCACTGAGAGCCATGCAATCTATGGATTTGCCTGGATTTTAAAGCCAGCTTTTGGTCAATTCATGAACATTTGTGAAGAAGTTGTGGAGCTGGAGGCTGGTCATAGAAATTATCTAGAGATAACCAGTGACATTAGTAATTGTATTTTAAGGAATTAGAAAAAAAAAATGAGTGAAAGACATTTTGATCTTTAAAGATTCCCAACTTCTAAAATCCCAATACTCTAATACTGCTTACTTGAGCAGTGTCTTGGTCTGTGAGCAAATGGAGAATAATATACTTTGAAATGCATAGATTATATATCTATGTATGTCATTATTTTTATTCATCTGTAAATATTAAATTGTGAATGGGCACAAATGAGTTATACATTAGAAGAATTAGTATGCAAACACTGATTTTGTGCTTAGGGACTATACACTGAGACTTTTAGAAAACTTTATGCTACATGGACTATTTTATAAAAGAAATTACCCTCAGGTATTGACTAAAAATCTGGTAATGATTATATGCCATTATATGTCAATATAATGTGAAATAAAAGTAACGTGGTATAATTTTCAAATTATGGCCTAAAGATGGCCAAATATAGCATACATTTCAAAAATCAATATGGTGTATATTTCAATCAACTGGCTTCAATATTAAGTAATACAGTTATCGAAGGAAGGACAACCACAATATGCAGATTAGTTTAAAGAGGCTGAATTGAATAGTTGAGGTTTGATATGGCAGAGAACTGAAGAAGCCTTGGGACCTAGCTGGAGAGAAGAGCTTAAAGATGGAGCATCAAAATCATTCTTTTACAAACCAATTTCTCTACTGTTAATAACATCCCTACTTAATAAAAGTGTATCTATTATTCATGATAGGGACTTGTTTCTCTATTTCAGTTATTTAAATTATAAATTTTATCCACTATTTTTACAGTTTTGTAAAACAGGATGATTTCCCACTGAAACTACAAAACTATTCCTCAGCTCTCAATCCCCTCAAAAGCCTAATAATTAATTCATCTAAATACGAAGAGTTTTTAAGTAGTCACAAAAACATCTGAGGTCTAACCTTTGATATAACTGATGATGACACATTTGCAAATTGCATTATCAAAAACATTCCTGTAATATAAGTAAAAGAAAACAAGAGCTCTCTGCTAATAACTTTTTTGTATTGTTATACCTGCATTTTCCATCAGCAGATGATAATAAAAATACACTTTGGAACTGATAAATTTACTACAATCTGTTTCATACTGTGGGTTATATAGAATTAATATGATCTATTCACCTAAAAATCAGTAAAGTTCAATGTACTAAGTACTAGAAAAAAGGTAAAAATAATAAAATGTATTGTATCAGGAGGATTATGACAGATATTCCAGTAACTGGAAGCAGCATGAACATGGATAGGGAACTATGAGAAATTAAAGCACTTTTAGGAAGGAAAGATTATTCAAGATAACAGATAGAATATGTATACATTCAGGTGACCAGAAACACACCTCAATTTGAGGGAAAGAAACTGTGTGTGAACATATTTGTATGACACATATTGTCTAAGAAGTTTGTAATTACTTCACCAGGCAACAGATAAATGTTGAAAAATTTTATCAAAAATATTATTTTTGACTTGTAGCTATGTAGAATACATAGAGTACACAGAGTATACTGATGTCAATTTTAGGATGAATTTGAAGAAGGTGAGATTCCAGATATGCTAACTGTTTAAAAGGATTAATATTATAGTTTAGACAAGAGGTGATGAACCTTAGAGGTAATGGAAGGTTTAGGTATACTAAATGAAGTGTATACAGAGGTTAAGAATGTTTATTTCTAGCTTTCGGTGTTAGATAGTTGTGATGTATATTTTTAAAATTAATACAAGTTTATTAAACAAATGTTGAGAAAGAGATATTTAATAGTACCTTATGCATGTTGAAATCTGTTTTAGGCATGTAGAGAAAAAGTTTTGGCAGAATATCCTGCAGCAATACATCAGAAATGTATTCCTGCAGACCAAGCAGTTATCTGGTCTGAAGATGTAGAGTTAGCATTCATTAGCGTATTGGTAAGAGCTCAAAAGTGAAGCATGGATACAAATAAAAAATGAATTTATTAAAAACTTGAAGTGAAGAAGGATGAATATATAACCTTTGAGCAATAGCATTTAAGTAGAAAATGGAGAAAAATACCAAAAACATAGATGATAATAAAAGAAGAAATGAAGGAAAATGGTTATTCAACATTTTGATCTAGTTTGCCATAATCTTCCCTGACTCTGATCAGTATAGTTTTCTTCATCTTCATTTTATCGAGAGAACTAGGATATTTTTTATGTTTCTGCCTGTGTCTAGTATTCTGTGCTAAATGTAGAGCATATATTTAAATAATTCAAATTCTGATGAACAAGCTGGAAATTAATTAGTGCAGAAACGATCTAAAGTATCAGATTTCCATTTAAATTTCTTGCTGAATGGTTTCAACATATATGTTGTATCTGAATCTGGATTCTATTTGTGGTTTTGGCTCTTGGCATTGTGTTGCTTTTTCACAATTTCTTGTTGAATTAGTCATGATGTATAGACTGTTAGAGACAGGTATTATGCATGCCTGGAAATAAGTAAACCTTTTCTGCCACTAGGCCCATATTGGCTGATAACAGTCTCTTCTGGAGTTGCAGTGACTTTGACTTTGTTGTTGCTGTGTCATGTTTAGTACATTACAGATTTCAAATTCATGTTGTCAAATCTTGTGTTAGGGTTGGAGGCTGGTTGATCAGAAGATTTTTCTCAATTCCTGCTCCAGCATCTGATGACGGTCTCCTTCTGTTTACTTATTTGTGTAGCTCTTTAACACTTCATGGAGTATTTACACATTAATTATTGCTCCCTGCTTGTTAGCCTGATATGGGTGGGAGTGCAGGAAAGTGCTGTTGTTCTGGTTAATCCTCAGTCAGGCAAGCATTGTATGCTGGGTCTTGGAGGTGAGGCCTTTTCCTTGTTCCTGTTCCTTCCGCAGCTATAGTTCTGGGTTCAGCACATATTCCTGGCTTTTTAATTTTATGTTCATTTCCCACAGCTGCATTTATTGTTCATTATTGCCATAGGGTAAAAGCATACGCAGGTCTATATTTCTCCTTCACATTTTGTGCTAAATCTACCATAGGCACACAGTCCTAAAGTCAAAATCAGTAATTATTGTCATAGCTAGTCAATTAAATTAAAATAAAATATTTGGAAATTTTTTCTATACGAATTATTTTAACTCAATTTTAATTATCTGAAGCACAATAAATATGTAGATAACTATATAGATAACTTGAAATTATGTAGGTTCATCAGTTTATATGTATATATTACATGTGTAAGTAATGGAAACAACATTTTTTTAGTTAATTGCTTCCACATGCAAATCCAGGTCTTCCATCTTCCTTTAATGACTATGAGTAGCAATTCTGAGACTCTCAACAGTCACCTGTGCTTACAAAAATATGCTTCCATCTACCTCTTCATATTCCCCAGAGCATATTCCTAGTACAAGATTCTATTGAAAACATGCAGACTTCTCTCAAGTTGTGTGATCTCTTCAGTGTCTGGATACTGCTTTTCTGGTCCCCGCAGAGAAGAAAGCTGTTTCCCCGCTGAGGGGAAGTTGAGAGTTACCTAACATGCAAAACCTTGGAAGTACTAAGCCCCACTCATTTCCATTCAGTTTCTACTTCAGCTTGGCCATGCTATAATCTAAACCAAAACTGGAAAAAAAAAAAATCACCTCAAATATGTGCCTCACATTTAGACCGAAAGAGTGCCATTGTTTGTACCTTATCTGACAAATATTCCCTACAGATTTTCTGGAATTAAACAGAGATATTTTCTTAGGCTTCACTATTCTGAGCTCATTAATTAAGGGGGTAGATTTAGTTAGGCATCACATTTCATGCCGTTCTTTCCATTTTTATTTCTCTCACATTCTTGTTTTCATGTCTTTCCATAAAACCTAAAAGTTCCTGGTGCTGAGCCTTCTAGATCTTAGGAGAGGTTCAAATAAGACTCTACTGCTTGTGAAAAAAACTGGTTCTAGTGATTAATTTTATTATAAGACAGATAGGAAAATATTAACTAATTAGTATTTGCTTAGAAAATTTGTTTACCTAAATAATGTGTCATTCTTTGTTCAGAATTCCTATCTTCACAAGAGATAATTACTAAGGGATTTTACTATGATATTGTATCAGTTTTGAAGTGTACATTTTCCATAATATAACGAGTCTCAATCAATATGTATCATAAGTTGATGGTCCACTATAATTTATTCCAATGCATTTTTTTCTTAGTGACGTATAAAACAATAGTTCATCTTACAATCAATGGCAATTTAGATTTGAAAAATTTTGAAATTGCTTTATCAAGTGGTTTTTATGACTGTCAAGTAGAGTTGTTACAAATAAAATACAGGAAAACAAAAATAGACTTTGATATGTGATAAAAATCAATTATTATTAGAAACACAAAGATTATTTTAAAACTCTTAAATATTGCTATGTCTTGGGAACAAAGATGTTAAAAGCATAGAGGTTATCCAAGAATTACGGTAGGCAAGATTTAAACATACTATCACCTAGGTCAGTACATTAATAAGTTACTTTGGGTAAGGGAAAAATACAAGTGTTTTCTAGAATAAGATATTAATGATGTGGTTTTCTTTCTCTTTATTACCTTTGATGCCACCATGTTATAACTATGATTTTTTGTGATACATTACAGAGGCTAGGAAAGTCAGCAGGTTATTGCAAATATTACAGAAACAGGAATCTTTAACAATTATCCTATATTTATTATGTAATTATAAAAATAATGTATTTAACAATTAAATAATTTTTATTTGTTCCACTTCTGTAATCTCAGCACTCTGAGAGGCCGAGATGGGTGGATCACGAGGTCAGGGGTTCAAGAACAGCCTGGCCAAGATGGTGAAACCCCATCTTTACTAAAAATACAAAAATTTGTGGGGCATGGCGGTGAGTGCCTGTAATCCCAGCTACTTGGGAGACTGAGGCAAAGAATTGCTTGAACCTGGGAGGCGGAGGTTGCAGTGAGCTGAGATTGCACCACTACACTCCAGCCTGGGTGACAGAGCAAGACTCCATCCCAAAGAAAAATAATAATAATAATAATAATTTTTATTGGATGTCTACTAAGTACAATCTTAATTTGTTTCAGCAGCCACAGATGGTGAAAAGGATAATATAAATTTAATTATCAAATTGTACTATACGAAGAAAAACTATTCAAGGTACAAGAAAATATACTGATGGAAGTGTGCCATTTTAGATAGTATGATTAGAAAATATTTCACTGAAGAAATGTCTTTGGAGTATAGAATGATTGAGTGGAGTGAGTTAGATACGTAGATATGTGAAAGAAGAGTGCTCTAGAAAGAAGAAATAATATGTGTAAAGTCCTGTGGTAGCATAAGTTATAGGATCAGCAAACAGTTTTGTGTGATTAGAGAGTAGTAAGCCAGGAAGAAATTAACCAGAGGTCAGTTTATATGGAGCCTGTGTATGTCAAATTAAACACCTTGATTATATCCTACTTGTAATAAAAATTAATGAAGGTTTTGTGCAAGTAACATGGTTGTGTGTGTGTGTGTGTGTGTGTGTATATATATATATATATATAAATTCATCTAAGCTGCTATATGGAATATTTACTGTAGGGATTCAAGGGTGGAAATAACAGGGTCACATAGAAAGCCACTAGGGTAGACCAGAAGGCATATAATCATGAATTGTGCTAGAATTATCAAGATACTGATGATGATTAAATTTGAGATGTTTATGCTATATTGGGTAGAATAACTTGCAGATGTATTAGGTTTAGGGTGTGAGAATAAAAAAAATGGGATAAATGTAAGAATATGTCCTAAACAACTGTGAAAATCGCATTGCTGCTTACTGAGTTGGAAAACTTGAGGGAGGAGTAGCATTGATGTAGGTAAGAAGGAACCAAATTGGGGTTTTACATATTGTGAAACATTAGATGTCAACTTTACTGGATGGAGGGATGCCTAAGAGGCTAGTAAAGTATTGTTTCTGGGTGTGCCTGTAAGAGTGTTGCCAGAGGAGACTGATATCTGAGTCAATGAATAGGGAAAGACCCACACTCAATGTGGATCAGCACCATACAAACTGCTGCCAGCATGGATAGAACGAAGCAGCTGGGAGAAGGAGGATAAGCAGCTTGGTGGGTCCTCTTGATCTCTCTCTTCCTGTTTCAGACACTTGCTTCCCCTCCTCCTGACCTTGGACATGAAACTCCAGGTTCTTCAGCCTTTTTACTCTAGGACATTAACCAGCAGCCTCCCAGGGGCTCTGAGGCCTTAGGACTCAGACCGAGGGCTACACTGCCTGCTTCTCTGGTTTTGAGGCTTTCAGACTTGGACTGAGCCATGCTACTGGCTTCTGTCTTTCACAGGCTTGCAGATAGCGTATTGTGGGACTTTGCATTGTAATCATGTGAGCCAATTCTCTCTAACAAACTCTTCTTTACCTATACATATATCCTGTTGGTTCTGGCCCTCTGGAGAACCCTAACTAATATACATATTAAGTTTGAGTCATCTAATAAATATTCAAGTGGAAATGTCGAGGAGATAGTTGGATAAGTAAAACTAGATTTCAAAGCCAAAGTTGAGGCTAGAAATTAAATTTGGGAAAAGTAAATATACAGATGCTATTTAAAGTCATTGGGCTAGGTAGTATCATTCAGAAAATATTTAGATTCAATTCTACAGCTCCAGCATTGAAGTTTGGACAACATGAAGAAGAACTAGCAAACTAATCTGAGAAGGAGCTTTAGACCAGATCCAAAAAGCCCATGTAGAAAAGATAATTGGTGATAATTATGACTCAGATTTGTTTTATTGTTGATTTCACTTCAGTTTATTTCTACACCAACGAACAATAGGACAGAGGAAATACAAAATAAGGTGTAAATAAATGAATGCAGAAGCTCACCAATATCTCTAAAATTTTTTTGTAATTGAACACATGTATTCCAACAGGCAGGACACACTCTCCAGGAAATGAGAAACTTCTCGGGATGAAGGAGTAAGGGAGCCAGGAATGCTGCATTTTATAATATTAGAAAACGGAGCAGAGTCATGTTAGTGCTCAAGGATGTAACTAATCACAAGAAAGGTAGTTACTTAGAGCTATACATTTATCCATGTCTATATTTTTGCCTTTTTTTTTTTTTTTTTTTGAGACAGAGTCTCCCTGTCTTGCTCTCTCGCCCAGGCTGGAGTGCAATGGCATGGTCTCGGCTCACTGCAACCTCCGCCTCCCAGATTCAAGCAATTCTCTTGCCTCAGCCTCCCTATTAGCTGGACTACAGGTGCATGCCACCACGCCCGGCTAATTTTTGTAGTTATTTTTAGTAGAGACGGAGTTTCACCATCTTGGCCAGGCTGGTGACCTCAAGTGATCCGCCCCCCTTGGACTCCCAAAGTGTTGGGATTACTGGCATGAGCCACTGCATCCAGCCCTCTGTCATCTTTTTAACACTAAGCTATTGGACTTTTTGTCAAGGCACGCCATTAGAGGCTGCCACACACACACACATAAAAAAAAGATAAAATTCAAAAATAAATGTTGTCCCAGAAGCCTAGTAAGAATAATGTATATATTTTTTAAAAGGTAAGATTGAATTTCTCAGGGAAAATGAGGTCATACAACTAACCATCTGAGTTGGCAAAATGGAGAGAAAAACTGAGGATCTTCTGAACTCACAATATTTTTATCACTTAATGGAAAACTCTTCATTATTAAGAGGCTAACATTAAGCCAACATCACACACCTTGCAAGTATGCAAAAATGTTTTCACACACACACACACATACACACATGCACACACACACACACAAAATTTTAAACTCTGGTGTAGTGTCAATTCACTTCCAAAAACAAACAAACAAACAAACAAAAACAAACCCAGGTAGAAAATGGCACAGATAAAATAATTTAGATACAGTTAAAATGTCCACAATTACTGAAAATAGGTAATTATGTTTTTAAATAATCATTTTGAGGAAAATTTTAGCCATTCGTTGTCAAACATAAAATTAATAATCAATCATAAAGAATGATTTTGAAGAAAAGGTAAGGTTACTGAGAATATAGTAGTAAGTCTAAATAACTTTCACTTGGAAGGTAAGAAACACATTTTAAGTATAAAGGAGTAAACAGTAAATAGAATATTGTATAATTAGTTTGATTTAATGTAAAAATAACATAAATTTCTCTGTAAAACTGGTCCTAATAATAGATTGATCAACCTGTAACTGAGCCATTAATTATGATACATTTCTGGTATAATAAAACAGCCATTTTAATTGCCCATCTCTAATCTGTTTTGATAAGTCAAACAACTCTTTTAAACAATCTTAAGTAATATGATGAAACTGAACCCAACAAAAGTTAATTACAAAAATAATGTGGTAAAATTAATGTGATAAAACTATGCCTGCATTACACTAGAAAATGTTCAAAGGCGATATATAGTTTTCTAGTAACAAAGCATTGTGGCCTTTTCAAATTCCAGAGGGCTTTGAAGATATAAAAATAAAGTCTTATAAGAGCCAAATACATAATAAATATCTAAGATGTCCTTTAAATTACAGTAAGCAGTTATACAGAATCTCTTATGCTTGTGTACAAATTTGATATCAAATTTGTAAGATCTCTTGAAAACTCAATTCAAAAAAAAAAAAATGGATGGGCATTTCTTTTCATTTTTTCACTGATGTATCTTAATTGCTACACCAGTTCCTGGCACATAATAGTAATGCTTGACAAATGAATGTGGAATAAGAAAATCAATGTCACAAACACTCAATAAATATAAATAAATTTGAATTTTATACACTTTAATAATGCTTAATGATTTACTTGAGTATCTTTTAAATACTTTGTTGGTTTGACTATTTAAAACATTAGATTAATTGATAACAAATGTATTTCAAGGAATATTGATCCAAAAGCTTAAATATCTTCACTTTATTGCCTCAAAGTTTTTGAAGGTTTATTACTTGATGAAGAAGGTCCAACAATCAAATAAACTGTCCCGAAAATGAAGTAATGAAACCTTGGAAAAAACAACCTTTAGTGAAACACTTTAATATTAGTCATAGATATATATGAAGTGATATATCACTGTAAAAATATGACGTATATTTATTTTGCTTTGAGTTTATGTTGAAGAAAGAGTCAATATTAGTTGATACGGAAGAAACCAGTCAATCTATGAAAGAAAGAAACTGGGGAAAATATTCGTTAGTGTCTTGTTTATATATTTACTGCAGTTTAAAATGTTTGCTATGTGAGAGTCAGATAGAACTTCTGTAACATTAGTTTATAGAGTATTCTCCAGTGACACTCAGTTTAACATTAATTTTTAAAGAAATAATTTCAACTTATATTGGAAATAAAATTAATGGAAGATTAAGATAAAATTAAGATTCTATCCTATTTCATACAAAATATACTTGAGATTGATTTCATTTTGAAAATGTTCTAATATATTAAATCTGTATTTAACATATGTCAATGTAAATAATTATATTTATATTATTAATTACATATTATGTTTATATTACATATTGATATTTTAAAATGTATTTACTATTTTATCCCTAGTAATTATTTTGTGCTTTTATTTTACTTTAGTTTTAATTATATAGCATTTCATAATAAACACAAAATTAGTGTCATAGATACCTCAAAGAATCTCTTCCCAAAATCCACAATCCTAACACAATGTGAGAACTCAGGAAAAAAAAAAAAAATCAGTATTGGTGATTTTCATTGTTCCTCAATGCATTTCTATTGCTTTCTTCACCTGAATAATTCTCATTAAAAATGAAAATTCCAACAAAACTAAATGTTATGGTTGTGCTGGGAACTTCTACTTTATGGTCCAATATTTTTTACAGGTTATAGTTCTTTATTCATATACTTTTTACATTCAAATTTTGTTGGAAGCAATACAAAACTTTTGTTTTCCATTTTGAGTTAAATTAAAATTTAGGCACACTGGCTATTTTCCTCACACATGAATATACTTAGGAAATAAAAAACTGTTATTAGAGGTATTAATTATATTAATATAATACAGCAATAGCTATATTAATTATATCAATACATGTATTATTCCAAAATATATAAAATATATTCTAACAAGAAATAAAAATGCTAACTCTAAAAATTTTCACTTTGATGTTACAATAGAAACATTTAAGATATTAAATATTTTCCCCTGATAAATCTACCTGGCTCCAGTATTGATGATCCTCCCTCTTTTTTACTTATTCATCCTCCACGTAGTTGTCAGGTAGATTTGTGGATTTAAGAGATTTGTAGATTTCTTTTTTAGATAGGCTTCACTGTCACTGTTTGCATCCCTTTCAAATTCATTAGCATGAGATTTATGGTCCATTCTTTATTCTAGTCTCTCTCTCAAGTTATTTTCTGCTTTAATCGTACGTACATTCTTCTCCAATACCATTTTAACATACTTAGAATTTTCCATAACTTACCACCTTAAATCTCCATCATTTTAACAATGCCATTGCTCTATATAAATATGATATTTTCTTCATTTAGATAGGAGTTAATGGCTTTTTTCCCTTCGATTGAGGTCTAGTATCACCTTTTCCTGAAAACATGATTTCATTTCTCAAGATGGCATAATGTACTGATTTTTCTATTTGCCTATAAATTCCTATAAATAATTTCATACATATTGTTACCTTTATTTTATTAGTGGTATGACAATTTTTTTTTCTGCTTCCCTTATATCTAGTATGTTGCTCTACTAATAGTTCTTGAAATATTTGCTGCTGTTAAACAGAAGAGTCCATAAAAAAAAGTATCTCTAGGGCAAGTAAGATCTGCAACAACAACAAAAAAATAAATAAATGGGATTTGGATAAAAACAGATTTTGGATGAAAATAACATAACTCTAAATTTTTAAAAAATTAAAAATAACATCAACAATTCCCTAATTATTGCCCAATGCAAAATTCAGAAAATTGACACATTTTTTCAAAAGAAATCCTTAAATGCAGTTGTGAACAATGGGTCACTGTAATGAAATAATATGTGCATCTTTTCTATGATTAATTTCTCTACTTTCAGAGATGCTCTAATGTGTTTTCTGCCAAAGTAAATAAAACACTTTACTTTTAATTATGCCCCATGAGGGAGAACATCTCTTCTAATTAAGTTTACAGAGCTAGGTAATCTTATTTATCTAGGAAGTATAGCAACTATGCATATAGCTTGACTGTAGAAGCATAACCAAAGCTTTTAAATTTATCAAGTGATGTTAAATTTGGAATATAAATGTATGTGTTAACCAGAAGGTGGATGAAGATAAAATTTTAATATTAACATAATACTAAGAAATACCTACATGTATTTTAAATATCTTTTCAAAAGTTAAGTGTTTGCAGTTGTGATAATTTAATTATGAGTGTTTTGGCCTCCTTACACAAACCATGAATACTCTTCCAGAAAACAAGCCAATTCCAGGGACGTGTGAATTCCCACGAGTCCTAGAGTGCAATTAACTCTACTTCTAACCACGCTGTAGTACCTGCAGACAATGAAGAAATCTGTTACAAGAACTATTTCCATAGCATGAATATGCAAGCACCAGAATTAACGTAATTCATTCAGCTGCAGATTATCTAGGCTCCAGCCACAATACATTTTATTGCCATGTGTCACTTCACTGACAGCTTCATAAATCCTACTCAATAAACATTAAGTGTTTACATTCATTGTCTAGCAAATAGAGAAACCTAGGGAAAGTTTTCCAGGATAGGGCAATGTAGTTTTACATTCATACAACAATTGGAACTATTCTTATCTAAAGCTTTAGGCACTATGTTGGTATATATTTTCAACATTTGACGGGTATTATTATCTGGAACAACAAACTCCTGGCTGTATATAAACTGATCTTGCAGACAGAAAAGAAGTGTTATTTATTTTTATGTCATATGTATTTTTATTTTTACTTTTCTCCTTAAATATTAGTTTGAGCTCTGGATTGCAATGCAATGCACATGTTGTAATAAATAAAAGGGGCTTGGATAAAAATGAAAACAGGGAAAATGAGATTAAAGTGTTTGACTTAAAGATTAGTTATCCATGGTTCAATTTTTAATTCAGGTTGTTAACATTATGTTTCTGTGAGAATTGCTACCCTTTTTTTCTGTGATTTGATTGAGTGACTATTTTCAATATACATATTGAAATATACAATATACATATTCAATATACAATATACATATTGAAAATAGGTGAGAATGATTTTTTTCACAAATACCTCAAAATTAAATATATCTAGTTTTTCTGCATTCATTCTTTACAAGACGAGACGTGAATCTAGACACTACCGGTTTTGTGAGTCAACTGCACAAACCCTGGCTGTCTCGTAAATTTATAGTTCTTGGTTTCTTGCAGGGCTCAGTCTGCATGTATGGGAACGATTATTGAGGCTTTTTCTCTTTTTTCTTTCAGACTTCAGTTTGCATATTACACAATATTTCTAGCATTTTGTTCACCTAGCAGGCAACCCTCTTTGTGAGTATATGCAGGATAATTTAAATTTTATGGGTCTATTTGACTCTCAGGGAAAGTCTGTAAGTTGCAAAACTGAAGGTGGGTGGGAAAATAAACTTTTCAGCTGGTACCTTGCCTCCCCCCATCAACTACGTTGGCTCTCTTCAGACACATTTTTCAAAACAAAGCAGCACTCTCCTGAGTCATGGCTTCCCTTACTTTTAGAAGAGGTACAGTCAGAAGTCTCTAACTTAGGAGAAACTACTGTGAAAAGTGATTGTGTGAGCGGAAAGAAGCATATGTCTCCCTTTCTGTAATGGTGCTTACTGCTTTATGCTCAGAGATGATTCTTCTTCCTTCCTTCTGTGTACAATCTGGGTGGAAGACAAGAGTTTTCAAAAGTGGATGTGAAATTTTTAATGCTAGTTCTGCTGAAATGGCCCTTATCTGAATTTGCAGAATTGATCATGTCAGGCAATCATCACAATTACCTTGTTAATCGAATAGACTCTAGTGGTCACCTCTTAAAACAACAACAACAAATCTTGAAAGCTCCCACTCTACTCAGTAACTCATATTAATACAAGTCTGTTAATAAATGATTTGGTTTCAAATTAACAGTTTTAAAATTAAATGGTACTTATTTAAGATCACATAAAAAATAGAAAGATAATAGTATTAGAGCAAATTTTAATTTTAAAATTGGCAAATTAAAAAATGGCAATTCTTAGAAATAAAAATAAATTTTAATATTTAGTGTAAAAGTAACTCAAAAGCAGGTTTATGAATGGAGACTTCATAAAAGAAAGAGAAATAAGCAGTAAGCCCATGAAAAGTTATTTACCCTCACTAAATATTAAGCACATGAAATCTAAAGCAAAAAGGTGATGAATTGTTTTGCTTATCAGAGCAAAAAGGGGAAAATAATTTATTATAAGACATGAGAGTATAAGTAATGACACTGTAAATTGACACATACATTTTAGAGGGCAATTTAAAAATGTCTGTGAAAATATAAAATGCGTATATGTCTTGACTCACCATTTCTGTTTCTAAAAGTATATCCTAAAACATTTGCAAACTGTATATACTTAAAAAAGATATTTTTTGTTAATTTGATTATGAAGGGAAAACAGTGGAAACAAAAGACTAACCATATAAGACTAATTATATAATAATGCATCCATACATGTGCTTTTGTACGTATCGAACATTTAGAAATTTTATACAAGTGTGTTGTGTTTATTTTTGAAAATCGTATTTGAAGGAAAGGGCATTTTATTCTTTTCTGGAAATATTTACTTTAAAAATATTAATTGCACCTTGTAAACTTAAAATTAAAAATCTGTTTCATGTTCTCAATAGATTTTAAAATATATATAGGTATATTTACATGACAATAAAGTGATGTGATAAATGGCTGAAATAAAGTGCTATGTGGCTAAAAAGCATACAGAAAAAAAAAAAAAAGTAAAAGGTTTAAGGATTTCCCTATAAAAGAAGAGATAAAAATAATAATATAGCTATCAAGTTTGGGAAAAGGAAATAGCAAGGAGATTAAGATAAGTGCACTAAATTTAAGTGCACTAAATTCTCATTTTTTTTTTTTTTTATGTTATAGAGTCAATAGATATTGCCCAGAGACATTAGACTTTAGAGTTCTAGGGATTAGAGTTTTAGAGTTTAAACATCAGAAGAAATAAAACTAGAAATATTTGAAGGTAATTGCCTTGGGAGAATAACCTCAGGGGTGAGGAGGTGTGCAGCAGAAGCCTGTTTCTTTGGATCACAAGTTTTTGAGTACATATTTCTTTGATACTATTTTTAATAAAAATAAAAAATTCCCTGACGGTACTGACATGCCTGCCTTGACTCCTTCCTTTCTAAAATTTAGTTATTTCCTCTTCTACTTCTATGTATTTCCCATATTTACGAGAGTGCCAGTTATCGTCTTGGAATCATTTGCTTGTATTTCTCAATGTAAAACAAAGAATAGGTTTCATATCCCCATATATATGTAGATTATTAGGTAAGTATAGAGACGAAAGTTCAAGAAAAATAAAAATAGAAACATCAGTTTTCCATTAAAAGACAGAATAGAAAGATATGTTTTATTTACAAGCCACTTTTTAAACATCTAAATTTATTGCCTTTCAAATTTGCCTATTTAAAATTTAATTAAAAGGACAAATACAATATAGTCTTATCTAATATTTGGTATTGTATCGTTCTTATATTATTCTTTATCTTTTTATTTTGTATATGTTCTTCAAATAAGTACCACGTAAATTTTAAAACTGATAATTTTAAACCAAATTATTTTTCTGAAAGCACATAGTAGCTTTATAAAGGGAAAGGATAAATATATGGTTTTCCAGTCTAGTTTGTTCTTTAATCACATGACATAACCTCAAGCATAAACCATAAATAAGAATATTTCAAATCTGCATTTCAGAATAAAATAACAGGGAAGTGGACATGGATATCATAGAAATGGGGATATGTAGAAATTTTTCCTTTTCTTCAAGCTTTGAGTTTGTTAGCAGAGAGAAAATCCATTAGCACAGTATAAAGCATGATCCTGCCTTCTTCATTTGACAGATGAAAAAAAAAATGCTTATCAAGAATACACAGACATTCAATACTTCAATCCTGGTGCTTTTATATGCAGTACCTATCCTTAATTAAACCAAGTATCTTTCTTAGTAAATCTCATTCTGAACTTCATAGGATTTCAAAACATCAATCATTAAAACACATTATTTACATTTGCCTCTAAGTCTTTGAAACGGCCTGCAAAACCAAGGGAGTTTCACAGAATGCTATGAGCCATGGAGGTGAGAATTCGTGTAACATTACCTGTGAAATTATAAGTGACACATAAAATGGCATTCAATCATGAATTGAAGTTCTCATCCATTATCATGTTTGTAAAATATACTGTGGCCTTACACATTTTCTACTCTATTAATGTATACATCTTCACATTGTTTCATATTTCGTGCACCTAATTTTCAGAATGTGCATCTATAGTTATACATGTAATGTCTTCTAATTGGTTCCATTTCTGGTTCTAATGTGTGCCTTGCTCATATAATAGGGAACAGTGCACATTTCTTTTTGTGAGCACTGATTTTCTCTGACCAATATGATGTTGATGTGAATTGCTAAGATATATTATTTTTAAAAAAATTGGAGATAATTGAAACATACAAGGAATGTAGGCACAATGAAACAAAGCTATTTAAAAATTAACCTAGAACCTACAATCAAAAAGCAAAACAAAGCAAAACCAAACCAAAAAAGCCATTACTCTAGTGATTGCTGTGGTGTCCTGCCAGGAATCTCCCTTCAGGGCTCAGGTACTTTTTACCCCAGCTGAAGGCTCACAGGTAGCTCTCTCCTCAGCGATGCCCAGGGAATGTCTAGTTGATTTGGAAGCACAGAGGACTAGTCCCCTTTTGTTATTTTGGGATAACCCTGACTATGATCAATGGAACTGATTACTTGATATTCACAATAAGTGGAATAATGCCTGTACTCTTGTACTCTTGTTTGCTTGACTTACTTAACTTTGCACAATGATTTTTAGATTGATCCATATTGTTGAGTGTTTCAGTAGTCTGCTTTTTTATTGCTGAGAAGTATTCCATTATATAGTTACACCATAGGTCATTATCCTATTCAGTTGTTAATGATCATTTGAGCTGTTTCCAGTTTTTGTCAATTACCCATAATCAGCTTTATTTTTTATGGGGTGTGTGTGTGTGTGTGTGTTTTCCCATATAAAGTTTAGGGTGACAGATGTTTCCCCCACAAGTACTTTAAGATGCCATGCCAATACCTTTTGGCCTGCATATTTTCATAATGAGGCATTAGCCATCATTCTTATTTTGTTCTTCTGAATTTAATGAAGCTCCAATGGCTTAGTAGCTGTGTAGGCAGCTTAGAATTTAGTCAAAGACCTGTGGGAACTCCTATGTAGATTTCTGAAGCTCTTTCTTCTAAGCTGATCTGTAAGACTATTGTGCCCTACATGGATGACTCCTCCCCTCTCCAGCGCTGGTGAACACCTCTGGGTAGAAAACTGGACAGGCATGGGATTCTGTGTTTGGCTTCTCTCAGGGATTACAGTCCTGAATACCTGTTGTTCAACCTCTGAAAACATTGTTTCATACATTTTATCTATATTTTGTAGTTGTTTCCGGAGGAAGAACTAGTTCAATCTTGTGTGGCATGATGGAAATCCATCTCAATCAATTTTAAATATGCATTCTGGTGTTTACAAATGAAGTCAAATGCATTTTTATATAAAATATTTTCATATGTTTTATCTTGTGTAATAACTATTATTTTTTCTTGATTACATTTTGTCACTTTAAATTTATTTGGGGCTCTATACATTTAGAAAAAATTCTTTGCTTTATATGTGGTACAATACTTCTCACATTTTGAGTGTCTTTTTACTCTATTTTGAAAAACAGGATGTCTTATTTCTAATCCTCTTCACTCTATCTTCAAAATATGCTTGATATCTGACTACTTTGCATCAATACCATTGCTACTACCCTGTTCCAAATCATATGCACGATTTCAATAACACTATAACTGCTTGTTTAAATTTTTTAAATTAATTTTGTTTTTGGTGGAGTTTCACTCTTGTTGCCCAGGCTGGAGTTCAACGGGAGATCTCGGCTCACCACAACCTCCACCACCCGGGTTCAAGCGGTTCTTCTGCCTCAGCCTCCTGAGTAACTGGGATTATAGGCATGTGCCACAACTTCCCTAAAAATACTTTCATAATTTCTTATGCCTGTATTTATTTTAATCTCTTAATCCTGTTATCTATGTAAACTGAGGATCTACCTCACCTCAGGACCGCTGAGATGACTGCGCTAACTGTACAGCCCAGGACCATATCTATGCTAACTCTTCCCTCTACAAACCTTTGCAGTCTTGGTTCCAGAGCCACCTAATGGCTCCCAGACCATACTACAATTTACCTGTAATTCTGCAGGCCGTCCCCCGTCCACCACAGTCCCTCACCCTCCTGTCATTTCAGACCCTCAACCGGTCACTTTGCCATCCACTCAACCTGCTTCTCTGTACCCTTCTTCATGCATTGATGCAGATAATCACCAGTATGCTTCTGCCTCTTCTGCTCCCTCAATGTGCCTTTCTCACACTCTCATACTGGTCTGACCTCCTCAACCTCAGGTTCCCTTATCTACACATGCTTTTCCTGTCACTTCTATGCCAACTCTGTCTCATGTGCATGCTCTTGAAACTTCCATGCAATGATTATTACGCCAAAACAAAGAAACAAGTGGATTAGACACGTGGGCTTATCTGGTCGCACTGGAACCTCCAAATGCTCAAGGGGTACAAGGGCGTTGATATGCGCCACTTAATCTTACCTTTTTAAAATAATTCAAAGATGCTTGTACTCAGTATGGTCCTACTTCTCCATATGTTACAATGGTATTACAGACTCTTTGTACTGAGCTCATTTTGCTTCCTTTAGACTGGCACCTTTTGGCCAAAGCTGTTTTAACTCCATCTCAGCATTTACAATTCATAGCTGCTGGTCAGAGGAGGCCCGTCTGCAGGCCTCTTCTTCTGTCTCAGCACAATGCTTGTCTACCTCCACATTAGGCGGTTGGGTGGTCCATCTCTGTAGTACCATTCCTCTAAATTTATTACTTAATTCTTTGCCTTTAATTGTTCCCATGGGGTTCACTAGCCCTTACCTCAAGGTTCAGTGGGCCTGGTGTTAGGTAGGGAATCCACCTCTGCTAAAGGAATCACCATTCATACTGGTCTCATTAATTCTGATTCCTCTGATGAGATTAAACTCATGGTGTCTGCCAAGGTTTCTGTTTCCATTCCATCCGGTGAGTCAATTGCTCATTTACTTTTACTACCTAATATTGTTTTAAACAAAGGAGATGAGACACGGGGCCCTGGGATGGGCTCTGGCAGTGAAAAAGCTGCTTATTGGATTAACGTAATTTCTAAACAATGGCCCATCTGCACCATACACATTCAAGGAAAAAAGTTTGAGGGCCTAGTAGATACTGAGGCTGATGTTTCTATTATTTCCTCTAATTTATGGTCTTCCTCCTGGCTTAAACATCCCACTAACATGGGACTAGGAGGGGTTGGAAAAGCTGATGAAGTTCACCAGAGCACATTTATCTTGCCTTGCAATGGCCCTGATGGTCAAAAGAGTACAACTCAGCCTTATATCATGCCAATCCCCATTAATCTTTGAGGTAGGGATTTGCTGGTACAATGTGGGGGGGTGCTGAAATTAATATTCCACATAACTCTTCTAGTGCTCCCAGTCAACACAAAATGGAAAACACGGGGTTTGTTCCCGGACTCGGTCTCGGTCCAAAACTTGAAGGAATTACTAAACCCCTTCAAGTTACTTAAAGACAAGACAGGGCTGGTTTAGGTTATGCTTTTTAATGGCGGCCACTGCCGTGCCTCCTAATCCTATTCCTTTACAATGGAAATCGGAAACACCTGTTTGAACTGAGCAGCGACTGCTCTCTGAAGAAAAACTGGAGGCTTTAACTCAATTGGTTTCCGAACAGTTACAACTTGGAAATGTGGAACCTTCTCTTTCCCCCTGGAATTCTCCTGTGTTTTCTAGTAAAAAAAAAAAAAAAAAAAAAAAAAAAAAAAATCAGGCAAGTGGCGGATGGTAACTGATTTAAGGGCCATTAATGCTGTAATTAAACCTATGGGAGCTGTCCAACCCAGCATGCCTGCCCCTGCTTTAATACCTAAGAATTGGCCTCTCATAGTTATTGATCTTAAGGATTGTTTCTTTCATATTGCTTTACATAAATCGGATTGTGAAAAATTTGCTTTCACTGTACCATCTATCAATAATCAGGAGCCTGCAGCTCATCATCAATGGAAAGTACTTCCTCAGGGAATGCTGAATAGCCATACCATCGGCCAGCTTTATGTTGGACAGGTGCTTTCACCAGTTGGAGCTCAATTTCCCCAGGCCTATATTCTTCATTCTATTGATGATATATTAATTGCTGCCCCCACTGATAAAGAAGTAATTGACTGTTATCAATTTTTGAGCCACAGTGTTACAGAGGCTGGATTACACGGCACTCAGGACAAAATTCAACAGACCACTCCTGTTCAATATTTAGGAATGGTGGTTGACAAAGAATGTATTCAACCTCAAAAGGTTCAGATTAGGAGAGATTCTTTAAAAATTTTAAATGACTTCCAGAGACTCTTAGGTAAGATTAATTATTTAAGACATACTTTAGGCATTCCAACATATGCGCTAACTTGTTTTCTACGCTGCGTGGAGATTCCAATCTCTGCAGTCCCAGGACTTTGACCCCTGAGGCTTCACTGGAACTGGAATTCATAGAGGAAAGAATCCAAGCTGCCCAGTTATCTAGGGTACAGTCATCTCAGTCTTTTCAGTTTCTGGTTTTCACTTCATTGCACTCCCCTACTGGGCTAATAATTCAGTGTAATGATTTAGTGGAGTGGCGTTTTCTTCCTCATTGTCAAAAACTTTGTCTGTTTATCTGGACCAAATGGCCACTCTAATTGGACAAGTTCGGTGTAGAGTACTTAAAATTTCCAATTGATCCGAATTTAATTGTGGTTTCTTTATTTTATTTTTTTTTTTCTCTTTGAGTTTTTTTTTTTGTTTTTTTTTTTGTTTTTTTTTTTAAATTTATTTATTATTATTATACTTTAAGTTGTAGGGTACATGTGCATAACATGCAGGTTTGTTACATATGTATACTTGTGCCATGTTAGTCTGCTGCACCCATCAACTCGTCATTTACATCAGGTATAACTCCCAATGCAATCCCTCCCCCCTCCCCCCTCCCCATGATAGGCCCCGGTGTGTGATGTTCCCCTTCCTGAGTCCAAGTGATCTCGTTGTTCAGTTCCCACCTATGAGTGAGAACATGCGGTGTTTGGTTTTCTGTTCTTGTGATAGTTTGCTAAGAATGATGGTTTCCAGCTGCATCCATGTCCCTACAAAGGACGCAAACTCATCCTTTTTTATGGCTGCATAGTATTCCATGGTGTATATGTGCCACATTTTCTTAATCCAATCTGTCACTGATGGACATTTGGGTTGATTCCAAGTCCTTGCTATTGTGAATAGTGCTGCAATAAACATACGTGTGCATGTGTCTTTATAGCAGCATAATTTATAATCCTTTGGGTATATCCCCAGTAATGGGATGGCTGGGTCATATGGTACATCTAGTTCTAGATCCTTGAGGAATCGCCATACTGTTTTCCATAATGGTTGAACTAGTTTACAATCCCACCAACAGTGTAAAAGTGTTCCTATTTCTCCACATCCTCACCAGCACCTGTTGTTTCCTGACTTTTTAATGATCGCCATTCTAACTGGTGTGAGATGGTATCTCATTGTGGTTTTGATTTGCATTTCTCTGATGGCCAGTGATGATGAGCATTTTTTCATATGTCTGTTGGCTGTATGAATGTCTTCTTTTGAGAAATGTCTGTTCATATCCTTTGCCCACTTTTTGATGGGGTTGTTTGTTTTTTTCCTGTAAATTTGTTTGAGTTCTTTGTAGGTTCTGGATATTAGCCCTTTGTCAGATGAGTAGATTGCAAAAATTTTCTCCCATTCTGTAGGTTGCCTGTTCACTCTGATGGTAGTTTCTTTTGCTGTGCAGAAGCTCTTTAGTTTAATTAGATCCCATTTGTCAATTTTGGCTTTTGCTGCCGTTGCTTTTGGTGTTTTAGACATGAAGTCTTTGCCCATGCCTATGTCCTGAATGGTACTACCTAGGTTTTCCTCTAGGATTTTTATGGTATTAGGTCTAACATTTAAGTCTCTAATCCATCTTGAATTAATTTTCGTATAAGGAGTAAGGAAAGGATCCAGTTTCAGCTTTCTACTTATGGCTAGCCAATTTTCCCAGCACCATTTATTAAATAGGGAATCCTTTCCCCATTTCTTGTTTCTCTCAGGTTTGTCAAAGATCAGATGGCTGTAGATGTGTGGTATTATTTCTGAGGACTCTGTTCTGTTCCATTGGTCTATATCTCTGTTTTGTTACCAGTACCATGCTGTTTTGGTTACTGTAGCCTTGTAGTATAGTTTGAAGTCAGGTAGCATGATGCCTCCAGCTTTGTTCTTTTGACTTAGGATTGTCTTGGAGATGCGGGCTCTTTTTTGGTTCCATATGAACTTTAAAGCAGTTTTTTCCAATTCTGTGAAGAAAGTCATTGGTAGCTTAATGGGGATGGCATTGAATCTATAAATTACCTTGGGCAGTATGGCCATTTTCACGATATTGATTCTTCCTATCCATGAGCATGGTATGTTCTTCCATTTGTTTGTGTCCTCTTTTATTTCACTAAGCAGTGGTTTGTAGTTCTCCTTGAAGAGGTCCTTTACATCCCTTGTAAGTTGGATTCCTAGGTATTTGATTCTCTTTGAAGCAATTGTGAATGGAAGTTCATTCATGATTTGGCTCTGTGTTTGTCTGTTATTGGTGTATAAGAATGCTTGTGATTTTTGCACATTAATTTTGTATCCTGAGACTTTGCTGAAGTTGCTTATCAGCTTAAGGAGATTTTGGGCTGAGACAATGGGGTTTTCTAAATATACAATCATGTCATCTGCAAAGAGGGACAATTTGACTTCTTCTTTTCCTAACTGAATACCCCTGATTTCTTTCTCTTGCCTAATTGCCCTAGCCAGAACTTCCAACACTATGTTGAATAGGAGTGGTGAGAGAGGGCATCCCTGTCTTGTGCCAGTTTTCAAAGGGAATTTTTCCAGTTTTTGCCCATTCAGTATGATATTGGCTGTGGGTTTGTCATAAATAGCTCTTATTATTTTGAGGTACGTTCCATCAATACCGAATTTATTGAGCGTTTTTAGCATGAAGGGCTGTTGAATTTTGTCAAAAGCCTTTTCTGCATCTATTGAGATAATCATGTGGTTCTTGTCTTTGGTTCTGTTTATATGCTGGATTATGTTTATTGATTTGCGAATGTTGAACCAGCCTTGCATCCCAGGGATGAAGCCCACTTGATCATGGTGGATAAGCTTTTTGATGTGTTGTTGAATCCGGTTTGCCAGTATTTTATTGAGGATTTTTGCATCGATGTTCATCAGGGATATTGGTCTAAAATTCTCTTTTTTTGTTGTGTCTCTGCCAGACTTTGGTATCAGGATGATGTTGGCCTCATAAAATGAGTTAGGGAGGATTCCCTCTTTTTCTATTGATTGGAATAGTTTCAGAAGGAATGGTACCAACTCCTCCTTATACCTCTGGTAGAATTCAGCTGTGAATCCATCTGGTCCTGGACTTTTTTTGGTTGGTAGGCTATTAATTATTGCCTCAATTTCAGAGCCTACTATTGGTCTATTCAGGGATTCAACTTCTTCCTGGTTTAGTCTTGGAAGAGTGTAAGTGTCCAGGAAATTATCCATTTCTTCTAGGTTTTCCAGTTTATTTGCGTAGAGGTGTTTATAGTATTCTCTGATGGTAGTTTGTATTTCTGTGGGGTCGGTGGTGATATCCCCTTTATCATTTTTTATTGCGTCGATTTGATTCTTCTCTCTTTTCTTCTTTATTAGTCTTGGTAGTGGTCTGTCAATTTTGTTGATCTTTTCAAAAAACCAACTCCTGGATTCATTGATTTTTTGGAGGGTTTTTTGTGTCTCTATCTCCTTCAGTTCTGCTCTGATCTTAGTTATTTCTTGCCTTCTGCTAGCTTTGGAATGTGTTTGCTCTTGCTTCTCTAGTTCTTTTAATTGTGATGTTAGAGTGTCAATTTTTGATCTTTCCTGCTTTCTCTTGTGGGCATTTAGTGCTATAAATTTCCCTCTGCACACTGCTTTAAATGTGTCCCAGAGATTCTGGTATGTTGTATCTTTGTTCTCATTGGTTTCAAAGAACATCTTTATTTCTGCCTTCATTTCGTTATGTACCCAGTAGTCATTCAGGAGCAGGTTGTTCAGTTTCCATGTAGTTGAGTGGTTTTGATTGAGTTTCTTAGTCCTGAGTTCTAGTTTGATTGCACTGTGGTCTGAGAGACAGTTTGTTATAATTTCTGTTCTTGTACATTTGCTGAGGAGTGCTTTACTTCCAATTATATGGTCAATTTTGGAGTAAGTACGATGTGGTGCTGAGAAGAATGTATATTCTGTTGATTTGGGGTGGAGAGTTCTATAGATGTCTATTAGGTCTGCTTGCTGCAGAGATGAGTTCAATTCCTGGATATCCTTGTTAACTTTCTGTCTCGTTGATCTGTCTAATGTTGACAGTGGAGTGTTGAAGTCTCCCATTATTATTGTATGGGAGTCTAAGTCTCTTTGTAAGTCTCTAAGGACTTGCTTTATGAATCTGGGTGCTCCTGTATTGGGTGCATATATGTTTAGGATAGTTAGCTCCTCCTGTTGAATTGATCCCTTTACCATTATGTAATGACCTTCTTTGTCTCTTTTGATCTTTGATGGTTTAAAGTCTGTTTTATCAGAGACTAGGATTGCAACCCCTGCTTTTTTTTGTTCTCCATTTGCTTGGTAAATCTTCCTCCATCCCTTTATTTTGAGCCTATGTATGTCTCTGCGTGTGAGATGGGTCTCCTGAATACAGCAGACTGATGGGTCTTGACTCTTTATCCAGTTTGCCAGTCTGTGTCTTTTCATTGGAGCATTTAGTCCATTTACATTTAAGGTTAAGATTGTTATGTGTGAACTTGATCCTGCCATTATGATATTAACTGGTTATTTTGCTCGTTAGTTGATGCAGTTTCTTCCTAGCCTCGATGGTCTTTACATTTTGGCATGTTTTTGCAATGGCTGGTACCGGTTGTTCCTTTCCATGTTGAGTGCTTCCTTCAGGGTCTCTTGTAAGGCAGGCCTAGTGGTGACAAAATCTCTAAGCATTTGCTTATCTGTAAAGGATTTTATTTCTCCTTCACTTATGAAACTTAGTTTGGCTGGATATGAAATTCTGGGTTTAAAATTCTTTTCTTTAAGAATGTTGAATATTGGCCCCCACTCTCTTCTGGCTTGGAGAGTTTCTGCCGAGAGATCTGCTGTGAGTCTGATGGGCTTCCCTTTGTGGGTAACCCGACCTTTCTCTCTGGCTGCCCTTAAGATTTTTTCCTTCATTTCAACTTTGGTGAATCTGGCAATTATGTGTCTTGGAGTTGCTCTTCTCGAGGAGTATCTTTGTGGCGTTCTCTGTATTTCCTGGATTTGAATGTTGGCCTGCCCTACTAGGTTGGGGAAGTTCTCCTGGATGATATCCTGAAGAGTGTTTTCCAACTTGGTTCCATTTTCCCCCTCACTTTCAGGCACCCCAATCAGACGGAGATTTGGTCTTTTTACATAATCCCATACTTCTTGCAGGCTTTGTTCATTTCTTTTTCTTCTTTTTTCTTTTGGTTTCTCTTCTCGCTTCATTTCATTCATTTGATCCTCAATCGCTGATACTCTTTCTTCCAGTTGATCGAGTCGGTTACTGAAGCTTGTGCATTTGTCACGTATTTCTCGTGTCATGCTTTTCATCTCTTTCATTTCGTTTATGACCTTCTCTGCATTAATTAGTCTAGCCGTCAATTCTTCCACTTTTTTTTCAAGATTTTTAGTTTCTTTGCGCTGGGTACGTAATTCCTCCTTTAGCTCTGAGAAATTTGATGGACTGAAGCCTTCTTGTCTCATCTCGTCAAAGTCATTCTCTGTCCAGCTTTGATCTGTTGCTGGCGATGAGCTGCGCTCCTTTGCCGGGGGAGATGTGCTCTTATTTTTTGAATTTCCAGCTTTTCTGCCCTGCTTTTTCCCCATCTTTGTGGTTTTATCTGCCTCTGGTCTTTGATGATGGTGATGTACTGATGGGGTTTTGGTGTAGGTGTCCTTCCTGTTTGATAGTTTTCCTTCTAACAGTCAGGACCCTCAGCTGTAGGTCTGTTGGAGATTGCTTGAGGTCCACTCCAGACCCTGTTTGCCTGGGTATCAGCAGCAGAGGCTGCAGAAGATAGAATATTTCTGAACAGCGAGGGTACCTGTCTGATTCTTGCTTTGGAAGCTTCCTCTCAGGGGTGTACTCCACCCTGTGAGGTGTGGGGTGTCAGACTGCCCCTAGTGGGGGATGTCTCCCAGTTAGGCTACTCAGGGGTCAGGGACCCACTTGAGCAGGCAGTCTGTCCATTCTCAGATCTCAGCCTCCGTGTTGGGAGATCCACTGCTCTCTTCAAAGCTGTCAGACAGAGTCGTTTGCATCTGCAGAGGTTTCTGCTGCTTTGTTGTTGTTGTTGTTGTGTAGCTGTGCCCTGTCCCCAGAGGTGGAGTCTACAGAGACAGGCAGGTTTCCTTGAGCTGCTGTGAGCTCCACCCAGTTGGAGCTTCCCAGCAGCTTTGTTTACCTACTTAAGCCTCAGCAATGGTGGGCGCCCCTCCCCCAGCCTGGCTGCTGCCTTGCCGGTAGATCACAGACTGCTGTGCTAGCAATGAGGGAGGCTCCGTGGGCGTGGGACCCTCCCGGCCAGGTGTGGGATATGATCTCCTGGTGTGCCTGTTTGCTTAAAGCGCAATATTGGGGTGGGAGTTACCTGATTTTCCAGGTGTTGTGTGTCTCAGTTCCCCTGGCTAGGAAAAGGGATTCCCTTCCCCCTTGCGCTTCCCAGGTGAGGCGATGCCTCGCCCTGCTTCAGCTCTCGCTGATCGCTGATCGGGCTGCAGCAGCTGACCAGCACCGATCCTCCGGCACTCCCCAGTGAGATGAACCCAGTACCTCAGTTGAAAATGCAGAAATCACCGGTCTTCTGTGTCACTGGCGCTGGGAGTTGGAGACTGGAGATGTTCCTATTCGGCCATCTTGCTCCGCCCCCGGTCGGAGTAAAATTTTTCTACTTGGACTGGGTCTCTCTGAACCTTCACAAAAACATGCAAATCTAGAGATGGTCCAATTCTTTTTTCTCTTGTCATCAATCCTTTCAACAAGTAGACAAGAGCAAACTCTTGTCACTTACTGATCAGTTAATAAAAATTATGAGCACTTATTATTTCCTAAACTTAATATGTATTAATACATAACAAGCATTCCTAAAATAGTTTTGTGTCTGAGCAAATATATCCATATGTAATTTATTTATTTTATTTATTCTTTCATTCATGAAGTGCTCATTGAATGCCTAACACATGCAAACACTGTGCTGGGTATTGGAAATACAGCTATAAGTGGAACAAAAAAAAGTCTTAATTTTCATGGAGCTTCCTCTTAATGATTGAAGGTGGGGAAAAGGAAGATAGTAGGAAATCAGTATATTACATTTTAGGTGGTGTTAACTGTTATGAAGTAAAATAAAGCCAGGGAATAATCTGGAAAATGAGATGAGAGCCAAGATTGGAGCAAAACAAGGGAGTGCACTGTGTGACTGCCTGCAGGGGGAAGCTTTCTGTGCAGAGGAGACACAGGGAAGGAGGAGCAAGCATGACCTGTTCAAGGAGCAAAAATTGGCCATTGTGGCTGGAGCAGTTGGAAATGAATGAGACAGTGATAAGAAATAAAGTCAGAGAGGCAGTGGGGATGGGAAGGTAAGCCATTTAGGATCTTTGGATTTTCTGAGAAAGATGAGAAGCTATTAGATAGTTTTAAGCAGAGGAATATGATTCTTTAATTTCCTATTTGAAAGAATCACACTGGCTGCTTTTTGTAGAACAGACTGTAGTAGGCAAGCTAGAAAATAAGAAACCAAGTGAAAGTCTCATTAAACAATCCAGGTGGGAGAAAACAGTGGTTAGAATGAGCGTAACAGAGGTGTAGATGGTAAGAAGCAATTATATTTGTGATATATTTTGAAGATAGAGCCAACAAGATTTTCTGACAGAATGTGGGATTCAATAGGCAGGATTTCTGATGGAGGAATTAAGAAAAGGCAGTTACACTTCATTAGGACAATTTGCCCTTAGTAGTATCTGAAATAATTCAAAGGGAATTAGTGTGATTTCATTATATGTTGGTGTTCCTACAATGTATATGTATAGTTTTGATTTCACAATATTTGCTTATAAAAAGGCAAAGGAAAAATAAAAGTATGTAAATGCCTAAAAAGACATAAAGTGAAAAACAGGTCAAGCGAAATTACAGTAAATAAGATGAATCTTCTTCCAACTCAGTAGCCAAAGTGTTTTGTTTAGACACAAAATAGGGTTCCCACTGATTCACTTTGACATTTTCTGCTGATCATGCTGGTTGTTTGAGATTGAAAGCACTGGCTGAGACAGTTGGCATAAGCAGGGCCAAATGGAAATGCACAGAAGCAGTGACATAACTCTACCACAACATCAACAACTCCAGGAAGTGATTCAAAATGGAGAGTGTCTCCCAAAATATTACGTTTCTACATGAATTCTCAAAACTGAATTCTTCACTTTATATTAAATATACAGTAAACTATGTCTTTTCTATCCTTATCTTTTTGTCTAGAATTGTTAAAAATGATAAAACTTTCCACTTTTTAAAATCATTTAACTTTTCTGTATCTCATGCCAGTATTTATGATTAACAACCTACAAAATCTTAGAGTTTAATTATTTTCATTTGCACTTAAAAGTTCTTACTGATAATACTTCACTCATGTCCTTATTAGTTATTCCTTCATAGTGAATCATAGTAGTCTAACTGTATGCGTACTCTGTAATATATGTTATTTGAGGTTGTCAATCATCTTGTATTTTTATTCTACTGTAATTTGTAATTTTGTCTCTCTGTATAGACTAAGAGTGCCTGGAGGTCAGGAAACTTGCCATATTCAAACTGTGTTCTTAACACATAGCGTAGTGCCTTAACAAATATTTACAAAGGAAGAAATAAATAAATGGATACATAATTGGGGTCTTATAACCGAAACTGTATATATGATTTTCTGGAATTTATAAATATGAACTTTGAAGTAAATGTCTTTGCAAAATTGGTTTCCATAGAAACAAAAATAGCCAATTTCTTTTTTCTTTTTTTTTTTTTTTTAATTAATCTAGCACAGTACTCTTGACAGTCATCCATGCTGTTGTATGTATCAGAGATTTTTTTATTTGGTGAGAAGTAATAGTCTACTAAATGATGAAAGTCTGAATATTTAACTCTAATATTGTGAAATCATTGCCAGTTGTCAATGTGCCATACATTTTGAGGAAATGAAAGAAAATGAGAAATAAGCAAATGTTTCCCAGCATTTTCCTAAACACCTCTTTCAGTTCCCACTTTTGTACTTACACTCATTTATACTTGGAAACAGTGCATGAATCAAGTGTTAACATTAAATGAAGTGAAAATTCTTCTCTTATGGTGAAATAAGCTTGATTAGATAACAAAACTGTGAAATCTCAAGACATCTTTTATTTTATTTCCTAATTTTGTAAGTTGAATTAATTTTGCTTTTTAGTATATTATTTTATCGATCCATCTCACATCATGACTAGAACTATACAGAATTTTTTTTTTCTTCCAGAATTTCTCAAATTACAAAAACTCCTTTTAGAGTAAGTTCTTGACTATATTCTAATATTTCTGATTTCTTTAACTTACACATTTGAAGGATTTGGCATAACACAGGCAAAATAATATAGACTTGAAAGTCAAATTAGTTTACTTTTTCCTGCCTTTTACAATTATTATCTACTTAAGCTTGAAAAGTTTTCAAACCATTCTACCCATGCGTTCTGTCTTCTGTTGGACAATGATAATGATTCATATAATTGTTGTAAGAGATAGATCAGGGTTCAGCTAGCAAGATGACCAAATAGGAACAGCTCTGGTCTGCAGCACCCAGTAAGACCAACACAGAAGGCAGGTGATTTCTGCCTTTCCAACTGAGGTACCCTGTTCATCTCATTGAGACTGGTTAGGCAGTGGGTGCAGCCCATGGAAAGTGAGCAGAAGCAGGGTGGGGCATTGCCTCACCTGGGAAGTGCAAGAAGCAGGGGGCCTCACTTTCCCAGCCAAGGGCTGTCAGAGACTGTGCTATCTGGCCCAGATACTACACTTTTCCTAAGGTTCATGTCCTTTTCAGGGACATGGATGAAGCTGGAAACCAGCCTCCTCAGCAAACAAACACAGGAACAGAAGACCAAACGTCACACGTTCTCACTCCTAAGTGGGAGTTGAACAATGAGAACAAGTGGACACAGGGCGGGGAACAACACACAACTGGGCCTGTCTGGGGGTGGGGGAAAAGGGGAGGGAGAACATTAGGACAAATACCTGATGCATGTGGGGTTTAAACCCTAGATGACAGGTTGATAGGCGCAGCAAATCATATGGCACATGTGTACCTATGTAACAAACTTGCCTGTTCAGCATATGTATCCCAGAACTTAAAGTAAAAAAAAAAAACAATGAAAAGAAAAAGAGAAATAGATTAGATATTCATACAGGTTTCTCATAAATGTTTGTTTCCTATTGATAATAACTGACTTGTCTATTTTTACAGGTAACAGTACTTTATTTTAAACCCCTGTCCAGATCTGTTGGGTACTAGTTGCTTCTTTTTTCCCAAGCATTTTCTTAATGCAATTATATGTACTCTCACCGGCTTGTTCTGCTCAAATCTTTAGTGTTGAACAGGGAAGTACATAATTACAATCTATTTTTATAGCTTTATTGAAGTATAATGAACAAATAAAATTGTATATATTCAAGGTGTACAATGTGATAAATTTATATGTGTATACATTGTGTAATGATTACTACAATAAAATTAATTAACATATCCACACCACACATGGTTGCCATTTTATGTGTGTGGTAAGGACACTTGAAATCTACTTTCATCAAATTTCAAGTAAACAACACTGTATTGCTAAATATAGTCAGCGTGCTATATATTAGATACCCAGAATTTATTCATTTTAATATGAAATTTTTTATACTTTGACCAACAACTTTTGATTTTCCTCACTCCCTAGCTCTGCCAACTACCGTTCTACTCTCTGCTTCTATTCAGTTTTTTTTAGACTCCCCATATATATGAGGTCATACAGTATTTGTGTTTCTGTGTCTTACTTTTTTCACTTAGTACAATGTTTTCTAGGTTCATCCATATTGTTGAAAATGGCAAGATTTCTATTTTTTACTTCTGAATAATATCATTGTGTATATGCAAGCATTAGCATTTAAATAGATAGTAAATTTAGAAAAGCCAAGAGTGTTTATTCCTTATACATGCTTATAGTGTTTTCTGGAATAAATAAAATTTAAAGACTCACATACATGGATTATGATTAAGAGCAAGTATTGTTTACTGGGAATGACAAGAAAGTTTTAACCTCATATATTGTATTTAATTGATTGTATATGGCTCTAATAAGTGTATCTTTCTGAGAAGGAAGCTGAGAGTGTCCTGGCTCACAATAAATGCTGAATGGGATTAATTAATTATTTAATATTATTTAATTAATTGGGATTAATTAATTAGCAATTGTGCTATACTCCTCATTGTGGTCAAATTTTGGCAAATGCTGCGGCATTTTTTCTAAAGGCAGTTTGATTTATTTAGATGATTATAAACAATGCACTTTTACGTATCTTTGTGCTATGTGCACTAAATGGTGGCTAAATAGATTTGTTGTTTTCGGTTGCATGAAATGGACCATAACATTATATTTTGTTTTAGCATCCAAATAAATGCTCTACTTGTTTGAATAAGATTAATTAAAAAAAATAAATATACATCATCAATGTAAATCATTATTCTGGGTTTAAAAATAAATTTCATTCTTTATTTCTTCCCAAATTCAGCAATATTTCCCAATGAGAACCTACATGTTTGAAAAATAAAATGTTGACAGTAAGTATCAAAGAGGCTTATAACTCAGTTTCAGTGGGGATGGGAGGGAGAAATCAAAGGTGCACAAGCCAAATGAACAAGGCAAGAAATAAAATAAAACACACAGACACAGAGACACACATATACATACACACAGCATTTCCATGGCTTTAAATATTATACTGGTATGCCACAATATCTTATGTATTTTATGCCAATGAAAAACAGCTTTTCATCAATAGAGCTTATTATGCTTAGTATAATTAGAAGAAAAAAATTAAAAAATCTCTCTAACTTGGAAACAAGTAAACTTCATGTGTCTTGTTCTGCTTTTTATATTAAGAATGTATGCCTGTTTTGTAGAATAACTAAAGCAAGCTACAGAGGTGATTCATGAAATAAACAATTTCTGCCTGATGTTCAAAGTGAACTATAGTCAAACCTATGTAATTTCATATCTGTTATTTTCTTTTCTATCAACACATGCAATTGGAATGGAAAAGTAACAGCAAAGTATAACATTAGAGTAACACAAGTAGATAATAATATATTTTTATAGAATGTAATACATATACTTTTGCAAGTACTATGTCCCTTTCATACAACTATGACTTCATAGCTTTCTTATAATGCTCAAATGGCAATGAAGAATTTCAGTATGAAGACCTAAGTTTCATATGATGAAAAAATTGTCATTAAGAAAAGACATTTACTATGCTGTACTTAAAGACAATATATTGGTGGAGAGATGAGTCAAAGGAGAAAATATAAACATAATCTATGTTAGAAGTATTTCTTTTATCGAAGTCTTCCTGGCTAAATTCTGGAATGTGGACTGTGTTATGCAGCTGAAATAGAGTTCATAAATTTAATTTAAATGCCATTATTTTATACAGTAACTTTGTTGTAGTTATCAAAACCCATAAATTTTCTGGTACTTTAACTTTGCAATACCCTACAAATACAGTTTATTGGTAGTAGTTGTATTGGTAGTAGTTGTATTCTTTAGGTCTGAATAGCATTTATATTCACTTTAGAAACCACGTCTTTTCAATGCCTTTTTAAGGCTGTGATAACAAAACCTTAGCCACTTTGATCCAAGATCTCACAAGCATTACTCAAGCTCTGTCATATTGATCCCTTGTGTTTCACTTTATCATTGTAGAGCCTTTGGGTGTCAAATATAGGAAACTTTTAATTAAATTGTTGCTTGCAATATGAAGAAAATCTACATTTAGTAGCTGAGAATGGAGCTAAGCAGACATAAGCTGTAAGCATGGGGAGAAGCAAACAAAAAGAGGAGAGGGTGTGGAGAGATAGAGACAGACAGAGAGGAAGAGAGAGAGAGAGAGACCAAAAGCAGTCTGGTTGGCTCTTTTCTCCACAGCCATCCCAGGGGACTGTTCACAAATTCCTCTGTATCTAGATTTATATCATTTGTATCATAAAAGAGTAGACAGAAGGTATAGGTACTTAGAAAGATAGAATAAAATCAAGTAAAGTGTGTGACTAATATTGCTGTCTAACATTTGAAGCTTTGTGTTTAATCATATTGAAAGTTACATATTTTGCCAGTATTCTTATTATCTACTAAGAGGTATATTACCTTTAATCAACTTATTCTGATAGTGGAATAAAAGTGGATTTTCCAACTTGACATAATCCAGATTTAAGAATTTAACATATTACATCAATCCATTGCTAGTTTTAAATTTTCCTTGTATGTGCTAAACTGGCAATTGAGGCAATATAGGATATTCTGCATAAGTTCTGAATTGTCAAAATTAAGTTAAAAATGGCATTACTGCATTTCAGGAGACTCTTTCTGGAGTGGGTTTGCAACTGAATTTAGACAAAATTACCAAGTAATGTAGTAACAGGAAACAGATTTGGGCTAAAGAAAAAACATAAAATATTAGCAGGAAGAGTTCAGACAGGTATAGTTAGCAAGTGAAAGATACGCAAATGGAAACATTTGACTTGACATAGAAACAAGAATAGTACCAAATTATTAAAGAAGAAGTGCTTAGGGTGGGCATTCTAGAAAGAGTAGTCTTACCAAGACAGCTAAGAAACAAAGCAGATTGATAATATGATGTCTCCGCATAGTGTTAGAAGAGTTCGTGAGAACAGAATGAAGAAGGAAAACCCTTTGATAACTCAGTTGTCAGAGAAAATTTGACTCTGGTTACAAACTTATAAACCTGACTCAGCAACATAATCCTAGAAGAAACTGGACCTATTGATCCTAAAAGCAAATGCAATCTATTTGATATTGGAGATAATAAAACAGGCACACACTTACCAAAAATTTCCTTCCAACATATACTATTTTTATCTAGGAAGACTTTCAAGACACCTTTTATATGCTAGAATTTCACCAAAGTTTTGGTACACACACTCTCACCTAAGAATTGTTTGCTACCACTTAGCATTTGGTATTCTATGCAGCTGGTTGTCCAGCACACACCTTAATCCATCTGTGTACACAGGATGTTAGTAAGTTAGGGAGATGATTCAGGAGGGCTATGTTTAATAAGCAAAATAATTGGTTAGCTGAAAATAAGAACATAAAGAAGAGTTGTAGTACTATAATATTATAACATAAGTTTAATGTAATTTGGAGAAACTTCAAAGATGTGGGTAGAGATTTAGGGAGTAAAGCTGTATGACTCTCACTCTTTTACATGTGTTTTGGCTGAACAGACCAGGCAATGTTTGCCTTTTCACCGAGGTCATGGAGCCAAGTTGAGCACACCAACAAGGCACAAGTATACATATGTAACAAACCTGCACGTTATGCACATGTACCCTACAACTTACAGTATAATAATAATAAATAAATTAAAAAAAAAAAAAAAAAAAAGAAAATTCAGATAGCTGCAGCTGCTCCAGGTCCTTCATATTGCTCATAGAGTAATCAGATATAACCTTACCTCATGACCTGCTATGCATCTCTCCCTGTGTACCCCAGGACTTCCTTGGTGCCACCAAAGCATGAGGTTCCAATGAGTCACACTGGTGGCTACAGATGTGTATTGACTTGACCAGTGCACTGTGGCTTACTATTTGGATGCTACTACTTCTGTAATGGGCTCTAGATTTTCTTGCAGAACCAAAAGGACTGGGAGGTTCAAATTTTGTTAATACAAAAATAACAAATTAATCTTTCCCAGTTCTTCCTCAATGAACTCCTTAGAGATGCCGTATACGATCTCTTTGAAAGGATAAAGCAACCAGCTGTATGTTTTGAAAAATTGTAGTTACGTATTCCCTTATATTCACTGTAATTCCTTTTCTGCCTTACTCCCTTTATTCTCTCACTCCTGCTTTCCTGCCTTCCTCCCTTTATTCTCTCACTCCTGCTTCCCTGGTATTGCATTTCCAGTAAAGAATTAGCAGCTTTTTTTTTTTTTTTTCCTTTAGCCTCTCCGTGATGGTTAATACTAAGTGTCAGCTTGATTGAATTGAAGGATGAAAAGAATTGATCCTGGGTGTGTCTGTGAGGGTGTTGCCAAAGGAGATTAACATTTGAGTCAGTTGGCTGGGAAAGGTAGGCCTTCCCTTAATCTGGGTGGGCACCATGTAATCACCTGCCAGTCTGGCTAGAATATAAAGCAGGCAGAAAAATGTGAAAACACAAGACCGGCCTAGCCTCCCAGCCTACATCTTTCTCCTGTGCTGGATGCTTCCTGCTCTCGAACATCAGACTCCGAGTTCCTCAGTTTTGGGACTCAGACTGATTCTCCAAGCTCCTCAGCTTGCAGACGGCCTATTGTGGGGCCTTGTGATCATGTGAGTTAATACTTAACAAACTCTCCTTTGTATATGTGTCAATACATATATATATATATATACACACATACATATCTCCTGTTAGTTCTGTACCTCAAGAGAACCCTGGCTAATACAATCTCTAAGTAAAAACAATGTTAAAAAATAAAAATAAGAAAAAACTTAAAAATAGCACAAATCCAGGATCAAAACAAGTGAGTACAAAGAGATAGAAGATGGATAGGGTTTATGAAGGAGATGAAATGTCAGAGAACACTGGCTAGGTATGTATGTTGAGGAGAATCGGGGATGAGTGTGCCAAGCTTGGGCATTTTCATCCAGTTAAAGGTTGCTGGTGTTTACTGAAAGCCTAAGTTGAGAAGGAAGACAGTGAGTTTTGTGGATAATAATAATTACTCAATTTTTACATTCTCAGTTTCAGATCTTAGATAAATTGCCAAGATGAAATTTAAATGACCCCTAGATAGTGAGATAGTTGTTGTGTTAGGAAAGGCATAAGAGGGAAAAATTACGAAGATCACTAATGTTTGATGAGCAAATGGTATAAAAAGACCTTTGGAAATAATTCTTCCTACAAAGGAAATTCTAAAATTTCAATATTTTTTTTTCTAAAGCACTTATATTTAGGTAATATTACCTATACTAGGGAAGAGGTAAACTCTAACACTGTGAAACTGTTTAACACTTTATATCAGGACAAGGTAGATTTCCTTTTATTTTTTTTCTCCGGTTTACAGTCTTGATTTTATCCATGAACTAACTAAACCTCAATGAATACATAAAATTTTCATAATACTTTTAAATTATTTATCTCATTTATACTTTGAAGTGACCATGTGATATAAGATTTACAATCTTATTTTTCCGAGAATGTAAGTGCCTTACTTATGGATCATGGGCATAACTTAGTCTGAAACATATTTTTTTAAATTTAGTTCTTTTCTGATATATGTTTCTATGTTTGTTGTACATATTTGTTATATTCGCTATGATAGCAGTGTATTTAATTCGTGGTGTGATTTCGCAAATGATTGTGGTGTGATTTCACAAATGAGAGAGTGAGAGAGTCTCACTCTCTCTCCCAAGCTGGAGTGCAGTGGCACCATCTCGGCTGGCTGCAACCTTCGTCTCCCCGGTTCAAGCGATTCTCCTACCTCAGCCTCCTGAATAGCTGGGATTACAGGCACCAACCATCACGCCCAGCTAATTTTTGTATTTTTAGTAGAGATGGGTTTTCTCCATGGTGGCCAGGTTGGTCTTGAACTCCCGACCTCATGTGATCTGATCACCTCAGTCTCCCAAAGTGTTGAAATTACAGGCATGAGCCACTGCACAGGGCCCACCAATGCCATTTTTTCTTTCTTCTTTTTTTTTTTTTTGAGATGGAGTCTCACTCTGTCGCCCAGGCTGGGGTGCAGTGGCTGGATCTCAGCTCACTGCAAGCTCCGCCTCCCGGGTTTATGCCATTCTCCTGCCTCAGCCTCCCGAGTAGCTGGGACTATAGGCGCCCGCCACCTCGCCCGGCTAGTTTTTTTGTATTTTTTAGTAGAGACGGGGTTTCACCGTGTTAGCCAGGATGGTCTCGATCTCCTGACCTGGTGATCCGCTCGTCTCGGCAGCACATAACTGTGATATACACTTCAATAAAGTAAATCAAGAATGGTACTATGTATGTTTTGACATTATTATTTATTTGTATGAATATTATTTCACATTAAGAGTAATTATTATTACTGCTATTATTATTATTATTATTTTGAGGTTCAGTTTTGCTCTGTCACTTATGCTGAAGTGCAGTGGTAAGACAATGTCTTACTGCAGCCTCCAACTCCTGGGCTCAAGTGATTCTCCCATCTCTGTTCCCCAAGCAGCTGGGACTACAGGCTTAAGCCACCATGCCTGGCAAGGAGTAATTTATATGTTATATTATATTATATTATATTATATTATATTATATTATATTATATTATATTGTATTACATTAATTACATCAAATATATGGGCAAGTTCCTCAATGAGCATACACTAAAGGTAAAATAATTAAAAGTGTTTTAACGTGAAGAAGTATGGACTAGAATTTGTAAGAGCTTATTTTAGGCCTTCTGTTTCTATCAATATGAAAATAGTGAATGCTGTAAACTTCCTAACAAATAATCTCTAAAAGTTCTTGAAGTGATATTTAAAACATCATTTTTCTTTCATGCCTGAAAAAAATTTTAAGAATATTCTAAAATAAGGGAAAAGTGTTTGAAGACATGAGAAATTTATGCCTAGAGCATCAGTGGGTTCAGAACAAAAATATTTGAACCATTCAGGTTTTGGAGTTGAATGCAATTCAAGAAGAAGTACTAACTAACTGAGTAAATAAATATATAAATAAATAAAATAAAATAAGATGGTCCAAGAGGAACAGTCTGGGACACGAAGGGTAGAGTGAATAAAAGGAGTTACTGACTTAGTTAGTTTAAATAAGCATTGATGGTTTAAAACAAGAATAATAGCTATTAGACACACATAGGTTGACTTTGTTCTATAATATTTACTAAATATCTAGTAATATTTCTTTGTCTATATACTTTAGTTGTGTCTCTTGTCAAATCCAGTTATCTGCTTTACAAGAGAAACACCTAAAACTCACCTGGATGAGGAAACATTAGTAGAAAGATATGCCAAGCAGGTACTACCTAGAAGAAAATTGATAAAACTGATGCAAGTGAATCCCAAAACTGGGGCTGGGCCCAGGAGGGTTCTTGACTTCGTGTAAGAAAGAATTCAAAAGAGAGTCAACAATGTAAAGTGAAAGCAAAGCAAATTTATTACAGCAACAGAGTAGAAGAATGTGGCTGCTCCATACACAGAGCAGGGTTACCCCATAGACAGTGTAGCAGTCATGGATTGCTGGCTGGCTATGTTTATACTAACTCCATCCTCTATGGTAAATAAGGGGTGAGTTATTCATTAATATTCTAGAAAAGGAGGTGGGGAGTTTTTCAGAACCAAGAGTTCCTCCCCCTTTAAACCATATAAGGTAACTTCTGGGCATTGCCTTGGCATTTGTAATCTGTCACGGGACTAGTGGGAGTGTCTTTAGCTGCTAATTCATTACAATTAGCATATACTGAGCAATGAAGGCAACCAGAGGTTGCTTTCACCACCATCTTGGTTTTAACTGGTTTTAGTAGTATTTTTTACTGCATCCTGTTTTGATCAGATCCTGTTTTGATCAGCAGGGTAGTGAGTGGTGTGTAAAATACAAATCCTGCTGATCTCTTACCGAAAAATTATTAATATCATTCAAAACAGACACTCATTCTAAAACCATCATTAAAGTTGAAAATATTCAATACATAATATTAAAAGGCCAATGTGGTAAGCAGAATAATGTTCCCTCCAAGGATGTCCACGTTATAATTCTTACATCCAATGAACATGTTATATTGCACAACAAAGGTGAATTTAGGTTGCAGATGAAATTAAGATTGCTAATCAGATGATCATAAAAGAGGGAGATCATCCTGTATTATTTGGGTGGACCAATGTAATCATGCAATTTTTAAATGGAAGCAAAAGAAAGTTACAGAAAGAGTTGTAAAGATGCAAGTAGGGTGAGAGATATATTATGCTGCCAGCTTTGAAGATGAAGGATAGGAGCTCCTGGCCAAGCAATGTGGGTGGTACTAGAAGCTGGAAAAGGCAGTGAAATAGATTTCCCCTACAGCTCCCAGAAGGGAACACAGCTAAGCTGACACTTTGATTTAGTCCAGATACCCATGGTAGACTTCTAACCTACAGAACTGTAAGATAACAAATTGATGTGTTTTTTTTTTTTTTTTTTAAGCCGCTAAATCTGTGGTAATTTGTTATAACAGCAATAGGAAACAAACACAACTAGAATGATATTATAGAGATTACAGAATAAAAATTTACAGAAGTATACAGATCAAGTGACATGTAACAGATTTACTCTCAGGGTAACTAATCTACTCCCTGGATAACTCATTAATTTAATAATTCAATAATTCATGAATGGATTACTCTGTTTACGAGGGCAGAGTTGTGATGATCCAATCTCCTCCCCAAAGTCCCATTTCTCAACAATGAGGCAAGTTTCAAACACATAAAATTTGATAAGACACATTCAAGCAGTAGCATATGGGTAATATATTTTTTTTTTTTTCTTGAATCAGGAGGCTCGTGTTTTCTCTCACCATTTAAAAAACTGTGACTTACCGTAGCTTTTCATCTTGCAAACGGTAAAATCTCAGATCTTCAGAGTAGTTAACTGTTCTGGAGCCAATTTGCGCTGACTCTGAAGAGCTGATTAGGTACAATTCTTCCTAACTCTGGATTCAGTTACATTACACTGGTAGATTAAACTTGGCCATGTTGTGAATATTCACACCATGGAAATTGGCCAACACTACAAATTATGGTTTTGTTTACTTTTGTTTTTGTTTTTGTTTTTGTTTTTCCCTGGAAAGTTCCTATTAAAAATTTACCAGCTCAACACGGAACTAGGGACAAATAGAATCCTGAATGATGATAGCACTTTTACACATTTGAACAAGGATTTAAAAATTCCATACAGAAAACAATAGAATGAGCAATTTCACAGTTGAAATCTGTCAAATAATCAAGACTCACCCAAAAAAAAAAACTCTTTCAGATAATAGTAAAAAGAGGGAAGACTCCCCAAATTATTCTGAGATTAATGTGAATTTAATATCAAACCCAGTATAAATACCAGGATAAATGAAAACTAATTTCACTTATATTTGTATATATAAGTATCCTAAACACAATAAAGTACATCAATTTTAAAAGTGTAGCAGAAAAATGTAATATAGCATTAATATGTTTTTAGTATTCTACAAACTGTCACAGAATGTTCACACTTGAAATATCTCAAAATAATTTATCACATGAATGGTGAAAATTAAAACAATAAAATTTTCTCAATCAATGCATTTGCTAGAATTCACTATTAAATCATGATTTTTTTTTTTAAAAGCAAGAAACTTAGAACAAATTGCAACATCTTTAAACTAACAAATGATGACTTCCAAAATATTGCAGGAACCATCATTTTTCATGTCTGTATATAAAAGAAATCTCATAAAAATCAATAAATGTGAGGCTTGCTGTAACCAATTATATTCAATGCTCTACAAAGTTTTAACCTGTGCAGTATGTAAACTGTACAAAAGTGATAGGAATTACAAGAATTTAATTATCATTGTTTAGAAGTGCTACAATTGCCTATACAGAAAACCCAAAGGATCTACAGAAAAATGATTAAAGTTAATTAAGATAGCACAGCAATTTTACAAAACATACAGTCCATATCCAAATATTAGTTATATTTGTATATACTAGCTACAATTAGAAAATTTTTCTGGCTGCTAGAATTCTAGAGAATTATCGGGGGAACCAGCCCCCAATATTTCAATGTAGGTCCTTTCTATTTTCCATAAGTGTTGGCCAGCTGAGAAATAAAGAGAAAGAGTACAAAGAGAGGAATTTTACAGTTGGACCTCCAGGGGTGACATCACATATCGGTAGGATGATACCCATGATACCCACCTGAGTCGCAAAAACAGCAGGTTTTTACTGAGGATTTCAAAAAGGGAGGGAGTGCAAGAACAGGGAGTAGGCCACAAAATCACATGCTTCAAAGGACAAAAAGGAGAACAAAGATCACATGCTTCTGAGGCCAATAAAGATCACAAGGTAAAGGGCAAAATCAAAAACTCCTGATAAGGGTCTATGTTCAGCTGTGCACGTATTGTCTTGATAAACATCTTAAACAACAGAAAACAGAGTTTGAGAGCAAAGAACCGGTCTGACCTCAAATTTACCAGGGTGGGGTTTCTTCCCCACCCTAATAAGCCTGAGGGTACTGCAGGAGACCAGAAGGTAGTTCAGTCCTTATCTCAATAGCATAAAACAGACACTTCCAGAGTGGCCGTTTATAGACCTCCCTCCAAGAATGCATACCTTTCCCAGGGTCTTAATTATGAATATTCCTTGTTAGGAAAAGAATTCAGTGATATCATCCTTACTTGCACGTCCATTTAGAGGCTCTCTGCAAGAAGAAAAATATGGCTCTATTTTGCCTGACCCCACAGGCAGTCAGACCTTGTGCTTGTCTTCCCTTGTTCCCTAAAATTGCTGTTATTCTGTTCTTTCTCAAGGTGCAATGATTTCATATTGTTCAAACACACATGTTTTACAATCAATTTGTACAGTTTACACAGTCATCACAGTGGTCCTGAGGTGACATACATCCTCAGCTTACGAAGATAACAGGATTAAGAGATTAAAATAAAGAAAGACATAAGAAATTATGAAAGTATTATTAGGGAAGTGATAAGTGTCCATGAAATCTTCACGATTTATGTTCCTCTGATGTGACTTCAGCCGGTCCCTCCATTTGGGGTCCCTGACTTCCCACAACATCTCTCCCTTTCTTTTTTTTATTTTTTTATTATTTTTTTGAGATGGAGTCTCGCTCTGTCGCCCAGGCTGGAGTGCCGTGGCGCGATCTCCACTCACTGCAAGCTCCACCTCCCGGGTTCACACCATTCTCCTGCCTCAGCCTCCCTTGTAGCTGGGACTACAGATGCCCGCCACCGCGCTCGGCTAATTTTTTGTATTTTTAGTAGAGATGGGGTTTCACCGTGTTAGCCAGGATGGTCTCGATCTCCTGACCTCGTGATCCGCCTGTCTCGGCCTCCCAAAGTGCTGGGATTCTCCCTTTCTTTTTATATAAATGTGCCATGGTATTGAAGGCTTGTTCATTCTCTCGGTTTTGATGCGGGATTCTTTGACTGGTCCAGCACACTAAAAACAAGCCGATTAAACAGATAAACATAATTCCAAAATTTACTACAGTGGAGCCCCCAATAGACTTAATCCAAGTCATGGGGTTTAGTCCAGAAAGGCTTTCTGCCACCTGATCTATCGCCTCAGTTCCAGGCACAATGGATAAATGAGCCTGAGATGCTTTGAAAAGTTGTTTCTTTAATTTAGTTATGTCCAAGGATAAATTATCTTCCCTACCCAGAAGGTGTCCTTTGACCATTTCCCATGAGGGATGGGTCTCATTGTAGGAATATGGTGTGATACAGAAATCAGAAGTATTCCAATTGCACTGCATTTGCATGTGATGTTCCAGACTCATTAGCCGATCCCCAAGCCAAATAGCAGACTGTCTTAAATCATTAATTTGATTAACTAATTTTTGATCAATGCCTTGTCGAGAATTCCACATTTAGGTGGTATTGGCTTGCCAATCATTAACAAAATGAGCCGTTCGAATAGATTGAAGTAACGCCATTCTGGCAGTGGTGGCCAGTGCAGTGGCTGTAATTAGGCCCATGATCACAACAATTAAAGTGAAAACAAATCTCTTAGATCTTTTGATAATTCGTTGTGATACTTCATTAATTAAATGTACTAAGGGGGAAGATTCCCAAGGTCTGGATAAGGTTACTGGTATCCGGATTCCTTCTCAAGCTCGAACCAACATTATACTTTTCCTAGGGTCAAAACAGGAGTTAACACAAGTGTATAATTGACAATTAATGCTTTGGACAGTTTGATTGTTTGCCCAAATTTTGATATTTCCCACAAGCAGCATGTAAGGAGGCTTAACACAACTCTGTATGGGAATAGTCAAGTTGAGGTAAACAAAGCAGAAAGTCTGAAGCTACATTGATACTGAGGGAGAGGAGCGGTGGTGGCCACGCCAGATGTTCTCTGCCATAAAGAAGCAAACCAAGATGCCGGGGGAAGCCAAAGAGGTAAAGGAGCATACCTGTGTTGATAAGAATTATCATAATGCCAGTTGGAGTCCCATAAGGAGGATTGGCATCAAAAAGAGGAAAAGGGCTCAAAGGGGATTTATCATGGTGTTTAGAATCACGGATGTGAGGGGCGGTAGTGGGGACAACAGAGAAAAGTTTCCCCTTCCCATACTCACAGTCTGGAAATGGCAATACCCAATTTCCAAAGTTCTGGGTATTCTGGGCTCAGAATGGGAAATATCATATGAGACCTTGTGGGGGTAATGTCTTTATCTTCTCATTTTAAGGGAAAGAATGAGCTGAACCTCCTATGTGAAGTAGAATGATGATTCTCGTCCTCCCAATAAGAAATAAAATAAGTAGCCCCCAGGCATTCCCTTCTGCCAGAGGAGCAATTGTTTTTTAAATAGCCCTTTGGTGCCCAGTCTACTACTAAATCATAGGATTCATTTTTTAATATTACTGCATGTGAGTTAACACAATCTTCTCAAATTAAAGTTTTAGATGGGCCCTCAAAATTTTTAGGACATGGTTTTCCTGGAGATTTATACTGAAAGTATGGGGTATCTCCTATTATTCCCCTTTTCATTTGTCTTAAAAGAGAAAGGGAGAGGCCAGAGACCAAATGTCCACATTACCCTGTGGCTAATCTCTCTGAAAGATAAGCAGCCCAGACTTGAGTTTCTAGATGTATACAACCAGGTGCATATCCGAGGCACAGAGGAGAGTATTTATAACCCATAATAACATTAAATGCAGTGCCTTCTTCTCCTGGTTGAGTGGGGCAATGGTCATCTGCAGCTCCAGGGATCCACATACTATCATTAGTATAGATTTCCGCAGGAGCATCCATCCAGGTGAGAGGTCGAATAAGTGTAGGAAAAGGCACATAAGCTCAATAAGAATAATTTTGTGTAGCAGGTAAATCAGTGTGAGGGGAAACTGGTGAGACAAAGTATGAGGAGGAGAATTATTAAATAAAACGTATTGTAAGCGAGATCCAGTGTTGAGGGAGGAAAAGAAGAACAGAGGGATGTTATTTTTAGGATAAGAGGAATGGTGAGATTTTTAGGTTTAGGAGTAATGGGATTAGTTAGAGGGGTCTCCATTGTCATTAGGGAGGATTGAACCCTACCCATTTCGATTTGGCATGCCAGTTTCTGAGGACTCGGCACAGATCTCACCACGTATGAGGGCAGTCTTTGACATGGACATCTTTTCCCTGTGGTTTTCATTGTCAGTATTCACATGAAGTTTAAGTCTCCTAGTGGGCACCGAGACAGGGGATTGATATCTCCTGGTGAAACACAAGCATACCCTCTTCCCTACATTATAATTGTTCCAGGTTCCCAGGTATTGGTTTGGGAGTTTTTCCGTAACACTGGCTTGCCTTCACTCAGGGAGAATTTTTTGCTTGTATAATGGCATTCAACTGCAGTCATAGTGTTTTCTTTAGGAACATTTAGAAAGTTTAAAGTAAATAATGGTAAATGTAATTGGGAGTGAGGAGTAGTTAAATTATGCTTTTGTTGCTCAGACTGTTTGGACAACTGAGTTTTTAAAGTGCAATTGACCCATTCCACCACAATCTGTCCCTGAGGATTGTAAGGGATTCTGGTAATATGGGAAATTCCTCATTGTTGCATAAATAAATCAAAAGCCTTGCTAACACATCCAGGGGTGTTGTCTGTTTTTATCTGATATGGAAGCCCCATAACTGCAAAGCCAGAATACAGATGTCTTTTAACATAGGTCATGCCTTCTCCCGTTTGGCAAGTAACCCAAATAAAGCCTGAAAAGGTGTCTACAGAAACATGTACACGTGAAAGTCTGCCAAAGGAGCTAACACGTGTCACATGCATTTGCCATAAATCATTAGGAGTTAGGCCTCTGGGATTAACGCCAGGTTCTTGATTTGGAAGTACAAAAACTTGGCACTGAGGGCAGCAGTGGACAATAAGCTTAACCTCCTTCCAGGTGAGAGCAAATTTATCTTTTAATCCAGCAGCATTGGCATAAGTGCAATTATGGAACTCCTGAGCTTCTTGGGTTGCAAAAGACATCACACAGTCGACTTTATGGTTACCAGCAGACATGGGTCCCGGTAAAGTGGTATGAGATCTAATATGTGTAATACAGAAAGGGTGTTTACGTTGGTGAACCACCTGTTTATTATAACCTTGAAAATAAAGAAACCAATTCATAATCATCAACATGTTTGATAGTAGCAGTTTCTATATTTTTAGTGGCATGTACAACATAAGCAGAATCAGAGACAATATTTAAAGGTTTGGGGAAATCCTGTAAGGCAGTAATTACAGAAATTAACTCTGCCTTTTGAGCAGAGGTATAAGGAATAGAAACAAGCTTGTCTGTAGGACACACATAACCAACATTTCCATTACTGGAGCCATCAGTGAACACTGTAACAGCCTCAGGAATAGGCTGATCCTTGGTCAATCGAGGGACCATCCAAGAAGTCATTTTTATAAAATCAAACAATTTGTTTTTTGGATAATGATAGTCAATAACAATGATAAAATCTGCCAAGTGAATTTGCCACAGTATGGAATGTTGAAAGCAGCTTGAACTTCCAGCCAATTTAAAGAAACCTCTTCAAGGAGAACTACAAACCACTGCTCAGTGAAATAAAAGAGGACACAAACAAATGGAAGAACATACCATGCTCATGGATAGGAAGAATCAATATCGTGAAAATGGCCATACTGCCCAAGGTAATTTATAGATTCAATGCCATCCCCATCAAGCTACCAATGAGTTTCTTCACAGAATTGGAAAAAACTGCTTTAAAGTTCATATGGAACCAAAAAAGAGCCCGCATCTCCAAGACAATCCTAAGTCAAAAGAACAAAGCTGGAGGCATCACGCTACCTGACTTCAAACTATACTACAAGGCTACAGTAACCAAAACAGCATGGTACTGGTAACAAAACAGAGATATAGACCAATGGAACAGAACAGAGTCCTCAGAAATAATACCACACATCTACAGCCATCTGATCTTTGACAAACCTGAGAAAAACAAGAAATGGGGAAAGGATTCCCTATTTAATAAATGGTGCTGGGAAAATTGGCTAGCCATCAGTAGAAAGCTGAAACTGGATCCTTTCCTTACTCCTTATACAAAAATTAATTCAAGATGGATTAGAGACTTAAATGTTAGACCTAATACCATAAAAATCCTAGAGGAAAACCTAGGTAGTACCATTCAGGACATAGGCATGGGCAAAGACTTCATGTCTAAAACACCAAAAGCAACGGCAGCAAAAGCCAAAATTGACAAATGGGATCTAATTAAACTAAAGAGCTTCTGCACAGCAAAAGAAACTACCATCAGAGTGAACAGGCAACCTACAGAATGGGAGAAAATTTTTGCAATCTACTCATCTGATAAAGGGCTAATATCCAGAACCTACAAAGAACTCCAACAAATTTACAAGAAAAAAACAAACAACCCCATCAAAAAGTGGGCAAAGGATATGAACAGACATTTCTCAAAAGAGGACATTCATACAGCCAACAGACATATGAAAAAATGCTCATCATCACTGGCCATCAGAGAAATGCAAATCAAAACCACAATGAGATACCATCTCACACCAGTTAGAATGGCGATCATTCAAAAGTCAGGAAACAACAGGTGCTGGAGAGGATGTGGAGAAATAGGAACACTTTTACACTGTTGGTAGGATTGTAAACTAGTTCAACCATTATGGAAAACAGTATGGCGATTCCTCAAGGATCTAGAACTAGATGTACCATATGACCCAGCCATCCCATTACTGGGGATATACCCAAAGGATTATAAATTATGCTGCTATAAAGACACATGCACACGTATGTTTATTGCAGCACTATTCACAATAGCAAGGACTTGGAATCAACCCAAATGTCCATCAGTGACAGATTGGATTAAGAAAATGTGGCACATATACACCATGGAATACTATGCAGCCATAAAAAAGGATGAGTTTGCATCCTTTGTAGGGACATGGATGCAGCTGGAAACCATCATTCTTAGCAAACTATCACAAGAACAGAAAACCAAACACCGCATGTTCTCACTCATAGGTGGGAACTGGACAATGAGATCACTTGGACTCAGGAAGGGGAACATCACACACCGGGGCCTATCATGGGGAGGGGGGAGGGGGGAGGGATTGCATTGGGAGTTAGACCTGATGTAAATGACGAGTTGATGGGTGCAGCAGACCAACATGGCACAAGTATACATATGTAACAAACCTGCATGTTATGCACATGTACCCTACAACTTAAAGTATAATAATAATAAATAAATTAAAAAAAAAAAATTTTACTCCATTTTGAAGGAAAACTTAAAATAAAGCTGGAAATTTTAAGTTAAATAAAAAGGTCATTTTAAATTAATCAGTAATCTATAAAAATGAGCTAATTATTTTCTGGATTTTTGTGAATTAAAGGTAAAGTGTTCAATGCAAAATGTACACAAAAGAATCATTTGAGATGAAATAGTGTATCATAGATACAGAATTCAAGCTTCAGATTCTCCCTTACGCAAGTGTATCTTGGTCAAGTTAATTACACACTCTGAATCTCAATAGAGTCAACTGTAAAATATGGATTCCATTAATATAATTTCTCAGTTTATTGTAAGAAATAAGATATATAACTCCATTTATATACTTCTGTTATATAAATTTTAGTAAATTGTTCTACTTTTTATTTTTGAACAATGATGTCACTTGCCAATTAGTTAATATTGTTAATGACATAAATTATCTTGATAAATGCCCTGTAGGACTCATTTACATTTTAATATAAGTCAAAGAACCCAGGGTATACTCTAATAATAATGCAGAATTTTATGTTATTTATTGTTACCTAATACTAGAGATTTTTATATTGACATGTGTGTATCGAGGTACTTTTTTAAGAGGATCCTATAAAACTCATTGAAATTCAGTCATAGACACAAATGACTTATTTTATATTTTTCAAAATATGCCAGATTTATGAAACTGCTAAATATTTTCTTTGTTTCTGGGAAAGCACTTAATAAAAGTAGTGAATTACTTATTATATATATTTATTCACTTTGTTAGAATTGTCTAAAATTCACCACACTTACATATATCTGTCTGTTTCTAAGGTTAATACACTGCAGTGGTTTTTCACTATCCACAGAGCTAAAAGTACTAGTAAGCAAATTAACAAATCAAATTTTAAGTGATAGTAGGCATTATAGCATTTTGGTACCAGCAGTGGTTCTAGAGGAACAAAATTTTAAGGATAGATTTCTTTAGTTGGCTTTGGAGTTTCTGGAGTTGGCTGCTTAATCTGATTAGACCCCAAAATGCTAAGGACTCTACTTTTAATAGTATGAAGAACACCAGTAGTCCTTGATGTGAACTGTTTAGAGAGTTATGCAAAATGAATGCATTTGACACTCTCGATTCATCACTCTTGAGAGTTGAGGAGTTTAGTGACTGTATACATCATTCCTTCAACCATATGTGGAGAACCAAGGAATATAATGAAGTTGGTTGGTTGCCCATATGTTCACTGGACAAAGTGATGAAAGTAAAGGATGAGCTTAGGGATTCTAACTCCCAGCCTCAGAAGGAGATACTGAGCCTCGAATCTTCAAAGATTGCCCTGAGTGAGAGTCTTATCTCCTGCAGACAAAGGGCTAAAATTGTGAAAATCAGACACAAGCTCTTATCATGTGAGTGGCTGACCTGCAACGAAAGGTTCATGCACAGCCTCACCAGGTGTCTACTGTCAAAATGAGGGCATTGATTGGAAAAGAATGAGACCCTGCAACTTGGAATGGGGATGTGTGGGAGGACCCTGATGTGGCTGGGGCACTGAGCTCCTACATTCTGATGAGACTTTTTGTGAGGAAACAACCTGTTCACCCACGTTGTCCTCAGTGGTGGCAACATCCCCTCCCCCACCCACATTGCCATCAGCCTTTCCACTTTGGTCTGAGGAGATTAGCCATGCACTGCCTGAGGCTATAAGTGGCCTCCTTTGAGGCAGTTCTGAGGCAAGGCAATGCTGATTCTCCTCAGTAACCACCCCTAACACCCAGTTTGCTTCTACACCTATAACTTGACTCAACTCCCTGCAGGCCCCACAGGTGAGGTTCAGAGTGTGACCATGAGGAAGTGTGCTACACTCCAAAAGAACTGCTTGAGTTTTCTAATTTATATAAGCAGAAATCTGGGGAACAGGCATGGGAGTAAATATTAACGGTGTGGGATAATGGTGGAAGGAACATAAATTTGGATCAGACTGAATTTATTGATATGGGTCCATTAAGCAGGAATTCTGCATTTAATGATGCAGCTCAGGAAGTTAAAAGGGGTACTAATACTTTACTTGCTTGATTAGCTGAAATATGGATCAAAAGATGGCCCACTGAGAAAGAGCTGAAAATGCCTGATCTCCTTTGGTTTAATGTAGAGGAAGGGATTCAAAGGCTTAGGGAGACTGGAATGCTGGAGTGTATTAGTTACTTTAGGCCTACTCATTCCAGCTGGGAGGGCCCAGAAGACACACCCTTCACCAACACCTTGTGAAACAGATTTTTGAGGGGAGAACCTGCATCTTTGAAGAGCTCTGTTATTGCTTTTCCTCTGTATGCCAGATCTTACGGTGGAAACTCCAGTCACTCAATTAGAAAACTTAAACACAATGGGAATAGTTAGATTCCAGGGTGGCAGGTGCCAAGTGGCAGCACTTAACCATCAAAGGCAAGGTGGGCAGTTACCATAATAGACAGCAGAGCCAAAGTAACAATCAGAATAGTTTGGCTTGTGTAGAGCTCCAGCATTGGATAATTAATCATGGTGTTCCTAGAAGTGAAATTGATAGGAAACTTACTGCATTCTTACTTAATTTGTAAAAGCAGAAAACTTCCAGGTCAAATGGACAAAACACAAATTTGAATTATAAAAACAGACGATCACATACCCTCAATTTCCAGACTTGAACCAGTTTATGGACTCAAAACCCCTTGAATGAAGGGGAGGCTGGATCCGCTTGAGGAGAACCTCACTACACTACTAACAATGTATACTGTTAATCTTACTCCCATCCTTCCCCAGGGAAACCTCTGACCTTTTAGCAGGGTAGCTGTGCATTGAGGAAAAGGGAATGATCAGATCTGGTGGGAATTACTAGACACTGGCTCTGAGCTGACATTGGTTTCAGGGGACACAACACATCACTGTAGTTTTTCAGTTGAAGTAGGGGCTTATGGCAGGTATTAATGAAGTTTTAGCTCAGGTCTGCCTTTGCAGTGGGTCCAATAGGTCCTCAGACTCATTTTGTGGTCATTTCACCAGTACCAGAATGCATAATTGTCATAGACATAATTAGCATACTTAGCATGTGGCAGAATCCCCACATTGGCTCCCTGACTGGTAGAATGAGGGATATTATGATGGGAAAGGCCAAATTGAAGCTATTAGAGCTGCCTTTGCCTAGAAAAATAGTAAATCAAAAACAATATTGCATCCCTGGAGGGACTGCAGAGATTAGTGCCCCCATCAAAGACTTGAAAGATGCAGGGGTGGTGATTCCCATCACATCTCCATTCACCTCTCTCATTTGGCCTGTGCAGAAGACAGATGGATCTTGGAGAATGACAGTACATTATTGTAAGCTTAACCAAGTGGTGATTCCAGTTGCAGCTGCTGTACCGGACATGCTTTCATTGCTTGAGCAATATTAACACATCTCTTGATACCTGATATCCAACCCACCCATTGATTTGGCAAATACTTTTTTCTCCATTTCTATTCATAATGGCTGCCAGAAGCAATTGGCCTTCAGTTAGCAAAGCCAGCAATATACCTTCACTGTCCTACCTCAGGGGTATATCAGTTCTTTGGCTTTGTGTCATAATCTTGTTTGGAGAGATCTTGATAGCTTTTTCCTTCCACAAGATATTACACTGGTCCATTGTATTGATGGCATTATGCTGATTCGACCCAGTGAGCAAGAAGTAGCAAACACACTGGACTTATTTGTGAGACATTTGTGTGCCATGGGATGGGAAAAAAAAATATGACTAAAATTCAGGGTTGCCTCAGTGAAATTTCTAGGGGTCCAGCGGCATGTGGCCTGTCAAGATATTCCTTTTAAGGTGAAAAATAAGTTGATGCATTTGGCCTCTCCTACAACAAAGAAGAGGGCACCATGCCTAGTGGGCCTATTTGCATTCTGGAGATTACATGTTCCTCATTTGGGTGCCTTACTCCAGCCCATTTATCAAGTGACATGAAAGGCTGTCAGTTCTGTCTGCCCAGAACAGGAGAAGGCTTTGCAACCGGTCCAGGCTGCTGTGCAAGCTGCTCTGCCACTTGAGCCATATGACCCAGCAGATCCAATGGTCCTTGAGGTGTCAGTGGCAGATAGGGATTGTTTGGAGCCTTTGGCAGGCCTCCATAGGTGAATCACAGCAGAGGCCTCAAGGGTTTTGGAGCAAAACCCTGCTGTCTGCTGCAGATAACTACTCTCCTTTTGAGAGGGAGCTCTTGGCCTGTTACTGGGCTTTGGTAGAAACTAAATGTTTGACTGTGGGTCATCTAGTCACCACGTGACCTGAACTGCCTATCATGAACTGGGTGTTTTCTGGCCCATCTAACCATAAAGTGGGGGTGTGCAGAGGCATTCCATCATCAAATGAAAGAGTTATATACGTGATCAGGCTAGAGAGGATCTTGAAGGCACAAGCAAGACAATGAGGAAGTGGCTCAAATGCCCATACCCCCCTCCCTTCTCTCTCCCAGCCTGCACTGATAGCTTCATGGGGAGTTCTCTATGATCAGTTTACAGAGGAAGAAAAGACTAGGGCCTGGTTTACAGAGCGATCTGCATGATATGCAGGCACCACCCGAAAATGGACAGCTGCAGCACTACAGTCCTTTTCTAGGACATCCCTGAAGGACAGTGGTGAAGGGAAATCTTCCCAGCAGGCAGAACTTTGAACAGTGCATCTTCTTGTACACGTTGCATGGAAGGAGAAATGGCCAGATGTGCGATTATATACTGATTCATGGGGTGTAGCCAATGGTTTGACTGAATGGTCAGACACTTGGAAGAAGCATAATTGGAAAATTGGTGACAAAGAAATTTGGGGAAGATGTATGTGGATGGACCTCTCTGAGTGGTGGAAAACTGTGAAGATATTTGTATCTCATGTGACTGCGCACCAGCGGGTGACCTCAGCAGAGGAGGATTTTAACAATCAAGTGGATAGGATGACTCGTTCTGTGATCACCACTCAGAATCTTCCCCCAGCCACCCCTGTCAATGACCAATGGGCCCATCAACAAAGTGGCCATGTTGCAGAGATGGAGGTTATGCATGGGCTCAGCAACATGGACTTCCACTCACCAAGGCTGACCAAGCTACAGCCACCACTGAGTATCCAATTTACCAGTAGCAGAGACCAACACTGAACCCTTGATCTGGCACCATTACTTGGCTGATCAGCCAGCTGTAGCTACAGCCCAGGTTGATTATATTAGACATCTTCCATCATGGAAAGGGCAGCAGTTTGTCCTCACCAGAATAGACACTTACTCCAGATATGGGTTTGCCTATCCTGCACATGATGCTTCTGCCAAGACTACCATCTGTGGACTCAGGATGCCTTATCCACCAGCATGGTATTCCATGCAGCACTGCCTCTGACCTAGGCACTTTACAGCTAAAGAAGTGCAGCAGTGTGCTCATGCTTATGAAATACACCGATCTTACCATGTTCCCCATCATGCTGAAGCAGCTGGATTGATAGAATGATGTAATGGCCTTCTGCAGTCACAATTACAATGCCAACTAGGTGACAATACTTTCCAGAGCTGGGGCAAAGTTATCCAGAAGGCTGTGTTTGCTCTAAATCAGCATCCAACATATGGTATTGTTTCTCCTATAGCCACAATTCACGCATCCAGGAATCAAAGAATGGAAGTGGTAGTGCACCACCCACCATGACCCCTAGTGACCATGAGCAAATTTTTGCTGTTGTTTCTGTGACATTACTTTCTGCTTGTCTAGAGGTCTTAGTTACAGAGAGAGGAATGCTGCCACCAGGAGACACAGCAATGATTCCATTAAAATAGAAGTTAAAATTACCATCTGGCCACATTGAACTCCTCCTATCTCTAAGTCAACAGGCTCAGAAGAAAGCTACACTGTTGGCTGGGGTGATTGACCTACACTTTCAAGATGAAATCAGTCTACTACTCCATAACGGAGGTAAGGAAGAGTATGCATGGAATACAGGAAATCCCTTAGGATGTCTCTTAGTATTACCATGCCCTGTGATTAAGGTCAATGGGAAACTATAACAACCCAATTCAGACAGGACTACAAATGGCCCAGAGCCTTCATGAATTAAGATTTGGGTCACTCCACCATGTAAAAAAAAACATGACCTGTTGAGGTGCTTGCTAAAGGCAAAGTGAATACAGAATAGGTAGTAGAAGAAGGTAGTCATCAATATCAGCTACAAATATGTGACCAGTTGCAGAAATGAGGACTGTAATTGTCAGGAATGTTTCCTCCTTCTTTTGTTAAGAACATGTTTGTACATGTATACACTGTTACTAAGAAATTATCTTCGTTTCATTTCCTTTCTTTTTGCTTTATCACATGACATAAGGTTTATTGACTTTGTATCAGCATTTAAGTGTTGTTAACTTTATGTGATAGCATTTAGGTTAAGGATTAGTGTGCTTCCTGTTGAAGGAAGGATAGTTGTGTTATGTTAGGCATAATTATGACCTTATTATTATCTTTATTTAAAGATTATAAATAATTTCATGACGTGTATTGGTTCAAGTTGACAAGGGGTGGACTTGTGGTGGTTAATATTGAATGCCAACTTGATTGGATTGAAGGATGCAAGGTATTGTTCCTGGATGTGTCTGTGAGTGTGTTGCCAAAGCAGATTAACATTTGAGTCAGTATACAGGGAGAGGCTGACCCATCCTCAATCTAGGTGGGCACCATCTCATCAGCTTCCAGTGCAGTTAGAGTAAAGCAGGCAGAAGAAAGTGGAAGGGGTTGACTTTCTGAGTCTTCTGACCTTCATCTTTCACTCATGCTGGTTGCTTTCTGCCCTCTAAGTTCTTCTGCTTTTTGACTCTTGGACTTATTCCAGTGGTTTGCCAGGGGCTCTCAGGTGCCTATCGTGGGACTTCACCTTATGACCATGTGAGTCAATACTCCTTAAGGAACTCCTCTTCATGTATACATCTATTCTATTAGTTCCTCTAGAGAACCCTGACTAGTACAAACTCCAGCGGTTTGTCACTGCCCAAAGAACTAAAAGTACTACTAAACAAATTAACAAATCAAATTTTAAGTGATAGTAGGCATTATAACATTTGTAGGTGCTTACTCCTAAAGGAAAGGGAAGAGTAAGTATTTGGTTATCTCACTTGAGATACTTTGAACAATTATGAGGCTAAGACTGACAAATATCATATTAGGACAAAATTATTATAGCCAATATACTTCCTTTTATATTTTGTGTTTAGTACAATAAGTTCTATCTGCTTTAAATGTGCTAATTAATACTTTTCCTCTACATGAAATAGCTTATTTCCAGTTTTACGTATTTCCTTTCTTTTTTTTTTTTTTTTTTTTTTTTTGAGGCAAAGTGTTGCTCTGTTGCCCAGGCTTGAGTGCAATGGTGCGATCTCGGCTCACTGCAACCTCCACCTCCTGAGTTCCAACAAGTCTCCTGCCTCAGCCTCCTGAGTAACTGGGATTACAGGCACCAGCCACCTTGCCTGGCTAGTGTTGGTGTTTTTTAATAGAGATGGGGTTTCACCATGTTGGCCAGGCTGGTCTCAAATTCAATATTTGCTTTTATAAGACTGTATTTTTAGTACTTTTGAAAATTGCTGCCACAATTATTTAGATAATAATGTTTATGTTTATAATATATAATAAACTTCTATGATAAATTGTTTATTGCCATTTTATTTGAAGTTTATTATTAGATTACTTCTTATTTTTTATGGATATATAAAAATATAGATTGCAAAAAAACATTGCTACCTGTTAAAAGTTTACTTAAAGATATGGATTATGGGCTTATTTCCTACAATATGTTTAGTTGACTTTTATTTTAAATATATATGTACAAAATAAAATAACATAAGGTACAGATACTAGGGTAAGGTAATATAATCTTCATGAAAAAGGAGACAGCATAATTTTGGGATATATTGAGTGTTCAGTGTATTAATATAATCAAAACAAAATCAAAACCAAAACTAATCAAAACAAACAAAAAAATTTAATTGAACATCAAAAAGTTTCCAAAATAATGCATACATAAATGTTTTATTATGTTTGTTTAAATGTTTGGAAACGTTTTCTGATATTCTTCAGCTTTCCTGTGCATTTTTTTCTACTATGGCAATAATATCTTTGAGCAATTTTGAAACAAGTGTATATATTTTTTTGCTTTTCTAAGCTATGTTATATAAATTACATTTATTTTTTAGTGTTTACAAATCAATTTGGTTAAAGTAGGTCTACTACTTGCTCTATAACTGGAAAATCTAATGCATCCATAAGTCTCTGTCCTCTCCTAAGGTCTTCATTAAGAACAGTAATAGTATTATGTTGGCCATTTGTTAGTGGTTATGGTGAAGCCTTGAAGGGCAGAGGAGAAAGATGTTTGTTGTGTTTATTCAATTTCATTCCATTCCTAAAATACTCAGATTCGTTGCTGCTAGTTCTCCTATTTTAATGTTTCTAAGAAATGTTTCCAATAGTGATTTTTGTTTATTTACTTTTTAGAAATTGGCATATTGAGTTTCCATATTTGAATGAAATGTTTATGTAAATAAATACTTCTACAGATAGTATAAAAAGTAAATAAATACATTTGATATATGAGGCATTTTTTTCACACATGTAATAAAGCATAAAATAATCTTGCATTTTGATGATTTCTGTAATCATTAAATAATATATCTTTGTGTTTTTAATTGTTGACATATAGCCCAATTCAACAATCATATGTATTTATAGGTAATATGAATTATTTGGTTCAGTGTGATATGAGCTAATAATTTGAGTGACATCTATATCAAAATCAAATGATGATTAAAATAACTTTAAGCAGAAACATTTATAAAAATATTTTAAATATTATTTTTTTCAGTTAAATAATACAGATATAAACAACAATCCTATGAACATGTATTAATTAATTAACATAAATTATATTTCAGTTAATAATTTATATGGCAATTTATTCACAACTATGAAAGATTTCACTGTTATTGTAATTCTAAAGCAAACTGAAGTATGAGATTATATTAGAAAGGAAGCCACATACCTATGCTTTGGCCTACCATCAGTGATTGCCCTAGATTGATGTCATCTTTCCTTTGTATTTGTATTAAATAATATGAGTAATTCCTAATTTTAAAAGTTCATATTGACATGTTACCAAGAATTACAAAATAATTATTTACATATAAGAGTTTATAACATCACTGAGATTGCCCATTTAGCAACTAATATTTATATAGTATTGAAGTTAGTTCATATTTAATTTAAAATGTAATTTAAACCCACTTAAATAGCCAAAAAGTGCACATATTCTACACATTCCAAGAAATTCAGTTTGCAGCTATTTGATGTATTTGAATATAATATTTTTAATTAATTGTAATTGCCCTTTTTAGGGCAGAAATTATTTTGAAAGTTGTGCATGGAGACTCAATTACAATAATTTATTGGGCTAAAATTTAAAGATAATAAAAAAATTAAAAAACTAGTATGATTTTCAGAATGCAAAAATGAAACAATTGAATGACTTTTTAGTAGAGAAAAAATATATATAAAAAGAAAGCAATTTTTTAACAGAATAAAGGCAAAATAAGATGCACTTTCAGAGCTTCTTAATGCTGGGCTCAGATATTTCAGCATGATAATTTTTCTACCATCTCTTTATCAAAGTGGTCCCATAGGTCAAGCCAGGTTCAATGGGAGGGAAAGTAACTTTCATCTCTTAAGTGAGTATCAAGTACTAAACATAGGTGCAGATGTTTTTTTGGTCGTTTCTGGAAACTAGCTATCACATTCTACTCCCTGAAAAAAGCTATTCCTATTTTTCCCCTGTGCAAAATCAATCCTGTCTCCATCCCAAGATTCAAATTCATCTTCAATTATGGCATCAACTCAAAATCCATTATCTTGTCATGTAAATCAAATCCAGATGAAAATGAAGCTTTTCAGGAACTGTTACATAGAAGCAGCTCTTTCAGGTATGTTTCCTTTTATTTAAGAGTAATTTCTGAAATATTAGAAAATATAACTCATAAAATTATACGATAAGTACATTCAATGGACTTGATTTTATTTATTAGCTAATGATGTAATCAATAAGATGTTAAAAATGGTTCTTATAAAACTTCAGCTAATTATTCATAGATAATTTAATGAAAATATGTCAGATTAAGATTATTGGGTTACCATCCAAGAGGGGAGTAACCTGTGTGTATGCTTTAGACTTATCTTTTTCTAAAGAAAGAAGATACTGGGATCTTTACTAATCAAACATTTCTAAATTAATATTTACCCCTCCCAAGTTGTAAAATAATTCAGTTAAAAATCCAATCAAAGTTTCAAGACCAACACTGCACTGGGAGAAAAATCTAGTAATCTTTTCCTATTTTCATGTTTTAGATAATTCTCAAAAACAGTAAATTTGATGACCTGTGAAGGGAAAAATAGAGAGACAAATTACCTGCCCCTACCTGTATGAGAAAAATGGCACATGAGGAACAATAAAACTACCGTAGACACTCTATTATAAAGAAGGAACATGGGAGTCACAGAGTAGTCACTGATAATTCTGACACTTTGGAGTCCTTAATTAAGGAACAGTTCTGATCTCTAGCAGTGGTTCCTCGTGGCTTTTGGCTCAGATCTCTGGGCACTTAATTCTACATTGTGACTCAGTCTTCACATCCACAATAAGTGACCCATGTTTTCACAGAATGTCGTTTGCAGCCCATTTGCTGGCTGTAGAGATTTGAGAGACAAGAGACCTCTCTGGTTAGTTTACATCAATCTGGCACTTTAAAAAATTTTTGAGATTTTTTATTAGCAAATTATAATCACCTCCACTAGACAAAATGCACTCTTAGTTTTTTTTCCAAGACAAGATATTCTCTACCATGTATTACACATAAAGTTTAAATAGGTTAATTACCTATTAGAAGTGAATACTTTAGAAGTGATTCACTTCTAAAGTATTAGGAATACAACTACTTATTTGAGTAGGTCCAGGTTTCATACCCCTAGGATTCTTAGAAGTGTTTTGGCCAAATAATAGAGACAATGAGATAATATCTTAAATCTTCCTGAGGTCATGATTATAAGTCTGAATTTTACCGTGAGAACATATCTTCCCAGCAGTCTGTTAGATTTGAGCTCTACCCTAAGGCTTTTTTTTTTTTTTTCTAATGGTAATATTTTACTACCTAGAAAGTTCAGGAGGAAGAATATAATTTTATGTTTATTTATATTTCACCTGGATTCTGCCTAAAAACATTTTACTATATACAAATAAAAGAAGTTCATTGATATTGTAAATTTTAGGCTTGTAAATGTATTTAGCACAACCCATAATTTTTTTAGGTAATCTTTCTATCTTCCACATTACCTCTGGTAACAGTTTTGCTAATTGTCTTGCTGGTATGTAACAGGTCTGGCTTAAAAACAATTTCTTCATCATTTTTCAAATACTCACTAACAGTATGTTTCAGACCCTTCCTGGTTCTATCTGATGCTTACACTTTGACCCAGTGAAACAATATGTTTTCAGTATTTATTTGACATCACCTTATTCTAGATACAAAATTCTGTTTTATGATCTATTGCCCCATAAAAAACCACCACAAAATTTAATGATCCAAACCTATTATTGCGTATATCTCACAACTCAGCTGAGTTGGATAGTTTCCCTAATGGTCTCACTTTAAATTTCTTATGTGATTGCATTCAGGTGGCAGCAGGAGCTCTGCCTGAGGTTAGATATCTAAAGCTTCAGTAGTCCCCTGTAGTCTTCTCTCTCCATAGGGTATTTCATTCTCCAGAACCTCTCCATGTAGCCTCTGTCACTAGCAGGGTAGCCTGGGGTTATTACTTGGCTACTCAGAGCTTCAAATAGTAGAATGCATGAGCTTTGAAGACTTCTTAATGCCTGGACTTGAAATGTTACTTCCTTCACCTGTAATTGGCCAAAATATTCAAAGGTTCAGCTGCTGTGGGGAAGTGTCATAGGTCTATTTCTTAATGTGAGAGGGAGAATGTGTCTATACAGAAAGTAATACTTGTCAGAGGTCATATACTGAACCTAGCCAGAGAAGTTAGAATTGAATCTAAACGTTTACGCAGAAGTCTCTGTTGATTATAATAGCAGCAGCTGATTGTTAATTTGAGGTCAAATGCATCAGAAACTGAGAAGCTCAGAAGAACATTTAACTCACTTAAAGATTAATATGCAGGCAGGTGCGGTGGCACACACCTGTAAGCCTAATCCCAATTACTCAGGAGGCTGAGACAGGAGAATCCCTTGAACCTGGGAGGTGGAGAGTGCAGAAAGCCGAGATCGCGCCACTGCACTGCAGCATGGGTGACAGCGAGACTCTGTCTCAAAAAAAAAATAATAATAAATAAAGTTCAAAATTTTTATTCAAAGAGCAATGGGTAAGAGGCATGTTCAACATCTCAGGTTTTGCTTTTTGGTCATAGAAATAATTGTGAACTAAAGACTGATCTTCAAACGACCTGAAGTTCGGTTTAGAGCCAGTCTCACCTTTTGAATTAAGAAAATACTACTGAATCTATTTGCTTTATGGAAACGTACATAAGAAAAAGTATTACCAGGAGTTCAAACTTACCTGCATAATTTTTCATATTCAGTATGTGACATCCAATTAAATAACAACCAAACATAAAGGAGGCATGAATATATGAATGAAACTTAGGGGTAACAACAGACAATATGGATAGAAACACTGATAGAGAAAATGGAGTATCATACAAGAAATATAAAGTAGCCATGCTTGAAGTTTGAATAAATGAAAAACAAATAAGTTTAATAATTTTGGCAAATAGTAAAACAGAAAAAATAAAAATAAAAAATTCAGAATAGAATTAAGAACTCAATGAATGGGTTTGACAACAGAACAGACAAACATTATAAGCTAGATCATGCATTGGAAGATATTTAAAAGAAAGTATTCAACGGATGCAAGGAGAAGAAAAAAATTGAAGTCTATAGTACACAGAATATAAGAAAAAGCCTTGAGATACTTCTACACAGAGTCTTAAAAATAGGGGAAAAAAAAAAGATTAAAAGAAAATAGCTGAGAATAATTGTAACTGTTAACACATACATATCAAAGAATATGTTACAAAAGAGAATAATACCAAACCAGGATAAACAAAAGGAGCATTACATTCAGGTATATAACAAAGCTGTTGAATAACAACAACAAATAAAATTTTTAAGTAACCAGGGGAAAATGTATGCTACCGTTGAAAGCAAAAATAAGTCTAAAACCTTATTTTTAACTTGGCAAATAATAAGTAAAAACCAGAGGCATAGAATCATTTCATATATGTATGGTGAAAAAAGATGTGCTTACCCAGAATGCTACATTCAGAAAAAAATAAACTTCAGGAATAAAAATGAGATGAATATTTTCAGGCCAAACCCAACAAACACACACACACAAAAAAAAAAAAAAAAAAAAAATCAATTGACTCAGTATATGAGCAGGGGATTCACATTTAAGAATAAATGAATTTTCTTTTTGGTGGGGGCGTGAGAAGGGCAGTGCAGAAACCCATGATTTCAGAGGAAACTCAGACATAGAGCAAAAATAAACAATAAAAGGTAAAAATTTGTGTAAATGCAAATATTGACGATGTAAACAATTGTAATAATGTCATTTTGAGTTTATAATTTAAAGATGAGTATACAATCCCATAATGCCATTCAGGAAGAAGGGAAATAGAGTGAAAATGCTCTAAGTTAATTACATTCTCCTTGAAGGGGCAAAAGTAATAATTTTTATTCCACTCCGAGTATTTAAAGATGCATGTTTTCATCTCCAGGGTAATTACTATAATAAAAATATGTAAAATTGTTATAATATACAAAGAAATGTAATATTAAAATATACTTTAAGATGAGGAAAAATAACATGAGAAAATTTACAAACTAGTTTATGACAGTCATTTGTTCACTTAAAAGAAGTGGATGAATCTCTACAAAAATAGCACTTCCCATCCTGAAAAAAATGACTATGGATGACAAATTACCAGATTTATACTATTTAAAATTTCCATATGTATATAAAACCTTTTCTACAATTAAGCATACACATAAGATAGGAACAAGCAATTGCAATCTTGGGCATTTACCCCAGAGAAATGAGTACTGTTTTTTAATGCAAAATTCCATACATGAATATTTATAGTAGATTGATTTCTAATTTTAAAAACTGAAAACAATCAAAATATACCTTATCAGACAAGTAGGTAAAGTGTGATAGATCAATACTGCAAATACTATTCAGCAATACAAAATATTTAAGAAATAATACACAGAATAACTTGTGTGTATTGTAAAGGCATTTTCCTCTGTAAAAAGAGCAAATTTCACTTAAAAAAATTCCAACTTTTATTTTAGATGTAGAGGTTACATGTGTACATTTTTTACACAGGTATGCTGTGTTATGACGAGATTTGGGATACAAATGATCCCCTCCCTCAGGCAGTGAGAATAGTGCCCAACAGTTAGTATTTCAACCCTTACTCCTACCACCTCCTTTCCCTCTCTAGTGGTATGCATTACAGTAATGTCTACTGTTGCCATTTTTATGTCCATGAGTACCCAATAGTTAGCTCCAACTTATAAGTGAAAATATGCAGTATTTGATGTTCTGTTTCTGCATTAATTTACGTGGAATAATGGCCTCCAGCTGCATCCATGTTGCTACAAATGACATTATTCTATGATTTTTATGGCTGTGTAGTATTCTACGGTATATATGTACCACATATTCCTCATCCAATCCACTATTGATAAATATTTAGGTTAATTCCATTTATTTGCTACTGTGAATAGAGGTTCAAAGAACATATGAGTTCATATGTCATTTTGGTAGAATAATTTCTATTTTTTTGGGATATATTCCCAGTAATGGGACTGCTGGGTCAAAGGGTAGTTGTGTTATAAGATTTTTGAGAAATCTCCAAACCATTTTCCACAGAGGCTGAACTAATTTATATTCCCTCGAAGAATATATAAGCATTCCCTGTCTCCATAGCCTCTCCAGTGTCTGTTGCTTTTTGGCACTTTAAAAAGAGCAGTTCTGTCTCATGTGAGATGCTATCTCACTGTGGTTTTGATTTGTATTTCTCTGATTATTGATGTGGAGTATTGGTTTGTTGGCCATTTTTATGTCTTCTTTTAAGAGGTGTATCTGTTTGTGTCTTTTGCCCATGATTTTTTAACTTTCATTTTAGGTTCAGAGGTACATGTGAAAGTTTGTTACATAGGTAAACTCATGTCATGGGGGTTTGTTGTACATATTATTTCATCACTCAAGTATTAAACCCAGTACCCAATAGTTATCTTGTCTACACCTCTCTCTCCTCCTGCCCTCTACCCTCAGCTAGATCACTGTGTCTGTTGTTTCCTTCTTTGTATTCACAAGTTTTCATCATTTAGCTCCCATTTATAGTTGAGAAATGTAGTATTTGGTTTTCTGTTCCTGCATAAGATTGCCGAAGATAATAGCCTCCAGCTACATCCATGTTCCCACAAAAGACATGATCCCATTTTTTTAATGACTGCACAGTATTCCATGGTGTGCAGTATTCCACGTACTACATTTTTAAAATCCAACCTATCACTGATGGACATTTAGGTGGATTCCATGTCTTTGCTATTGTAAACAGTGCTGCAATGAACATTTGTGTGCATGTGTCTTTGTGGTAGAATGATTTATATTCCTCTGGGTATATGCTCAATAATGAGTTTGCTGGGTCGAATAGTAGTTTTGCTTTTAGCTCTTTGAGGAATTCTCATACTGTTTTCCACAATTGTTAAACTAATTTACACTCCAACCAACAGTATATAAGTGCCCTCTTTTCTGTACAACCTCTCCAGCATCTGTGATTTTTTGGCTTTTTAATAATAGCTATTCTGACTGGTGTGAAATGGTATCTCATTGTGGTTTTGATTTGCATTTCTCTAATGATCAGTTAGATGTTGAATGTTAATGATGTTGAACTTTTATTCATATGCTTGTTGGTTGCATGTATGTCTCTTTTTCAAAAGCCTTCATGTCTTTTGTCCATTTTTAAGTGGTTTCTCTTGTAAATTTGTTTAAGTTTCTTACAGATGCTGGATATTGGACCTTTGTCAGACGCATAGTTTGCAAATATTTTCTCCCATTGTACAGTATGTCTGTTTACTCCGTTGTTAATTTCTTTTGTTATGCAGAAGGTCTTAAGTTTATTAGATACCATTTGTGAGTTTTTGCTTTTGTTGCTTTTGCTTTGGGTATCTTTTTTCATGAAATCTTTGCTCATTCTAAGGTCCAGGATGGTCTTGCCTAGGTTGTCATCCAGGGTTTTCATAGTTGGGGGTTTTACGTTTAATTCTTTAATCCATCTTGTTCAAAATATTATTGGAAGTCCTAGCCAGAGAAATCAGGCAAGAGAAAGAAATAAAGGGCATCCAAATAGAAAGAGAGGAAGCCAATCTATCTCTATTTTCAGATCATATAACTCTATATCTAGAAAACTTCATAGTCTTGGCCCAAAGCTCCTTTAGCTGATAAACAACTTCAGCAAAGTTTCAGGATTAAAAAAATCAAAAATCACTGGCATTCCTATACACCATCAACACCCAAGCTGAGAGCCAAATCAGAAAGGCAATCCCATTCACAACTGCCACAAAAAGAGTGAAATATCTAGGAATACAGACAACAAGGGAGGTGAAAGATTTCTACAAGGAAAATTGCAAAACACTGCTCAGGAATCTTAGAAGACAGAAATGGAAAAACATTCCATGATTATGGATAGGAAGAATCAATATCATTAAAATATTCATATGGCCCAAAGCAATTTACAGATTCAGTGCTCTTTCTATTAAACTACCCAGTGCATTCACAGAACTAGAAAAAGTACTATTTTAAAATTCATATGGAACCAAAAAAGAGCCCAAATAACCAAGGCAATCCTAAGCATAAAGAACAAAGCTGGAGGCATCATGCTACCTGACCTCAAACTATATTACAAGGCTACAATAACCAAAACAGCATCGTACAGATACAAAAATGTACACATAGAGCAATGGAACAGAATAAAGAGCCCCAAAATAAAGCTGCACAGTTATGACCATCTATCTGATCTTCCACAAAGCTGACAAAAGCAAGCAATGGGTAAAATATATCATTTAATAAGTGATGCCGAGATAACTGGTTAGCCATATGTGGAAGACTGAAGCTGGACCCCTTATACCATTTTTAATGGGTTATATTATTATTATTGTTTGGTTTGTTGAATTAAGTTTCTGACAGATTCTGGATTATAGACCCATGGAAGTGCATACTTGGTGAATATGTTCTCCCATTCTGTAGGTTGTCTGTTTATTCTGTTGATTTCTTTTTCTGTGTAGAAACTCTTTAGTTTAATTATGTCGTATCTTATTCTTTAATCTGACTTGAGTTAATTTTTGTATATGACAAAAAGCAAGAGTCCAGTTTAATTCTGCATGTGGCTACCCAGCTATTCGACAACCACTTATTGAATAGGGAGTCATTTTTTATTGCTTATTTTTGTCGATTTTGTCAAAGATCAGAAGGCTGTATGGATTTATTTCTAGGTTCTTTATTCTGTTTCATTAGTATATGTATCTGTTTTTGCATCAATGCCATGCTGTTTTGGTTACTGTAGCCTTCTAGTACAGTTTGCAATCAAGTAATGTGATGCTTTGGCTACATTCTTTTCACTCAGAATTGCTTTGGTTATTCAGGTTCATTCTGAGTTCATATGAATCTCAGAATAGGATTTTTTTTTTTTTTTTCCTAATTCTGTGAAAAAATAACATTGGCAGTTTGATAGGAAATAGCACTGAATCTGTAGATTGCTTTGAGCAGTATAGCCATTTTAACAATATTGATTCCTCCAATCCATGAGTGTGGAATATTTTTACTTTTGTTTGTATTATCTATGATTCTTTTCAGCAGCGTTTTGTAGTTCTTTTTGTAGAGATTTTTCACCTATTTTATCAGATATATTTCTACATACTTTATGTTTTGTGGCTACTGTAAATAAAAGTGCCTTCTTGATTTGCTTCTCAGTTTGAATGTTTTTGCTGCATAGAAATTCTACTAATTTTTTATATTAATTTTGTATCCCAAAATTTACTGAAGTCATTCATCAGTTCTAGGAGCATTTGGTAGAGTCTTTTGGGTTTTCTAGGCATAGAATCATATTGACAGTGAAGAGAGATAGTTTTATTCCTCTTTGTCCTATTTGGATTTCTTTCACTTATATATTTCAATGGATTATTCTGGCAAGGACTTCCAGTGCCATGTTGAATAGGTGTGGTGACAGTGAGCATCCTTTTCTTATTCTGGTTCTCAAGAAGAACGTTTCCACTTTTGTCCATTCAGTATGATACTGGCTGTGAGTTTGTCTTAGATGACTCTCCTATTATTTTGAAGTGTATTCCTTCAAGGCCTAGTTTGTTGAGGGTTTTTATCATAAAGAGACATTGGATTATTTTAACAAAGACTTTTATTGATCTATTGAGATGCTAATGTGATTCTTGTTTTTATTTCTGTATATGTGAATATGTTCTCTCATTCTGTAGGTTGTCTGTTTGTTCTGCTGATTTTTTCTGTGTAGAAACTCTTTAGCTTAATTATGTCAAATCTTATTCTTTAATCCAGCTTGAGTTAATTTTTGTATATGAATCACATTTATTGATTTGCATGTGTTTAACCAACTTGCGTCCCAGAAATGAAGCCTACTTAATTATGGTGAATTAACTTTTTAATGTGCTGCTGGATTCAGTTTCCTAGTATGTTGAGGATTTTTGAGTGTATGATTATCAAGGATATTCACTGGCAGTTTTCTCTTTTTGTTGGATCTATGTAATGTTTTGGTATCAGGATGATTTTTCTTTTGTAGAGTAAGTTAGATAGTAGCCCCTCCTCCTCAGTTCTTTGAAATAGCTTCAATAAGACTAATATGGACCATTTGTTGCACATCTGGCAGAATTTGGTTGAGAATCCATGTGGTTTGGGGCTTTCTGTGGTTTGTAAGTTTTTATTACTGAGTAAATTTTGGAACTCATTATTGAGTCTGTTCAGGGTTTTAAGTTCTTCCTGATTCAATTTTGGGAGGTTGTGTGTTTCCAGAAATTTATCAATTTCCTCTAGATTTTTTAGTTTGTGTGCACAGAGGTGCTCATATTTGTCTTTGAGGATCTTCTGTATTTCTGTGAGATCAGTTGTAATGTCACCTTTGTTGTCTCTGATTGTTCTTATTCGTACCTTCTCTTTTTCCTTATTCATCTAACTAGCAGTCTATCAATCTTGATTATCCTTTCAAATAATCAAATTTTTGTTCTATTGAGTCTTTGTATGAATTTATCTTCTCAGTTTTGTTCAGTTTTGCTCCGATTTTAGTTAATGTTTTTTCTTCTTAAAAGCTTGGGGTTAGTTTGTTCTTATTTTTCTAGTTCCTTTAGATGTGATGTTCAGCTGTTAATTTGACATCTTTCCAACTTTTGAGATGGACATTTAGTGCTACAAACTTTGCTCTTAATACCTCTTTTGCTGCATCTCAGAAATTTTGGTGTGTTGTGTATCTGTTTTCATTTATTTCAAATACTTCCTTTTAAAATTTCTGCCTTAAATTTGTTGTTTACCCAGAAGTTATTCTGGAAAACATTGTTTAATTTCCATGTAATGGTGTAGTTTTGAGAGATCTTCTTGGTATTGATTTATAATTTAATTCCACTGTGGTCTGAGAGTATGGATTATATGATTTTAATTTTTTTATTTGTTGAGACTTACTTTAGAGCAAAGCATATAATTGACCTTGGAGTATATTCTGTGTGCAGGTGAGAAGAATGTATATTCTATGGATGATGGGTGGAGTATTCTGTAATTGTCTATTAAGTCCAATTAGTCAAGTGACAAATTTAAGTTCAATTTTTCTTTGTTAGTTTTCTGCCTTGATTTTCCATCTAACCCTGTGAGTGGGTTGTTGAAGTTCTCCACTATCATTGTATAGATATCTAAATATTTTTGTATGTCTAGATGTAGGAGTTTTATCAACCTGGATTGTCCAATTTTGGGTAGGTATATATTTAGAATAGTTAAGTCTTCTTATTGAATGGAAAACTTTATTATTATGTAATGCCCTTCTTTGTCCCATTTTACTTTTTGGTTATTGTATGTTTCATCTGATATAAGAATAGCAACCCCTATTTTTTATTTGTGTTCCATTTGTGTGATAAATCTTTCTCCAACATCTTCCTTTGAGCCTATAGGGTGTTCTTATGTATAAGTTGAGTCTCTTGAAGGCAGAAGGTAAATAAGTCTTAAAATGTTTGTCCAACATGCAACTCTGTGCCTTTTAAGTGGGGCAATTAGATCATTTACTGTCAAGGTTAATATCGATATGTGATGTTGTGATGCTGTTGTGAAGTTGTTAATTGGTTGCTTAGTAATTTCTCTTGTGTTGTTGCTTTACAGAGTCTATGGGCTATATACTTCAGTGTGGTTTTGTGGTGAAAGGAATCATGTGTTTCCATGTTTAAAATTCTGGTAAGGATCTCTTGTAAGGCTGGTTTAGTGGTAATGAATTTCTGTAGTGCTTGCTTATCTGGAAAACATTTTATTTCTCCTTCACTCAGGAAGCTTAGTTAGGTGGGATAGAAAAATTTTTGGTTAGTGGCTGGGCACAATGGCTCATGCCTGTAATCCCAGGACTTTGGGAGTCTGAGGCATGTGGGTCACTTGAAATCAAGGGTTTAAGACCAGGCTGACCAACATGATGAAACCCTGTATCTACAAGAAAAAAAAAAGAAAGAAAAAAAAAAAAAGAAAGAAAAAAAAAAAAAAAAAAAAGAACCAGTCGTGGTGGCTGGAGCCTGTAACCCCAGCTACTTGGGAGGCTGAGGCAGGAGAATCACTTGAACCTGGGAGGTGGAGGTTGCAGTGAGCCAAGATCATGCCATTGCACTCCAGCCTGGGTGATAGAATGAGATTCCATCTCAAAAAAAAAAAAAAAAAAAAAAAAAAAAAACAATCTTGGTTAGAAATTCTTTACTTTAAAAATTCTGAATATACGTCTGGCACAGTGGTTCATGCCTGTAATCCCAGCATTTTGGGAGGACTAGGTGGGCAGATCACCTGAGATCAGAAGTTCGAGACCAGTCTGGCCAACATGATAAAACCCCATCTCTACTAAAAGTACAAAAATTAGTTGTACATGGTGGCAGGTGCCTGTAATCCCAGCTACTCAGGACATTGAGGCAGAAAAATTGCTTGAACCCAGGAGGCAGAGGTGGCAGTGAGTGGAGATCTCGCCACTTCACTCCAGCCTGGACGACACAGCAATACTCCATCTCAAAAAGAAAAAAAAAAAAAAATCTGAAAATAGGCCTGCATTTTTTTCTGTCTTGTAAGGTTTCTGCTGAGAAGTTTCACCATTAGCTTAAAGGTGTACCCTTTCCACATAATTTAATTTTTTTCTCTAACAACCTTAAAGATTTTTTTCTCAATATATTTTGAGACACAGTCTGGCTCTGTCACCCAGCCTGGAGTGAAATATTGTGATCACTGCTCAACATCTTGAACTTAATCAATGCTTAAACCTCAGCATCCCAAGCTCCTGGGACTAGATGCCCATATTTTAATGCAGCGCAAAATTCTTAAATTTTTGTAGAGACAGGGTCTCTCTATGTTGTCTCCAAATTTGTATCGAACTCCTGGGGTCAAGTGATCCGCCCTCCTTGGCATGCAAAGTTCTGGAATTACAGGTGTGAGCCACTGCACCTAGCCACATTTTTTTTTCCTCTAACTTTGACTTAGGATCGTCTGGTAATTATATACATAGGTGTTCTTCATTTTGTGTAATATCTCACAGGTGTTCCCTAAATTGCCCATATCCAGATGTCTAACTCTCCAGAACAATTAGGGAAGTTTTCCTGAATTGGTGCCTCAAATATATTTTCCAGATTGTTTACTTTGTTTCTTTTCTCTCAGGAATGCCAATAATTCATAAGTTTCATTACTTTACATAATCCCATATTGCTTGAAGAGTTTATTAATTTTTCTTAATTTTTAATTTTTTGGGGGTACTTAGTAGGCATATGTAGATGTACATTTATGGAGTAAATGAGATATTGTGACACAGCTACACAATGAATAATAATGACATCAGGGTAAATGGGGTGTCTATCACCAGAAGCACTCATTCTTTGTGTTACAAACAATTCAATTATACTCTTTTGGTTATCCTTAAATGTACACTAGAATATTGTTGACTACAGTCACTCTGTTGTGTGATCAAATGTTGAATCTAATTTATCTCATTCACGCTCCTTTTTTTTTGTACCCATTAATCATCCCACCCCCGAACTCCACCTGCCAAAACTACACTACCAGTCTCAGCCTCTGGTAACCATCATTCTATTATCTCCATGAATTCAATTGTTTTAATTTTTAACTCCCACAAATAAGTCAGAGCATGTGAAGTTTGTGTTTCTGTGCCTGGCTTGTTTCACTTAACATAATGACCTGCAATTTCAACCATGTTCTACAAATGACAGAATCCCATTCTTCTTTATGATTGGATAGTACTCTGTTGTGTATATGTACCATATTTTATTTATCCATTTATCTGTTAATGGACACTTAGTTTGTTTCTAAATCTTAGTTATTGTGAATAGTGCTGCAATAAACATAGCAGTGCAGATATCTCTTCAATATGCTGATTTCTTTTCTTTTGGGAATACACTTGGCAATGGGATTCCTGGATTACATGGTAGCTCTATTTTTATTTTTTCAAGCAACTCTATTGTGTATTCTGTGGTGGTTATACTACCTGAGATAAAAGCCATTTTAACTTAGATGAGATGATGTCTCATTGTAGTTTGATTTGCACTTCTCTGTTGATCAATTATGTTGGGTACTTTTCATATACCTGTCTGCCATTTGTATGTCTTCTTTTTAAAAATGTATATTCAGATATTTCCCCATTTTAAATGGGTTATTAGAATTTTTTCCTATGGAGTTGGTTGAGCTCCTTATATATTTTAGTTACTAATCCCTTATCACTTGAATAGTTTTCAAATATTTTCTCTCATTCTGCAGGTTGTGTCTTCACTTTGTTCATTTTTTATTTCTGTAGATAAAACTTGATATGATCCCATGTGTTCATTTTTGCTTTAGTTGCCTGCACTTTTGGGGGAATTACTCAATAAACCATTGCCCAGCTCAACGGTCTAGAGAGTTTTCCCAGTGTTTTATTTTGGTAATTCCATAGTTTAAGGTCTTACATTTAAGTTTTTAATTCATTTTTACTTGAGTTTTATATATGGCAATAGATAGGGCCCTGGTTTTATTCTTTTGCATATGGACATCCCATTTTTCCAGCACTATCTTTTGACGACAGTATCATTTTTCCAATGATACTTTCTCAATTTTGTCAACTTTGTCAAAAATGAGATTGTTCTAGATGTATAGATTTGCCTCTGGGTTCTCTATTTTGTTGCATTGGTCTATGTGTCTTTTGTATTGTTTTCTTGTTTTTTCGATTTTATCTATTTCTATTCTGATCTTTTTTATTTCTTTTCTTCTACTAATTTTGAGTTTGCTTGCTCTTGCTTTTCTAGTTATTTTAGATGTAATGCTACATTGCTTATTTGAAATTTTTCTACTTTTTTGATGTAGGAGCTTAATGCTTTATGAACTTTCCTCTTAGCACTACTTTCTCTGTATCCTATAGAATTTGATCATTTATTTTTCCATTATCATTTGTTTCAATATATTTTTCAATTTTCTTCTTAATTTCTTTATTGACTCACTGGCCATTCAGAAACATATTGTTTAATTTTAACATGTTTATATTGTTTTGAAAATTCCTCTTGTTATATCTAGTTTTATTCCATTGTGGTTGGAGAAAATACTTGATGTTATTTCCATTTTTAAAACGTTTTAAGATATGTTTGTGGCCTAACATATGGCCTGTCTTTGAGAATGATCCATGTGCTGAGGTGAAAAATATGTTTTCTGTGAACATTGAATACAATTTTCTGTAAATATTTATTAGGCCCATTTGGTCTGTAGTGTAGATTATGTTCAGTGTTTCTTTGTTTATTTTCTGTCTGAATGATTTTTCCAGTGCTGAGAGTGGAGTGTTTAAATCTCCAGCAATCTCTTATTGTAGAGAGGGCTATCTCTCTTTTTATCTCTAAAGATATTTGCTTTACATGTCTGAACGCTCCAGTTTTGGGTGCATATAGACACAGAATTTTTATATTCTCTTTCTGAGTTAACACACACATCAACATATAATGACCTCCTTTGTCTCTCATAATTTTAGCCCTGAAATCTATTGTGTCTGATATAAGTCTAGCTACTCCTGCTCTTTTTTGGTTTCCATTGACATGTAAGTATTTTATTTTTTTTGTCTATCTCTTTATTTTCAATCTTTGTGTGTATTTAAAGGTGACATGAGTTTTCCTTAGGCAACAGGTCATTGGGTCTTTTTCTCCCATACATTCAGCCACTCCGTGTTTCTGCCTACAGAGTTTAGTGTGTTTACATTCAATGTTATTATTGATAAGTAAGGACTTACTTCTACCATTTTGTTGTTTGTTTTCTGGTTGTTTTGTAGTCTGCTCTTCCTTTTTTTCTTCTTTGCTGTTTTACTTTTTGTAAGGGAGATTTTTTTCTGGTAGTATGTTTTAATTTCTTATTTGTGTGTGTGTGTGTGTGTGTGTGTGTGTGTGTCCACTGCATGTTTATAGATTTGAGGTTACCGCAACACTTGCAAATAATATCTTATAACCTATTATTTTAAACTGATGACAACTAAACACTGATTGGATAAACAAACAAATAAGGAAGGAAGGAAAAAGAAAACTAATAAAAACTCTACACTTTAACTTCATGTGCCCATTTTTTCACTTTTTGTTCCTTTTATTTATGTTTTATTATACTGCCTAAGTCTTGAAATTTGTTGTAGTAATTATTTTTTATTTTTCTTTTAGTCTTTTTACTCAAGATGAGTAGTATTTGTTGTACTTATTATGTTTGGTTGATCCATCTTTCAGTCTTTTTACTCAAAATATGAATAGTCTACACATCACAGCTACAGTGTTATAATATTGTATGATTTTCTGTGTACTTACTACTACCAGTGAGGTTTCTACCTTCAGATGATTTCTTATTTTTTATTAACATTTATTTCATTAAGACTTAAGAACTTTTTTTAGCATTTATATTAGGACAGATTTGGTGTTGATAAAATCCTTCAGCTTTTTATCTGGGAAAGTCTTTATTTCTCCTTCACAGATGAAGCGTATTTTTACCAGATATACTCTTTGTGGGTACAAGTTATTTCCTTCAGCACTTTAAATATGTCATGCCACTCTCTCCTGGCCCGGAAAATTTTCTGTGAGAAGTCTTCTGGCAGGTTTATTGGTGCTCCATTGTATGTTATTTGTTTTCTCTTATTGGTTTTAGAATTTTTTCTTTCTTCTTTGCCTTTGAGTGTTTGATTATTAAATGCCTTGAGTTAGTCTTATTTGGGTTGAATCTGCTTGGTGTTCCATAAACTTCTTGTACTTGGATATCTGTTTTTTCCTGTAGGTTTGAGAAGTTCTCTGTTATTATCCCTTTGAAAAAACTTCCTACACTGATCTTCCTCTCTAAATCCTCTTTAAGGTCAATAACTTTTAGATTTTCCCTTTTGAGGCCATTTTCTAGATAATGTTGGCATACTTCATGCTTTATTATTCTTTTGTCTTTTGAGTCCTCTGTGTATTTTCAAATATCCTGTCTTGAAGTTCACGAATTATTTCTTCTGCTTGATCAATTCTGCTGGATAGAGATTCTGATGCATTCTTCAGTATATCAGTTGCATTTTTCAATTCCAAAATTACCGTTTACTTATTTTTAATTATTTTAAACTATATGTTAAATTTATCTGATAAACTTCTGAATTCCTTCTCTGTGGTATCTTGAATTCTTTGAGTTTCCTCAAGACAAATATTTGGTATTATCTGTCTAAAAGGTCACATATCTCTGTCTCTCCAGGATTAATCCCTGGCGACTTATTTTGTTCATTTGTTGAGATCATGTTTTTCATGGTCGTGATGCTTTGTGTGTATTCATCAGTGTCTGGGCATGGAAAAATAGAAGAGTTAGGTATTTATTCTAGTCTTTGCAGTTTGGCCTTGTATGTACCCGTTCTGTTGGGAAGGCTTTTCAGGTATTCAAAGGGACTTGGATGTTGTGATTTTTTTTTTTTCCACTGCTGTCATATCTGCATTAGGGGGAACTTCAAGTCCAGTAATTCTGTGACTCTTGCAGACTCATAGAGGTACCACTTTGGTGGTCTTGGAAATTATCTTCAAGAATTCTCTGGATTGTGGTCTTGGAAATTACTTAAAGAATTATCTGGATTACCAGGCAGAGAGTCTTGTTTTCTTTCCTTATTTTCTCCAAAAAAACAGTCACTCTCTCTGTACTGAACTGCATGGATCTGCAGGTGGCGTGACACAAGGCCCCCTGTAGCCACCACCACTGGGACTGTGCTAGTTGTGACTCTAAGCCATAATCATACTGGTTCTCCCTTGAGGCTCATTGTAATCACTACCTGCTTATCTCCTGCGTATTCTCTTGGTCATGGGGCTCTAGAATAAGCAGGTGGCAAATCCATCCATGCTTTCGTCCTTCCCTTAAGGGTTGCAAGGTCCCCCCAAGCCAGGGTGTCCCTAGAGATACAATATGGGAGCCAAGGCCTGAAGTCAGATTCTTTGGGGATGTACCTGATGCTCTGTTCTACTGCAACTGATCTGGGACTCAAGCCACAAGAAAAAGCCTTTCCCACTCTTTCCCTCTCTTTTCACAAGTAGAAGAGCCTCTCCCCACCATTGCCACAGACCTACAAGCTGTCAGGCTACTGCTAATGTTCACTCAGCGCCCAGGAGCTCTTCAGTCAACTCATGGTGAATGCTGCCAGGCCTAGAACTCACCCTTCAGGGCAGTGAGATTTCCTCTGGTCCAGGGATATCCACAAAAGCTATAAAAGAGCCCCCGTCTAGAATTGGACACCTTAAGCATCTGCCTAGTACTCTATCCCATAGTGTCTAAGCTGGTATCTAAGCTTTAAGACAAAATTTCCCACTCCGATTTTCTTAAACAGATGGGGTCTGTCCCTGTAGCCAGCACAGCTTAGAATGTGCTGGATTATATCTGAAACCAATTTGTCTCAGAGTCTCACCTAAGACCCACAACATGAATTAACTGCTCTCACTGCTGATTATTCAGGGCCCAAGGGTTCTTTAGTCAGCAATCGATTAATCCTTCCCGATTCCTAGTTTCTTCCCTTCAAGACAAGAGTTTCATCCCTGGCCCAGGATATACCTTAAAATGTCATCTGGGAGCTAGGGCCTGCACTGAGTTACTCAGTATTCTCCCCAGTAGCCTGTCCTATTGTGGCTGAGGCAGTGTTAAAGTTAAAAGACAAAGTTGCAGGTTTTCTTTACTCTTCCATCTCCTGTCCTCGAGTGGAAGGAAGGAGTCTCTTTCAGAGCTGTGAGCTATGCTGTTTGGGGCTGTGGAAAAGGAGGTGCAAGCATTCCCTCGCTCACCCTGGCTGGTGTCTCACTAGGACACCTGCCCCTCATATTCACTGGCTCTGAGTCCACCACTGCACTAGTACTTGCATAAAAGCTGCAATCCCTGTGGCATAGCCTGCCTTTCGAGTTTATTTAGAACCACAGAGTACTTAAGCCCATGGTGGTGAGACTTGCCAGAGCTCAAGTTCTGACTGCTAGGATATATGATTTCCCTCTGTCTAGGGCTGATCTAAATGGTCCCTCCATGGGCATCAGCTGAGTGATGCCCTCTGTTGCTTCCAATGTGACAGGGCAGCACTGAGTACCAATGCAAAGTCCCACAATCATTAGACTCTCCCTCCTCCAAGTGCAAAGTTTCTAATCACTCTGTGGGTTTCTGACAGTGGATGGGGGAAGGGTGGCATTGGAAGTATGAGCTTGTCTTTCTTCTTCAGAGCCTCTTTCAGTGATATAACATTACAACCAACTATTGTGATCACTCACCTGAATTTTGGTTCTTATGAAGGTGATTTTTGTGTGGATATTAAACTTGACATTTGAGCAGAGAGAACAATCAGTGGAAACATCTTTCGAGCCATCTTGCTCCATCTTCTATCCTGTTCTTTTTTTTTTTACTTTTTTCTTTTTTTTTCCTGACTGACTGGATAGTTCAAAAGGCTGGTCTTTAGGCTCCGAAATTCTTCTGTTGTTTTATCCAGTCTATTGATAAAGCTTTCAACTGTATTTTGAAATTCCTTAAGTGAGTTCTTCAATTCCAGAACATCTGATTGATTTATCTTTAATATGTTTATCTCTTCCTTTATTTCCTGGATTAACTTAGAGTTTCTTTGTGTTATTTTTTAACCTTGTCTTGGAGCTTACTGTGCTTCCTTGAAATCCATGCTTTTAATTATTTATCTGTCATTTCTTGTATTCTATTTTGATTAAGAACTGTTGCTAGAGAGCTAGTTTGATCCTTTGGTGCTGTCACTACATTCCTATTTTTCCTGGTGCCAGAATTTTTGCATTGTTTCCTTCTCATATGGAGACACTGGCATTCCAACTTTTGTAATTATTTCCAAGTGCATAGGGTCTTAAATTTTTCCTTCTTTCCCTATAGTACTATTGCTTCCCTCCTCCCTTTTTTTCCCCTTCCTAGCTTGTGTGTCTATTGAGAATGTTGAGTAAGGTATTTTGACTTTGCTTCTACAGTTATATTCACTTCTGTGGCAGGTTTTATATTGGGCTGTGCAGTTTTACCTAGAAGCCAGTAGATGGTGCTTATAGGTAAGAACTGGCTGCAGTCAACATTGCTGGATATACATTTGATCCTTGTATACCACAAGCCCTCTATTGCCTTGGGCATTAGACTGATGTGTGGAGTACACAGTCAATCTGAGCTCCCTCCCAAAGACAGGCTGCGGGGCAAGATGTGTATGGGAAAGATGGACCCCCAGATGGCAGACACAAGCGCCAGTGCCAAAGGAGTGTCCATTGAATGGTCACCAAGCACCCAGAGGTGTGCCTAACCACGAAGGTGGGAAACCTCCCCAGTCCCAAGTTCTCTGCATGGGCAGGGGCACAGCCTTAAATTTCTAATCCAGAAGAGTGGGTGCTCCAAATGCCTAAAGATCTGCCTAGGAATGCAGTGTAGAGGGCCTTGCTATTCCACAATCTCTGCATGAAAAGTGTTGAAGGCTCTGGCGGGTAATCCAGATGAATGGGTGCTCTCATTGCCAGATATTCCTGGATGTTGAATGGAGAGAATCCTACTTCACCCTAGTCTCTGCACAGGAAGGGTGGGCTGGCTCAGGCCTTTGATTCAGGTAAATGGTTGCTCCAAATGGCTGGAAATGTGACTAAATGTAAGGCACAGAGGGACTCACTTCACCACAGTCTCTGCCCAGGAAGGGGTAGCTCAGGCTGCTTATCTGGTGAGCAGGTGCTCAAACTGCCTGAAGATCAGCCTGGGTGTGAAGCAGAGAGGGCCCACCACACCACGATCTCTGTGGAGGAAGGGTGGGTCAGCTCAGGTTACCTGTCTGAGCAAGCAGATACTCCAGATTCCTGAAGAGCTGCATAACTGAGGAATTCATGCTATTTGAAAATCTACTATGAAAGTATTATAATTTATACAGTGTGGTATTGGTGAATGTTGGCCAGACGGACCAAACCAAAAGAATAGACAGTCCAAATTCTTATTTACCTATGTAGGGTCAACTGATTTATAAAATGGGCATGTTAGAACAGTAACAAATATAACTTAAATATACAGTGCTGGGAAAATTGGGTAGCCATAAGTAGAAAGCAGAAAGTGCATCCTTTCCTTACTCCTTATACAAAAATTAATTCAAGATGGATTAGAGACTTAAATGTTAGACCCAAAACCATAAAAACCCTAGAAGAAAACCTAGGTAATACCATTCAGGACATAGGCATGGGCAAGGACTTCATGTCTAAAATACCAAAAGCAACGGCAACAGAAGTCAAAATTGACAAATGGGATCTAATTAAACTGAAGAGCTTCTGCACAGCAAAAGAAACTACCATCAGAGTGAATAGGCAACCTACAGAATAGGAGAAAATTTTTGCAATCTACTCATCTGACAAAGGGCTAATATCCAGAACCTATAAAGAACTCAATCAAATTTATAAGAAAAAAACAAACACCACCATCAAAAAGTGGGCAAAAGACATGAACAGACACTTCTCAAAAGAAGACATTCATATAGCCAACAGACACATGAAAAAATGCTCATCATCACTCGCCATCAGAGAAATGCAAATCAAAACCACAATGAGATACCATCTCACACCGGTTAGAATGGCAATCATTAAAGTCAGGAAACAACAAGTGCTGGAGAGGATGTGGAGAATAGGAACACTTCTACACTGTTGGTGGGACTGTAAACTAGTTCAACCATTGTGGAAAACAGTGTGGTGATTCCTCAAGGATCTAGAACTAGAACACCATTTGACCCAACCATCGTACTACCAGGATTATAAGTCATGCTGGTATAAAGACACATGGACACGTATGTTTACTGCAGCACTATTCACAATAGCAAAGACTTGGAATCAACCCAAATGTCCATCAGTGACAGACTGGCTTAAGAAAATGTGGCACATATACACCATGGAATACTATGCAGCCATAAAAAAGGATGAGTTCATGTCCTTTGTAGGGACATGGATGCAGCTGGAAACCATCATTCTCAGCAAGCTATCGCAAGAGCAGAAAACCAAACACTGCACGTTCTCACTCATAGGTGGGAATTGAACAATGAGACACAGGACACAGGAAGGGGAACTTGGACACAGGAAGGGGAACATCTCACATTGGGGCCTATTGTGGGGAGGGGGGAGGGTTAGGTATAGCATTAAGAGATATACCTAATGTAAATGATGAGTTAATGGATGCAGCACACCAACATGGCACATGTATAACTATGTAACAAACCTGCAAGTTGTGCACATGTACCCTAGAACTTAAAGTATAATATTAATGAAAAAAATAAAATAAAAATAAAAAGCTCGTTCTCCAGCAAAAAAATAAATAACTTAAATATATAACATATATTATTATATATTATGTATAATATATGATATATTATAACATATATAATTATACATAATATATATAAATATAACTTAAATATAACAAATATAACTTAAATGCATAGAAATACCATATTCATGGAGTAGAAAGTTTAATATTGTAAAGATGTCAATTCTCCCTAATTGATCTATTGAGGTAAACTTTCTACAGGATTTTTATAGAAATAAACAGGTTCAATTTCTGTGGAAATTGAAAGGATGAAGACTGGGTAAAATAATAAATATTTTAAAATATAACATAAATGTATTTTTTACCTTAGAATGAGCATATAATTTAAAACAATATCCTCAAACTATTCAAATTTAAAGAAAATAATTAATACATTTGATTAGATTAGGATGAAGACCACATATACCATGGAAATTACTTTAAGAATTATCTGGATTACCAGGCAGAGAGTCTTGTTTTCTTTCCTTATTTTCTCCAAAACAGTCACTCTCTCTGTACTGAGCTGCGTGGATCTGCGGGAGGGGTGACACAAGGCCTCCTGTAGCCACCACCACTGGGACTGTGCTAGTTGTGACTCCAAGCCATAATCATACTGGTCCTCCCTTGAGTTTCCAGTTTTGAGTTATTGTGAAAAGAAACTCTATGAAATTTCTTGTGAATGACTCCTGATTCACATGCACTCTCATTTAAATTGGATACTTCCCTAGTAATAAAACATCTGAGTCAAAATATGAATTTATTCAAAATTAGGAGATATTGCAGAAATGTTTACGAAAGTATTTGTACCAATTTACACTCACACTAGTGATGAATAAGAATTCATTTTTATCCATATCTTTGTCGGCATTCACCTTAATACTACTAACAGGGGGGCTGTGGTAATTCATTGTAGCTTTAGTTTGAATTCTCCTGATTACTAATAATGTTGAGAAATTTGTATAATCCAATGGCCATGTGGATATTTATTATTATCAATTGCCTTTTCAATTATCCTATATTTTTTCTACTGTCCTGTCTTTTACTTACTGATGCACATGAGTTGTTTATAAATTCATTTATCACAGAATTAGCAAAAGCTATTCTGAAATCCATATGAAACATAAAAGAGCCCAAATAGTCAAAGAAATTCTAAGCAAAAATAACAAAGTTGAAAGTATAACATTGCCACAAGTAGACCAATAGTACAGAATAGAGAGCTGAGAAATAAAACTGCACACTTACAATCATCTTACCTTTGACAAAGTCAACAAAAACAAGCAACGCAAAAGGACTCCCTATTCAATAAGTGGTGCTTGGATAGCTACCTATTCATCTGCAGAAGAAGGAAACTGGACTCTGACTTTTCACCATATACAAAAATTAGCCTAAGATGCATCACAGATTTAAATGTAAGACCTCAAACTATAAAAATACTGGAAGAGAACCTAGGAATATCATTCTATACATCAGCCTTGGCAACGAACTTATGGCTAAGACCTCAAATGCAATTGCAACTAAAACAAAAGTTGACAAGTGTAACCTAATTAAAGAGTCCCTGCACAGCCAAATAAGCTATTAATACCAACAGATTACACAGACAACATGCAGAATGGGAGAAAAGATTTTCAAAGCATGCATTTGACAAAGGTCTACTATCCAGAGTATCTGACGAACTTAAATAATTCCAGAAGCAACAAACAACCCCATTAAAAAGTGGACAAAAGACCTTAACGAACATTTCTCAAGTGAAGACATACAAGTGACCAACAAACATTAAAAAAAAGGCCCACATCACTAATCATTGGATAAATGAAAATCAAAACCATAATGAAATACCATTTCACACCAGTCAGAATGGTTATTACTGAAAAATCAAAAAATATCAGATCCTGGTAAGGCTGCAGAGAAAGGGGAAGAGTATGCAGTGTTGGTGAGAATGTAAATTTGTTCAGTCACTGTGGAAAGCAATTTGTAAATTTCTCAAGGAATTTAAAACAGAACTACCAAATGACCCAGCAATCCCATTACTGGATATATACTCAAAGGAAAATAAATCACTTACTTTATTTATGTACTCGACGTGTACTCGCATGTTAACACTATTCACAATAGCAAAGGTGTGGAATCAACCTATATGCCTATCGACAGTGAGTTGAATAAAGAAAATGTGGTACACATACACCATGGAATACTACACAGCCATAGAAAAGAATAAAATCCTGTCCTTTGCAGCAACATGGATGCAGCTAGAGCTCATTATATTAAGTGAATTAACACAGGAACCAAAAACCAAATACCACATGTTCTCATTTATAAGTGGGAGCTAAGCGTTCAGTACACATGGACATGAAAATGGCAGTAATAAACACTGGTGACTCTAGAAGGGGAAGGTAGGGAGAAGAGTAAGGGTTGAAAAACTACCTATTGGGTACTACATTCACCACCTGTGTGATGGAATCATTCAAACCCCAAACCTCAGGATCATGATATACTCATGTCACAAACTTACATATGTACTCCCTGAATCTAAAATAAAAACTAAAATTATATATAAAAGAGTAACATTATATTAAGAACTTGATATGATTGAAATGTGTATGCCACATTTCCTGTGTTGGAAACTTAATTTGAAAATGCGTATGTTGATGGTATTTGGAAGTGGGGCCTTTTAAAAGTAGGAACTTTGGAAGATAATTCTGGATTAGACAGGGTCATCAGTGTGTTGTTCACACGATGGGACAACTGATTTTAGAAGAAAAGAAAGAGAGACCTGTGGCGGCATGTTCTTGCCCTTTTGCCATGTGATGTTCTTCACCATATTATGATTCAACAAGAAAGCCTTCACCAGATGTGGCCCTCAACTTAGGACTTCTCAGCTTCCAGAACTGTAAGACATAAATTTATTTTCCTTATAAATTACCCTGTCTATGATATTCTGTTATAGCAACAGAAAATGAACTAAGATATTAAAAAAAAAAAACCCACCAAACTACAATACTTTTTTTTTTTTTGCAGGTTTTTGTGTGGATATGAGTTATTATTATTTATCTATTTATTTATTTTTAATTATACTTTATGTTCTAGGGTACATTTGCACAACATGCAGGTTTGTTACAAAAGTATACATGTGCCATGTTGGTGTGCTGCACCCATTAACTCATTATTTACATTATGTATATCTCCTAATACTATCCCTCCCTGCTCCCCCCACCCCACAACAGGCCCAGGTGTGTGATGCTCCCCTTCTTGTGTCCAGATGTTCTCATTGTTAAATTCCCACCTATGAGTGACAACATGCTGTGTTTGGTTTTCTGTTCTTGCGATAGTTTGCTGAGAATGATGGTTTCCAACTGTAAACTAGTTCAACCATTGTGGAAGACAAACTACAATACTTTTAAATCTTGAATGGATTAATTGAAAATTTTCATTTCAAATCTAAAATTTCTGCATTTCATGTAGACAAAGATTTTCCAAGATTTAAGCAGCATGAGTGATATTTAAACATAGATATTCAAACTATTTTGTTAATATCATGTAGTCTCTCCAATTATGGTCCCATCATATGGAAATTTTCACTTGGAAAATAATATGGATCCTGTGGGTCATGTTCATTACAATAGTTTGACATTTCAGTAGTTTAGGTATCTATAATTTGTGGCATTAAGTTGCTTAGCTAATTTGATGTTTTTCTTTAAAGCATATTTTATATATTAGAAACATGATGCTCACAAATGAATATGTGATTAGGCATTAAAAATATTTGCTTTTAATATAAGATATTTCTCATATAGAGTGCTGTATTTTATAGTATTTTATAAACATTTCTCGTCAACCTTAAAATGTACATAAGGAGAAACAAAACCTAACAAAACCAAACAGTAGGATTCTGTGCTTTAGAGTCTCTAAGATGTACACTAAGCTAGATAAAGAGTTTAAAGTTGCCCTACTTTACCATCATTATGAAATCTCGTTGTTGTTTGAATCCTAAGTAGATAGCAGGCAGCCATTATGTAGCATATGGGATTGCTATGGAAGTCCATATGCCTTGTAACAGTTGGTGTTCAAATGAAAATGTGTGAAGTCAAATAAGAATGTGGCCCAGACAACAAAACCTCATTACCATCAGCAGCATCAAACTGCAGGCTTTCTTTCAAATTACCTATACCACTTTTTATGCTGCTTCCCAGAAATTTTCTTGGTAATGTAATTTTTCTACAAAACTATAGATTATAATAAAACATTCTTCTTTGATAAAGTGAAATATGAGATTAGAAAAATAGCTTTCATTCTAATTTTATACTTCAGATAAAAGAGATGTTTTCATCTTATCGAAAAACCACCCCAAAGCAACACCATATACAGAAAAACCCATAGTCATCATACATAAGACTAGGAGATGTCTGTATCCCAAAGTTCACACACACACACACATGCGCACACACACACACACGCACACACTCACTATTTATGTCTATATTTGTATGGATATTTATCTTATTTATCTATATGTACCTGTGTGTACATGTAGGTGCCTGGGAGCAAACTCTGATGGGAATTTTATGCCGAAATTTGTAAAGTAAGGCTGACAAAATGTTGTTTTTTAAAGTAAGTAGCGTCATCTGAAATTAAAATACAATAATCACACTTTGGAAACATTCAAACATGTATGCAGCCTAGCTGGGTGTTCTTACTGAACCAAATTAAGTATGAATTCTTGAGAAGAAGGAAAAGTCAGTTTTTGTTTTATAAACAGAAAACCTTTGCCAGGACGTTTCTGATTGGAAAGAGATAAGGATAAAGAGACATTCTGCATTATGAGTAGTCTTTGTGAGTAATATTTGTTAAATGGAAAGACACAAATGTTAAAACAGCTCACACTAAATAGTAGGTTATAAGAAGACACTTTATTCTGGAAGATATACTTGTCTCTGCCCTGACATAAATATCCAGAAAATAACTTGTTCAGGAAACAATACCATGGCAATCAAATAAGAATTAGCTGAAGGACACAAGTAAATTTACCACTGCAGAGATGAATATTTTTACTGAATATACTGCCAGCAATTAAAAAATATTGTGGAAACAATCTCTTCTATAAAATAAGGAAGCAAAATGAATATAAAAATAGTCCTGGCTCTGTGTGTGTGTGTGTGTGTGTGTGTGTGTGTGTGTGTGTGTTTGTGTGTGAAAGAGAGAGGTAACAAGAGAGAGATTGTGAAAAAACAGAGTTGGAAAACCACAGGCCTAAGAAGAGTGAAAGCAAACTGCAGAGAGACTTGAAAACATAGTAATGACTTGCAGAACAGTGTTGAAGAAACAGTAAATCGAGAGCGTAAACACAAAATTTCAACAGTTAATAATTAAGAGATCAAACTCGGTATGCGTCCATCACTCATCAATTGCTCATGAGGGTATTTTTCTATATGAATATTGTTTCATGTTTGGGAAAATAGTAGCTAAATATTTCATTGTCCCTCATCTGCAAAAGAAACACAATTCTGCTTTCTTTGCTTGTAATCATTAGATGACTGGTTTTATCTATATTGCCATTACTTCTGCCTTCTTCAAACAGCAGTACGTTTTGTGAAATCACAATACATATTCTTTTATTCTGACATATTTTTAAAGTTGTATTGTAAATATAGTTTCTAATTACGGATGTAAAATTAAATGTAATTTTAATTACAACAATTCAGTAAAAACACACTGATACAGAAAACAGCTTTAAAAATGTAATAGTTTTGATATAAAAACAGTGATATTCAAGATATACAGAAAAGATAATTGCCTTGAAGTAATAAAATAACGAGATAATAAAAGAGTACAATTTATCAAAATGCAAAAATATTAAATCTTGAGTTGTGAAGTTTTTGTACTATCTCAAGACAATTGATATGAAATCTTCAAAATACACACATCATTTTAAGGTACACTCAGGCAAAGAGATCAGAGTATTAAAAAAATTAACAAATTCTGTGAGGTATGTACATTTTTATACTAATATGTATTTATATTTTATTCAAGGAAATAAAATGTGGTTAATATTATTTAGACCCAATTTATATTTATCAAACCCAAGAAATTTACCACAAAAAATTAAACCTCATGAAACATTCATAACATTTCATCTTACTAAAATTACAAAAAATCTTAAATTATAGACAAAAATTAAAATTACAGATAATTATATTTGATCATAATGAAATAATATTTAAAATTAATTTAGGAGAAAAAATCTGGAAGTGAAAAAAATCTATCATCTGGAAATTAAATGTGTCAACACATAAACAAACACACATTCTAAATTTCAAAATGAACTCAAAACTGAAATTGCAGTTAATATGTAAGGGAAAGAAGGTAGAGAAAGCAATATAAACAGAACCTAATAGCTATAGCTAAAGGAAATCCCAGACCCTTGAATATATATAATTAACTAACACAGAATTGAAATACATGTTAATTATCCTCCTAAAGAAATTTAAAAATGAAAATCAAATAAATCTGTAGAAAGTAGAAGAAAAAATTAAAGTCAATAGAATAAAGCAAATCATAAAGTGGCTGATATGAGCCTTTTCCTTGGCAGGGATTGGGTGGAGGCAAAAGAAAAATATTTAGAAGCAAAAGGGAAAGGTATGAAACCTCAAACTAAGTGACACAGTGAGCATAATCACTGTCAGAGGACAATGTTAAGAAAACACAAAAGAGAGGAGAATGTTAAGAAAATACATAAGTAAACTGTATGCAATGAAGTGATGTGCATAAAATGTACAATTTTAATAATGTATATAAATCAGCAAACAGCTATGTAGAAGAAATAGGGAAATTTACCAAAAGGTACCAGGTCAATCTATTTTTATTGTGCAATTCCACCATAACTTTAAGAAACAGGAAACTCTAATATTATTTAAACTAAGTTGAAAGAATGATTTTTTTCTAAACTTTATGGGGGTTATTAATGCCATGAACCTCTTATAATTAAGAGAGTTTATACATTTTTTAAATTACAAAATAAAATTAATAAGATTACTAAAAATTCATGCCGAGGTACAAACATACTTTTAAAGGCAATATTAAAAGTATGTGTTTCTTTATTAACACATTATGTAAAAATCTAACGTACGGTTTAAAAATACATATAATTTTAATGCAATAATGAGAGTTAACCATAATTCAAAATATCCACAATATCTGTAACCACATTTGAAAATATATCCAATACCTATTAGTGAACAAGTCACATTTACTGCTAACACTACTACAGTTCATTGCCTACACTCATAATGAAAGGAAATACTAAATTTTAGATTAGTAAAAACATAGGTGTAATTCTTTCTACTGAAGTTTATTGGCTTCCTCATTATCCTGATGTAAGTTGTTTCAGATCATAGAAAGAAAATAAAGTTTTTAATTTTAGGATTTTAGCATAAGAGTCGTAGATGGCACACATATGGGGGCACACAAGGGCAGTTACAGAATATCAATTAACAATCTAAGCATTACCTATCATAAGGTCTATAATTAAAAACATGCATATATGTACTGATATGGAAAGATTGCTGTGATTTGCAGAACACTGAGTAGAATACGCTACCATATGTGTAAAACAATAGTGATGCAAACACACCCATATTCATATGTATATGAACAGCTCTCAAAAGAGATATAGATGAGGAAGAAGGTAACTGGGTGACCAGGGAGACAAGGCTTACTTTCACTATGTACCTTTCTTTCCTTTCTATGTTCTAAAATGTTCCATAATTATCTCTTTAAAATCAACAAAACAATTAAGAAGCAAACAAAGCACTAATGAAAACATAAATACCATTCTCCACTTCAATAATAAGTTGTCTTAATGAGTGGAAACTATGAAGAGAATAATTTAGATATAAACATACCATTAAAAAAACTGTTTGAGCATTTTCTTTGTGCCAAAATTTAAACGGACATAATTTAGACATAAATCTCAAGGAAACTGATATACCAGGGCACGTAAGACAGACATATTTGAAATGGATAAGTAGCCTAGGAATTATTTAAAGTCTCTATCAACTATGTATTTGGCAGTTAGATGATAGCAGAGAGTATGGCTTAGGGATATGTAAATATCTCCACGTGTCACTTTTCTGCGAGCCTGCAGACTTCAGGTTAGTGACAGTAGTAGGCAGTTGGACTTGTTGATAGCTTTCTGACAAAAATAAAACATGGCAAAGTACATATTTTTCCCGTGTCTGCTCTGCCAAAGTCCAGAGTGTCAATGGCAGAGGAAAGATACTTCTCGGTTTTGAATATTCTTTATAACCAAGAGCCTATAGGAGTCATGAATACAGCATTACAGTGAAAACCAACGGAAGTAATAGCATACACACATTGATTTTCTTCTGCTTAATAGAAAATGAACTGTTTCAACATGAGTTAAATTTCATTAAACATCCTTTTTCTCTTTTAGCAGAAAAATATGCCAAAGGAATCATTAGCCTGCTTTACTACCTGACACAGTGGACTAGTCTAACAGCTTTGGTTTTATGCCCCAACTGTGCACTCTATAGGTGTGAGCCATTTCATAAATTACAGGAACTCTCTAAGCTTCAGTAATCTCCTCTGTAAAATAAGGGTAATTACATGTAACTCATGTTGTGTTAATGAAAATTAAATGACATGATATATATAATCTACTTAACATTGTATCTGATACTTTGGGAGCTTTTGAGAAATGGCAGATATGTAGATAGAATAATATACTCTTCCCTTAGACTGGCTGAGTTCAAACCCTTGCTTCACCAGCTACTGCCTGCATCACCATGGTCCAGTTGGTTAACCTACCTATTACTCATGTTACTTTTCTAGATTGAAAGGATAATAAGAGCATATTCCCCCTAGAATTGTTAAAATAATTGAGATTATACACATTCATACAAACATAAACACACACAAGCACACACACACACACAAACATATGCCCAAAGACTGATTAAAACAAGATCTGACACACAGTAAATGCACACTACATTCTATTACTTAAAATGTAATATTAAACTCTTAATATTTTCATTGTATGTAAATTTGATTCAAACCTTTGACTCTTCAATTCTGCAACAAACTTCCAAATATATTTAAATAATTTTTAAGTGTTTGCCACTATTTAGGAATTTTAAAATTGTTTTTCAATTATTGTTAAAATTTAAAAAAATACACAGTAAAGACAAAATATTAATGACTTGTAGGAATTGGAAATAAAATTTTTCAAAGCAATGGATATTGCCAATATTATCACTGTTTAACAAAATATTTATCTGATAAATCCAGGCAGTAAAACATACTTCCAACCTCAGGTGCACCAAAGAGAAATAAAAATGGTGTAGTCCTAAATCAATAACTTATTAGTTTTCTATAATACAGTTCTTTATTATATATTTTATAAACTGAAAATGTGATTATATATAGTTTTCTTTATGTATTGCTGCTATTAATATAGTCTTATCACACAACATTTATATTATGATTGTGGTAAAATTCCATATTATGCATAAAGTACCTTGCATTTTTGTTTTTCACTACAAAGGACAACTATCTACTTTCAGAGATCCGAATTAAAGTTATCTTTCCTTACTTTAAAAAGAAATAATTACTTTGCAAAATTCCCAAAATAAGTATGACAACAGAGTAAGTTGTACTGCAAACATATTATTTTTATATTTTAAAATAACACAGAAATGAAAACCCTAAGCACAACAAAGCCCTCAGCCAATCTCCTGGCAGCGGTTTAGGGGTATGAAGTTGTGATTGTCCTCCAGTGTTATCCCAGATTGAGGAAGGGGGCCAGGCCTTTTCACCCTACAGTTCCATGAGGAGTAGGCATTTAAACATGGGCTTTCCCTGGGTTGTTTTATGTAAACTTAAATAATGCAGCTTCCTTTGGAAAAGGTCAATTCCTAGGGAGGGATCCAGCCAACAACGCATCTGACAGCTGAGAGAATGAGTGTGCAGGTATGAATCTGGAGACACACAAACAACATCCACAGCATAGAATTCATCTGCTGAGCATATGGGCTCTAACTGTGATCGACACTGGTTCCTGAAATGGTGCGCTGCCAAAACAATTCTACAGGAGGTGGCATCATTTTTGAGATTGGGCAGCAGGTGGTGAGGAAGCCATTAGAGGCGATATATTCATATCATTTAATGCTAAAACATGTGGCAAGATTTGATCTGCTCTAACTTCTAAAGCATACCACTGTAGTTCTCAGGGAAAATATTTGAAAAAACAGTAAAGAGGTGGTAAATGTTTTCTATTATTGGATGGTGTTGGAAGATATAAGAAAGACAAACCAAGGAAAGCACTGGTCAGTTTGTAAGCAGGAGTTACAGATAACAGAGGTAACCTAGAATTTGGGGTCTTTACAATATCAAAAAATATATATACAAGTACATCTGGGTCTTAAATCATAAGAGAAGGGATTACAGAAAGACTTTAACAGATTAAAACCTCTAACTAATTTAAATGTTTCAGGGCAAAATTTAAATTAAGGGTATTATTGACACATAGGACAACATAGAACAACTAGATCAGAATCTATGTATTTTTGGAAAGAGTGGCAATGCTAATATTAACCAGATTAAAAATGCCGTAATTATTTAAGAAATAAAACAAGATTTTCCTATTCTATTTGAGCAGGAGTTAAACTGCTTAATAAGGCCTAATTCCTGAGCTCCAGTAATGAGTGTATGATAGATAGATGATAGATAGATAGATAGATAGAGACAATTTTTATTGCAAATGTTGATGATAGAAAAATATTGTAAACAAACTAGTTAGATAAAACATGGTATATGCTTAAAAATTAAATTCTAGAAAGTGATTAAAAATAAAATCTCTTTAAGAAAAGACATATAAATTAAATTTTCAATTACGAAATCAAGTTGATATAGTTATATGCAACAGATAATCCTTTTCTTTCTTCTCTAATCTTTTCTTAAAAATACATTGGATAGCAAATTTTCAGATAAGGGAACTCTACAATTCATGATTTAAATAAAATAATAATACACTACTACACATTCAAAAATTACATTAGTGCTATTACTCTTGAAATGTTATTTTACTTCATCTTTTTTATTTATACAAGTATAGCATTAAACTGTGAGCCTGTAACACATTTTTTTTTTTTTTTTTTTTTTTTTTTGAGACGGAGTCTCGCTCTGTCGCCCGGGCTGGAGTGCAGTGGCCGGATCTCAGCTCACTGCAAGCTCCGCCCCCGGGTTTACGCCATTCTCCTGCCTCAGCCTCCTGAGTAGCTGGGATTACAGGCGCCCGCCACCTCTACCGGCTAGTTTTTTGTATTTTTTAGTAGAGACGGGGTTTCACCGTGTTCGCCAGGATGGTCTCGATCTTCTGACCTCGTGATCCACCCGTCTCGGCCTCCCAAAGTGCTGGGATTACAGGCTTGAGCCACCGCGCCCGGCCTGTAACACATTTTATAAAATTTTTGCCTATAAAAACGGTGACATAAACTCAAAAGATCATTTGATAAATCATAATTGAGACCACAGTTCAGTTTTAGTATTTGAATGAGGACAGCTTGACTAAATCTCACTTTGTTCTTCACAGCCAGTTACAATCATCAGTTATAAAAGTAAGGTTTCAGCCTGAGGCAGGTATTAATACTGCTACACAGACATTATAATTTTCTGCCACCAATACCTTTTTTTATGTCAAGGATATGACCTCATCCCAAAGTACACACTAAGTTGCTCAAAGCGAGTAAAAATGTTAAAAAAAAAAATTGTATAAGGCTGGTAGTCATGGGACTGTCTTCCCTTTTATGGGCTGGCCTCTCATCTACACTCCATTTGTTTATTGTGACCTTCTAGGTGCATGAGTCGTGCAGTTTATTACATTTGCAGGCTGGCTGCCAGTACTTAGATTTGTCATGCCTTGAAAATGGACCATTTAAAATGTTTTCTCACAAAGGTATATCTTCATTGGCTGAACCATAAAAAGAAACTGGGTGCTCAAATTACTGCTTGGAGAAGAAATAACCTCTGATTCAGAATACCAAATTGGGATTTTACTGGAGTGAGAGATAGACTCATCATTTCTGATTGATTATACATTTTAAAACTTGTTTTCTACCTTACATTTGCTGGCTTAGCACTGAATTAGGAAGCATATGAATGCATTTGATAACTTTTCCATTCTTTAGTTTTATTCTATTATTAATTGACATAAAATTACAAATTTCTAGTTAATATATGAAGCTAGCAGTTAGATAACTACTGGAGTAATATGGCTTGGCTCTGTGTCCCCACCAAAATCTCATCTTGTGGCTCCCATAATTCATAGATATTGTGGAAAAGACCCAGTGAAAGATGATTGAATCATGGGGGTGAGTCGTTCCCCTGCTGTTCTTATGATAGTGAATGCATCTCAGGAGATCCCATGGTTTTAAAAATGGGAGTTTCTCTGCACAAGCTCTATTTTTGCCTACTGCCATCCACGTAAGATGTGACTTGCTCCTCCTTGTCATGAGTGGAGGAAGGGTGAGACCCTCACCAGATACAGCTGCCCAATCTTGAAACTTCCAGCCACCAGAATCATGAGCCAAATAAACTTCTTTTTTTGTTTATATTAATAATTTACTCAGCCTCAGGTATTCTGTTATAGCAACACAAAACGAACTAAGACATCTACTAATTTAGTTTCATGATTTTTCTCAAACACGCTGATCTCAGGACACTTTTACACTCTTAATAATTAGTGTGGACCCCAACAACCTTTTGTTTATGTGTCTTATATCTGCTGGTATTTATCATATTAGAATAAAAAACTTAAAAAATTAAAAACAAAGATTTATTAATGCACATAAAATAGCAATAACAAATTATTAAATGTGCTCCTAAGCACTTACAATACCATTTTTATTGTTTGGTCATCTGGTTCCTTTACTAAACTGCAAACACTCATGAAGGCAAGATGTATTAGTCTGTTTTCCCACTGCTGCTGAAGACATACCTGAAACTGGGCAATTTACAAAACAAGGATTTTTTTTTTTTTTTTTTTTTTTTTTTTTTTGTCTTTTGAGACAGAGTCTCACTCTGTCACCCAGGATGGAGTGCAGTGGCTCGATCTTGACTCACTGTAACTTCCATCTCCCAGATCCAAGCTATTCTCCTGCCTCAGCCTCCCGAGTAGTTGGGATTACAGCCATGCGCCACCATGCCCGCCTAATTTGTGTATTTTCAGTAGAGATGGGGTTTTGCCATGTTGGCCAGGCTGGTCGCAAACTCCTGACCCTGAGTGATCCACTTGTCTCGGCCTCCCAGAGTGCTGGGATAACGAGCATGAGTCACTGCGCCCTGCAAGAAAAAGGTTTAAAGGACTCACGGTTCCGTAGCTGGGGAGGTCTTACAATCATGGCGGAAAGTGAAAGGCACGCCTCACACGGTGCCAGAGAAGAGAAGAGAATGAGAGTCAGGCACAAGGAGTTTCCCCTTTTTCTACCATCAGATCTCGTGAGACTTACTCACTACCAAGGAAACAGTGTGGGGGAAACCGTCCCATGATTCAATTATCTTCCACTGGGTCTCTCCCACAACGTGAAGGAATTATAGGAGCTACAATTCAAATGATAGATGGTTGGGACACAGCCAAATCATATCACAAGGACTATATTTTGGTCACTTCTATATTTACAGCACTTACATGCTTTAAAATTTTTTAAATCTATTTTTAATAGAAGAGTAAAAATTATGTATATAGCATTTGGTATACCAAATGAGTATTTTAATAATATCATAATCTTGTTCAATTTTATTTTGGTCAGAATATTTTAAATAAAAAGTTTAAAAATAAAAAAACAGAAATAACATTTTTGCAAAGAAAAAATTATTTTTGAAAACAAACATTAATGGGAAAGTGATAATTTTTAATGACTTTGCAAATCTTTAATTTCGGCTTAATAAACAGTAAATTTCTAAAATCTTGTGCACTCAATCTTTTAAAATATGTTGTTTTGGTTCATTTACATGATGAAAACATAGCTTAATTCAGATATGTACATAGAAAAGGAAGGAACCTTTAATGGAGTTTTCAGATAATTGTGAATATTTTTCTTAGTACACCAAAACTAAATAAGTAAGATTTTTACTTTTCTGTGATATGGAAACTGAAACCATATCAACAACAATATATAATCTGTTATATTGTAGTCTATTTGTCTATCTTGCACATTAAATTGATTTTTTATTCATATAACTTCGAAACATCATAGTTTTATCACTTGGAAAATATTAGTTCAGACTGTTCTGTGGCTCTTCCGAAAGTGTATACAGGTCACCATACAAATCAAAAGTAGCATCCATCAAGATCACCACCATTTTTTTCAGTATAGTCTTTAGTTATCCAGAATCTCATAAGTTCATGGTAGTAGTTTTCAATTTTTTTTTTTTTTTTTTTTTTTTTTTTTTTTGAGACAAGAGTCTCGGAGTGCAGTGGCGCGATCTCGGCTCACTGCAAGCTCCGCCTCCCGAGTTCGCGCCATTCTCCTGCCTCAGCCTCCCAAGTAGCTGGGACTACAGACGCCCGCCACCAAGCCCGGCTGATTTTTTGTATTTTTAGTAAAGACGGAGTTTCACCGTGTTAGCCAGGACGGTCTCAATCTCCTGACCTTGTGATTCGCCCGCCTCGTCCTCTCAAAGTGCTGGATTACAGGCGTGAGCCGCTGCGCCCAGACTCAGTTTATTTTTAACTCAAGTTTTGCCTTTGGCGAAAGGTACAGTCATTATTTTTCTTACAATAACAATTTATTCATTTGCAAGAAAATGATCGCCTAATACCCAAGTCTGAACAACCATAGTTTGTCTGTCAGTGATTATTTCAAGTAAAAATGATGTTCTATGTGAAGGACAGCTAGTTCTGTCGCAACTAAAGCAATCACAATAGTGCTTTTTCTTGAGATACCATGGTATTTTGGCACAACAGAAGTGCTATGTGCAAACTTTCATTATATTAAACAAAATATTTAAACAAATATTGTGCTCAAGGTTATATAAAACCCTCCTAATTCATGAGTCTAATATATGACAATTAAATAATTTCATTTTCTCTTATAAGACACTTTGCTAAAATAATAATCCTAAAAATATATAATACAAAAGAGGGTGATTTTTTGAGAGAATAACATAATACAGTTTTAAGTTGATACCTTTTTGTTAGTGTTGCCAAACATAAAATAGAATTTAAAATACTTAAGAAATGAATTAACTATAATTAAATCTATTTCACTTCTGTAATTAAAAGTTATTTCAGCTAAGATTTTGAAAGGACATAGTACGTAGTAAGATATTTTACTCTCTACCAAAAAAGAATAAATATTGCTACAATGTTTAACTTGTGGAATAAATATGTAGAGAAAAGAGAAACAAAGTACAATAGCATATATGTGTCATATCAAATTAGAATATATATATGAAAAATTGAGTAGTCCAATTTTATACAATATATGTAGTTATATATTTACTTGAGGTGTTTTAAGAAATACAGGAATTCCTATTTTAGGAATAGTAGGATTCATATTTTCCAAGACAATATTCCATTTTAGACAAAACAAAAGTTTCACACAGAGTGGTTAATAATATGACTCACAGTGACATTTTTAATCCTTAAATAAAATTGTTTAAAACAAAAAAGAGTGTGTAAAACCAATGAGGGTGTAAAATGTGTAGCATTTTGATAATGTATTTCCATCATAAATTTTTGCTTTTGTCAAATCCAGTGCTCAAGCTTTAATACCATGGCTATTGTATTTTAAATCTTTATATATAAATTTTGTTCATCTTACTTTTTAAGCATATACATAAATTGTTCATAAATATAAAAGTAAGACCATAATTTAGTAAGGAGAGAAACGTTCAAATCTTTATATAATCATTTCAAAAGTTATCAAAAAGATTAGAACTTATTTCAAATACTACGTTATAGGAGCAATAGGCCAATGCTTTTGCTGAGCACTGGAAAAAGTGGGGGAACTTATTAAATTACGAATTTAAAGCCATTAGCAACTTGTGAAAGATGCACTAAAATTTCACAGAGGTAAGTTCTGTTAAGAGATGAAATTACGACAGGTAGACATTGGTTTTTATTTGCCTTGTTTTCTGGGATCATTTGGCAAATCTTCCTCTGGGATATGAACAGAAACTTGGCCAGCAAATAAAATGCTGCTGGAGGAAGTAAAGATATGAAGCCTATTAGAGGTTTGTAAGCCTTGAGTGACAAAAATACAAGTAGGAGGGTTTCAAATACACAAATGGTTTTTCAACAATGTTTAGTTGAATTCGAATACTGTGCAGGATGCTAAAGAGCTAGAACCAAAGTTTCTATGAACCACAAAATAGATTAAAAGACACAGTATTTCAACATGAAATGAGGAGTTAAAAATATATAGGATATTTTTAGCTCTCACATAGGAGTTGAGAGCATGTGGTATATCTATGCATGTAACACATTCATGTATTCTCAAATGTGTAAATTTATATATCAATAAAGAGACAAATATATAGTTTTTTTTAAAGCACCTAATAATTATACTAGAATTAAGTCAAATATCTAAAATTATAAGCTCATTTTACAATTGATGTAAAAATGCAAAGATCGAGGAAATCCAATAAAATAATGAAGACGAACAATAAATTTAGGGCTTAAAATAGAGCTCAGCTGGGCACAGTGGCTCACTCCTTTAATCCCAGCACTATGGGAGGCTGAGGTGGGCGGATCACCTAAGGTCGGGAGTTGCAGACCAGTCTGACCAACATGGAGAAACCCCATCTATACTAAAAATACAAAAGTAGTCGAGCATGGTGGTGCATGCCTGTAATCCCAGCTACTCAGGAGGCTGAGGCGGGAGAATCGCTTGAACGTGGGAGGCGGATGTTGCGGTGAGTCGAGATCGCGTCATTGCACTCCAGCCTGGGCAACAAGAGCGAAACTCCGTTTCTAAATAAATAAGTAAATAAATAAATAAATAAATAAATAAATAAATAAATAAATTGATCGATTGATAGATAGTAGAACGCAAGACCTATTTTTAAAATTCAGTAATAAAAACTGTGTTTTGTTGCTAAGATAATAAATTCATGAATGTATCATGATATGTAAGTTCAAATACATTCCTCCAACTCATCACCCTCACCTAACCATACACAGCACCAACTGATTTATTTCAAAGATGATGGTGCAATATATTTGGGAAAAGATGGTCTTTTCCAACACAAGATATAGGGTCAATTGTAAATAAAAAAAAATCTTAACTTCTACCCCACACCATTGACAAAGCTCAATTTCCGACAGATTGAAATAATATGTTTAACAAAAATATACATTTCCTTGACTTTGGAGTAAGCAAAGACTACAAATACACAAAAAGCAGTGTCTACTAAAATGATATGATGTACAGATTAATATTTGAAAACTTCTGTTCATCAAAGAAGAAAAAAATAAAAACTCCAGAAACTATAACCATAGAGTAGGAGAAAACATTTGTAATATACAAATCTGACAAAAAAAAAAAAACTGTGTCAGAGTACATTCCTAAGGCTAAGGGAAACATGGAGAAGGTTGGGAGAAATGAAAACATTGGCAAAAAACTAGAAAGACATTTTACAAAAATATATATACAAATAGACAATGTGTATAGGAAAAAGTGGTCAATTTTGTTAATTTTCAAGATGCAAATAAAACACCAATGAGATACTGCTCTACACGTACTATAATGGCTAAAATGAAAATGATGGAAAATAGCAAAAGCAGACAAGGATATGAAATAAAATAATCTATAATGATAAAAACTAGCACAATAGAACTTTTTAAGAGTACATTGGTAGCAGACCAGAAATCAAATATTTATAAATATAATATCTTTTTAGTGATATTATTATGAGGAAGATTTAAAAAATGCTATCTTCTTGAAATATAAAACCCTCAAAAGCCTGGGGGCCGTGCCTTAGGCCTGTAATCCCAGCACTTTGGGAAGCTGAGGTGTGTGCATCACCTGAGATCAGGAGTTCAAGGCCAGCCTAGCCAACATGGTGAACCCCATTTCTACTAAAAATACAAAAAAATAGCAGGGCATGGTGATGGGTGCCTGTAATCCCAACTACTTGGGAGGCTGAGGCAGAAGAATCGCTTGAACCTGGGAGGTGGAGGTGGCAGTGAGCCAAGATGGTACCACTGAACTATAGTCTGGGCAACAAGAGCGAACCTCTTTCTCAAAAAAAAAAAAAAAAAAAAAGTAAAAAATATATGGAGAAACAGAAATTTATGTTAAAACTGTCTTTCACAGATACAGAATGTTCTTAGGCATTTTTAACTTACTATTTTGTGACTCATTACCAATAGTGTCCAGTGTCAAGTTTATTAGACCAGTATTTTTATTCAGAAATAAAAATTAGTATTTGAAGATATGTTTTAGCGTAAATAAATTCCATCTGCACAATATTTCCTAAACTGTTTAACAATGTGACAAAACTTTTGAATATCAGTGAGACATGATAATAAGCAAGTTTGTGTTATCAGATCAACAAAATATTTTCTACTAGAAAAAGTATTCAATGATATAACACAAACCCAAATGATGTGAGAATTTAGCTTTCTCTTTGTCCCTATTTTTTATAACATTATTAATTGTTATTTTAATGTCACTTTTAAAATTTTCCTATAAATATTTTTAACTTAATGACTGCATTAAAACCCTGTAGGAATTTTAATGTATCATGTGAACTAACCCTGTATAGCATCTTTATCAATATATAACTAGAACTAACTAGAGTCATAGCAAGTTTAGATAGTAAAGTCTCTGGCAGGGAGGATGTGGTAGAGCAAAGTTATACTTATTTACTAAATGCAGTTTGTCTCCAAATTAAAGATATCTAGAATCTAATCTTTCTTTAGGTCAATTTTCTCAGCTGGATTATATTGAAACCTTTCCTAATATTTCCCTTTTCTTCTTAGAAAATAAGAAAAGGGAAATATTATTTTCCTCTTTTCCCACTTCCTGCTTTACACATCTATTTGGATTATAATCCTTTTTTCTCTGTAACCTCTTTGCCCACTAATCACTTTATTCCCAAGTACTTCCTTAAGTAATTGATTCAAGATTGATGACAGGATGTCTTCTGGAGGCAGAACGGTCAGTGAAGAGAAAAAGAGCAGATAGTAAACAAACACAGAATTGCCCCTCCCCCTTTTATCTTTATCAAGGAACTGTTTCTGGGCAGTCTCACTTATTTGGTCTTATCATTTTCTATTATTACCAGTTTCTACTAAAGTTCTAATAATAAATCCTTAGAATAGCCTTCTATAATCAAGGAAAATGCTGTCAAGTGCTTGTATTTCCTCTGAAATTAGAATGACTATGTCAGTCTTTCTGTACACAGCACCGGTTATTCAATATATAACTAATGGAGCTCTACCATACACCTCCTAATGAAAAAAATAAGAAATAAAGAGTAAATAACAAAAACTGCAAAGAAAAATGTACCACTGAGTAGGTAATTTTGGAGAAAATTTAAAAAGGTATGTAAACATGTATAAACACATACAGACATACACATACACACATATACACATACTATATATGCACACACATATATATACACACACATACATATATCTATATCTATATCTGCTTATCTATCTATCTATTCATCTAGCTATCTATCAAGAAAAGCATAATGATCTCTATAATGGTTTAAAGAAGTTTAATCAGGATCCTAGAGAAAGTGGCAGAGAGTGAAATGACATAAAGGTATACAACGTAAACTATCCTTTTTTAAATATAGAAAATATAAAACTTATTTTTGGAATTAAAGAGAGAAGTTTTTGCATTTCCTCTCTTTCAATGTAGTACTTAATTAGGTATATTTTAAGCATCTGTCTTATAATGAAGATGAGTATGTAAACAGATAACTTCCGGTGGGCCACATAAAACAGCAAATAATTTAAAAAATATATAATATGAAGCAAATGGATCTTAAGCTCAGAGGCCTGAATTTTCATCATATCCTTCTGTCGCCCTTGGAAGGCCCTAAAATATGTTTATGCAAGCACATTTTTTTTTGTAAAGTATACAGAAATAATGTAATAGATCTGCAATTGATTAAGACCATTGGTAGGAGGTTATGTAAAGAGTAATAGCAACAAAATGACTAAATTCTTATTATCAGAAATTTTACAAACTTGGAAGTATGTTTAAAAAACAAAGGTTTTCTTGAGAAATGTTTAGATTATAAAAACAATATCATACTAAAATAAAGTTTAGTAGCAAATTAAACATTTTGTTCTATTTATTTTTAAAACACTTCATTGTCATTTTTGTAATATCATTTTGCTGAATGTACATTTCTAATTTGACAGATTTTTGTTTTATTGTTTTACTTTTAACTCCGAGTATGGATTCTATTGCCTATAATTTTACATAATTCCTAATGAGAAAAATGTAGTCATTTTGTCCCTCTTGAATATAGTTATTTTGTCCCTGCTGTTTTTAGTTTGTCTGTAAATTTCCACCTCATAGCTACTTTTCAGATGCTCCTCTTCCTGCTGCTTTTTAATAAATTCATTGCTATATGTATAGCTTTTATCATATGTAAAAAAAAACATCATTATCCTTCAATACGTTTTTTTGGTCTACCCCTTCTTTCCTCTTAGTTCTGCAATTGTACATGTTAGACCCAAGGTAGATGAGGCTGTGGCCATTTATTTTAGTCTTTTCTCTCTATATTCTTCAATTTGGATAGTTTGTATTGATACATATTAAAGTTCATTGATCTTTATTTCTGCAGTGTCTATTCTTCCAACAATTTCATCTATTAGATAAAATATTTTGATACTATATAGTGAAAACATTTATGAAAAAAAATTATCCTAAAGCAGATCATAAACTGAACTAAGACATATATAATAGGCTGGGAGTTTATACTTATATATATGTATATATAATAAATGGTTGTAAAGATTCTTACATAAAGTACTCCTTGAAATAAGTAAAGAAAGGGAGTATGAAAAAGCAATTCACAAAAAAGTGATAATTATTTAAATCATTATCGTAAGATAAATAGAATTTAGAAGTATGAGATGACAGTTTTTAAGTTATTTACACAGCATACATTTAATAATATTTATTATGATAATAAAAATATGTCCCAAAAGGCAACATTCATGGATTAATTTTGAGATAGCAAAATGGGTCAATCTTTTGGAAGGCAATTGATAATATACAAAAATAATTTTACAATGTATACACTTGTCCCCAGAAATTCTACATCTGCAAAAAGAGGCAGATAGTAAATGTGTTAGTAACATTCTTAGAAGTTGCAGGAAGTTAGAGTCAAAAGTGGATAAAAACATTTACTTTTCATAAAGGGAGGTAAAATTGTTTTTTTGAGCCCAGAGAGGAGGGTGAGGAGGAATATCAGATATGTATAGGTATTGACAGTGATAAATTGAGCACCCGAGATATGTGAACTAACTTCTTCTGGGGATTCCTTTGCTCTTTCACTTTTTAGAGAAATCTTCAATGGAATGTCATCTACTTTTGGATAGTAGTCTTTTATCAGATGTATAGGTTGTGAAGATTTTCTCACACTGTGTGAGTTGTCTGTTTACTTTGCTGACTGTTCCTTTAGCCGTTCAAAAGCTCTTTAGTTTAATTAAGTCCCAGCTATTTATCTTTGTTTTTATTGCATTTGCTTTTGGGTTCTTGGTGATGAAATCCTTGTCTAAGCAATATCTAGAAGGGTTTTTCCGATGTTATCTTCTAGAATTTTTACAGTTTTAAACCTTAGATTTAGGTCCTGTATCCATCTTGAGTTGATTTTTGTATAAGGTGAGAGATGAGAATCCAGTTTCATTCTCTTACATGTGGCTTGCCAAGTATCACACCACCATTTGTTAATAGTGTGTACTTTCCCCACTTTACATTTTTGTTACCAAAGATCAGTCGGCTATAAGTATTTGGGTTTATTCTGGAGTCCTCTGTTCTGTTGCATTAGTCTATGTGCCTATCTTTATACCAGTACCATGCTGTTTTGGGGACTATGACCTTATAGTATAGCTTGAAATCAGGTAATGTGATGCCTCTAGATTTGATCTTTTTGCTTCGTCTTGCTTTGGCTATGCGGGGTCTTTTTTGGCTTCATATGAATTTTAGGATTTTTTTTTTCTAGTTCTGTGAATAATGATGGTGGTATTTTGATGGGGGTTGCATTGAATTTGTAGATTGCTTTTGGCAGTATGGTCATTTTCACAATGTTGATTCTACTCATTCATGAGCATGGGATGTGTTTTCATTTGTTTGTTCAAACAAATTAACAACAACAAAATAAAAACAAATAATCCCATCAAAAAGTGGTTTAATAACATGATTTGACAATTCTCAAAAGAAGATATACTAATGGCCAACAAAAGCAAAAATGCACAACATCATTAATGATCAGAGAAATGCAAATCAAAACCACAAGGTGATACTACCTTACTGCTGCAAGAATGGCCATAATCAAAAACTTTAAAAAAAAAAAATAGATGTTGGCATGAATTTGGTGAACAGGAAACACTTCTACACTGCTGGTGCATGAGAGACAAAAGACTACAAGTTGGGTGCAGTGTGTACTGCTCAGGTGATTGGTGCACCAAAATCTCACAAATCACCACTAAAGAACTTATTCATGTAAACAAGCTCCACCTATTCCCCAATAACCTACAGAAATACAAGTATTTTTTTTTAAAAAAAGGAATGCCATCTACTTCCAATATTTATGTGTGTGTATATGTATCCGTGTTTTTGAATGTATCCTGTAAGTATCTGATACAAAACTATAAAAAATGCAAATATGTCATTAGCTCCAGTAACCCCCAAAATTATTTATTTTGTAAAAATCTTTCATACCCAGTGTTCACTGAATCAAGAAAAAAAACTTTCGTGATGATGACTACTTAGATTCACAGTCTTCATGGAGTGATTTTGTGCCAAGGCTGAATGAAGAGGTAGAAGCAAAGCCATTCATCTCTGCTGCCCTCCCAGATAAAAGGGATAGATAACATTCACCATGATATTCATCTGTACCCATGAAGGTTCTTTGAGAACACCTGCCAACAGTGAGGAATGTCATCTTTTGTATTAACTATCTTTTATGATACACTACTTCAGAGCCCCATAGTAATCATCATAAATGATGATCAAAATCTTTCAACTGTAGCGAGGTACAAACCCATTAGACAAATTTTATGAAAGAATTGCAGCCGGTTCCCTCTTCTGTAAAAACATTAATCACAATTCCTTCATTTTTGAACTGTTTTGATTCATTGTTCAACAAGTATGCAACAATAGTTGGATATATGATCATTCTACCTTTCTGTTAATTGAAATCTTTTTATTATATAAAACTTATATTTTGGTTTTGAAATACTTTCGTCACATTATGCCATTAAGTAAACAATGAAGCTTGCAATTTCATTTGGTACATAGAGTACACTTCATATTATTTCTAAGACACCTATCCAAAACATAAACATAACAAAGGCATATAAAACATTACAGTTTTTCATGATTTCTTTTACTGTTGCTACATTTCACCTCTGATTTTGTAGCAGGATGAGCCGCAGACAAAGCTCCTCAGACACTGGATTAAAGAAGGTAGAGATTTTTTATTCGGCCAGGAGCATCGGTAGACTAGCGTCTTAAGAGCCAAACTCCTTGAAAAAGAAATACTTGGCCTTTTTAAAGGCTTACAACTTTAAGGGTCCACGTGAAAGGGTCGTGATAAATTGAGCAAGCATGGGAAACATGACTGGGGCCTACATGCATCAGCTAACAGAACAAAAAGTTTTACAATGTTTTTTGTCATACAGTGTCTGGAATTTACAAATAACACAAATAGTTTAGGTCAGGGGTTGATGTTATTATTACTACTTTTTTTTAACTCCTAGGGCCAGGTGGTGGCGCCAAGGTTGATTGGCTATTTATTTTACTTTTGTTTCTTTCTAACTTTTTGCTTTCTCTCTTTTGTGAACTAGGCAAGGTGGGGGGAGGAGGGCAGCAAGAGTAGTAGTGGTCTCCTTCCTTAATTTCATGGAGTAACAAATTACTAAGGAACTAGAAAACATAATGATTTGAAGAGTCATAGATGTATATAAGTACACCACTTTTCTCTTTCTCCTTGGACACCCAGCTCCTTTATTCTTAACCTACCACTCAAAAAATCAATTATGTATTGTGTACATTTTACTATCACATCACACAACTAACACATAGTTTCTTTGCCTTGAGGGTGTGTGTTAAGACCTACTCTTCTTTACATCTATTCAGATCATTCCCTGATATCCTGAATCATAGCTTCAACCATGACCATCTTTCTTGCCCACTCTTCACATTTTGCTATGGTCTACAATCACATATGTTTTTGATATCCAATATTATTCAGAAAAAAAACAAAGTCATATTTCCTATGTAAAATTAATGGATTTTCACACACAAGATCAACTGATTCTACAGAATTGAACATATAATATCACAAAAATGATGGTTACATCACACATTATCATTTTTTCCTTTATGGTATTTTTACCCACATGGAATTAGCTTAAATAGAATATATAGTAAACACAGGAGTCTGGAAATAAAACCATCATAGTATGGTAAAATAAGAGCATCTTGCAGGCACAGACATTTCTAAGGTAATAAATGTGTAATGAAATACATGAACATAATGTTAGTTGCTGCCTATGTTTGAATCATTGTAACTCAACTACGTTTAAATCATTGTGATAACAAAAATACAAATCAAACGAGTGTTTATTATCCTTAGGACTTTTAAAATGTAATATAAAACAATTATCTCGTTTTCTTTTTGCTTAGTATTGTTACCTATCTCAGACTGAATTTGTTTCTTTCTTCTGAATGATCCAGTTTGTTCATACTATATCATGTAGTTGATACCGGAGGGGGCATGGAAGTGCTGGGTAGAGAAGGGCGGGGTCCCCGGAGAGGGCTCCACCCTCGGGTCTGTGCCCGGGGACTTAAGTGAGAACAGGCACTCCTGTTTCACTCCCAAATGTTGCATTTTCCAAGGCCACTCTAGCCTGCCATGTCCCTCATCGTGTGCCCACATAAACCTGAGACCTTAGTGGATACAGAACACAAAAGCGGCCGGGAGCGGCGGCAAGCAGCTGAGAGCAGCAGGGCGCCACGCAGAGGAGAAAAGGGGCATCAGAATGTCAAGAGGAGTTTGGCCCAGAACAGCCAAACTCCAGGGTAGGATTGTCTCCCCCACCCCACCATCCCACTCCAGTTCCCTATCTGGCCGAAAGCCACCTCCACTGCTCAGTACACTCTCCGCATTCATCACCTTTCAAGCAGTTCATGTGACCTTATTAGTCCAGGACCCCGACAAGAATCCGGGAGTTAACAGTCAGCTATCCCTAGAAGGTAAGAGTAAAGGAATACATTGTAACATATGCCTACCCGGGCTTCGGGAATCGTAGCTACCGACCCCTAGACACTGCCGTGGGCCCGGAGCCCAAAAGCTCTCGCACTGGCTCCTACACCTGCCAGTCTGCATGCTCCCCTTGTCCCATAAAGTTTGAGATCTCAGTGCGGAACAGAGAGCCACACCCATATTACACGGCCTGCGCGGGGGAGGGGGCAGGAGGCTCTCCTGTTTCATAATATGCATATGTATTACTGTGTATTTTCATGCACTTATGCTACAATTGAGCAGCACAGCCTTAAGTTTTGTAACCTACCCCACCCAAACTTACTATAATCCAACATTCAATATACCTGGGTTCTCCAATTTAGAATGAGCTCAGTGTTTCCCATTTCCCAAAAATCTTACTACCAATCATTTTATCTTTTTTATCACATTCTTATACTAATAAGCATGTACATTTTAAGGTAAATACAGTCCTCCCTCACCCTGAGGGATTGACTCCAGGATCTCTCACGAATGCTGAAATTCGTGGAGGCATGCCTTGATATAAAATGATATAGTATTTATATAGCCCCTATACGCATATTCCCCTATACTTTATCTCCAGATTACTAATAACCCCTAATATGATGTAAATACTATGTAAAGAATTGTTATACCGTATTAAGAAATAATGACAAGAAAAAAAAAGTGTGCATATATATATATAGTACAAATGCAATTATTTTTCAAATATTTTAGATTTGTGATTGGTTGAATATATGTAGGTGAAACCCACAAATACAGAGGGTTGACTATGTTTATTTTTATTTTTCAAAGTATGCATAGGTTATTCTATGTTAAAATAGCCTGTACCTCTCACTATATCTCTCTGTTATATTGTATGTTTACTTTAACACTTTATGCAGAATTGTGTACTCTGAAATGCATCCTTGAAGAGAAGGGCTCTATCTAGATTACTGTATATACAAGAGAATCCATTAGATTGTGGTGATGATTAATAACAAACACTTAAAAGTAAGGAAACCACAACCCGTTCTAAGGGCTCAGGGCTTCATAAACACTGAGTAACATTAATATACTATTGGTTTATAAACACCAGAATATGTCAAAATATAGTAATAAATACAAAGCTGAATGAACAATAAATTAGAATTGATAATATTATATCAAGAAATATATCAAAGGAATATAAAGGAATCATTTTTATTAGAATTCCAATAAAATTTGAAGCCCTTAAGTTTTCTTCATAGTGTTTTGTAGAGGTAAGTGCTTAAATTGTTTTTCTGTTGATTGAGCAGTTGCATTCCTCATAAATGCCTTCCGATCTTTTGATAACTGTCCTCATATAAAGGATGATTTCACTCATCACACATTTCATCATTCGAATTGCTCCTTATTTGCATTTTATGACTGACTTTTCATGACCATATATTTATATTTAATTACCTCTTATAAGCCCTATTCCATACTTGATAAGGCATTTTGCACAGTTCGTAAATAAATGCATTAACATACAAATATCAACATGTAAAACATTTATTTAATATAAAACAAAGGTGTAGATTCACTGAAAGAGGGTCTACACATTTAAAGTGTCTTTTTCCCAGTATTAACCAGGCTTATTTTCAGATTTTACTTCCTCGGTGATGCCCAAAGTAACCTGCCAACATGAAATTGTTTTTATTACCTGACTGGTAGATACAGCAACTACTACAAGTTGAAAAGAAAGCCCAGAAAATCTGAGAATAAAATGTTGTTTTATTCAGTCCTAGCATAAGTGCAAAGAGTGCTATGAGAAATTGCTTACTTTGAAACTTAAGCAAGTCTGTTTCCAATGATAGCTCTGAATTATACATTATCTTGCCATTCAGTGGGTAGTAACTAAGATATATCTGGAAGACTTAACTGGTTTTTTTAATTTGTTCTGTTTCTAGTTCCTGAATTGGATAACAAGAGGTGATAGCTTTCTTCTGCCTTTTGTCTTGCATAACTGAGTTAGTCTTTTCTTGTTGCCATAAAAAGTTATCAAAAATTTAGCAGCTTAAAATAATGCTCATTGATTATCTCACAGTTCTGTAGGTCAGAAGTTCAGCATGTGTCTCATAGGGCTCAAAATCAAGATGTTGGCCACATTGTCTGTTTTACTGAAGGCTCTGGGGATGAACTCAATCCCGAACTCACTGAGATTTCTAGCAAAATCCAGCTTCTTGTAGTGAGAAGGCTAAGGTCTCTGTTCCTTGAGAGCTGTCAGCTAAGGATCAATCCTGGCTCCTTGAGGCCTTTCTCTGTGCTCTGCAAATGAACTCCTGCATCTGAGGGCCAATAATGGTACACTGAGTTCTCATGCTTGAAATCGTTCCGACTTTGCCTTCCACAGCATCCCTCTTCTGCCACATATCTCTCTCTCAATTTTTTTTTTTTTTTTTTTTTTTTGGACGGAGTCTGGCTGTGTCGCCCAGGCTGGAACGCAGTAATGCCTTCTGCAATGCTCACTGCAACCTCCGCTCACTGCAAGCTCTGCCTCCCGGGTTCAAGCGATTCTCCTGCCTCAGCCTCCTGAGTAGCTGGGACTACAGGCGCACACCACCAAGTCCGACTACTTTTTGTATTTTTAGTAAAGACAGGGTTTCACCATGTTGGCCAGGATGGTCTCGATCTCCTGACATCATGATCCATGATCCACCTGCCTTGGCCTCCCAAAGTGCTGGGATTACAAACATGAGCCACCACGCCCGGCCAATCTCTCTGTTTTTTGTTTGTTTGTTTGTTTTATTTTAAGTTCTAGGGTACATGTGCACAATGTACAGGTTTGTTATATATGTATACATGTGCCATGTTGGTGTGCTGCACCCATTAACTCGTCATTTACATTAGGTATATCTCCTAATGCTATCCCTCCCCTATCCCCTCCCCTCAATAGGACCCGGTGTGTGATGATCCCCTTCCTGTGTCCAAGTGATCTCAATGTTCAATTACCACCTATGAGTGAGAACATGCGGTATTTAGTTTTCTGTTCTTGCGATAGTTTGCTGAGAATGATGGTTTCCAGCTGCATCCATGTCCCTACAAAGGACACGAACTCATCTTTTTTTTGTGGCTGCATAATATTCCATGGTGTATATGTGGCACATTTTCTTAATCCAGTCTGTCACTGATGGACATTTGGGTTGATTCCAAGTCTTTGCTATTGTGAATAGTGCTGCAATAAACATATGTGTGCACGTGTCTTTATACCAGCACAACTTATAATCCTTTGGGTATATCCCCAGTAGTGGGATGGCTGGGTCAAATGGTATTTCTAGTTCTAGATCCTTGAGGAATCGCCACACTGAAGGAGATAGAGACACAAAAAACCCTCCAAAAAAATCAATGAATCCAGGAGTTGGTTTTTTGAAAAGATCAACAAAATTGATAGACCGCTAGCAAGACTAATAAAGAAGAAAAGAGAGAAGAATCAAATCAACACAATAAAAAATGATAAAGGGGATATCACCACCGACCCCACAGAAATACAAACTACCATCAGAGAATACTATGAACACCTCCACACAAATAAACTAGAAAATCTAGAAGAAATGGATAATTTCCTGGACACTTACACTCTCCCAAGACTAAACCAGGAAGAAGCTGAATCCCTGAATAGACCAATAGCAGGTTCTGAAATTGAGGCAATAATTAATAGCCTACTAACCAAAAAAAGTCCAGGACCAGATGGATTCACAGCTGAATTCTACCAGAGGTACAAAGAGGAGCTGGTACCATTCCTTCTTAAACTATTCCAATCAATAGAAAAAGAGGGAATCCTCCCTAACTCATTTTATGAGGCCAACATCATCCTGATACCAAACCCTGACGGAGATCCAACAAAAAAAGAGAATTTTGGACCAATATCCCTGATGAATATTGATGCAAAAATCCTCGATAAAATACTGGCAAACCGAATCCAGCAGCACATAAAAAAGCTTATCTCTGTTTTTAAAGAGCATTGTGACTAGATGGATCCCACCTGGATTATACAGTATTACCTTCCTAAACAAAGTCTGTATCCTTAATGACTGCTGCAAAGTCCCTTTGTCATGTAATATTACATATTTACAAGTCCCAGAGATTAAGACATGGACATCTTTTGGTGAATTCGAACTACCACAATAACATATTGTATTAATGTACTTCAAAATTTGTATCCACAGTGTGGAGAAATAAGATGTTAAACTACTGATAGTATAAAAATTACATAAGTGTACTTATATCTTTATTAAGTTCACCTAGTACCAGGCATGCACTACCATGACCACTAATTAAAAAAAAAAAATTGTTTATAGAGGTGAGAGTCTCACTATGTTGCTAGCCTTGGACTCCTAGCCTCAAGGGATCCCCCTGCCTTGGCCTTCCAAAGCACTGGGATTACAGGCCTGAGCCACCATACTCAGGTTATAGTCATAATTTTATTAGTACAATCAGAGCTTAAAATGCTACCACAATTTTATGTGTTTGTATGAATGTACCAATATTCATTGCTTTATAAATAATAATCACTGTTTGTATACTTATCTAGTAAACAAAACTTATTAGAATTTATACTTTTCTCCCTGTGAGAATCTCATTTCTATTAGTTTCAAAGTTATCACTACTGGTGGGTTTACATTTCATGATCCTTACACACCAAATTCAGGCCACTCAGAGTCAATTCACATTTCTTCCAGGTCAGTACAATCATTTTATAATAAAATTTAATGTGTCTTACAATGGATAAATTATCACAATCTTTTCTCTAAAGTGATTTATGACTTCGAAAATGTTTTTTGACAAATCCTTCACTAGGTAAAAATAATTTATATTTTAATCACATTTCTTCATAGCTATTATATTTTTTATTAAATAACATTTTTCATGAAAATCCCTACATTAACATTATATGCCAGAAAGCATTTTTATATTTATTAACCATGCTTCAATTTGTTAAATATATGTTATATATATATATGAGACAAATTTTGAGTTAAACACTTGAAATCAAGGGAATATCGAGCATAATTGTCATTTTGAAAGTTTCAACTACATGCATTTCACTCAGATCTCATTATACCACTGAAAACAATTGAAAATTATGGACACATTATATATTACATGTTATAAAATATATTGTTCTGTGAAACACATAATTTTGTATAATTTCAATGTACTCTCTTGAGGCTTGCACTATTAAACAGTACCTATGTTTCTCCCAGATTATTATGCAATGGTCTCTCAGTATCCATGGGGGATTTGCTCCAGGTGCTCCTGTGGATACTTGAACTGTATATGCTCAAGTTTCTTATATGAAATGGTATAGTATTTGCATATAACCTATGCACATCATCCCATATACTTTAAATCATCTCAATATTCCTTATAATACCTAATATAATGTAAATGTTATGTAAGCAGTTGTTATACAATTTTGTTTAGAAAATAATGGCAAAAAAACAAAAAGATTTGACATCTTCAGTATAGATGCTTTTCCTATTATTATTATTATACCTTAAGTTTTAGGGTACATGTGAACAATGTGCAAGTTTGTTACATAGGTATACATGTGTCATGTTGGTTTGCTGCACCAATTAACTCCTCAATTACATTGGGTATTTCTCCTAATGCTATCCCACCCTCTTCCCTCCACCCCATGACAGGCCCCCGTGTGTGATTTACTCCGCTCTGTGTCTAAGTATTCTCATTGTTCAATTCCCACCTATGAGTGACAACATGTGGTGTTTGGTTTCCTGTCCTTGTGATAGTTGGCTCAGAATGATGGCTTGCAGCTTCATCCATGTCCCTGCAAAGGACATGAACTCACCCCTTTTTTATGGCTGCATAGTATTCCCTGGTGTGTATGTGCCATATTTTCTTAATCCAGTCTAACATTCATGGCTATTTGGGTTGTTTCCAAGTTTTTGCTATTGTGAATAGTGCTGCAATAAACATACATGTGCATGTGTCTTTATAGTAGAATTTTAATCCTTTGGGTATATACCCAGTAATGGTATTGCTGGGTCAAATGGTATTTCTAGTTCTAGATCCTTGACGAATTGCCACACTGCCTTCCACAATGGTTGAACTAGTTTACACTCCCACCAACAGCGTAAAAGTGTTCTATTTCTCCACATCCTCTCCAGCATCTGTGGTTTCCTGACTTTTTAATGATTGCCATTCTAACTAGTGTGAGATGGTATCTCATTGTGGTTTTGATTTGCATTTCTCTGATGACCAGTGATGATGGGCATTTTTTCATGTGTCTGTTGGCTGCATAAATGTCTTCTTTTAAGAAGTGTCTGTTCATATCCTTCACCCATTTTTGATGGGGTTGTTTGATTTTTTCTTGTAAATTTGCTTAAGTTCTTTGTAGATTCTGGATATTAGCCTTTTGTCAGATGGGTAGATTGCAAAACTTTTCTCTCATTCCGTAGGCTGCCTGTTCTCTCTGATGGTAGTTTCTTTTGCTGCGCAGAAGCACTTTAGTTTAATTAAATCCTGTTTACCTATTTTGGTTTTTGTTACCATTGCTTTTTGTGTTTTAGTCATGCAGTCCTTGCCCCATGCCTATGTTCTGAGTGGTGTTGCCCAGGTTTTCTTCTAGGGTTTTTATGGTTTAGCTCTAACATTTAAGTCTTTAATGAATCTTGAATTAATTTTTGTATAAGGTATAAGGAGGGGATCCAGTTTCAGCTTTCTACATATGGCTAGCCAGTCTTCCCAGCACCATTTATTAAATAGGGAATCCTTTCCCCATTGCTTGTTTTTGTCAGATTTGTCAAAGATCAGATGGTTGTACATGTGTGGTGTTATTTCTGAGGCCTCTGTTCTGTTCATTTGTCTATCTCCCTGTTTTGGTACCAGTACCATGCTCTTTCACTTACTGTAGCTTTGTAGTATAGTTTGAAGTCAGGTAGCATGATGCCTCCAGCATTGTTCTTTTCGCTTAGGATTGTCTTGGGAATGCAGGCTCTTTTTTGGTTCCACATGGACTTTAAAGTAGTTTTTTCCAATTCTGTGAAGAAAGTTATTGGTAGCTTGATGGGGATGGCATTGAATCTATAAATTACCTTGAGTGGTATGGCCATTTTCACGATATTGATTCTTCCTATTCATGAGCATGAAATGTTCTTTCATTTGTTTGTGTCCGCTTTTATTTCACTGAGCAGTGGTTTGTAGTTCTCCTTGAAGAGGTCCTTCACATCCCTTGTAAGTTGGTCCTAGGTATTTTATTTTCTTTGTAGCAATAGTGAATGGGGGTTCACTCATGATTTGGCTCTCTGTTTGTCTGTTATTGGTGTAGAGCAATGCTTGTGATTTTTGTACATTTATTTTGTATCCTGAGACTTGGCTGAAGTTGCTTATCAGCTTAAGGAGATTTTGGGCTGAGGTGATGGGGTCTTTACCTTACATGTAAATGGGCTAAATGCCCCAACTAAAAGACACAGACTGACAAATCGGATAAAGAGTCATAGACCCATCTTATGTGCAGAGACACACATAGGCTCAAAACAAAGGGATGGAGGACGATCTACCAAGCAAATGGAAAACAAACAAACAAACAAAACAAAACAAAAATCAGGGATTGCAATCCTAGTCTCTGATAAAACACGCTTTAAACCAACAAAGATCAGAAGAGAAAAAGAAGGCCATTACATAATAGTAAAGGGATCAATTCAACAGGAAGAGCTAACGATCCTAAATATATATACATCCAACACACAAGCACCCAGATTCATAAAGCAAGTCCTTAGAGACCTACAAAGAGACTTAGACTCCCACACAATAATAATGGGAGACTTTAACAACCCACTGTCAATATTAGACAGATCAACGAGACAGAAAGTTAACAAGAATATCCAGGACTTGGACTCAGCTCTGCACTAAGTGGACCTAATAAACATCTACAGAACTCTCCACCTGAAGTCAACAGAATATACATTTTTCTCAGCACCACATCGCACTTATTCCAAAATTGACCACATAGTTGGAAGTAAAGCACTGCTCAGCAAATGTGAAAGAACAGAAATCACAACAAACTGTCTTTCAGACCACAGTGCAATCAAATTAGAACTCAAGATTAAGAAACTCACTCAAAACCACACAACTACATGGAAACTGAAGAACCTTCTCCTGAATGACCACTGGGTACATAACGAAATGAAAGCAGAAATAAAGATGTTCTTTGAAGCCAATGAGAACAAAGACACAACATACCAGAATCTCTGGGACACACTTAAAGCAGTGTGTAGAGGGAAATTTGTAGCACTAAATGCCCACAAGAGAAAGCAGGAAAGATATAAAATTGACACCCTAACATCACAATTAAAAGAACTAGAGAAGCAACAGCAAACAAATTCAAAAGCTAGCAGAAGGCAAGAAGTAACCAAGATCAGAGCAGAACTTTGCATGTTTTTGCAGTGGCTGGTACTGGTTGTTCCTTTCCATGTTTAGTGCTTCCTTCAGGAGCTCTTGCAAGGCAGGGCTGGTGGTGACAAAATCCCTCAGCATTTGCTTGTCTGTAAAAGATTTTATTTATCCTTCACTTATGAAGCTTAGTTTAGCTGGATATGAAATTCTGAGTTGAAAATTCTTTTCTTTAAGAATGTTGAATATTAGCCCCCACTCCTTTCTGGCTTGTAGAGTTTCTGCTGAGAGATCCACTGTTAGCCTGATAGGCTTCCCTTTGTGGGTAACCGGACCTTTCTCTCTGGATGCCCTTAGCATTTTTTCCTTCATTTCAACCTTGGTGAATCTGAAAACTGTGTGTCTTGGGGTTGTTCTTCTCGAGGCATATCTTTGTGATATTCTCTGTATTTCCTCAATTTGAATGTTGGCCTGCCTTGCTAGGTTGGGGAAATTCTCCTGGATAATATCCTGAAGAGTGTTTTCCACCTTGGTTCCATTCTCCCCATCAATTTCAGGTACACCGGTCAATCATAGATTTCGTCTTTTCTCATAGTCCCATATTTCTTGGAGACTTTGTTTGTTTCTTTTTACTCTTTTTTCTCTAAACCTTTCCTCTCACTTTATTTCATTAATTTGATCTTCAATCACTGATACCTTTTCTTCCACTTGATCAAATCGGCTATTGAAGCTTGTGCATGCATCACGTAGTTCTCGTGCTATAGTTTTCAGTGCCATCAAGTCATTTAAGGTCTTCTCTAAACACTGTTTATTCTAGTTAGCCATATATCTAATCTTTTTTCAAGGTTTTTAGCTTCCTTGCGATGAGTTCAAACATCCTCCTTTAGCTCAGAAAAGCTTATTACTGACCTTCTGAAGCCTACTTCTGTCAGCTCATCAAAGTCATTCTCCGTCCAGCTTTGTTCCATTGCTGTTGAGGAGCTGCGATCCTTTGGAGAACAGGTGCTCTGATTTTTTGAATTTTCAATTTTCTGGTCTGGTTTCTCCCCATTTTTGTGGTTTTATCTACCTTTGGTTTTTGATGCTGGTGACTTACAGATGGGGTTTTGGTGTGGATGTCCTTTTTGTTGATGATGATGCTATTCTTTTCTGTTTGTTAGTCTTCCTTCTAAGAGTCAGCTCCCTCAGCTACACCTCTGTTGGAGTTTACTGGAGGTCCACCCCAGACCCTGTTTGCCTGGGTATCACCAGTGGAAGCTTCAGAACAGCAAATATTGCAGAACAACAAATATTGCTGACTGATCCTTCCTCTGGAAGCTTCATCCCAGAAGAGCACCCACTTGTATGAGGTGTCAGTCGGCCCCTACTGGGAGGTGACTCCCAGTTAGGCTACATGGGGGTCAGAGACCCACTTGAAAAGACAGTCTGTTTGTTCTCAGAGCTCAAACACCTTGATGGGAGAATCACTGCTCTCTTCAGGGCTGTCAGACAGGGATGTTTAAGTCTGCAGAAGTTTCTGTTGCCTTTTGTTCAGCTATGCCCTGCCCCCAGAGTTGGGGTTTACAGAGGCAGTAGGCTTGCAGAGCTGCCATGGCTTCCGCCCAGTTTGAACTTCCCTGGCCTCTTTGTTTATCTACTGAAGCCTCAGCAATGGCAGATGCCCCTCCCCTGCCAGGCGGCTGCCTTGCAGGTCTGATCTCAGATTGCTGTGCTAGCAGTGAGCAAGGTTCCATGGGTGTGGGACCCAAAGAGCCAGGCACGGGATATAATCTCCTGGTGTGTCATTTGCTAAGACCATTGGAAAAGCGCAGTATTTGAGCAGGAGTGTCCCAATTTTCCAGGTACCATCTGTCACGACTTCCCTTGGCTAAGAAAGGGAAATCCACCGACCCTTGCACTTCCCGGGTGAGGCGATGCCCTGCTCTGCTTCTGCTCACCCTCCATGGGCTGCATCCACTGTCCAACCAGTCCCAGTGAGATGAACCAGGTACCTCAGTTGGAAATACAGAAATCACCCATCTTCTGCGTCGATCACACAGGGAGCTGCAGATGGGAGCTGTTCCTATTCAGCCATCTTGGAACAGAATCACTTTTTTTATTTTTTTAACATTTTCAATTTCTGGTTAGTTAAGTCCATGGATGTGGAACTCATAGATACAAAATCTTAGCTATACTTTCTCTAAATATTTGAAAATATTGCTAAATATTTAAAAATAGAATTTAATATTCTAAAAGATTAAGTTCTTAAAATACACACAATTACTAACATTCTCAGTAAAAATAAATGTTTATGCTATCAACCCAAAATTTCAAATAGAATATGATAATTATCCCAAATATATGTATATATTAAGATATATACATTTTAATCACATAGCTTGAAATAAATAATATATATTATTTTACACATAATATATATTTATCTTAATATAATATATGTTATATATTTGGGATAATTATCTTCGGGCAATATATTCTCTTTGAGATAATTATATATATATTTTAATAACATAGCATATTAGGGGAGAAATCACATTTTAAAATATTCAGACATTACAGACATAGCAAAAAAGAACAATAAAATTTTATTTTTATCCTAATTTTAAAATAATTTTATTATAACTAAGAAATTGTATGAACTTTTAGCATAATTATATTTTCATAATCATGTTGAATAATTATCATTATGAATTTTAGAATACAAATATAAGATTTGTATATATTGGTTAATTCAATGAAATAGAAATATTTCTGAATGATTCTCTAATATATGTTCATTTATCTTCTTATTTATTTAAATTAAGAGTGCAGAAAAATATTATTTGATAGAGATCATTCTTTTAATGTTTAGAAATATTCTATGTATAGCAAACTTTATTTAAAAAATAAAAACTGCATTCTTCACCATAAAGAGTATTTTTTTCCCTCTCAAATGTATGCAACTGGACAATGACACTCATAACTTTCTATACATGTAATGCTTTATATCATTCCTAATACGCATTTACCTCTCCCTCAAACTGCCAAAAAGAAGGTAAATAAGTTAAAAAATACTGTGAAATTTTTAACTATCCAAGTATTACAATTAACAAATATTTTATGGGTTGACTATTTCTCCACAATTGCCAACAGACAAATACAATGATGTCTGCTCTCGCCGCTTATATTAAACAATTTAACTATTGCTCTAAAGTACAAAAGAGAAATTCAGTTTAAGTTAAAAAGGAAGCAACAAAACTTTTATTCATATATGTTATTATCGCGTACTTACAAAATCTTAAGGGGAAAACACTTACTACTAATAAGATTAAGCAAGCTCCCAGACACTGATATGAACATGCACACACATACACACTCAAAAGTACCTGTTGTTAATGCAAATATATAAAAATTTGATTTTTGTTTTGTTTTGGTTTTGCTTTTGTTTTCAATTCATTGGGGGAGAGAACAGTTTGCTTAGTATAAAAATAATTTGTGAGGCAAGGAGTACAGATGAGGATGGCAAACACGGGATATATGCTCCCCTCAGTCTGGCCCTACGGGACGGGCTTGTTCCCCTATCATAAGTGGGGTGAGTAAGGGCAAAAATGTGCTGCCGTAAGTAAAACATAGGCAGAAAATAAGTTTTTTATGCTCTCTTGCTCAGTGTCTTTATCTATATTGTATCTATCCCAAATAGACTTTAATAGTTATTCTTCGAACTATGTCATCATCAAAAACTGCTGAGTTAACTAGAATTTAGAAGGAATTTTATGTATTATTTATGTTTTTTTTCCAAATTTAAATCTTTACTAGCACTGTTATTTGGAAGTATAACTCTCTTTCTCTTCCTATATGTGTGTGTGTGTGTGTGTCTATGTGTGTAGCAGTAGGCTTCTCCAAAAAGAAAGTAGTACCTGCCGGATCTCTTTAGTGTCTAGGCTCATACCTATCACAGCATCATTTCCACCACATTTCACATTTATGTCCTGCAGGATTTTACTGAGAATAATAAAGTATAGAAGAGTGAGTAAAAGCAATGATGCTTGAAAAATGCTAAAAGAGTATATCTTAAATATTGTCGCCACGAAAATAAGTATATGTAAATCAGCTTGATTTAACATTTCATGATGTATGAATAAACCGAAATATGAAGAAAAAGAAAAGAGTAATGGTACTAGTATCAGACAAATATAGGTTTTGTCTTGACTTTTTTATTGAAAGCTGAATGATCCTGGATAATGTATTTTTCTTTCTTATAAAATGGGAATTAAAACAGGTCATGTTAAAAGGAATTTGCATTGCTTTATTAATAGTGATTCAAAGGTTAGAAAATATATCCTTATGTAATATATTTTATTTTAAAAGTCCTAAAATTAACCAACATCATCAACAAAAGTTTTAGCGAGTCCACATTTTTTTTTCCAACAATTTGGTCTAAACTGAAGAATGTGATTTTCCACGTTTAAGATGAGAACCATGTAATTAGTTATTTAAAACAAGGAAATGGTTAGGGATACCTCAACTTTTATTACAGTAACCCATAAGATTTCAATTAGTCAGTGGTCAACATTGTTATTTTATCTTGTAGGACTGAATCAAACAACATACGAAATGTCATTTATTTAGCAATCTGGACATTTTTACTGTAGTTTAAATCTGAGTCAGCGAATTAGCCTAAGAGCACACATTGTATTGTGTTTCATTCAAGTATGTGAGTAAACACATGTGTGTCATTCATATATAAATATTAAAGTCGGAGACATTTAATATTTTGTCCCTGACATTCTACACATTTACTCTTAAATATTAGAGTACTTTCCCAATAATATATAACCACACTACAATTATCAAAATCATTAATTAGAACATGTCACAGTATTTTTTATATAAATCAATTGTACATATTCAAATTTCATCTATTGCTTTGTTATTGTCCTTATTAGCTATTTTTGTTTTTTCAATGTAAGGTTCAATTCAATCCATGCATTACATTTATTTACCACATTACATTAGTATTTTTTAATCTGTAAGACTTCCTTAGCCTTTCCTTGGCTTTCATGACCTTGACATTTTTTAAAAATTGCAGGCCACTTATTTTATGGAATGTTCTTCAATTTATTTTTGACTCCTGCTTGCTAATGATTACATTTAAATGATATACTTTTGATAGGAACATCACAGAAGTGATGCTGTGTCTCTCTCAGTGCCTCCTATTAGGAAGCACATGCTGTCAGTTTGTCCCATTATTGCTGATGGTGACTTTGATTATTTGCCTAAGGAGATAGCTGCTAGGTAAATCCACTATAAAATTATTGGTTCTTCTTTAAATATATATATAAAAACGTAATTTGACAATATTCAAACATCCTGATCCTCATTAAACTTTTGCCTGCTAGTTTAGCTCATGCTCTTGATTTTTGTCTTATTCGATTTTTATAATAGTTTCTAAGTGGTGTTGTTTCTAATGCTATCATTTTTTCTATCTATCAGTACTTGTAAAAGCTATTTTCAGCTGAACTAGAATAGCTCAGTGCATATCTCCAGGGATGCCTGGAAGTTTGAAACTGACTCTTGGCCAAGAGAAGAATGAAAGGACTAACAAATGATGTATAATATAGTGTTTAAAGTTTGAAACTTTCCTGGTGTCACCAGGCCAGTTTGCAGACTTTTAGCTGGTGTAACTGGTTATACAGGTTGGCTTGGCCATGTGACTAGAAGAGTATACAGGTTCCCACTGGGAATTTTTCGGAAGCTCTTTCAAAACCTAGATGCTTTGCACAAGTCATAGTGTTTTCTGTTTCAAAGATGAAGCACATCTTGTGGAATGTTCCCAACACAAGGAAATGATAAATGTTTGTAGGTGATGGATATCACAATTATATGGATTTTATCATTATACAGTGTATGTTTGTAACAAAATATCATATGTCCCATAAATGCACACAATTATGTATCTATAAAAATTAAACATCTATTTAATAAAAGAATAATCTTGCATCTAGACACGGTGGCTCACGCCTTTAATCCCAGCACTTTGGGAGGCTGAGGCAGAATATCACTTGAAGTCAGGAGTTCCAGGCCTGCCTGGCCAACACGGTGAAATCTTGTCTCTACTAAAAATAGAAAAATTAGTCAGGCATGCTGGCAGGTGCCTGTAATTCCATCTACTCAGGAGACTGAGGCAGGAGAATCACTTGATCCTGGGAGGTGGAGGTTGTAGTGCACAGAGATCGTGTCACTGCACTCCAGCCTGGGCGACAGAGTGAGACTCCGTCTCAAAAAAAAAAAAGAATAATTCTGGGGAACTGTGCCTAGAAGTCTCTCAGGCTAATAATGCTTGTCTGTACACTCTTTCTTTTGCTGTGCTATATCTTTTGCCTTTGTTGAATGTTTTTCACAAGTATGCTCTCTGAAGTCTTTTGTATCCTTTTTACTATCTGGTCCTGTGAAATACTATTTATATTGTAAGACAGGGCAGTCCCTTTTCTCTCATTCATTCATTTATACATTCATTTTTGTCAATATGCACTCATAGTTTCTTGCTTAATTCCACAAAACTCCTGTTACTATCATTTCTTTGGATGTTAAAATTTCTAAGCTTTGACTATTGGGAGATCTTTCAAGTTGGTTGTGTTGTCCTGTTGACAGGTATAGAGAACACAATTATATATCTTCTTCTACCCATTTTGGATTCATGGCTGAAGCCCCTATACCAAAAAAATATTGAAAATATAAAAGCATACAAGTTTATTTAATGCAGTTTTACCTGGCACAGGAGTCTTTATAAGAAAATTAATACCCTGAAAAACAGTTAAGCCTTAGTGTTTTTTTATAGTAGTTTTACGGGAAATTGCACAGCTGTGGAGAAATCTAATAGGGCAAAAAATATATAATCTAGTGATAATAAACTAGGGTGGTGGTGAACTCAGTAAGGCTTATTTGATCGTATTCTTCTGAGTCCCTGTATCTTCAGCGATAAGGATGCCTGTTTCCACCAGGTATGGGGAGGGCATCTGTCACATGAAAGTCTACGATCTGCTTCAGCGGAAGGTAAGAAAAGTCTTCCTAGATTTTGTGAACTGCTTCAGGGAAGAGATGAGAGGAAGTCAACATGAACTTTCTCCTTCAGTCGTTTTCTCAAATTCTTTCAGTTTAAAATATTCAATATGCCAAAGGACGTATTTAAGATTTTATATGCTTTTCTCTGCTTTAGTTTTTCATGGCAGCAAGAAGTCCATGTGTGCATATACACAGAGTGTGTGTACACACACACACTCCATATATATACGTATGTATACATATATGTATATATATGTGTGTGTGTCTCTGTGGGTGCATGTACAATTATATACACACACATAGGTTTTTAATATCCCAATGCAGTACAAGTGTTAACTGTAGCCTAACTCATTTCTAATATTCCAACTTTCTTTCATTGGTGAGAACCAGTTTCCTATTATTCTCCATATAGTAATCATTTGCTCAATTTCAAAAGACATAGAAAGAATTTTTGTAATTGCTAGTCTACACCACTGTGAAAGTAAACCTTTAGCTAGACTTTTCTGTTTACTTATACTCAATTTTTGGTCTGTAGCCTGAGGCTATATAGGAAAGTGTTGTGATTAAAACTTTGATTAGGTCTTTTTCCCTTTTAAAGTGCTTAGGTTATTTATATGTTTTGGTTTTGACTCTTTCTCAGTATTTAGTCTTTCTTATTTTATTTATTTTTGAGATTAATAATATGGTTCTAACATTCAAAACTGTATATAAGGATATACTAAAAGATATGTCACTCCTCCATCAATCTCTTCCATCTTGTTCACACCCACTCCTGTGTTATACCATTTTAAATTCCCAAAAACCTATTTTCCCATAGCCTTGTCAACAGAGTTTATTAACTTTGGCAATTTTTGCTGATCTCTTAGTTTATAAATGGTAGTTCTTTGTAGTTCTACTTTTCATGTCTCTCATTCTTAGTAAAGTTGAATGTTTTAAGTGGTTAAATAATCAATATAATTTTGTACATTTGTTTTCAACTTATTTTATCAGGTTTTTGGTTTTTTTCCCTAAATTTTGAATTTTGTTATATATGAAAGGTATCACATTTTAACTGTGATGTTTGTTGCAAACATGTTTTACACCTTTCCATTGTCTTTAGAATTATTTTATAATGTTTAGATTTTTTGTTACATAAAATGTGTAAATATATTTGAATATATAAATGATTCCTTAAATTCCTTTGGGGTTTTGAGTCAGAATTTCTTTCCCTACACCTAGAATATATAAAACTTGACCATTTTTTTTTTCTTTTACTTGAGCCTATTTTGTTGGATATCTTAAATGTTTGGAGTTTATTGTGCGTTATAATGCATGTTATCTTTTTCAGCAGGCTATGAAACCATCCCAACACCATTTATTAAAATATCTGTCTGCACTCTAGTAACTTCACAGGTCATCTTTATAATACATTAAATGCACTGGATAGTTTACATATATTTCTGGATTTTCTATTTTATTTCACTGGTCTGTTTCTGTTTTTGCACTCTATCATACTGTTTTAAATAGGGTGTCTTTAGAGAGTGTTTAATAAAGTGTTCACGCACATGATTTCAGTTATCCTAGTTACTCTCACAAAATTGTAATAAGCTTTTCTACATCCCTAAAAGTTTATAGATATTTTATTGATATTCTAATAAATTCATAAAGTTACTTAGGAAGAAGAATCACCTTTGTGAAGGTAAGTTATATTATTAAATAATACAATATTTATTTCCATTTGTTCAAACCTAATGTATGTCTTTCAAAGGTATTTTAAAGTTATCTTTATAAACAACTTCTATGTTTCTCTCTATCATTATGTCTTTGAACTAGTTTCTTTATATCTATGGTTATGTCAAAGAGAAGCCATAAAGTACTTCCTTTAAGTAAAAAAGTAAACCTTTTTTTTTTTAAAAAAAAAGGTTCTGGATGTTTTGTATTAATCATCTTCTGCTACTTTAGTGACTTATTTTATTGTTGAGTCAAATTTGTTATTGGTTCCAGAAAGACTCTAGATGTACTATCCTGTCATGGGCAAACAGAAATGATTGTACATCTAATTTTCCAATTTGTAGCAATAATTTGTTTCTGTTGCTGATAGATATACCTAGTACAGTGTTCAATAGTAGAGGTTTTAGTCATATTTGTTTTTGTCTGATGTTAGTGGCAATACTAGTATTTCCACATCAAGCAGAATATTAGCTTTATAAGTAACGTATTTGTTTTTATCATGTTAAGGAAGTATCTATCTAGATATTTTCTTAGCTATATTTTTAAGAGGAGCAGTCCTTTATTTTTGCCAAAGGATTCTTCATCAGCTTTGGAGATAAGCATATAATGTTTCTTCTTCAATATATTAATGGTATAATATATTAATAGATTCTCTGATATTAAACCAAGCTTGCATTCCTGGAATAAATACCTAATGGTATTGATGCATTATTTTCTTGAAGTGGTATGAACACTATTGAGTACAATTTTCTTCAGGATTTTAATCGCTATTAAATCACTCATTGTTTCTTTTTATGCTTATTTTTGGTGATTGGAGAAGGGATTTGTGAGCTTTGATAATTTTGCTATTATTTATTTGTTTGCCTTCTTTTTTTTCTTTTTTGCAGAGCCCTCAATTTCCTACTTTTTCTTCTATTGCCATAGTTACTGAATGTTAAAAAATCTCTCATTTTATTTTACCTTTCTCTTCTCCAGCAACGATGCCTCTCAAAGCTTAGCACGAAGAACTGTGCCCTCTTTTAATTCCTTTCTGTGTTTAGTCATCTGAACAAACACATTTCTTTAATTTCACACTTACAGTGGAATTTTTCTTGCTGGCAGTGACCATAGGTAAGTCTTGGTGCTTGTTCTCTCTTCTCTTCAGCAAAATATACCTAGATGGCATTGTTTTCACAGAAGTGAGACTAGGGAGTGTGAGAAATAGCTTCACTAATATTTGGATTATCTTTTCCATTCTTTTTGTTTAGTTAGAGGTAATTTGATTGTGTGTATTTTTTCTATCTTCTAGATGTTCTGAGTGTGAGGGTTCTGTGTAGTCATATGAGTTCTTACGGAGGAGCTGCATTGTCTTCTGAGAAAGCATAAAGAGATACAGCTAGTGGCGATCACCATTTTCAAGTTTTTGATTATTTTTTGCATTATTGATTTTTTAATAAAAATTGAAAGACATAAAAGAAATATGTGTAATTTACTTAGAATAAGGCCTAGCAACATAATTACATATGACATAAAACAAAATTTGTAAAATATATTGTGAAAATCACAGCATTTATCCATGTCAAGTTCTTATTGTGTGCTGACTTTATTGGTGGGAATAGAAGCCTCAAACAAGCCTATTAGAATAGTAGGAGAGAGAGAGAAAGAGAGAGAGAGAGAAAGAAAAGAGAGAATTCTTATTTATGTTTGCCTATGGCCATCTAAAATGCTCTCATAAACACTGCCTTACTGCTATATAACAAAAGTTCCAAAACTTAGGTTCTGAGAACAATTATAGCAATATTAAAACGTGAACATTTTTACTGCGATGTTAAAACAAAGGGAACAAAATTAAATTACCAGAACATCATCTGAGTTCTTATGAAAAAATATTCCAAAGCATATTCATTGAGGTTACCTCTGGGATTTCACCCAGATGTGCTTTAAAATGGTGCAGATGGAGGAAACATGTTCCATGAAATCAATTCTCGCTCTCCAACTTTCCTGTTTTATTAAGATGACTACTACATTGAATATAGACATAGAATTCTTTTAGCCTAGTGCATTTATTTTTTTTAATTTATCATTTGAATCATTATTCTGCCTCATCTACCTACTTATGCCTATATAGCACCTAAATGTTAAGAGCAATGACAACTATTTTCATAAACTCTGACTATGTATAAATGTATAAATAACCATTTAACCTTTAAATATTGGGATAATCACTCAGCAAGCCAAAGGCATAGATGTCACTAGTTTTAATGCACACACTGATTTGCTCTTGGATTTTATCACTTACAACCATTAAGAATTGAAAGGATAATTTATCTTGAAGGTTGAAACATGTGTCTTTTAACTAAGTGTTATCTAGGGACAAAAAAAAGGAACCATAAACAGATGGATTAGTTGTCTGTGAACTAAATCTAAAGGGTACTGAGCGGCATGATATGTTCTCTTTTGTTTTTATCTCTAGCTCAAGGTCATGATTGGAAAATAGTAATCCTCTATGAAAGCTTCGTATCACAGGAAGGTACATTTTATTATAACTGTATTATGTTTATATTAATTGTTTTGTTTTTCTGCAATTAAGTAGAAAATCATGTTAATTGTATTGATTTATTAGTTTACTGCTTTCCCTATGCTTTATATATTTTTAAAGAGTTACTTGATTAAAATAAAATTCAAGAAAGCTAGGCAAATGCATATTGGTAGACTGAATAAAGAGCTAAATAGTAAAAAGAAATAACATTTATTAAGAAAATATATTAAGACCCATTCACTTTAAATAAGCTAGTCCTTTAATACCTCTTTTACCCCTATAATTTAGATAATTTATGTCAATTTAACAGATGAGGAGATGGAGGCTAATACTTTGTGTAATTTTTATAAAGTCATAGTCTTTCTGTTAAGCAGAACAGCTCATATTAAACACCATGGTTACATAAGACATTTCTAAAGTTTAATACATAGACATTTTCTAAAGTTTAATACATAGTAGATTGTTAAGGGATGCCAGTATTTCTAGAAATATAGTTATCATGTAATATAAACTGTTTTGAGGTTTTTATTGACAAAGAGAAAGATACATGGATCAATAAAACAAAATAAATAATCCAGAATAGACCACATATATGGCTAATAGATTTTTGACAAAGAGGTAAATTCAATAAATAAAGAATATCTTTTCAAAAATTGATGCTGGACAATTGTATGTCCACAATTTAAAAATGAAACTCACTCTCATATCTTATATAATAAGTCAAAAGAAATCATATATTTAAATGTAAAATTATAAATCATTGAATGGAAAAAGAGGAGAAAAATATTTTGTTACCTGATGTTAAACAAAGTGCTTAAATGTAACAGAAAGCTACAAAGTGGGAATATTTGCCAATCGCATATCTGACAAAAATGTTGTATTCAGAACATATAAAGAATTCTCAATACTTGACAGAAAGGAAACAAATACCCCAATTAAAAAAATAAATGAGTGCAAGACTTGAACAGATACTTCATCAAAAGGATATATAAAAGTTTAAAAGAACATTAAAAGATGTTCAACATTACTAGTGAGTAGGAAAATGCAAATTAAAAGCTGTAATGAGATATCACTGAAACACTTTTTAGAATGAATAAAATGAAACGTATTGACAATTTCAAGTGATAGCAAGGAAGCAGTGCAACTGGAACTGTCATGAATTCACAATTGTTATGGCACATTGACTACTCTAAAATAGTTTGGGAGTTTCTTATAAAGATAATTGCATACTTACTATACAGCTCAGTGATCACACTCTTGTGTTTGTTCCAAAGAAAGCAACAGTTATTTTCAAATAAAAATCTATACACAAGTATTCACATAATTTCACAAAACTAAAAACAACCCAGATTATCTTCAGCTTGGATAAATCTCAAAAACATTACACAAGTGAAAGAAGCCGGTCTCCGAAGTTCACATACCAATTGAGCCCATTTATATCATATTCTCAAGAAGACAAATCTGTTGTGACAGATGCCATCAATAGTTTCCAGAGACTAGTGGTAGAAGGACCCTGTGACTAAAGAAAAGGATAGAATGAGGTAATGCTTTGTGGTAATGAATCTGTTCTGCACACTGATTGTTGTATAGTTACACATGATCTATGAATGTGTTAAAATTCATAGAACTGTACACCAAAAAATATATTATCAAAATACTATTGTTGCTCTCAGAAGAGAGTCAATAGACAGCATCAATGGTTTCAAAGTTATAAACCATAAAATGCAATTTTGAATAATATTGCAAATTATTATATGAAAACATTATTCCATATGGGAAAGAACCATCCTCAGAAATACATCAGTGAATAGGCATTAGGGACACATAAACCTAAGAAACTGATTAAGTATGTAAACAGAAACCAAGAGTAATAATTCTATTCATGGTAATTTTTCATACTTAGATAATCAAAATAAAAAATTTTCAATTTTGCTTTAACACATTCCATTTTCAAGGAAGTTCATTTTTCAAAATAATTTTAATTATACAAGCTTTTAAATAAGTCCAACATTATAATAAAATCAATTTGTTGGAAAATAAATAAACAATTTTAAAATAATATATCATTTTCAATTCTTAGCACCTCCTTTAACTTTCACGTGAATCTTGGTTTGGACAGCATATTGTTTTCCCTATAATTAAATAAATGAATAGAGTCTTATTTTTTTACTATGACCCAGAACATTAGTTTATCTTTTCACACCTCATGCAATGCTTCTTCTCTTCTCTACATGTAGCTCAAGCTCTTTCTTCATTTAGTAGAAATCCAGCTTCACCTTCTACTATTCTTCCTTTTGGCTTTGCTTTCATTCTCTATAGACGTTGCTTGTCTGCCCTTGTTAGCAATGATCAACTGTTGCTTAATATTGTTCCTTCCCATTATTTTTCTTATTTGAAAATTTCTTCAAAGTGAGAAAATATCTCTATGTCTTTTGCATAGAGGCACAGAATTTGCCTAGCATATTGTTATCGTTTACGTGTTTGATAGAGTTACGGTGATTAACTGTAGGATAGTATTAGAATATCAACTTTTTGTCCATGGGGATGCCAAGTAACAAATTTGAAATGTTATAAAAATAAACTGTAGAGAAATTGCTGCTGTACTGATGATCAAAATGTATATACCTCTTCAAAAATACATTGTTTAAAAGAAACAGGTGAGCTTAGAAAATTAAACTGCATGAGAGCTGACAGCTGTCCTGTCCTATTATAGAGAGATTTTCTTGACTTGCAAGAATAAACCCTGAGAGTCAGCAGACTGACTTGCTCTTGTCACAGAGTAAGAAGACAGGTGTCAAATTACAAGAGTATGCACATAGCACCTTTGGGTATCAAATTTCCTATTGTAAATAGAGGACCAAACACCGTGAAAACTAATGAGCAGTGGGCCATTTCTGTACTTTTTTGATACAAATAGAGGATTTTTGCCAGGCACAGTGGCTTCTGCTTACAATCCTAGCACTTTGGGAGGCCAAAGTGGAGGGATCACTTAAGGCCAGGAATGGAGACCAGCCTGGGCAACATAGGGAGATCCCCGTATATACATTTTTTTTTTTTTTAAAGAGAGAGTGACAGAGAGAGTCTTTGATGGGGGGGAGGGAAGACATGTTTTTATATACAGGTAAGAAATCCCATAAATCTTTAAGATTTAAATACATCATAAAGATAAGTTAACAGCTGTGTTTCCTAAGATATTCAGCCTCATCCCTGCTTGAAAATGCACATCTTCTTATAGTAGCCAGCTGATTTAGCAGTAGAGTTTACTGAGGCAAGTGAGAAAAGTTCTCCAGATTTTTGACATAAGAAGTAATATTACAGGCAAGGTATGGTGGTTCACACCTGTAATCCCAGCACTTTGGGAGGTCCAGGGGTTCAAGACCAGCCTGGGAAACATAGTAAAACCCTGTCTCTATAAAAAAAAATATAAAAATTAGCCAGGCATGGTGGTGTGTGCCTGCAGTCCCAGATAATCAGGAGGCTGAGGTAGGAGGGTCACAGGAGTTCATTCACAATGTCAAGATGGTAATAAGCTGTGATCCTGCCAGTGCCCTCCAGCTTGGGAGACAGAACAAGACCCTGTAAAAAAAGAAAAGAAAAGAAAAGAAAAGAAAGAGGAATATTAAATTCTAAGCTTCATTGATAGTGGTAATTATTCATGTTTGAAACTTACAGTACCTTACAATGTTATGAGAAGAGTATATAATAAAATTTTTATTGAATGGATATTATATATATAAAGTATAATTTCCAGAAATAAATACTAAGTTAGAAAGCATTTTAAATATAAAAATTAATTTTAATTATTGCTCTTCATATTGATATGGTTTGGCTGTGTCCCCACCCAAAATCTCATCTTGAATTGTAATCCCCATGATCCCCGTAATCCCCAAATGTCAAGGGAGAGACCAGGTGGAGGTAATTGAATCATGGGGGCTGTTTCCCCCATGCTGTTCTCATGATTGTAAGTTCTCATAAGATCTGATGTTTTATTAAGTGTTTGGTAGTAACTCCTGCATTCATTCTCCTTCCTGCCGCCTTGTGAAGAAAGTACCTTGCTTCCTCTTCACCTTCTGCCATGATTGTAAGTTTCCTGAGGCCTCCTCAACCATGCTGAACTGTGAGTCAATTAAACCCCTTTCCTTTATTAATTATGCAGTCTCTGACAGTTCCTTATAGCAGTGTGAAAATGGACTAATACAATTAGTATAATTGTATTATAAGTGTAATCATGTTCCAAGTTATCTGCTACTCTAACGTAGGTCTTAAAAGGTGGAAAGCTATTAGTAGTTGGAATTAGGCAGAGTTTATGATGCAATAGCTTTTCATAAGTAGATACCACAAAACAAGAGTTTTGAAAGGAGACTTGAAGAGTTAGCTGTTAGATCAGGGATATGTGCATTCCTGGTGTTTTATAGTCATATTTTCCAGTACCAACTATATCCTGGAGCAAATATTTTTACCTGGAATAAGATTATTCAATACAGAGACAGGAAAGCATGCCTGTTCAAAGAATTGTTTAACCTAGGAACAGGAAAATACGTTTGTTCTCAGTATTGGTACAGATAGGGACAGGGGATTAGGTTGGCTTTACTTTTCATTATTATTTTTGTGTTGTTGTTTCTTATTCCTCTGTTCTGCACTTATTTTTGTATCTCCATTACATTTGTATTGAATTTCTTTTACCCATTCCCCTGTGTCTAACTTTTCACTTATCATCTTCTTCTGAGACTCATACTTGTGTTCTGAAAGGATTTCTTGTGCTAATACTCTCATTCAATATATCTATTTCGTACAGGATTCAATTTGTTATTTACTCTCTCCATTGCATTTTTAACCCCTATAATCAGATTTTTATTTTGTATTTTTGTTTTTAATAATAAAACAATCTTTCTTGATCTCAGACATTCTAATCTTTTGAATGAGAGGATCATTTAGGTAACCAAACTATATACTTTTCTATTAGGTATATCTTCTAAATATAATTATGCTAATACAAAATCATACCTGAATTTGTAAGAACATAACACATTTAGGCTTATCAGAATGTTCTATTTTGATATTTACTAGTATTTACAATGCTACTTTTGAAAATCAAAGTTATAAAATGAAGATTTTAATTCTAAACTTTAGTTTTGTGTGTACAAATAAAGATTTGAAGGCAACTTTTTTTTTTCTATAAAAACGTTCATTTTTCCACAGGCAGAACACTGAGAAGAAGGCAAATACAATGCTAGAGAATAAATCATTTCTCGTGAATATTTTCCAAATAGGAGAAAATGACAGTAATTTGAATTTATTTTAATACTGTATACAAAAATGTTATGTATAGAAGATTATGCTAAGATTTTGAAATGTTTTACTAAATAACTTTAAAAAGTGTAATTGGTTTATTTGTAACTCAAAGGGTAAATGCTTCAGGGGATGGGGACCCCATTCTCCATGATGTGCTTACTTCACATTGTATGCCGGTATCAAAACATCTTATGTACCCCATAAACATAACACCTACTATGTACTCACAAACCTTTTTAAAAATAAGAAAAAAGATTTAAAAAAATAAACTAATAATTTGTATAAAACTAATAATCGCATTTTAAATGTGTTTCAAATATGTCTTCCCAACATCACTGCTTTGAATTTTCGAATGCACTTTTAGCCTATAAATGCTGAAGGAAAACAAGTATTGTTCAGTTTGGCACTGTTACAATTCCATTGTACTGCATTGCAATACTTTACAGCTTGATTTTGTCTCAAAAGTGCATTTCATTTTATGGCAGGTGAAACCTGTATCCCTATTTCTTTCTACCCCTGATGCTGACTAGCTTTGTAATGCAACATGTTCATACTCAAGGGAAAGAGGACATATCTTAATTGTTTTACTGCTAAGGAAAACAAACAAGACGTGTTGTTTATTGAACTTATTCAATTGTTTGTAAAAACAGAACAAAAGGAACAATATCCTGATTTGTAACATAATATCCACAGAACTATCAGATCACAACTCTACTCAGTTGGAAAGTTTCTGAAATAAAGCAATACCTAGATTGTTTCTCTTTTGTAAAATCTGCAAATAGTCACATATTTAGTAAAATCTTATAGCAATAATTAGACACATATAAATTATAGGTTTAGGATCCCTTATCCAAAATGCTTGGGGCTAAAATTGTTTGGGATTTCAGATATTTTCCAATTTTAGAATATTTGCATTATATCCACTTCAGCATCCCTAATCCAAAAATCCAAAATCTGAAATGCTCTAATGAATGTTTCCTTTGAGTGCCATCTCAGCGTTCAAACAATTTTGGATTTTGAAGCATTTCAAGTTTCTGTTTTTCTAATTAGGGACATTGAACCTGTAAATATATTAAAACTGGGTACCTAATGTTTTGAGATGAAGTGGCAATTAAGCATGGAGGATGAAGTATACACAACTGAAACAAAATAAAATAAATGGTTTCGCACAAACAGATGATGACAGGTGCCACGGATTGAAGAGTCAGATCAGTTCAACTTGGGGCACAGGAGAACTTAATGGGAAATTCAAATATTTTTTATATAGACAGCATGTATATTAAAATTGCAGAGTAGTCTGTAGAGGTGAGATGTAATTTTGAAGCAGCCAACTAAAAACCTTTAAGAGATTTTAAGGAACTTATTATTTAATGTGAAAAATCTGAAGAGACAATACATATTTTTAACCTAGGAAGTGAAATGATCACATTTGCTATTCTGAATTATCACTCTGACAATATGAACAGACTAAAATACAGCAACAATAGAAATGAGAGACAAGAATTAAGTCTTTTTCAGTGACTCTTACAAAATATGATAAAGGGATACACTAGGGTATGAACTAGTAAGAGATGAAACACAAACCTTAAATAAAAACTTTAGAATTGTTAGGACTCATAGTTGTTTAAGATGTAGAAGTAGGTCAGTGAAAGAGGTCGGGAATGGATCAGTGTTATAAATTGAAGAACTAGTGTTATTCCTGGAGAATAAACAAGTAGATTGAAGATATAGGCTGGTGCAAAAGAAACTGCGGTTTTTGCATAACTTGTAATGGCCAAAAAAAAAAAAAAAAAAAAAAAACCGCAATTTATTTTGCACCAACCTAATATATTGAAACGGAAGTCTCTGTGGCCTGTACAAAGTGACGTATCCAGTAGATAGTTGATACGTTGCCCAGTGGATTCTAGATATAGGTCTTCAGGATGCTGAAATTAAATTAGATATGTCTGTCTTTCCTACTATAGGAAGACATTTCTTGACACCACTGAACAGATGGCATTTGTGCATAACATTTAAAAAAAATAATTGTAATATCTACTACCCAAAATAGGTCATTATGTGTTTCATAGTTCAATGAAAATATTACAAATTATCTTTGCCACTACCCTAGTTCTGTAACTAAATAAGTGGATTTGAAATAGATGTTGAAAATTATAGCGTGATTTCATAGCTAAATATGTGAATAAATAGATTTTAAGTGATTGTCAATTATTACCATAATTATACTCTGTTACAGAAAAAATTAGAGGTTATCTTATTGATTTGACAGTAGTTCACTCCTCTGTTGTTTATACAGAGATGGGAAGACATTATGGTTAAAAATATGGGCTCTGAAGTGAGACATGTTAGGTCTAGCTTTTACCTTGAGCAAATTACATAAAGCCCTTGATTTTCACTTCCTCATTTTTAAAATGCAGCTTCTTTGGTACTTTAGGTAGCTTATCTCTAAGATGGTCACTATTGCTGCCTTCCTTCTCAATATCTACATTCCGTTCTCTCACTTGAAAGATAAGATGAAGTTTGTTCTTCCACTTCCTTGAAACTGAGTTGGTCTGTGACTGCTTTGACTACAAAATTTTAAAGAGATGGTCATTTCTAAATGGTCATTTATGGTCATTTCTAAAACCAGGAGGTTATAACATTTTTAGGCTTTAAAAGCCATGGCAGCTTCCACCTAACTATCTTGCAAGTTTTTCTGGTGAAAGGGAGTTGCAGTGTAAGAAGTTCATGTTAAGGTTGCCATCTGATGGCCGGGCACAGCGGCTCATGCTTGTAATCCTAGCACTTTGGGAGGCCGAGGCGGGTGGATCACGAGGTCAGGAGTTGAGACCAGCCTGACCAACATGGTGAAGGCACATCTCTACTAAAAGTATAAAAATTAGCCTGGCGTGGTGGTGCACGCCTGTAATCCCAACTACTCAGGAGTCTGAGGCAGGAAAATTGCTTGAATCCGGGAGGCAGAGGTTGCAATGAGTCTAGATTGCATCATTGCACTCCAGCTTGAGCAACAGAGGGAGACTCTGTCTCAAAAAAAAAAAAAAAAGAAAAAAAAGATTGCCTTTTTATGGCAGCATAGTATTGCATGGTGTCTATGTACCATATTTTCTTTATCCAGTCTATTGTTGGTGGGCATTTAGGTGGATTCCTTTCCATTGCTATTATGAATAGTGCTACAATGAACATACATGTCTATGTGTGTTTATGATAGAATGATTCATTTTCCTTTGGGTGTATACCCAACAATGGGATCACTGGGTCGAATAGTAATACTGTTTAGAGTTCTTGAATCCTCACAGGCTTTCCACAATGGCTGAACTAATTTACACTCCCACCAACAGGGTATAAAGCGTTCCCTTTTCCCTGTGACCTTGCCAGAATGTATTATTGTTTGACTTTTTAATAATAGCCATTCTTACTGATATGAGATGGTATCTAATTGTGGTTTTAATTTGCATTTCTCCAATAATTAGCGATGTTGAGCATATTTCATATGCTTGTTGACTGCATGTATGTCTTGTTTTGAGAAGTGTCTGTTCACGTCTTTTACATACATTTTAATGGGTTTGTGTATTGCTTACAAATTTGCTTCAGTTCCTTATGGACTACGGATATTAGACCTTTGTCAGATGCACAGTTTCTAAATATTTTCTCCCATTCTTTAGGTTGTTTAATCTGTTGATAGTGTCTTTTGCTGTGCAGAAACTCTTTAGTTCAATTAGATCCCATTTGTCCATTTTTGCTTTTGTTGCAATTGCTTTTGACATCTTTGTAATGAAATCTTTGCGACTTACTATATCCAGAATGATATTTCCTTTGTTATCTTCCAGAGTTTTTTATAGTTTTAGGTTTTACATTTAAGTATTTAATCAATCTTCAGTTTATTTTTATATATGATGTAAAGACGGGATCCAGTTTCAATCTTCTGCATATGGCTAGCTAGTTATCCCAGCAGCATTTATTGTATAGGGAATCTTTCCCCATTGCTTTTTTTTTTCTTTTTTTGTCAGCTTTGTTAAAGATTGGACAGTTGCAGTTGTGCAAAATGAGGTTATGTCCTCTGCAACAACATGGGTAGAGCTAGAGGCCATTATCCTAAGCAAACTAATGCAGGAACAGAAAACTAAATACTGCATGTTCTCACTTATAAGAGGGAGCTAAGCAGCAAGAACACATGGGCACAAGTAGACCCTGGGGCCTACTTGAAGGTGAAGGGTGGGAGGAGGGAGAGGATCAGAAAAAATACCCATTGGACCCTATGCTTACTACCTGGGTGATGAAATAATCTGTAAGTGAAACCCACATGACATCAGTTTCCCTACATAACAAACCGGCACATGTACCCCGAACCTTAAATAAAAGCTAAAAGAAAGAACAATTGAAGAAATAATCTAGTATTTTTTAAAAAGCTAGAATTATCCAAGTTGATGATTTAAAAGCCTTCGAATACATATATAATTGTCCAGCAGAACCCAATATTAACATGAGGAGAGAAAAAGGGAACTAAAAAAATCAAGTTAACAGAATTCCTGAGTTTTAGAGTTAAAAAAAAAAATATGTGCAAGGTTTAACAACTATGAATACTAAAGTTAATAATTTTTCCTGACAATAATATAACAGAAGAAGAGTCCTGAGTTGGCATGCTCTTGCCCTGTCACACATGATGTCCTCTACCATGTTATGACTCAGCATGAAGGCTCTTCCTAGATGCCAGCGCCGTGCTCTTGGACTTCCCAGTCTTTGCAACCATAAGCTAAATAAGCTTATTTTTCTAATAATAATAAAAAAATCCACCCCCACCTCCTCAAAAAGAACCCACTGTCTGCTGCCTGCTGGGAGAGTGTCTAAGGTAGTTTTGTGGGGAGGTCACGTTATTGCTTTACCTGTTTCTGTATTTTCTACTTTAAAGTATCCCTTGTCTTCAAAATCAACAGAACTTTCTGTTTCTGGTCTCATTTTTTCTAACCAACTTTAACAAGTCCTAGCAGCCCAGCACATATCATTTTACATCCTATTTGTATACATTTTCAGGAATTACTACAGCAGCAGGACCTTAATGCTATACTTCAGTTTTCATAGGAAGAAGATTAAGTCCAGTAAATATAGAGGTTGACAAGGGATAGATGTCCACAATGGAAAGCAAACTTATCTGTTCTACTAGCTATACATCTGATACTTCAGGAAGGTAGCTCAATGCTCTTTATCTTTGAATTAATAGAAAGTTTACTCTTTTCTCATCAAAACTTTCTTCAAAACTTTCTTGTTGCAGAGGCCCAACCTAAAAAGACATTTTTCCCTATAATTGCTGGACAGTGAATGTCATTCAATGTCAAAAGCAGTTTATTAAAAGCTAAAATTCAAAGTATTATTTCATGTAGAAGATGTCAAGTAGTAACTCTGACTGCATTTTTACTGAGTCAGCTAAATTAACCTGAGGGTTTACATGATTTAAATACAGCAAAAGTGGCAATAGTTCTTCCATTGGCAATTATTTTTGGCTAATTAAAATTGGCCTCCCTCTAATTTTTTTTTTCTTAACAGACCTTCTTGTTAAAGCTTTAGTGATATCAATTTGTTGGAATAACCTACAATTTCTGCTATATGGTGGCCTCTGCAGTCAGGAGAATTAATTCGTCAGCCACATTACATTTGTTACTTTTGCTCTTCTCCTTTTTTTCCTTGCTACCCTTTTCTTTCTTTTCCTCTCCTCACTCCTTATCATATTATTTACTATCTGAACAATATCTATTAATAACAGGTGTTACTATAAATGAATTTAAGAAAAATAAAAGGTATTTGATAGCATACATTTTCATAACAATTTACCTTTGTTCTATTTCAGTATTACATTTGAAATCCCAAAATACAAAGTTCATGATTACTCTGAACTCTATGGTACTTATATCAAAGAGCAGACCAAGAAATATATGCATTCTTGCTAGGAAGAACGAAATCACTGGTCCTTTATTCAGAAAAATGTAATGCCTTTCACTACAAAAAAAAAAAAAAAAAAAAAAAAGTCTTAAATAAGGAATATTGCTGAGTAAAACAAATAAACAAAAACATGATAATTATGAAAGGTCTTTTGAGTACAGACAGACTTCATTTTATTGAGCTTCCTTTTATTGTGCTTCATAGATATTGCAGTTTTTACAAATTGAAGATTTGTGGCAAGCCTGCACCTTGCAAGTCAATCAGTGCCATTTTTCTAATAGCACATGCTTACTTTGTGTCACATGTTGTTAATTCTTGCAATATTTCATACTTTTTTAGTATTATCATATCTGTTATGATGATGTGTGTTCAGCAATCTTTGATGTTATTATTGTAATTTTTGGGGGTGCCAGGAACTGCATCTTTATAAGATGGTAAACTTAATTAATAAATGTGTGTGTTCTGACTGCTCATTCACCAGCCATTCAACCATCTCTTGTCCTCACCTCAGGCTACCCTATTACCTGAGACAGAAAAATATTGAAATCAGGTCAATCAATAAATAACCTTACAATAACCTCTAAGTGTTCAAGTGAAAGAGAGAGTCACTCACTTTAAATCAAAAGGTAGAAATGATTACGTTTAGTGAGGAAAGCATGTCAAAATCTGAGATAGGCTGAAAGCTAGGCCTCTTGCACCAAGAGTTAGCTAAGCTGTGAATGCAAAGGAAATGTTCTTGAAGGAAATTAGAAGTTCCACTTCGTGAACATATGAATGATAAGAAAAAGTAACAGCCTTATTGCTGATATGGGGGAGGTTTTAGCGGTCTAGATTAAACCAGCCACAACATTTCCTTAAGCCAAAACCTTATCCAGAGCAAGGCTCTAATGCACTCCCCTCCCGCATCAATTCAGTGAAGGCTAAGAAAAGTGAGGAAACTGCAGAAGAAAAGTTGAAAGCCAGCAGAGGTTTTTTCATGAGGTTTATGGTAAAAAGCTGTCTCCAAAACGTAAAAGTGCAAGTAGAAGCAGCATGCTGTTGGAGAAACTACATCAAGTTATCCAGAAGAGCTAGCTAAAATAATGGGTAAATGTGGCTACACTCAACAGCAGGTTTTCAATACAGATGAAACAGTCTTATATTGGAGGAAGATGCAACCTAAGACTTTCAACACTAGAAAGGATGTCAATGCCTGACTCAAAGCTTCATGAAACAGGCTGACTCTCTTGGTAAGGTCTAATTCAACTGGTGACTTTAACCTGAAACAAATGCTCATTTACCATTCAAAAATTTTTAGGACTCTTAATACTTATGTTGAATTTTAGTCAAAACAATACTAAGCACAAAGAACAAATATGAAGACATCACAATACCAGACTTCAAATTGTACTACCAAGCTATGGTTACCAAAACATCATGGTACTGGTATAAAAATAAGCACATAGACCAAGGGAGCATAATAGAGAACCTGTAAATAAAGTCTAATACTTACAGCCACTATATCTTCTGTAAAGCATACAAAAATATAAATTGGGGAAAGGACAGTCTATTCAATAAATTGTGCTGGGGAAACTGGAAAACTACATGTAGAAGAATGAACTGGATTCCCATCTCTAGCCTTATAAAAAATCAACTCAAGATGAATCAAAGACTTAAATCTAAGACCTTAAATACCTAAAAGTAGATCTACCATTTGATCCAGCAATCCCAGTCCTAACTATCTACCCCCAAAAACTCATTATGTAATAAAGCAACATGCACATGCATGTTTATAGCAACACAATTCGCAATTGCAAAGATATGGAACAAACCTAAGTGCCTATCGACCAACAAGTGGATAAAGGAAATGTGCTGTATATATACTTGGAGTACTACTAAGCCATAAAAAGGAAGAAAATCGTATCTTTTGCAGCAACTTGGAGGAAGCTGGAGGCCACTTTCTAAGTGAAGTAACTCAGGAATGGAAAACCAAATACTGTATATACTGTTCTCACTTATAAGTGAGAGCTAAGCTATGAGGGTGTCAAAACATACAGAGTGATATAATGGACTTTGGAGACTTTATGGGGAGGGTGGACGAGGGGTGGGAAATAAAAGATTACATAAGTGTATACTGCTTGGGTGATGGGTGCACTAAAATCTCAGAATTCACCACTAAAGAACTCATCCATGTAACTCAAAGTCACCTGTACCCCAAAAGGTTGTACCCTGTACATCCATGTAACTAAAAGCTACCTGAACCCTCAAAACTATTGAAATAAAAAAGATAATAAAAAGCACATTTAAAAATAGTAATGCTAAATCTACTCTATGCTCCACAAATGGAGCAGCAAAGCCTAGATGATAGCACATCTATTTAGATAATGGTTTACTGAATATTTTAAGCCTACTGCTGAGACCTACTTGTGAGAAAAAAAAGATTCCTTTCAAAATATTACTGCTCTTTGATATGAACTCTGATGCAGATGCATAAGGGGATTCACATTTCCAATACAACTGACACATCAGTTTTTCAGCTCATGGATCAAAGATTAATTTTGACCTTTAATTCTTATTATTTAAGAAATACATTTTGTAAGGCTATAGCTGCCATAGATAGTGATTTCTCTGATGGCTCTGGGAAGAGTAAATTGAATAGCTTCTAGAAAAGAACCACCATTCTAGATAGCATTAAAACATTTCTGATTAATGGGAGGAGGTCAAAATATCAACATCAACAGAGGTTTGAAAGAAGTTGATTTCAATTCTCATGAATGGCTGAAGGGATTAAGACCTCAGTGAAGGCAGTTAACTACAGATACAGTTAAAATAGTAAGAGAACTAGAATTAAAAGTTGAGCCTGAAGAATATGACTGAATTGGTGCTATCTCATGATCAAACTTGAACAGTTGAGGACTTGCTTCTTATGGATGAACAAAGAAAGTTTTCTTGAGATGGAATCTACTTCTGAACAAGATGCAGTGAAAATTGTTGAAATGACAACAAATGATTTAGAAGCAGTGGCAGGTTTCCAGAGGATGGACTCCAGTTCTGAAAGAAGTTCTGCTGTGGGTAAATGCTATCAAACACATGGCATGCTATAGGTAAATACTTCATGAAAGGAAGAGTCAATTGATATGGCAAATTTCATTGTTGTCTTATTTTAAGAAATTGTTACAGGTACTCCAACCTTCAGCAATCATCATGCTAACAAGTCAGTAGCCAACAACATCAAGACACAAATCTCAACCAGCATTAAAATTACCATTTGTTGGAGGTTCAGATGATTGTTAGACTTTTTTTTACAATATTTTAAAGTATGTGTATATATATATATATTAGACTTTTTAGACTTAATGCTGTTGCACATTTAATAGATTCCAGCATAGTGTAAACATAACTTTTAAATGTACTTGAAATCCAAAAATGTAGTGTGACTTTTTGTGATATCACTTTGTTGCAACATTCATTTTATCGTGGTGGAACAGAACCTTCAATATCTCTGAGTTACGTCCATGTTCTGAAGGTGCTGGTCATCAGATGAATTCCAAGTAATTCATAATTTAATCCAGTGATCCTACCTCACTTTGAAATAACTTTACATTCTTTTTCATTTTCTTAATATCTTTGAAGATATCAAATGCCCATCATAGGGGAATGATTATACATAGTCTCCTTCTCCATCTGTTATGTTGCTACAGAAATGAATAAATATAATACCTATCAACAGACTTAGAAGAGTTTCCAAACAGAATCTTTACTGGAAGAAAGCAATATACAGAAACACATTTTTAATATAATCTAATTTTGTAAAATAAGTGACAGCAGAATCAGTTTGTATATGTGTTTATATATGCATAAATCTGAAAAAGTGTAGAAAAACATGCGTCATATTCTTACTGTCAGTTTCCTGGTAATAAAAAGAAAATGATATTTTAAAAATAAAGGAAATACTTTTAAAATAACAAATATACCTATGATTTTAAAATTGTATTACAGCAGAATCTTATGCACAATAATGCATATATATTTATATTTATGAAAACATGTAAAAAATAAGATCGCTAAACATGTTAATGTTGGCTTCCTTATAATAAATGCATTCAAGTATATTAATTTTAAAATTATCTTATATCCTATTTACTTAAACATGAAATAAAAAGAACAATTTCATCTAATTTATTTTATTTATGTCCTTTCATTTACGATCCTGACAGAAATTTTTTACAATGGTGATATGATTTGACTCTGTGTCCCCACCCAAATCTCATCTTGAATTGTAATCCCATAATCCTCACGTCATTTACAATTATCAGACTTCTCAGAATAGATTAATTTTAGCTGTAAATATAACATTCTGATATAACATTTAGTTACATGATAATGCTTTTTAGCACTTGGGTATCTAGTAAATGGATTGACAAGCACTACTCAATAACCAATCTAGATAGCCAAAACAAATTACTTAAGCCTCTAAAAGATACACACAACATGGGTGCAAATAATTCATTCTGTTCTAGGACTTCAATGAGTATTTCATGTATATGAAATGTTATTTGTCTTTAGAACACAGTAATTCCATGTCTGAGAGTTTTGTACAAAAAGCCTCATTTTCTCTCATAGCACAGTTTGCTTTGCACAACAAATAACACACTTATAGTCACTGTATAGCCATTTCGTGCACTGATTTAGCTGGTAAGTCATTCAGTCTCTTTAAAGCAGATACTTGTTCCGTGTTTGACTCTCTACTATGAACTGGGGGTGGGGTACATATAATTTATCTCTTTTTTCCCCATAAAAAGTATATAAAACATACTTCAATAGGAAGTTAAAAATTGCCTTTCCAACATTAGGGCCATTAGCCAAAAGTTATCCTGATACATCTGGAAAGTTCTGGGCAGTAGAACTAAAATTATAATCGACCTTTTATAGAGAATGTATTTATCTGACCATCAGTACATAGATTCAGAAAAAATTATTTTGGCAAATTTAATTAATTACATTCTCCATCACACGAAAGCATAGATTTATATAGTATAGTCCTTATTTTTCAAGCCCAGTGTTCTAGAAAATTAGTTACTTTAAGAAACGGCTGAGTACAATAAACCTCTCAACTGAAGGTACATTTGAATAAGTGAAGGCACCTACTTAAAAGGGTTTCCTCACATCAGAAATATAGAAAATAAGGAAGAAAATAATGCTATTTAAAGGGTATTTTACAATATAAAAATGAAATTATTTAACTGTGGGTATTTAACACAGAAATATTTAATTGACTTCCTTAGCCTGGGAAATAAATTTGAGATTGTAAATCCGTTTGTCCTCTGTAAAAGATGATGTAGTCGGTGATTTAGATACATAGCAGCAGGTAAAGGATGCCTCAGAAACATTCCAAGTCCGTGGATCTATTCCTATCCTATTGAATTGAAATTTTTCAAGTGAATTAGGAAGATGATGACCTTTTAAAACGATCTTATACTATAAATTTAGTTTAGAAACATATAAATAATCCCTTGTACAAATAATAATGTGCTACAGTATGATTTAGTGGCTACATATGGAGAAATTCTACAGTTTAAAAAAAATGCAGTTTTTGTTTTTGTTTTTTTGTTTTTTTGTTTTTTAACTTTCCTTTGTTTCCTAACAGTGAGAGAGATACAATATATCTAGGTGAGGCAGCCCTCCTACACCTTTGATGACTGAATGCTTGTAAGAATTCTGGAAAACATTTAGTGGAGATTATTAGTGAGCAGAATTACTGGTGAGTGAGTTAAGCATCCTAGGGATGTTTTCTTTTGTTTCTGTTTTTTTTGTTTTGTTTTTTCGGGATAGTGTTTTCGCTCTAGTCGACCAGGTTGGAGTGCAGTGGCGCCGTATTAACTTACTGCAACCTCCGCCTCCCAGGTTCAAGCAATTCTCCTGCCTCAGCCTCACAAGTAGCTGGGATTGCAGGCACCTGCCACCATGCCCGGCTAATTTTTGTGCTTTTTTAGTAGAGACGGGGTTTCACCGTGTTGGCCAGGCTGTTACCGAACTTCTGACCTCAGGTGATCCACCTGCTTCAGCCTCTGGAAGTGCTGGGATTACAGGCATGAGACACCGTTTCTGGCCCCAGGGATGGTTTTAATCAGAGCCAGCGCTACTGCACATCAGGGAGAGAAACAAGCTCAACACAGCATGGTTTACTCAGCATTCATTTACATATATATTAAATATATATTACTGCTTGGTAGATAATCACAGTTTTCAATATTTATAGTTTAGAATCAATGACACTATCACTTGCTGTTTATGGCACCAGGGCAAAAACTGCTAATTAGGTGGTGTATTCTCAAATTAGCTTTATTTCTCTGACTAGCTGCAAGATAATTGGAATATGCATGTTAGACTGAAAATATCTATATTATGCGAGGCACCTAAAGTTGAAACACTGAATACAATAAATAAGCAGGGCAAAGGAATGTCCTGCATCTTTAGAGAGGCACAAGGCTAATGTGTACATCCACGGAACACTAATTATTTAACGTTTACAGTGAAAGTACCATGATTTTATTTTGCCTCAAAGTTCCAAACACCCTGAAAGTAATAACTTTGTGGTAGAATCTGGGTTTAAATATTCTGCATTTAAATATTATTCCCATTACTTACTAGATGGATAATGTTGGAGAAGTTACTTCCTTCTCAATGCCTCAGTTATTTCGTTTGTAAAATGGAGGTATCAGCGCTAGTTACTTCACCCAGTTGTTCTGAGAGCTAAATGAGCCATCCCCTATAGAGAATTTATAATTGAGCCTGGCGGATAGGAGGTCCTCAATTAATATTATCTGTTAATGTTATGTTCTAAAGTACATTCAATTTTATTTAAAGTCTGTCTTATCACTGATTTTGTTTGTTTGTTTCCACTGGTTCTCTAAAACTACAGTGATTTGATAAATAACAACAACAAAATAATAATCATGTACTATTTATGAATTAGAAACACTTAGAAATTTATTTCGTAAATATTGTCATACTACTGTAAGCCTTTCAAATTTATTAAAAGTTCTTTTTTCTGCATAATTTTAGAAATATTATAAACAAGAAATATGGATAAGGCAAAAAACTCATGCAGCATACAGGAGAATTCAGCATATTTTGAGAAAAAATACTATATTATCTACTTTGGGCGGAAAGATAATTATATGCATATTTAATGGTAGTATAAAATTGGAGGAATGAGTTTTAGTACAGATCCTAGTGAGAAATGGATTCTTTTTGCAAAAGGAACTTAGAAAATAACTTTATTCAGGTTTAGGAGAAAATGTGTGTTTTGTTTAAAACCACAGAAGACAAACTGCACTTTTATTAAGGAGAGTCACAGAGTTGCAAAGCGGTACACAGGAAGTTCAACTCTGTAGGTAAGGTAAGCAGTAAGATTTCTAATGCAGAGACCTATAGAGGAAGAAACCAAACACCTGGAATCCCATAACAAGTATCTGACAGTTGACCTTCTGGAAAGATAGGAGTATATGCACACAGCTCATTAGATGAAAGCATTTCATTCACTGTGAAGTGAAAGAACAGCCCAACCTTATACCACAAACTCTGAACAATAGCTGATAGATGATGAACATTAAACAATTCACAGTGTTAGGAATTAATTCATAAGAGTATGGAATTTGTATTTTATGATACAGTAAAAGGCATAGGAAAATGGGGGAGGGGGAGGTCTGAAAGATTCCACTAAATATGTACAATGTGAAAGAAACAGAGCAGACCCCATCACAGAATGGGAAGAGTGCTTAGGAACCAGGTGGCTCTCTGCCATTTTCATTACAATATGATAGTTTTCTTATTAAGAATAGCAATGTCTAGAAATGAAGCTTAGCAGTAAAACAATATATTTAAATAGAAATACAATGACCAATGCTTTGGATCAATACTAACCACATTGAGTAATGTGCTAAAAATAAAAAAAATTAAAAACTGCTAGGTCAATACCATGCACAGACGTGAATTTTAAATGTATATTATTTACAACTTGTAAAGTCTGTTATGTGAACAGTTTGGAAGCCATTAGGAAGCCATTAAAATGCCTAGAGCTCCTGGCAAACAAGTCCTAAAACAGTCTTTGCCAATATTTTCAGAAAACTCTAGCACTGATGTGTTTGTACATGTGCAAGTGCATGTGCTCGTGAAGTCCAAGAAGTAATAAAAACAAGTGACTACGATGAATAGGATAGAAATGCAGCCACAGATGTTTGCTAAGACTAGTATCAATAATTTTGCCAGTAAATTAGAAATCTTATATTCAAACAAATAAATTCTACAATACTATTCCATCTCTTATCAGATCATACACTCACATATTAATATTGATATGAGAAAAACATAAAACATTAAAAATAATGCCTGACTATGACCAAATTTGATTCAGTTGTTTAAAATAAGCCTATACTAAAATAACTAGAACCAGAAGTTACAATTTTTTTTTTTTTTTTTTTGAGACGGAGTCTCGCTCTGTCGCCCAGGCTGGAGTGCAGTGGCCGATCTCAGCTCACTGCAAGCTCCGCCTCCCGGGTTTATGCCATTCTCCTGCCTCAGCCTCCCGAGTAGCTGGGACTACAGGCGCCCGCCACCTCGCCTGGCTAGTTTTTTTGTATTTTTTAGTAGAGACGGGGTTTCACCATGTTCGCCAGGATGGTCTTGATCTCCTGACCTCGTGATCCGCCCATCTCGGCCTCCCATAGTGCTGGGATTACAGGCTTGAGCCACCGCACCCAGCCACAAGATAATTTTTTAATTCCAATGGAATAATAGTGATCTATAAGAAGCTAAATCAACTTTTCAAAGAGAAATGTTGGGAGAGAGGCATGTGCTTTAGTTTTAAAGAGATGTCATAAAAGCCTAGTAACAGATGTGGAAAGAATAAAAAAAAAAAAAATGACCAAGGAAATAAAATTGAGAACTCAGAGAACACTTTTTTTCTGCAGATGATTTAAAATAGATAAACAGTGTAATATTTTGTTGGTGTTAGAGTACTCTTTCATATGGAAAAAAAAAAACTAGATGACAACTTAAAATTTTGTAAAAGATATATAGATGAGGAGTCCAGATATATTAAAGATTTATATTTGAAAGGTAAAATTTTGCAATCATTAGTATTTACTATATAACTATTTAGAATCTCTGTGACCTAGTGGCGTTAAATTTTTTTAATAGGGCTCCAGGAGAAGGCTAAATAAATAAACTAGCAAGCAAATAAATACATATAATTCATTTGCTTTCACTAAAATTATAGATTTCTGTGCAAAGAAGAATGTCTAAATAAAAATCAGCAGATATTGACAGCTTGTAAATGTTATTTGTAATATATAAAACAAACAGAAACCAAAATCAAGATGATTAGAGAAACTCATGAATCTTCCAGAAAAAAGTACAAACACAAAGAATATGCATAGGTAACTCCCAAAGGTGAAATGCTAAATGATAATATAGGTATGCAGATATCTCAAATCATTAGGAAAATGAGAAATAAAATTTAAGTAAGTAACAAGATGCCAGTTTTCTCCCATCATATTTGCAATATTCGAAAATCGGATGATGTCAGTCTTATATAATGTCATTATAGGCGTGACATTCCATCACTTTGACCATATTCTATTGGTTAGAAGCCAATAAAGGATCTTCCCCACACTCAAGAGAGGGGATTATACAGTAATATAAATACCAGAAAGCCAGGAGTGGAAAGATCACCTTAGGATTTGTGTACCACAGTACGCCCTCTGGCCCCCAATGATTCAAGTCCCTTTCTCATGCAAACGGTATTAATTCCCTACCAAGATTCCCAAGTGTGATGGTTAGCTTTATGAGTCAGTTTGTGCAAGCTATTAGTCCCCAGTTAATAAAATACTAATGTAAGTATTGGCTGAGGGCATTTTGTAGATGCGAATAATGTCTAAAATTCATTGACTTTAAGTAAAAGAAATTATTGTAGATAATCTGAATGGGTCTGATTCAACCAGTTGACAGACCTTAAAAGCAAAACTAAGGTTTCCTTGAGGAAGAAATTCTGACTGTGCACTGCACTTTCAGCTGGTGTCTGAGGGCTCCATCCAGCCCTGTGGATTGTGGATGTGTTTAGACAGCCCCCACAGTCAAATATGCCAACTTGCCATAATTATCTATCATCATCTGTCTACCTATCCATATACCTATCTATCTCCTACTGGTTCTCTTTCTTTGAATCACAGACCAATAATATTCTCATCACATTATAGCATGAGCTCAAGATGAAAACTTCATTATTTAAATTACATCCTGGCTCCATGAGTCTTCCAGCTTTAATCTATTAAGTCTAACTCCTGGGACACAATTTTTTGTCACCTTTGGACTTGTGAAACAAAAGAAACAAGCCATCTGTTTTCAGTACATCCAACCTAAAATGGTTCAAGAGACATGAAAATTAACTGTAGACATTGTGGTTGAAAGGGAAGCGAATGGCTGGGTATCTCCTCCTTTACTCTCTTTACTCATTAACTGCAAAAATGATTATTTTTATCTCCCTTTCAGATAAATCCTCTATTTTGGTGAACTCATTTTTGTTTTTGTTTGCTTGTTTGTTTGTAGCTAGATTTATCTTCTCATATTCTACATTGATCTTTGTTTCTCAGCAGCCTTTTGTCCTGGTTTGGTTACAGATATATTTTAGATTTATATAAAACTAAATTGACTTTCTATTTCTCATTTACCTTGGCAATCTGGGTTAGTTTCTGAGAGACAAAATTATAACTATATTTACCTTTTTCAGTAATAAAACCTCAAATTTCATTCTTAAACTCAGAAGAAAATATTTAAAAAGTGACCAGGTAAATGTGGAAGGAAACAACCAATATTCTCAGATGGCTCGTGGATCTAGGAGAAGTTCTACAAGTGCGATTAATAAACTAAAAATAAACAAAATAATGTAACAGTATGCAAAAATGTCTGCATCAATAATTTCTTTTAACAGTTAAACAGGTTGTAATAGAATTAAATGTTCTTGAAAACTGACATTGTTTTGCTGACTCAAGGGATACAAATGTTCCACCATAATCAATAAAGAATAAACACACTGCAGTTTGTTGTTGACAATTTGAACAGAGTTTATAGAAACCCATTTTAGTGAGAATGCTCTATAGAATTTTAACACATGAAGTTTTATTTTTCTCATATCTTGGAGTTTTAAAGAACTCCAGAAAGTGACTTTGGGTGACTTTAAGCAGAAAAACCACTCTTGATTCAAGAACAGTGTTTTATGTGGGTGAGAAGTCACACGGATGGAAAAGACAAACCTGTTATCTTTGTTGTCTCTAGACTGTTTGGAGAGAATCAAGCTCTAGAAATTAAATAATGATTAATTTTAACATTTAATAATACTATGGAAAATATGACTAGTCCTGTTCTTTTTATTTTCTTGTGTTGTGCTTCCATCTTACAATAAATTTTCCAGGAGAGAGATAGAGAGAGAGGAAGAGAATTAGAATACATTTTTTTAAATTTCAAAAATCAAAAAGAGAAACAGAGAGTAATTAAAAGGTTCCATGGATTAGAATAGCATGAAGTCAAAACCAAAGTTTTTCTAGCGTTTTGGGAACAGTTAGAATAGTTGAATGGGGCCGGGCGTGGTGGCTCACGCCTGTAATCCCAGCAATTTGGGAGGCCGTGAGGGGTGGATCACTTGAGGTCAGGAGTTCGAGAGCAGCCTGGTCAACATGGTGAAACCCAGTCTCTACCAAAATACAAAGATTAGCTGGATGTGGTAGCACATGCCTGTAATGTCAGCTACTTAGGAGGCTGAGGCGGGAGAATTGCTTGAACCCGGGAGGCGGAGGTTGCCGTGAGCTCAGATCGAGACAGTGCATTCCAGCCTGGGAGAGAGAGTGAACCCCAGCCAAGAAAAAAGAAAAGAAAAGAAAAGAAAAGAAAAGAAAAGAAAAGAAAAGAGAAGAAAAGAGAAGAAAAGAGGAGGAAAAGATAACAAACTTAAAAGGATGAAAAAGACAAAGTTCTAGTCTCCTGAGGATCCCAGAACTTGTCAGCAAAATCAAAATTGTCTTAAGGTGTGTGAGAGAGGTAGGAATTAACTGTATTTTCTCATGTTTCATTGTGAGAATAAGTACTTGATTATGAAGTTGATGAAATAAGAAATATGAATAAACCCATGTTCAAAGTTATTATTGGAAGAAGAAAAAGAAATGCATATATTGTAAGTTGCTAGATGGGAAAAGAATTCATAAAGGAGAGACATAAAATGCACAAAGCCAAGGCAGCATCATGTAATAAATATTTCAAAATCAGGTGGTTTTACATGACAATAGGAATAATGAGGGCATTAAGACTGGTGCTATATTCCTCTTTGATTTGTTGCCTTCACCTGTTGTTTCTTAATGGCCAAAAACACTAAGCTGCTAGGAAAATTCTTATATGAACAAACACAATTATTACTTCATATTATATCATTCTATTTTCAATTACACATTGGTTATGTTAATGACTCTTATCTTTTCATTTGATATCAAATTATAATGTTTCTATTTATTTTCTTAGTTATTATTATCTTTGTTTTGCAAGTAATAAATAAATGGCAGTCCCCTTGATACTTCTCCCAATATTATTTCAACTCCCATAGAACACAACAATTAACAATCAGTATATTATATATATACACAGTTTGGCATATTATTTTGGGCTATTGTCTGTTTTCAGAAGCATTGTTGTTAAAACAAATTACCACAACCTTAGTGGCTGAGCAACATATTTACTGTCTTACAGTCCTGTACGTCAGAGTTCAGACATGGGTCTCACCAGCTAAAATAAATACGTCAGCAGGGCTGATTCCGTTCTGGAGAGTACAGGGGATAATCTGTTTTCTTGCCTTTTTGACCTTCTGGCAGCTGCTTGCATTTCGTGACTCATGGCCCCCTGCTTCTATCTTCAAACCCAGAATTAGTGGGTTTAATTTTTCTCACATAACCATCTTCTCCAGTTAAACAAACAAACAAACAAACAAACAAAAAATAGAGAAAGACCACTCTTCCACTTTTAAGGATTCAGGTGACTATATTAGGCACACAGGATTATCTAGAATAACTCCTAGATTTCAAATGTATTTGATTAGCAATCTCAGTTGTGTCTGTGTCCTTAACTCTTGTTTACTATGTAAAATAATATAATAACAGATTCCAGGGATTAAGTCATGAGCAACTTTGGGGAATCGTCATTCTACCTACCACACTAGATAAACATAAACAATGTTTATTTGCTTTAGTTTTGTCCCAAAAAATCAGGTATCACTCTTTGAATTTTATATGTTTTGTTTCCCTTTAATAATAAATACGTTTTGGAGGGCTTTCTATTATCAGTAAGCACAGATTTAATTGATTATTTTTAAAAACATAATGTTCCAGGGTATGAATATAGACTAATCTAATGAAACACCCCCTTCTACAACTGTTGCCATTATAAGCAATGATGAAACATAAACCTTGTGTTTACATATTTATACACAAGTGCTACTACATCTATACGATAAATTCATAATTACAGAATTTATTTGTCACTACCAAATTTCTACCTAAAATTGGTTAAAAATAGTAGTTAAGCTAATGATTCAGAGTTCCCATATCCCTGGACATTTATAAAAGTAATTATTAAAAATCATTTAATATTTGTTCATGTGATGGTTTAAAAAAACATTTTATTGGCTAATTTGTCTTTTGCCTGATTACTAATGTACAGATTTACATTTCTGTCTTCTATAAACATAAACACTCTATCATGTGTTTATTAACCAATTACATTCATTTTGGGGATATAACCCAAAATATCCCCAACCTTTCATTTGAAAGGAATGAAATATCATTCAACCTTTGCTTGACCTAAAATTGAATGATTTTACATCACATTAATTATTTATTATAATTAATTCATTTCAACTTATCTCTTGTATTATAATTTTGGTTATGGAGCCATATGTGAGAATTTAATTTTTCAGTTGTTAATTTTGTCAGTCTTTACTTTTACACTGTCTGAGTTTTGTGTCATTCTTATGAAGTAATTTGTGTTTCTGTGTGTGTGTATATGTGTATTCACATATGTGTCTGCTTTTTGTTAGTTTTGTTTTCCTACCTCAGACCTAATAAGTATTATCTTATATCATCTGATTGTTTTTGTTTTATTTTGTCTATTTTCTTTACTTTTCATGTTTGTTTTTTATTTAATACTTTAATTATGCTTATTCCCCTCAAATAGCGGTACCTATAGCATTATTTAGACATCTAACTTTTTGGTAACAATGACCAATTTCCTGAACCCTATCAGTCAGTTCTGCTATAATGCAACGTATGTAGTTCTAAAAATCATTATGCTGTGCAAGAATGGCCCAATAAAAGTCATGGGTCTTATTAGAAAAATGGGGTTGAAAAAAATATACTAAAACATCTAATTAGTGACACAGAGAAAACAAAAATGTAGGAACACAATGAAACACAGTGAGATAGTTTTATCCATGTCAAATGGTTCACAAACGTGAAGTCTACAATTGATACGGTACGTTACTTAGAAAAGAGTTGAATTTTCTGGAGGTGAGTGTTGGAATGATTGCAGCTTATGTGTTATTGTGAAGTGATGGGAGGGATGTCTCTGGAATCATATGGAAAGTTCTAATTTTTAATGTGGATGGGTGTGACTCATAGCACACATGAACTAAGGTATCTAAAAATTGAAATGCGTGTGGATGTTTTTTGTATTTCTATGAGACTGTTCTGCAGAGTGCAATTTGCTGCATTCATTTAATGCTTTTCTGGAAAGAAATAGCACATAAGCAATCAGAAAATTTGCATTATACTCCAGTCGTTCCGTAATATGTCAATTGTATTGGAATGAAGGCCTTTTTGTAAAAGCAAGTGTTGTGTATGTAAGAACTGATTATAACTAGAAATGTGACCTGAATCATTGTTTATGCCTTTATGTATTCATGAGTCATTTTCTGTATTTTCTATTTACTTCCTCTGATCTGTTTGTTTTCTGAACAAAGTCATATGGTCAGTTTTTATATTCAATTGTATCTATTTCCTATTTTCTTATGATTAACAAAACAGAAAAAGGTACTATAATAAGGATATAGGTAAGGCGATAAGTTAGAACAGGAAATGGAACTACCAAATCGGGCAAATGTAATTAAAAAATAATACAGGAGATTGGCAATTGTACTAAGTTAAATAGTGGGTTTTATTTGATAAACAGAAAATGAAATAAACATGACAGATTGAAAGAATATTGTAAATCAATGTTTTAAGTGGTGGATAATCATGTGTCTATTTTTTGGAACATGGTGTCATCCAGAATAATTAGAAGGTCATGAGTTTAGAGGAAAGTATTGGGATAGGAGTCTGAAGTGGTAGAATGGACTTAGTAGACTGTACATAAGCTTTCATTGAAAGACACTAAGACATAATACATAAAAACCACTAGAGGGAGGCCGAGGCGGGCGGATCACGAGGTCAAGAGATCGAGACCATCCTGGCTAACAGGGTGAAACCGGTCTCTCCTAAACATACAAAACATTAGCCTAGTGTAGTGGCGGGCGCCTGTACTTCCAGCTACGCGGGAGGCTGAGGCAGGAGAATGGCGTGAATCCAGGAGGCGGAGCTTGCAGTGAGCTGAGATGGTGCCACTGCACTCTAGCCTGGGTGACAGAGTGAGACTTGGTCCAAAAAAAAAAAAAAAAAAAGCCACTAGAGATGTATTTTGAATTATGCAAATGTTATGAATATGAGGAAGAAAAAGGAAGATTTACTCATGTGAAAACATCAAGGAAGTAAATTCTGTCCAATGCAAAGGCAAGGGGATCTCATAGAGGACTTGTGAAACTAAGGAATAAAAACTTACGCATTTCGTTAGAGTGAGACTTTGCCCCAAACTTCCTAGGCTCAAAGTCAGCTCCAATATGTCCCAGCTGTCAAGATCTTAAGTAAAAGTAAGTTAGGTAACATCACTATGCCTGTGTTTTTTCATCTTTAAAATGGATTAAAGATAATAATACTTCATAGATTATTGTGAGATTTTAAAACAGAATCAACACAAATAAAACAGGAATGCTTCTGATACATAGTAAGTGATTCATAAATATTAATTAGTATCTTTATTTTGATTTTCATTGTTGCTGCTGCTGTTGTCATAACCTCATTCTAAGGAAGAGGGCAACAATGTCACTTCTCTGTATTAGTGACCCACATTCATTTAACCTCTTTGTATACCACTTCTATTATGTTTATAACTTACTATAATACTTTTTGCAATTTTATCTCATCACTTCAAGTCACCAGCTATTAATGCAGAGCACACTGATACAATGAGAGTAATATCTATTTATTCATAAAGTTATAAAAGGTGCTCATTTAAAAATATTTTTATCTAGTTGGTTTTGTTCAATCAGAGTTCACTGTTGCTTGACATCCTAAAACCTAAGGAAATTCTCTGGAGTCTCTTTCCGTATTGAAAATAAAGCTCTTATTTATTTAATTCAAACTCAGTTTATGCTCAAATATGCTCTTCTAATAGACCTATGTAATTTATCTCAAATTTAATTCTCCTTCATTTCCCTAGTATATTTAAATGAAACAAAACTTGTAGGGACTGGCTTAAATAAACAAACTTTCTCAAAGCTATTTATCATAAATGTGCTGAACAAATAAAAATCTTTGCTCTGGTTGAAATGCACTGTGGTAATCAGGATAACATTAAACATGACTGTCACAATCACATTTAGATGACCTATCTTTGTTTTCTCTTCCCATACTCCCTCTCTCTCAGATTATCCACATGAAAGCTTTCTTTGTATTCCAGTTAATCTTTTCCCCACCTGAATCTAAAATGCTATGTCTCCTATCACAGTTGGCTTTTGAAAATAATAATAATAAAGTTACAAAGAAAGGATTAGGATAATAGGCTGAGAAAAAGAAACACACAGAAGAACTATCAAGAATTAAAACTCCTGTTTATATTTATGTGTTGGCAGTAACAATCGGGAGACCAGTGAAAAAGATGGATAGAAAACAGTTTAAGCAGGACACAGATAAATAAATAGAATGTTTTGAAAATTATATCCACATTGAATGCATTCGGAAATTTTCTATGGTGTGCCAACTTCTTTATAAAATATTTGTATATTTTAAGATTTTCCTCTTAGAATTTAATCACATTAAATTTATCTACGCTTCAGGGAATATTTGATACATTTAAAATTTGTCATTGGAGTAATAAATAAAAGACATGTTAGAGTCTCTATCATTTAAAATATATTCATTATGTCTTTTATTTATTATTTATGACATACAAAACTACAAAAGTTGCATTAATAAAATTGTTTCACTTACATTAAAATTATTCAAATCTGTAACAATTTTGTTCAGTTTCCATTGTGGGGGAAAATTTCCTGTATATAAGTGGTGGTTTAATATAAACAAATGGATAGAATATGACGGATTAGAATTTTTGGTTAGCAAAAAAGTGTTAAACTTATCTTGATTGGCTTGCAATGGGCATGGACAATTTTATTCAGAATCCAAACACTAAAACATTCCAAAATGGATCAAAAGTATTACTGATATTGGAATCTCTCTATATATATCAGACAAGCAAATGAAAAATAGAATAGAATAAAGTAAATAGCTATAGATCACAAACAAATGTAATATTAGGTGACAAAAATATCCTTTCCAGGGAAAAATACCAAGTTTAACAAAACTTTTGAATTACAATATAAATGTATGTGCTATTAGCCTTACTCCATTTGTACACACACACATGTGAACACATACATACATGTGCACACAAACACATATCTGGCACAGATAGGAGCTGATTTAGGGGCAAGTAATTAAGAGCAGGAATAAATGTATGCCGCCTAACTATAGAAGATTTTACTGTGCTGTCCAATGGGATACATAATTGAGACAAGCATCCACTAAAAATTGTGTACACTGTACAAAAAAACTGCATAATTTTGACTGGGGGGTACATTTCATGGGATGCATATGTGTATATATTTATCAGATTATATACTATAAATACTGGCATTTTATTAAAGTCTTTCTTAATAAAGCTGTTTTTTAAAAGAGTGAACAAAATAATCTCTAACCATGAACTTTATTCCAAGCTTGCTTAGTTATCAATCCAGTGGGAATAAATTCTGGTAAGTGCTTTCTCCATTTTATGTAAAATAGCAGAAAGGGGGCAGATAAATTGGATTACAAACATATTTTTAAGGAAGTATTTCACTTGTTTTTAAGGGGACTAATAATCTGCTAATTGGTTTTATTCTAAGGTGAGCAAATCATTTAATTAGTTAATTAATTCACACATTGATTTCACTTGTAGATTCCTATCCTATGAGTGTCTATAAAGTAATAAATTGTGGTTTGTAGTTTGGTTGCCAAATCTTAGACTAGAAAAGTAAAAGCTTAACCATGTTTAACCACATGAACCCTAAGTATCAGGAATGGACAGGCTGAACCCCAACAGTAAGATGTTCAGAGAAGTAGTGAAAAATGAAAGAGTGGCCTAAACAGAAAAGAATTTTAGAATTTTATCTAAAGCAGTCACAACTTCTGCTCCAGGTTAAGCTTACCTAATTCTACCCTAAAAGCCATATGATTAAATGTACCCAACAGTAAGCACAGAGTTTAGTCAAAGGATTATTCCACTATTCCATAACTGTATATCAAGTTAATGAAAAGTGAAATTCATTTGTTACATGCACTACTTTCTTTCCACCAGGCAAGGGAGACAGCATGGTGGAGAGGCTAAGAATTCAGTGACTGGAGCCAATTACACTGGGTTGGAAACCTCTATCATTGCTTACTAACTGGATAAACTTGGGCAGGTCGCTCAACATCTCTGAAATAATATTGACTTAAGCCTAGGATTGTTAGAAGAATAAATTGGTTAATATGTGTAAGGATCTTAGTATTAGACTCAAAATAAGAATCATAAATATTACTGTTAATTATCACCATGAAAACCCAAGGCTTACTGAGATTACGTGATCAACTTACTCTGCAGTGGAGAGGAGGAGGGTAAACAGAAGGAGCTTTGACCAACAGCTGCTGCCAAGCTTTACGACTTGGAGGAGATAAGGGTTGTGGATGTATTTATTATCTTCTGTGGAAAGAAAAATGATCGTCTGTGTTAAAATTCAATCAAATCTACATTATCTAATTGAAGCACATCCAAGGGACACATTTTGTTGTTAACAGAAACATTAATCTGAAAGCAGGCTTAATTTTTTAAATAAAAAGATATTTGTAACAGCGATATCTCAAACATAAAAATTATTTTCCTTATAGAACGTATAAATAGTGTACTGTAAAATAATCTTATTTTGATTAGCACTATAGCAAAAGACAACAAATGCAACTTACTAATTCCATTTTTCCTCTTACACTAAATGAGATAATCATAAATTGTATAGTACCGAATTTGGCCAAGGTCAGTCAAAGCTCACACAGTCTTCTGATATTTTAATTTCCTAGGTGAAATGGTAAGCTTTCTTTAAAAAAAAAAAAAAAATATATATATATATATATATATATATGTGTGTGTGTGTGTGTGTGTGTGTGTATCTCCCATGACTTTCTATTTGGTAAGAGTTTATATATTTCCTATTACATATTTATCTTATTAAATAATGAATAATACACCCACACTTCTAACATAGGGGGCTGATTTTAACTAAAACCTCTTTCAGAAGTCAACTAAATTATTTTGGAACTAATGACTGTTCAAGTTTCCATTTATATTTGTTTGATTTATTCATTTTATTCAAATATTATTCACATCATACCCAAATTGTTATTTTCTGAAGTAGTCACATTTCCAATAAATGAAATCTACTTCATGGCAAATGATTTTTATCATAGGCTGAAATCATAAATACATTTGGTAAAGAAACAAATTACAAAGAAAACTTGCAATGTCACTAACAAGCAAAAAAGATCTAACATGTAGGCTCCTGTCAATATTTTTCTTTCATATCACATTGAAGTTTATTGTTTTGTTTAAAGCAGACATGCTAATTAAAAATATTTTCTAATGTAACAGTTTTACATTTTCAGAGAAGAATTACTTTATGACCAAAATTGTAGAGGTATGATTAACCTTAAAACATTTTCATACAAATAAAAGAATATTTTACATTTTGTGTAAACCAATTTGAAAGTAGCATTGAAAAACTTTTGGTTGTAATTTTTATGAGGTATAACTTATATAATGTAAAATGCACAGAACTTAAGTGTTCACGTTCATGAGATTTGACAACTGTATCCCTCCAAATAGCTACCAACCAACAAAAAATGTAGAATATTTCTATCACTCAAAATGTTTCATCATTCCTTTTACCAATCAATCTGAAGTATCACTCTCAGTGGTAGCTCCTTTATCTCAATATAATGTTTTTAAGGTTTGTTAATTCTTTTGCCTGTATCAATAATTCATTTCTATTTCTGAGTAGTATTCCATTGCAGGATATGTAACAATTTGATCTTTATTAATCTGTTGATGAACATTTGAGTTGCTCACAGTTTGCAGCTATTATGAATTAGGGTGTTCGAAATTTTCTTGTATGAGACTGTGGAAACTCAGTTTGTTATTTTCAGTTTTAAAATGCCTAGATCATGTTGTAACTGTAAATTAATATTAAGAATGAGTTAAACAATTATTAGAGTGGTACTATTTAACAATTCTACCAGCAATGTGTGGGAGATGCAGTTTCACATTCTTGCCAGCAGATTTTATTGTCAATTTGAAACATATATCCATATAATTAATTTTAATATAAAATAAATAATCTAAAACACTTAAAAATCAACCAATGTTTTGTAGAATTAATTCTCATTATATGTAGCTTTAAAATATATTTTCAAGTAAAATTATTTTTAATCCTTACATATTAGTATTTTAATTATATCTTAATATTCGCTAAACATTATTTTTTCTTCTCCTCAAAAGCTTTATTCATTAGGGATAAGATGCTCATCTTAAATTAAATTTTGGCAATTTTCAGCATGTCTTTTTCTATCAAAAATATTTTCCATTTGAATATTTATTGCATCTATTAAAAATGAATAGAAATGGGAATAATAAATGTAATAATTAGCTTATATTAGATACAGGACATTAATGATAGCATTGCTTAAATATTTCTCAAGAAATTAAAATTAAATCTGCATCTTAATTATATTACGTAATAATATTATTTCAGAATAATACAAGTAAATGTTTAGAGATCAAGTCATACAGCTGGATATTTAGGGTACTAAACATACTTTCATTGTTAAAGATATTCTTCAATATTATTAGAGGGTCAACGTGATTAAATAGTAATTAAAATACATCATGTGTGATATCTATTTGAGCTGATCTCAACTACTTCACCACTGTTATACATGCAATAGGATAAATAAATACCACATGTGTCTTTCTGTAAGTGGCAGGAAAGGGGAAAAATATGAAATAAGATGAACAGAGGCTTAAGAACCCTATTATTATTTACAAACCAAGCTTTTGTGTCTAACTTATGATTATTAATCAATTTAGAGCTGACCAAAAACTTGAAATAGATATAAAAATGCCCTCTTTGTTATTTCAACTGCAACGGACCCCTCCAAAATAATCTCTTTTCCATTTTAGTATTCTTACATTTTAAAGCTTAAAGTAGTATTTGTCCTACTCCCCACCATCAAATTAGCTTTTCCTATGGGTATACTATCTAATTCTACCTTTCTCTCCATCAAATTTCTACTCTACCTTTAGGATTCATCTCCTTAAGCCACATATCTTATGTTAATCCCTCCCCAAAGTAAGGTTCCATCTCTCTCCTCTGAATATATATAACATACCTTTCTGTAACATATTTAATTCATTTTGCTGCCTTTTACTATTTACCATCAATTTATTTATATTTACCTTGTTACCCCATATTTTTTGTTATTCTCTTTGTATGCCTTATAGTAATCAGCTCAGGGCCGTACATGTGCAGGTAAAAACACACTCATTTTGTTAAGAAAATATAGAGCAATTAAACTCACTTTTGCTCTGAAAAGACAAAGCAGAAGATTTCCTTGAAAGAAAAACATTAAAACCAGTTTTGGGCATGTCCATATGTAGAAAATAAAGAGCCAGAAGAAAAAGATTTAAAGGGCAGATGAAAGTGCAGATGATATTTAGACGATTGCCAGAATGAAACTTGAAAAACTGACAAGTACTAACGGAGAATTCTGCTGAAGGAAGAGTTCTCTAACAATTGGACATACTCGAAATATAGAATGGGTAGTCTCACTTTACCAAACAATTGGAACTCAGGGGACACTTTTTAAATATTAAAAACACTAAAGAAAAAAGTATACATTGAATTGATGATTCTGGGTTAAAATTTACAGGTTAGCATTATTGTGCTGCCTAGATTTCTTAATTCTCATCAAGGAAGAAAACTGTTCTCAAACCACTCTGTAGATGTGAGGACATTTATTTATAGGTAGACTTGTCATATAAATTTAGACTACATGAGGACCTCTAAATATTATTTAGTTATCTCAAGGAGTCAGTAGATAATTATTTTATATCAGCCAATATCCATGTTCTAAACATATAAGGAGAAAGCCTACCATGACATTAAAAAACTTATTTTCTTTTACCTGCTTAATGCTATTTACTATAGAAAACAATATAATGTAAAGGTGTTTTATGGGTATTCCAGCCATCAGCATTCAGATAGTAAAGAACCTCATTTTAGGACAATTTTACTTACTGGATCTTGTTGGCAGTACTCTAGGGAGGCTTTGACCTGTAGAAGTTTCAAAAATATAGTTTTTTTTAATCTCATAAATTAATCTCCTTTCAGGAAGAAACAACTTTTCATATCATGGATATACAGAAACATTTATCTTCATAAGTGTGTTAGGGTTCTCCAGAGTAACAGAACAAATAGGAGATCTATGATTATAGAGGCTCAGTCCCAAGAGCTGCCATTTACCAGCTGAAGAACCAGGAAGGCCAGTGGAAGGCCTGAGAATCTGAGAGCCAATGCTGGAGATCTCAGTCCCAGAATGAAGACCTGAGAACTGGGAGCACTGAGGTCCGGAGAAGATAATTGCCCTGACTCAGCTGGTCAGGCAGAAAAGGAATTCAGTCTTCCTCCATCTTTTTTTGTACTATTCAGTGTCTTTGGAAACACTCTCACAGGCATATTCAGAAACTATGTTTAACCAGCTATCTGATTATCCATTGGCCCAGTCAGGCTGACATGTAAAATTAACCATCACAATGTTTCCAAGGGGATGCTAACCATGGCATATGTATATGAGGAGCTCTCTTGTCCTCCTTAGGCTTTAGAATCAAACCACCTTGTTTATCTTATCAATATTTGTCTTGATATCATTTATCAACACACTCAAAGTGTCCACAAGTCATTCATATTGGTTTCAGAATTACAGGATTGGATTTAGCTAGTGATCACTAATCAATGTATTAAGTATTTAACTATTTATCCTGTCCCACTTCCACTCCCTCCAAATAGGTCGTGAAACAGGTATCTCCCATATATGATAAAACTTATGAATCAGTTCAATGAACAAATGATCAATGTGTTCCATTGAAATTTACAAACTTTACTTCAACGAATTCCTTCTTAATTATTACTGACTGAGCTATTTGACACTAAAATTTTTTCCTGAGAATACCTCTGTCATATAAATGGAATTTGATTATCTAAGTCAGTGATGCATACCCACACATAGGCATGCACATGCACACACACATACAATCTCATTAAAGGTAAACTATACATTTAATATGCTTGTATCAATATGTAATTTTATATCATAATGGCATATATCAATAAAATATATAAATATAACATAATATAATATATAAATGTAAACTCAGTTTTGACCATCATTGACCTTGAAAGTTATTCACAGCTAAAAAAAAAAAACAGCTACCAGTTTCAATTTTATAGTGTTAATTAATTGCCTACTGTTTTAATCTATTTGATCTTTTAATTTCCTTTTTTTTGAGACAGAGTCTCACTCTGTCACTCAGGCAGGAGTACAGTGGTGAGATCTTGGCTCACTGCAACCTCTGCCTCCTGGGTTCAAGCAATGCTTCTGCCTCAGCCTCCTGAATAGCTGGTACTATAGGCATACACCACCATGCCTGGCTAATTTTTGTATTTTTAGTAGAGATGGGGTTTCACCGAGTTGGCCAAGCTAGTATCGAACTCTTGACCTCAGATGATCTGCCCGCCTCAGCCTCCCAAAGTGCTGGGATTATAGGCGTGAGCCACTGCGCCCGGCCCTTTTGATTTACTTTTGTCTTAAGTGTCATTGTCAACTATATGCCTCAGAAATTTTACAGCCTTTCTCTGAATTGATGCCTTGATAAATAACATGTCTACTGCATCATTCCTGACCTTTCTGTAAATTTTTATAATAACTCACTCTTCTGCACTCTATTCTGTGGAATATTATAGCATAGAGGCTAAGAGTTCAGGCTCTGAAATCAGAATTCATGTGATGAAACCTCAGATTCATCCATTTAGTACCTCTGTGATTCTGCCATAAAATGTAAGAGCACAATAAAAAAAACAGAATAAATGAAGAAATTAATAAATATATGCATGAGAGTCAGAGAAGATCACATGATCTTTAAAGAGAACGTGCTAGTGGTAGTTCTCTGCCAGAATATTTTATTTGATAATTTTCATATGCTTGTTTCATATTCTGTTGTGTAGCTAATTAAATTATTGAAAGAAATGATTGGCATTTCTATCTCAATGTGAATTTTTACCAGTAATTGTTCTTTCTCAGAGAAAGAAATATTAGTACCTAATCTAAATTAAAATTCTCAGCCTAAACTCTTAAAATTTAAATAGATTTTGAAACCAGTTTTAAAATATAGCCATTTGGCTTTCATTTCTCAACTACAAATTGAACCTTTTATATTATATCTTGAACATGAAGAAGTAGGGCTGCTATTAATTCAGATTGGTTACCTTGGAAACAGGAGCTTTTACTTTTTAACCCATCACTAGTGTCATTCATGTTTTTAAAATAAAAAAAATTAAGGTGGAATTTTAAAAAGGTAAACTATGGTTTTTTCCCATTTTCCATTTAGGAGACTAGGTAAAGAATAATATAGAGCAGCAAAATAATGTTCATTAATAACAAATATAGCTGATTATAAATGACATCTGTCATCTACCTCTGGGGCTCCAATAATACAATCTTCTCGATACATCTCAGTTATTCCTAAGATCTCAAGAAGAGAATACCTTTGTTTGGTAAAAGATGTATTATTGCTATGCTGTAGCTATAGCAATGTAGCTGCACTGTATGCACAATGTAGCTAATGTATGAACTGTAAAATCAAAAATGCATACTAATATGTACTGGTAAATTTGAAAGGTGTGTGTACTATATGCACTTTGCTAATGGAACTGAATCTAAGTACAGAAAGAATTCCTATGACAGTATTACTGAATAAATACTAAGTAGTGGTGCAGTTCCACATTAACCACTACCATTAAAAATCTTTGAATAGAAGCTAACAATTATGAAGAAACAAATGAGTTTATTTTTCACCACAGATTTTAAGTCACCATTTCAGTGGTAAATACTGGATGCAAACTGGTTGCCACTTGACCCAAATATGATAAAATAAAATCCCTGGAGATATCATGTCAAAAAAATCATGAATAAATTAAAGTTATTATTGCCCATTTATACTTAAAAAGGTAAGTTTGTTAAAGTAAAAAAGCAAAATCACTAAAGGTTACTAAAATTTTAGATGTTTCAAAGTTGATTTACCTGTAAAGTGCATTACTAAGCATACTATTAAAAACAAATTATTTAATAAAATGGCAAATATTTATAGTTAACAAATAGAAGCCAATATTTGGTGTCAGAAACTGTAATTCACTGTCAACTTTCTTACAAAGAGAACGTGAGTCCTTGGGAAATGACTTTTAAGCTTACTAACATTAAATTTTGTTTTTTTAAAAAATTTATGGAAATAAGCTCTACCAAATAAAATTATTGTTTTACATTGAATTTGGTAATATGTGTAAAAAAGATATTATAGAAAAATTAGTTTCAAACAAAACTTGCACGTAGATGTTTATTGCAGCTTTATTTATAAATATCAAAACTTGGAGGCCAACAGCATGCCCTGCAGTATGTGAGTGGATAAACACACTGTCGAGACAATGTGTTTCGAATATACTCTGTTGAGACAATGGAATATTATTCAGCGCTAAATTGAAATGAGCTAGCAAGCCATGAAAAGACATGAAGAAAATTTAAATGCACAGTGAACAAAGCCAATCTGAAAGGCTACATACTGTGTGATTCCAACTACATGACATTCTGGAAAAGGCAAAACTGTGGAGAGAATAAAAATCTAGTGGTTTCCAGGGATTAGGAAGAGAACGGATGAAAAGGGGAACACAAGATTTTTATGCTGATGAAACTACTCTGTGTGATACTGTAGTGGCAGATACATGTTGTTTTACATTTGCCCAAATCTATAAAATGTACAATACCAAAAGTGAACCTTAATGTAGACTTTGAGTGATAAAGATGCATTCATGTAAGTTTATCAGTTGTAATCGATGTACCACCCTGATAAGGGATGTTGAGAGTAGGGAAACCTATGTATGTGTCAGGGCAGGGGCTGTATGGGAATTAACTACACATATCTCTCAGTTTTGCTATGAACTTAAAATTGCTATAAGAAATAAAGTCTATCAAAACTATATAGTGCAATATGAAAAATATATACATGTAAGCAAATGTAAAATTATACATATATCTGCTGTCAAGGGTCACTAGTTTATACAAACAGAATTTCAGTGATGTGACATTCAGAAAGATATTGATTAAAATCTTCATTAATTGAGGCAACTTAAGCAAGTTGATGGAATAGGAGGTCATCTGCTCTTATCTCCCCACAACAATAATAATTCTGTACAGCTCCACAGCCAAAAGGCTCTGTAGAAACCTTCAGATGTGGCAGGAGGTTGTGAAATGGAGGCCAAGACCCAGGAGAGTCATTTTGAGAGTGCCAGTGCATACTTAAGTGGCAAACCTGCCAGTCATGAACTGGAGTTCAAATTTGGCTACTGCCCTCTTTGGCCTTGAGCCTGTGATTGAAACCATGTGCCAAGGAGTCCAAGATAAATTATGCACACCAGAGCATTGGCAGTTTGGTCTGCCCACTGACATCAGTTTTAGCAGTGGATCAAAAAGTTACCCTGTACTGAAACAAGATATTGATGTCCACTCTCACCACCTCTATTTAACATAGTACTGGAAGTGCTAGCCAGAGAAATCAAGCAAGAGAAAGAAATAAAAAGCATCCAAATAGGAAAAGAATAAATAAAACTATTACTACTTATGGATGATATGATTCTATACCTAGAAAACCCAAAAGACTTCACCAAAAGCCTCCTGGAACGGATAAACAACTTCAGTAAAGTTTCGGGATACACAATCAATGTACAAATATCAGTAGCATTTCCATTTACCAATAATGTTCAGGCTAAGAGCCAAAACAAGAGTGCAATTGCATTAGCAATAGACACACACACACACACACACACACACAAAATATGTAGGAGTACATGTAACCAAAGAGGTGAAAGATCTCTACAAATAAAATTACAAAATATTGCTGTACAAAATTAGAGATGACACAAACAAATGGAAAAACATTCCATGCCCATGGATTGAAAGAATCAATGTTGTTAAAGATGGCCATACTGCCCAAAGCAATCTACAAATTCAGTGCCTCTCCTATCAAATTACCAAAATCATTTTTCACAGAATTTGGAAAAAAAAGTCATTCCAAAATGTATGTGGAACCAAACAACAGCCTGAATAGACAAGTCACTCCTAAGCAAAAAGAACAAAGCTGGAGGCTCCCGATACCTTACCTCAAACTATAAGATAAGGCTAGAGCAACCAAAGCAGCAAGGGACAGGCACAAAAACAGACACATAAACAAATGAAACAAAATAGAAATACGGTAATAAAGCAGCACATCTACAGTCATCTAGTCTTCAACAAAGTCAATAAAAAGTAATCAATAAGGAAAAGACTCCCTATTAAATAAATGATGCTTGGATAACTGCCTAGCTATATGCAGAAGAATGAAACGGGACCTCTACATTTTGCCACAGGTAAAAATCACGATGGATTAAGATTTAAATGTAAGAACTCAAACTATAAAGATTCAAGAAGAAAAACTAAAAAACATCATTCTGGAAATTGACTATAGGAAAAAAAACATTGTGAATAAGCTCTCAAAAGCAATTGCAACGAAAGCAAAAATGGACAAGTGAGAACTAAACAAACTAAAGAGCTTTTGCACAGCAAAAGAAACTGTCAACAGATTAAACAGACATTATACATCATGGGAGAAAATTTTCACAAAGTATGCATCTGACAAAGGTCTAATATCCAGGATCTGCAAGGAACTTAAAACAATTCAACATGTAAAAACCAAATAAACTAACTAAAAATGCACAAAGACATGAACAGACACTTCTCGAAAGAAGACAATACAAGCAGCCAACAAACGTGAACAAAAGTTTCATATCACTAATCATCAGAGAAATGCAAATCAAAACTACAAGGAGATACCATTTCACACCAGTCAGAATGACTATTAAAATGCCAAAGAAACAACAGATGTTGGCAAGGCTGCAGAGAAAGAGAAATGCTTATACATTGTTGGTGGAAATATAAATTAGTTCAGCCACTGTGGAAAGCCGTTTATAGTTTTCTCAGGGAACTTAAAACACAACTACCATTCAAACCAGCTATCCCATTACTGAGTATACATCTAAAAAAACAAACAAAAATATGTGTTCTATCAAAAGACACACACTTATACATTCATTGCAGCACTGTTCAGAGTAGCAAAGACATGGAATCAACCAATATTCCCATCAACAGTGGACTGGATAAAGAAAATGTGGTACATATACACCATGAGATACTACTTAGCCATAAATAAGCATGAAATCACATCCTCTGCAGCAACATGGATGCAGCTAGAGGTCATTATCCTCAGTTAATTAACATAGGAACAGAAAAGCAAATACCACATGTTCTCACTTATAAGAGAGATCTAAACATTAGATACTCGTGAACATAAAGATGGCAACAAGAGACACTAGGCTACCAGAGGTACTACTAGAGGGGAGAAGGACAAAGCGAGCCAAGGTTTAAAAACACTAACTATTGAGTACTATGCTTACCACTTGGGTGACAAGATCATTAGTAACCCAAACCTTAGCATCACACATTATACGCAGTTAAAAAGCCTGCACATGTATCCCTTGAATGTAAAATAAAACCTGAAATAAAAGAATGTATGCCCATAGACACAAGCAGATTACAATGCAATGCACATTTAAATCAGTAATTGCTAAATTTATTTTTAAGTGCTGACATTGAACATAAAAATAAATAATAATAAAATTAAAATAGCAAAAAACAAAAATAGAGATATTATAACTTATAACACAGAAATATACAAGATCATCTGGGACTACTATGAATGAATACCTCTACGCACACAAAATAGAAATCTAGAGGAAATGAATAAATTTAATGTAACACACAATCCCCAAAGCTTGAATTAAGAAGAAATAGAAATCCTTAAACAGACCTATAACAATTGAGGTTGAATCAGTAATAAAATTTTTTTAACAAAAACACCCAGTACCAGACAGTGTCACAGCTGAATTCTATGAAGGTAATATTACCCTGATATCCAACCAGGCAAGTCCCCACCACAAAGTAAACTAGAAATCAGTATCTCTTATGAGTATAAATGTAAAAATTCTCAACAAAATTCTAGCAAACTGAATTCAACAGCACATCTAAAAGATAATTCACCATGATCCAGTAGGTTTCATCCAAGGAATGTAAGGATTGTTCGACATATTCAATAAATAAATATAATTCACCACATAACACAAACATAATTAAAAACAAAAATTGTATTGTTATTTTAATAGGCATGAAAAAAGCACTTGTTAAATCTAGCATTGCTTTATATAAAAACCCTAAACAAACTGTGCATAGAAAGACTATTCCTCAAAATAATAAAAGCCATGTTTAAGTAATCCATACTGAATGAGGAAAATTTGAAGGCATTACCACAACAACTGGAACAAGTCAAGGATGAGCACTTTCACCACTTCTATTCAACATAGTAGTGGAAATCCTAGCCAAAGCAATCAGTCAAGAGAAAAACAAAGGGCACCCCAACTGGAAAAGAGCAAATCAAGTTACCTCTTGTGGCAGATGACATGACCTTATATCAAGAAAACCCTAAAGACTCCTCCCAAATACTTGTAGATTTGATAAATAAATTCAGTAAAGTCTCAGGTTACAAAACCAATGTACACAAATTAGTAGCATTGCTGTATACCAATAATGATCAAGCTCAGAATCAAATAAAAAACCCAGTCTTATTTACAATATCCACAAAAAATAATACCCAGATATTTTATCTAATTTAAAATTATATTACAAGGTTATAGTAACCAAAAGAACATGGCACTTGTATAAAAGTAGGCATACAGACAAAAAGAACATAATACAGAACTAAGAAATAAAGACAAATACCTAAAACCAACTGATCTTCATCAATCACACAAAAGCATACACTGGGGAAAGAACTTCCTATTCAATGAATTGTGCTGGGAAAATTGTATAATTGCATATAGAAGAATAAAACAGGAGCCCTGTCTCTAATGATATACAAAAATTAACTCAAGATGTATTAAAGACTTAAATCTAAGACCTGTAACCATAAAAATCCTAAAAGAAAATCTAACATAAACTCTTCTGGAATTTGGTCTAGGCAAAGAATTTATAACCAAGACCTCAAAAGCAAATACAACAAATAAATAAATAGGACCTAATTAAACTAAAAAAAATAAGTAAAAATAAATAAACTTCTGCACAGCAAAATAAATAATCAACAGAGTAAACAGACAACCTACAGAATGGGAGAAAATATTTGCAAACTATGCTTCTGACAAAGGTCTATAAGGAACTTAAACCAATTTACAAGGAAAAAACAACCCTATTAAGAAAACTCCATCATCTCAGCCCAAAATCTCCTTAAGTTGATAAGCAACTTCAGCAAAGTCTCAGGATACAAAATCAATGTGCAAAAATCACAAGCATTCTTATACATCAGTAATAGACAAACAGAGAGCCAAATCATGAATGAACTCCCATTCACAATAGCTTCAAAGAGAAAAAAATACCTAGGAATCCAACTTACAAGGGATGTAAAGGACCTCTTCAAGGAGAACTACAAACCACTGCTCAGTGAAATAAAAGAGGACACAAACAAATGGAAGAACATACCATGCTCATGGACAGCAATAATCAATATCATGAAAATGGCCATACTGCCCAAGGTAATTTATAGATTCAATGCCATCCCCACTAAGCTACCAATGACTTTCTTCACAGAAGTGGAAAAAACTGCTTTAAAGTTCATATGGAACCAAAAAAGAGCCTGCATTGCCAAGACAATCCTAAGCCAAAAGAACAAAGCTGGAGGCATCATGCTACCTGACTTCAAACTATACTACAAGGCTACAGTAACCAAAACAGCATGGTACTGGTACCAAAACAGAGATATAGACCAATGGAACAGAACAGAGCCCTCGGAAATAATACCACACATCTACAGCCATCTGATCTTTGACAAACCTGACAAAAACAAGAAATGGGGAAAGGATTCCCTATTTAATAAATGGTGCTGGGAAAACTGGCTAGCGGTAAGGAGAAAGCTGAAACTGGATCCCTTCCTTACTCCTTATACAAAAATTAATTCAAGATGGATTAGAGAATTAAATGTTAGGCCTAAAACCATAAAAATCTTAGAAAAAAACCTAGGTATTACCATTCAGGACATAGGCATGGGCAAGGACTTCATGTCTAAAACACCAAAAGCAACGGCAACAAAAGCCACAATAGACAAATGGGGTCTAATTAAACTAAAGAGCTTCTGCACAGCAAAAGAAACTACCATCAGAGTGAACAGGAAGCCTACAGAATGGGAGAAAATTTTTGGAATGTACTCATCTGACAAACGGCTAATATCCAGAACCTACAAAGAACTCAAACAAATTTACAAGAAAAAAAACAAACAATCCCATCAAAAAGTGGGCAGAGGATATGAACAGACACTTCTCAAAAGAAGACATTCATACAGCCAGCAGACACATGAAAATATGCTTATCATCACTTGCCATCAGAGAAATGCAAATCAAAACCACAATGAGATACCATCTCACACCAGTTAGAATGGCAATCATTAAAAAGTCAGGAAACAACAGGTGCTGGAGAGGATGTGGAGAAATAAGAACACTATTACACTGTTGGTGGGACTGTAAACTAGTTCAACCATTGTGGAAAACAGTGTGGTGATTCCTCAAGGATCTAGAACTAGAAATACCATTTGATCCCAGCCATCCCATTACTGGGTATATATCCAAAGGATTATAAATCATGCTGCTATAAAGACACATGCACACGTATGTTTACTGCAGTACTATTCACAATAGCAAAGACTTGGAATCAACCCAAATGTCCATCAGTGACAGAAGACTGGCTTAAGAAAATGTGGCACATATACACCATGGAATACTATGCAGCCATAAAAAAGGATGAGTTCATATCTTTGTAGGGACATGGATGCAGCTGGAAACCATCATTTTCAGCAAACTATCGCAAGAACAGAAAACCAAATACCACATGTTCTCACTCATAGGTGGGAATTGAACAATGAGATCACTTGGACGCAGGAAGGGGAACATCACATACGGGGGCCTATTGTGGGGATGGGGGAGGGGGGAGGGATAGCATTAGGAGAGATACCTAATGTAAATGACTAGTTAATGGGTGCAGCACACTAACATGGCACATGTATACATATGTAACAAACCTGCATGCTGTGCACATGTACCCTAGAACTTAAAGTATTAAAAAAAAAATGAGCAAACTACATGAACAGACATTTCTCAAAAGATATACAAATGGCCAACAAACATATGAAAAAATGCTCAACATCACTAATTATCAGAGAAATGCAAATTAAAATTACAATGAGATACCACCTAACTCCAGCCAGAATGGCAATTACTGAAAAGTCAAAAAAACTATACCTGTTGGTGTGAATGTGATGAAAAGGGAACATTTATACTTTGTTAGTAGGAATGTAAATTAGTACAACCTTTATGGAAAAAAACAGTATGGAGATTTCACAAAGAACTAAAAGCAGATCTACCATTTGACCTGGAGGGAAGCACATCTAGTATTGGCCCTGCAGGCTGATGTCCTGACCTCAGTCACATTGTGGATCCTGAATAGCCTTATAAGTTGTTGTTGTCAGTGGTGGTGGGTTTTTTTTGTTGTTGTTGTTTGTTTTTTTTTGTTTTATTTTTTTAGACAGCAGGCTCTGTCAGCAGGCTAGAGTGCTGTGGCTCGATCTTGACACTGCAACCTCTGCCTCCCGGGGTTCAAGTGATTCTTCTGCCTCAGCCTCCCAAGTAGCTGGTACTACAGGCAAGCGCCACCATGTCCCGCTAATTTTTTTGTATTTTTAGTAGAGACTGGGTTTCACCATGTTAGCCAGGATGGTCTCGATCTCCTGAACTGGTGATCTGCTCACCTTGGCCTTCCAAAGTTCTGGGATTACAAGTGTGAGCCACCGTGCCCGGCCTGTTTTTAGCTCTTCTCAACCCTACTCTGAGAGCAGGCCTGCTCACTCACTAACCTAATGGGAGAAACACCTACTTATGACTCCAAAGACAAGCCTAAAGATCTTGGTCTTGAGTGCAGGCATAAAACAACCTTGTGTCTCAATTCCAGCCCATCTTAGCCACAGACTCAAGCAGTACTGCCAGCCCAGGGACCCATCTAGTGATTCAGCAGGAGCCCTCTCAGAGATCTGGAGGAAGCAGCAGCCATCAGCATATCTAGTATGAGGCCTCCTATCTGTGAATGCTTGAGATGACTCTCATCTCAGTGCCAGCCCCACAGATCAATGTCCCGGTGACAGTCCAGTCCACCCAGAAACCAACCAGCACCCACATCCAGTAAAGACCCTGGAAGTAAGTCTGCTAGCTGCTTGAATCTCCATTGTGGAGTCAGCATCAGCCTCAGGACCTCAATCCAATCCCATTCAACTGTAATCCTTGAGACGTTATCATCAGCCAACAGATCTAACACAGCGATATTTTAACTTGTCAAAACCAGTCTGGAAGATTGAAAGAGAGATTTGCTTATTTAAATGCAAATATACTAATGCAAGGATATAAAGAATAACAAAGAATATAAAGATAACAAACAATCAAGCAAAGACGACACTACCAAGGGAACCTAGTAAAGTTCCACTGACCCCCAAAGAAATAAAAATGTAAGAAATGCCTGAAAAGTTTATCCTAAAGCTGCCTCCTTACATATTTTAAGTTAGACCTAAAGGTTTCTCTCTACATAGTGAACTGTAACTTGCCTTTGTGCCAATCACTGAGTTTCAGGTCAATCAGAGGTGTCCAACAGTTCAAACCGTGTTCGAATAAGGCAAATGCTAGAGCTGTAACCATGGCAGTTTCTGTGCCTCATGTGCATTAGATGTAAGTCACTTTCCTTTTTCTGTCTGTAAATCTTTGACCACATGGAATCACGATGCTCTCTGAACTTTTTCTGGCTCTGGGGCTTCCAGATTCGCCATTCATTCTTCAGTTAATTAAACTGTAAAATTTAATTTGTCTAAGGATTTTCTTGTAGCAAATCTTTAGTGATCTGTCACATAGAATAGTGACAATAATAAATAATAATGCATTGTATATTTAAAACCTGCTGAAAAGAGTAGATTTCAAATGTTTTCACCACCAAAAGTGATAAGCATATGAGGTGAAACATTTAATAGCTTGATTTAATCATTCCACATTATAAACATACATCAAAAAATCATACTGTACTCCACATATACAAGTAGCATTTGCCATGAAAAGTAAAATTAAATGATAATACAAAAGCAGCTTCAAATACTTAACTTTTATTGATTGATTAAAATTAACCATTTAATTATTAAATTCCAGTATCTACATTATTTGGATCCCTGTATTTTTAATTATCATAAGGTAGTATATAAATTTGAGTGAGAATAAGAACTTTAGTTTATGCAAACTTCATTTGTTATAGGGCTTGATGTGCTATTATATTTTATTAATTAACATTTATTACTGTACTTATGGAGACACAAAGGTAAATATAAATTGATTGCATGACAATATATTTATTAGCAAAGCATAAAGTGTATATATATTTTATTTCCTATGTAACAAAATCTATTGCATTCATCATAGTCCAGTAAAATTCCATTTACAAATGTACTTATTATGTTTCCAAAAGTAAAATTGACTGTGTGAAAAACATTTTGGCTAGAAAATGATTCTATAAATCGTGTTGAAGTCCCTATGGCTATCAACAAAATTACTATAAATATTATATAATTTATTTATGTTATGGAGCTAACAATCATTTATAAGGTTATTTCTACTGCAAAATAAATTCTGAGTTGCAGCACAGATTGCAGATGATTCATTTCACTTTGCCTCAGCAAATGGAGGGGAGGTAGAGACAGTTATTTTATAGCTACAATATTTAGAGATTTCCAAACGATGTATAAGTCACATAAATGTAAGTCATTCAGAACTCAATGTATTCATCATTTAGAGTTACTAAGGGTAGAAAGACTGCTAAACTAAATTGAAACTGTTTTATATATATATATGATCAAAATATATATGAATGCTAATTTATTATTTATTTTAGGCAAAGATACATATAACATAGGTATGCATAAAAATCTCATTGTTAATGAGGAAAAATCAATAATATAAAAAAGCAATTTGGATTTATATAGTGTGGTGAAATAATTATTTTTTATTTATTTATTTATTTTGAGACGGAGTCTCGCTCTGTCGCCCAGGCTGGAGTGCAGTGGCGCAATCACGGTTCACTGCAAGCTCCGCCTCTCGGGTTTACACCATTCTCCTGCCTCAGCCTCCCGAGTAGCTGGGACTACAGGGGCCCACCACCTCGCCCGGCTAGTTTTTTGTATTTTTTAGTAGAGACGGGATTTTCACCATGTTAGCCAGGATGGTCTCGATCTCCTGACCTCGTGATCCGCCCATCTCGGCCTCCCAAAGTGCTGGGATTATAGGCTTGAGCCACCGCGCCCGGCGAAATAATTATTCTTTAAAAAGTTCCTTCTACAAGCAAATAAATACATATGTAAATAAAGAAGGACAGTGGGAGAGAGAAAGAGAAATTTATTAAGCTTCTGTGATGGTTAATAGTGAATGCCAACTTGACTGGATTAAAGGATGCAAAGTATTGATTCTGGCTATTTCTGTGAGGATGCTGTCAAAGGAGATTAACATTTGTTTTCAGACAGTGGGGTGGGAAATGCAGACCCAACCTTAATTTGGGTGGACACCATTTAATCAGCTGCCACTGTGGCTAGAATATAAAGCAGGCAGAAAAATGTGAAAAGATGAGACTGGCCTAGCCTCTCAGCCTACATCTTTCTCCCGTGCTGGACCCTTCTTGACCTAGAACATCAGACTCCAAGTTCTTCAGTTTTGGGACTCAGACTGTCTTTCCTTGCTCCTTAGCTTGCAGATGGCTTATTGTGGGACCTTTTGATCAGGTGAGTTAGTACTTAATAATGTGTGTGTGTGTGTGTCTGTGTGTGTGTGTGTGTGTGTGTGTGTGTGTATGAAGGAGAGAATCAAAGGCAACACTACCAAAGGAACTTCATAAAGTTCCACTGACCGCCAAAGAAATAAAAATGTAAGAAATGCATGAAAAGTTTAGCCTAAAGCTACATATATACACATATATACATGTATATATCATATAGACACATATATGTATGTGTATATGCATATGCATATGTATATATACATATGTCTCAAAACAAAAGGTTTTGTGTATATGTTTGTATGTGTATATACATATGTGTCAAAACAAATGTCATTCTCCTTTGGCAACATCCTCACAGACACAGCCAGGATCAATACTTTGCATCTTTCAATCCAGTCAAGTTGGCACCACTATTAACCATCACAGAACCTTAATAGATTTCTCTTTCTCCCGCTGTCCCTTATTTACATATATATTTATTTGTTTGTAGAAGGAACTTTTTAAAAAATAGCTACTTCACCATATATATATAATCCTATTAGTTCTGTCTCGCTAGAGAACCCTGACTAATACAGATTTTGGTACCAGGAGTGGTTCTAGAGGAACAGAATATTAAGGATGGAATTCTTTCATTGGTTTGGGGGTTTCTGGAGTTGGCTGCTCAACATGATTAGACCCAAACATGCTAAGGACTCTACTTCTAATAGTGTGAAGCACACTGATAGTCCTTGGCATGAACTGTTTAGAGAATTGTGCAAATAAATGCATTTGACATTCCAGACTCACCACTTGTGAGAGTCAAGGAGATTAGTGATTCTATACGTAATACCTTTGACCGTAAGTGGAGAACCAAGGAACCTTATGAAGCTGGTTAGTTGCTTCTAAGTTCAGTGGACTCAGTGATCCAAAACAATGATGAACTCAGGGATTCTAACTCCTGGCTTCAGAAGCAGATACTGAGCCTCAAATCTGCTAAGGTAATGAGAGTCTTATCTCCCGTAGAGAAAGAGCTAAAATTGTGGAAAAACAGACACAAGTTCTTCTCATGTGAGTGGCTGACGTGTAACAAAAGGTACATGAACAGCCTTGCCAGGTGTCTACTGTTAAAGTGAGGGCACTGACTGGAGAAGAATGAGACCCTGCAACTTGAAATAGGGATGTGTGGGAGGACCCTGATGAAGCTGGGAACACTGAGTTTGTAAAATCTGATGAACATTTTTTTGCCAGAAGAAACAGCTTCCTCATCCCCAGTAGTGGCAACATCCCCTCCCTGATCCATGCTGCCATTAGCCTTTCAAGTTTTGTTTGAGAAGATAAACCCTTCGCTTCCTGAGGCAACAGTGATGGCCTCCCTTGAGAAAGTTGCCATGCAAGGTCATGTTGATTCTCTTCAAGAGCCACCCCCAACACCCCTGTTTGCTTCTAGACCTATAACCAGACTAAAGTTGTGGCAGGTCCCTAGAGGTGAGGCTGAACATGTGATCCATGAGGAGGTGCACTACACTCAAAAAGAACTGCTTGAGTTTTCTAATTTATATAAGCAGAAATCTGAAAAACAGGCATGAGAATGGATATTAAGGGTGTGAATAATGGTGGAAGCAACATAGAATTGGATCAGGCTGAATTTATTGATTTTTGGCCCCCTAAGTGGGGAGTATGCATTAAAAAAAAGGTTCTAATAGTGTATTTTCTTGGTTAGCTGAAATATAGATTAAAAGATGGCCCACTGTGAGTGAGCTGGAAATGCCTTATCTCCCTTGGTTTAATGTAGTGGAAGGGTTCTAAAGGCTTAGGGAGAATGGGATGGTGGAGTGGATTAGTCACTTTAGACCTACTCATCCCAGCTTGGAGGGTCCAGAAGATATACCTTTGACCAATGCCTTGCAAAATAGATGTGTGAAGCAGTACCTGCATCTTTGAAGAGCCCTGTATTTGTTCCTCTCTGTATATTGGATCTAACAGTGGGAACCACAGTCACTCAATTACAAAATTTAAATACTATGGCAATAGTTGGATCCCAGATGGCAGAGGCCAAGTGGTCACATTCAACTGTCAAAGGCAACGTGGGTGCAGCTACTGTAACGAACAGCAGAGGCAAAGCAGCAATGAGAATAGTCTGACTCATGGAGAGCTCTGGCATTGACTAATTAACCACAGTGTTCCTAGAAGTGAAATTGATAAGAAGCCTACTGCATTCCTACTTAATTTATATAAGCAGAACATGTCTAGGTAAAATGGATAAAAGACTAATTTGAATTATAAAAACAGAATCACAGCCCCTCAATCAATTTCCAGACTTGAGCCAGTTTATAGAACCATAACCCCTTGAATGAAGGCGAGGCCAGGTCCCCTTGAGGAAGGACTCAATTATGCTGCTGACAATTTATGCTGTTAATATTTCTCCCATTCTTCCCCAAGGAGATCTCTGGCCTTTTACCAGGGTAACTGTACATTGGGGAAAGGGAAATGATCAGACATTTTGGGGACTACAAGAAACTAGCTCTGAGCTGACATTGATTCCAGAGGAACCAAAATATCATTGCAGTGCTCCAGTTAAAGTAGGGGCTTATGGAGGTCAGATAACTAATGGAGTTTTAGCTCACGTCCAACTTACACTGGATCCAGTAGGTCCCCAGACTCTTCCTGTGGTCATTTCCCCAGTGCCAGAATGCATAATTGGCATAGTCACACTTAGCAGCTGGCAGAACCCCCACATTGGCTCCCTGACTGGTAGGGTTAGGGCTTACTGTGGTGGGAAAGGCCAAATGGGAGCCAATAGAGCTGTCTCTCCCTAGAAACACTGTAAATCAAAAACAATATTTCATCCCTGGAGGGAGTACGGACATTAGTGCCACCATCAAGGACTTGCAAGATGCAGGGGTGGTGACTCCCATCACATCCCCGTTCAACTCTCTCATTTGGCCTGTGAAGAAGACAGATGGATCTTAGAGAATGACAGTGGATTATCATAAGCTTAACCAAGTGGTGACTCCAATTGCAGCTGCTGTACTAGATGTGGTTTCATTGCTTGAACAAATTAACACATCTCCTGGTACCTGGTATGCAGCCATTAACTTGGCAAATGCCTATTTCTCCATTCCTGTCTATAAAGTCCACCAGAACGAATTTGCCTTGCTGGCAAGGCCAGCTTTTATTGTCTTACCCTAGGAATATACCAACTTTCTGACTTTATATGTTAATCTCATTTGGAGGACCCTTGATCACTTTCACTTCCACAAGATATCACACTGGTCCATTACACTGATGACATTATGCTCATTGGATCCAGTGAGCAAGAAGTAGCAAACACACTGGACTTATTGGTGAGAAACGTTTGTGCCAGAGGATGGGAAATACACTGAACTAAAATTCAAGGAACTTCTACTTCAGTAAAATTTCTGAGGGTCCAGTGGTGTGGGGCCTGTCAAGGTATTCCTTTGAAAATGAAGGATAAGTTGTTGCATTTGTCCCCTCCTACAATCAAGAAAGAGGCACAAGGTCTAGTGGGCCTGTTTGGATTTTGGAGGCAACACATTCCTCATTTGGATGTGTTACTCCAGCCCATTTATTGAGTGACCAGAAAAGTAGCCAGTTTTAAGTGGGGTCCAGAACAGGAGAAGGCTCTGCAGCAGGTCTAGGCTGTTGTGTAAGCTTCTCTGCCACTTGGGCCATGTGACCCAGCAGATCCAATGGTGCTTGAGGTGTCAGTAGCAGAAAGGGATACTGTTTGGAGCCTATGGCAGGGCCCCATAGGTGAATTACAGTGGAGGCCTCTAGGATTCTGGAACAAGTACCTGCCATGTTCTGCAGATAACTACTCTCCTTTTGAGAGACAGCTCTTATCCTGTTACTGGGTTTGTTTTGATGGAAACTGAATGTTTGATATGGGTCATCAAGTCACCATGAGTCCTGAACTGCCTTTCATGAACTGGGTGTTTCTGACCCATCTAACCATAAAGCGAGTCGTGCACAGCAGAATACCATCATCAAATGGAAGTGGTATGTATGTGACTGAGTTTGCACAGGTCCTGAAGGCACAAGTAAGTTACATGAGGAAGTGCCTCAAATGCCCATGGTCTCCACTTCTGCCATCACGCGTTCTCTTCCATAGCCTGCACCAATGGCCTCATGGGGAGTTCCCTATGATCAGTTGACAGAGGAAGAGAAGACTAGGGCCTGGCTCACAGATGGTTCTGCGCGATATGCAGGCACCACCAGAAAGTGGACAACTGCAGCACTATAGCCCCTTTCTAGGACATCCCTGAAGGACAGTGGTGAAGGAAATCTTCTCAGTCAGCAGAACTTCGAGCAGTGCACTTGGATGCGCACTTTGCATGGAAGGAGAAATGGCCAAATGTGTGATTATATATTGATTCATGGACTGTAGCCAATGGCTCGGCTGGATGGTCAGGGACTTGGAAGATGCATGACTGGAAAATTGGTGACAAATCTGGGAAGGAGGTATACAAATGGGCCTCTCTGAGTGGTCAAAAACTGTGAAGATATTTGTATCCCATGTGAGTGCTCAACAACGGGTGACCTCAGCAGAGAAGTTTAATAATCAATTGCATAGGATGACCTGTTCTGTGGACACCACTCAGCCTCTTTCCCCAGTCACCCCTGTCATTATCCATTGGGTCCATAAACAAGGTGGCCATGGTGGCAGGGATGGAGGATATGCATGGGTTCATCACATGGACTTCCACTCACCAAGACTGACCTGGCTCCAGCCAGTGGTGAGTGCCCAATTTGCCAGCAGCAGAGACCAACACTGAGCCCTTGACATGGCACCATTTCTTGAGGTGATCAGCCAGCTACCTGGTGGCAGTTTGATTGTATTGGACCTATTGTACCTCTTCCGTCATGGAAAGAGCAGCGGTTTGTTCTCACTGGAATAGACACTTACTCATGGGTTTATCTATCCTGCACACAATGCTTCTGCCAAGACTATCATCAATGGACTCATGGAATGCCTTATCCACTGTAATGGTATTCCACACAGCATTGCCTCTGACCAAGGCACTCACTTTATGGCTAAAGAAGTGTAGCATTCGGCTCATGCTCATGGAATTCATTGGTCTTACAATGTTTCCCATTATCCTAAAGCAGCTGGATTGATAGAATGGTGGAATGGCCTTTTGAAGTCACAATTACAATGCCAACTAGCTGACAATACTTTGCAGGACTTCAGCAAAGTTCTCTAGAAGGCTGTGTACGCTGTGATTCAGTGTCCAATATATGGTACTGTTTCTCCCATAGCTAGGATTCACAGGTCCAGGAATCAAGAGGTGGAAAGGGAAGTTTCACTGCTCATTAACATCCCTAGTGATCCACTGGCAAAATCTTTGCTTCCTGTTCTTGCGACATTACATTCAGCTGGCCTAGAGGTCTTAGTTCCCGAGGGAGGAATTCTGCCACCAGGAGACACAACAATTATTCCATTAAACTGGAAGTTAAGATTGACACCTGGACATTTTGCTTTTCTCCTACCTCTAAGTCAACAGACTAACAAGGGAGTTACGGTGTTGACTGGAGTGACTGACCAGGAGCATCAAGGTGAAATCGGTTTACTACTCCACAATGGAGATAAGGAAGATTAGCATGGAATACAGGAGATTAATAGATCTCCTGTATTAAGATTGCTATAATAAGACTTACACACTTAACAGAGTGTCTCTTAGTATTACTATGCCCTGTGATTAAAGTCAATGAGAAATTAAAACAGTCCAATACAGGCAGAACCATAAATGGCCCAGACATTTTAGGAATAAAGATTTGAGTCACTCCACCAGGAAAAAAATCTCGACCTGCTGAGGTGCTTGCTGAAGGCAAAGTAATAGAATGCTGAAGGCAAAGCACGGAATGGGTAGTAGAAGAAGGTAGTCATCAATACCAGCTATGACCACATGACTTGTTGCAGAAACAAGGGCTGTAATTGTCATAAGTATTTCCTCCTTCTTTTGTTAAAAACATATGTGTGCATGTATTCACTTGTACTAATAAAATATCTTCATTTTATTTCCTTTTTTCTTTATCATGTGACCTAAGATTTATGACTTCATATCAACACTTAAGTATTGTTAATTCTAGGTAATAGTATTTGGGTTGAGGATTGGTGTATTGCCGGTTGTATGAAGGACAGTTGTATTATGTTAGGCATAATTATGACCTTATTATTGTTTTTATTTGAAGATTATGATCTCAGGAGATGTGTATGGATTCAAGTTGACAAGGGGTGGATTTGTGATGGTTAATATTGAATGCCGACTCGATTATATTGAAGGATGCAAAATATTGTTCCTGGATGTGCTTGTTAGGGCGTTGTCATAGGAGATTAACATTTGAGTCAGTGGGCTGGGAAAGGCAGATCCACCCTTAATTTGGGTAGGCACATTCTAATCAGCTGCCAGCATGGCTAGAATATAAAGTAAGCAAAAAAAAAAAAAAAAAAAAAAAAAAAAAATGTGAAAAGACTAGACTGGCCTAGCCTCCCAGTCTACATCTTTCTCCCGTGCCGGATGCTTCCTGCCCTCAAACATTGGACTCCAAGTTCTTCAGTTTTGGGACTCAGATTGGCCTTCCTTTCTCCTCAGTGTGCAGACAGCCTATTGTGGGACCTTGTGATTGTGTGAGTTAATACTTAATAAGCTTCCCTTCATATACATATATATCCTATTACTTCTGTTCCTCTAGAGAACCCTAATACAGGTTCCTTCTGTAAGTAAGGAATTAAATAAAGAAATGCCCTTTAAGATCATGACTAAACCCTCCAGGAGTAAGTACATGAGTTGATGATATAAACTAAAATCTGTTCAGGGTCCTCACACAAAATTTGAAACCTAGTATTTTCAAGTGGCACACAAAATATGTAAAACAAGCTACCACTAGGGATCTAGGAGAAATAAGGAGATGGATCCCTGAAGAATTTACATTTTAAATTATTAGATGCAGAATATAAAATAATCATGTATTAATACTAAGGCTTAAAGAGATAAATTATAGATTAATAATAATTATCAAGAAAGGGACAGTATAAAAGTATATGGCAGAGGAAAAGAAACAGAATATGAAATTATACAGATTTACCCCTCAGTGAATGGGTTCACCAACTGATGAAACACCTCTCATGAAAGAGTGGGAACTGCATATTCAGCAGGACAACAAGTTGGAACGTTTTGCTGGGATGAAGTCCAGAGGCTCAGAAAACTAGACTATTTAAAGTAGAGATAAAGAGACACAGGTGATAGAACAAAGACTTAGGAAAACATACATTTATTTGCTTGGAAGTCTGAATTTAAGGTACTGGCAGGGCCAAGCTCCCTCTGAAGGCTACTGGGAAAAAAATATTTGATTCTCTACTTCTTAGTGCTTCCTGAATTTTCTTAGCTTATGACAATATATCTCCAATCTCTGCTTCTGTCCTCACATATGTTCTTCCTCCCTGTCTCTGTGTCCTCTCCTCTTCTTATAAGAATACTAGTCAGTGGATTTAGGATCTGCTCTATATCCAAGATAATAACTATATCAGGATCCTTAATTAATTACATTCACAAAGACCTATTTGCTAATAAAGTTATATTCTGAAGGGGACGCTATTCAACCCACTATAGAAACCAAGCAAACAGCCAATATAAGAAGAATGGAAATATAAAATTTGATTTGATCACAAAACAAAATATTACGCATTGGTGAAAATGAATTAACCAGAGATGCATCGGGAATAACACGGGTAAATCTTATATACGTAATTTGAGTAAAAAAAACAAGGTCCCTAATAATGCATACCATTTATATAAATTCAAGACTAAATCTATATGTATGGGCACATCTAAATATGCTAAGTCATCTTTTGATAAAGGAAAGCAAATACTAATAAAAAAACACACAGGATAGTGTTTATGTTTGGATAAGGGGATGAGGGAGAGGGAGGATGGAATTAGAAATGAACACACAGGTTAGCTTTAGCAATTTTCTAGTTCTCAGGTTGGGTCGTGGGTTCACAAGGATAAATGTGTGTATGTATGTGTCTGTAAAACATATAATTAATTACTTTTAAAAACTGAAAAAGAAAATCACAAGTATGAAAACAGGTGCTCCAAATTTAAATAAGAAATAAGGTACTGAGTAGACTTAGATACATGATATGTAAAAGGAAGAAAGAGGAGAGAAAAGATGACTATTAAGTAAGCATGAATAAAGTCTATATAAAATATTTCTGTTTTAATTTTACATTCATGTATCATATGTTAATGTGTGTAAAATCATGGAAATAAATAGATCTACATTTTCCTATGAAAATGGTTACAGTAAAAAAGATGAAAGTTATACTTTTACTAATTTTAAAAACAGTGTGAAAATATTTTACACATATTTCCTTCTCATGAATTCGTATATAAATATGATTATGATGCTTTATATCATAGTTGAATTCTGATCCACTTGTTATATAGGATGTGTGGAAAAATCTATTCAACAAACTAAAAGATGATTTTGAATTAGATTTTACATAATGATAATAAAAATACAAAAATTCGTGGTAAAAAATCAAAGATGAACCATAAATAGGGGACAGTTCACATCAATGTATCTGTTCTTCTCACCTGTGCTAAATAGCTACATAATTTGATTATGAAAAATAGTGCTCCATGGCATGGTTTGAATCAATAGCGGTCACATTGACATATTATATTAGGAACACATTTTGAAATATGTAGATAAATGACAGTAGTCATTTATTAAGTCATATGCTGTTTGTCATATTTAGCAACATTATACATTTATTAATCTGTATATGATAAACAATTAACAGTTTGAAATTTTTATGACTTATGCCATCTTTTACTAAGAATTGATTTTAATGGGACTTATGAGTAAAAATTAAAAGCCAGAATTGTTGGTGTTCTATCAGGCATATTCCCCAAAAAGGCTCATTTTTTTGTCTTCCTAGCATTGTTTCATTTACAGAGAAGCTCAACTAAATATTTAATTCCCCAATGGTTTCTTCCTTTTTTATTAATGTGCAGTTATTTTTGAAGATTTTCCCCATCCAGTAGTATCTGGATGTATCAAAGTAGTATCAAAGTAGTATCAAGTAGTATCTAGTAGTATCAAAGTAGTATCATAGTAGTAGTATATATCTAGCAGTATCAAAGCTGTATCTAACATTTGACTTGCTTTCTGACACATTGTCTTTTCTTTTCTCTCCCACTCTAAACACCCAGGAGCAAAGTACCCTCAGAAATCTTTGGAAGTTGCTGAAGAGCTCACTCAACGTGTTATATCACGTTGCTAACATCAAATACTTTTTATTTTTATCAGTCCTTAATTTAAGAAGATTTTTCTTCCCATATTTCAGATTATGAGTCTTCTCCAAGAAAACAGAGCTCCATCTAACTATACCATAGAGTCAATTATTAATTGAAATATTAAAATAGGAAATACATGAAATACAGATCTTTGAAGAATTTTTGCGGGTTTGGGCTTCACATGCAAATGTCAAATATAAATTCAGAAGTTAATTTATTTTTTTTCTTATTTTGGAAGTATTATAGTGATGTGTAACACCATTTACATGAAGCTAAGACTCGACATTCCATCTATATCATTTACTTTTCCTTATAAGAAAGGTGATAATACTAGACCTTATAGAGTTACAAAAATAATGCAATGGAAGAATCGAAAACACTTTTCCACTGAAATTAAAAGGCACATTTATCTAATTTTCCTGCTTTCAAAAATAATAAAAAGATTGTCTGTCTGTAAGTATGTCCACAGAAAGTAGACACAAATGGCTAGGGAACAAGCTGCTATTTCTGATTTTCTAGTCTGGTTTGTTCTGCTTTTCTAACCTGCCTTTCATTCACATTTATGTCTTAGATTCACACCTTTTTTGATGTTCACCCAAGTAAAGCTATTATCACCTGTCTGTGCAAGGTTGTTGAGGGTCTAATGGTGGCATGAGTAAAAAGTACACTGGGCTAGCTCTCAGGAAACTTTCTGCAAGGGTAATCATACTTCTGCTATTTTTCTCTCATGTAGTTCTTCAAATAGATGGAAGATGTTCATAGAATCACTATGAAGAGCAAATTAGATGTTTCATAATAACTACAGTATGATGAAAATCCTGACTTGTTACAATATTGTAAGTTATTTGAATAACATGCAATCTTTCTTCAGAAAATCTCTGTCTCCTATTAGCACAGTGTTTCAAAAATGCTTATAGTTCATGGAAGTAGACATTGTTTTATTTTCCATAAATAGTTTCCAGGTTAATTGAGGGAGACAGCTTGATTGACTTCAAATGTATGTTTTCCTTATACAGCAACACTCTTGATTTAGTTTCTCTTGTTAAAGTAGAAAGTACCAACCCCTATTAACTTGAAACTCAGTGCATCCTTCCAAATTATTCACTTAACTATTCCCTTTTCAGAGAAGTTAATCAGAAAAATAAAGCTTTGCCAATAATTACCTACCATTTTGTTCTCATAATGTACTTAAATATTTATATTTCTACTCCTATATTAAGCTAATTAAATGAGAAATGCTGCTAAAAAATTCTTATAAAAAAAAAGCTGCCCAGAAAGATGATAATCTACTTTTCTATGCCTCTGTAAGTTTCTACCCAAATAGGTTTCATTGTATTGCAAAATACTAGTAGATTACCAGTGACATGAAAAATGTGCCAGCACATGTAAATGCAGGCTGATACTAATGACTATTATTCATTATGTTATTGACTCCCCAAAGATTCTGTTTACAGAAGAAAATGTTTGAACCAAAGATAAGCAATATGCTTGAGAAATATAAAGCCTTTCTTTACTCTCCATTAATTTTAGTCTTTTTTTATAAAAAAAAAAAAACAACTAATTGTATTTAAGACAACCAATATTACCTTGAATTGTATAGGTACAGAATGACAAATTTGAAAACATGATTTAATTAGGTAAACATTTAATCGCTTTTTTACAAATTCTAAATGATAATGAAAGCTCATATTATTACGTAGACTCTTATTTTAGGATACAGTTCATCCTAGAATATTCAGAGATGATTCAGGAAATAATATATTTTTATAATTATTTGAAATGGCACTAGTTGTAACCAAAATTTGAAAAACTTATATGTGTTTCTTCTTCATATGTCTTGTTTTCTATAGACGTGATTGAAAAGCAAACATTAGTATATATATAATATATGTACATAAAGCATGACACACATACCTGTGCACACATATCATATCCATATATACAATATTTAAATGCAAGCTTTCAGATGATCTCCCAAATCTATTTATGCTTACAAGTTATCAGATGTAAAAATATTCAGAATATATACAGTATAGTATCTTACAGGCAAACTACTCACCTGACTTTCTTCTATTTAATTTAAAATAAGTGTTGCAGGATAAGTTTAATTGATTATCTAATTAAAACGAAAATCTATATTGTGATTATATTCACTCGAGGAAATGTATTTTTTTCCTAAATGGAATTTAATGTGGAAAAACGGTCACTTGAATTTTCATACAAAAGCAATAGATGCTGAAATTAGTGATGAACATTAATAAGCCTAATATCAAGAAGGGAAAGTGATAAAAATTAATATCTAGAAATTTATAAAACACACTAAAAACAGTGACCCATATTGTTTGTTTAGTTTTTGTTTTTATTCATTTAACTTTAAAATACTACATGCATACTTCTTTTTAGGAAAGGAAATTTACCTGCCTAGATCACGTATTTTGATAAGCATACTGGGCACCCTGATCATCACATAATGTGAGTATAGTACATAAAAATATTTACACTATACAAACAACACATTCATTTTTGAGTTTGCTGAAAGTTATTATGACAGGAAACTTGAATGCAATGTTGCATTAGTTTTCTCTTCAGAAAGGAAATTTTAGGTTTAAGCATCAAAATAAATTATAGAATTACATATTAGAAAAGATAGATGAGTTAATTTGCTGGCTTGATTTTTTGATAGTATATGTACACTATAATGTTTCCATAGTAATAAAGTTCCTGGTGGATTTTTCCCCTTTATGTTAACCTTGTTTTTCTACAAATTTTTTTTGTAATAACTTGTGTGCTTGCCTTAATAAGACAGCTACCACATTGCTGTTTCTCTTCTGCAACAATTTTCAAGCTTTCAGAAGCCACAAGATACAGGTTATAACTTGTAATTGAGTAGATCATTCCAGAATATTAAACTTACGTTGTTAAATATGTACAACATGTGCTTATCTGAAAATACTGTATCTCAAAAACAGACAGAAGAAAAGTGAAAATAAATTCTGGATTTCTAATATAACAAAGAGTGTTTCTATCCATTTGTTCTAAAGTAGCCAGTAGGTCTCCAAAAGTACACATACTCCACCTGACCCCTAAAGGTAATTTAACCTTGTCATAGAGATCCTTGGGAGGTAAGAGTCTTAGAAAGACATCTCTGGTTCTGCCACAGGTCCCCATTGTCTCAACTAGAGATCATCACCACCTCCAGCAAGTTTTGTTTAAGTAAATACCTGAGAGGTATATTAAAAAACACCTGAAGTATTATCATCCACTTACCTTCCTTTTAGTCCCCAGTGTGTGAAGTTCCTGCCATAAAATCTGCCTATAATTTTAAGAAGTTGAGAGTGCCAAGGTTATAAAGCTAGATTGTAGCAGAATAGATTCCTTATTGCTAAAGAATTGTTACAGCGTTCATTGTTATATATTGCTAAGGATTTTCTGTTTTTAATAGGATTTTTATATAAGAAAATAAGTTATAAAATTAATCATGTCACATAAATTTTGTGTATTATTTTTAAATTAGTAGGCTGAATACCCAATTTTCTAATCTGTACTAATCAATTAAAAAGAAAAGGTTCATTTAATATGTTGGTTATAGAGTCTACTTAGAGTACTCAAATTTATTTATCTAAGTAGTAAAATGTTATCTTTTACCTAAATAGTAAAAAGTCACTATATATGTAAGATAACATGCATAAATATGTAATTCAAATAAACCTTTCTATAATCACAAAGAATACTACTCTTCTGAAAATTTTCTCTAGTAAACATACATCCTCCTTGAAAACATAGAATGTCTATTTCCTTTTTTCTATATGACAGTACTTTTCTGTTTATTGTTGAGATCCCCTTTTTATTTTGACTCTGAGATAGTACAAGAGGTATTCACTCAGTATATTTGGTGAGAAAAATTATTTAATTATACACTTTCATCTCTATACAAACAGCACTCAAGTGAAAATAGCTACTGTTATTAAGGTCTACAGAAATAACAGTATTTACTACATTGTGAGAACATGGTAAATATTATAAGCAGTAAGGCAGTATAATCACCTTATCAATTAAATTGAAGCACTCAAGAATTTTTTATATCCATACTACCAGTAGCTTCCAAAAATATAAACAAAATGCAGAAATTTAATCAATATAAGATGAATGTCAAGAGATTATTACTGGCATATTCAGAAACTCTTAGATTATTATAAAATGTGTTTTAGCTATAATTAAAATACTGAAGTTAAAAGTTGAAAGAAAAATGATCCCAAACATATGCCATTAAATTGGCCATGCTACTGATTTATGTCTAATATAATTTATGTGGTTGAAAAACTACATATGGTAGCTGTCATTCAGAATAAGATGAAATATGCATATTTGATTTCAAACAAATACTCTGTAATTTACAACCAAAATGATTTTAGTGGAAATACAAGTAGATATACTTTGTATTTTGAATAATTTTCTGTTAATAAAAATTGAAGTGACTCTTCAGAGACATTGTTCTCCCTGCTTTATTTTACTCATACTTCATAAAATTAGTAATTTTCAGCAGGAAATGAATCATACTTCCTAAACATGAGTGAAGGAAATACCATTTTTTGACAAATTTGAGAAAGAAAACATAATTATTATGGCACTAGTTCTAAATAATCAATATATTTGTAAATTATTCAGACTATGAGATGGCTCACAGATACTGAGAGATTGGACTATAAAGAACAATTTTAAATTCCGAGATCAAATAGAATTTTTTAAGAATCATTGTTCAAAAATTAAAATATAAAGATGCTTTTCTAATTATGTGAGCAGGAATTAAGCTAATCATAGACCTTTTATTACTATTCTGGACTGAATTGTGTCCCACAGATCCAAATTCATCTGTTGAAATCTTAACCTTCAACGTGAGTGTATTTGGGGAGAGGTTCTTGAAGAAGAATATACAGGTTAAATAAGATCGTAAGGGAGGGCCACTAACACAGTATGACTGGTGTCCTAAGAAGAGAGAGACATATCAGCATGAGCACAGAGAAAACACCACATGAGGACAGTGAGAAGGCAGTCATTTGATGGAAAAGGAAAGGAGCCTCTGGAGAAGACAGACTTATCATCTCTTTGATCTTAGACTTTTGACCTCCAGAACTGTAATAAAATATTTTTCTTTTATTTAAGCCACTCAGTCTATGATATTTTGTTATGGCAGCCCTAGCTGACTAATAATTACTTAAAATGGGTAAGTATTTTCTGTCATTGTGGAGATTAAAAATTGACATTGAAGTTGTGTATCAATATACATGAGCTAACATTACCCATTGATAGAACAAGGTATGTCATGAATCAATACCATATTTAAGCAGAGATGGATGACCAGTTGTCCAAAGCTTTTAAAAATAGATGTTTATGTAGGTTGGGACACAAAATTACCTAACCTCTAATGTTCTTTTTCTGTTTGATTTGTTTTGTTTTGTTTTTTTGAGACGGAGTCTCCTTCTGTCGCCAGACTGGAGTGCAGTGGCGCTCTCTTGGCTCACTGCAACCTCCGCCTCCCGGATTTTAAGCTGCCTCAACCTCCCAAGTAGCTGGGACTATAGGCATGTGCCACCATGCCCAGCTAATTTTTGTATTTTTTAGTAGAGACGACGGGATTTCACCATGTCGGCCAGGATGGTCTCTATCTCTTAATCATGATCCGCCTGCTTCGGCCTCCCAAAGTGCTGCTCTTTTTAACTTTCAAAAGTCTGGGATAATCTTCAGAGTATCACATAAATATGGACTACCATCTTCTACATCCAAACATTAAAATCATAGAATAAAGATAACTCGTTAAATAAAGGTGAATGGAGCACAATTTCTTCCATTAAAGAGTTCAGAGTATGGGAAACAGTAGTGACAAGCTATGAACCAAGTTATTAAAGGGAATGATTCAACTACAAATGACTTCTGAATGAGGAACTATGGGAACACTGAGGAAAAATGAATGAACTTTGCCCAGAATAGTGTTCCTCAAGTTGAAGTCCTTGGGTAGGATCTAGGAAAATTTTAAAGTTCCTGAAATACATGCAACTTTTTGTGATTATGTGTATATAATTTTTTGAGTCAGGTATAAATTAAGGAATTTTAATTCAATTTAGCTAATACACATAGAGTATTTTGTGAACACCAGTGCAGTTTACATAATAAAAGATTGAACACTGAATCCACCAAAAGGCAAGAATACAGCTAAACCCTAGGAACCACTAAAACGAGGATTCATATGTTTCCATAATATCCTTTCCATCATATTCATTCATTGCTTTACTTGTTATTTTATTTTATTGCAGAATGTCATCCAGAAAATGATGAGAAACTAACAGCTCAAGAGTTTTTAATCTTGAGTAAGAAAATACACTCTTTTTTGCTCTCGTTAGAACCAACTTCAAAAATTATTTGGAAGACTTTGAATACTGCAGCCTGTAATACTGAACTAGGATTTTGATCAATCTGTTTTTAAAATAGACACATGAAAAGAATAATAGGAAGAAGAGAGGCTGAACATAGAACGGGGCTGAACATAGAACAACCATTGGTATAAATCCAAGACTAAAGCCTCCAACTAATTTTAATTAATCTTAATAAAAGTGAACCAAAAGGAGAAATAGGAAAAGCACTTCAGACTGATAAAACTACAAATGAAACTAAAAATAAGTATTATATGTGGTTTATAGTAAAAGGAAGGTACAAAGTAACATAAATCTGAATAATAAAGAGTAACATGTGCCATGTAATTTGTGCTATACCTATTACTGTTACTGGCTTTTCATATTGGTAAGGTATTTGATATTGGTTTCAAAATTTAATTCCAAGGAGCCTTAAGGATTCCTAGAGGGCAATTTATGGTATATAATCAGATTGGGGTTAAAGCACAAGGTCAGTGAAAAAAAATCTGCATCTCCAGTTGTTTATATGTCTATGGGATATATGAAATTTTTAAAGTTTAAAAACTGAATTGAAGAGTCATGGAAATAATGTAAGCAAAACAAAAAAGATCAAGTGTTACTTAGAAAACTATCTTGTGTCTCATCGAGAAATGAGAGGAGATGATGGAACTTGAAACACTAATCCAGTTTAAAGATGAAGGAGACAGCATTTCAAAATAAAAGATAAAGCCCTACATAAATGAAGCAGCAATGGTTATCATAAGAAAGAAAAAGATTCAAAACATATTAAATGGGAGAAAATGGTATGTTTTTGCAAACTGTAGTATAGGAAGGCATAGGAAGCAACTAGAGGACAGTGAATGGAAGGTGGTATATAGAATTAAACAGAAATTTTGGGCTTAGTGATTGTACAAATATGGGCAAAATGGTAGGTATAATTAAAATGGGAAAAGTTCCCTCGTCCCACTCGCAGGGCGTGTGAGGGGGTGCGGCTCACTTCTTCAGTGCCCCGATCCTCAGACCTCTAGGGAGCAGACAGACCGGCGGGCTATGGGGCTCCCACCCCATGGCAATGTCTAGGAATGAATGTTTACAGCTCCTGAAGCCCCAGTGGGCATGTGTTACAGGGTGCTCTTTTAGTTTTGCCCCCTATAGGGTGGCTTGTGTTAACCAGCCCTCTACTTTGTCTAAAGGAAAGAGGGCTTTCTGTATCCCTGGTTCTTGCCTTGATGTACCAGAAGAATTGGATCATACCTGGGCTTGGAGAATAAGTGCAAGGTTTTATTGAGTCCAGGTAGCTCTCAGCAGATGGGGGAAGCCAGAAGGGGATGGATTGGGAAGGTTTTCCCTGGAGTCCCGCCGCTCAGTGGCCTAAGCTCTCTTCTGACTGCTCCAGCCAAACTTCGCTCTGTTCTGCTGGTCAGCAGCCTGCCAGCATGCTCAGTGCTGGTTAGTGCGTTCCCCTCGACGTCTAGCCGCTTGTGTGTTTCTTTGCTGTTGTGCTCCTCTTGACGTCTGGCAACTTGTGTATCTGCCTGCTATGGTCTCGGTGTTTTTTATAGGTACAGGATGGGGACATGGAAGGCCAGGTTGGTCTTAGGAAATGCAACATTTGGGCAGGAAATGCTTGTCCTCACCAAGGTTCCTGGGATGGAGCCCTAGCCAGGGGCCACACCCTCCTTTACCCAGCACTTCCCTGCCCCACTTTCAGATCATTTAAAGAGACCATGCTCTTCCCTTCCCAACACTTCCATATCATAATGAAAGTCAGTTGCCTCAAGGCATAAACAGTATCTTTTGGATAGTAAGAAATTTTAATCTGAAGCTCATAGAAAACATGAAACCTGAACAGTTCTTTGGGGGAAGGTTAAAGACCATAGACTTGGTCAGATTGCGTAGTAACAATGCTTAATGAGAGAAAGACAGCTAAAGATAAAACCCTTAAAAAGTTAGTATTTAGAATATTGCCAGGGAGAGGAAAAGCTTCAGAGAATGAGAGTCCAAGAAGGTAGATGATTGTCTAAAGGTAAATTATGCCCTGGAAGTCAAAAAAGGGGGAGCTCAAAGAGGAAGAGTCAAATATTGTGAAAGTATGAATAAGATGAAGTTTAAAATGTTGATTACACTTGTGAGTAAGAAGGCTGTTAGGTAGCTTAGTTAATTATATTTTGGATGTCAGAGTGCAAACTAGATTTCAATCATTTTAGAAGCAAAGGAAAGTAAGAAGGAATAAAAACTAGTATCACTCTTTATAAAAGCCTATTAATGAACAGGGGAGTCATATAACAGAGATAGGACTTTACTCTCTGAACACTCAATTGATTCGTCAAATGAAGGGAACTGTCTTAGATAGTTTTACAGATCTTAGAATGAGTTGAACTTAATCAACATTTGTATCAGTTAGGATGAACCAAGTTAGAATGCAGTGATAAAATATGTACAAATCTTAGTGCCTTAAAAAAAAACGCAAATACAGCTATCATTCAAAGTATGTAAATATTGTAGCCACACAGACTGACAGAGATTCTATCTTGCCGCTTGAGTCCATGATTTTAATGCAGGGGAAAAAGGATGAGTGCACAACACAGGCTCTTCAGGTTCTTCCTGACACTAATATTTCGTTGGTCAAATTAAGTAGCATGGTGTTGAATAACTATTAAAAAAGAATACCCACATAGAAAGGAGCCATATGTATTTGCTGAATAATATCTAAAATGTATAAATACGTTTTCTGTTTTACTAGAATAATTTTACCAGAGGTCACTACAATATATCTTCCCCTGATAACACTCAACTACTTCTCCTTACTCCCCCGAAAATTATTCTGTCTAATTTTAATCAAAGGGCTGATACTATTTCAAATGAATCTAAAACTGTCACCTAAAAGTGGAAGGACCATTAGATTATGCAGTTTAGAGCATACATGTCAAAGAGAAAAGTCAGTTCTTCTCTTGATGAAGAGAACAGAATCCACACCAGATTTGTTGTGATTCCAACATTAGAGGTCAACGTTGTGCTGCTGAGCCAAGTTTTTCCCCTATTGTGTCTTTCAGTCTTTAAATGATTACAGACATTATTGTAGCCTGTTAGAAACACCCTAAATATATACATACCCTTTAGGTGTTAATTAATCTGTCTAAGGCTGTTTTGAAAAGTTGAGGTATTTCTTATGAAAAGCCCAGAGACATTCTCATACTGTTTTTACTAGTTACATAGGTAGCAGTATCTTCAGTGAAACTGAACATTATAATAACTTTGGAAATGGGTATGAATGAATGGAATTTTTGCTTAGAGTTGGGGTGGAAAATAGGTTGAAATGAAGTTAAGAGGAAGAAAGCCTTTAGAAACCATCACAGTAATATAGAAATGAAGTATAGATTCATTCATAGCTAAGCAAATACCTCCGCTCCATTACTAGGACTCAAGATAAAAATTCTTCAGAAGTATTTACATTATATAATGTATTTTCACTGAAGAATAAAAATACACATTATAGTGAAATTGTTAATAAAGCATCAAACATTTGTATAATGATTTATACTTTTCCATAGCTTTCAAATTCAAAATCTCTGATACACAATAAAATAAATCATAAAACTTTAAATAATATGTGACTGCATATAACTTGTTAAATAAATCAAACCAGAACTGGTGATTAAGATAATCATTCAGAAAAATACAAAATAAACTGATAAATAAGCTACTCTGCTCTATTAAAGCTTATAGTTAATTCAAGGACTACATTTAAGGAGCGATTTATTATCATAGACATATTCAGTATAAGGAACTTCAGAGAAGTAAAATTACAGAGCATAGCAAAGGTCAAATCCAGCACATCAGCTGAAAATAGATGGATAAATGCAGTAAGGTTTGGCACTAGATCAATAGCCTTAGAAGCTGGGCAATTCTAGGAGAAATGTTCCCAGTAATCACAAGCTTTGAACATGAATACAAACTGATCAGTATTGGAATCATAGTTCTGTATACAAGAATGTACTTAGAATTCTTCTGAATGCAATATGAATTGAATATACATTATAATGTGTATAAATGTAATGAGAGCTCTTGACTAGTGAATTATGTAGAATCATTCAGCAAACAATATGAAAAAACAATTTTCCATTTAATAATTTGATTACTTTCATGTCAGTACTTTATCTTTAAAACTGGATGACTGGATTGACTGACAGTAACATTGCTGTTAAGAGATGGCAAACGAGCTAGCTGACTTCTCCAGAGACTTTCAGGTAGGCAATTCCTGCTTGCAGTCATTAGAAATTGAGACCTAGTTCTTAGCTCTAATATCCCTGAGTATCAATATTATCACATAAGTAACTTCATAGATTAATGTTGACAGAATATGTAATACATTCACTGATTTATAGTGATATGTAAAATATCAGAAAGTCCATAAATACTATTTAAAGGTTTATTCTTTTAACTGTAAAAATGTCTAAATAAAAAATAATTATGAGAATTTAGAATGTTATCACACAAAAAGCTTAGGAGTTTGAAGCTATGCATTGAACTCTGCAAATCTTCTCTTGCTACTCTATTCAGGATAATATTTTTCAATGCAGATTTGATTATAATCATTTGCTAAAAATCCTTCAAAATTCTCTATTGCTTTAAAAAACATTGGCCAAAATCATTGACAGTCGAACAAGCAAAGCTGAGTTTATTGGATTTAGCATCTTCGTAGAGAAAAATCACATTGAGCAGATAGTAGTTTGGTCTCATTATCAGAATTTATCCAACAATATCCACATGATTTTATCAGTCACCCTTAGTAATTTTAAGACAGATCATCCAAGGTAGAGGACTGGTTGAAACGAAGCAGTTTATATACAAAATAACTTTGTATTTTTTGGGAAGTCCTTAATGAGCAAAATGTTCATGTGGGAAAATAATCTAATTTAATTTTTTCATTATCCAGGCTTCCAGGAACAAATATTCCCTGAAATGAGCAATTACGTTATTTTACCAATTACACCTATTATTTAGCTCAGAAGCAGTAAAGTTCATTTGGTCTCAGAATTGTTTAGCACAGACAGGAAATATGGTTGGTCCAAAAGTTGTTTAGTATATTGGTTGAAATTCTCAGTCCTTGTTGGTCATTCTTTAGCATAAGCTGAATCATTTAATTACAGGATATGATCAATAGACATGCATATATATATATATACACACATACACACACACATACATACACACACACACACATATATCATTGTTGGATGGGTAAGGGTCATGTGTGTAGTTTTTGACAGTGCTGGTTCCAACCTCTGTGTCAGGTTTTCTTGTTCTTCCTTGGAAGAAAACTGTTGTATCATTGAGAGAATAGTGACTGTACAACAGCAAAAAAGATTCTGGAGAGCACACATTTCAGCACTACAACATACACATATATAAAGAGAAAGATTATGATTAGAGTTCACTGTTGATTTCCAAACAGGGAACAGAGACTACTAAACTTAAATCAATAGAATTGATTCAATTCCTAACCTAATGAACTGTAGAATAGATACAGTGATTTTTTTTTTTCTAACTGTTTGGTCTGTGGGAATGTTTGCCATATAAAAAGTCACTTTATGGTTGAACTACTCAGGTAAGCAAATCATTTCTTACAAGAAAGCAATAGCAAAGGAAACTGAGTTGCCTGTCAAAAACTGCAAACTCGATGACTGATTGGTTCCGTCGTATGGCTTAGACAATAATAAGGAAATTGTAGCTAGTATTGCACTGATACAAAAGAATGACATTGAATGTAAAAAGCAATATTAAAGCTGGGCACGGTGGCTCATGCCTGTAATCCCAGCACTTTGGGAGGCCAAGGCAGGTGGATTTCTTCAGTCCAGGAGTTCAAGACCAGACTGGCCAACAAGGCAAAACCTCATCTCTACAAAAAATAGAAAAATTAGCCAGGCATGGTAGCACATAGCTATTGTACCAACTACTAGAGAGTCTGAGGTGGGAGGATCACCTGAACCCAAGGAGGCTGAGGCTGCAGTGAGCCACTATTATGCCGCTGCACTCCAGCCTGGGCAACACAGTGAGATACTGTCTAAATAAATAAATAAATAAATAAGTAACATTAAGAGTAAGGATATAACTGGTGTCACAGTTAAGTAGTAATCAATCCAGAAATCTTAACCAGCTGATTCAGAAAAGTGAAAAAGAAAAACATGAAAAGTAATATGTTACAAGTTGTATCTCATGTAAATCTCATTCTTGGTTGTTTGAGTCAATGCTGTCTACCTCTTAATACCCTTCTGATTAAAAATCTTGTGGTATATATCACTTTACTAGGGCTGCCATAACAAAGTGCCACAGAATGGGTGGATTAAATGACAGAAGTTCATTTTCTCACAGTTCTTGAGTTCAGAAATCTGAGATCAGGGCATCAGCAGGGTTAATGTTTACTGAGGGCTGTGAGTAAAGATGGACCTAGACTTCTCTCCTTTGCTGGTAAATGGAAGTCTTCTCCCTGTGTCTTCACATTGTCTTCCCTCTCTGGTGTCTATGTGCAAATTTCTTCTCCTTATGAGGACACCAGTCATCCTGGATCAGTCCCCCTCTAATGGCCTCATTTTAATTTAATCACCTCTGTAAATATCTTATTTCCATTCTGAGTCATTTGAGGAACTAGGGGTTAAATCTTCAACACATAAATTTTTGGGGTCTTGAGAACAATCGTCTTTGGCTTGAGGCTCTGTCTTCTCAGCTCACCATGCTGGCAGCCTTACTCCCACCCCCAGCCCTGGTTGGTGTCCCTATCCCATATCAGAGCTGGAATGATGAGTAAAAATGCAAAGTATCTGAGGTGCCAAGAATGGACTTTTTCTTGGTTATGGTTCATATTTTCCTGCTGGTTTCATGCCTATTATTTTTGTTACATGCCAGTTATTATAAATTCCAACATTGTTAAGTGACCAATTATGTCTTTCTTTGAAGAGCATTGAACAATTTTTGGCAGTATTTCTGTATCCAGCATCATAAAACTTATGCATACAAAGCTTAATATTCAGCAGTTTCCTCAGTGGGGGCCTTATACAGGATTTAGGGTATATTTTCTGCACATCTATTTCTCCTTTGGTCTCTTTCTTTGAAATTTAGCTATTTCAGACTCTTAGAACTCCAGCATTTTTCTCCTCAACTTAGAAAGGCTGCAAAATCCTGCCTAAATTGCCCCTCTTTTTACTGTGGTCTGGAAATTCTTCCAGAAGGAAATATAATGTCATCTTTCAGTTTATCTCGTTTCTTCTTCTTCTGTCAGAAATCACATTTCTCTACTGCCTTTGTTCAATTTCTGAAGATAGTTATTTACATATTTCATGAGGCTGTCTAGTTATAGTCAGTGAGAGCTTCACTCCATAGATTTTCATCCACCTATCCTCATAGTCTCATGAGAGAAAGATGGGAAATCACAAATTTAGGCAAGTCAAAACCCCTCCCTGTTTTTCTCAATTCATGTTTGAAGCCTTCTGCACTGTCCTAATTTTATTCATTAGATCACCTGCCTCAACAGTTTGAGTATCTGCAGATACATGGGAAGACATTGATTGTCCCAAGTAAAGACAGTAGAGTTCCAGGGTTAGCACCTTTCACATACTTTTCCATAATTAAGCTGGAGGTTTCCTGCTCTGAGTTGGTACAACCAGTTTACCTATACTACTTCAAGAGAATTATCCAACACTCCAGTTGTCTCACTGACTTCTTATCTTGATCCCCACCTCCTGCCTCTTCCCACTTCTGTAGTTCCTCTGGGGCCGCAGTGAAATGAGCCAGCGATGTATTCTATTTCAGTATCTTAGTAGGAGCCTGAAACAAAACTGAATTAATAAACGAGAAATTGCTTATTGAAGCTAGAGAAAATGAAAGAAATTAATGCCTTTTATTATTAAGCTGTAATATTCTGATGTGCTCAATCAATCAGGCAGAGGAATACTTTGCCCCGAGGGTGCTCAAGGTAGTCACAGTTACAGATTTTCATTCATTCTCAAATTAATAACTATTCATCAGTCATAAAATAAACTTCATGTCTGATTGTCACGAGCTTTTCTTTTGTCTACCTCCCAGTTTTCATTCCAAAGTTAAAATCTCCTTAACTTGTTTTGTTAAAAACGCTACAAATTTTCTTTTAGGGTTGATTTAGACAAATGACTGACCTCAGTCAGTAAGGTTTCAAGTTTTTGGACGTATTTCCCTTACATGTGTTCAAAACAAGGGCATATATTTGTCCTCTTGTTAAATTTCATTGATGTATAAAAGAGAAATTTGCTTGCCTGAATTTGGTTCTCAGACACTGCTGTTTTGGACATGTCTTTCTGCATGCTGTGCTTACTTTTTTCAGTTAGCACCTTCCATACCTCAGGTGCATTACATATCTTCCTTGACTGTTCTGTGCCCAAGAGGCTTACCCTCAGACACTGCATTTCTTGTGCCCCTAAGTCAACTAGTACGCCACTGGGTTTCGTCAATGAGAGATACTGACAGGAGTTGAGAAAGTACAAAAACAAAGAAAGAATGGTATATTCATTTCCCTTTTTTTTTTTTCTGTTTTGTACCATGTTTCGGCAGTGACTGAATCTCTCCCTTTGCCATATTTATTTCCTTATGGCCAATACTCAAGGTTTCTAGCTCTCCTTGAATTTCAAGAACGTAATATCCCCATTTTATCTATTTTGTCTTAGAAGTAATAATAACTTTCCGCTATCGCTAGTATCTGGATATCTTAATATTCTTTTTGAGCCAAGTGGATTGACAACATGAAAGTTTTATCTTCATGATACTCTCTTGAATTATTTGTATTATATTCCATTTTCTAGCAAATCCTGACAGAAGCATATCCAAGATGTAAGATTGTAAGATTCTTTTTTTTTTTTTTTTTTTTTTTTTTTTTTTGAGACAGAGTTCCACTCTTGTCATCCAGACTAGAGTGCAGTGCAGTGGCACGATCTCAGTCACAGCAACCTCTGCCTCCTGGGTTCAACCGATTCCCCTGCCTCAGCCTCCCAAGTAGCTGGGATTATAGGCATGTACCACTATGCCCAGCTAATTTTTGTAGTATTAGTAGAGATGGGGTTTCACCATGTTGGCCAGCCTGGTCTCGAACTCCTGACCTCAAGCGATCCACCCACCTCGGCCTCCCAAAGTGCTGGGATTAAAGGCATGAGCCACTGCACCCAGCCAAGATTCTATTTTTAAAGGAGTTAAGAAAGCAGGAGTTTGCTTGCTTTTGGTGGAATTAGAGAACGGAACCTGGCAGGGAGCCATTGTACCAGGTCCTGTATTTAGCTGCTTCTTTGAGTGATTTTGAAGTTCTGGTCACAGTGTTCACTCAAATCCTTTTTGGGTATATGTTTTTAATGAAAAACATTTATTCAGGGGCTTTGTATTAGCTGTTTCCTTTACCTCAGCAAGCCACATTTTCCCTAGTTCTTTTTTTGTGGCTAACTCCTTTTCATTCCTTAGGTTTCGGGTCATGTCATTTTCTTAGGGAGGTCTTCCCTGATCCTTTCATGTAAAGGAGGACGTACCTCTGTCAGTCTGCCTGGTAATTTCCTTATCTAATTTATAGTTTTCCTCCTTTTCAGTTGATGTCCCCTTCTTTACTGTTGTTTGTCTCTTATTATCTTCCTGAGATCCATAGTTTATGAGAGCAGAGTCTTTGCTTTCCTTATTCATCATTTAAATTCCTAGCATCTAAAATACAGATCCTGCCACACAGCCATTTTTTTTCTTTCTTTTTAAAAGCAGCGTTACTTAAGAATGCAAGAAAATACATTGTTTGAAGAAAGGTAGTTATTTCTAATCCATACTTATATTTTGGGGCAAATCTTCTGTAGAAAGCACCAGAAAACCATTAATTCTCTCATTTAGTGATGGGGTGTTCCTTTAAGTGGCAAAGAGGAAACGAATCTGTATTCTGAAAAAACAAGGAAATCTGCTATTGATATTAACATTATTTTAGCATCATTTATACTGACAAACTGATGAGATATGAAGGCATGAATTGCACATCATTAAAAATAATTTTGGTATCTAATTTAAATAAAAATAAGATAACTTTATAATGTTAATAGATTATAATAGAAATGATATAATAACCCCTATTATAGCATATATTCTGCCCATCCTAATTATAGTATTAAAAAATCATATATATGCTTTACATTGCATTATTAAAGTGAATTTTTCCTTGTTGGAACTCTGATAAAATACTTAAAGTTCTCTTTCTCGGAAGAAGTAATGAGTAGAATATGAAATGCCTCTTTCTGCTGGGTATAGACCTTCCAAACACAGATAAATTAGTCTCTCTGTTATGTAGTCCCTAAGCGCCATTTAAAATGATCAAATGTACTTATGATCACAGACAATCTCCAATGAAGTTTTGTAGTCCATCAGTGCACAAAATCAGCATTTTTTCAATTAATGTAAAAGACTGAGTGGCTGCATAAATTTATCTAGTGAGGAGAAGATGTCTGAATTAGTAAGAAAGCTGGTCTCTAGTGGGGAAGCCAGATCAGTGAATGATATTAACTTCCTTTTTTTCTTTTTCATATCACTGCATAGTGAAATGAATAATAAATGAATTGAGATATTGAAACAAAACAGTACTAAATGTATTTGCCTTATGAAATTTAAAAGTGGAATGTATCTGAATAATATTTGTATTCTTTCTCTCACCTTGAATATACTACAGTATGGGCTGTGCCTCCACACACTATATTAAGAAGTAAGATATAGTAGGAAAACTGCCACAGGGTTTTGAATAAGGTATACCTGAGTTTGCTCTATTATTATGGCCAGATCAATACAGTTATACTGTGTATGCAATCCTGGTAGTCTTACCAGGACATTTTAATGATTCCATCTTAAATGTTATATACAAAATAATCTATAAATAATTCTAAAATTGTGGTCTCTGTAATATGGCCATAACTTACATTCATGTGGGAGTTTAGAAATGATTATCCTAAATAGCTGCCTTTTAAAAAAACAGCACCTATGATATTTTTGTTTCCTCAGTCTTCCTGTTTGACCAAGTAATAAAATTCACAGTCAGCTTTCTGTTTATGTACTGGCATTAATGCCCTCTAAGTTGTGTATCAAATCCTCATTTGTCTCCTTCTTTGCCTCCACAATACCCAGAAATTTTTATCTTTAAAGATTCTCACCATTTATCTTTCTAAGCTCCTTATATTATTGCCCTACTAATAAATAAAATTTATATATTTTTTGTTATTTATTTATTTTTGCCCCACTAAGAAGTTGTATATATATATATGTACACACACACACACACACACACACACACACATATATATATATGAAGACTATAAAGTAAGTCTGGTGGAAAAAAGTCACATAGGCTTTGGAAGATGAACCATCAATGAGAATTTAAAGTATAGGAGGAAACTGGAAATTTCAGCAGACACATGGGTCAAGAAGTCATGATAATACCATAGGAATTCACTTGAATGAGTAAGAGTTAGCACTTGAGAGATCTGTTAGGAGGTATAATGACTCAATTATGACATCTGGGTATAGAATTAATGCTGTATTTGGTGGATGAGGTACATAATGAAATCAAGTTTAAAAAGAGGTCAGGTGTTTGAGGGAAGATATGACACATTTTATTTTTTGAATAAAAAGACAATGTAAAGCCTAAAGATTAAGGAATAAAATATTTTTGGCAGTAACTGGAGCTCAATGTCAGGATAATATAATATGCAAATCTGAGCGAATTTGCTGAGTCCATGAGTTACTCTTATAAGGCTTCTCAAGCCATGATGAATAAATCAAGGACTGGTCCAAGATACAATTTTCTAACAGTTATTTCGGCCCCCATGTTTTCTGTCTCTTTAACTGTGGTAACTCCAACACATTCCTCTTATAAATTATCTTTATACAGGTAAAGCCATATCTAAAGCTCCTTATGTGGAATTACATAACTTTTTTCTGAAATTACCATAACACTTTTCATAGTACTTAAAACATGGTCTGTGTATTAGTGTGTTCTCATGCTGCTATGAAGAAATACTGAGATAGAGTAATTTATAAAGAAAAGAGGTTTAATTGACTCACAGTTCTGCATTGCTAGGGAGGCCTCAGGAAACTTACAATAATGGTGGCAGGCAAAGGAGAAGCAGGCACCTTCTTCACAAGGCAACAGGATGGAATGAATGCAAGCAAGGGAAATGCCAGATGCTTATAAAACCATTAGATCTCATGAGAACTCACTATCACAATAATAGCATGGTGGAAACCACCTCCATTATCTAAATACCTCTACCCGGTCATGCCCTTGATACATGGGGATTATAGGGATTGCAAATTAAGGTGAGATTTGAGTGGGGACACAGAGTCAAATTATATCATTCTGCCCCAGGTCCCTCCCAGACCTCATGTCTTTTCACATTTCAAAACCAAGCATGCCTTCCAAACAGCCCCCAAAGTCTTAACTCTTTTCAGCATTAACTCAAAAGTCCACAGGCCAAAGTCTCATCTCAGACAAGGCAAGTCCCTTCCACCTATGAGCCTGTTAAATCAAAAGCAAGTTAGTTACTTCCTAGATACAATGGGGGCACAAGCATTGGATAAATGCTCACATTCCAAATGAAAGAAATTGACCAAAACAAAGGGGCTACAGGCCCATGCAAGTTCAAAATTCAGTGGAGCAGTTATTAAACCTTAAAGCCAAGATAATCTTCTTTGACTCCATGTCTCAAATCCAAGGCATGCTGATGCAAGAGGTGGGCTCCCGTGGCCTTGGGCAGCTCCACTCCTGTGGCTCTAGAGAGTACAAGCCACCTCCTGGCTGCTTTCATGGGCTCGCATTCAGTGTCTGAGGCTTTTTCAGGTGCACAGTGCAAGCTGTCAGTGGAGCTACCATTCTGGAATCTGGAGGACAGTGGCTCTCTTCTCTCAACTCCACTATGCAATGCCCCAGTGGAGACTGTATGGGGGCGCCAACCCCACATTTCCCTTCTGCACTGCCCTAGCAGAGATTATCCCTGAGGGTCTCACCCCTGAAGCAAACTTTTGCCTAGATGTCCAGACATTTCCTTGCATCCTCTGAAATCCAGGCAGAGGTTCCCAAAACTCAGTTCTTGACTTCTGTGAACCTTGAGAAGTGAGGCAAGCTGGACTTCCTAGGTCGAGTGGGAACTTGGGGAACTTTCCTGTCTTACAAGAGTATTGTAAAATGCACCAATCAGTGCTCTGTAAAATGCACCAATCGGCGCTCTGTGAAACGCACCAATCAGTGCTCTGTAAAACACACCAATCAGCATGATTCTAAAAATAGCCAAGCTCAGGGAGGATTGAAAAAAGGGCACTCTGATAGGGCAGAAATGGAACATACGTGGGAACAATATGGGAATAAAAGCTGGCCACCCCAGCCAGCAGTGGCAACCCACTCAGGTCCCCTTCCACATTGTGGAAGCTTTGTCCTGCTGTTCTTCACAATAAACCTTTCCACCCCACTACTCACTCACTCACTCTTTGGGTCCATACCATCTTTAAGAGCTGTAACACTCACCACAAGGTCCATGGCTTCATTCTTGAAGTCAGCAAGACCATGAACCCACCAGCAGGAACCTCTCCGGACACATTCTTAAGTTCAACACTACATGGAAGCCACCAAGGCCTGGGGCTTGCATCCTCTGAAGTGAGAGCCTAAGCTGTACCTTGGCCCATTTTATCCTGGGCCAGGGTGGTTGCAATGCAAGGCACCAAGTCCCAAGGTAGCACATAGCAGTGGGGCCCTTGGCTTGACCCACAAAACCATTTTTGCCTCCTAGGCCTCTAGGCCTGTGATGGCAAAGGCTGCAGTAAAGGTTTCTGATATGCCCTGGAAACATTTTCCCCATCATCTTGGTGATTAACATTTGGTTCCTCATTATTTATTTAAATTTCTGCAACCAGCTTGAATTTCTCCCCAGAAAATGAATTTTTATTTTCTATTCCATGGTCAGGCTACAAATTTTCCAAACTTTCATAATCTTTGAATCTTTCACCTCTTGAATGCTTTGCTACTTAGAAATTTCTTTCTCCAGATATCCTAAATCATTTCTCTCACAAGTTCAAAGTTCCACAGATCTCTAGGACAGGAGTAAAATCCTACCAGTCTCTTTGCTAAAGCACACAGTAACAGTCACTTTTGCTCAAGTTCCCAAGAAGTTTCTCATTTCCTTCTGAGACCACCTCAGCCTGGACTTCATTATTCATATCACTATCAGCTTTTTCATCAAAACCATTCAATAAGTCTCTAGGAAGTTCCACATTTTCACATCTTTTCCTATATTTTTCTGAACTCTCCAAACTGTTCCAAGCTCTACTTATTACCCAGTTCCAAAGTCACTTCTGAATTTTCAGGTAACTTTACAGCAATGCCCCACTCTCTGTGGTACGAATTTACTGTATTAGTCCATTCTCACACTGCTAACAAGACATACCTGAGACCAGGTCATTTTGTAAAGGAAAGAGGTTTAATTGACTCACAGTTCTGCAGGGATGATGAGGCTTAGATGAGGCAGGAAAATAGGGTCTGGAGGCAGGGAATATAAGGCCAATTTACACTTCAGCTATAACAGGAAATATACTCTCCATAGTGCATATGCTGTAAATGGCTTTGTAACTTCACTTCATCCTCTTCATTTACATAGGGTGTGCTTCAAGTAACCAATAGAATCCTCTACGGGGTATTGAAACTCCCCCAAATTTTCTAACAGGGCCTTTGAGTCCCTATGCTCAGGGAAGCCCCCACACTGTGGAGTGTAATTTCATTTTCAACAAATCCCTTCTTTCCTTCCTTGCTTTGTTTGTGTGTTTTGTCCAATTCTTTGTTCAAGATTCCAGGAACCTGGACACTCTCCATCATTATAGCAGACGGCAAAGGAGAGGCAGGCACCTTCTTCACAGGGTGGCCGGAAGGAGTGAGTGCAAGTAGGGAAAATGCCAGATGTTTATAAAACCATCAGATCTCATGAGACTCACCCACTATCACAAGAACACCACGGAGGAAACTGCACCAATGTTCCAATTACCTCCACCTGGTTCTGCCCTTGACACATGGGGGATCATGGAGATTACCATTTGAGTTGAGATTTTGGGTGGAGACACAGAACCAAACCATATCAATCTATGTTAGTTGGAGGAAGGAAGCTGCAATAAATTTAGTCAACAGTTGAAGTTGAATGGTCCAGGTTAGAAATGAAAAATAATTTCGAAAAAGAAACTAGTATACAAGCATTTTAGAAGATTTTATTATTATACAGAGAAAGGTAACATACATAGAGTTAAAAAATGGCAAAATAGAAAAGATTTCATTTATTATTATTAGGTGTTCTCTCTTAGATCTTGATATCAGTCACTTTTCCTGTTGTTTTCTCCAGTTCAAGTTCTGTATTAGGCTAGGTTTTATTTCAAGATGAAGAAACGACTTAAATTATTTTAGCAAAAAGATATGTTATCTATAGATTGGGTTATTTCAAAATTACTAAATGAATTGAAGAAAGTTGAGCCCCCCTCAGATTTCTCAGAATTTTACTTTGTATTTTCTGAGACAATCAATAAGGGAATAAGGAATGAAGGAGGGTTGGTACAATGTGTTAGTGAGAGTTCATTTAGAAAAACAGAAACTACACTAGCTATTTCAACGGAGAGCATTTCACACAAAAAAATGAGATGTTGGAAGGCTCACCTGGCAAAATAAAAACAAATGAAGTAAGGCAGAGGTAGTAGAAGAGGATATGAGTGTTGCCTTTAAAGTTGGGGAAAAAGTAAAATGTTTGCGGTTTTCAGATTTTAGAGGCCAAGAGTAGGATCCCCATAGATTCGGGAATCAAACATTTGAGGAGGGAGTGGCAGACAGGTAGCATGGAAACACAGGAGCAGAAAGGAAGGGTCTTATAAACTGTAACTTACACCTCAAGACAAGAAATGGCACTTACTATTTCAGGAGCTTAAAGTAAGCATCTCATAGGCTCCGGGGTGAGGCCTCTCAAGCGGTGGCATAGTCTGTTGATGCTGACGTCACATTTATTTAGAGAAGAGGTCTAAAGCCCCTCATAAAGCTAGAAGTCAGCCTAGTCCTGGTAATCCTTTAGGGTAGGAGGAGATCAGGATGGTTGTGAAAGTACCAAAATGAGTGGGAAATTGGAAACCACTACTGCAGTCACGATGTAGCAACACTGATGAAGTAACACTGACAGGAACAACAAGGGAATTGAAATAAACAAGTCACTTCTTTCTTCCTCTCAAATTTCAGTCTCTCTCCAGTGCCTGTACTAGAAAAACATAAAATAAATCCACATGATAAAGAATTGTAGGCTGAAGAACCCTCACACCAGCATCAAAAAGCAAAGTATAGAAGTATGGATTTAAAGTTGAGAGTCAAATAGTTCACAACCAGCACTAATAAGACTCATAGTTTCAAACTCTAATTAGGACTCCTAACCATGAGAAATTCTTAACTTTATGGCTCAGTGTGTGAAAGAGATAAAGCAACATTTGGTCACATAGCTGCAGAGAGAGTAAACTAAGAACTGATAATTAAGCACTAAATAACCTTATATAATAATGGACTTACATGGCTTTACTGTGAGTTATTTTGTATGTCCACCTTTACAACCTGCTCTCCCTAAAAAGATGTGGGAGATAGATGGAAGGCAAATTCTAAAAACTGAGGAGCAATATTGTAGTATGTTAAGGATAGCTATATCCTTAATTGTTGCTACTCCTCTCATTGACAACTAGGTTTTAATTCCTCTCCCTAAAATTTGTGTTTCTGTGCTGCCCTTAATAATTTGACCAATCAAACAGACCAATAATTATATCCTAGGATATCTGAAGCAAGAACATAAGAATCTCATCTTTCATCTAGGAGTTTTACAACACTCAGGGAGGCCTGAACTGTCATATAAGAAGTCCATCTACAACACTGTTGACACTTCTTTTAGGTACTCTGATCAACATTCCCATTTGAGCCCAGCCTACTAACGTTCCCTGCCAAGACAAAAAACATGTAAAGGAGGCTATCTTGGATGGTTCAGACCAGCCTCTCTGCCAAATAAAAAATACTCTGTGACATCTATTGACATGTGGAATGGAACAAACTGATCAGATACATGAAAATGACTATTGTTTTATGCCACTAAGATTTGGGGTAGTTTGTTATGCAGCAAAACATAATGGAACAGATATATATAATGGTCAGAGATATGAAGAATTTCTGTGAGTTTTTCAGGCAACATATAAAATACAGGGCACTAGTTTCTTTTTTTTCCAGTTTAAACTATCTTTTCCACATTATTCTTGAAAGACTTGCAGACTCTAAAATGAAAGAAAAGGATAGAAAAAAAGTTACATGCAATAAATAAACCAAAAGAAAAAAAGTTACATAAATGAAATAAAGGAAAATAGTTCTTAACCTCTCCAGAGAAAAATGGACTCAAAAAAATAAAAAGAGAAATATGAGTTAATAAAATGACAGAGAGAATAGGAAAGGTGGCATAAAAAGTGAAAAATACGTAATTTTTTTAGATAAAAAATTAAGGGCCACCGATTTATTGTAGGATAAAAAAAAATTGTGGGAGATCAATACTTCTGGAAGAAACAACTTCAACAATGAAATAATGTTTTTTAAAAATATGTGTAGTGGCATCGGAAATTCGGAACCAACAAGGAGTAGAGTGGTGAAGATTATAAGAAGCAAATAATTTAGGAGAGTCCAACTAATGATACGTACTCTTTTAACCTGAAAACAGTTTATGATGCAGAAGCTGTGCAAGATGGGGGCATTTAATATGTAAATTTAAAAACTCTGCAGAAAATAGAGGAAGGATTTTTTTTCAGTCTCATTATTTTAGGAAGAAATATTAAAATATAGGACGTTCCCAGAGACGGTTTCTGGTGAAACATCAGATTTTTTTTTTTTTTTTTTTTTGAGACAGAGTGTTTACTGTTGTTGACTAGGCGGGAGTGCGATGGTGCAATCTTGGCTCATTGCAACGTCCGCCTGCCTCCCGGGTTCAAGCGATTCTCCTGCCTCAGCCTCCCAAGTAGCTTGGATTACAGGCGTCCACCACCACATCCCACTAATTTTTTGTATTTAGTAGAGATGGGGTTTCACCGTATTGGTCAGCTTGGACTTGAACTCGTGAACTCAGGTGATCTGCCCACCTCGTCCTCCCAAAGTGCTAGGATAACAGGCATCAGCCACCTCGTCTAGCCAAAACATTAGACTCTTAACTGAATGCTCTAAAACTACACACGGGGACAGGCACAAACCAAATGTAAAATGAGCCTTACATTAAATGCATTCCAGCTTTAACTCACCCTAATCTCTACCTGAATTGAAACAACCAGTTCCCCTCCTTTCTCTGGGCAGCAGCAAAATGAGTAAGTCCTCTCTGGAGAAAGATGACATCATATTCTGAAAAGTTATTAAAAATATACTTCAATTTCATCTTGGCTAACACAGTAAAACTCCATCTCTACTAAAACTACAACAAATTAGCCAGGCCTGGTGGCGGGTGCTCGGGTACTCGGGAAGTACTCGGAGGCTGAGGCGGGAGAATGGCGTGAACCTGGGAGACGGAGCTTGCAGTGAGCCTAGATCGCGCCATTGCACTGCAGCCCGGGAAAGAGAGAGTGATTCGCTTTCTATTATAAAAAAAAAAAAAAAAGGCCAGGAGTGGCTCCGGCCTGAAATCCCAGCACTTTGGGAGGCGGAGGCGGGTGGATCACGAGGTCTGGAGATCAAGACCTTCCTGGCCAACGCAGTGAAACCCCGTTTCTACCACAAATACAAAAATTAGCTGGGCCTGGTGTTGGCGCCTGTAGTCCCAGCTACTTGGGAGGTTAAGGCAGGAGAATGGCGCGAACTCGGGAGGCGGAGCTTGCAGTGAGCCGAGATCGCGCCACTGCACTGCCGCCTGGGCAACAGAGTGAAACGCTGTCTCAAACAAACAAACAAATAAAAGCCCGAGGGCAGTGGCTCACGCCTGTAATCCCAGCACTTTGGGAGACCGAAGCAGGAAGATCACAAGGTCAAGAGATCGAGACCATCCTGTCCAACATGGTGAAATCCCATCTCTAAAAATTAGCTGGGCGTGGTGGCAAGCGCCTGTAGTCCCAGCTATTTGGGAAGCTAAGGCAGGAGAATCATTTGAACTAGGGAGGTGGAGGTTGCAGTGAGCCGAGATCGTGCCACTGCACTCCAGCCCTGGTGACAGAGTGAGACTCTGTATCAAAAACAAGCCATACACACACACACACACACACACACACACACACACACACACACACATAGATGTATATTTCAATCTATTTACCACATTATTTTTGTAGGAATTATTGATTTTATGAATTCAGCCTCAAAATACCTGCTGTAATTACCACCTGTGGATGGCAGACTATAAGATGATCACCCATATTCCCTTTCTCACGGTGATCACACCTTTATATAATCCTCTTCCCCTGCTGGAACTGTCACTTTCCTCAACTTATAGAATATTTCAAAAGTGATGGTGTGTTGCTACCTTGTGTTATGTTAAATAAACTCAGTCTTGCTAACAGATTCACTCTAGAACTTCTCCTTGCTGGTCCAATCAAGTAACCTGCCATTGACAAGCAATGCAGGAACCTCCAGAAGCTGAGAGGAACCTCCAGGTAGCAAGAAGCTATAGTCCTCAGTTCTACAGCCACTCACACAAACAAGAATTCTGCCAACAATCTGAATGCTTTTAGAGGTGGTGTGTTTCCAGTTGAGCCTCCAAATACGAATCCAGCTCTGGAAAATACCTGGATTTTAAACCATGCAGAGGATCCATCTCAGCCATGGGTCTAACTCTTGACACATAGACACGGAAGTTAATACCTGTGTGTATTTTTATTCTGCTAACTATATGACAATTTGTTATGCAGCAATTTGGAAGTAATGAATAATTTTACATATTCTCATTATTTATTTTCTCACAGACGCTGTCTTCTGACTTTTCCAGTGGCTCTAAAAGGCCAAACTTCTGTTCTAATTTTTGGCTGCTAGTCTTCCGAGGTTGTTATTTTTCTTTTTCAGCTCAATAAACTCAGTTCCAGTTACTAGAATACCCCAACTGGGCTGGTATTACACAAGTTAGAAGGTGAAGTTTTGTTGATGGGCAGGATTGTAGCCTGACTCCCTGTCATCTGCTAATGAACTTTCCAAAAAACTACATCCTCCCAGGTCACCTCATAACTTCCACATTTTAGGGATAAAATCATCAGGTAGCAATTCCAAATATTTACTGGTATGGGTGAAGCAGGAATCCTAAGCACAATTCCATGGCACCACTTTCGACTTTCTCAAATGTCAAGGATTTCTGGGAGTGATCTACATTTGGGATCTGCTACATTCATCTCCCAACTTCAGAACTCTTTTTATAGTATCCAGGCTTTTTATTAGCTCAAGATGGTAAACTCCATGTAAACATTATTTTTTCCAATATTATTCCTGCCACCCTACAAAAATGAAGTAAAGGAAAACTAACAAACCTCAGGAGCCATTTAATTCAGAGAGACAGATAGAAGGGGTTAGCATGGATGGTACAGTAAGCTGCATTCATATTTGCTTCTTACCAAAATCCTTTGTGGGTAAAGTAGCTTCCATTTTACAGATTTAAAAAAAAAAAATCAATTTATTTTTTGTAGACTCTCCTCTTCCAGAATTTCTCAACCTTATATCTATACTTTCTTATAGGGAAAACCTCAAAAGTATTTTTCCCCTCGAACCTCCTATGCCATTTCCCCACTATACTTTCTCTTCAATAAGGCGTTATCTCAGTATTTTGCCAAGATGGTTTTCATCAAGATCAATAATCACTTTCATCTTTTCAATCCTCACGTACTGAATCCTCACTTTACTCACTCAGCAATTCTTTCTAAAAGCACGTTCTTCACTTCACTTGTACGTACTACACAAATAGTTGGAACAGGGCCTACCATTCTTAGTCATTCTTGCTAGATCTTCCTCTTCCTCTTTAAATGTGGAAGTACACCAGAGTTTAGCACATTATACTACTCTCCTTTACATTAACTTCCTGGTGATCACTTCTAGCTTCAAGGCTTAAAATTTCCATCAGTACCATTTCAGTTTTGCTGTCTGCAGGTGGCTTGTGTTAATCAGCTCAACTAGACCCTCTGCCTTATCTGCCTTAAGGCAAGGACAGAGGGCTTTCTGTATCCCAGGTTTACACCGGAAAAATCGGGTCACACATGGACTTGGAGGACGGGTGCAAGGTTTCATTGAGGGGCCGGAGAAGCTCTCAGTGAGATGGATGGGAGGCCAGTAGCGAGATGGAGTGGGAAGGTGGTCTTCCCCTGGAGTCGGGCCGCGCAGCGGCTAGACTCTCCTCTGACCGCCCTGGACTGAATTCCACGTCATCCTGCTGTCAGTGGCCTGCCAGCATCTGCTGGTGTCTGTCGGTGTGCTCTTCTGCTCCTCTCAGTGTCCAGCCACTTGTTTGTGTGCCCGCTAAGGCCTCTCGGGTCTATGTGGGCACAGGATGGCGGGCATGGCCGGTCAAAAGTCAACTTTTTGGGCTTGAAAACAGAAATGCTTGTCCTCACTTAGGTCCATGTGCACAGGGTCTAGGGCAGAGCCCTCACCAAGAACCCTGCCTTTCTCTACCCATTACTTCCCTGCTCCCCTCCTGTATCAGTAGGAAAATATATATATATATATACACACACACACACACACACACACACACACACATATATTTACTTCATTAAAACATTTTTATTAAAAATGAAGCCATTTCATTAAAACATTAAAACTTTTTACATATATACATATACATTTCTTTAAAACATGTTTTTGAATAGTCACTATCTCTAAGTTTTACTAAGATCTAATGTACAAATATAAATATGAAATGATTGAAACATTAATAAATTAAAAGGTAAGAATATTTATTTTAAATGTAAAAACTCAGCTAAATGTAGATGATTCTATTTCAGGTTTAAAAGTTGTAATATATTGAAAGTGACTGTTCTTGCTTTGCTTACAATTTCTATCTATTAGGCACAAATGTTTAAGGTAATATCTAGAAATGCTTTTTACATTTTCTTTTGGTATTAACACATCATTCAATTTAATGGTCAATGACAGATAACCCATAAAGCACTGTTTCGAATTTACAAGAATAAAATAACAAATTAGTAACAATGAAGTCAATATTGTACCCCATATTTTATTTTTCTTGCCACCTAAATTACTAGATGTGAATTACATATTTTCCTGAACACATCACGTTTAGTACTTTTGTTTCCATTTAATTCATAACAAGTTTATTTTTCATTTAATATGTATTTTACCAGTTAGACTGTAAGATCCCTGAGGACAAAGTACAATCTGTTGTAATCATCCCAAATTCTTAACTACTAGATTCTGGTCTAGTAGAAATGTTTTTTCACTGCATGAGGAGTATGTACTATTGCTCAAAGGAATTTCACATATATTTTTCTCATTTATTTTATTTTTAACTGAAAAATACAAATTGCATGTAAGTATTATGCACAACATGATGTTCTGAAATATGTATAAACTCAATCTAGCTAATTAACACAGGTATTTTTTATATTTTTGTGGCAAGGACAATTAAAATGTACTTTCTTAGCTTTTTCAAAGCATAACACATTGTTATTAACTATAGTCACCATGTTGTACAATAGGTGTCTTGAACTTACTCTTCCTATCTAACTGAAATTTTGTATCCTTCAACCATTTCCTCACCCTTCAGCTACCAGCCTCTTGTAACCAGCATTCTACTCTTTACTTCTGAGTTCAACTTCTTTAGATTCCACATATGAGATCCTGAGGCATTTATCTTTCTGTGCCTGGCTTATTCATTTAACATAATATCATTCAGGTTCAACTGTTTTATTGCAAATATCAGAATTTCTTTTTTTAAGGCTGAATAATATTTCATTGTGTATACATACCACATTTTTTTCTTATTTAATTCTCACAAAACCTCTGTCTATTGCCAAAGAGATCAGTATCATAGTTACTATCAAAAGGTATATGAGTGCCTAAGCTGAGGCTCAAGACTGTTTTACTAATTGTAAACCCCAAGAAATTTACATTATAACACACTGCTCTGGAGTTGCCTCTCACTTCAGAATTGTAATGTTTATATCAAGTTCTAAAAATGCTTGTGCAGCAGATTGTATAGAAACTATCTTTTGTTAAAAAAATAAATAAAATAAAAATAAAACTTCTCATACCAATTACAAAATTCTTCAACAAAACCTAAACACATTTTATTCTTTTTAAAACAAAATTCAAGCCAACAATAAACAAGTAGAAAGTTATATCTGTTTCCTAACTGGTCTTACACCAAAGAAAATAAAACTTTCTCTGGTCTTCATGACAGGAGGTAGTTTACAACTTGGAGCAAGACTTGGACAGAAGTTAGACTCCTATCCTCCCATAGAACCTGAAAGATGGGGGCACCATCTTCCTTAAGGTTCACATTTCAAAGAGGTGGTTCCCAGGCCCTTTAGAAAGGTCTTCTTGGGTTGTAAAAGTGGTAAGAAGCTTTCAAAAGAGTCTGCACTTTGATATACTTAGGTTTTGTATCTGTATCCAAATCTCATCTTGAATTGTAACCCCCAGGTGTTGAGGGAGAGAACTAGTAGGAGGTGATTGGATCATGGGGGCAGTTTCCCCCATGCTGTTCTTGTGATAGTGAGGGAGTTCTCATGAGATCTGATGGTTTTATAAGTATTTGGAAGTTCTTCCTTTCGTTACTCTTCTCTTTCGTCTCCTCATAGAGAAGTGCCTGCTTCCGCTTCACCTTCTGCCGTATGGTAAGTTTCCTGAGGCTGCCCCCGCAAAGTGGAACTGTGAGTCAATTAAACCTCTTTCCTTTATAAATTACCCAGTCTCGGGTAGTTTCTTTATAACAGTATGAGAATAGACTAATACATACCTCAAAAGGACAGTGAAAGAATTTAGGTTCAGAATGTCTACAACAGTGCTCTAAGAAGAAGGATGTTAGGGTCTGCCGTTTAGTCACGCTGAGTGAAACCTTAAGGCTGCCAACAAATACTTAAGCTTGGAGGAGGAGTCCAAGCTATAGAGAGAAACAGAGCTAGCCAACTCTTTGATTGAAGCCTTGTCAGACCCTAAGCAGTATGGAAACAACTGCTCAAAGTAAACAAGCAGTAGAATAAAAGAAAAAAATAAAAGCAGCAACTTTCTGGTTTTTGAATATTACCTTTAAACTATTATTATTCTAAACTGATACCCTGGGGGCAGAGATTCAAGATTTGAATGAAAAGCAAATAATTACAGCAAGTAATGAACTCGCTTACTTCATCTCTACCTTACTTTAAAATCTACAATTTCTTGAACTGTTAGGATGGATTTTAAAACGTTCACTGTTGGCTTAGAATTTACTGATTGACATATTTATATAAATAAACCAAAATATACTAGCAAACTAAGAATAAGATCTATTTACTAAATATTCATATGAAATTATTCAAATATAAACAACTACCATATATGTGTATAAATTATTCTATTTAAATTAATGTCTTTCTTTGAGAATTTCTAAGCTGGCTATTCTTTGTTTTCATCCTATTTCTGAATATTGCTGATAAGCACCTCAACTACTAAGTTTGAATAATGACACACAAAAAACGTACCGTTACTAGCATAAGTGCCTCTTTAAAAATATGTTTTGAAGTGCCGTGAGATCATCTGAATTAATAAAGCAGGAAGGTGAATTAAAAGCTTTGTTTATACTATCAACTGAATTTCATACAAAAATAAAACACAAAAAAGAGATAATATGAGATTATACCTTTTGACATGTTTCTCATATTAAACACCCAATATGTATTTTCAGTATGAGCTCTCTTAGCTGCTTTCACAAGCATAGTCTAATGGTTACACCTTAGATAGCCATGTTACTGCTTTACCACATTAATATTGCCACTATCCGTGGACACCAAATCCTAAGGAAAAAATGAACAAATGCTGGGGAAAAAAAACATTGTTAGAAAGGGAAAGGCTCTCCTTTCTCTTCTATTTGATATTTGCCTGAAATATGCTGAAAAGTATGTTATCAGCTGCCAATAATTGAAATCTGGAGAATGCTTCACAGCTAGCAATGATCATCTCAGCAACAATTTCCAATTTTCATCTTTCACCATTTATATTTATATCCAGAAACAGCAATTATTAAGAAAAAAGTATTTCTGAGTCAGTGTATTAGAAACACCAAAGTTATCTAAATTAGTAAATAAGGTATATAGACTAAATCTACTTTTGTTTAATTTCTTTTTGCATGATGGGAGTATATTGAGCAATTATATTTTGAGTCAGATTAGAAAAAAATGCAGCCTGGAAAAAAAATAAATTAAATAAAGCAGGAAACCTCTACACAGCAATTTTGGAGAGACAATCCATTTTTCTAGAATAAGCAAAGTTTCAGCCGAGACAGCAGTCACTCACGTTAAACCAGAAAACAGCAAAGCAAATGGCCAGTCTTCCAGCAGTGAGGCTAGAAGTCAGGAATTCTGAGCAAAATACTATAGGGTGAAAAGTTTGGGCCATAGCCATCAGTCTAGAATTTAGTTTGTCAACTGTCAAAATGGCTGGGGTTAAAGTAGTTATTTAGTGGAACAAAGCCAAGCTTAAGATCTTTTAGATGCTTTTTCATTTTAACTTTAATAACATAACATTTTTTTTTTTCTGTGAGTCCATTAGGGGAATTTGCAAGGACACAATCTGCCTATTGTATGTAGGTTTCTTTAACTTAGTGAGCAAGTCATTACTGAAAAAGTTAGGTAAAGATCAAAGCATACCTCTCTGGTACCCCTCTGTATTGGTCTTGTCTGGCTTCCATATCAAAATACCATAGACAAGGTGGCTTACAACAGACATTTGTGTTCTCACAGATCTGGACCCAGGAAGACTGAGATCAGAGCGTCAACATGGTCAGGTTCTGCGAGGGCTTTCTTTCGGCTTTCAGGCAGTCACTTTCTTGCTGTGTCCTTGCATAGAAGAGACAGAGAAATAACAGACTCCCTCTTATGAGGTCACTACTTCTGTTGGATCAAGGTGCCACCCTTAGGACTTTATTTACCCTTAATTACCTCCATAAATGCCCAATTTCCAAGCAGAGTCACTTTAGGGGTTGGGGGCTTCAACATGTGAATTTATAGGTGACACAAACATTCAGTCCATGGCACCATCCAAAATTATAACAGAGAAGAGGGAAACATCAGCCCAAACAGAATCTGGCACATGTTGTGCCCCCCACATTTTTAACAGGGTAATAAAGTACTCACACTAGACACATTAAGCCACTTCAACAATCAGTTACTGCCTATATTATCTTGTTCAATATAGGCTGATAGCTCCCAAACTTTGCAGGTGCCTGGGCACTTTTGTTGTGAACGACTGCTTGAATCAACTTGCTAGATATTATATAACAATATTTTTTGCAAGACCAAATTCTTTTTCACAATGTCTTTGCGGTATTAGTTGAAGATCTTTGATTCTGCTGCAGAAAAACAAAACCTAAATACAATAAAAGATGTACAAAACTTCTAAAAAGTGCTAATTATGAACATTAAATTATCTAATATTTGGCCGGGTGTGGTGGCTCAAGCCTGTAATCCCAGCACTTTGGGGAGGCGAGATGGGGCGGATCACCCAGTCCAGGAGGTCGAGACCATCTGGCTAGCCAAAACCCGTCTCTACTAAAAATACAAAAACTAGCGAGGCCCGAGGTGGGCCTGTAGTCCAACCGGGAGGCTGAGGCAGGAGAATGGCGTAAACCCGAGGGGCCGGAGCTTGCAGTGAGCTGAAATCCGGCCACTGCACTCCAGCCTGGGCGACAGAGTGAGACTCCGTCTCAAAAAAAAAAAAAAATTATCTAATATTTTGTGATGTGTAGACAGAATGTATAATATAGAGTAAGGAAAATCTATAAGACATATTAAAGATCGAGTAAACAGAATGTGTGATTAAAAGGATAGAACAAATATAAAATTACTCAATCTTTAATTAAATAAATGAAATGTTCAGTTAGAGGTACAGGTCATTGTACTTCCAGATTGAGAGCTACATCAACCCTAAACTGGCCTCTTGCTGGTGACAGATGGTACAGTATCATTTTGGCCCCATATGTGCTCTTTCTCAGACACATAAAACGCACAACTGTTAGGCTAGTTGGGAAAATAAAACTGTGGAAGCAATAATTGGCCCTAAGTCATTCTGATAGAGCGAACGTGTTCTCTCCGTGCATCTTCTGTCTACTGAACCCCTTTGTTCATACTTAACTCTGGTTTTGTACGCACATCATCAGAAGGGAAGTTTGATATGGGTGAGATAAAAAGAATAGAGAAAAATGGAGAGAAACTTTGTAAATACAGGATGAAAGTAGTGTGCTCCTTCTACCCCAGTTTCATGCTGTCCTAAATTTTAACCTACTCTCTCTCTTCTTTGTTACTTGCTGTGTTTTAAAGTAATGCGATTTTAAAGTCACATGATCTCTGCATTTTACCTCACCTTGGTTTATGAGCCAGTGTCTGGGATAACCTGCTCGGTAATGTACTTGGAGGCTGCCACAACAGCACCTTAACTTTCCCAAGGACACTCATTGTCTACCAGACTAAAATAGGCCATAACAGGATGACATGATCATCTTCTGGTAGCTCATGGCTACTTTTGAAACAACTCCCTCCTTCAAATATTTAATATCTATTTATCAAGAAAAATGGAAAATGGAACTGACATTTGGGTAGTGAACTTTTACAGGTAGACTGATATATTTATAGTTGATCGAATAACATTCCTTAAAATGCCACAAGAAATAAGAATTGTCACATGTGGAAGTGTTCTGAATGAGAAAACTGTTATTAGTATATTCTTCAAGGTCATGGTGAGTAACACTGAATAATTTTTCGTATTAGAATGACACTGCCTTTCTGAATACTGAACTTAATGCATGTCAGTCTCCATGGCATTTTATAATCAGACATGTTTATTTCTTAAAAGCAATCAATACAAAGCATATTTTATTATGAAAACCTGTTATAAATAGTAGACTAAGAAGAAAAAAGGATATTTTTATATTTTCCATGGATCTAATTTTATATTCCTCCAAATCAAGATTTAAGCAAAGAAAACAGAAATACTGCACATTGGTTATTTCATATAAATATGTTTGTACGAGTTAATTACATTAACTCTTTTTAAACAAATAATAAACATAGTTATCTTCAAAACAGTTATAGAAATAACCCGACTTTATTATAAAATGGTGATTAAGTAATTAAGCTCGTGACTACAAGAAGAAAAACCTAATCAATTGCAAGATGTTTAAAGAATCCCAGTTAATTTTTAGATGATCAAACAAAGAGGTTTTGTTACTTTAAAGTCAACCAATAATTTCAGAATGTCATATGGGAAGACATACAGATCTTTTATGTATTTCATTACGAGAAAATGGAACAAAACTGAATTGTATCATATTCAGACTCTGCCTAATGGTTTGCCATTGTTAAAACCATTTCTTTTAAAACAGTGATACTCAGAATAATTTACATATGTGTGTATGTATATTTACATACAATATCTGAAAATACCATGATCTGAAAATAGGTGAATACAGTACAGTTGAGATGTTTCGAAAGAGGGAGAAAACACGTTCACGTAACTTTTATTACAGTATACTGTTCAATTCTACCAGGAGGTACTGTTGTTAATCTCTTACTGTGCCTAATTTCTAAACTAAACTTTATCATGGGCATGTTTATATAGGAAAATACATAATATGTATGTAAAATTAGGTACTATCTGTGATTTTAGGCACCCACTGCATGGCGTGGAACATATCCTCTGTGGATAAAGAGGGACTATTACACATGCATGTGTATGGTATGCTATTCTGCATAATGTAGAGGGCAGATTATTTACCAAAATTTTGCCTGTTATGTAACTACTCTGTACAATGTTTTCTATATCACTTCTGCTTAATACGGCAAAGAGATACTTGGTACTGTCTACACTATGTCTTTAAAATTCATAAAATTCTGGGCAAAATTACTAGGCCTATCAGGACCTGATGTTGCTAGAGTCGGTAGAGCCCCTGAGAGCATATTTTCAGAAGTGGGCTAAGCTGCATACTCCTCTGTTACACCAAAATTAGGAAGGTTTCTAAAACCCTACATAATCTTTTGTATTAAAGGTTAATTCCCTGTCACCTCACAATGCTAAGAGATAGAATTTGAGACTTTTGTGACTAGCATAGCTGAGCACCAAGGCACTAGTCACGGGAAACAGGCAGGCTGAGGGTTGTGGAACCGTCTTTATTTTCTCAGCAGATGTTGAAGTGTATTGGGGGATGAATGACAGTCTCCTTCCTCTTCTCTTCTCTCCCAGGAAGACCAGATCTGAAAAACAACTGGTGAGATTTTTTTTTTTCATGCCCTCATGCTATGGAGGTGGAGTTGGACACTTTATGAAAGGACATATCCCAAAGCTATACTTAGTATAGAAACTTAGTATTTAAATAAGCCATAGTCTAATATAAAGGCTTTTAACAAATTAGTGTTTTAGTTTATGACACTTACTTCCCAGAATACAATTGCTTCTCAGTGGTGCCAGGCTATTAAAAATCATATCTGCTAAATCCAGAAATAACTCTTCTAATCTTTCTTCTAGGTAGTCAAATTCAAATCCCCTCCTGAGATGAAGGAGTTAAATCACCAAATACTACTACCACAACAGTGGTTCCACGTGGGGGTGGGGGGTTAAAAACAGATATGTTTATGCTGTTAATCCAGAATACCAAATTTGCTTATTCCAACTCTTTTAATAAATAAGGGGAAATACTTATGAGGGTTTACAATTGACCTCCCTCCTCTCAAACATACACATACAATTAAAGCCCAGAATAGAAGGAACATGTTTATAAGACTAAGAAATAACCTTATCTCCAAAGTAATTTGCTGTTCTTCTAAAATACTTTGAATTATCTCCCTATATGTTTTTTAAAAGAGAAATAAAAAGATATGCACCTGGATTATGAACTGCAAATTATTCTTAATGTTTCTTATTAAAACAGAGGAAAACACACACACACACACACACACACACACACTTATGTATTTTATAGCGGGTTATTCCTATGGTGTTAAATGTACATGTAGGTTATCAATTATTTTTATGTTATTTATATGTATTTCCATAGGGTTTAAAAAGGCATTTTTTAAAAAACTATACTTTAAGTTGGAGTACATGTGCAGAATATGCTTGTTTGTTACATAGGTATACAAGTGCCATGGTGGTTTGCTGCACCCATCAACCTATCATCTGCATTAGGTATTTCTCCTAATGCTATCCCACCTCTAACCTCCCACCCTCTGACAGGCTCCGGTGTGTGATGTTCCTTTCCCTGTGTCTATGTGTTCTTATTGTTCAACTCCCACTTATAAGTGAGAACATGCAGTGTTTGGACTTCTGTTCTTGTGTTGGTTTGCTGAGAATAATGGTTTCCAGCTTCATTCATGTCCCTGCAAAGGACATTATTTCATTCTTTTTTTATGGCTGCATAGTATTCCATGGTTTATATGTGCCATATTTTCTTTATCCAGTCTATCACTTATCCAGTCTATCACTGGGCATTTGGGTTGGTTCCAAGTCTTTGCTATTGTGAACAGTGCTGCAATAAACATACCTGTGCATGTGTCTTTATAGTAGAATGATTTATAATCCTTTCAGTATATACCCAGTAACGGGATTGCTGGGTCAAATGGTATTTCTGGTTCTAGATCCTTGAGGAATCGCCACATTGTCTTCCACAATGATTGAACTAATTTACACTCCCACCAACAGTGTAAAGGCATTCCTATTTCTCCACATCCTCTCCAGCATCTGTCATTTCCTGAGCTTTTAATGATCACCATTCTAACTGGCATGAGATGGTATCTTACTGTAGTTTTGATTTGTATTTCTCTAATGACCAGTGACGATGAGCTTTTGTTCATATGTCGGTTGGCCGCGTAAATGTCTTCTTTCGAGAAGTGTCTATTCATATCCTTCACCCACGTTTTGATGGGATTGTTTGTTTTTTTTCTTGTAAATTTGTTTAAGTTCTTTGTAGATTCTGGATATTAGCCCTTTGTCAGATGGCTAGATTGCAAAAAATTTCTTCCATTCTGTTGGTTGCCTGTTTACTCTGATGATAGTTTCTTTTGCTGTGCAGAGGCTTTTTAGTTTAATTAGAAGCAATTTGTCAATTTTGACTTTTATTGCCATTGCTTTTGGTGTTTTAGTCATGAAGTCTTTCCCCATGCCTAGGTCCTGAATGGTATTGTCTAGGTTTTTTTCTAGGGTTTTTATGGTTTTAGGTCTTACATTTAAGTCTTGAATCCATCTTAAGTTATTTTTTGTATAAGGTGTTAAGTAAGGGATCCAGTTTCAGTTTTCTGCATATGGCTAGTCAATTTTCCCAACACCATTTATTAAATAGGGAATCCTTTCCCCATTGATTGGTTTTGTTGGGTTTATCAAAGATCAGATGGTTGTTGACATGTGGCATTAAATTTAAAATTTTGTTTAAAATTAAACAAAACATATTCAATAAAATTAAAACAAATATAATACCCATAAAAATTTGCATCAGAATTTGATATTTTTAAAAACAGAGTATTTATAGAATACATTATATTGTTTATCCAAGGACTCACAAACCATTTTCTTCTCTGTAGTATTAATCAATTTCTAACAGAAAATATATTTTTGTCATGGTCTTCAGAATGAAAATCTTCTTTTAAATTATCTTGTATAAAACAGCCTTAATCCATGGCATGAGATCTCAAAATGTATTTTGTTTAAAAAGACTTGGGTGTATTATGCCCATCATTTGCTCAAGTCTATACATCGGCATAGAACACTAGGGGTCTTATCCTTAAAAATGTAAAAGGAGTCCTATTCTCAACTAGTGGTCTTATCCTTAAAACATTTTTTTTTAAAAGATGAATAAAGTAAAACAGAAGTAAAATGTTAAATTTTACTCCTATTACTTGGACAAAGAATGACAGAAAGGAATTAAGTCACTGTTATGTTTTGAGCCCTAAATTATGTTAGCCTGTTTAGGAGATCTGTCGCAAAAGCCATCAAATGTGTCACAATATGTTCAGGTATACATTTTACAAATAAAACTGAGAATTAGAATGTTTGATTATCTTTCTAAGGTCACACCCCTAATCCTTGATGTCAGTGAATCAGTGAATGCAATCCAGTTTGGTGTCACTGAGAACCCATGGCCAGTTCCTCTACTGAGGTTATACATTTTGGAGAAAAAAATAGTATAGAAAATTGAATAAAATATTAATGCAAGAATGTGTCAATTGCTTACAGAATTAGAGAAAAACAATTCAGGACAATTGAACTACATATTTATTCCTAAAATTTAATTTTCCAGTGACAACTTCTGTTGTTTTCTTCCATTTATCCAAGACTCTTGGTACAGAAGGTTTTTGGTTTAATCTCCCTCCCTAGCAGTTTACCCACAGGGCTAGAGGTGAAATGGCCCAAAGGCAGACATCAGGGGGCAGATGGAAAAGAGGCAAGGACAAAATATAAGTCCGTTAAACATTCAACATACAATAGTTTTCAACATTATCTGTATCAAGAGAGATAGAAAGAGAGAAAAAAAATTGACGTATGATTTAATAGTCAAGTTTCATCAACTAAGTCAAGTTTTGTCAACTGAGGAGTTTATTCAATCAAAAAAGAATAAAGATGTATTCTCAGTTTTTTCAGAAGCAATCACTGCAAGGTAGACAATGTCTGCAGTCTTTTCCTCCCTTCCTCTCTTCTTTCCTTCTTCTTCCATTGACTTCCATTTATCTTTCTCTTTCTTTTTTTTCTCTCTCTTTCCCTCCTTTCTTTCCCTCCCTCCCTCTCTTTCTCTCTTTCTCTTTTCTCTCTTTTTCTCTTTCTCTCTCTCTCTCCTTCCTTCCTTCCTTCATCTTTCTTTCTTTTCTGTCTTTCTTTTCTTTGCCTTTGATAGAGAGACACTATCTTCTGTTTAAAGATGTCTTAAAGCATATCGTATATCCCACAATCACAATCTGAAGTGTTCTTGCTTCCTTCGTATCATGAACTTGGCACTTTCACCCTTTGTAAATACTGCTTTCTCCAGCCTTGCCTAGCTAAATAGTAACAAGTAGTTTTAAGCAATGTGAATCGAAGTCTTGCTGTAATTGTAGAAATGAGTGTAATACACATGCACACACAGTTTTATTGCCATCTCAACTTCTCTTTGCAAAGATCAGTATAGAAAAAAAAGCTGTTCTACTCTGTGTATTTTTAAAACCTGTTCTTGGCTTGTAACTTAAGCTATTATAGTCAGTGCCTTGGGCCATTTGTGATGCCTTTCTCTCACAGTGTGCCCCAATCTATCCTTCTGCTAGATGTATTAGTGTTCCTAGAGCTTATGCTAACCTATCAAATAACAATATGCTGCAATATGAATGTTATTTAATTGGAAAGAAAATATATAGTTGTCAAAGAAAAGATCTTTCATTTTTGCATTGAAAAATATTAGGTTAGGCCAATTTACTAGACAATTTAAATGATCAATTTTACTCTGTTAACATTTTTTTTAATATTATTTTTCTACAGAGAGCATCACCAAAGTTGCAGTAAAAAAATCTATTATATTGTAATGACAAGTGATAGGAGACATTTCAATTGATCATCATGTGAGAGGGTCTGTCATGTAAGAAATTACACTGATGCAACCATAGCCTGTACATATACTCCCAATCAAGCTACTGCAGAGTTCATGAAACAGAACAGCTCGCAGTGCAAATTAGGATGCATAAGTCATACAATTTATTGAATGAACTTAAAAGGTATAGCGAAAATGCAGAGGGGCAGAGAAAAATATAAGTAGAATAGGGTGCACATGTGGCAGAAATGCCTTGCCACCTGGATCTCTGGTTAGCCACCATGTTCATGTGCGCTGCCTTTCTCTGACACATCAGCTATCTCTGCTAATGGTGAATTGAGGTGAAAAAAAAGGGCTTATCAGATGGAAAGTGGCTGGAGCCAATATATACTATCTATATGAGTGGCATACAGGTGTAGAAAAGTAACTGCTGACAAGCTATGTGTACCATGAGGTAGAGGGTACTTGGAGCTAGAATTGATATGGCCAGAATAGGGATAACAAATGGATAAATATTTTCTTATGTGACTCGTGTTTTTGGTGTGTGGTTATCATGCTATGCTCCATGCACACTATGTAAGTGTATTATGAACATTTGTCACTTCTTTGGCCTTTCATCCCTTTCAATTAATGTTCAGTACAAATATATTCTAATCAAATTATGTGTGTCTAGCACATGGTCCAAGCGTCTTGCTTCTGTAACTTACTTGTATCTATTATTCTAGCATATTTGCTTTTCTTATTTTTATAGCAGAAGACAATATTCTTAAATAATACTGAAAATACACAATATAAAGTTTGTTTACATTTTAAAGATTAGTGTGAAGAGAAATATAAAAGAAAAGAAAAGAAAAAGAGAGGGAGGAAGGAAGAAAGGGAAGGAGGGAAGGAGGGAGGGAAGGAAAGAAGGAATGGGAAAAGAAGGAAAGGAGGGAGGAAGGAAAGAAGGGAAACAAAGCAAGCAAGCCAGGTTTGAGCAGAAAGTGCTAGGAAGAGGTAGAGTTTCCAAGTGCTACTTTTGAGATGCTCTTGAGATGCAAATGGAGATGTCCAGTAGACCATTGAGTTAGACTTCAGAATTCAGGGGAGGAGACAGTGTTGTTGACAGTAATGTGGGTGTAATTAGCATATACTGATATTTAAAGTCTTGTGGCTGAATGGCATCACCAGCAGAGTAAATGTAAGTAGAGAAGAGGGCAATGACTGAGCCTAAGGCACTACATACTTCAAATTGGAGAGTAACGAAGATCAGCAGGAAAAATCGAGAAATAGATCCAGTGAGGGAGAAGAAAAGCCAGATTAGTGTGGTACCCCAGAAATCAAATAGAGATAGTGTTCAAAAGTAGGAAGTAAGCAACTTTATTTAATGCAGCTGAGACAATGAGTAAGGTTAGGCACTAGAGTGGAATAAGGATTTTGCCTTGCAGAATGTGCTGATAAGTTTGACAAGGGCAGCATAAATGGGCTAATGGTGGTGAAATCCTTAGTGGAATAGGATCAAGAGAGCGAATGGGATGAATGGAAACAAAGACAGCTAAATAGATAATAAAGTTTCTGAGCATTCTCTTTCTCACTTGGATTCTGAAGAAATTGATAAATAAAACAAGGATAGCTGATAATCAAAGTAGTTTCTTTAGTGATTCTAAAACTTTTGATGTAGGGGTTAAGAAGAAATTGCTTAGGCAGATAGTGAGGGTACCGGAGTCCTCAATAAGGTTTTCCTTTTAATGAAAAACAGCCCCCAAATCATCTTCTTTTCTAACAAAGTGCAGCCTGCAAAGTCGAGCTGTAGGTGAATGTCGGCGGTTGTGCCAATAAGAAAAGACTACCTTGGACTAAACATGTTCAAAATGGCGGCTCCATTTTCCCTTCTCTTTGCCAGCCATGTGTATAGTGAGAAGCAGACAAGATGGTGCTGGCCAAATTTAAAGGTCATTTGCATAATAAAATTAGGGTGGGTGGCCAGCCTTCCCTGTGCGCTATGTAGACATCACACCTGGTCCAACCAATCTGTGGGCCCTATGTAAATAAGACACTGCCTCCTCAAGCCTGCCTATAAGCCACAGTACAATCTCTTCCGGGCCAGATTTTCCTTTCAGAAGCCCTTCTCTTTCACAAGGGAGACAGCTGTTCTCTTCTTTCTCTCTTTTTTTTTTTTTTTTTAAAGAGAAACCTCCTGTTTACCCTGTTAAACCTCCACTCCTAAACCCACTCCTCCTGTGTGTCCCTGTCCTTAATCCTCTTGGCATGAGATGACGAAGCCTGAGTATTTACCCCAGACAGTGATGCTGCTTCACTATAGCAATTATGTGGCTTTACATGTGTTGTTCAGATAAATTTTCTAAGTGAATCTCATAATCATACACAGACTTAGATACTCACTCCTACATTGTTCTAAATGGTCTCCTGAAAGACTAGTGGAATGCAAGAATCCAGCAAACCACCCACCCTCAAGTAAAGGAAAAGGGTAATGTATGTCTCAAATTAGATAAATCAGAACATTTTTCCAGAGGTGGAGTAAAAGAGACAGAGAGAATCTAGAAACTACACTAGTGTTACCTGGGGGTCCTTGCTCCCAGAGCTCCCAAGATGGTGGCCGGCACTTCCAAGATGGTAGCAAGCCTTGTGTTCTCTGACCTGGGGTTCTTGGCCTCACGGATTCCAAGGAATGGAATCTTGGGCCATGCAGTGAGTGTTATAGCTCTATTAGAAGCCATGGGTCATGGAAGAGAATTGTGGAACCCAGTGACTTGTGTTCAGCTCAATTAGGACCAACTGGAGCACTTAGCCATATAGGAACAATGGCACCGCTTTAGCCCAATCAGGAGTAGCAATGGTTGCCTCACTGGATCAGGAGCACAGTGGACACCTTGCCAGATCCGGAGGGATGGAAGTCAGTGGCAGGTCTGCAACGGCAGCAAAAAAGCAGTGGTGGATGGCAAGCGAAAGCTCAGCTCCAGCGGTAGCAAATACGGACAAGAAGAGAGTGCAGTTGCAAGATTTAATAGAGTGAAAACAGAGCTCCCATACAAAGTGATGGGACCCAAAGAGGATAGCCACTGCTGGCTCAAATGCCTGGGTTTATATTCCAATCATTGTCCCTCTCGCTGTGCTCTCAGGCAATAGATGATTGGCTATTTATGTACTTCCTGTTTTTGCCTAATTAGCATTTTAGTGACCTCTCTTCACTACCTGATTGGTTGGGTGTGAGCTAAGTTGCAAGTCCCATGTTTAAAGGTGGATGCAGTCACTTTTCCAGCTAGGCTTAGGGATTCTTAGTTGGCCTAGGAAATCCAGCTAGTCCCGTCTCTCACTAGCAAAGTTCCTTTCAGAGAAAGGAAACATCAGGAATAAGAAGCAATTACTTTCCATTAACAATATCCAATACTTTGGGAAGATTTTTTTTTCTAAAAATGAGCAAAAGTGGCTTGGTGGCTAAGAGGTAGAGATGAGTTGAAGGTAATATTTTTAAGATATGAAATGTGATAGCAGTTTGTATGATTTTTTTTCATCTTAGTGCTTACAACTTCATATTTTTTAATAGATATATTAGTTTGTTAATTAGCTGTTTCTCCCACAAGAATTTTAGGTCCACGAGGGTAAGGATTTTGTTCTATCTTTTGTGTAAGCACAAAACCTATAAGTATATCTGGCATATAGTCAGAAAATATTTATTGAATATGTTGATTTATTAAGTTTACTATTAAATATCAATAATTTAATTTATTTTGCAAGCATAGCACAGTGTAACCTGCACCTGATATAAACTCAGAAGACATGCACTTTATTTACAACTCTAACATTTATGTTGTCTTGGGCAAATATTCTAACCTGTCTGAGTTTTAGTCTTTTTGATCTTCAGGAAAAGAAGGGTAGAAATCATTTTTCAACCTCAGAGGTGTATTTTCAAAAGCAATTTATATAATAAATGTAAAAACTCTTTGCAAAGATAGTGCAATATTGTTCTGTCCCTCTGTATGTAGGCCTAAAACTTTTAATGTACCTTTAAATTCAAAGGTGTTATGTTGATGTTACTCATTTTTACTAAATCAGGCTGGCACTAAAGTTAATCATTATTTGTTAATAACTGCTTGGGGTATAGTGGAATTAAATTAGAAAACCTATTTATCAGCAAAAAGACATAGACTTAGTCATGCCTTAAATATTTTCAAATTATTCAATTTTTAGAATTAGTAATTCTTAATAATTTTTTTTTGCAATTTCAAGATGTTATAAAGTAGAATAGTTCATGCCTTCCCATCTCAAAATCTGGATAATAACTGTTGAATGAAAAACATAATCTTATGGTGATGTCTGAGGAGAGAAAACAAAAGGATTCATCATCACAGAATTGTGCGGTATTCTCTGAAAAGCATGTCAAGACGCGAGTAATTAGAACTTCTAACTATTCAGGTTTTTGTCATTGAATTATACTTTTATTGTTATTACTGTTAGTAAGCCACACTGAATACAAGTGTAATTATAACACTATTGCTTTATAAAGTAATAGTTAAACAGCCTAGACTCCTTACCTTACCTCTTATTAACTTTCTGCATTTGAATCTTGTCAAAAGACACCAGAAAGCAAATTTATGAAGCATTCTGTAACTTCCTATTTTTACCACTATCACTTTGTCACCACCTCTGACTACAAATTGGTTTGTATCAGAGAAGGTTTAGATAATGAGTCTAGATTACAATAAACAGTCTAGTTCTTTGAATTATAACTGTTGATAAGGCAATCATAATCACTGTTTTCTTACGAAAACAAAACTATAACATAGACATACAGAGAGCAAAGCAAATAAAACTATTTTCTTTATATTGCACATGGTTATAGTAAATAAAAAATAACAATAATGAAAAAATTCATAGTGAAACAACACATTTATAAAATGTGAGAGGTTAACATGTTTTCTTGCTAAAATAGCTCAACAGCATATCTCTTAGAAGGAAATGGATAGTGTCACAGCAAGAGATATTTTGGTCAAAGTAGCTGATGAATCATGAATACAGGCAAAGAGAAAACTAAACCATGAGCTGATCTCCACCACTGTATTTTCTCAGAGGTTTTTCAAACATTCTTTATAATAGCACAAAATTAAACACTTCTCAAGAAGCATGAGACAATTTTTCGTCTTAAAAAAGTGATGAAGTAGGGAGATTTGGCTTTTACCTTTTCCCTCTTTACATAGATTTTTTATGTCCTCCAGTCAGTCTTTTTAGTGTTCATCTTGAGGAAACATGAACCCAGGGCTTGTTGCCTCCAGTGATTGTGGTTTGCCATCTGATTTCATTGATGAGAGACATGTCTCAGTGTGGTGATGAGGATCACACCCCAGCACTAAAAGGAAGCAAATTGTGTGTGACTGACTGAGTATCTTCATGTGCCCTTCTGAATCTGTAAAAGGTGGTTAATAAGAGAATTCTTAAATACTTAATGGCATTAAATTAAATCATTCTTACTAAGCATTTAGAGCAGTACCCACAAAATTGTGCTCTATGCAACAGTATACATAAAAAATATTATTATGCTCATGGTGAGTCAGAAAGTTTTCAAGGCCCCTTTTAAAATTCAGATTTAACCTTTTCAATAATTGGCCTGGAATTATATTGCATCTGCTCCTTTAGATAGCATAATAAAGAGAAGCATATATCGATGGCAAGGATAAATGTTTCTAAAATGAGCAAAATAAGTAAGAAAATAAAAAAGTTGAATACTATAGTCTTTCATAAAAGTCAAAACTAGTTATCATTATCATCCAATAAATCTTGCTTATATTGAGTTTGATCACAGCTTATGATAGTGAAGATTGTCTTTGAGATAAATTGCTTTTTGCTTTTGTCCATAAGGAAAAGCAAACAACTTAAATTTAGTTGTTATAGATGAGAGGTCCTGTAGTCAGGTCATAAATTCACTTTGTGAAAGAGATGAAAAGTCAAAGAATCCAGAGATGCTGAAACAGATGACCATGTTTTATTTGCAAGGGGCATACATGGTCCATGGGGAAAAAAATAATCTACTGATAGGGTTCTCAATTCCACACTCCAGAGTGAACACATAAGTGTGTTTCTTCAAAATGGGCAGTAGAAAAAAATGTGGTATTCTGATTACATAATTTCTACTGGTTACCTATTCCACTTGTCCCAGCCCTAAATCCTCATTGTGTTCCCTAAATATATAAATCAAGGATTTGTGAGCAAGGTAGAGTAGAAAAGGATGGACTCTTTTGCCTTATAATATGGTTTGGATCTGTATCCCTGTCCAAATCTCACCTGGCCCAGTCTAAATCCTTACTGTGTTCCCAAAATATATAAATCAAGGATTTGTGAGTGAGGTAGAATAGAAAATGACTGACTCTATTGCCATATAATATGGTTTGGATCTGTGTCCCTGTCTAAATCTCATGTCAGATTGTAATCCCCACTTTTGGGGACTGGTGGCCAGTAACCGCATCATGGAGGTGTTTCTCATGTATGATTTAGCACCATTCACTTGGTGCTGTTCTTGTGATAGTGAGTTCTCACGAGATCTGGTTGTTCAAAAGTGTGTAATCCCTTCCCCCTTGCTCTCTTTCTGCTCCTGCTTCCACCATGTGAAATCCCTGACTCCCCCTTTGTCTTCTGCAATGATTGGAAGCTTCCTGAGGCCTCCCCAGCAGCAGAAACCACAATGCTTCTTGAACAACCTGCAGAACTGGGAGTCAATTAAACCTCTTTTCTTTACAAATTACCCAGTCTCAGGTATTTCTTTATAGCAATGAAGAACAGAATAATACATATGCCATGCTCATAATGTAGGTTCAGAGATTATTAGACTTTCTCAAGTATCTGATGTGACTTAAGAGGCCCCCCATGTGGGCTTAGCTTGTCCAGAGATTACTCTATAGGTGAGCAATAATGGCTCTGATGATGGTAGCACGTCATTGCTGCTTGAGTGCTCAAGAGTGAGAATATCTACAGTCATCTGGTTAAATAATGGCATTAACAGATCACATTCCTAGGGGTACCACGTGACAATGTAGATAGAGTTTGAACATACATAGGTATTCTTTGTCTCTACTAGTGCTCAACAAACACTGCTGGTTGTGAGCAATGACCAACAACATTGTTCACAATATTATGCATCAAGTTTAACTAAGATGTTTGGAAAAACTTAAGATCCTAAACCAAGTAGATAAAATGTAACATCACTTATACTCAAAAACTGATTACATTTTGTTTTGGTGAGTTTGAAAGACAAAATTCTCAAATGGTCCTAAGATCGCCACCATCTGGTTCCCTTGAACAAGGGCATCACTGCGAATATGACATAATTAATTCCAATGATTAGGTTATGTTGCATCATAAAGATGAAGTTTTGCAGATATAGTTAATATCCCAAATTAGCTGACTTTGAGTTCATTGAAAGGATGATTATCCTGAACCTCTCTTAATTAGGTAAACCCTTAAAAGGGACTCAGATCTTCCTGAAGGGAGCCTAATCAAGTGGCTTGAACAAGGCATAAAAAAATGCTGACATGTCTCAAAATATATCCAAGATAAAACTAGTTCTCAGGACCTCTACTGCCACCACCCAGTTCAAGTTATCATCACCTCTGGCCCAAATTACCACAAGAGTTTTCCAGCTGGACATCTAGAAGAACTTCTCTTTCTTGTAGTGTATTTTAATGAAGCAGTTAACTTGATCTTATTAAATTAGAAGGTATATTATATTAATCCTGTACTCAAAATTCTCCAATGACTTCTGCTCTCTCTCAAATAAAGCTAAAGATTATAGCACCCTGAATGTCTAACTTCATCTCCTAGTTAGTCGTCTCCCATTCACTCACTGGAATACTCCTGTGCACACCTCTAGTTCCCTTTTCTGTTTTATTTTCAACGAAGAACTTTTCAGCATTTAAAATACAAAAAATTTATTATCATATGATAATATCATTGTGATATTTGTGATTTCCGTCTGTCTCTTTATCTTGCCACACCCATGACCCACTGCAAAGCAAACACCATGTGACCAATGAAGTTAGTCTGGTTTGTTCACTAATAAATCTTAAAGTGCCAAGAACAGTGTGGGTGACAGAGTTAACACTTGCTCAACATTTGTTGAGTAAAGGAATTAAAATATTCATTTCCCAGGAAATATTCCAATAAAAAGGAGATGGGACAGTACTTTTTGAAATGAGTATATTTATTCTGCCTAGAGAAAACATTCTTACCTGGATATTTATCATATACAAATTGTCCATCCTTTCCTTTAAACGTTTAGAATGGCATGTTTGAATCCCCAATGTAACAGTGAAGAGATGTCTCAGGAAGATTAAAAAGAGATGAATAGTTTCCCTGCAGTTATTTTGATGTGACTTTGTTCTATACTCATATACTCACGGGTGGCGCTCATAAGCTAATTTCGGAATATGCTTCTGACCTGGATTTGAGGCAGTAGCTGACCCTATCATTCCCACTAATTTGCTAATCATTTGAGGAAGGAATGTATCTCATGATCATAGTGAACAATAACAAGTATCTAGGGGCTATGTTGAGTGATCATTTTCCTCATTTCTGCATTATACATAGAAATGAACTAAAGAGAGAAACCGATATAATTACAACAACTAAGGACTAGGTATGCAATGTGTCAATTTACATTCAGGCTGCTACCTTCGTATTTTTCATGTAACGCCAGTGGCAGACCATAAACAATTGTTCACCAATACCAAAGAAAGAGCAAAACTGGACAGAGGTTGAGAATAGGCTGAGGCAAGCAAATGCTGCAATGTGCAGAGTCCCTATTTAGCAAATGTATCTTATTTTTTTTAATATAATAGTTTAAGGGAGAAACATGAGCAAGATGTTACAATAGGGCATCCTAGTTTTTGGCCTCCTCAGAAACACCATTTCACAATCGTAATACCGTAGTGAGGATTTCAGAATCCAGTTCAGATGTTTCAGAATACCAGTAGAGCACAAGATATGAGAATAGTCACATCGAAAAGGGAAAAAAGAACTCTTTCACTTTACCCAGGTGTCCCCTTCCTCAGGCAAGCACTAATCTGTGCCGAGACAGGCCTCCTTGCCTGAGATTTTGCCTACAGGATAAAAAAGAGTGAAGTGATCATCCAACTTTGCCAGTCTTTTGGGACATTGCCTGAGAGGTCCATTTCTGCTTACCTTACCAAGAACACTGAGGAAACTGGCATGGCTAGATCACCTGGGGGCAATGAATTTACAACACCTGGTGCCTGGCTTTCAACAACCTGTCTGCTAACCCTGTCAACCACCCAGGCTGACCAAGAACCATCCGCCAAGCAGTCAAACTGTGGACCACAACAGCTGGCCCATGCAAAGTTCTACTGCCAGCACCCACAGCTGGAACCCTATGCAGCCCCATAGTCAGTGTCCCATACTCACCAGCAGCGAATGCTTTCTGGGCACCCACAACCTGTGAGTGCACGCGCCCCTGCAGACAGTATGCATGTGCCCACACAGACATCTTATATATCTCAGCAGCCAATGTAGACATCAGCAGCTGGCTCGACTGCAGGATTGGGTGAAGGTGCACAACCCAGAGACTGCACCTTCAAGAGGGAGAAGGAAAAGTGGAGATTGCACCAATCATCGCTATACCTCAGTGCACTGTCCTAGGCAAAAGGGGAGAGCAATTCTCAGCACGAAGTACAGATCTGTGGGATAGGTAGAAGACACACAATCCCAAGATGTCTCCTTTAGGAGGGAGAGAGAAAAGAGGAGCTTGCACCCAACACCATTTCAGCAAAATGCACTAGAGAAAATCTCATTCACCTGGAGATGTGGAAAGTTTGGCTTTACCTAATAGGAAGATTTCTTCAAGACACTCCTAGGAGGGAATTCTGGGCCTAATTTCAATTGGCCTATGTTAGAATTATGACACTATCTTGTCCGTTCACACTGCTATAACAAAATACCTTAGACTGGGTAATTTATAGAAAATAGAAAGTTATTTCTCACATTTTTGGAGGCCGAGAAATCCAAGATTAAGGTGCCGGCAGATTTGGTGTCTGGTGAGGTCTTGCTTTCTGTTTCATAGATGGTGCCTCTTGCTGCATTCTCCTTTTGAAGAAGTCCCAAAAGAGCAAAAGGGTAGAACTCATTCTCTCCAGCTCTTTTGTAAGGGCACTAATCCAATCCATGAGGGTGGAGCCTTCAAAGCCTAGTCACCTCCCAAAGACCTCACCTCTTGATACCACCATCTTGAAGTTTAGGTTCCAACCTATGAAATTTGGAGGGACACATTCATTCAAACTGTAGCAGAGACATGGATATTAGACTTTGAATCAGAGTTTTACTGAATAAAGTCCTTAATTACATATTCAGTGAAAACAATTCAGTTGTTTAAAATTGATTATAAAACAGGAAGTCTTGTGCGTAAATCACATTTGGTGTTGATTTTGTATTATTTCCTACACATACATATACAACACACTACATGTATTCTGGTTTAAATGAAACATTTTACAAGTATGCCTAATGGAATCTAATAAATGTAGGAACTGAATGCAAGAATGTATTCTAAATATAGTTTCTAACACCTAGAGAATATTCTATAGAAATTGAAACTACTTTGCATGATTTTTAAAAAGTACATTATGATGAAAATGGAAAATTAATTACAAAATTTTCTATCTTTTTTCTCTCTTTAGGACATGCCACTTATAAACTTCTAATTACCTGAACTAGAAAAGATGAAAATTCGTTTTAAAATTTGCAGCATCTTCTTTCCATACTCTCCAAATGTTTTGGAATTATACCTTTATAGGAACTGTTTCACAAATTTCAAAGCAGTATAATTATTCCTGTGGTAGAAGGGATACTACACTGAAATGCAACATTCTGCTTATAGTCCTCTTATGAAATGTAAATGAAATTAACATGAAACAATGACATTACCATTTAGTATATCTTTTTTTTTTTTTGCCATTGTTAATTGAGACGAACAGTAAACTAAAATGCTTTCAAAGTAGCAGTAACTAAAAACATACACATAAACACACTTCCTGATTTCAGAATGTTGGACTGCTGGAATTTAAAAGCAACCTTTTTTACACTTTTGATTGAGTAATCTGAGTGTTTATTGAGTACTCAGAAAAGATTAATGACAAGTCAGCATGTGAACACCTGAACTAACCTTTCACTAATTAGTTTTCCTGATCTCCATGACATCCCCAAAGAGAATAAAAGCAAAGAAATATAATGGCAAATACCTTCTTTTTCACTGGGTAAAACTTGAAGTACATATTTTACTTTGAGCTATCTTAGACTCTTGTAAAATTCATCATCATAAAGAACAATTTGCAATTATCCAAGAGAGTCATAAGTCATGCTTACTAGGTCTAAAATAGGCAAAGTCCTATGTTTATTTCAATAACTATACTAAAAATTATATGTTATAGTGACTTTTAATTACAAAGTAAACTAAAGTATCACTGATACTGATACTAAAGTATCACCTGAGACCTATATCAGGTAGGAAGAATTTGAATGTGATTTATAAAAGTGTGATATATTTACCCAGAGACACCTATCACTTTTATTTATCACCATTATGGACAAATGTAAAAGTATTGCTTTTTAAAGTTTATGTTTTTAGACCACTAATAATTTTTGTGATTTTCCCCTATAGTTGATTCAAGTTTTCATACCATTTTGTAGTCATTATATATGCATACACATGCTTGTAGGTACATATATTCTATATTATACACGAATATATGTATGAGAAATATGTAAATAATACATATATTCTATCCAAAAGCACAAAACTCAAGTAAAAACCAAGTAAGAACAAGTGAGATAATATTCAGCCTTTTAAGAGTGATTTCTTGCTTTATTTTCTAACTTTCTATTAGCTCCTTGTTGTGAATCCAAAATTATATATGCATCTATCCTAGTCTAAGAGAACTACCTAAACTATATCCTATTTTTTTCAAAAAAGTTTTATACAGCTGCTACTTTCATGTCTTCACTTATTCTCAATCATATGTATCTATTTTACGTATCAGTCAACATATCTTTCACTCATTCTTAATCATACATATCACAGCTTTATCATGAGAGATTACTCTCTTCTTCTAAATAAAATCTTAGCCCTTAAGGTCAGAGCGTTTGGTCACCTATAACTGGAATATCTCCAAGTTCAGTAACTTGTATCCAATACAAAAAACTTTTGCTATGCATTTATCCTGAGCCACACAGCTATTCAAAATTGAATATATTATTCTTCTCCTAACTACATTTTTATACTCCACATTGAACTGTTGTAAATTCTGTATTTTTCAGTCTCTCCTATTGGACTACAATTTTCACCAGGTACTTGATAGTAAATATCCAGTTTCTAAAAAATACTATGAACTCAAGATTCTCCTAAATTCTTGACAATTACTATAGTTAATGTAGTTACTCAGTTTTTCCTAAATGCTCCTGCATGCTGTTGGCATCCTTTCCTTTAATACCCCAATAAAACTACTAGTTTCCACATTCCAGGGACTTCCTCCACTTAATGTTTCTCGTTAAATGCAGCATTGAGCTATTGGTGGAATGATGAGTGTTTACAAATATTGGCCTTGTCAATCAACACTTCAAATTTCTGATAAATCCTTGTTATTTCCTAATATATGCTTGATTCAATACTTGCCTTTGTGCCTTCACTTACCTAGTTGACAATAATGTAAATTTTTTGGAAGGCAACATAATTTTACTGAATGTTTGTAGATAATGAAGGATGACTAAAGCTCAGAACCAGTATGGAACTTAAAAATCAGTATTAGACATCAGGGAATATACATTCCTAAACTATTTACTCCCCAGACAAATCTTCATTGGTAACATCCAAATTTCAAGATTTTCTATCCCTGTGAATATCCTCTTTTAACTTGTGGAAAAACTCTAGAATTTCTGCTTGATAGAATTTTTTTTCTTTGTTTCCTCATCCTAGTTTCAAAAGTGCAATTAACTGATCTTCTAGAACAATTTTATCCTTAAGTGTAACCCAGCTGTCCATGTAGCAGAAACTCTAACCAGTATTCAAGCTAAGGCATGAAGTTTTATTCCTTACATTTGACCCTCCTTGTTAATCTAAAGTCAAGCCATTAAAAGTTCAAGACTTTATAACCCTAGCATCAAATCAGTTTGACCAGGACTCTGTCTAAGTCATGCATTGTGTTTTGGAATATTAAATTATATATGACAAAAATACTTCTTACTCATTTCCACATGAGAGTCTTAATTACTTAAGACAATCTTTAACCAACTAATTCTAATTCAAAAGAGTGAAAATGCAGTTCTCTACTTCTCTGTTTTCCGTTCATTCAGTGGAAGGAATATTAACTGATAATTCTGAGAGGCAGAATTTGGACTAGCTTGAGAATTAAAAACTCTGGGGCAAGGGCCCAATCTTGCAGGAATCCCCACACTTACCTGCATTTTACCTCCAGGTTTCCCATCAGTTTCTCACTTTGAAAAGCAGAGGAGAATTCCCTCATGCTTCTGAATTGAGGTAGAGAACAAAGGGCCAACTCTAAAAGTAAACGACTAAAATTGTATCTGATCAGGGGAAAGATGATGGCTCAACTCCAGCTACTCTATCTTTCTTTCACTTACAGGGAGAAAAAAATGAGACACATTTCTACAAGTCACATCCCAGGTATGCTTTTTCACCATAACATACAACGACAAAAATGGAAACTTAATCATCTACGCAACTATATCAATAATCATTTAAATATGAAAGGTCTAAATACTTTAATTAAAAAAATAGAGAATAAGAAAGTGGATTTTAAAAATCCATGAAAATAAAAACAAAAAGATTCAACCGTATGTTGTCTCCAAGAAACTCACTCTAAGTATAAAAACACAGGTAGATTAAAAGTAAAGGGATAGGGAGAGGCATCCTTTCTTTAATAAATAGAAAGCTGGAGGAGCCATATTGATTGCAACCGAAGCAGACTTGAGAGATAGAAAGATTATCAGTGACAAAAGGCAAAATGTCCAAAAAGACATACAAATTCTTAATGTGTATGTTCAAAAAATAGTGTCAAAATATGTGAAGCCAAAACTAGTAGAACTGCAAGTAGATAGGCACATTTACCATTAAAGTTGAAGACTTTTAATGTCCTTCAATTAGTAATTGGCAGATTCAGAAGGCAGAAAATCAGTAAAAATACAGTTATAATGAAGAGTACAATAAATCAACTAGGTCTGGCATCAGAATATTTCATCCTGCACCAAGAAAATATATTCTTCTCAAGCTATCAAGATACATTCATCAAGACAGACCACATTCTGGGTCACTAAAAATAAACAGCAAATTTAAACTAACAGAAAGCATACAAAATATGCTCTCACATCAATAATGAAATTAATCACAAATCAATAATGAAAAGAGATCTAAAATATCCCAAAATATTTTGATGAGATTAAGCAGAAACATATCTAAGTAACACCTAAGACAAAAAGAAGTATCAAAAAAGTAAAAAAAAATATTTTGAAGTAAATATAGATGAAAATAGAGATAATCAAAATGTGTGGGTTACATCAACAGCAATGTTTAGAGAGAAAGTTGTAGCATTGAATGCATATATTAGGAAAATGTCTAAAATAAAAAATTTCAGTTTGCACCTCAGGAAGTGGGATAAAGAAGATAAAATTAAATCCAAAGTAAAGAAAAGAAAAGAAAGAATGATTAGAACAAAGATTAATAAGATTTACAAAATAAAATCAAAAGAAAAATTAATAAAACCAAAAGTTGATTATTTAAAAGATTGATAAAATTACAAACTTCTAGCCATGATAATTGAAAAAGAACATCCACGTTACTGATGTCAAAAATAAAATGTGGTCATCAATACAGATGCCATGGACATTGAAAAGATAATAAAGAAATATGGGAAACTATGTTCTCAAATACAATAAATTAGTTAAAACTACTCAACCTATGGAAAGACAAAATCCACCAAAACTCATTCAAACATTCAAAGAGAAATAAAGTATCTACTTTGGTCTATATCTATAAAGATAGATACAGAAAAAAGGAAGACTACAGACCAAAATCTCTCACAAATGTAGATCCAAAAATTCTCACTAAGATGCTAGTAAATCAGATCCAGCGAAGTATAAAAATAAGTGTATATCACGATTGAGTGGGATTCATTAAAGATATGCAAGGAAGTTTCAACATTTATAAATCATTAATGGCATCCATCATATCACCAGACTGAAAAAGAAAAATCACATTGTCAGATACATAAACAGATGCAAGAAAAGCATTTGGCAAAATTCAGCATCCATTTATCAACAAAACTCTCACCAAACTAAAAATATAGGAGGACTTCCTAAGCTTGACTAGAAAATATATACTAACAACCTTCAGCTAATAACATATTTAATGATTTTTAAAAACTAGGTTATTTCTCTCTAAAATTGATCATAAGGCAAGAATGTCTGCTCTCATTACTCTTATTCAATATCCCATTAGGAGTCCTAGCTAAAATAATAAGACAATACAAAGAAATAAAATACATATATTGGAAAGGAAGAAATAAAATTCTCTTTGTTCATGGATGACATAATTGCCTATGCAGAAAAGCCCCAAAAATAAACACAAAAAAATTCTTGAACAAAGTGAATATAGCATGTTGCAAGGTGCAGGGTTTATATACAAAATTCAATTGCCTTACTTTATGCTAGAAATGAACAATCAGAAATTAAATTAAACACAATAATATTTACATGAAAATAAAAATAAAATATTTATGTGCAAGTATAAGAAAATGTGTTCCAGATCTATGTGAGAAGAACTATAAAATAAACACCATGCAAAGAATCAAATAATATCCAAATAAGTAGTGAGATATTTCATGTTTATGGAGGGGATTCCATGTTCATATTGAGGAGGACTCAATATTCTGACAATGTTAGTTCTTCCCAGATTAATCTATAGATTCATCACAATTCCAGTCAAAATTCCAGCAAGTTATTTTACCGGTAGTGCCAACTTGATTATAAAGTTTATAAGGAAAGGCAAAAGACTCAGAATAGCAGACACCATACTGAAAAAGAACACAGTCAAGGGGCTAATATATGACTTTAAGACTTACTATAAAAGTACAATAATATAGTGTGGTTGGTATTGGTGAAAGAATAGACAAATTAATGGAACAGAATGGACAACCAGACCCACACAAATATAGTAAACCGATCTTTTAGAGCAGGCAAAGATAATTAGAAAGGATATTCATTACAACTATCCAGTTGCTGGAGCAACTGCACATGCACATGAATAAAATGATTCCAGACACAAGTGGAAGCCAAAATCTATAAAATGTTTTTAAGAGCTATGGATCCATTAAATATATTAATTGCTTCTCCACACTGAAGTCACTAAATAATAAAAATACTATATTTAAACAGTTTTGTGTAAGCCATTTTGATTTTTTTTAAAGTGGAAGGATTGAAGACTTGAAACTACAGAATCTACATTCATATTAAAACATTTTCAACACTGTCATGATTAGCTTTTTTAGATTAGTTTTGTTTCTGACTGAATAAATTTTTCATAGTAAAAAATGTACTCTCTTTTTTCTTACTTTTTGTTAAATGAGCTCATATGGAATGCAGAGTGCTGTTTAAGGTGACATATAAAATTCGAGTCCATTTTGTTAAATCAGGGTCCATTTCCTCAAGATTACTCTGTCTTTAGACTAGGGAATATTACCATCCTGTCCTACTTTATCTCATAAAGGCAAGACACAGAGTAAAGTGAGTACAGTCGCTTTTATCAACAGATATTATGTAATGAAATAAGAAAAAATAAATGACACTGGCAAAAACAACTCAATTACAATGCATTTTTTCAATTGAAAAGCTGTGGAACATTTATCTTATTACTTAATAGCATAGTACTGTACGTGCTTCCCTGAAAATCAATGATTGGCATATTACATATATTAATGTTACCCAGCTATAAAGTTTAAAACCTTTTAAATAAAACAACACATTTGTGGTGACGTTGCATCACATCTATTACTTAATTCAACATTTAATTACTCTAGGTGCTAGGAAATTTGTTGGGCCTGGTATAAGAAGATAAATAAAAATTTATTTTTCTTGGGTACTTGGCAATAATAGAGTGGAAACAAAAGAATCAACCATCATTACAATAATTTCGATAATATGCAAAATGTTACTAGTTTCCAATTTTGTTTGAATGATAATTGGACTATCACTTATCCTGTGAGCATGTTATGAATAAAAAAGAACGTTATTCCACAGAATTTAGAAACATTGCAAATATCTGGAAGCATGAAAGAGATTGTGTTCAGTGTGGTTGGATACTAAGTTTAAGAGAACCGAAGCAATAGATTAATATGATAGGATAAGTTGAGTCCAGATTAGATGAGTATTTATGTATGGCTGCTTACCACTGAACCATTCCTATATGACTCAGGATCCCAGTACATGAACCACAGAATAAGAGTATTGGGGCTGTGCATATATAGTCTCTGAAAATTCAATAACAAAATGTTTGAAGAAGATTCAAATATGTTATCCAAGCAGGTAAACACACATAGCAGTATCTTTTTATATCAAAATAATAATACATTTCAAAAGAATCATACATAGATACTCTGAGTAGGGAGAGTGGGAGGAGGTAGAAGAGCAAAAAAGATAACTATTGGGAACTGAGCTTAATACCTGGGTGATGAAATAATATGTACCACAAACTCCTGTGCCACGTGTTTATCTATGTAACAAACCTTCACATGTACTCTAAACCTAAAATAAAAGTTAAAAACTAATTTTAAGAAATGTTATTTTTTTCAAATGATTTGAACTATTCTCCAGTTTATTTTTAGTAATATTTCCAAACTTTGTTAAGACCTTATTTGCCATCCTTGAATATAATTGTCTGCTGCCTCCTTACAAAAATGAAATCCATATTCTGACAATTAAAATATTGACTGTATCGAAGATATTTAAAACAGGATGCTGTTGTTTTTGTACCTAGTTTTCAAAACAAATGAATTAGCAAACACTAGTCATTATCATTTTAGAAAGTATAAGATCTTTCTCAATTTCTGTATCAAAAGGCAGAGAACAAGTTACAACTTTAAAGACTGATTTGTGCCTTTAATATTGAAAATAAAACTGTTTTCTTTTTGGTACACTCAAAGCTAAACCATCTTCCAAAGTAACTGTACCATTTTGCATTTTTACCAGCAATAGATACATGGGAGCTCCTCTTGCCCCACATACTCACTCACATTTTGTGTTGTCGTGTTTTGGATTTTGGTCATTTTAATATGTGTGTAGCTATAGCTCATTGATGTTTTTATTTGCATTTATCTGATGACTAAGGTGTGAATCATTTTTTCATGTGCTTATTTGCCATTTGTATATCTTCTTTGCTGAGATATCTGTTAAGGTCTGTGACCCATTTTTAAATGGTTGTTTGTCTTTTTATTGTTGAGTTTTACATATTATTTGTATATTTTGGGAGAGAGCCCTTTACCAGATGTGTGTTTTGCAAATATTTTCTCCTAGTCCATGATTTATCTTCTCATTCTCTTAATATTTGCCTTTGCAGAGCAGAAGTTTTTTTTTTAATTTTAATTAAGTCCAGCTTATCTATTATTTTTATCATAGCTAAATAGTGCTTTTTGTATTATATCTAAAAAGTAATTGCCATATCCAAGGTCCTCTAGATTTTCTTCAGTGTTATCTTCTGGAAGTTGTAGTTTTTCATTTTACATTTATGTCTATGGTTTATTTTCAGTTAATTTTTGTGAAGGAAATAAAGTCTGTGACTAGATTCATTCTGCTGCATGAGAATGCTCAGTTGTTCCAAAGCTATTTGTTGAAGAGACTATCATTGCTTCCTTGTATTGCCTTTGCTTCTTTGTCAAAGATCAGTTGACAACATTTATCTGGTTCTATTTCTGTGCTCTCAATTCTGTTAAATTGATTTCCTTTCTATTGTTTCACCAGTATCACACTATCTTGTTTATTAAAGCTTTAGTAAAGTTGCATGATGTTAGTACTTCAATTTTGTTCTTCTCCTTAAATATTGTGCTGTCTATTTTGGATCTTTTGTGTCTCCATGTTAACTTCACATTCAGTTTGTCAGTTGAATGTCCACAATATCCACAAAATAATTTTCTGGAATTTTGATAAGAATTTCACTGAATCTATAGATTAAGTTGGGCAAAACTGACATCTCAACAGTGTTCAGTCATCCTATCCACGAAAATAAAATATCATTTTATTTATTCTGTTTTTGTTTTACTTCATTCATCAGAGTTTTGTTTTTTGCTTATATAGATAGCATACAAATTTTGTTAGCTATACACGTAAGTATACCATTTTTTGGGATATTAATGTAAATAATATATTTTTAAATTTTAAATTTCATTTTCTTCACTTGTCACTAGATAAGGAAAAAATTGAATCTTGTATATTAGCCTTATATCCTGAAACCTTAGTATAATCACTTATTAGTTTCAGGTTTTTTTGTAGAATCTTTTGGATCTTCTATGTAGATGATCATGTCGTCTAATAATAGAGGCCGTTTTATTTCTTCCTTCCCTATCTGTATATATATTTTTTCTTTTATTGTCCTGTTGCATTATAAAGATTTCTAATACAATGTTGAAAAGGAGTGGTGAGAGGGGACATATTTGCCTTGTTCGTAATTGTAATGGGAAGTTTTGAGGGTGTCACAATTAAGTATATGTTAGCTGTAGTTTTTTAAAAAGTTATTCTTAATGAGGAGGTTTCCCTCTATTCCTAGTTACTATGAATTTTTTATCATAAAGAGGTATTGGATTTTGTCAAATTGTTTTTTGCATCTATTGATATAATCATGTCATCTTTCTTTTTCAGCTCAGTGACATGCTAGACTTCATTAAGTAATTTTTAAATATTGATTCTGCTTTGCATACCTGTAATGACTCCCACTTAATCATGGTGTGTAATTATTTTTATTCATTGTCGAGTTCAATTTACTAGAATATTCATGAGAATATTTGCATCTCTATTCATAAGATATATTGGTCTGTAGTTTTCTCTTCTTATAATGTCTTTGTCTGTTTTTAGTATTGGGGTAATGCTAGCAGCAGATAATTGGTTAGAAATTATTATCTCTGCTTTTATCTTCTGAGAGTGATTATTAAGAATTAATATAATTTTTTTTCTTAAATGTTTGGTAGAATTCACCAGTAAACTCATCTAGTCCTGCTGATTTCTGTTCTCTAAAAATTGATTCGACTTCTTTAGTAGGTACAAAGTATTTAGAGTTTCTATTTCCTTTTGTGTAATTGGCAGATGGTATCTTTGAAGGAATTGGTTCATTTCATTGATACTTTCAAATTTGTGTATATAGAGTTGTTCATAATATTCTCTTATTATCTTTTTGATGTCTATGGTATTTTCAGTGATGATCATTTTCTTTCTGATATCAGTAATTTTTGTATTTTTTTAAGTTGACATGGCTAAAGGTTTATCAATTTTATTGATCTTTTCAAATAATCAACTTCTGGTTTCAATTATTTATTAGTTACCAATTTCAATCTTATTGATTTCTGTTCGAGTTCTTATTATTTCTTTTAGTCTCCTAATCTTGGATTTAATTTCCACTTCCTTTTCCATTTCTTGAGGTGGAAAGTTAACTTGTTGATTTTAGATCTTTCTTCTTTTCTAAGACATGCGTTCAATGCTGTAAGTTTTCCTCTAAGCACAACTTTCACTGCATCCCACAAATTTTGATAAATTATGTTTTCATTTAGATATAAATACTTTTAATTTTTAAATATTTCTTATTTGACTCATGTGTTATTTAGAAGTATATTGTTTAATCATCACATACTTTGGGATTTTCTAATTCTCTTTCTTATATTGGTATCTAGTTTAATTCCATTGTGGTCTGAGAGCGGAGATTGTATGATTTTTATTTTTAAAATGTGTTCGGTGTGTTTTATGATCCTGAATATGTTCTATTTTGGTGAATTTTCCTTGTGATCTTGAGAATAATGTGTATTGTGATGTTGTTAGATGAAGTAGTCTGTAGATGTCAATTATGTATAGTTGATGGATAATGTTGTTGAGTTCAACTACGCTCTTACTGATTTTCTGCCTGCTAAATCTGTCTATCTGTGATATATAGGTGTTGAATTATCCAACTAAGATAAATAGATTATTCTATTCCTTCTAACAGTTTCATCATTTTTTAATGTATTTTAACTTTCTGTTAGATGCACGCGTGTTTTAAATACTGCGATGTCTTCTTGGAGAATTAACCACTTAATTATGTAAAGTCCTTCTCTGTTCTTGATAAATTTCTTTGTTTTGAAGTTGGCTCTTTTCAAAATTAGCACAGCTTCACCTGCTTTCTTTTAACTGTTGTTAGCACAGTATATTTTCTCCATCCATTTACTCTTGCTCTCTATATATCTTTGTATTTAAAGTGGGTGTCTTGCAAACAACATAAAATTGGGTCTTGTTTTTTGATCCATTTACTCTTTTAATTGTTGCATTGAGGACACTGACATTCAAAGAGATTATTGATATAGTTGAATTTATACCTACCATATTTGTTACTGTTTTCTATTTGTATCCCTTGCTTTTGGTTTCTATTTATGTCTTCCACTTTTTTCTGCCTTTTGTAGTTTTCGTTGAGTATTTCATATAATTTTATTTTTTCTCTTATCTTAGCATATCAGTAGTATGTCTTTTATTACTTTTCCAGTGGTTGCCTTAGAGTTTATAATATACATTTACAATCAATCAAAGTCCACTTTTAAATGACACTATACCACTTCACATGTAGTGTAAGAACTTTATAATAACATAATAGTCCTAATTCCTCTGTCTCATCTCATAGCATTGCTGTCATTCATTTCACTTAAATGTAAGCATCCCTAAGCTATAACAGATAAAAGATATATACATAAACATATGTAATAGAATACATTGTGCTATTATTTTAAATAAGCTGTTATTGGTTAGATCAATTGATAATAAGAACAATAAGTTTCTATTTTATCTTTATGAGTGAAGATAACAATAGTCATTTTTGGTAATTTTCTTTTCTTTATATAGAAAATTTTTGACATAATATTTTTCCTTCACTCTAAAGAACTTATTTTAACATTCCTTGCAAGCTGTGTCTGCTGGCAACAAATTTCCTCAATTCTGTTTGAGAAAGTCTTTATTTCATATTCATATTTGAAGGATTATTTTGTAGGGTACAGGATTCTAGGTAACTTATTTTGCTTTTTTAACACTTTAAATATTTCAATCCATTTTTTTCTTGATTAAATGGTTTCTGAGGAGAAGTTTAATATCATTATTGTACTTGGTTTGCTAAAGGTAATGTGTTTTCCCTCTGGCTTCTCTGAGGATTTATTTTCTTTATCAACTTTTCTGTAGTTTGAAAATGATACGCTTTTTAATTTTGTTTTGCTGTTGTTCTTACGTTTTGCATTTTTCCTGTTTGGTATTCTCTGAGCTTCTTAGATATTTGGTTTGGTGTCTGAATTCATTTGAAGAAATTCTCAGTCATTATTACCTCAAATATTTATTCTGTTTCTTTTTTCTTCACCTTCTGCTATTACAATTATGCATATGTTATATATTTTATAGTTGTCTCTGCAGTCTGTGGATACTCTATTTTTTTCAGTCTTTTCCCCGCTAATTTAAATTTTGCAGATTTCTATTGAGACAGCCTTGAGTTCAGAGATTATTTCCTCATCTACGCCCAGTCTAGTAATAAGTCCATGAAAGACATTGTTCACTTCTGTTATAATGGTTTTGATGTCTAGCATTACTTTTAAATTCTTTTCTGGGATTTTCATCTCTCTACTTACATGCCCATCTGTTTTTGCATGCTATCTACTACTTTCTCTGTTGCAGCCCTTAGCATATTAGTCAAAATTGTTACAAATTCCTGGTCTGAAACTTCCAACATTCGTGCTCTATATGGCTTTGGTGCTTGCCTGTCTATTTTTTTTTTTTTTTTTTTAAGACAGAATCTCACTCTGTCACCCAGGCTGGAGTGCAGTGGCGCGATTTCGGCTCACTGCAAGCTCCTCCTCCCAGGTTCACACCATTCTCCTGACTCAGCCTCCCGAGTAGTTGGGACTACAGGGGCACGCCACCATATCTGGCTAATTTTTTGTATTTTTAGTAGAGATAGGGTTTCACTGTGTTAACCAGGATGGTCTTGATCTCCTGACCTCGTGATCCACCCGCCTCGGCATCCCAAAGTGCTGGGATTACAGGAGTGAGCCATCGCGCCTGGCCAAGTTGTTTTTTATCTTTAGCATGTATTATAATGTTTTTCTTGATAACTGGATGTGATGGGGTGAATAAAATGAACTTTTAAGTAGGCCTTTAGCAATGTGGTGGAAAGGAACGTGATTAGGGCTCAGAGTTTTAGTGAACCTGTGCCTCTGGACTGTGTACTTCTTAAGTGTTTCTCAGTTCCCCAACTCCCATTTAGGTGGGACAGGATGGCTGGAGTGGTTTGGTGTCGGGTCAAGTAGGGTCTGACAAAACTCCAGCAGGTTAGACTCTGGTTAACTAGTTTACCCTGATGGCATGCCTTCTAAGAAGAACAGAAGGGCATCTTTCAAAATAGTTTATTTTTCCTTTCCTCTGCCACATGTAGGAGTGGATTTTTCTCTGATATTTACTGTAAGAAATATGCATCTCCAGGTTGAGTCCCTGACAGTAAAACTCACAAAAGTTCTACACTAACCACTATTACTGGGTCCCCCTAAAGTTTTCAACTCTCAGACTTGTCTTCTCTGAACCTCTGGCAATTTATTACCTTTTCCTACCCTGGCACTAGTTCCCCTGCTGTTTTCTGCTCATGAATCTCTGCTTTAATAAAATGATGGCTCCCTGTAATTGCCTATCAGTCTCTCCAAACTTAGGAGCAGATTTTTCTATCTTTTCAGCTTTGTTGTTCAGCTTTGTCATGAGGTGACTTTCATGCTCCTTATATGTGGGCCTAGCAACTACAAGCCCAATGTATTTTTGTTTTCTTTTTCAATTCATTATTTTTAGTCAGGCAAATAGTTCTTTAAATTTCATCTGCAGGATTTGTTATTTTACTTGTTGCTCAAGTGAATTATTAAATTTGAGGCTAGAGCAATGTTTTTATGACATGGGTTTTGCAAAATAAAAACTCCTAAAATGGCCATGGTAATAACTACACAAAAGTAACATCATTACTAGGTGACATGCATCAAGCACCATATAAATATATTCTCAGATAAGACATTATCTGGCAAACTTCAGTGTTAAAATTTAAATTCTAGAAGTTAATCAATATTAAGATGGGTTATGTAAGGAAATAATATAGATATAATAATAAAGTAAATGTATTAAAAATGTTAAAGAAATTCTTGATTGGGCCTGGTGGCTCACACCTGTAATCCTAGCAATTTAGGAGGCCGAGGCAGGAGGATCACTTGATTTCAGGAGTTCAAGAATAGCCTGGGCAACAGAGGGAGACAGTGTCTCTACAAACAAAATTCAGAAAATTAGCACAACATGGTGGTGCACACCTGTAGTCCCAGCCACTCAGGAGGCTGAAGCAGGAGGATTACCTGAGCTTGGGAAATCAATACTGCAGTGAACTGAGATCATGTTACTGCACTCCAGCCTGGGTGACAGAGGAGTGAGACCCTGTCTCAAAAACAACAACAACAACAAAAATAAATTCTTTACAGAATAAGGAGCTAATACTGACATTTTAGCTGAATGATATGGAGAATAATAAACAACACAATATGTAGAAAATAAATAAAAGTGAAAGGAGGATGAAAGAACATCAGTAAATTTTTTAATGTTTACTAGAAAGAAAAGCAAACATAACTACAGATAAATTGTACAGGAAGATAATAAAAACAAATCCTCAGGACACTGCCTTTCTGGGCTTTCCTCCCCATTGCAGCAGATGCAGTTCCTGCCAGAGACCTTTGATGTCACAATTAACAGAAGACTCAAATCAGTTGGAAGCTTGATAGTCTTTTCCTTAACCTATCAATTTCTCTTCTGTTAAATAAGAACATCGAAACACAGGATTTCATTGCTTGTCCTATGTGAAGAGTATCAAAATTAAAGCAAATTTTCTCTTTCTATTTTATAGCATTCAGAAAAAAATAAGTGAGCTCTTCATGTAATTAAATTACCGGAAGTCAGTGTTCACTATTTGGTAAATTAGAGATGATGTATTTTGCAGATAAGATGTAGATGTTGAATCTCTGGAGTTTTTTCATATTGTACCAAAATTGTACTTCTTTGTTCCTAGTAAAATATTTTTTCTCGTTTTTTTTTTCTGATAAGCGATGAGAAAAATCTTGAAGGCTTTTATTATTTTCAATTTAAAACAACCTATCAGAACATATATATTGATTTATCAAAGAAAATACTATTGAAGAATTGCTCAACTATTCTAATTATACAATAATTATTAAACTACTACTATTTATTTTCTAAAATTTCAGTTTATAAAGTACTTCAAATATTAAATAAAATAAATTATTTAAACATTAAAAGAATGATTATCTCTTTTGACTATAATGTGTAAAATGTCAAACACTGTGCTTAAAAATAAAATGAATTTTTTAATAAAATGAAAAAATTAAACACTTCTGTTTTTACTGTTGTGATGATAAACAGAGGGAAGAAGTATTATTCTTTTGATTTGATTTACAGCCTCAGATATATGTAGAAATGGTCCATATGTGTCACCCAGAACAACAGGGCAAGTAATAGGGATGCTATTTTAAAAATGAACAGATTTCTCCAACAGGCATTTATGCAGAAAGCCTTCTCTAACAGTTTCCAGATGCATACTCACACATTACAGTTCAGTGAACTTAATTTGAACAATATTATACTATGACCTGAAGCTGAAAATACTGCAAACCAAACAAATAATCTTAATAACACTTGCTTAAATTCAGTTTGATGAATGCTTGTATTTCAAATAGGTTTGCATAAAATAAACAAAATTGTCAGCACATCAATTAAACTATTTATTAATGATAAACTGAATCTAAAATATATCCAAGATGTTTGTGTGACAGTCTTTGCTATAGAGGTTTTCCCCAACTTAAAAACAAAACAAAACAAAAAATTAGATTGAATCCAGCATGGAATTTATTGGATTTAGAGATTTTCATTACATGAAATTTCTTAATGATTGAAATTAAATATCTTTCAAAATTACTCAAATCCTAGCAATACATTTGGCATTTTGGCAGACCAAGAAGCCCTTAGTTAAGAATTTGTTGTTTCTTGGAAAGGTCAGAAGAAGCAGGAAGTGGGATATAACAAGGAGAACATAATGATAAAATGTAGCTACACTTTCTTCTCTAGTATAGCTACAATACAATCTACCTAAAAATTATCCATATATGTATATCGTATGCATCTCTCTCTATATAAATACATACGCATGCATACACATATATTTAAGAAGTCAAATTTATCAGCACAACTAGGTGGATTTATTTTCTACAACAATATAGGAAAGAAAACTGAAGTAAATTTAATTTTACCAACTCATTTTACATCATGCAACCTAAAATGATGCTTGTCTGATCAGTCATGCTCATTTCTAATACTCAAACTTCAAATCAATGCTGTCTATAATTCTGTAGTTCTGTGTTATAATATGCAGATAAAATTTAATAAAATACCTTGGTTCGTATTTCTTGAATAATGTCTGGTAAGGGATTTTTTTCTTAAAATGGGAGATATCAGAAGATTCTGAAAAGATTTATATAAAAAGTCATAAAAGTTTTCCATTAGGACAGTAGTTTGTGGGGGGAAAAAAGTAAAACAAGATTGTTCATATGTTCATCTATTTACTTTGAACTTTCACATTGCTGTTAGCTTACTTGTTATGATAAGAGAAAAGCCTAAAAGAAAAAAATATTAAACGATTTCACAGTAACAGAAAACGTGATTTAGCTTATATAATTTTACAAGCGTACAGATTTCTCAAAGGAAAATACATTCTTTAATCTTTATTTTATAGTACACTATGAATGTAAAAATATTCTATCGTCTTTGTCTCTGAATTGACTTATTATTTGAAGTATTTTCTTAATTTCAGCAGTGTATTTGACCTAAGTTTATAAAAGGAGCAATGGCTATCAAGTTTGTAGGATATACTATATAGATATATAGTGTAGATATATTTACAGAAAAAAAACTTACATTTCACAATTAAGAAATTTATATATCATGCTTCAAATATTTGTATCCAAAGATACCTTAATAACTCTCATTTAATGATAAATAACACTTAAATGGGGACAAAAAGAAAATATATCAACTACATCAGTATGGGGGTTGTCTTCTTTAGGGCATTTTTTAGCTTATATTTTAGAAACAGATTTTGTCTTATTTCATAAAATTACTTAATGAAAAACTTATGTGCCTGACAATATAATACTTAAATTATTTTCATATTTTAAATTCTGTCACATTGTTCCTGTTATCTACAGCTGTAAAGTGCTAGTGCTATATGGCTTGTTTAATATGCTTTTGTCTATTGAAGCTTTAAAAATTTATTACTGATTATCAATTAAACGATTATAAAATAAAACTCTTTACATTATAAAGTTTGACTATTTCAATTTCTCCACCGTGATCACCATCATCTCCCACCTAGACTACTGTATCATCCTCCAGACAAATCTGCTTATATCTATTCTTGTCTCATTGAGGTCAAATTGGAATATAGCCAGTATGATCTTTTAAAAGAATTTTGTTATATCACATACTTCATCCTATTTAGAGCACAATAAATTGTCATGTTCCTGCTGAGTGAAGTTCCATCACTCATTCAGTCCTTTCTAGATCTCTGGGATCTTCTCACACTACCCTGTTCCTGGCTCTCTAGCTCGCTGACCCTGACAACTCTGGTGTCTTATTGTTTATAACTGAATTATGCCAAACCTGTTTCTGCTTCAGCACTTTGGTACTTGCTGTACTCTATCCTGTAAGTATCATTAGCACATTTCTTTGTATGGCCTGAGCTTTGTTCAAATCTGCCTCTCAGAGAATTACTTTCTGACTTTTTTTTTGCTAAAATGCCACTCAGTACTTTTCATTATCCTATCATGCTTTTTTCCCACCATTAACAGTTATCATTACCTGAAATAGACACACACACACACACACACACACACACACGTATATGGTTTATTATTTATATTTCTCACTAAACTGCAATGTAAGCTCTATTGCCTAGAATAATGTAGACACAGAGTAGACACTCATTAAACGTAAACAAGTTAATGAATTATATCAAATAGACAAGAGGGAAAAGAGTCTGTAGTGGGGAATAGAATCGATGTCATAAGTCTCAGATCAATTAAAATATGGAATACAGTAGTCTTTGACCTCAGAACTTCAGAGGACAATGATGACAAAAATGACAACATTGTCAGTAGATTCTTTTTCATGGAAGGTAAAATGCAATAAGACAAGCAACAAATGGAAAATAAGAAAATGAAGAGGATATGTGTGCCAATTATTGCTATTATTTTCTTAATTGGTTGTCTTAATTTGATAAATGTCTTTTGAAGATGTTTGCATGCTGAGGAAATTGTTGATAGAAAGACAAGGGTTGACTGCAAGGGAGATGAGGGATGTTGCTGAGCTAAATATCCAAGGAGATGAGAAAGGAAATATATGCATGCATGAAAACAATGGCTGTGAGAAGGAAGCACATTTCATCCTCAGAGGCTACCTAAAAGCATAAAGGATGTGAAAAAATGCAAAAAGATGAAATACTTCCCATACAACTTCATGTTAACGTGTTGAATACTGGAGAGAAAATCTAAGGATTCTGGGAACTTTTAAAATATTTTCTGTTGAAAAATATAGAAGGTGCTAATTAAGGATGAAGGATTGGTAAAAGTTATTTGGGCCTCAAACATTATATGTAAAGGTCATTATGATATGTCACTTATGATCTTGGTTTTGTAATTTTATTCTGTATAGAGATTAGGGCTCAATGCACAGAAAAGAAAAGGAGGATTGGGAGGTTGAATCCTAGTTGATTCATATTTCCAAGGTAGAGAGGTTTGTAAAAAAATTAACAGGGAGAGGGAGTTAAGCATCCTGTTAAGAACTAAGTAGGAGCAAAAATGAGGCTAGGATGGAGTCTAATATACTGCCTAAGTTTGCATGTTGCAGAATTACGTATTTTGCGAATAATAGAATATGGGAAGGTGAACCCTTAGGGATTAAATCTGCAATGATTAGTAATACATTTTAATAACATTTTTAGAGTAGTTTTACATTTGCAGAGAAATTGCAAGATAGTACAGATAATCCCAATACAGTCATGTGTTGCTTAATGCAGGGGACACATTCTGAGAAATGCATCCTTAGGCGATTTCATCATTGTCCAAACATCATAGAGTGCACTTATACAGACATATATGGTATAACCTACTACACACCTAGGCTATATGATCTAGCCTATTGCTCCTAGGCTATAAACTTGTACAGTATGTTACTGTACTAAATTTTGTAGGTCATTATAAAATAGTGGTATCTAAACATATCTAAACATATAAAAGGTCCAGTAAAAATGCCATATTTTAACCTTACAGGATATTATGGGCACTGTTCTATATGCAGTTTATCATTGACTGAATCATTGTTAAAAGACACAGGGCTGCATATCTCACACCCAGTTTTACCTATTATTATATCTTATATTACTATCATTTGTCATATAAAGCGCACATAATAGTAATGTGGTTTCTGTTTATGTGAAACTTGATCACTAGTTAAAGTAGTGTTGTTCAGGTGTCTTCACTGTAACATTACTCTTTTCCCCCTCTTTTTATACTTTGTAGATGAAAATGGCTATGTGCACCCCACGTTTGAGTGGATATTACGATCAACCTCCATGAATTAGGAGAATAAGTTATTTGGAATTATTTAGCATGGGAGATAGGTCTATTCCTCCTCATTTTAAATGTACTCAACCATCTGTTTATATCATTTGAGCACTCACTGATATTTATATTATACACTGGGTTATAATCCAATACAAACTCATTTATTTTTGTTAAAATTGTTATGGCTTCGGCCATTGGGGGATTTTCAGTTGTATTCTGTATCTTTTTGACTTGTGCCTATCATTGAAGTGTTCTTTGTTTGTTTAGCAGTTTCGTACTTTCTGGAACTATAAGATATACTGCATTTGTTCATTCTTGTCTTGCTATGAAAGAATGCTTGAGACTGGGTAATTTATAAAGAAAAGATATTTTCTTTTGACTCAGTCTGTAAGGAAGCAGAGTGCCAGAATCGACTTCTGCTGAGGGCCTCCAGAAGTTCACAGTCATGGCGAAAGGCGAAGGGGAGCCAGCCTGTGACACAGCAAGAGGGGGAGCAAGAGAGAGAAGGGAGAAGCACCACAGTCTTTCAAACACCCAGATCTCATGTGAACTAACAGAGTGATAACTCATTCATCACCAAGGGGATCGTGCTAATCCATTCCTGAGGGATCCACTCCCATGATCCAACGCCTGCCACTAGGTCCCACTCCAACATTAGGAATTACATTTGAACATGAGATTTGGAGGGGACAAACATCCAAGCCATATCATGTACCAAGCCCACCTTGTCTATTTCCCCACTCCTAGAATCAGAAATTTCTCTAAATATCCCTCTTTCTTGTATTGAAGAATAGTATTAAAAAAAACAAGATAGAGGCACAAGGTATGTATGCTCTTTGCTACTGTAGTGTCATAGCTTCCAGAAACTTTCATCTGAGAGAATATATAACATGTATCTATCACATACCTGCATTATATAGGTATATAATAGATGTACCTATCCATGTGTGTTTTCTAACCTATATATATAGAAGTATTCATATAATCTAGCCAAATACAAGTCTGCACCGATGTCTCCAATTCAAATTTATGACCATCTGAATCATTCTGGTCTCTTCCCCTTGCTTATCTGTATCTTCCCACTCCAACCATTGGATACTGATTTGCCACAATTTACCATCCATATACTGAACTATTCAAATACAGTATACATGGATAGTGGCTTCAGAATTGTTATCCAATTCGCCAATGAGAAAAAACTTGTCAATTAGAGTTCAGTCCTTATGTACAATTCTTTTTCTGGTTAGTCTCACAGACCACACTGATTTCCAAAGTCACTCAGAGTTCAATACTTTCTTTCCACTCCAATCGATGAGCTTTTTTTCACATATTTATGAAACCGTCAGATTATTTTTTTACAGTTTCATATCCATTCTGAAATCCCTGATATCCCCACTGATTTTTTAAACATTTACATACTTTAAGGTTCACTCAGTGCTCTGTATGACACTAAGGGTTTGGGAAAATGTATAATGTCACATATCCACCATTCACCTTGTAAAGGAATGTAGACAATATGAAAACATGAATTTTGCGTTTTACGTTGTCATCTGTATGTCATAAAGAATAGGTTCACTGCACTAATTTTTTTCTGTGCTTCACCTATTTGGTCCTCCTTTTCCTCCAAACCCCAGATCTATTTATTTCCTGTCTCAATAGTTTTGTCTCTTTCAGAACCTTATGTAAATGGTATCATACAGAATATAACCTTACAAACTGACATTTTACTTAGACATATACATCCAAATTCAACCAAACTTTTGTGTATGTTGATAATTCATTTCTGTTCATCACTAAATAGTATTCCACTGTATGCATTAAAAGCAGTTTTGTGTTTATTTTATTATTATAGGTACATAATAGATGTACCTATTCATGGGGAACATGCGGTATTCTGATACAGACATACAATGTATAATAATCACATGAGGGTAACTGGGGTAACCATCACCTCAAGCATTTATCATTTCTTTGTGATAGGACCATTCCAATTCCACTAGTATTTAAAAAGATTCAGTAAAATTGTTGATTATACTCACCGTTTCCACAGAATTTATTTTTTCACACATTTATCTACTGAAAAACATCTGAGTTGCTTTCAGTTTTTGGTGATTATGATAAAAGCTGCTACAAAAATTTGCATACAGATTTTATGTAAACATAATTTTTTTTAATTACTTGGGTAAATACCTAGGAATGTAATTGCTAGAGTGTATAGTAAGACTACATGAAGATTTATAAGAAACTGCCAAACTGTCTTCCAAAGTGTCTCTGTCATTTTGCATTCTGACTAGCAATGTTTGAGCATTCCTGTTGTTCCACATCCTGTTGACTATATTTGTGCATTTTTCCCCGATAGGTGAGACAAGAGGCCTGGAGGGAACTGGAGTGGGACTAATCTCTTACTCCAGCTATGATAAGGCTGTAGCAAAGTCTTCTCTCCCGAATGGGATGCTTGTGTTATGGATATGATTCTAGATATGGATATCATTCACATGATACTTTCCTCATTTCCCTGTCAGAGCCACAGGGCATATTTCTCAGATCTTCACTTGTCTGAATTGCTGCTTAAGTGTGCCTACCAGTTTATGGTTCCAGTCACTTCTGCTCCAGGTAAGCAGATCTAAGCTGTGACTATCTGGACTTCCCTGCTTCTCAGATTTTGAGGTGGTTTTTTCGTTCTGCAACCTCAATTTTCTGATGACTCCAAGAAAAGTTCTTGGTTTTCAGTTGGTCTGAATGTTTTTGCTATTTACTTGTCAGAGATGAAACCAGATCTCTAATTGTTATTTTTATAGTCTTATTTCCATGTCCATAATGCCTAGTGATTCTTTTATTATGTTACCTACCTGTCTTAACTCCCTAACACACATACACCACACACACACACACTCTTATCTGTAGTGGAAGTTTAACAGTTTTATCTATGTTGTCCAGGCCCATATTATTTCCTCCACCTCAACTAAGGAAATACCATTCTGCTGAGCTCCCAGAATCCACTCTGACTCTCCTTGTAATCAGTGTTCTATTCTGCAATCTGAAAAATTTAAATCAGATCACATTACATCTCTTGCTTACCACTCTTCAAGGGCTTCCTATTGTGTGCATTATAAGGATAAAATCCCATATCAAGCTTCTTCAAAGTCTCCTATATTTTGGACCTAATATAATATGTTAAATAGTTTGAATATAGGAGATGAAAAGAAAACATATTTGGTAAGTTTAACAACATGTTTTCAAGGATTCCAAAGAGTTTGTCTTTGAAAGTCAAACAAAATATTTTGAATCACATCTCATTCATGGGGGAACATCCTTATCTTCATAATTCCCTAATCTCTCCAGAGATTGGAGGTAAAGGGAAGATGTTCAAGGATGTGATGTTTTTGGTTGTGTATTTGTTCATTGGTTCTATCTACAAAAGAACTTTCGACTTGAATGTAAATTTAATTTTTGTATTATATATGAATCTGGAGCAGCACTTTCTCTTCAAAGTCATGCTACATCAGAAATGAAACTATGGCCTTTCCTCCTTATTTTCTACCAAAAGCAAACAAACAAATACAGATTGTGTTACAGGGCATGTAGCAGACTCTGTTGAGAGTTTAGAGCCACAGGAGAGATTTGGATTCAATCAACATGAACAACCAATGAATAAATAAATAACACACGTTTCTCATAGTTTTTCTATCCCTCTCATCCTATTTCTTTACCCTCCTCTCTCAGGATTTTCTTTCCCTTTTACGGAGAGCACATCCTGGGCCTCTCCCTGGTATTCTATTACTTGCCTTTTATAATTCAGAACAATTTATCACAGCACACTCTCTTTAGTTCTTTACATAACAGGCATAAAGACTCACTAAAATATGGATTATCATCTACTCTAGAAATTTTTTTTTTTTTTTTTTTTTTTAACTAGGAAGTGGCAAAATTTCCATTGCTCCTATCTTCAACTCCTAGAAATCTCTAGGATTTCTCTGCCTCACACTTGAGGCCGAGAAACCAGTTTAGAGAGTTAGTTCCGGACCAGCAGAAATGAAGACCATTTAGTTAACATAAAAATGGTCATAGACAGTTTGGTTCTCAAGTATGTTTATTCCCTCCTTCACTAATATCAGATTGCATCATGATATATTTTTTTAAATATCATATGTAAATATTATCTATAGCTATGCTGTAACTGTTTTAAAGATAACTTGCACATATACCAATTTGGAAAATGTTTATCAAAAATATATTAGGAGGTATAGGGAAAATAAAGATGTGGATTTTATGAATTTATGTACATAAAGCACTCATCACAATATTGGCATATAACATAAGCTCACTAAAAGATAACTTTTAAAATAGAAATCTAAAAGTCAAATATATTGATTCTATAGCAATTTCACCAAGACATCTTCCAGCCTACACTGGAGCACCTCATTGAGATGCAGTTTAGTCTACCCAATTATGCTTACATCTTTTGGTAAAATTTGTTAAAGGAAGAAAAGTGACATATACGTGTGTGTGTGCATGCGTGTGTGTGTGTATACGTATGCATAATCAAGTAAATTTGAATTAGTGCCTACAGTATATATACATATGTGTGTGTATATGCATATATACAGTATATATACACATACATTTATTATGTATATAATTATTTATGTCTATATATGTCTATAATTATTTGTGTCTATATACAAATATGTATATGTATATATAATGTATATGTATATAGTATGCATAATGAATTGATGCATATGAATTAGTGCATATGGCATATATACACATGTGTTATATGTATATATGTATATATACACATATGTATATTTATACATACACATATGTATTTATTATGTATATAATTATGTATCTATATATAAATATGTATATGCATATAGACTGTATATGTATATATTACATTACATATGAATATGTATAGATACACATATGTATACTGTATGTATATGTGTATAGATATAAATATGTATACATACTGTATGCACTAATTCAAATTTAATGCATTATGCATACCTACCATGCCAAGCCCTGTGCTAGTCTCTGTGGATATTACATAAATAAACAAGCTACGACATCCATTCTCAAGAGTACATTACTATTCACTTTTAAATAGAAGCTCTAAAAGTACAAAAAAGAAATCTGGTTCTTGCTTTAAGCATTGATTAAATCAGAAACAACGAACAGGAAATAAAATAATGTAAGCGGACTCTGCTGAACTTAAAACAAAAATCTTTAAAATATTTATGCTCATGAACACAGTACATTTTTATCTTCAAATTACCTGGTGATGCATTTCAGACTAGTACAATTTTACTGAAAATCTCCTCACCCTTCAGAAAAGAATTTGAACTTGTAGTTTGAGGGTAAACAGTTATTTATCATGATGGGGGCCATATATTAAAAATACTAAAATTTTCTCATATTAAAATATTTGTATGCTAACTAGCTTATAAATAACATATGAATCCAAATACAGAAAAATGGGTCAAATATTAGACAAAAAGCTGAAACTATTTTTGAGACGATTGTAAAGACTCTGTATTAGATTGCTAGGATTGCCATAAGAAAACATCACTGACTCGATGGCATAAACAGCAGACATTTATTTTCTCACAGCTCTGGAGGTCAGAAATCTGAAATCCAGTGGTGGACAGGTTTGGATTCTGATGAAGCCTCTCTTCTTGGTTTGCAAATGGCCTCCTCACTACATGTTCACCAGGAACTTCTGTGTGTGTGTGTGCGCTTGTCTGTTCTCTCTGTGTTTTAATACACTCTTCTTATAAGGACACCAGTCATGTAGAGCCCACCCTTAGGACCCTATTTTGACTTAACTACCTCATTAAATGCTCTGTCTCCAAACACAATCACATTCTGAGGTACAGAAAGTTAGGAATTCACATGAATTTGGAGGGAGACATAATTTATGCCATAACAGACCATCTCCCCCAAAAAGTTTTTCTTCTTTAAAAAAATGCAATAAGCTATCATAAATTATATATCTGTATAATTGTTCAGTATTTAATAAATGTGTAGCCATATCAATATATATTGGTTGTCTCCCTGGCCTATATTATTCCCTTAACATTTCACGCCTCCCTGTTCAATATAGTAATTCCAAGTCTGCATTATAATTCTCTGCCTGTCTTCCCCTCTCAATTTCCCACACCATAGCAACAAGCACGATGCCTTATTCATCTTTGGGTATCAGATCATATCACAGAGACTTCTTCATAGGAGGTTTTCAGTAACAATGTAAAAATGGTTTTAAATGTGAAGGCAACACAAAAGAATAAAGTAAAAATCATTTTTATATTACCACATGTCGACAATATCTATCACAGTGGTTAGCAAATCTTATATCTGATCTAGCAAATCTTATATCTGAGATATCTGATATATACATGCATAGACACATACACATATACATATATACACATATATATTTCACTTTAAAAAAAATACCTGTTTTGTATTCTAGTTGTTCATATTCCTGGGTTTCACAGCATTTAATATCAAAGGGAGTAACCTGCAGATCTCTTATCTTGTAATGTTGGCTTTAATATTTTGTGGCTTAATTCTCTGTCCTCCTAGGAATGTTTGGGGTTTATATATCCCAAAAGAACTTTGGTTTATTATTACATTCAGTTACACAAATGTGGCAATATTATTTTATAACCTTATAAATATTTTTAAGAAAAGCTATTGACAGTATTAAATGTATAGGTCAAAGACTATAAAGAAATAAAAAGCAAGTTTTATTTGAACAAAGAGAATAACCCCTTCCCTTTTCTTTGCACACTATAGGTAACTATTGACTAGATTTCCCTATACTCAATTTGTGCTTTTGGAGAATTTTTATTTTTTCATATAGAAGGCTGTACATGATGAAGTAGATTTGTTATTCATGTGAAGTACTTCAATAAACTCAGGAAAACACCTCATCATTAAATGGAATCGGACATTAAACTAATAAATTAGTATGTCTCATTAAAAAGTTTTACATCTTTGACAACTTTCTTCTAGCTATTAAAAATTATTTTTCATCTACGATTCTTAATCAGAAAACAAAGCAGGATGGTGAAGTGTTTTTGATAAGGTGGGAAACTAAACCAAAAGATCAAGAGCCGCAACAGAAAGGAACGCCAAGAGAAGATGAAAAGAGACAGTGTTGATAATGTAGGTTTAAAAGATTAAGAGCTGAATGGAATAGAATATTTAGATAAAAAGAACACCACAAAGAGACATCAGGAATATGACAACAAAGATGCACAGGAAGGCATAGTCAAAAATTAAAAGGGAATGAAGGTGAACGCATCCTTTACAAAAATCCAAAAGAGAGAACAAAGAAAGAATGACAGTAAAGATAAGAGAGGGATCAAAGATAATCATGTTAGGTATACAAACACAAAGGAGAAAACTCAACTTAATCCTGTCAAAATAAGGTTTTTTAAAATCTTGAATACAGGTGAATATGTCAGATTACCTGTGAAGTTTTCGAAAAGGAACATAACTATTCTTGAAAACAGATCTTGTAAGACAAGCAATGCTTTAGTGGAATATTAAAAATATCATTGAAATATATAAATAACATTTAATAAATTGACATTGTTATTTAAAATCTACAGTGTTGGAGGACATATTTTGTTTATGTACTTGACCATGAAAACATATGTTTATAGAATAGTTTACTGACAATTTTAGCATAAAATATAGATTAATTTAGAATTCTTTTGTATATGCATTTTTTATTTTAATGTGTATTCTACAAAGTTGAAATACAAATATGTATTTTTAATATTATCATTTAAAATAATTGCAAATATTTCTTCAATTTTATATAATTCATATGTCACTTTGCAGAATGACTTTGTTATCAAATTTCTTAATAATGGATTTTGCTATGAAAGGCAGGGTACACTCAGGTAATATGCATGATTTATAATACAGCTCCCATAAGAATTATTATAGCAAAGGTTTAAAAATAATACATCCTGCATAATTTTAAGGAAATTGTTTAAATGATCTGACCCAATAAAAAATTATTTAATGAAATTCAATTTTCTTATGACAACTTCAGAAACTGCGATATTTAGAAACATTTTAAGCTGAATTTACATAAATTATTTAATAGTCTTTATAATTTATACCTTAATTCGGTGTATATTCTATAAACATTTGTTATTTTTGTCATCCTTCAAAAATATACAGATTAAAATTTTTTTGTTTTCTATTTACTTGTCTTACTTTTTGTAGAATACCTCTTAATATCATATGAGCTATTAGTTTCTAGTGAAAAATAGCTGGGGACATGTTATACTATAAGTTTCATGAGAACCAGAACCTAGTTATCTATTGCTTATGATTCTTTTGACATCCCTCAGTAAATAAGTGCAGAAATAAATAGAATAAAATATCAATATCTACGTTAATTCAAAGTACATACAATGTAAGAGGACAGAATCATTCACAAACATCATGAAAATGATTTTACTGAATTATGTTATAGCATATCATTTGCAAACATGGAGGAAGGTCTCACACAATACTTCCATGAAATTATTTTAGTACATATTGTTTATATTATTGAGAATACTGTTCTCTATATTGCACAATGTCTTCTTTATAATAACCTGAATGATAAATAGGCATCTTTCCATAGGAATAAAAACAGTTTTTCTTCTTACAAAGAATTTTCTGTCCTCTTCTTTTTCCCTCCTCTTCCTCTTTTTCCCCCTCCTTTTCCTATGTCTTTAAAATTGTGATTCATATAATTAGTTATGTCTTCATTAATGCCATTAATGTCTAGGATAACAAAAGCCAAACTTTTCATTCAACTGTAAGGCACAGACATATCAGGAGATATAGTTTACATGCATTTTGCATACTATCCTTATTTAGATTTCATTTATAAATTCATTAAGAAATATTTATTAAATAATTACTATGTTTTCAATATTCTTCTAGGCATTGGGTATATAAAAGTAAGTAAAAAATACATCGTATGTCTTCAGTCATGTGGGCAAGCCTCTAGTCTGAAAAATTGTATTTTCCAGAATTGTTTCAAATTCCTCTGTTTACATAATATTTTTTCCCAAGCTTCACTCACTTCGGCTAGAAAATTCCACTTGGCCTCTAGTAAAAGCTAAGTTTCTGAGAAATAACTACACATGTTTATCAAGGGAGATACAGGGATACCTCCCCGACTCCCACTTCTTTATATTTATTTTTGCTCTTGTCAAAATATCTTCTGTACTGCTATAAACCTGAATGCCTGAGATCTTGAAATTTTATTTTTTTGTTTTTGTTCTCAGAATTTTTGTTACCTTTCTTCACATCTTCAGAATATCTTCCTCTCCCTAAAACCCTATAAAATCTCTTCTCTGGCTTAATCACTTTGAAGCACTTTCTATGGAAGTTGTCTTCTCTGTTATACTTTAGCTAATAATGAGTGACTTTTCATTTCTTCAGTTCTCCATGTTTATTTCAACTATCAATGTTGGCCTTCCACATTACTCATTTAGTACTTTCAAATACTATTTTTCATTAACTCTAAGGTACCATAGATTGTAACATATATCTATTCCATGTACTGGTATAAAAGAAAGAATACTCTCAGCTAAATTTTTCTTATAATTTAGAAGTTTTATACTCATGGAAGAACTCAGACTTACATAGATATTTAAAAATAATATTAATTCCACACATGTGTAAAATGAATAAGATAAACAAAATACATTTATTATGATATTCTAATTATTTTTCACATTTGAAGTGTGACTCTTCTGGATCACTTTTTGACTCACAGCAGGGACAGAAAATTCCTCTGCCTTCCTCTCAGAGTCCGAGATGGGTCCAAGAATTAAATGGACATAAAGTATATTAACAAGAGAAAAGCACATAAATTTACCTAATGCAAGTTTTATGTGACATAGGAACTTTCATAAAGAAATGAAGACCCCAAAGAAGTCAGAGTCAGTTACTTACACAGGTACACTGAATTGAACAAAGAATGGTAAGTTGTAAAGAAACAACTAAATTATGTAAGGAGCTTAGAAGATGTGATGGTTAGTATTGAGTGTTAACTTGATTGGATTGAAGCACACAAAGTATTGTTGATGAGTGTGTCTGTGAGGGTGCTGTCAAAGGAGATTAACATTTGAGTCAGTGGTCTAGGAGAGGCAGACCTACCCTCAATCTGGGTGGGCACAATGTAATCAGCTGCCAGAGTGGCTAGAATAAAAGCAGGCAGAAGAATGTGGAGGCATGAGATTGGCTGAATCTTTGGCCTGCATCTTTCTCCCGTGCTGGATGCTTCCTGCCCTCAAATATCAGATTCCATGTTCTTCAGCTTTTGGACTCTCGGACTTATACCAGTGGGTTGCCAGGGGCTCTCTGGCCTTAGGCCACAAACTGCACTGTCAGCTTCCCTACTTTTGAGGTTTTAACTTGGACTGGCTTCCTTGCTCCTCAATTTGCAGACATCCTATTGTGGGATTTCACATGGTGATCCTGTGAGTCAATACTCTAACAAATATCCTTTCATATGTACATCTATCCTATTAGTCCTGTCCCTCTAAAGAACCCTGAGTAATACAGAAGGTAAGTGTTATTTTAACAAAGTCTGTATGGAATTCTTTGGTTTTATTTTCTGTCTTGAGAATAAGGATGTTGCCTTTCCTTCTAGGATAAGTGAGAGTGTCTTTCACAGGGAATTTTCATTTTCTGCCCTTAAGAATTAGCATGAAGGTCTAAGTAGTCTTTTTGAACCTGTTGTTTTTCAAGTGTCTTCAAGTAGTCAATATGCTAGAGTGACATCTTCTAATGCCTTTGTATATGTATGCATATATGTGTGTATATATGCTTATGCCTATGGTGTAATTCTCTATATGACTATTTGTAATGCTACATTTCTTATAATAGTGTTCTACTTGCCTCTCAAGATATTTTCCAAGACACTGACACTCTACATATTTTGGTGCTGAAACTTACTTAATTTTACTGGAAGGCTTAATGACAGGTTTTCAGATAACAACTAACATTTATATTCTTTCCTCTAAGTGCTTCTTTAATAATCTCTTGATTTTATAACAAGAAGTTGCAAATATATTGTTCACAGTAGGACAAAAAACTTCATGCATGAACAGGCAATAAAATTTTCATGACTGCCATCCGATCAACAACGTTAAGATATCACTGATTGAATTGTGCACCCTAACATTAGAGATGTTAAAAGTGAAGAAAATGCATTAGGGATTTTAGGATTTTCCACTCACTGTTGCTACTATTTTACTTCGATGTCTCTCTTCTCATTAGGCTATATTGCTTTCATTCAAAAACCACTGAATTCCTTCAAGGTCAGAATTGAAGGTGATGGCAGTTTTGTATCTATGGTTCTGCCGCTATGTATTAAGTCTACTCTCTTCTATTAGTATTGTTTTGGGCTCTTTTTGATGATGATTTGATTCCTGTTGTTCAGCATGCATTTTGTGCAAATACAGTAATAGAACAATTGCTTTCCCCTCACAAATGATTTCTACTAGAATCATACAAAGAAGTCAGTTCTGTTAGCACCGTTTGTCTCTATAGCTATCTCTCCAGATTTTGGTGCAGCTTTAGTGTAGGACTATGTGAAGTTTATTAATAATCACACCCAGAAATCAGTCTGAATAGTGACTACCTCCTTAGTTGGAGTGTTTAAATTTTCTTCAGGTCAATTTCCTGCTCAGAAGTTTTTGGCAATATTTTTCTCCCCGCTTAAAACAATATAATCTCTATTCTCAAAAAAAACTGATAACTTCCAAAGTCATTTGTACTGCCTCTCTGAGAAAATTTAATATGTCCTCTGGCAAAGAAGTGTGGCTTGACAGCTAAGAATTTCTTAAAGCCTCAAAGGGGTAATTATTTTCATCCCTCTTTATCTAGAGCCTCATAGTACACATAACAGATGTACACCATCTTGGGGGTCTCACGTTTGTAATCCCAGCACTTTGGGAGGCAGAGGTGGGCGGATCACCTGAGGTCAGGAGTTTGAGACCAGCTGGTTAACATGGTGAAACTCTATCGCTACTAACATTTCAAAAATTAGCTAGGTGTGGTGACAGGCACCTGTAGTACCAGCTACTTGGGAGACTGAGACAGGAAGATCCCTTCAACCTGGGAGGTGGAGGTTAAAGATCGTGCCACTGCACTCTAGCCTAAGGAACAAGAGCCATACTCTGTCTCAAAAAAAAAAAAAAAAAAAAAAAAAAAAGATTTACAACTTATAGTGATACTTACTTTTTGGTCTTCTCTTTTTGTATCCTTTGATAACATAGGATTCATCTACCACAGGACAGTTACGATATTTGACTCTGTCTATATACTAACTATATTCAGGAAGAGGAAATAGTTTCTGCCATTGTCTTGTACCAATATAATGTTTCAGTCAATGATGAACAACATATGTGATGGTGGTCCCATAGGATTATGAAACACCTGAAAAATTCATATCACCAAATAATGTCTCATAGTCATTGTAACATAATAATGCATCACTTTACCTTTTCCATGTTTAGATATGTTTATATAGACAAATATCATTGTGTTATAATTGCCTACCATATTCAGTATCATAACATGCTATATAGGTTTGTAGCCTAGGAACAATATCACATAGCCTAGGTGTGCAGTAGGCTATACCATCTAGCTTTGTGCAAGTATACTCTATGCCGTTCAACAATGACAACATTTCTTAACAACAGAGCATATCTCAGAACATATACCTGCTGTTATGTTACAAATGGCTGAACTTACTTTGCTATTCAGAAAACACAAAACAAGCCTATCTTCTAGATTTATCTCTTTCATCTCTTTCTGCTGCTTTTCTCTCACTATTTCATGTTTCTCTTCTTCCTTTTGCCCCAAAACACTTGAATTTTTTTTCTTCATTTTTTGCCAATTTTTTTTTCCCATTCCTTCCTCTTGCTGCTCAATGTAATGCAATCTTTGGGGAGTTTTTATTATAAAACTTGCCAGAGTCAAAATGGAATCACTTGTGTCAAACTCTGGCAATACGAAACCACAGAAGATGTTGAAGAAAGGGCTCACATGTGTGATTTGCCTGATAACAGAAAGTATTACAAAAATGGTTTTCCAAACTCTAGCTAGCAGCAAAAGGACAGTTAGTTGATTATACGAACACTTGCCTGAAACACTGTCTCTCAAGCCCAACCCAACAACAGTCTGCTATCACTTTAAGATTACAAGTTTTACCTAGTCATTGCCACCGCTTAAACCAAGAGGTTTTAAAACAATTTGTGTAAACACTTTTTTCTCCACCAAAACACTAACCAAAAATAAAAAAAGAAAATCTTTGTCCTCTGGACATAGCAAATAGCAAAGACCACCCATATCTGTCTGCGTGCCCTGAATTGCAAGTCTATTGTTTTTATATTCCTAAATAAAACTTTTTGCTTTGAGGTTTGCCTCTCTAGTTTTTTTTTATGTTGACAGCTTCAGTCTCACTTCTCTGTAACTCAAATTATAGATTGCAAGTTTATAGGACCAACATTTACACTTGTCTACACTCCAAGGTCACACTAAATTTGCCTTTAAAGAGGAGAAATTTACTGAGGAAAAAAGTTTATTGTCTGGTTTTGACTGTCAAGAAGGAAAATAATTTCAGGAGGAAGTGAAGAAATGGCAAATGGCCTGGACATATAACACAGCCTTAGAAAAATGAAAAAAACAAACTCAGCAGATAATCAGACTTCATTCTAAGGAACAAATATAGGAAAAAAAAGCATTCATTGAATCAAGACGTTAAGTACATTCTTACAGATAGAAGCAAACTAAAACACTAAAGAAATTCTGGCTTGTTTTCCCTGCTGAAAGTAATACTTTCTTACTGATATCGAGAAAGATATTTTGAGATTCTTTGATATATTTGAATAGATTTATTCACAATTATTTGTCTCTAATGAGACCTACAATATGCATTTATAATCTAAAGAGAACATTGTACACTGTGGCCACTGGAAATAAATAAAAATTAAAGTAGTTCTTGCAGATAATAAGCTCATTATTGTGGCATCATTATTACAATGTTCTCAAGCCCTAGGTAAGAGATTCATAAGACACAAAATATGCAGGTTATTTTAATTTTACAGAAATGTCCATACTCAACTTGGTATGTTTCCCCATCCAGAAACATGGGTGCAGCTACTATAGACTTTTTCTAATTCTCCAAACTGTTAAAATCTACTTCCTCTTCTGTCTAATTAGTTCCATAGCAAGAGGATCTTATATTTTATTTAGCTCACTGTCCTAATACATTTTGATCATTGAAATTATTTTTATAGATTTTATTATGATCAATCCAATTATACCACTACTATTATATATATGTGTGTGTGTATGTGTGTATATATATATATATATATATATATTTTTTTTTTTTTTTTTTTTTGAGACAGAATCTTGCTCTGTCGCCAGGCTGGAGTGTAGTGGCGCCATCTCAGCTCACCGCAACCTCTGCCTCCCGTGATCAAGGGATTCTCCTGCCTCAGCCTCCCGAGTAACTGGGACTACAGGTGCCCGCCACCATGCCCAGCTAATTTTCATATTTTTAGTAGAGACGGGGTTTCACCACATTGGCCAAGATGGTCTTGACTCTTGATCTTGTGATCTGCCCGCCTCAGTCTACCAAAATGCTGGAATTACAGATGTGAGCCACCACGCCCTGTCTATTATAACACTATTACACCTAATAGAAACTGTATCATGAGTTACGCTAAAATAATTACAAAGTAAATTAGTTAGCATTGAAATAGAATTTTCTTAGGTTTCTATACAAAACAAATCTTGAAGGTAAACCAATTTCATAATTAATTGGAATATAAATCAAGGTCCAAATCTCTGAGTTTTGTTTTTCAAGTCTCTCATACATCTATGATTTGTTTTATAGTTATGGTAGTACTAACATAGTTACAAGTTTTGCTTTAATATGATGAGCTATAGATATAGTAATAGGTAAGCAATTTTAATATATATTTGAGTATAAACACTATATTTTGAAATTTAAATATTATATGTGTATAAGAATTTACACATGAAAAAAACTTCAGGCCTTGAGAGAACATTAAATAATAGATATTTAGATCAATTATATATTTAACACAAAATGGTTATTGGGCTATAAATAATGATAATGAATAGGCTTGAAAACGATGGCTATATACATAAAGGATATTTCTTATTGAAATGACTATTATAAGTAATCAATCTAAAATGAAATTTATAAAAAATAACATTTACATATTTAAACAATTATTTCACCATGCTTGTTATTATACTGATATAAACTGAATAATAAAATAGCAATATATAAAAATAGTGGTTTTCATTTTTGTGTGTTTTTTTTTGTGAGATGGAGTCTCACTTTGTTGCCCAGGCTGGCGTGCAGTGGTGTGATCTTAGCACACCGCAACCTCGGCCTCCCGGGTTTGTGAGATTCTCCTGCCTCAGCCTCCCGAGTAGCTAGGACTACTGGCTCCCGCCACCACACACAGCTAATTTTTGTATTTTTACTAGAGATGGGGCTTTGCCAGGTTGGCTAGGCTGATCTTGAACGCCTGACCTCAGGTGATCCGCCCTCCTAGGCCTCCCAAAATACTGGGATTATAGCCATGAGCCACAGCGACTGGACTAAAAATAGCTTTAATGCTTCATTATTGTGTAAAATGTGTTTTGAAAACACTAAAGGAGGAAAGTTTAAAATAGAGCAGCTAATAACTAGACAAAGTTTAATTTTTAAGGGAAGAATAAGAATATTTCAATATCATGATTCTAATATTCCAACATTACACTACCGCCATTTCCAATCTGAGTACTTTGAATGTGTTTATACTTTTTTCCTCTCATGTTTACAGATTTACCTGGAAGTTGCTGTTGGGAAGCAGAGGAGTAAAGAATTTTCTTAGTATTCATTAAAAATAAGTATTGTACATATTAGAAAAAACTTTAAAATATAGAACTCATCTATAAAAATATATTACTTATGCTCTTTATTTATTTAATATAACTTACTCAAAAGATAAGATTTCATGTTAGGAAAGAATAAAATATATCTTCATTTAGTTCTGCACCTTTTCTACCTTTATCACAAATTTGATACCATGGTGACAGTCATTACGGAAAGAAAACTAGGAATCTTTCAGAGGCAGAGGATTACAGTAGTCTTCAGGACACAGCGATTCATCTTTGCAAAGAATAATTTGCTTTTAATACCAGCATAGTCACAGATAGGCAATGAAAACTTTTTTTTTTTTTTTTTTTTTTTTTTTTTTTTTTTTAACAAAGCTACTGGGTAGGCAGTGGGATACAAACAGGTAAAAATCTATCTGAAAGAGGTTCTGCCATAGAAAAACCTGTAAGAGAAAGTTATTCTTTACTAAATGATGCCAAATGATATATCAGAGCTTACCAGAAATCTGTATTTAATGCTATGAAGGAAGTTATGAAGCTGAAGCTATAGTTTTGCCACTATTTTTTATTATAGAATACTTTCAGAGATATGGTAAAAATATGACCGAGAGCTGGTTCTTTTAAATAATCTCTTTCTTCAAGTAATTACCGTCAACCTTACAACATCTTTTAATAGAAACACGGCTCTCTTATTGTCGTGTAGCTTTTGCTTTTTAACATTCAAGATGGGCCTTTAATTTTCCACTTAGGATATTTCATTTTATCTGATTAGATTTCTTAGGTAAAAATTTAAAATCTAAAGTTCAAATCTCTTTTTCATCAGGGAGTAAAGCTGAACATTTAATCTTTTATAATTTTTATTTGGTACAGGAATATGCTGAAAGAAATTAATTCAGTTACATAAAGAAATACAAGTTTCACATAAAATACTTAAATACTTCTCTTTTCTAACTTTTTTTTCTATTTCATTTCATTCTATAGTACTCTCTCTCTCCTGCACACACTCTCTTTCTCCCTGTTCCTCATGCTGATCAAAACCCACTAAAATGACTTTGTAGACATTCATTCAGATCCACAGTTTAAGAAAAATCACACGGGTCAAAGGATACAAAGTAGGAGATAAATAGGGTGAACAAATTTAAAGACCTAATATATAGCAAGAAGACTATAGATAATAATTTGGTATTATATTCAGGATTTTTGCTAATTAAAGTAGATTATAACTGCTCTTGTCACAGGGCTTTGAAAATGTGCAATTTATTTTCAGTTCTTATTATAGAAAATAAAATGTCAATTAAATGGTAAAATTTTAATATATTTGATATCAAATTATTATTGAAGATTTTAGAGATATTGAAATAAAACAGGTTTTTTCATTAATTATGTACAATATAGTCAAAACTAGCTTGTGTGAAGAAATATACATATTAATAATTAAAATGGAATCATTCTATGCATGAGCTAATCTGATAAATCTTAATATATTATTTTATTTTAACATTATACCAATCATATGAGAAATTTTAAAAAGGAAATTTTAGTGACCATTATTAAGTGACTTGCCCAGATAAGTAGCTTGCTGATAATTGAAATTAGGTCTGACTCCAGAAATCTATGTTTGTAAATTCTACGGTGAAAAACCAAATTTATGTACTTTATGAGATATCTCAACAGTATACTCACAAATATATTGTGAAAACTAAATAATTTGGTAACTACAACAAGTTAAAGTTTGGTGGTAGAAACTGTCAAATAAAAACAAGAATGTACTTAGATAAGGAGAGACTATTCAAATATTGCAATAGGGGAAGAGCTCTGATCTCAGAAAACTAAAAGCATCTCAAAATCAGTGAAAGCCTTTTCTTTTATATGTAGGAATACGTAGACCTGAAAGAAAGGAAAGATGGACAAGCAAGAGGCAGTGAGCAAACAGTATGATTGATATGGTTTGATAGGAACTGTGATTCTCTGTGGTCAACTGATTCTTGGGATAAGCTGAGGGGTGTGTGTGTGTGTGTGTGTGTGTGTGTGTGTGTGTCAGAGAGAGAGAGAGAGAGGGAGAGATGGGGAAGATGTTCTGAATTTTAGAGCTTTCTCAGACTAACGGGCAAGCCAAAGTTCAGGGGCATGAAGGAGAAAGGACTGATTAAAGTTTTGAAAAGATGAAGCAGAGGATAAGAATAGCAATTGTGAAAACTCAGTTAAATCACAAATTAATATTTGGAGTCAATGCTGTTAAGAAAGTTTCTTTGCCATCAATTTTCAGTATGTGGATATTTATACATGCCAAATTCAATTGATTTTAAGGAAGACAAGTTAGCAAAATTTTAAAGGAATATAAATCATTCTATCATAAAGACACATGAACGCCTATGTTCATTTCAGCATCATTCACAATATCAAAGACATAGAATAAAATTTCCATCAATGATAGATTGAATAAAGGAAATGTGGCATGTATACACCATGGAATACTATGCAGCCATAAAAAGGAAGTTAGTAAATCTTAAGATACATGTACTATGTTTATGGAAAGAAGAAGGTTAATGACAGGCCTACAATCCATTCACTCTCTTTACAAAGAGGGTATACAAGTGGGAATAAAAGGACAGTGACCTGGTTGAATCACCTCATAAACTTACCAAAGGCAGACCTAAAATATAATAATAGTATTTGTTAGCAAAAATTATTTTGATTCTTGATATCTTTGAGTTTATCATCATCAAACCTAGACTCTATGGGTAATTAATGGTTCTTGGAAAATATGCAAATGATGTAACTATTGCAGTAAAAAGTACAAATATTTCATAACTTAAATAGTTCCCTTCCTTGTAAATAGTTGTACTGTGATACATTAGATACCTCACATGATAAATCTTGGATAGTGTGCATTCTGAAGTAGAAAGTGCAGAAAATCAGCTAGCTTGCCTCTTGCAGTTATGTGTACTCTTAAGATTAAGTGTAAAGTTTAATAGTGGGTAAGTTTGCTAGTTTCCATACATCTCATTGGAAAACACACTTCTGTATGTTATTTTAGCTTAATTAATGTTTTCATTGCATAAAATTTTTGACTATTCAAATTAAATAGTTGAAACAAGAAATGTTATTTACTATCATGTCTTTGTTTCTCTGAAAAATATGATTCGAAGTGAAGGGCAACTAAAAATATTTTGAATATTTTGCTTAAAACACTAATGAATACATGCTAACGAAACAACTACATTACCATGGACATTCAGATAGGTAGCAAAAAAGAAAAAGTAAAGAGAAATACAAATATGGATTAATGAATATAATATCTATATTAAGAAGCAGAAATCACACTGTGAAGTATTAAAAAGTATGCTCTGGCTGGGCGAGGTAGCTCACGCCTATAATCCCAGCACTTTGGGAGGCCAAGTTGGGTGGATCACTTGAACTCAGGAGTTCGAGACCAACCCAAGAAACATGGTAAAACCCCATATCTACAAAAAATAGAAAAACTAGTCAGGCACAGTGGCACGCATCTGTAGTCCGAACTACTCGGTGGAACTGAGTCCAGAGGATCGCTTGAGCCTGGGAGACAGTGACTGCAGTGAGCCGAGATCACACCACTGCACTCCACCCTGGGTGACACAGTGAGATCCTGTCTCAAAAAAAGGTATGCTGAGAATGTAAACAAGGTAGGAGTTGGATTATTCTCAGCTTCTTGAGGCCACTTAACGTTTCTTGGCTCCTGCCCGTCTTTCTTCTGTCTTCAAAGCCAGTAGTGGTAGGTTGAATCCTTCTCATGATCTGAAATTCTTTGATCTCCCCTCCTCTACTTACAGCAGGGAAAAGGGTTCCTGCAGGTAGATTGGGACTACCTGGATAACTCCATGTCAAGGTTCATGACCTTATTCACATATGGAATATTCATTTTGCGATGTAATGTAATATCTCCATGGATTCCAAGGATTAGGGTATGAATTTCTTTGGGGGACCATTTTCTATCCTCCACAGTTTTCTAGAAAATTAATCATTGGGCCTTTCTGTCTTACAGGTTTTACAGATGTGAAATGATGATGATATTAATGTTTTATCCATAAAATATATTGGGGGTAAATAAAATGAGTTACCTGCACATAATAGTCATAACAAAGTATGGCATATAGAAATAGTACCTGAAGATTCACTATAACTTTTAATATAAAGCCCAAATATTAAACTATCACATTTTGTGCTTTTCTGAAAAAAATCATGTGATGAATAGCATGCAATCAATGCAACTGTCAATAATTCCTAATTTATGTAAATTGGCTTTGTTATGATAGGCAGTTTCAATAAAAACAGTAGGATGGATGAACAAACAAATGATAGATGATAAATAGGTAGATAGATACTAGATGGATAAACTCAAGTGACCAAAATTACCTAAAAATACTTACCAGAAATATTCCAAGACTTTAACATTGTCTTCTACCTGAAAAATTGATTTAATGTGATTTTCTTTTTCTTTACACAGTGTAATTATATCATTCTAGAATATATTGCTTTTATAATTAAAAAGAGAATTGAAATGAATTGCCTACAGTAGGCGTTTTATCTCTTCTTTTACTTATGTAAGATAAAATAAAATATCTAATCTATTCCCACTGTGGATAATGATTTCTGATCATCTCTTTTCATTACATGGTGTCAGTGAATCACCACCATTTGATCTTAACTACTGAAGCCTCAGTAGGCATGATTCTTTTATTACACTTAGGTGACTTCTTGGCTGTTTTCATTCAGCAGAGCAATAGAAAGCAGATAGATATTCTTCAGTATAATTATTTCTGTAAATTAATAATGTTTTCCTTTTTCCTGATTCTCTCATTTTTTTCTTGGGCCTATGAATTTTACTCTTTATAAATGTACAAAAGAGAAGGATAAATCAGTAAATACCAGCAAGTTTGGATTTTCTACATACACTTCTAAACAAATCAACTGATTCCCTGAAAATGGAAATTAGTTGATTTCATCTTTAGTTTACTCTTTAAATGTATGAAATAGTTTGCATATGTGACAAATATTCAAAAGATATCTAGTTACAACTTGCCATCATCATCAAACCTAGAATCTGTGGGTAATTAATGGTTCTTGGAAAATATCCAATATTATAATCATTACTCTGATGTTTATGTCAATACCAAATCAGTGAACCAAACTACAAACAAGGTTTCTTATTCTCTGATTTGATAACATACCCAGCACCTGTCCTTCTATACTATTAATAAAACAAAATTGGTGATAATATCTCCTTAATTAATAAATGCAATTTTAGTGATGCATACTATTGTTTACAACAGTTTTTCAGTTTATAACAGTTTTTCACATATTTATGACATTTTCCATTGCTATAAATAATTGTATATAAACGTTTTCAGAAAAACAAAACCCTGTGATTGTACTGTGTTTGAGAATCGGCTGTTCTGATTACAGGGTCATATGCTTTATTTATCTGTCATAACAATGGATCATAAATGTGATAAGTATATAGAATTGTGTGGTTGCTATTTTTGATAATGATAGTAGAGGAAAAACTGCTATTCTTAAGCAACAAAGAGTTTTTCTTAAACATCAATTGTGCTCAGTGATGTCTGTTTTTTTTATTTATATAGTATATACAAAAATTTTTTGTTACAATTCTAAAATATACAAAATTCTAAACCATTTTTGTATCACTAAATTAATAATTTTCCTAATGCTGTATTTTATAATGTGTTTTTAAAATGAATTAACATGATACAGTAGAAAAAAAATTCCACTCAGTTTTCTCCATCTGTATATTTTACTATTTCTTGTCTTTTTAGAAACTTGTTCAATTTTAGAATATTAAACAATCTTCCACAACTGTGTTAACATTGTAACTGTTGTGACATCATATGTTTTCAAGGATTCCTGGAAACTAGACACTTGCCAGCACTCTGACATATGACCAGTCTACTGATTCTGCCACTCTCGTCTGCACATTCAGTTGTCTTTCTATTTTATGCCTGTTAACCTATAGTACATGACTCAGCCCTTTGTCATCACAATCTTGAGAAGATACTTGTATCTGAAACCTAAACCATTTAATCTTATTAAAACCACCACAGCTCCAGATCCCATTTTTTAAAATCCACATTAATTATGTATAACATGGTAGATGAAGAAAGTGACAACATGAATGTAACAAAATCTTATAATATATTATCATTCCATAAGATTTTTATTCCAGCTGGAGGCTGGAGTGACTAACACAAGAGTAAGAAACTCCTGGAGACTACAGCATTATGCGTTCCCCAAACACTTAGTAGGTTTTCCACCAGATACCCAAGTTTAACATCTCTGAAAGATATCCACATGGATTTGACATGATAGAGGGGAGTGTAATCAGTGTCAAAAACCAAATGCAATTCTGAAAATCAAGGACTTCCTTTGCAGGGAAAAATATTTTACCTGAACCCTATCCCAGCTGGGATATGGAAGTTATTTGTAATCCAGCACCCTCCAGTCCTCTTATATTACCAATAAAAAATAAATAAATAAATATAGTCAAGAAGGTCAACACATGCAAATAGAGTGGAAATACTGCAATGAATAAACCAAGAAGGGGCCAGAGACAGAAAATGAATAAATGACTGAAATTCACAGCCCAAAGATATGGGCAAAATAAAAGACTGAGATTTATTTATTTTTATAATTTCAACTTTTATGTTTGATTTAGAAGGTATATGTGCACGTTTGTTACATGAGTATACTATGTGATGCTGAGGTTTAGGGTACAGTGATCCGTCACCCAGGTACTGAGCACAGTACGCAATAGTTAGTTTTTCAACCCCTCTCTCTCCATCTTCCTTCTAGTAGTCCAAGTGTCTGCTATTGCCATCTTTATGTCCATGAGTAGCCACTGTTTAGCTCCCATTTATAAGTGAGAATATGCGATATTTGGTTTTCTGTTCCTGCTTCAATTTGCTTAAGATAATGGCCTGCACCTGCATCCAAGTTGTGGCAAAGGACATGACTTCATTCTTTTTTTATGGCTGCATAGTATTCCATGGTGTATATGTTCCACATTTTCTTTATCTAATCCACCATTAATGGGGGCCTAGGTTGATTCCATGACCTTGCTATTCTGAATAGTTCTACAGTGATCATTGGAGTGCATTTGCCTTTTTGGTAGAACAATTTATTTTCTTTTGGACCTGCACAGACTCTCAGGAAGAGAACCTAGACAAATCCAAGTTAAAGAGGAGACAAAAATGAGGACACTAAGGGAATTTAAAGCTTCTGGTAACTAGAGCTACAGCAAATAGTAGACCCAGTCTAACTCTTAGAGAGGTAAGTGTAAAACCTCATATGAAAGGCCTAACTAAGCTCCCAGTACATATTCAACTTTCAACAAAATTTACAAGGCATGCCAGAAGGAAAGAAAATTAGTCTTGAGAAATCGATTGTCATTACCATGCTTAGATATGATGCAGACTTCAAAATTAACAGATAATGAATTTAAGACAACTACGATTAACATGTTAAAGGCTTTCACAGAGTGTTAAGGACTCTAAGAGCAAAAGTAAATGTGCAAGAAGAGATGGGTAATGAAAGTGTCTCAGAGATGAAGAGTATAAAGGATAAAAAGCTAATGGTAGAAATTAAAAATAAAACAAACAATATTAAATAAAGACTTGAGTGTAATTATTAGTAGACTTTACATTGCCAAATAAAGAATCAATGAGCTTATCACAAAGGAATAGAAATACCCAAACTGAAATACAAAGAGAAAAAAAGACATAAAAAGTATCCTGGAACAGAAAAAGAACATTCAATAAAAATGAATTTATGTGCAAACTATGAACTTTTGTTCAAAATTCTGTATGAATATTAGTTTATTAATTGTAATAGATGTATCATATTAATGTAAAATGATATTATAGGAGAAACCGGTGTGGAGTATGTGCCAATAATATAAAACTTATGAAAGAATAAAAACTGATGATTTGCTATATGGATATTGTAGGTTTGTTTATTTACTAATTGTAGAGGAACCATGGATATGTGTCAATAAGGAATAAAGGCCTTCCCCCAAAATTTATGATTTTGTCACATGATTCTAAATTGTGTGAATAAAGAAAGATTCAATTCTGGTGAAAATAAAAGCAAACTGGTGAATGAGCATTTTATTATTATTTTTATTAATATAAAGTCTGAAGGGTTAAAGTGTGACCAAAGTTGTCATTGTTAAAAAGGCTAATCCGAACAGAAGGGTGTTTAGTCATTGTTGCGGTTGCAGTGTGACTTTTCTGAGCTATGTTTACATCAGTTGGGAACGTCACCATTTGCCTAAAAGAGGAACTTTTTTTTTTTTTACTTTTTCAGAGCATCATTACTCTTTCACAAAGACAACTATTCTCTTTTCTTTTCTTTTTTCTTGAATCCTTGTGTCTCACAAGGATTCAAGAGATCCTTTGATTCAAAATTAGACAACCATACTAAAAAGCAAGTCTAATGTTTTAAAAAGCATAATGGCAATTGATTACTGATCAGAATTTCAAATTAAACTGACAGCTAAAAAAGTAATTAAAATTTTAGCCATTGCTAAAAGAAGTCAACGTTAAAAGTTCATAATGAATAATATAATGTAAGGTAATTGGGTATTATCTGGACTCATTAATTATTTTTAAAAATCATATTACATCATAAGGTTTCATTAATGCTTTCTTCTTGGAATTGACAGATATCTGGGAATTTTGAGAGGGCAGAAAAACAAAGTCAAAGAATTTAATGCAATTTACCTATAATACTATTTATTAATTTGATAAAATATAGCTTTAACCTAAACAATAGAGATGCAATAGTAAATTGAATGAGACAACTTTTCTTGTTTTTGCTTAGGCTTATTTATCTTCTGTTTGTATGTATTATTTTTCTTGAAATTATTGTTTTGATTGGTTAATATTATGAGTATACACATAAGTCAATGAATTTCCCCTTAATTATAGTCAACTGCTGCATTATTACTATTTAACGACCTTTTATAAGCTTCAAAATCTGTATTTTACCAAAATGTGAAATTGAGTCATTTAAGGAAAAAAATATATATTATGTGAAAGAATTCTTAAGGGTAAATTTTTCTCTTTGTAAAGTGCTAGATTTATTTCCCCCGAGTAGGTGGGGAGAAAAATGCTTAAAAAAACAAAAGTTTTAGTGAGAAAATGATCTCTACCTCTAACCAGAAAATAAAATTATTCTCTTAGTAGCCTTCAATGTCATAATTAATGATCTAAAGGGTAAGACATAAATGTGTAACTATTAAATTCATAATATGTTTTAGAAATAGTTCTTTCTTAAAACGAAATAAATACCTGCTCATTGTAGCAAATTAGATAATATATTTAACCACAAGGGACAATAAACATAAACCATTGCCTTCGAATAAATTTTACTTTTACATCAAAGTGTACATATACATATATATAGAGAGAGAGAGAAAGAGAGAGACTATAATATTTAAACTTTGATATAAAAGTATAATATGTGTGCCAGTATCTGCTGCAAATGTGTTTTTATACCTTTTATTTCCTTGAATCAGTTGACTAGGTTTCTTTTCCCATACTTATGAATTTGGACATGTATTTTTGTTTCCATTGTCTGCTATTATAATAATGCTGCAATAAACAATAATATATGTAAGTTTTCTTCAAATCTCAGATAGATAAAATTTTGTATATATATACATATTTTTTTTTTTTGAGATGGAGTCTCTCTCTGTCACCCAGGCTGGAGTGCAGTGGCGCAATCTCGGCTCACTGCAACCTCCGCCCCTCCAGGTTTAAGCAATTCTCTGCCTCAGCCTCCGGAGTAGCTGGGATTACAGGCACATGCCACCACGCCCAGCTAATTTTTTTGTATTTTTAGTAGAGACAGGGTTTCACCATCTTGGCCAGGCTGGTCTTGAACTCCTGACCTTGTGATCCACCCGCCTCAGCCTCCCAAAGTGCTGGGATTACAGGCATGAGCCACCGCGCCCGGCCAATTTTGTATAACTTTAACTTGCTGTTTGTTCACATGTCCTGGACATATATCAACTTTTCTCTCCAAAAAGGTTGTGCCAAATTTACATAATCAATGAAAATATACATGTAAGAGTATTATTTTACCTAAAATCTCCACATAACTTAATGAAGGTTTTTTGTTGTTGTTGTTTCATTCTTTTACATAAAATGTGTTTACTGTATTCTTTTCAATGGGTGGGTTAGAAGAGAACATAGCATATGACTAAATACATTAATTTGAATACATTGTATTTTTTCATGAATATTAAAAGACAAAATTACTTTTTAAAAAGTACAATACTAATCAAAACTACAGTGAGATACCATCTGACATCAGTCCAAATGGCTATCATTAAAGCCAAAAAAATAACAGATGCTGACAAGATTGTAGCGAAAAGGGAATGCTTATACATTGCTGGTGGGAATGTAAATTAGTTCAGACACTGTAGAAAGCAGTTTAGTGATTCCTCAAAGAACTCAAAGCACAATTGCCATTCAACTCAGCAATCCCATCACTGGGTATATACCCAAAGTAATATAAATCATTCTACCATAAAGACACATGCACATGTATGTTCGTCACAGTACTATTCACAATAATAAAGACATGCAATCAACCAAAATGTCCATCAATGGTAGACTAGATAAAGAAAACATGGTGCACATATACCATGGAATACCACACAGCTATAAACAAGAGATCATACCCTTTGCAGCAACATGGATGGAGTTGGACGCCATTATCCTAAGCAAACTAACACAGGAACAGAAAAGCAAATACCACAAGTTCTTACTTATAAGTGGGAGTGAAACATTGAGTACATATGCATGCCAAGAAAGGAACAACAGACACCAGGGCCTACTTAAGACTGGAGGATGGAAGGAGGGCGAGGATAAACAAACTACCTATTGGATACTATGCTGATTACCTGAGTGTTGAAATAATCTATACACCAAACCCCCATGACATGCAATTTTCCTATATAACAAACCTGCACATGTAACATGAACCTGAAATAAAAGTTTTTTTTAAATGCAATACTATAATACAGGATCAGAATCAAATATTTACATGTGATAGATGTTGTGACAGGAAACAAATTGATATTTATAGTCATAGCCTGTCATATTATAGCATGGATGTAGATTACATATCCTTTTCAATTTTGTTGCTGTTTTATTGAGCACTTCACAGATCTGAACAAATGGTCCAATTTCACAATTTGTATAATTTTTCATGGAATAAAAGGCATTATTCAATGATACTTATTATTGTATATATTAATTATAAAGTGACAATACTTTTCATTTATCCTGAAATATATCACAGTTTATTAAAATATTTTTACAACAATTTAAATATTTTACAAAACAGTTTAGAAAGATAAATCATTTGTTTCCAGAAATCTTCAAATAGTGTCAATATACATGTTGCTAAGGTCTAAAACCAAAATTTATGTGCTATTCCTAATTTATTTCCATAAGAGGGTTAATACATGTTACAAATAAATGATTATAGTTTCTTTAATATAACTGAAATAAATTCCATTCAGTATGTTCCCTAATATCCCTTCTAGAACAGACACATATTAATTTCCTTTTGAGAATCAAACGCTGGTGAAAGTGTCTTCTTGTGAAACTGATATATTTTATTCTAACAAATAACAATACGTGTATAACTATTATTTTTACTTTAGTCTTCCAGTGCATAAAAATATGTGTACGTCTCATACTCTACTAAATTAACTTACCTATTCTATTGTCCTAGAATAATTAACTCTCCATACGGATATATATTTTTGAAACCAAAGTAATTTTTTGTATATGTATTTTGTGTTATAAGACTAACCTGTGTTGCAGAAGGATAGTAAAGATTCACATCTCTTATATGGAGATAATTTCAATATTGTTTCTTTAGTAGTTCTTTATAAAAGTATGAAGCTCAAAAAAAATCAACCGTGTGAGTGAGGAAAGTTTTCTTGAATATAAAATGTTATTGATTCATGGATTTAGAGAATGAGCAGGGCTTAGCCAAGGTAAATGATTAAAAACAGTTCAGATAGAAATTAATGAAAAAATATTTGAAGCAGCTGGGACAATTTCAGGAGTTCAGTTGATTTTAGGAACTCAGAGAATGTCAGAGCAGCTAGGATTCAGATTCTAAAAAGAAAATAAGAGAATTATGGATGAGATTGGAGAACTAGGCAAGGACTACATCTTGGAAGACCTTGGAAGCGGAATTAATGTTAATTGAGCTTTTTTTTTTTTTTTTTTAAGGAAGCCATTGATGGGTTTCAAAGAAGAAAGTGCAAGCTTCAAATCTGAACATGTAAAAGATCAGTTTAGTTCATTTGTGGTGAATGAAACAGACATGGAATGTGGATGCAGACTGAGAATTACCCATCCTTTCAGAGCAAGGGCGTATTTCTACCAGAGACTTGGTGGAGACAGACTTTAATTCTGTGTGGAGCTGAAATTTAAGCAGTGGCATAATAGAGAAAGATAACACTTTGATTAGTCTGACATTGCTACATATCCATTCAAAAGGACAAGATGGGAGTCAGATCTGTACAGAGGTGCCATAACTCATATACTATTAAATGGAGTATTCTTTTGCAAACATGGCTCACAAAATGTATTCTTAAATATTTTTTTAAAATAGTAGGCATGGATACTGTAACAAAGACAACCAAGCAAATAACAACTGTGTTGCCTTGAGGAAAAATCAGGAGATGGAGAGAGAGAAACTGTATACTAGCTATCAATCACTTCCATTGGAAACTCATGCACACTGAAGAATGCCTCAAGTGTTCTACAGTGTAATCCAAAAGCCCCAGGATGTACACCTATAGTGCAGTCTAGTGTTTGATTGTCAAAATATTCATGGTCAATAGAAAATAAGTTAATAATTGAAAGCACAACAAATGTAACCAATAACATAACTAAAAAGTTGAAGAAGAAAACCATGATGTTTCAGTCAAAAACCAACATTATACATGATGGCAGCTCCATATATAATCATATATAATTATAATATCATATTATAAAATTATAAAACCATATTTTGACTGGACTTTTTCTGTTTAGATATGTTTAGGTACATAAAGAAATACCATTGTGTTACAATTACCTACATATTCAATATGGTGACATGCTATACAGGTTTGTAGCGTGGGAGCAATAGGCTGTACCATATAGCCTAGCTTTACAGTAGAATACACCATCTAGGTTTGCATAAGTACACTCAATGATGGTTGTACAATAATGAAATTGCTTAATGATGTTTTTCTCAGAACATATCCCTGACCTTAAGTGACGCATGACTGTATTTATAATAATGAAGTTATTGAACACAGAATATCCATACCTTCAACATTTTGTCAGTTTCCCACAGTAGTTGTACAAATTCACAATCATTCTGTTCCTAGAAGACCACGAGCATTCTAGGTACTCCATATTTTTACCAATACTTGCTACTGTAACTTTATCTATTAATACTTTTGGTCATTATGCAAGTATGCAGGAAGTTTTATCTGGTACTTCCCTGACAGATAATGAGACTAACTACCTTTTCTAATGTTTATTGGCCATTTCAATATTTGCTATCTGCTCAGGTCTTTGTATAATCTTTTATTAGTTAGTGTAAAAGTTTTTAGTGCTTTTTGTGAGTACTTTATATAATCTGAACATAATAATTTTGCCTTTTGTATGTGTTGCACATATCTTTTCACATTTTGTGGCTTGCTTTATTAATATCTTAATGGTGTCTTTTGAAAAATAAAGTTTTAATTTTAAATATAGTAAAATTTATTGGCATTTTTCAATTATTTCTTTTACTTAAAATTTACTGCAAATTCCTATGTGTTATAAAGAAAATGAGAAAAGTCAACACAATCCATTTTATTTAATGAACCTTTTCCATATTTGGAATATAATATATATTTTTCTGAATTTACTTTTACTTATGTTTATGTAAGTGATAGGAAAGAATAAAACATACGACTATTTGAACTCCAGAGATTAAATACATTATGAACGTTTCCACATATTTTGAGTGTAAATTTTTGTCTTTAAGTTTTCATATATGCAATTGAGAAATTATCACATATTTGTTCAAAAACTGTTTAAATATCTTCTAAAAGTTTGAACATACTTCAGTAATTCAATATACTATGAAATAAATATGCTTTTACTTCAAATTTGTGAAAAAAAAAGTTATTGAAATTACTTTAAAAAGTTCAAGTAATATGCCCTTAGTTTTTATCTGGGTTTTTTATTTCAAATGTTTACTTTGTCTTTAAACTTCACTGAAGCCTAATGGCAGTCAGAGTGCCCGTATGTTACATTAAGCAACACTAAAATGTTTATATGTGAATGAAATATATAAAAATTGCAGATTCTAAAATATTTGGACTAGTAAAAATCTTTTCAGACAAATGTATTCAAGTAGATTCTTTCTCCTTTCATTTCTGGAAGTGACTGTAACATTGTCTATCACCTTAACTTGCTTAAGCTAATCAGCTCCAGTAATATCTGAAGGCTGGCCCATGTGTTGATTATCACCTGCTGTCAGACATTTGTAAATTTGAGTTTGATAATAAGGCATTTGAAGTTATATTTATTTATTTTCTACATGTGTATATTAAGAATTAATTTTCTATTCACAAAGAGGGAGACAAATTTATAGTGGAAGATAAATTGTTTATTTAATATAACAACTATTAGGAGGAATTGAATCAACCCTAGAAAATATTAAAGTCATTTCTGTTCCTCAAAAAAGGAATAGTAGGGATTTAAAGTAGCACTCACTGAATTCCCATGGAATGAAATAAACTGAATATATGTAAATGCTTTTATTCAAGTAAGTCTATGTTATGTTCTCAAATTGTGAAGGATATTATAGTATAAAAGTTTCTGGGAAATTAGCTCAATTCTTATTTCTTCAGAAGAAAGTTCCACTTCCTTCAGATAAATTAGGATGTGTAGTCACTCAAATAAGTAATCTAATTTGGCTATGTCCGGGGTTACCACACGAAAGTAAACATGGTTTTTATCTAATCAAATGGAAACATATTTTACTAGTTGATAGTCACATTGGAGTTATACAATGTCAGAAAACATGATTGCACTTAATTATTTATTGAGTGTATCTTATGCATTAGAATGTTAGAAAGTGTTATACACACATATATTTTCACTTACATACATTTCTAATATTTGTATGATATGGTGTTATGACCATAAAAAAGGACAATGCAAGGCATTGTTCTTGCCCTCAACAGGTAGTCTTTTATTTATTGATATTTTGAAAAGGGTTCTTTTTTTTTGTTTGAATTACAGAGGTCAATGTATTGAACAATCATGTGTATTTATGCTAAACCCCTGTTTCACAAAATAGATATAAGAACTAGAACAAGTATTACATATTGAGAAGAGGGTATGGCACCCAAGGGAAAGCCATATTTCAAGAGCTCAAAAAGAAAAAAATACCTGAGGTCTGTTCTGGAAGGAGGAAGGATGGCAGCTTGATTGAGAGACGTTATTTTCCTCAAGATACAATACAGACTGTTTGTTTCAAATTTAACTTGATATTGCAGATTCTTTTGCACTTTTGAAAAACTTTCCTACTCTATGTTTTTGTTGTCATTAATGTTTTGAGGACTGAAAATGTCTTAACGCAGTTGGATATCTATTGTTGGAGGTCAGAGATCCCGAAAGGAGGGACCAGTTGAAGCCATGGCAGAAGAACATAAATTGTGAAGATGTCATGGACATTTAACACTTCCTCAATCAATACTCTTGTGATTTCCTATGCTGGGGTCTTTAATCTCTTAATCCCATCATCTTCATAAGCTGAGGATGTATGTTGCCTCAGGACCCTGTGATGATTGCGTTAACTGTACAACTGTTTGTAGAGCATGTGTGTTTGAGCAATATGAAATCTGGGCACCTTAAGAAAAGGATAACAACAATTTTCAGGGAACAAGGGAGAAAACCTGAAAGTCTGGCTGCCTGTGGGCCAGGCAGGACAGAGCCATATTTCTCTTATTACCGGAAACACGTAAGAGAAATATCACTGAATTCTTTCCCCAGTAAGAAATATTAATAATTGACAGCCCTGGGAAAAGAATGCATTCCCAGGACGAGGCCTCTAAAATGGCCACCCTAGGAGTGTCTGCCTTTATGCAGATGTAGATAGGGATAAAACACATCCTAGTCTCCTACAGCACCCCCAGGCTTGCTAGGACTATAAAATTCCAGCCTGGCAAATCCTAGTCAGACTGGTCCTCTGCTCTTGAACCCTGTTAAGATGACAATGTATGCACAGTGGGACATGGAAGTTCATTGGTAATTCTAGTTTCGCCCTGACCTTGTGATCTCGCCCTGACCTTCTGCCTTGCGATCTTTTGTTGCCTTTAAAATATGTGATCTCTGTGATCCACACCCTATTTGTACAATCACTCCCTCCTCTGAAAATGCTAATTAAAAACTTGCTGGTTTTATGGCTCAGGGGGCATCACGGAACCTGCCCACATGTGATGTCTCCCACCGACACCCAGCTTTAAAATTTCTCTCTTTTGTACTCTTTCCCTTTATTTCTCAGACTGGTCGACACTTAGGGAAATAGAAAAGAACCCACGTTGAATTATCAGGGGCGGGTGCCCCGATAGATATCTTTTTACTCTTGTCAGATCTAATTATATTACAATACACATTCTTTACAATTTACAGTGAAACTTATATTTACTCTGTGTTTTCCAAAGTTGAAAAAGTTAAACATTTAGCAAAGTATAATTTGCTAAACTATTTCTTTTATAACATTTATGGTTAGTACAAGGATCCAAAAATAGGCAGTCCCTCGCACATCTCTGCCAGGTACCTGTATAACAGCAATGTCTCAGAAATACCAGGCACTGTGCAGTCCTTTATTTTAAAGGCCATTCTGGAGTCACAGATATGTTAAAAATTTGCATATCCTAAAATGTTGAGACTGGCTTAATGGCACTATACTGTAGACAAAATGTGTTGTTATACATGCATCCATTGCAGAGGAGTTAAAGATTGTTTTCAATGAAAATATCTCTTAGAGAAAATTAGGTAACTATCATTAGATAGTAGGTTTCACTTTAATTATTATATGAGTGCATATTAATCACATACAGTAACTTTCCAAAATCATATGAAAATAAGATACTTCTATATAAATCTGATATGTGTAAGTGGAAGTCAATGTAATGTGGGACAGATAATCTATAATTTTGAAAATTCATCTACAACATAATGTCAGACTAATTATATTTTATAGAGATTTATTTTATATAAACACTATTTTCTTAAAGAATACTGTTTGCACTCTGGGTAAGAGCGTAAGAAATACCAAAGACATATGTGAGAGAAATCTTCCATTTTTGCCAAGTTATAACAAATTTTACAGTGACAAAGTAGCCTAAACTGTATTTCTTAGTTTGTGCTATTGGCAGATATTTGTCATTCAGAACACATTAATCTAAGAGGCAAGATAAGATATATAAAATGAACACATGAGGTTACTGCAAATAAACATATAAAAAAAAAAAACCTTAAATGTAAAGGTAAATCTAATTTCAGAGCAAGGGGATCATTTTTAATTCTTCAGGCTCTCCTTTAAAAGTCTTAAGTATATGGCTCTGTTTAAGTTCTTTGGATCAAAAGTGATCTTGAAGGAAGAACGTATAAAGAAAGCTAAGACAAGGCACTCTTGTTTACACTGGTAATCCCAGTACTTTGGGAGGGTGAGGCAGGAGGATCACTTGATCCTAGAAGTTGGAGACCAGCCTGGGCAACATGGTGAAAATTCTTCTGTACAAAAATCCTAAACTTGGCCAAGCTTAGTGGTGCACACATGTAATTCCAGCTACTCAGGATCCTGGGGTGAGAGAAGCACTTGAGCCCACGAAATTCCACTTCGCAGTGAGCCAGAATTGCACCACTGCATTCCAGCCTGGGTGACACAATGAGATCCAGTCTCCACACACACACACACACACACACACACACAAGAGAAAAGAAAATTAGTGTATTTTGTACAATAAAAAAGTTAATATGCTCGTAATATTTTCTGCATATACTTATGCAGTTACTCTTTTCTTTTATGTTTGTCTTTTAAACTATTCTGAGAAACTAAACAGAAGGATACATATTTACTTCATTCATTTCTAACTTACTTTGAACACTTTTCACTATACAGCATGCAATGTTCCTGTTTTCTCACAGCATCTATAATATTTAGCTATTTTATTTATTAGAAGCCTGGAAATTTAAGAATATATTAAAACATTTAAACATATTAATGAGAAAGAGATGATTTAGTCAATAGTAGGTACATTTTATGTATTTTTAGAAATATTAAAGTAAAATATTCTAAAAAAAAGTTTCCAAAAATATCCTAGGATATTCACTTTCTCTGATAGAACCTAGAAGAAATAACTTTATTTAATGGAATTTGCTACATAATACTTTTATAAAAAATAAATTGTATTTTTTACAAGAAAAATCTATGAAGCAAACAGATAAAATATATTCAAATTATATTTACATGTTTGTATATCAAAGCCATGCTTATTCTACGTCTATCTTTTCATCTCTATAAAAGTAAGAACCTATTTAGTCATCAAATAGTACTATTATAAGCTTTAGAAATACAATGAATAAAACACATTCATTTCCTCAATAAAGATAATTTTTATAAGAATATAGGAAAATACACAAACAAGTATTTAAGCATCATGAACCTGTAGGGTAAGATTTAACCTGTTACCAGGGAGAGAGGCCTATGAAGAGCTTTCAAACACAGAAATTAACAAGTAGATAGGGGGAAGGCACAGAAGAAAGGACATCTGTTATTTGAAATGACAGAAGGTAAAATTTAAGGACAGAATCAAAACATGAATTCATTTGAACAGAGAATACAGAGCTGATTATAAAGGACTTTATATGTCTTAAGTTTAAGTTAAGAAGCTTTTAGATTTTTCTTCCAGCTTTAGAAATGTATCATTTGAAGGATAACATTGTAACAAATAAAGGATTGCAACTGCTAGTAGCAGTTTAGTAGTAAGGGGGACAATATTGACTACTAGAAAATAGGTTGGTAATACTTTTATACAATTTGGGGAGCAGAAGATTATCATGGGGTTGGTAGTTTCTTTGAGGAGGGGAAATGAATGTGAAGAAGTTTAGGGTGATACTTATGTAATTGACTTGGAAAGAAACTAAAGTAGTAATAGCATTCTGTAAGTTTGGAAAGAGAAGAGAAGAAAGAGATTTAGGGGACATATACAACGTTTGGGTATGAATACAGTCATTAGCAGCAGCCTGTAGGACATTCACAAAGAACTAATAGGAAGTTTAATGGGTCATAAATTCCAGAAAAAAATCAAGAATGGAATATTAGTTTGAAAGTCAATCAGAATGCAGTGTGTTAACAAAGATAAAGCTATGGATGAGATGAACCTGTTTAAATGAAGGATTTATATTAGAGGGCAAATTAAGATAAATTTCAAAAGAGACTGGGAAGTAGTAATCAAAAATTGAGAGGCGGAAGCACACGCAGCCAGTGGAACCTGGGATTGGTAGTTGCTGCTGAGGTGGCCATGTCCGCGGTCAGACACTGACTGCCCGCACCAGCTCTTCAAGAGTTCCCCAGAGAGGTACAAGAGGCATTGAAAGTGTAGTGGTGGAAAACAGCCTCCCAGAGTGACTAAAGAATCTGGAACGACTGAAAGAACAAATCAGGACCCACAGTTCTTCTGAAAGAAGCAGACTGCTCCTGCAGGACTCAGAAGATACCCCAAATACTCACAGTGGCAAGACCTGCCCAAGGAAAGTCTGAGCTCAGACACGCCTAGCCCTGCCCCCACCTGATGATCCTTCCCTACCTCCCCTGGTAGCTGGAGACAAAGGGCATATACTATTGGGAGTTCTAGGGCCCTGCCAATCACCAGTTCCTCTTCATACTACCACAGTTGATGTTTTCTGGAAAGTGCCACCTCCTAGCAAGAGGCCAACCGGCACAAAAGTAGAACATTAAGTCACCAAAGCTAAGAACCCTCATAGAGTTCATTTCACTCCCCTGCCATCTCTACCAGAACAGGTGCTGGTATCCTGAGAGCTGAGAGACCCATAGATGGTTCACATCACAGGACTCTGCAGACAACCTCCAGCATCTTATAGACTTGCTGGTTGGCTGGACCCAGAAGAAAGATAACAATCACTGCAGCTAGGATCTCAGGAAACTCATAAGAAAAGGGGGAGAGTACTACATCAAGGGAACACCCGTGGGACAAAAGAATCTGAACAACAGCCTTGAGCCCTAGACCTTCCCTCTAACAGAGCCTACCCAAATGAGAAGGAACCAGAAAATCAACTCTAGTAATATGACAAAACAAGGCTCTTTAACACCCCCAAATATATCACTCTAGCTCACCAACAATGGATCCAAATCAAGAAGAAATCCCTGATTTACCCGAAAAAGAATTCAGGAAGTTAGTTATTAATCTAATCAGGGAGACACCAGAGAAAGGCAAAACCCAATGCAAAGAAATCTAAAAAACAATATAAGAAGTGAAGGGAGAAATATTCCAGGAAATAGATAGCATAAAGAAAAAACAATCAAAACTTCAGGAAACATTGGACACACTTAGAGAAATAAAAAATGCTCTGGAAAGTGTCAGCAATTGAATTGAACAAGTAGAAGAAAGAAATTCAGAGTTCAAAGACAAGGTCTTCGAGTTAACCCAATCCAACAAAGATTAAAAATAAATAAATAAATAAATAAATAAATAAATAAATAAATGAATAAAGCCTCCAAGAAGTCTGGGATTATGTTAAACCACCAAATCTGAGAATAATTGGTGTTCCTGAGAAAGAAGAGAAATCTAAAAGTTTGGAAAACATATTTAGGGAAATAATTTAGGATAGCTTCTCCAGCCTTGCTAGAGATCTAGACATCCAAATACAAGAAACACAAAGAACATCTGCGAAATTTATCACAAAAAGATCATCACCTAGGCACACTGTCGTCAGGCTACCTAAAGTTAAGATGAAGAGAAGAATCTTAAGATCTGTGAGACAAAAGCACTAGGTAAACTATAAAGGAAAACCTATCAGATTAACAGCAGTTTTCTCAGTAGAAACCCTGGAAGCTAGAAGGGATTGGGGCCCTATCTTCAGCCTCCTCAAATGAAACAGTTATCAGCCAAGAAATTTGTATATAGTGAAACTAAGCATTATATATGAAGGAAAAATACAATCTTTTTCAGTGAAACAAATGCTGAGAGAATTCGCCACTACTAACCCACCACTACAAGAACTGCTAAAAGGAGCTGTAAATCTTGAAACAAATCCTGGAAACACATCAAAACAGAACCTCTTTAAAGCACAAATTTCACAGGACCTTTTATAGGTTTTTATTTGCTTTTATAAAAAGCAAAAACAAGAAAATAAAACAAAACAACAACAACGAAAAAAAATACAAGGTACACAGGCAACAAATAGCAAGATGAATTCTGTGCTACCTCACATCTCTATACTAACATTGAATGTAAATGGCCTAAATGCTCCACTTAAAAGATACAGAATTCCAGAATGGATAAGAAATCACCAATCATCTGCTACCTTCAGGAGACTCACCTAACACATAAGGACAAACATAAACTTAAAGTAAAGGGGTGGAAAAGGGCATTTCATGCAAATGGACACCAAAAGTGAGCAGGGGTAGCTATTCTTATATCAGACAAAACAAACTTTAAAGCAACAGAGGTTAAAAAAGACAAAGAGGTACATTATATAATGGTAAAAGACCGTCTCTGATAGGAAAATATCATAATCTTAAACATATATGCACCTAACATGGGGAATCCCATATTTATAAAATAATTACTAATAGACCTAAGAAATGAGATAAACAGCAGCATAATAATAGTGGGGGACTTCATTACTCCACTGACAGCAATAGACAGGTTATCAAGACAGAAAGTCAACAAAGAAACAATGGATTTAAACTATACCTTGGAACAAATGGACTTAACAGATATACACAGAACATTTCAAAAACTTCTGAATTCACATTCTATTCAACAGTGCCTGGAACTTTCTACAAGATAGACTATATGATGATAGGCCACAAAATGAGCTGTAAGGAATTTAAGAAAATTGAAATTATATTAAGCAGTCTTTCAGACCACAGTGGAATAAAACTGGAAATCAACTCCAAAAGGAACCTTCAAAACCATGCAAATACATGGTATTGCATGTATTCATGCAAATTAAATTACCTGCTCCTGAATGAGCATTGGGTCAAAAACGAAATCAAGGTGGAAATTTAAAAATTCTTCAAATTGAACCACCATAATGACAAAACCTGTCAAAACCTCAGGGATACAGCAAAGACGGTGCTAAGAGGAAAGTTTATAGTCCTAAATACCTACATCAAAAAGACTAAAATAACACAAACAGACAATCTAAGGTCACATCTCAAGGAACTAGAGAAACAAGAGCAAAACAAACCTAAACCCAGCAGAATAAAGGAAATAACCAAGATCAAAACAGTACTAAATGAAATTGAAACAAACAAAAAATACAAAAGTTAAATGAAACATAAGCTGGTTCTCTGAAAAGATTAAAAAAAAAAAAAAAAAAAAAAACAGTTGATAGACCATTAGCAAAATTAACCAAGAAAAGAAGAGAGAAAATCCAAATAATCTCAATAAGACATGAAACAGGAGATATTACAATTGACACCACTGAAATACAAAAGATCATTCAAGGCCACTATGAACACCTTTACACACATAAACTAGGAAACCTAGAAGACATGGATAAATTCCTACAAAAATACAACCCTCCTAGCTTAAAACAGGAAGAAATTACTACTCTGACCAGACCCATAACAAGCAGCAAAATTTAAATGGTAATTAAAAAATTACCCCCCCCCCCCAAAAAAAAAAGTCCAGGACCAGGTGGATTCACAGAAGAATTCTACCAGACATTTAAAGAAGAATTGGTAGCAATACTTTTGACATTATTCTACAAGATAGAAGAAGAGGGAACCCTCCCTAATTCATTCTATGAAGCCAGCATCACCCTAATACCAAAACCAGGAAAGGACCTAACCAAAATGAAAACTACAGACCGATATGCCTGATGAACATAGACGCTAATACCCTTAACAAAATACGAGCTAACTGAATCCACCAACATATAAAAAAGATAATCCACCATGATCAAGTGGGTTTCATACCAGGGACGCACAGATGATTTAGCATATGCAAGTCAATAAATGTGATACAAGACATAAGCAGAATTAAAACCAAAAATCACATGATTATCTCAATAGATGCAATAGATGCAGAAAAAGCATTCAACAAAATCCAGCATCCCTTTATGATTAAAAATCTCAGCAAAATCGGCATACAACGAACATACCTCAATGTAATAAAAGTCATCTATGACAAACCCACAGCCAACATAATACTGAATGGGGAAACGTTGAAAACATTCCCTCTGAGAACAGGAACATGAAAAGGATGCCAGCTCTCACCACTCTTCAACATAGTACTGGAAGTCCTAGCCAGAGCAATCAGACAAGAGAAAGAAATAAAGGGCCTCTAAATCGGTAAGGAGGAAGTCAAACTGTCACTGTTTGTTAACAATATAATCGTTTACCTAGAAAACCCTAAAGACTCCTCCAGAAAGCTCCTAGAACGGATAAAAGAAATCAACAAAGTTGCTGGATAATAGAGTAATGTACACAAAACCACAGCTCTTCTATACACCAACAACAACCAAGTGGAAAATCAAATTAAGAACTCAATCCCTTTTACAATAGGTGCAAAAAAAAAAAAAAAAAAAAAAAACTTAGGAATATACCTAACCAAGGAGGCAAAAAATCTCTACAAGGAAAGCTACAAAACACTGCTGAAAGAAATCTTGGAAGACACAAACAAATAGAAACATATTCCATGCTCAAGGATGGGTCAAATCAATAATGTGAAAATGACCATCCTGCTGAAAGTAACCTACAAATTCAATGCAATCCCTATCAAAATACCAACATCATTCTTAACAGAATTAGAAAAAACAATTCTACAATTCATATGGAACCAAAACAGAACATGCATAGCCAAAGCAAGACTAAGCAAAAAGAACAAATCTGGAGGCATCGCACTACCTGATTTCAAAACATACTATAAGACCATAGTCACCAAAACAGCATGGTACTGGTATCAATATAGGCACATAGACCAATGGAACAGAATAGAGAACCCAGAAATAAACACAAATACTTACAACCAACTGATCTTCGACAAAATAAACAAAAAATAAAGTGGGGAAAGGACTCCCTTTTCAACAAATCGTGCTGGGATAATGGGCTAGCCACGTGTAGGAGAATGAAACTGACATCTTATACAAAAATTAACTCAAGATGGATTATGTCTTTAAATCTAAGACATGAAACTGTAAAAATTCTGCAAGACAACATTGGAAAAACCCTTTTAGACATTGGCTCAGGCAATGATTTCATGACCAAGAACCCAAAAAAGCAAATGCAATAAAAACAATGATAAATAGCTGGGACTTAATTAAATTGAGCAGTTTTTGCATGGCAAAAAGAACAGTCAGCAGAGTAAACAGACAACCCACATAGTGGGAAAAAATGTTCACAATCTATACATCTGACAAAGGACTAATATCCAGAATCTACAATGATCAAAGGAATCAGTAAGACACAAAACAAACAATTCCATCAAAAAGTGGGCTAAGGACATGAAAAGACAATTCTCAAAAGTATATATACAAATGGCCAACAAACATATGAAAGAATGCTCAACATCACTAATGATCATGGAAATACAAATCGAAACCACAATTCAATACCACCTTACTCCTGCAAGAATGGCCATAACAACAAAATCAAAAAATAGTAGATGTTGGCATGGATATGGTGATCAGGGAACACTTCTACACTGTTGGTGGGAATGTAAACTAGTCGCTATGGAAAACAGCGTGGAGATTCCTTAAACAACTAAAAGTAGAACTACCATTTGATCCAGAAATCTCACTACTGGGTATCTATCCAAAGGAAAAGAAGTCATTATACAGAAAAAGATATTTGCACACACATGTTTATAGCAGCAAAATTCACAATTTCAAAATCGTGAAACCAACCCAAATGCCCATCAATCAAAAAGTGGATAAAGAAATCGTGGTATATTTATACAATGGAATACTACTCAGCCATAAAAAGGAATGAATTAACAACTTTCGCACAGACCTGGATGAGATTCTAAGTGAAGTGACTCAGGAATGGAAAACCAAATATCGTGTTTTCTCACTGATATATGGGAGCTAAGCTACGAAGATGCAAAGGCATAAGAATGACACAATGGACTTTGGGGAGTTGGGGGAGGGATGGGAGGGAGGCAAGGGATAGAAGACTACAAATAAGTTGAAGTATATATTGTTCAGGTTATGGGTGCACCAAAATCTCACACATCACCACCAAATAACTTACTCATGTAACCAAACACCGCCTGTATCCCATTAACCTTTGAAAAAATTAAAAAAGAATTTGTATACAAAAAAAAGCCAACAAATATTGAGAGCCAAACCAAGTTCAAAGATAAACAAACAATAAATGTCCAATAGTGTCACTAGAGTTTAAATAACCTGACAGCAGATAAATGTTTATTGGATTTAGTCAAAAGAAAGGAAACCGTCATGTTGGTCATAAAAATTTTCTTGGAAACTATCAGTTTTACAGAGGATTGAGGAAACAAATAATTATGGATATCAAAAATTAAAAGTTAAATCTTTCAGAAAGTTTTCTATGAATGTAAGAAAGAGGCAATGTAGTACTGCAGGTGGTCAGATGATCAAGTAAATTATTCTGTGTTAGTGGCAGAAAATTAAGTTCATATAAATGAAAGAAGCTAGTGAATACATTTTAAAAATAAATGAAATGGAATAATCAATTAATCATTGATCCAGAAAATGAAAGAGAGTTTGAAGCATAAATGGAATGAGTAGCTATAAGAACTAGGAAAAGTATCTATTTTGTTATATTTTATCTATTATATCTCTTATTCCACAAGAAGAGATGTGGAAAGGATGAATTCAGACCCTAAATTTTTAGGATTTATATCAAGATGTTACATCATTTTCCATCTGGTTGTGTCTGTGTGCTGTATGTGAGGAGGTGAAATGTTTTCAAAATGAAGTCATCTTGGTATGCATAGGATTTAGATGATTGGAACAGTTTGAATAGCCACTTGTGAGAGAGAGAGATGATATAGGAAAACAGAAGAATGGCTGCATTGAAGATGTAATGGGCATTAAAGATATGTATGTCAACTGTTGAAGTAATGTCTATTTTTCTAATAATGTCCAGAAAACTCAGTGTATGCACAGAGAAGACCAAGGAGGGATTAATTCTTGATTGGGTTGTAGCAGTTGGGTGTGATTAAAGCTTATTCTTTTTTTTTTTTTTTTTTTTTGAGACGGAGTCTCGCTCTGTTGCCCAGGCTGGAGTGCAGTGGCCGGATCTCAGCTCACTGCAAGCTCCACTTCCCGGGTTCACACCATTCTCCTGCCTCAGCCTCCCGAGTAGCTGTAAAGCTTATTCTTAAGCATATCTTTTATGCACATATTAAAAGACACTAGCTGTGGTTGCTGTACTCAGTTCAGTTCTAAAGAGATAGTGCCACATTTTCACTTGTTGAGTGAGAGTCTGTCTCTACATGACTCAGTAAAATTTTTCTTAGCTTCAATGCTTTACTCAGAACAGTTGATCTATAGCAGAACAGCTTTTAATGTTGGAGAGAGAAAAAAAAAAAAGTCTTAACAGTCTGAGATAATTAGCTATGCCTGTCATATTCTCTGAACTCTGAAAGTCTGAATTGGTGATATGACATAAAGAACAGGAGTGAGCCAAATATATAAAGAAAAAGCACAAACAAAAAGATATACCCATGAGAATATGAGCTATAGGAGACGTAAAAATAAAGACAGTTTGAAGTAGAATCAAGTAATGATGGGTAATCAATAAAACACTGATCCTGGGGTCCCAAAATGATGACTTTCTTCCTAAAGCCACTTTAGATCATTAACAATATATGAAATCAACTAGTGTAAGATGTATTCTCTCGGTGAGGCCTGGTTGTAAAATCAGAATTCTGGCTAGGTGACTGAGATTTCTGTTTGCTATATATCTGGGTCTTTATTACAAAATTCCATTACTAAGACAAACTGAATGAGCCCCTATTATGTTTCATTTTATTTTATTGTGCAGATAAATTCTCACTATGTTGCCCAAGATAGTCTTGAACCACTGGGCTCAAGAGATCCTACCACGTCAGCCTCCCAAACTGCTGGGATTACAGCCCATGAACCCCTGTGCTAGGCCAAGCCTCTATGTTAAAAAAATAAAACTAGTTTTTTCTTCCATTTCTCCCTTCCTCTTCAATTATTTGAATCTGAATAGTAGTTAAGGTGCTTCCTATTTTCACTGGGTGGAAATTGGGGTGTGGATCATGAACAATGCCCATAACACTACAAGAAAGGCTGGACAAACAGAAGGTTTATGACTTTTATTGCTCCTATCAGAATATTGAGGCCATAGGTCAACTGACTGATCAAAAAGCCAATGAGACAATCATCTGCAAGAAATGACTATACATGAGGACTGGATTTGTTGGGAAAATGTAATGAAAGATAAAATCTCTTAAGCCAGAAAATCTCGCCACACAAGTAAAATTGAAGGAAAACAATTTTCTTATTGAATAAGCATTAGACTAGAATTAGATATTAATCACAAGCAATCTGCCAAGAGGTTGCAAACACAGAAAAAATCTGAACTGTTTGTTAAATCAAGCAGATACAATCCATTATATATGTGTTCTCAAGACAAACAATAACTAATCCCCAAGTAAGGGGACTTGACAGCACCACTTGTCAGTTGCAGTCCATCCTAAATTCATTTCGCAGTTGAAGTGATGACCTGTGTTAGTTAATTAGCTTTACCGGAAAGAAAGAATACACATTTCATATCTTTATGATGGCGGTAGTTTTGCTACTTGAGAGGGGCACGCTCTGAAGTTAGATTTCTCTCCTCCCACAGAAATTAGGGGAAAGGGACTTTATCTTCCTTGATAATTACATTTCAAAGAGATGATTCTCAGGTCCTTGAGAAAGACATTACTGTGTCATTAAGCTGGCAAGAGGCTTATTGAACTTTTAAAACGATTTATACGCATTTCCAAAAGACACAGAGATAACTTAAAATTACATGTTTTCTAAGGTAAATGCTCTAGGAAAATTAGAGGGAGGGTCTTTTGCCTTATTTTCAAGCTTCCTATTTTTAAATCGTATTTGCCTTTACACTTTCCTGGGCAAGACACAGCTAAATTTAGCTAGAACGGTTTCTGAATTGGTGCAGGCCAAGTGTTTGCTGACAAGAGAAGGTAAAGCCTCTAGGTTCCTCAGATAGAGGGGGGTTTTGTACCTCCTTGCAGCCTTTTCCTTTCCAAACCCCACTGGCCACTTGTCACCTGAATGTGTTCTGAGAAAGTCCACTTCACAGAACTGGCCATGGGGAGAGAAAAAGCAGCCACATCAGCAGGGGCATGAAACTCCCCTCAAATCCCCTCCCCTATCACTCTTGTAAAACTAAATTCTTAACCTGTGGAAGAATGGCAACAAGCATTGTTGCATTTAGGACAATGCTGAAATTTATTACAGATAGGAAAAAAAAAAAAAAAGAAAAGAAAAAGAAAACATTAACTCTCTACGTCTGTGGAAGGAGCAAGAAAAGTGCAGAGCTCAGAACATCAGCCAGGGGAAAAATACTAAGAAGGCCATAATCCTGAGATCCAAGAACATGGTGCATGCTCAAGACTAAGGCTGAATGAGAGTAACAGAGGATGCCCACCGATGCCATCTAGGAAGATTTCAAGTAACGTGCAATGCTATAGCCAGACCTTCTCAGAGTCTCAGCAAAATAGAAAGACCTAAAGCTGAGGGTAGAATACACAATGGAAAAGAAAACAACCTTCTGGTAAATCAGCCCCTATCATTAACACAGGAAATTACTACAGGAACTTAAACCTGGGGTGCGCTGACAATAACCATAACAATGTCAAACTGCAAACCCAATTCAACTCCTAGTAAATTAACTCAGCGCCTGTCTTAAATCCAAGTGAAGGAAAGGCATACCTGTTTTAAGGCATAAAATATATTTATTGCAATCTCTATTGCCCTACACAAAATGCTTGGCTTTCTATAAAGCATTCATACATATTAAAGGACAAACAAAAGGACACATTCCTGAGAGACAAAGAAATCATAAGAAGCAGACTCATGTTTGAAATAGATGTTGGAATTGTCAGACAGGTAATTTGAAATAACTATTATTTATATGTTAAAGTCTCTAATGGGAAAGAGGGTGCATGTACAAAATCAATTGGGTAATTTCAGGAGAGGTATGAAAACTATAATAAAAAATGAAATAGAAAAGATAGAAATAAAAATACTCAGTAACAGACAGGAAAAAATATATTCGTGGGACTTATTAGTACACTAGGACAGCTGAGCAAGAATCAGTGAGCATGGAGACAGGTCAATAGAATTTGACTGCATTAAAAACAAAGGGAAAATAGAGTGAAAAAAGATTAGAAATCCTAAAGCAGCAGAAATTATCTGGCTTAAGTGTAAATTTCATCTCAGAAGAAAAAAAAAGAAAAAAAAAAAGAGTTGAGGAAATAGTTGAATAAAACAATGACTTAAAATATTCCCAAAATACTGACAGTGGTCTTAAGAAGCTCAGAGAGCACTTAACAGAGCAAATGACAATTAAGTAATCAGTCAATCAGATGGATGTGAGAGACAGGACTAGCTGGATTTCCTCGGCTGACTAAGAATCCCTAAGCTTAGCTGGGAAGGTGACCACATCCACCTTTGAACTTGCAGCTTAGCTCACACCCAACCAATCAGAGAGTTCACTAAAATGCCAATTAGGCAAAAACAGGAGGTAAAGAAATAGCCAATCATCTATCACCTGAGAGCACAGCGGAAGGTACAAGGATCCGGATATAAACCCAGGCATTGGAGCCAGCAACGCTACGCTCTTTGGGTCCCTCCCTTTGTAGGGGAGTTCTGTTTTCACTCTATTAAATCTTGCGCTGACAGCTGGAGCTGAGCTTTCCCTGGCCGTCCACCACTGCTGTTTGCTGCCTGCAGACCCGCCGCGACTTCCATCCCTCTGGATCTGGCAGGGTGTCCAGTGAGGCCCCCATTGCCACTGCCGATAGGGCTAAAGGTTTGCCATTGTTCCTGCATGGCTAAGTGCCTGGGTTCGTCCTAATCGAACTAAACACAGTCACTGGGTTCCACGGTTCTCTTCCGTGACCTACAGCTTCTTATAGAGCTATAACACTCACCGCATGACCCAAGATTCCATTCCTTGGACTCTGTGAGGCCAAGAACCCCAGGTCAGAGAACATGAGGCTTGCTACCATCTTGAAAGTGGCCCGCTGGCATTTTGGAGCAGCCTGCCACCATCTTGGGAGCAAGGACTCCCGGTAACAGATGGATATTTAAATCCATACCTAAATTTGTCATATCCAAACTGCTAAAAACCAAACACAGAGTATAGGATTACTATTAAATTCTTTTCTCTGTTCTTTTTTTTTTTTCTTTTTAAAATTATACTTTCTTTTTGATCTGAGGGAAGCATTAAATACTGTGAAGAAATTTAGCTATGGGTGTTCTTTCTTGAGAATAATTGTGCTAAATTTGAATTTTGGAATTGCTTGCCTAATCATTTTTAACAGAGTTCCAAATAGTAGACTCCATATTTAGTTTTGAATGATCTAACAGTGAAAGTGGTTAGGTAACAGTGCAACAGGGGCACATACACAACTTTAGGAAAAATTATTACTAGGCTAGACCAATAGACAATTCTAAACTTAATTCTGGCAACCTAGATGAGAATGACTTCTAGCTTTGCACTTCTCTTCTCTGTTCCACAAAGTAAACAGAGGAAACAATCTAGTGAGGATACATATTCATGAGTTGTAATGAGACCCAGAACTATTTTCCACTTAGATTAGAACATACGTATCTAAACTAGATTTGGTGGGATTAATAATAATTGCTCTTTCTTGCTACATTTTAATAATGTAAGTCAAATCCTCCTTAGAAGCTAACTAGTGTTCAAAATTATTTATAAAATGTTAGAAATTCAAATATAATATGTATTTCTTTTTGGAAGCCTTTATTTAAGTGATCACGCGAAAAAATTCTTAGGCTCTTGTTAACAAATATGGACGATTTCTATCTGATAAAAATTCCATTACTATAAATATCAGATACTTGAGCAATTATTTCAGGTGTTTATACTATAATTACACACTAATAGAACATAAATATTTGTCATATTGTTACTGATTGAAAAAATGTTCACTTTGTAAGAGAATCTAAATTAAAGATGTATTTTATGCTTACACAGCAACAATTGTTTATGTTTTATTGGAATTTAAAATTCAAGTAAGCAAAAGGAAATCACTGATTATCTACAGTCATGCATCCCTAAAAAACTAAAATTCATTCTGAGAAATACATACGTGACATGTGGGAACATCATACAGTGTACTTACATAACCTAGATAGTATAACATACAACAAGCAGGGTGTCCAACCTTCTGGCTTCCATGGGCTACATCAGAAGAGAAGCTGGGCGACACATAAAATACACTAACACTAACCATAGCTAATGAGCCAAAAAGAAAAAATAAAATAAAAGGTTTGTACAGAAATCTCATAGTGTTTTAAGAAAGTTTACAAATTTATGAATTTGTGTTGGTCTGTACTCAGAGCTGTCCTGGGCTACATGCAGCCACGGGCCATGGATTTGACAAGCTTGAATTGCATATAGGGTGCAAACCTGTACACCATGTTATTGTACTAAATACTATAGGCAATTCAAACACAATGGTAAGTATTTGTGTATATATACATATCTCAACATAGACAAAGCAGTAAAAATATGGCATTACAATCTCGTGGGGTTACTATCATATATGTGGTCCATTGATAGCCAAAACTTCTTTATGGTCCTCATGAGTAATTATGTGAGGATTCTTTAAAAAGTCATAGTGAGGAAAAAACAGTAGAATGAGGATTATCAGAGGCTAGTAGAGAGGTGGTAGGGCAGGGAAAGGAGAGACCAAAGTGTAGAAAGCTTCAGTTGGGCAGGAGAAATCAGTTCTGGTGATCTATTGCACAGCATGGTCACCGTAGTTAATAATAATGTATCATATATTTTGAAAGAACCGAAAGAGGATTTTAATAGTTCTTACTACAAAGAAATGATAAGTATTTGAGGTGATGTATATATTAGTTAATTTGACTTGATCATTCTATGATGTCTATAAGCAAGAAAATATCACATCATACTTCATAATATATACAACTATTATTTCTCAACTAAAAATAAGTAGAGAAGCAGAGAAATGGCACTTTGAAAATAACTTGACTTGCCATTCATAGATTTGAAGATAAGAGAGTCAGGGAATACAGATATTCCTTAGAAGCTAAAAAAGTCAAGAAAATATGTTTTTTCTTAGAAACCCCAGAAGAAATGCAGTTCTTCTAACACCTTGATTTTAGCCCAATGGCAATTGTGTGTCTAAACTTCTGATTTATAGATCTGTAAGATAATACTTGGGATTGCTGTAAGCTATCTAAGCTATGTGTGTTAATTTGTAACAGCAGTCATAGGAAACTAATACATGGGTCAATGCCTAGGAGTGGGATTGCTGGGTCATGTGATAAGTGTGTGTTTAATTTTATGAGAAAAACAACCAAACTGTTAAAAATGAAATATGTAATACCTTTGTTATAGAGGTGAAGAAACAGATCAAGAGAGAAAAGGTATATGGTCAGGTTGGTAGTCAACGAGTAGTAATGGTAAGCTTGTGTGTGTGTGTGTTTTTGTGTGTGTGTGTGTGCATGTTCCTGTGCGTATAACAAAACTATAATAAAAAAACAAACAATTTTTGAAGTTTATAGTTTATTAAATTTGTAGTTTGTTTCTGTGCCTTGGGAATGTGAATTAAACTTTCTGTTCTTTGTTTTATTTGTATTTAGAAGTAAAACATAGGGTATTAGTAATGTAGTGATGGAAATAAAAGCATAGTATGAAGTAGAAACAAAACCTGTATATTTTTAGCCCAATGCATTTACGTGGTACTGAAACTTGAAATGTGCTACACAGTAAACTAAAATAATGAGTTCAAGTTTCTGTTTTACTTTCAATAAGTAAACTTAGTATATTATTTAACAATGAGGTCAGTTAAGCTATTTGTCTTTAAACTGCATGTTTATGTAAATTAGATACATGAGAAACAGACAGTAAATTTCATCATTATAAAGGGCAGAAATCAGAATCACTTTTTGAAGTGTTTATCACAATGTTATAGTACATAGCACTAAATATCTTTTGAAATAAAAATCATAATCCAAGCCAATATATTTTTATATATGAATTTGAATACAAGTTGCCTTGGATTTAAGTTCCATTCTTGTAAACATGATGGCAGCAGCATTGTTAGAATTCAGGCACCGATGATCCAATCACGTTATTTGCTTGACTCCATCCAGTTGCAATAAGTTGTATTATCAGTGCCATTCCCAAGAATCTATTTTCCCTTTCAATGTTTCATCTTTTAAAAATTGAGAGACTTCTGTGGAAGATAAACGTGACTGAGTACTGGAGCATTTTGTTTATGTTTGTTAGTTTACCCGCTTTGCCTTTGATTTCTTTTGGTCTTGATAATTCCTTTATTTTAAAATTCTTAAACTATTATTTTGAAACTGATAACATAGAGTTTTTGAAGTTATTTTCCTTAAACATCAAGTAATGTTTATATGATGCACTTAGATAAACTAAGAATACTTAATAAATCTTTCTCATTACTACCTTATAATTTATAATTACTAACCCAAAGCTAGTTATGTTTTAAAACACACAGTAGTCAATCTTTTGCAGAAAAAAAATTCTACCATAATCCACCAGAGTATTACAAATAATTATTGTTCTCACTTTGTAATAGTATAAAAGTGAAACTAATATTTACTATTGAGTATAAGAAAATAATATATATTTAAGCTCTGTAATATGTTGTCTTTCATCTACCTTCATAAGTTGTACTTTTCTGACTGAAGAATAACACATGCTTATTACAAAATATTTGAAAATTATATAAGCCTCCAAGTTTTAATTTTTCAACCAAAAATTTAATTTATGGGAAAAATGCAAAATATCCACATATCAATATCTAGACATGATTAAGATTTTTATATATTTCTTCCCCAAAATATGTGTGCATTCATGTAATTGCATATGCATATTAACAATATACATGTACATATGTATATACAAGGTATTTTTGAATATACATATATTTGACATCAAATAGCATATTTTGTATCTTATTTACCTATAATTATAGTGGGTGTGTATTTATATCATTCTTATAAACATAATTTTAATGATATACTATTCTATCATATAATAATATTTTGACTTTTTGACTGTTTTGTTCATTTCAAAATCTTTTTCCTGTTGGTAAAATAATGTTTATAATATTTATAAAATAACATTATACATTAAGAACATTAACCTAAATCAGATTATCTGCATGTGATTCATTTGTATCCTGGTTGTGTTAAGATATTTTATATCCTAAAAACATTTAATGTTTTCATGTATTTAATATCCAATATTTAGACATGCTACTTTCTATTATTTCAGATATTTCTTATTGCTATATCAGCAGCTCCCATTCTTTTGAACAACTCAGTTTGAGGGAGTTTTCCGCATACCACCCTGTAGAAGGAATGGTGTGCCTTCCCCTGCAGAGAGAGGAACTATAGTCTGTTCTATTTAGGACTACTGGAACTACTTTATGTTTTGCCACAGCACTCAGAGGCTCTAGTTTCTCTGTGCATCAGGATTTAAACAAAAGGCATGAATGTTTCTTCAACCCTGGAGGGCTTATTACATAAAAACTATCTTAGCAAACTTCTCTGCTGGCATCCATGGGATGAAACTCCTGCTTTACCAAGAATTGTTTAAAGTCTTGGATTATACAAGAAATCTGCTCTTCCATGATAAAAGTGCAAGATGCATTCCAGAGGCTACAATATTTTACTATATGCTTTAATACATTTTCTTATTAAGTTACCAATTCTCAAATCCTACTCATCACTTTTCTTCCCAAGGCAGGAGACCACAGAGAGGCATTCTGTGTAGTGGAAAAAGGGATTGAATAGGGAGTTATTTGTTTGAAATAATTACTATTGTTTACTTTAATTATCACAATGACTATGGAGTATACCTATGTTAATCTCGGGGAAATTATCACTTATAACTCCTATGCAATGGTTGATAGATGATCTCTCTCATGGTCATTTTTGGAAGCAAGCCTATATTTGTCTAACAGTAAACTAATTGTACTTTTTGTTTTAATAAAAAAATGATATTTTGCATTTTTTGGATTTGGAAATCCTGGTGGCAACTCCTGGCACTTTTTCATGTGTGAGGTGACTTATTCCAAGTTATTTAACTTCTGTAAGGCATAAAATCTTTGTCTGCAATAAGTTCCTTAAAATGACTATTTTTGAGATATTGAACAAAGTTGCTGGGAGGCTCCAATTTAATAATATAGAAGTGTTTTATAAACAATAAAGTGCTATACAAAAATAACATATTGCTAATACATGTGGCCCTGGATCAAACTATCTATACATTTCACAGGTTTTATCTCATCACAAAAGTCATCACAGCATGACTTTTTTTCTGTTGGAAAGATCTAAGATTCTGTCTAATGTTGTACCTTGAAATATTGTCATTCATTCCAACGATAACCAAATGAACACGTGCATACTATGCTTAACACTTGCCTGTCATGTAAGAACCATCTTGACTTATTTGTATAAATTAAGCTTCCACTTTGAGTGAATCTGCAAATTAATGTTTGGGTTATATTACTTTTAGGCTTTCATTTAGCATTATTGTGTCTGGAGGTGGTTCCTGCCAGTGCATTCATGGTCTTGCTGATTTCAAGAATGGAGTCACGGACCTTCGAGTTTTACAGCTCTTAAAGATGGCACGGACCCAAAGAGTGAGCGGTAGCAAGGTTTATTGTGAAGAGCGAAAGGACAAAGCTTCCACTGGTGTGTTTTACAATCCTCTTGTAAGACAGAAAAGTTCCCCAAATCCACATTCAACCCAGAGAGTCCAGCTGGCCTCACCTCTCATCATCATGTTGGATGTTCTAGAAGAATGCATTTGCATAGCTATGATACAATATTTAACACTTTACACAACTATTTTATATATGATAAAATGGAATTTTATTCAACAGGCATGGAAACTTGGAAGATTTATATGTATATGACTGCTACATAGCTATTTGTCAGTTTGTATAGGCTATGATGGGTTTCTTCTCCTAAGTATGTAACTGCTTGTGTGAAGCTTTTGAGTGAAGGGACCTTTGGGGAACATAGTAAATTAAGGAAGGGTATAAATGTTTTGGTAGACATTTTAATAAAATTAAATAGCTGATAATGGCAGAAAGTATCTTTCATATTCATTAGATATTCCAAGGCAAAATTTCACTTTCTGTATATTCTCATTCATTCATCTTTGTATAGCTGTAAAATAAAGATTTTACTGAGATACAATGTAATCTGCAATGCTTGGAAAGAGACAAATCGATATTCATGTCTCTTTTGAAGTTATACTTTTAAATGTTGCATTTTAATTCAAGTTAAATCATATGCCATTTTGTAAAAAAATTCAAGTAAATTATGATTCATTTCTTTTACTGCCCAAACACCCTAGTTTTAAACATTCCAATTCAACTTATTTATATTAATGAACTTTCAAAATAATCCTGAGTGCGGGAAGAAAGGTTTAAAGATGACAGCATTAGAGTTCATGTATTTTACCTACTCTATCAAACTGTTAATGGATCTCTCAGCTAAAAAAAGACCAAATCACTATGAAACATTACCTTGAATCCTTATTTTCTTATATATTTATTTTTAATTCATAAAATCTATATATGTTTAGTGTGTGCAACATGTCATTTTGGAATGTGTATACATTGTGGAATGGCTAAGTTGAGCTAATTAATGTATGCATTACCTCATATAATTATTTGTTGGTGGTAAGAACATCTAAAGTGTACTCACTTAGTGGCTGTACTAATTTAAATTCCCACCAACAGTGTAGGAGTGTTCTCTTCATGTCTTTGCCTGCATTCATTATTGCCTGTCTTTGATGAAAGCCATTTTAACTGGGATGTGATAATATCTCAGAGTAGCTTTGATTTGCATTTTTCTGGTGATTAGAGATATTGAAGTTTTTTTCATATACTTGTTGGCCATTTGTATGGTTTCTTTCGAGAAACGTTTATTCAGATCTTCTGCCCATTTTAAAATCTGATTATTTGGGGTATTTTTGCTATGCAGTTGTTTGAGCTCCTTGTATATTCTGGTTATAGATTCCTTGTCAGAGGAATAGTTTTCTTTTCTCCCCCTTTAGGGGATAGACCAGAAAGCTAAGGCAATTATTCATTTGAGAAATATAGTACTTTAGATCTGAGTGGTGGCTATGGGAATGATGTAACTTTACATCATTCTGGGTCACATTCTGGGTCTAAACAACCAAATTTGCTGAATAACTACAGTAAGAATGAGAAAAGAATAGTCAAAGACAACACCAAGATTAAATACTTGTGCATTTGGATGACTGGAGTTTTTAATAACTTAAAAGGAAAAGCACACGGAATAAGATTCGAGGGAGGAATATAAGGAGTTCAAGTTGGAGCTTGTTAAATTGAGTACCTGCAATATATCCGCATTCATATGTACATGTTCATATATGTTTATATACACATGACTATATGGGTCTGGAGTTTGGGGCAGAATTTCTTGTTGAAAAATATTAATTAAAGAGGTATCGGTTCATTGACAACATGAAACTGGATGAGGTAACCTAGGCTGTGTCCAGAGAAGAGAAAAAAGTTCAGTGTCAGAACTCTGAAACACTGTACCATTTCAAGGTCAGAAAGCTGAGGAAGTTGTAGCTAAAGAAGCTGCCAAAAAAGCAACCAGAAACTCCTTTCAGAACTTTCCAAATCAATTTTAAGAGCAGGATGCTAAGAACAGTCTCATGAGCTTCATCCCACGGATATTAGAAGCTTCTGATCTTTGAGTATTTACCCTATCTTAGTTTTCGCTCTTTGCTTCCAACAAATGTGTAACCTATGTATTATATTTCCTCAGGTATTGTATTCCCTCTGAAACTCAGGTCTTGGATATATTCTTGAATTTTAAGACATGTAACTTCATCCTGTATTGTTATTTTTTATTAGTTTATGTTTCTTTCATTATTGTATCCAGTATGGCAGAAAATACACTTGCTATATTCATGTATGTACTATTAGCCCTTAGCACAGAGTCTGGCATATATTAAGTAAATAAGCACTGAAAGGTAAATAAAGTAATTAAATGATGTAATATACAAATATTTGTTTTTTTAAATTATGTATATTTGATGGTATTTTCACAAACACACAAGCACATGTGCACACTAATTTATTTGTCAGTAGGCTATAGACTTTTCCTCATATTGACTCAACAGAAAGGTGAGGTGTATGTCCCACTGTCTTGAATCTGGGCAAACCTGTGACTACATCAACCAATAGAATAGAATGGAATAGAAATAGCACTGTATAATTTTGAATTTAGGTCATAAAAGAGTCATACAAGTTTCTCCTAGCTTTCTAGAACACTTTAGAGGTCTGAGCTATTATGTAATAAATCTGTCTAATCTGAGGCTTCCATACTGTCAGGAAGTCACATGGCTAGCCCTTATGTAGGCACACTCCCTTGGACAGCCTCAGCTGAATCCAGTTTTTGAGTCATTTCAGCTCACATATCAGACATGTGACAAAAGAATATTCTAGATGGTTGGCAATTGTTTGATTGTTAGTCATTTAAGTCTTCCCAATTAGGTCCTCAAATACTGTCATGTAGAAATAAGTTATCCCTCTGTTTATTTCTGAACTTCTGATCTATATAATATAGAAACATTGTAATTTATTTTTGTTTTTTAATGCCACTATTTTTTATAGTGGTTGTTACACAGCATGAATAACTGCATAACTGGAACAAAAGTTTTATCATTTTTGAAACAATGAATCACTTTTAAATGGCCAAAACCACACAAGTATAAACTATTTAAAAAGTGATATTTTAACCTTATACTTTTAGGTGGACAAGGATATTCTTGCAGATATTTTTCTAGAAACATTTAAAATTTCTCTTACTGTCATCCTGGGTTTTTTTTTTTTTTTTTTTTTTCCATCTTTTGTAAAATCTGTCATATGAACACCAAACCAACTTCTCTTAAACAATCCAGTACCTGGGGGTTCCGAAAGGCCCTAGTTAGATACTTGTTAGATACTAGGGCCTTTAGGAACTAACTAGTTAGTTATGCATCTATTTTGCTTTCCTGGTATTGCTCCTGTTTTAGTGGTAATTCCTGCTCATCTTCTTTGCTTCTTACTTATTTACCTAACATAAAGAAAACTAGAGTACCGCAAGGCTGAGTGCAGTTTCACTATGGGAAAACTACAAGACCTATAATTTGCAAAATGATAAAAATATAGTAAGTAAAGAAGAATGAATCTTGTAAAGAATACCTCACTTGTATCCATCTTTCATCAATCGCCACACCCTATGAAGTGTTACCTTCTTCTTTTGGCAAATACAAAAAGATATATTGTTCTATGTGTAAACTATGTATTTATGTAAAATATTTTTATTGTCAAGTATATGTAATTTTTATATTTGAAAATTGTTTTGTTTGGTTTGTCATGAAATAAAGAATATTTTCTCACCAATATTAGTGAATAAATAAAAACTTTTTATTTAGAATCAAAATTTTCAAGATGAATTAAAGTAAATAACTGAAGAATAAGTGTACTGAAGGCCAAATATGTGTAAATCATTAACTCCATGGATATTCATGAGAAGTCAAATTCTTGGGCCAAAATATGAAAGTGTTAATATACAAGCTGTATTTGGGCTCAGTGATTACATTAACATAGTTATATCCCAATGGCCCTGTAATAATTCTGGACATAACATAATATTGCTGATGTTATCTGAATTTGTGAGAATTCTAAAAGTCAGAATAAAATATTTGAATTTTATTTTATATCCAGCTGAGTGGTATCATGAGTTTAGAACATAGCAAAGATATTTTTAAAAGCTTGCTATGCTGTCCAAATTTAGCAGATATTGAGTATGAGTTAGACTTGACCATATTTTAATGTTTTTATTAAAACAAATTTTCCATAAGGTGTTTTTTTTTCCTGCTTTTATAGTACTTATTGATTTTGGGGGTTATTTATTTAAATATAACTTATAAGTTGATTTGTTAGTGTTTTAGAAATAGGTTGTCTCTATTCTTTATCCTTGCGTTGTCTATAGTTTTAGACTTCTAAATGAAATAGTAAATCTGAAACTTCAAAGGAAAAACTTTTTTCTCTTTCTTTTTCTCAAATGTAATTAAATAGTTTTATTTCAGCAGGGGCTCAAGTTAAATGTTCTTCCACACAATTGACAAAGCAAGTATGGTGCCTACTTTTCATTCCTTCAAAGAGTCTGCTAAATTACCCTTAGCGTCTCTTTGTTTAACTACATTCCCATGTAGCCTTTAAAGTTTATTTTCAAGGAACATTTGACAAGAAGTATTCTTTAATGTTTTGCTTGCCTGCTCTTTTAGTAGCATCAATCTTGAACTCCCACTGCCCTACAAATTGTATTTCTTCAGGCAAAGTGACTTTTTCAACTAGTTCTCTTCTGTAGTGAAATAATTCAGGTAAGCAAAGACAGCATATATAGCAACACAGTAGGCAGTGATTAACCAACTATAAATTTGCATATGTTTGAGAGAAATATTGGAGAGATAAGAACAAAAACATGTTTAGAGGTATCTGGCAACTCAGATATGACATCTGAGTCTAAATTTCTAATTAAAATTTATTAAAGTTGATGACCGCATCTTTATTTTGAAAAACAGAGTGTACCTTAGTAACTTCACAAGTCACATCAGATATATCTTTTAAAATATTTATTATAATATTATATAGGTTATTATCTTAAAAAGCAGTATTTTCAAAATCATACGCTCAAGTGGAGTGCTTAAAATAGTTGACAGTATAGTAAGAGATGAGAGAACAGTAACCAGTCAGAAAGTTTAATTCAAACATGTTTTATATTGCATATTTTATCTAAGGATCAGGTATGCAATTGTCTCAAAATCAAAGCTCAAATTGAGATTTTTTTTATTGTTGTTGTTGCTTATCTAGTGATTTTTTTTTTTTTTTTTTTTTGAGTAAAGAGCAGGAAATAGAATCCAGTGTCTTGGATCTGTTGCCAGGCTTCTTTGCATGTGTCGCAATCTCGGCTCACTGCAAACTCCATCTCCTAGGTTCAAGCGATTCTTCTGCCTCAGCCTCCTGAGTAGCTGGGACTATAGGCGTGTGCCACCAGGCCCAGCTAATTTTTGTATTTTTAGTAGAGATGGGATTTCACCATGTTGGCCAGATTGTCTCAATCTCTTGACCTCGTGATGTGCCTGCCTCAGCCTCCCGAGGTGCTGGGATTATAGGCATGAGCCACCATGCCCAGCCAAAACTTTCTTAAATTAAGTAACTTTACAGTATATGGAAAACATTACTTCAATTTAAAAACTGCTAATAACAGTCTAATTAGTGACAGATCATTGCCTATTGTCTAATAATACAAAATATGAAATATTTAACAATAAAGTAGTTGAAATTAATGGTAACAAGCATATTTTAGTGACTCAAGCAAACAAAACAAAAAATCTTAGTGACTCAAGCAAACACATATTTTTTTCCTCGCTTAGAGCAAAAACTCATGCAGTCCAAGAAACACTTCTTGTTGACTCTTTTCCAACAGAGTACGCAGGGCTCTGACTCTTTCCATCATGTGATTTCAGTATACGGAAATTCTTTGCTTCCAACCACAAGTACGGAAGAATAAGGAGAACATTTTAGTGCTATGCCTTCAGGGAATAAACATCACATTTAAATGTAACCAGTTGAGGACATATAGTTTTCTTGTATGTTCATAGAAAAAGTAGTGGCTTGAAATATGCACAATGATGGAGCAAACTATATAGATTTATGCAGTTCAAAATTAGTAATAAAACTATTTTGCAGAAATACTTTAGAAATACAAGGTATCTTTGAAGAATGGAACAGATATTTACTGCTTAAGATATGGAAAGACCCTTTTCTTGTTCAGAAAGAGAATTGATATGCTAAACAATTTATATTTGAGAGGAAAATATAGTTAAACATGTGCATTAATAATATAAAGAGATTTGCTATGCAATAAAAATCAATGAAGTTTAAATTAGTGCATGGAAGTAAGAATATAAAAATAATAGAAGCAGATAAAATATCTTGTCTATGGATATTGTACTCTGAAGGGCTAGAAAAATCTGACTCATTAATAAGTTTAAAGACTTATCTATCCTGAAGATACCCATTGTTTTCTCAGGAATGCTCTCCAAATGATAATTTTTCTAGTCAGAACACTTACCTGCCTGGAAAAGGAAGAGGGCAGGAAGATAAAGAAACAGCAATCTCCTAGGTGCCTCCTAAGACTAACTGTATAGAAGCTGAAAATTTAACTGATGAGAAAAAGAAATAAACATTTTGAACCAACCTTTATAATCTGGATACACACTTAGGATCAGCCACGAGTAAAACTCTTCTAGTTTCAAAGGTGAAATCTTAGATTACTGATTTAGAATATTTTTTTCCAATATACAATATTTTAATGCTCTAAACTGCCCCCAAAGCACTGCTTTATTCTTTTATTCTTCTCCTTTTGGGACTCTAATACATGTATTAGAGTCTAGTCAACTAACAATACTACTAAATACTTTTCTCCTTATCATTTCCATTGGACTCCTATTTATAGTTTTTCTCTACTAAAATTTTCCATCTATTCATGCATATTGCCTACCTTTTCCACTAGATATTTTAACATGTTAGTCATAAATATTTTAAAGATCTTTTCTGATTGTTCCAGCTTGAGGATCATCTCTGAGTCTTATTCTGTTGATTTACTAACAACTGATAAGATTTTCTCTTTCTTTTTCTGTTTTGTGTGACATATATATCACAGAAAATGGAGATGGCATGTCCACTTCCATGTATAAATATAATTTACCTATTCTCTACTGTCAGAATGACAGACATTATTTTGTAGAACTGTAGAGAATTGGTAAATTACATTTATACATGGAAATGGGCATGCCATTCCTCTTGAAAATCATTACTGTGAAGTATTTGAGTTAATTTTGTCAGAAGTTGAACTGGGTTTGAGTTATATTGTTATCGTTACTTCTGTGATCCTCAGTTTTCAAATTCCTCCGTCGCTTAGCTACTGTTACTTTATCGCTATTGTATTGTCTGTGCTTTTTCTTAGTGTTTCTGCTCCATCTTCAACATTCAGTCTGTGAAACCGGCACTGCACACACAGATTTTCTTCCTGTTTTTGACTATTACCGTAGCATATTTCTCAGTGTGCAGTTCAGTTTTATGCACTGGAGCAGGAGGACTCAGTCCTTCAAGTTCAACTAGGCCTTTTGAGACTGGACCTCAACTTTATGTTTCTCAGTGTTTCCACAATTCTCTATACCTCCACGGAAGCCAAATTATGTCTTGGATGGTTATTCTTGAGAAGAAAATTTCTTGCTATTCTCTGGTGGGAGCAGTTATAGCCCTTCCTTTGGGACACAATCCACAATAATACTTTGTGTCTCTTTCACAGTGGCAGAAGGCTTTTGCTTCTATTCTTTTCTCTGGAAATAATGTATCTTTTTCTCCACCCTAAGGATAAGATTTGTCTACTCTCTTTTATTCGAATAGTATTTATTTTTTCCTGCCCCCTACGCAGTCTTTATTGAAAGTACCTGTTGGAGACCCATTGGAAAATAACCTGCAATTGAATGGAAATTTCCCCTATGTCTGGGACTTGTATTTATTCAAAATTGACATGTTAGTCTATACTCAGCCCTTAATTCACTAAAATTGTATCATATTTATTCTTACATGCTAATATGGTGGCCACTACCTCCTCTTATTGTAACGCCTAAGGTTCTTGCCTAGCCACGCAAAAGAATTGGTGTGACGGTTGACCGCAGTGAGGAATAGAGACAAGTGCAAGGTCAGGGAGAGAAAAAACTGTAGGCTTTATTGAGCAGAGTGAGAGTACAAAGCTTCCACAGCGTGGAAGGGGTCCCAAACAGGTAGCCATTGCTAGTTTGCGTATTCGTCTTTTAAACTTTTTAAGATGGGAGACACGTGAGGCAGGAAGCTTGTTATAGAAGTGAGAAACAAAGGCAGTATATTATTTTGTGACATGTCTTAGATTTTGAGGAAAACCTGAATTGTAACTTAAGTTTTATCTACTTTATGACCTTGCAGTGGCATGGCAAAGGAGACAGGATCTTATAGAACTTTACAAAGTATGTTTACAAGGAATTGGAATTGGGAGGATAGCTAAGGTCCACTGGTCACAGAAAAATGGGCAGTGAACATTCCTTTTACTTTAGTTTCTGGGGAAGGGGAAGGGAGAGGGTGAGAGAAGGACACATGGAAATTAGCAAAACTTTCCCTGTTTATAGTTTTCTTGGGGAAGAAAACACATGCACAAATCCTGGTGTTAGGAATATTTTAAGCATATATCTTCAATATATTCATCCAGTACCGAAGTAAGTCCTGATTCAGGAAATGAGTGAGATTCACAGCTTTCTGAGTCCCCTACTCGACCCAGGAAGCCCTCCTCTCAGTATGCTATTGAAAAGTGAATTCATGTGTCCTGTTCCTTTTCGAAGGTGCTTGTCATCCTTTAGAATTCATGTTTACCTTATGATCGGAGCCCTGTAAGTGACCCAAGAAACATTTTAATTTTTTAGTTGATCAGGCTTCTACTTGTTCTGGAACAAAGTTCCCACGTGATATTCTACACTATTTTCCTTAAATAAATGAAGAGCAAAGGTGATTGACTACTTTAATGGAAACAATACTTTTTTTGCACAACAAGATGAAGTAATCATGAACAAGAAGGAACTGGAAGTCAGAGTGTATTATTCTACATCAGGCATTTGAGGGTCAGTGCAAAATAGCATGGCTTTCTTTAATCTCTTCTTTTTTTCTTTTAGAGACACTGAAGACAGACTAAGAAAGCAAAGACAAAAAGGACTTTCTCCTCCCACAGCTTCGGGGAGAATCGATTTCAATAAGGGATGGAAAAATGTAGCATTTGATTTGATTTAAAGTAGAGCCTGAGGGAACTAAATTCAAGCCTGGTTTGAAGCCTCAAGTGGTAAGGATTTATAGAGGAATCAGGAAGGTTATGAATACACATACATGCTCTGGGAAAGTAAGCAGACTTTTAAAGTTTATCAGCCAATATCACACTAATATTGGTCAAATGCTCTACAAAAGCACAGCAGAAAATTATATGGTTCCTTGCATGAGAGATCTCCTAAATCTGAGAAGAATTAAGTTTTTTATTAATTTAATTTGGAAGATGATCCAAAAGCTTCCTGAATTTAATGAGATTAATAAAATGAGTCAGTGCCTAAGGGTAGGGGCAAGAAGGAGTCAAATATTTCTGCCTAACATTTCCATTAAATGCCTAGCATTTCTATTCCTATTAAACCTTGTTACAGTTTAATGTCTGCTATATGTATGCACTTACTGTAATAGTATTGAATTAGAAAAACATTTACTAAATTACTGACTTTAGTGAAGAGTGCAGTTCTTATAGAAAAAATTGTCTGGATTTCTCATGCAGCCAACATAGTTGTCAGGACAAACAAAAACAAAAATAAAAACAAAAAATTATTAATACAGGCTTTTTGACACTAGATCCCCTATCCTAGTTAGTGTTCTAAAATGTTAATGGAATCTTCAAGGTACGGAACTTAGGGATTCTCATTCTCATCTGTATGTGTCAAATTAAATGTTACGATAGGAGGACAAAGAGAGCAGCTATTTTTCTGAGGTGGTAGTGGCGGATCAGTGAAGAATACCAAAAAGGGAGGTGTGCAGTCATTCCAGTATGACCTGATATCAGGCTTCTGGCAGCTAGCCAAGATCGAGGCAACTAGAGGTTACTCAGGCACATGCTCTGCTATGGACTCATACATGGTGCATGGTCATATCTCATCACTCCCTTGTTCACCTTCATGCCGGAAAAATTTATTTAGTTTTACTATATGTTGATTTTAGTAGAGCTTGGGAAATTTAAAATGTAGGTTTTAAAGAGATATCTCTAATATCAGTTTGAAACACAACTATATCTCTATTTTAAAAATAATGACTAAGGAAAGATTATTTTGGAGATGAGTATGAGAAACCAATAAGTGGAGAAGCACTGAAAGAGCCAGGTTGCAAAAATTCTGGAAAGGTTGAAAAGCAGCTCTTTCCTAAATATAATGACTATTATACCTGTTTAAAGCCCTGTGTGCCATATATGTGTTTTAGCAGGAGTTAATAATTTAATCTTTCTAATTTTTGTTGTTGTGATATCTGAAGCAAACTCAAAGAAAAGCAAAAAGAGCCCAAATCAGCAGCAGAAACAGTAAATTTAGCACCTCAATCAAAATCATCTTTTTCCCATGAGAATATTTACAAATAATCAACACGTAAGTTTTTGGTTAGTTTTTAGTTATGAATGTGCTTTCTTTCAGTTTTTGAGTAAACTCATTGTGACAGAATACATTATAATATACCAGCAATCCTGAGGTAGCAAGAGGAAATTGAAAAGCTATTGTTAAAACTTTGATTCTCAGAAATAAGAAGATGAAGAAGTAGAGATTTTAGAAATTGCGTTAGATTGCTAGAAATAATATATATGATAATGCCTTAGGCACACTCAAGCTAAAACATGTAAATCTCCCTTAGAAGAAACAAGAAGGTAATTTTTTTTTGTTTTATTTTGCTTTGTTTTTCCATGATCACATAAAATTAGAAAAAAACAATTGTTGGTAGGACCAAATTGATAACGTAAATCCCTGTTTGAGCAAAATAATAAAATGCTTTTCAATCACTCTGTGCTGTCAGTGGCTGTACTGCCTAACTGAAGTTATAGAATTTATGGACAAACTGCACCCACATGCCAAAGGTAATGCGGAAAAGCACAGTGTGTCTTCTGAAAGAATTAGATAAGATATGGTATGTCAAGCATTTAACTGTAGTAGGATATAGGGAAAGAGATTAGCAAGGCTTATTAAAACAATTCAAGTACATCATAATTGTTTTTCTAAATAAATAATCTCCCTCAACTAAATTGAGAAATACTCTAAATTGACGCAGCAAACATTGTGTTTTTGCATCTAGTGCTTTCAACACTTAGATTCTCCATCAAGACGTAAAATGAGAGGAACGTCACAAGTGGATTCTCATCAATTCTGCAAAAAAAGAGTAAAAAATGCTGCTAAACTGGTCAAAGTAGACAACAGAATACAATGTCAATGAAGAGAGAAGTTGACTCTTGCATTACATGGAAACTGGAGAGTTCATTGAATTTGGCGTAATTTTTACACGTATAGAGCATTGTTTTTGATGGTTCTTTTGTATGGTCTGGCTAAGCACATTCTAGCTTAAATTCTAAGTAAGGCATGTAATGCTGTCATTCTTCAATAGTAAGCCTTACTCAGCATATGTGAGTGTAAAGTAGGTGTTAGTGAAAATGTTTAGAAGCCTATAGCCAAGTGGAACTAGACAGAAATGCAAGTACAGGAACTTCAGTCTACAAGGAAAAAGGTGATACTGGAAAAAAAGTGTGAAGCCTCCAGTTCTAATACTGAAGGCATAGAGACTGATGAAAATGTAGTAGAAAGAAAAAAGGAACTAAGCACTAGCAAGACTTCTCCAAAGGGAAGTTGAAGAAGTAAGGAACTTGCTAATCCAATGCTACAAACACACACCATTGTACATCTAAATGTATATATATGTATATAGCTTTTCCTTATTTGTAATATCATACTATTTCTAAATTATAATATTAAAAAATTAGATTTCCCTTGAATCACAAACATGATAAGAAGCCATTTGAATTAGAATCAGATCATTAGTGTTGCTGAAACATCATTTTGATTTGTGCAGATAAAACCATGTGGGCATTAATGTACAATGTTCAAATATAAAATACACGTTAATTTGTATTTGTTGAAGCTATTTATTCTGAAATAGTTTTGGATTTTTGAAAAGAGTTTCTAATAAGATTCTTAGAATTGTTTTAAGCAATGATATTGCAAGTAACTATAGATTTTTAAATAATGTTACTTTACAGAAGAAGGATTAAGATTCTATACCATTAGTTACAAAGTATTCACTAAGACCATTTGTGATGGATTTCATATGCACAATAAACTTGTCTAGGCTTTAGAAATAAAATACATATTTTATTCTATGGAATTCTGTCTTTCACCGAAAGAAATACCTTTTTTTCTAAGAACTAGGAAATATTAAAATAAGAATTCATGTATGTATATATTTAATTATGTTGGCATGATTTCTCTAAATGACTCTATAATCCTAGATTTGCTTTATTCAATTTGATTTAGTTACATAATTGGCCTGAAAAGGAAGGAGGTCCATGATGGAGGTACCAAAAATAACTTTGTTCTAGTTAATTTTATATGTTTTCGGGAAAAGATAAGCTGTTTCTGCCACAATATTTCTGGAAGCCAGGGAAATACCAAGTACAATAAGACCAGAGCACCTCAGATGGTGCCATGTGTCTAGTCTTATTGGTTAAACAGTGATTAGATTACATTGACTACATCAGGAAGGTGTCCTACCTGTGTTCTTGTCTTTCTCTTATTTTTTTCTTACATATTTATTTCATACAGAACTCAAAGAGCTTGCTCAAAACCTCAGTAGCTTTTATTAAATTTTATATATGACCGCAATGCCCTATCACTGATTTTAGAGTCTTTGGAGCCATTGCTGACACAACTAGCACAGTTTGACATTTTTCTGGGTGGATTGTGACATACTTTATGGCACTATTATACTTATCTAAAGATGTATACACTAAATTACTTTGTTAAATTTGTTTTCTATACTATAATTGAATATAGTTTGTATATCAAGTACATTTTACATAGGATTTGAAGGCAATTGGTTTAAATAGGCTTATTCATAAAATACAATAGCATTTTAAAATGTCAAATGTGATTTGAGAAACAACTTAGCAGTTTTGAGTTAAAAATTTGCATTTTTTTCTGAAGGAGTTGGGGGTCATTAAGCAAGTTTTCTGAGCCAACTGTTATCATTTAAAAAAATCATAAAATACGCAGTGGTAGTACAACTCAAAGTGTTAAAAGTGACTCTAATGCTGTATTACTTGAACAGATGTATTTAAACAAATGCCAATCTCTGTAAAGCTTTACATTCAAAGCCTTATTGGGAAAAGCATTAAGGAAGAAAACATAACTTCCAGCAGTCTACCTGTTACTTTAGTGGTAGTAATTTGATTAGTTGTATAAGTTATACAGAAGATAAAATAAATGGATATTTTCTCTTTCTTGTAGGCACCTAAAGATAGCTAGTACAGGCATGGGCTGTCCAGGCAAGGAGCCCTGGCATTTAAGCCTCATTAGCCTCTCAATAAATCTGCCTTTAACTGATTTCACTTCCTCACCCAAATTCTCTTCAAAATCTGTAGCAATGTATCTCTGGATCAGCCTACTGGGCCGAATAGCTTTCAGCAAGCTTAACAGTAATTGACTTTTACCAAAACCTTTGGTCACATGTTTGGCCTCTGCTTTACCTCTCAATTATTTCAATGTGATTTATTACCCTTCTCTCATTTAAATACTGTCTTAACTTGACTTCTGTGGCTTCACACTCGAGGCAATCTTTTTCTTACCTCATTGACTAATCTTTGTCAAGCTCCTTGGATGATTTCTTCTCTACCAAAACTCTTAACTGTTGGGTTCCCAGGGATTTATCCAATGCCATTCTTCCTTCTCTATGTGTATTTTCTTCTTCAGGTCTGCAGGCCAGTCACATGGCTGTAAACAAAACATATATGATGATGACTCCTGGACTTTCATCTCTAGTCTTGAATATTTCTCTAAATTCTACAGTGATATAACTACATATTTACATAGTATCCCTCATAATTATCTCAAACTTAATACATTACAAGGTAATCTCTTGATATATCACTCAAATATTTTTCTTTGTTAGTTTTCATCATGCCATTAAATGACATAAAAATTCACCCAGAAGCACAAGCTAAATTCCTAGAAAGTGTGTTTGATTATCTATTTGTCTTTTCCCATAACCAGTCACTGACAATTTGTTTGTCTCTTTTCCCGAAATATTTTCCAATGATGTCTACTTTTCTGTACCTTTGCTACTATTTTCCCTTATAAATTCCTCTTTCCTTCCTCAGATATATTATTATGATATTCTTTTTCTTTAAATTTTACTTTAAGTTCTGGGATACATGTGCAGAACCTGCAAGTCTGTTACATAGGTATACATGTGCCATGGTGGTTTGCTGCACCTATCAACCCATCATCTAGGTTTTAAGCCCCACACGCTTTAGCAATTTGTCCTGATGCTCTCCTTCCCCTTGACCCCCACCCCTCACACCCTGATAGGTGCCGTTGTGTATTGTTCCCCTCTCTGTGTCCATGTGTTCTCGTTGTTCAACTCCGACTTATGAGTGAGAATATGTGGTGTTTGGTTTTCTGTTCCTGTGTTAGTTTGCTGAGGATGATGGCTTCCATTTTCATCCATGTCCCTGAAAAGGAAATGATCTCATTATTTTTTATGGCTGCATAGTATTCCATGGTGTATATGTAGCACATTTTCTTTATCCAGTCTATCACTGACGAGCATTTTGGTTGGTTTCATGTCTTTGCTATTGTAAATAGTGCTGCAATAAATATATGTATGCATGTGTCTTTATAGTAGAATGGTTTATATTCCTTTAGTTGTATACTCAGTAATGGGATTGCTGAATCAGATGGTATTTCTGGTTCTAAATCTTTGAAGAATTGCCACACTTTCTTCCACAGTGGTTGAACTAATTTAAATTCCAACCAACAGTGTAAAAGTGTCCCGATTTTTCCACAGCCTCGCTAGCATCTATTGTTTCTTGACTTTTTAATAATCACTATTCTGACAAACATGAGATGGTATCTCATTGTGGTTTTGATTTGTAATTCTTTAATGTGATGTTGAACTTCTTTTCATGTTTTTTGGCCACATAAATGTCTTCTTTTGAGACATGTCTGTTCATATCCTGTGCCCACTTTTGATGGTGTTGTTTTTTTTCCTGTAAATTTAAGTTCCTTGTAGATTCTGGATATCAGACCTTTGTCAGATGGATAGATTACAAAGAATTTCTCCCATTCTGTAAGTTGCCTGTTTGCTCTGATGATAGTTTCTTTTGTTGTTCAGAAGCACTTTATCTTAATTAGATTCTGGTTATCAATTTTAGCTTTTCTTTAAATGCTTTTGGTGTTTACATCATGAAATGTTTGCCCATGCCTATGTCCTAAAATGTATTGCCTAGGTATTCTTCAAGGGTTTTGATGATTTTGGGTTTTACATTTAAGGCTTTAATCCATCTTGAGTTAATTTTTGTATAAAGTATAAGGAAGGGGTCCAGTTTTGGTTTTCTAAATATGGCTAGCCAGTTTTCTCAGCACCATTTACTAGATAGGGAATCATTTGCCCATTGCTTGTTTTTGTCAGGTTTGCTGAAGATCAGATGGTTGTAGATGTGTGGTGTTATTTTCGAGGTCTCTGTTCTATTCCATTGATCTATATGTCTGTTTTGGTATGAATACCATGCTGTTTGGGTTACTGTAACCTTGTAGTATAGTTTGAAGTCAGGTAAAATGATGTCTCCAGGTTTGTTCTTTTTGTTTAGGATTGTTTCAGCTATACAGGCCATTTTTTTTTGTTCCATATGAAATTCAAAGTAGTTTTTTTCTAATTTTGTGAAGAATGTCAATGGTAATTTGATGGGAACAACATTGAATCTATAAATTACTTTGGGCAATATGGCCATTTTCACAATATTGATTTTTCCTATCCATGAGCATGAAATTATTTTCCATTTGTTTGAGTCCTCTCTTATTTCCTTGAGCAGTGGTTTGTAGTTCTCCTCAAAGAGGCTCTTCATATCCCTTGTTAGCTGTATTCCTAGGTATTTTATTCCCTTTCCAGCAATTGTGGATGGGAGTTCATTCATGATTTGGCTCTCTGCTTATCTATTGTTGGTGTCTAGAAATGCTTGTGATTTTTGTACATTGATTTTGTATTCTGAGACTTTGCTGAAGTCGCTTATCAGCTTAAGGAGTTTTAGGGCTGAGAAGATGGGGTTTCTAAATATAGAATCATTTTGTTTACAAACAGAGACAACTTGACTTCGTCTCTTCCTATTTGAATATCATTTATTTCTTTCTCTTTCCTGATTGCTCTGTCCAGAACTTCCAATACTGTGTTGAATAGGAGTGGTGACAGAGGGCATTCTTGTCTTGTGCTGGTTTTCAAAGGGAATGCTTCCAGTTTTTGTCCATTCAGTATGATATTGGCTGTGGGTTTGTCATTAATAGCTCTTATTATTTTGAGATAGGTTCCATCAATACCTAGTTTATTGAGAGTTTTTAACATTAAGGAACGTTAAATTTTATTTAAGGCCTTTTCTGCAAATATTGAGATAATCATGTGTTTTTTGTCATTTATTCTGTTTATGTGTTGGATTATGTTTATTGATTTGCATACGTTGAACCATCCTTGCATCTCAGTGATGAAGCTGACTTGTTCGTGGTGAATAAGCTTTTTGATATGCTGCTGGATTCGGTTTGCCAATATTCTACTGAGGAATTTTGCATCGATGTTCATCAGGGATATTGGCCTGAAGTCTTCTTTTTTGTTGTGTCTATTCCAGGTTCTGGTATCAGGATGATGTTGGCCTCATAAAATGACTTAGGGAAGAGTCCCTCCTTTTCAATTGTTTGAAGTAATTTCAGAAGGAATAGTACCAGCTCCTCTTTGTACCTCCAGTAGAATTAGACCATGAATACATCTGGTTCTGGACTTCTTTTGGTTGGTAGGCTATTAATTACTGCCTCAGTTTCAGAACTTGATATATTGGTCTATTTAGGGATTTGACTTCTTCCCAGTTTAGTCTTGGGAGGGTGTATGTGTCCAGGAATTTATCAGTTTCTTCTAAATTTTCTAGTTTATTTGTGTAGAGATGTTTATATTATTCTCTAATTGTAGTTTGTATTTCTGTGGGGTCAGTGGTGATATCCACTTTATCATTTTTTATTGTGTCTGTTTGATTCTTCTCTCTTTTCTTCTTTGTTAGTCTAGTTAACAGTCTATTGATTTTGTTTGCGGTTTTCAAAAAATCAGCTCCTGAATTCATTGATTTTTGGAAGGGATTTTTGTGTCTCTATCTCCTTCAGTTCTGTTCTTATCTTAGTAGTTTCTTGTCTTCTGCTAGCTTTGGATTTGTTTGCTCTTGCTTCCCGAGTTCTTTTCATTGTTATGTTAGGGTATTGATTTGAGATCTTTCTATCTTTCTGATTTGGGCATTTAGCACTATAAATTTCCCTCTTAATACTGCTTTAGCTGTGTCTCAGAGATTCTGATACATTGTCTCTTTATTCTCAATGGTTTCAAATAACTTCTTGATTTCTGCCTTAATTTCACTATTTACCTAGGAATCATTTAGGAGCAAGTTGTTCAATTTCCATTTAGTTGTGCAATTTTGAGTGAGTTTCTGAATGCTGAGTTTTAATTTGATTGCACTGTGGTCTGAGAGACTGTTTGTTATGATTTCAGTTATTTTGCATTTGCTGAGGAGTGTTTTGCTTCCAATTATGTGGTTAATTTTTGAATAAGTGCAATGTGGCAATGAGAAGAAGGTGTATTCTTTTGATTTGGGGTGGAGAGTTCTGTAGATATCTATTAGATCTGCTTGATCCAGAGCTGAGTTCAAGTCCTGCATAACCTTGTTAATTTTCTATCTCACTGATGAGTCTAATATTGACAGTGGGGTGTTAAGGTCTCCTATTAATATTGTGTGGGAGTCTAAGTCTTTTTCTAGGTCTCTAAAAACTTGTTTTATGAATTTGGGTACTCCTGTATTGGGTGCATACATATTTAGGATAGTTAGTTCTTCTTGTTGAATTGATCCTGTTATGATTATGTAATGCCCTTCTTGGTCTTTTTTGATCTTTGTTGGTTTAAAGTCTGTTTTTTCAGAGGCCAGGATTACAATCTCTGCTGTTTTTTTTTTTTTCTTTCAATTTGCTTGATAAATTTTCCTCCATCCCAATATTTTTTATTTTTTTTACATTTATTATGCACTTTATTTCTATTATTCTTACATTATGATACATAAAGAAATAATTTTTGTTTTTTTTATTGTACTTTAAGTTCCAGGGTACATATGCACAACGTGCAGGTTTGTTACATATGTATACATGTGGCATTTTGGTGTGCTGCACCCATTAACTCATCATTTACCTTAGGTATATCTCCTAATGCTATTTCTCCCCACTTCCCCCACCCTATGACAGGCCCTGGTGTGTGATGTTCCCTTTCCTGTGTCCAAGTGTTCTCATTGTTCAATTCCCACCTATGACTGAGAAAATGAGGTGTTTGGTTTTCTATCCTTGTGACAGTTTTCTCAGAATGTTGGTTTCCAGATTCATCCATGTCTCTACAAAGGACATGAACTCATCGTTTTTTATGGCTGCGTAGTGTATGTGTGCCACATTTTCTTAATTCAGTCTATCATTGATGGACATTTGGGTTGGTTCCAAGTCTTTGCTATTGTGAATAGTGCTGCAATAAACATACGTGTGCATGTGTCTTTATAGCAGCATGACTTATAATCCTTTGGGTATATACCCAGTAATGGGAATGCTGGGTCAAATTGTATTTCTAGTTCTAGATCCTCAAAGAATCGCCACACTGACTTCCACAATGGTTGAACTAGTTTACAGTCCCACCAACAGTGTAAAAGTGTTCCTATTTCTCCACATCCTCTCCAGCACCTGTTGTTACCTGACTTTTTAATGATTGCCATTCTAACTGGTGTGAGATGGTATCTCATTGTGGTTTTGATTTGCATTTCTCTGATGACCAGTGATGATGAGCAGTTTTTCATGTGTCTGCTGGCTGCATAAATGTCTTCTTTTGAAAAGTGTCTGTTCATATCCTTTGCCCACTTTTTGATGGAGTTGTTTGATTTTTTTCTTGTAAATTTGTCTAAGTTCTTTGTAGATTCTGGATGTTAGCCCTTTGTCACATGGGTAGATTGCAAGCATTTTCTCCCATTCTGTAGGCTGTCTGTTCACTCTGATGGTAGTTTCTTTTGCTGTGCAGAAGCTCTTTAGTTTAATTAGATCCCATTTGTCAATTTTGGCTTTTGTTGCCATTGCTTTTGGTGTTTTAGACATGAAGTCCTTGCACATGCCTATGTCCTGAATGGTATTGCCTAGGTTTTCTTCTAGGGTTTTTATGGTTTTAGGTCTGACATTTAACTCTTTAATCCATCTTGAATTAATTTTTGTATAAGGAATAAGGAAGGGATCCAGTTTCAGCTTTCTACATATGTCTAGCCAATTTTCCCAGCACCATTTATTAAATAGGGAATCCTTTCCCCCTTTCTTGTTTTTATCAGGTTTGTCAAAGATCAGATGGTTGTAGATGTGTAGTATTATTTCGAGGGCTCTGTTATTTTCCACTGGTCTATATCTCTGTTTTGGTACCAGTACCATTTTGTTTTGGTTAGTGTAGCCTTGTAGTATAGTTTGAAGTCTGGTAGTGTGATGCCTCCAGCTTTGTTCTTTTGGCTTAGGATTGTCTTGGCAATGCGGGCTCTTTTTTGGTTCCATATGAACTTTAATGTAATTTTCTCCAATTATTTGAAGAAAGTCATTGGTAGCTTGATGGAGATGGCATTGAATCTATAAATTACCTTGGGCAGTATGGCCATTTTCATGATATTGATTCTTCCTATTCATGAGCATGAAATGTTCTTCTGTTGTTTGTGTCCTCTTTTGTTTCATTGAGCAGTGGCTTGTAATTCTCCTTGAAGAGGTCCTTCACATCCCTTGTAAGTTGGATTCCTAGGTATTTTATTCTCTTTGAAGCAATTGTGAATGGGAGTTCAGTCATGATTTGGCTCTCTGTCTGTTATTGGTGTATGGGAATGCTTGCGATGTTTGCACATTGATTTTGTATCCTGAGACTTTGCTGAAGTTGCTTATCAGCTTAAGGAGATTTTGGGCTGACTATGGGGTTTTCTAAATATACAATCATGTCATCTGCAAACAGGGATAATTTGACTTCCCCTTTTCCTAATTGAGTACACTTTATTTCTTTCTCCTGCCTGAATGCCCTGCCCAGAACTTCCAATACTATGTTGAATAGGAGTGGTGAGAGGGGCATCCCTGTCTTGTGCCAGTTTTCAGAGGGAATGCTTCCAGTTTTTGCCCATTCAGTATGATATTGGCTGTGGGTTTGTCATAAATAGCTCTTATTATTTTGAGATATGTCCCATCGATACCAAATTTATTGAGACTTTTTAGCATGAAGGGCTGTCGAATTTTGTCAAAGGTCTTTTCTGAATCTATTGCAATAATCATATGGTTTTTGTCTTTGGTTCTGTTTATATGCTGGATTACGTTTACTGATTTGCATATGTTGAACCAGCCTTGCATCCCAGGGATGAAGCCCACTTGATCATGGTGGATAAGCTTTTTGATGTGCTGCTGGATTCGGTTTGCCAGCATTTTATTGAGGATTTTTCCATTGATGTTCATCAGGGATGTTGGTCTAAAATTCTCCTTTTTTGTTGTGTCTCTGACAGGCTTTGGTATCAGGGTGATGCTGGCCTCATAAAATGAGTTAGGGAGGATTCCCTCTTTTTCAATTGATTGGAATAGTTTCAGAAGGAATGGTACCAGTTCCTCCTTGTACCTCTGGTAGAATTCAGCTGTGAATCCATCTGGTCCTGGACTTTTGTTGGTTGGTAGATTATTGCCTCAGTTTCAGAACCTGTTATTGGTCTATTCAGGGATTCAACTTCTTCCTGGCTTAGTCTTGGGAGGGTGTATGTGTCCAGGAATTTATCCTTTTCATCTAGATTTTCTAGTTTATTTGCGTGGAGGTGTTTATAGTATTCTCTGATGGTAGATTGTATCTTTTTAGGATTGGTGGTGATATCCCCTTTATCATTTTTTATTGCATCTATTTGATTCGTCTCTTGTTTCTTCTTTGTTAGTCTTGCTAGCAGTCTATCAATTTTGTTGATGCTTCCAAAAAATCAGTTCTTGGCTTCATTGATTTTTTTGAAGGGATTTTTGTGTCTCTATCTCCTTCAGTTCTGCTCTGATCTTAGTTATTTCTTGCCTTCTGCTAGATTTTGAATGAGTTTGCTCTTGCTTCTCTAGTTCTTTTAATTGTGATGTTAGGGTGTCAATTTTAGATCCTTCCTGCTTTCTCTTGTGGGCATTTAGTGCTATAAATTTCCCTCTACACACTGCTTTAAATGTGTTCCAGAGATTGTGGTATGTTGTGTCTTTTTTTTTCATTGGTTTCAAAGAACATCTTTATTTCTGCCTTCATTTCGTTATGTATCCAGTAGTCATTCAGGAGCAGGTTGTTCAGTTTCCATGTAGTTGAGCAGTTTTGAGTGAGTTTCTTAACCTGGAGTTTCTAGTTTGATTGCACTGTGGTCTGAGAGACAGTTTGTTATAATTTCTGTTCTTCTACATTGGCTGAGGAGTGCTTTTCTTCCAACTATGTGGTCAGTTTCGGAATAAGTGTGATGTGGTGCTGAGAAGAATGTATAGTTTTTTGATTTGGGGTGGAGAGTTCTGTAGATGTCTATTAAGTCTGCTTGGTGCAGAGCTGAGTTCAATTCCTGGATATCCTTATTAAATTTCTGTCTCATTGATGTGTCTTATGTTGACAGTGGAGTGTTAAAATCTCCCATTATTATTGTGTGGGAGTCTAAGTCTCTTTGTAAGTCTCTAAGGGCTTGCTTTATGAATCTGGGTGCTCCTGTATATATTTAGTATAGTTAGATCTTCTTGTTGAATTGATCCCTTTACCATTATGTAATGGCCTTCTTTGTCTCTTTTGATCTTTGTTGGTTTAAAGTTTGTTTTATCAGAAACTAGGATTGCAACCCCTACTTTTTTGTTGTTTTCCATTTGTTTGGTAGATCTTCCTCCATCCCTTTATTTTGAGCCTATGTGTGTCTCTGCACGTGAATACAGCGCATTGAAGAATCTTGACTCTTTATCAGATTTGCCAGTCTTTATCTTTTAATTGGAGCATTTAGCCCATTTATATTTAAGGTTAATATTGTTATGTGTGAATTTGATCCTGTCATTATGATGTTAGCTGGTTATTTTGCTCATTAGTTGATGTAGTTTCTTTCTAGCATCAATGGTCTTTACAATTTGGCATGTTTTTGCAGTGGCTGGTACCACTTGTTCCTTTCCATGTTTAGTTCTTCCTTCAGGAGCTCTTGTAAGGCAGGCCTAGTGGTGACAACATCTCTTAGCATTTGCTTATCTGTAAAGGATTTTATTTCTCCTTCACTTATGAAGCTTAGTTTGGCTGGATATGAAATTTTGGGTTGAAAATTGTTTTCTTTAAGAGTGTTGAATATTGGCCCCCACTCTCTTCTGGCTTGTAGAGTTTCTGCCAAGAGATCCACTGTTAGTCTGAGGGGCTTCCCTTTGTGAGTAACCCGACCTTTCTCTCTGGCAGCCCTTAACATTTTTTCCTTCATGTCAACTTTGGTGAATCTGACAATTTTGTGTCTTGGAGTTATTGTTCTCGAGAAGTATCTTTGTGGCATTCTCTGTATTTCCTGAATTTGAATGTTGGCCTGCCTTGCTAGGTTGGGGAAGTTCTCCTGGACAATATCCTGAAGAGTGTTTTCCAACTTTGTTCTATTCTCCCCATCACTTTTAGGTGCACCAATCAGACGTAGATTTGGCCTTTTCACATAGTCCCATATTTCTTAGATGCTTTGTTCATTTATTTTTACTCTTTTTTCTCTAAACTTCGCCTTTGTTTGTCCTTGCACATGAGGTGGGTCTCCTGAATACAGTACAGTGATGCATCTTCACTCTATTCTAATCTGCCAGTCTATGTCTCTTAACTGGGACATTTAGTTCATTTATATTTAAGGTTAATATTGTTATTTGTAAATTTGTTCCCGTCATAATGATGCTAGCTGGTTATTTTGCAGACTAGTTGATGCCATTTCTTTATAATATCCTTAGTCTTTATATTTCAGTGTGTTTTTGAAGTGGCTGGTACCATTTTTTCCTTTCCATATTTAGTGCTTCCTCCAGGAGTTCTTGTAAGGCAGGCCCAGTGGTGACAGAATCCCTCAGCATTTGCTTGTCTGAGAAGGATTATATATCTCCTTCAATTATGAAGCTTAGTTTGGCTGGATATGAAATACCTGGTTGAAAATTCTTTTATTTAAGAATGTCGAATATTGGCGCCCATTCTCTTCTGGCCTGTAGGGTTTCTGTTGAGTGATCCACTGTTAGTCTGATGAGCTTCCTTTTGTAGGTGACCTGTCCTTTCCCTCTGACTGTCCTTAACACTTTTTCCTTCATTTTGACCTTGGAGAGTCTGATGATTATGTGTCTTGTTTTTAATCATCTCATGGAGTCTTTCAATGGTATTCTCTGTATTTCCTGAATTTAAATGTTGGCCTGTCCTGCTAGGTTGGGGAAGTTCTCCTGGATAAAATCCTGAAGTGTGTTTTCCAACTTGGTTCAATTCTCTGCATCTCTTTCAGGTACTCCAATAAATAGTAGGTTTGGTCTTTTTACATAGTCCCATATTTCTCAGAGGTTTTGTTTTTTCCTTTTCATTCTTTCTTTCTCTAATCTTGTCTGCCTGTCTTATTTCAGCAAGATGGTCTTCGAACTCTGGTATTATTTCTTCACTTGATCGATTCAGCTGTTGATACTTGTGTGTGCTTCACGAAGTTCTCATGCTGCATTTTTCAGCTCCATCAGGTTATTTATGTTCCTCTCTAAACTGGTTATTCTAGTTAGTAGCTTCTGTAACCTTTTATCAAGGTTTTTCGTTTTTTTGCATTGGGTTAGAAAATGCTCCTTTAGCTGAGTGAATTTTGTTATTGCCCAGCCTCTGAAGTCAAGTTCTGTTAATTCGTCCTTCTCATCTTCCATCCAGTTCTGTGCCCTTGCTAGAGAGGTGTTGTGATCATTTGGAGAAGAGGCACTCTGGCCTTTCGAGTTTTCAGCCTTTTTTGTTGATTCTTTCTCATCTTAATGAGTTTGTCTAGTTTTGATCTTTGATGCTGCTAACCCTTATGTGAGGATTTCGTGGGAACTTTTTTTTTGTTAATGCTGTTATTGTTGCTTTCTCTTTGCTTGTTTTTCTTTAAATGGTCAAGTCCCTTTTCTGTAGGACCTGTGGTTTGCTGGGGGTTCACTTCAGGCCCTAGTCATCCGGTTCATTCCCGTGCCTAGAGATGTCGCTCAAGGAGGCTGGCAAACAGGAAAGATGTATGCCTGCTCCATCCTCTGGGACCTCTGACCTCGAGAGGCACCGATCACCTGATGCCAGTAGGAATGCTCCTGTATAGGGTATCTGATAACCCCTGTTGGAGGGTTTCGCTCGGTTGGGTGGCACGGGGAGCAGGACACGTTTAAGGAAGCACTTTGGCTGTCCCTTGGTGGAGAGAGTGTGCCATGCTGGAGGGAAACCCACTCATCTAGGCTGTCCAGATTTCTCAGAACTAGCAAGAGGAATGACTAAGTCTGCTGGTCCACAGAAACTATGGCCACCCCTCCCACTAGGGTCTCAGGCCCAGGGAGAACAGAGTTCTGTTCCTGAGCCCCTGGCTGGAGTTGTTGAGGTTCCTGCAAGGAGGACCTACCCAGTGAGGAGGGATGGGTCAGGGTCAGGCTTGAAGATGCACTCTGTCTGCAGTCTAACACAGCTGGTGTGTTGAGCTGTGAGGAATACCTCTTGGGACCAATCCTTCCAGCCTTCCTGGCTCCAGCAGGGAAAAAGCATGGCCTGGAGTTATAGAGATGGTTGCAGCTCTTCCTTCACCCTGGGAGCTTAGTGTATTAGGCAGCTAGCAGTCCCAGCGTTGCCTGCCACCCCTCTCCCAAGGTGCTCAGAGGGCTTAGACAGCAGGCAGACACCCCTACCCTGAGGAACTAGCTGAGTGGCTGAGAATCTGCATGGATCCATGGTTGGGACCCTAGGCCCTGGCGACTTGGGCTCATGAGTGGGATCTTCCAATAGTGGGTTGCACAGTTCTGTGGAAAAAGCATGGTTTCCCAGGCTGGGTAGCAGGCTCCCTCTCTGCCTCCCTTGGCTTGAGGGTGTGGCTGCCCTGTGTGACTCTCAGGTGGGCTGCCACACCACACTGCTCTACCTTTCTCTCTGTGGGTCACATCAACTGTTCTAGTCAGTCCTGATGAGAGAACCTGGATACCTCAGTTATCGGTGCTGGATTTACACACTGTTTTTGTTCGTTTCAATGGGAGCTTCCGATTGCCACAACTGCTAGTTGGCCATCTTGGCTCCATCTGGCTGTAATATTCTAATTGAGACTTCTGTTTCACTCTGCCTGTCATCCTGAATCTACAACATATTCTTCAACATGAATATAAGTGAATTTAAGTTGCCTACTAAGTGGACAAATAAACGGCATAAAACTCATAAAGGAAAGACTACAAAGATATCAGATATCTCAAGAGACAAAGTGAAGTGAATCCAGCAGGTGAGGAACTCCAAATGGAGAGCTGGCTTTGGACCAAAGGGAAAGAAAAATGGAGAGTTGAAGATGCAGAATTTCTTACCATATATTGTCTGGTGAATGAAAGATTACAGAAACTAGGACTATGATATCTACCTACATATCTTGCTTGCCATGTTACATTTAATTATATGTTCTAATGAGCTTTTATCCCCCTTTTTTGTCTTTCCCAGTCTCCTTTTAGTTTTAGAGAGTTTATTAATATTGGTAAATTTACAATTTATTTGATTGGTTACTATGTAACAACTTGGAGTTTCAATAAAACAGGAAAATACATGAAACAGAAATTCTTTGTTAAAGCTAGAAGTGATAGCATATTAACTTTAGGATATTTTCCTTTGGTCAGAGGGAAGCATCTTTTTTGGAATAACAAATATGATTACTATATCCATCAGCTAACAGCAAACAACAGGCACATTCTGTTCCAAGAGTGTTGAGAAAGGGGGCTGATATGGTTTGGCTGTGTCCCCACCCAAATCTCATCTTGAATTGTAACTCCCATAATTCCTATGTGTTGTGAGAGGGACCTGGTGGGAGATGATTGAATCGTGGGGGCAGTTTCTCCCATACTGTTCTCGTGATAGTGAATAAGTCTCATGAGATCTGATGGTTTGATAAGTGGTTTCTCCTTTTGTTTGGCTCTCATTCTCTTCTCTTGTCTGCTGCCATGTGAGACATGCCTTTCACTTGTCGCCATTGTGAGGCCTCCCCAGCCACATGGAAGTGAGTTCATTATACCTCTTTCTTTTGAAAATTGCCCAGTCTCCAGTATATCTTTATCAGCAGTGTAAAATTGGACTAATGCAGGGGCTATTGATAAATAAGTGACAAGTTGAAGGGAAACCAAAATGGATAGTGCATTAAGTACCTTAGGGGTGTACACCACCAGGCCCAAAGGAAGGATCAGAGACAGCAATTACTAGAATCCAGAAGGGAACAATTAGAATTTAATTACAACTCATATGTAAAGAGTTCACTTTCAACTAAAAGATGCAGCTTTTCACTTTCCATTAAAAGATGCAGCTAGCTTCAGGCAAACCCACAGGTAGAAAGCCAAAAGAATAAACACCTATAGCTCACTCTCCTTTTCTCTGATCTTCTGACAGGCTTCCCTCTTGGGCTACACCAACCTAAAATTAGCGCAGGAGCTATTGTGATCCATGCATGTCCACAACTTAGATTCAAGGTGAAGAAAGTTGGGTAGAGTTGAAAATTTCTGGAGCAGTGATATTATTTGAACCGGAACATGTTGAGTTGCTTGGAAGTTAAATATTAAAGAACATGGGAAGTTGATGAGGGTAAGTGTACATGTTGAATTAAATTTGTATTTGTTATGTGAGTGGATACCCAGCATCTCTTTAATGTTATTCCTCTCTTGGGGGGAAATTCTCCAAACTGAGTCCTGTCTGGCTAAGGAAGAAGCCACAAACTTGCTTTTTTATGTTCCCTTACCATTAAGGCATAGTCAGGCAAAATAAGCATGGATAGACAGATGATCCCATGGTAGATATAAAATTTTATATAAATGAAAGATAGTAGTGCCTTGCAGAAATAATTTTCAGGCAAAGGTTCTTGGCAAAGGCATCTGGATTTCAGGGATAGCAGAAGCAGAGTGTGTGGTATTGTGTGTTCAGCACTGGCAGTGTGATCTGCTGGATTTGTGTCCATGGTGGAAGTGGTGGGGTCCTCAGCAGAGTAGTTGCATGTTGTCATTTGGCATTGCTTCTTGCTGTGTAGCTTCCTAGCCAGACTTTTGGGACCTGCTCGAGATTCCAAATCATTTTCTCTTCTTAAACTACTTACCATGTTACAATATAAATTGTTGTTTATGATTAAATCTCAGACAGATACATACAACATTTTTTAAACAGCTGTACATGAACAATACTAATTTGAAAACAACTCAAATGTTTACTGATGAACAGTTCACCAAATGACGGTAGGCTTATACTCTGAAATATAAGCGTTATGTTTACATTTTAAAACATTTAACTGATGTTACACTGTGAGATAAATTATCTTTAGTAATAAGATAAAAGGAATAAAATCATTAACAAAATTATATTGTCATGTGTGTATATATATATATTTCTTAAAAGAATTAGTTAATTTCAAAGTTAATATTTATTATTATTATTGTTTGAGACAGAGTCTCACTCTGTCTCCCAGCTGGAGTGCAGTGGCACTATCTCTGCTCACTGCCACCTCTATTTCCCAGGTTCAAGTGATTCTCCCGCCTCAGCCTCCCCAGTAGCTGGAATTACAGACACATGCCACCGCACCCAGTTAATTTTTTGTATTTTTAGTAGAGACAAGGTTTCACCATGTTGGCCAGGCTAGTTTCAAACTCCTGACCTCAAGCGATCTGCCCGCCTGGCCTCCCGAAGTGCTGGGATTACAGGCGTGAGCCAGCATTCCCTGGAATGTTTCTTATTAATCGAGTAATTTTAAATACTTTGTCTTTTTTTTTTTTTTAAAGTTTGGAGGTATAAGTGCAGGTTTGTTACATAGGTAAACTTGTGTCATGGGAGTTTTTAGTACAGATTATTTTATCACCCAGGTATTAAGCCTAGTACCCATTAGTTATTTTTTCTGATCCCTTTTCTACCCCCGTCTTCTACCCTTCAAAAGACCCCCGGTGTATTTGTTGTTCCCCTCTATATGTCCATGTGTTCTTATTTATTCTTATTGCTTGCATTTTATTTTATTATGAGCAATTTCAAATATTGCTTCTACATTTTTACACTAGGAATGAAACAAAGAAGACTGTGATGGTAATTTTTATGTGTCAATGTGACTGGGACACAGAGTAACCAGACATTTGGTCAAACATTTTGGGATTTTGGGTGTGTCTGTTAAGTGTTTCTGGATGAGATTAACATTTGATTGGTAGATGGGGTAAAACAGATTGCCCTTCCTAATAGGGTGGGCCTCATACAATCCATTGAAGACCTGAATAGAATAGAAAGGCCCAGTAAAAGAGAACTTCTGCCTGACTGCTTCGAGCTGGGACATTGGTTTTATTGGGTCTCAGACTCTAAGTAAAACATCGGTTCTTTTTGGGTCTCAAGCCTCCCAGTTTTCAGACTAGAACTTACACTATCCATTTTCCAGGTTCTCAGGCCTTTAGACTAGCGCTGGAACTACATCAGTGGTCTCCCTGGTCTCCAGCTTGCCTCCTACAGATCTTAGGACTTCTTAGCCTCCAAAATCACATAAGCCAATTCCTTAGAATAAATCAGTCTCTCTTTCTTTCTACACACACACAGACACACACACACACATACACACACCACACACACACGTCCTGTTGGTTCTGTTTCTCTGGAGAACTCTGACTAATACCAAAGACCCCTTTTTTTTTCCAGACAATAAAATTAAATAAGAACAATAATTACAACTCAGCAGGCTAACAATAATTCAAATCATTTTTATTCATTAGAACCTCTGTTTTCTAGTTTTGATTTTTCTTTCCCATGTATCTAAAATGTTTGAATGATGCAGCCTGAACTAGTGGTTGCAGCCAAAGTCAACAGTAGGCACTGAGTCTAATACATGCAATTATGCACCAGGAAATGTACCAGATATAATCATTGATATAATCACAGAAACATCCAACAGCACAGTTCACAACAATTCTCTTTATCCACTTTTAAGTGTATTGATTTTGGATTTAAGAGCTAAACTGAGAAAAAAAATTGCAGCACTTGCGTGAAATGGGTTTATTTTCAGTCTTTTTATGAGAGGATGACAATTCATTTTGTATTTTTTAAAATACACATAATACAGAAATAATGCAAAAATCATGCAACAACACTCATTATTGGCCACTTTTAAGATCTGTGGTCTCTAATATATTGTGAACTTCCTGATTAAAATTGGGAGATTTACTTACTTAAGGTAAAATTAAAAATATATATATATGTAGTCTCAGGGCTGGGCATAGTGGCTCATGCCTGTAATCTCAGCACTTTGGTGGGTTGAGGCAGGCAGATCACCTGAGGTCGAGAGTTCGAGACCAGCCTGACCAACTTGGGGAAACTCTGTCTCTACTGAAAATACAAAATTAGTCCAGCATGGTTGCACATACCTGTAATCCCAGATACTGGGGAGGCTGAGGCAAGAGAATTGCTTCAACCAAGGAGGTGGAGGTTGTGGTGAGCTGAGATCACACCATTGCACTCCAGCCCAGGCAACAAGAATGAAACTCGGTCTCAAATAAATAAATAAATAAATAAATAATAAAAAATATAGTCCTAGCTTCCATATTGCCACATAGGATTCTTTGGTGAATTTCAACTGAAAGAGAGTAATGTGGAAAGAGGTTGCTTGCCTCCATCCTGGAGAAGATTCTGGAGTTTCATTTAGTTCTGAGAGACAGAAGGGTATGAGGTTTCACAGTAGACCTTTGTTCCTGTGTTGGGGGTGCCAGGAATATATTCACAAGTAAAGTTGCTTGGTAGAGTTTTGGCCCTTGTTTCTGGCTGAGTAGCCTACAAGCTTATTCTCTGACCTGGCCACAGGTCATTTATATTTATATTTATATTTACTCAAATGTGTTGTATTGTCTGCAATTTTAAACTTTTACCTTTATACTGACCACTAAGATCTAATAAGATAAATTGCCATCATCTTAAAATTCGGTTACTAATTTATTAAAAATCTAGAACTTTTCTATAACTTTGAAATTAACTTCTTTTTAACCCTCCTAATCTCACTACTTTTTCTCTTCTCATGTGGCCCTTCCAGGTCATATTTCTATACTACTATTCATATTCAACATACATACACATGCACACACACACCACTGTTTTCCATGTGTCTTTGTCCACATAATTGACGTATTTTATGTGCTATAAAACTTTTATGTACAATGTAATTTTAAAATTTACCCATGATTTTAAATATAAATTGAGTTATTTCATTTAGCTGCTTTAAAATGTTTCTATTACCTAAATATACAACACTTTTTCTGGTTTGGGTTATTTTTCAGGTATACATAAAGGATAATTGCTTGATCAGACAGTATGCTAATTTTTAGCTTCCCATTACAATTCTTTATAGGAGTACTTATACCAATTTACATTTTTACCATCTGTGCATGAGAATTACTCTTTTCCCACAATTTCCCTTCTACTGATAGTTTTAGACTTTATTTTTGTCTACTATTGAAGAGTGAAATGTTACCACTTTTTTTCTTTGAATTTTTATTTGATTGTAGAAAGATTAAGTATTAAGTTAATATAATTATTAGTTATTTAGGATTCCACTTCTGAAAATTGTTCATTTGTATTCATAGAAGCTGCTTCTGGTATTGGTCAAATATACTTGGTTCATCTCTGATTTCAACACAGGTAAGTTTAGTGGACATTTCTTTGCAAACCCACACAACTAGCAGCCAACCTCAAATTTGCAATGAAAGACTTAAGACTTTCTGCACTTTACCTCAGAGCCTTCTGGAGTGCCAGAAGAGTTAGCTAAGCCATTTCTCAAGTACTGCTCTGAAGTGCTAGTAAACCCTCAGGGCCAATCCTCACACAGTTTTGCTCAGGAACCAGTGTTGGAAATGGGATCATCCAGCTTTCTGTTCTTTTTCTTAACTGATGAATAATAATTATATATAATTTATGGTATACAATGTGATGTTTTGATCTATGTATACATTTAAGAAAAATTCAATCAATTTAATTAACATACCCATCACCTCACCAACATCATTTTGTGTGTATGGTAAGAATGTTAAAAATCTGTCCTTTTAGCAATTTTGAAATATATAATACATTATTGTTATCTGTGATCACCATGCAGTGCAATAGATTATTAAAACCTATTTCCTCTCTTCTCTTTCACAGAGAAATTAGGCTCTTTGTTTGCTTCTTGGAGAGCTCCCAGCTGTATTGAGTCTTTGTCTATAACATCAACCTGCATAACAGACTTCCATGCTGGCTTTCTTTACTCCCCTGTATTACTCTCCCTCATCTCTTACCCCTATTGCCAGGGATTACCTGGCACCCAAGTTCCTGGGCATTAAAAATAATGGCAAAAACCACCGTTACTTTTGCACCAATCTAATATTAACTGTGTTTTTTGAATGAATGAATTAATAGGAGCAGGTAAGCAAAATCTAAAATCCAGGAGTGGAGGGTGGGAAAAACAAGTATTAGGTAGGTAAGACTAAAGTGGAATCTGAGACTAAGACAGTTGTTTGGTTTCACAAAAATATATCTCTAGAAATTCTGAATTAATGAGATAACTACCTACAAGTAATAAATAGCACAATTTCCAAAGCATAATTTTATGTTTTCATTAAGGTGGATTATCTTAAAATATGATTTAAAATGCAGAAAGTTTTATCTTTTAAACCTATGTAGCAAATTTTATTACATAGAAGTCTGTTCATATACTGAATATACTGATGTAGTACATTTTATTGAATTCTAACTACTGGCTTTGAGCTCTATTCAATACTTGTGCCCATAGCTACATGTAAAACCATTTGGAACTCACTTTAAAAAATCCAACTTTATATATACTCCAATGACATATATCCTGTCGTCAGTCTGCTTTTAACATCTCAGATATGTATTTGAAGGGACTATGGACTGAATTGTATACTACCAAAATTTCTGTGTTGGAGCCCTAAACCCCAGTGTGACTGTATTTGAACAGCTGGCCTGTAAAGAGGTATTTAAGGTTAAACGAAATCATACAAGTGGGCTGGTGCACTTACAGGAAGAGGAAGAGACCACACTCACTCACTATCATGTGAAGACATGGCGAGAAAGTGGCTGTCTCAACACAGGAAGAGAGCCCTTAGCAGAAACAAAACTGTACTAGAAATTTGATTTTGGACTTTGCAGCCTCCAGAAGTATGAGAAAATAAATTTATGTTTTTTGAGATAACCAGTTTATGGCATTTTTTTTTTTTTTTTTTTTTTAACAGCAGCTCAAGCTAACTAAGACAAGTTGGTATGCAATATTTAGGAAAACAATGTAATTATTTATTGCCTCCTATCTTTTTGACACCATATGTTCATGGAGATTTGATAGTGTTCTATGACTGCTATAATAAATTACCACAAACTTGGTAACTGCAACAATAATAATTTATTATCTTGCAATTCTAGTGGCCAGGCATCTAAAAATGGATTTCACTGGGCTAAAATCAAAATTTTGTTAGGGCTGTATTCCATCTGGAGCCTCTAGGGAAGCATCTGTTTTCTTGCCTTTTCCAGTTTCTAGTGGTTGTCAGTAATTTTTGTATCATGGCCCCTTCCTCCATCCTCAAGTTGAGAAGCATAGAGTCTTTGGTCTCTGACTCTGATACTAATAGTTTGTGTCATGGGCCTTTTCTACTGTGTTTAAATCTCCCTCTGACTTCCTCTTTTAAGGACACATATGATTACATTTAGGGTCCACTCTCATAGTCTCCCCATCTCAAGATCTTTAATTACATCTGTAAAGTGTCATTCACAAATTCCATGGGTTAGCATCTGGGTATCTTTGGTGGTTATTATTCAGCCTACAACAAAAGGTTGTAATATTTGAGGGGCACTGAGGTATGGGCATGTAGAGAAAAAAAAAAAAAGTACAACACAAGTGTCACCTCCCAAAACAATGTATAACATAATCTGAAATACATAAAATAGAATAAACTAACAACCATGGCCCCAACTATAAGACATCATATTCCTATTTGCAGTGAATGTGTACTAATCTCCTTGTTCTGACCAATTTGCTCTTAGAGTCATTACATATTTCTCAAAAATATCTGTCAGGCTTAATGTGGGATGGTAAAATATTTTATTACTGAAATATCTAGACAATACTAACTTTATGGCCATAACATAGACAATTAAAATAATAGACATGCTTTTAAATATTTGACAAATTACTGGAAAGCTTTTAATGTTCACTATAATTTTGCATTACTCTATAATATTAATGTATTTTACCAAAATAAAACTAATAATTATCAGGTCAAAGACAAAACCTTAAAATATTTTGTGTATTTAATGTGATTCACTGTAGCCACTTAAAGTCTGGTAAATATTTATCACCTCCTTTTGTACAGGTAAAACCGTGCATTTGTTATTGTAAAAATTTATTTAAATTCTAAAAGCTATTGGACATCTATCTAGAAAAAATCCATTATGTTAAAAGCTCTGTATTTTATTAAAAACAACTTTATATTAATGTGACAAAACAAAAAACGTCACAAAGTGAGTACTAATCAGGTTAAGCATCAACTAGTACATGGATTTTATTTTCCTTTATTTTGTTACTCTGCATTTTTTCTGTTTTCGTTGCTTACATTTTAATTATTATCTTTAGGACCTTTGACATCAGTGTGAAAATTGATATTTTTAATTTTTCAGCAATGCACTTTATTAAAATAAATAGTTATGTTTTCACAAGACAAAGAACCTCATAAGAGTGTTTAATGAAATATGTGATTCATGAATTGACCACATTTTCCCCTTATATGAGAATAGTTAGCATCTTATTACTATTAATTTCTTAGTTATCTGTGTAGCCAAACATTTTGGTGTACGTGCTACCAATTTACTAATACACAGCCAGTTCTTTTAAATTATTAAGATAACAAAAAAGGAATAAAACTGGCAAGTAATTGCCAAACTTCTTATCAGATAAGTAACAAAGTAGGGATTAGAAATTTTCCTGACTACTTGAAACTCCATATTCATATAAAACTAAAACTAATTTTTGAAACCAAAGCAATTATGAAATCTAGGGAAAAGGTGAACTGAATGTGAGAATTCCTTCCCCATTACACCCATCTTCAAAATACTTGCCAATTTAACCCAGAAGAATGAATACTAACAAAACCTTGGACTTTGCTGAGATATCTGTCGAAATCACTAATAAGTCTCCCTCCTTTCCATGTGAACTGAGAAATTCACTAGAAAAGAGCTATCCTCAGACCGGGCGCCGTGGCTCACGCCTGTAATCCCAGCACTTTGGGAGGACGAGGCGGGCGGATCACAAGGTCAGGAGATCGAGACTATCGTGGCTAACACGGTGAAACGCCGTCTCTACTAAAAATACAAAAAATTAGCCGGGCGAGGTGGCGGGCGCCTGTAGTCCCAGCTTCTCGGGAGGCTGAGGCAGGAGAATGGCGTGAACCCGGGAGGCGGGGCTTGCAGTGAGCTGAGATCCGGCCACTGCACCCCAGCCTGGGCGACAGAGTGAGATTCCGTCTCAAAAAAAAAAAAAAAAAAAAAGAAAAGAGCTATCCTCAACTCTGGAGTAAGAATTGGAGTTTCTGAAAGAGTTAGTATTTAGGGATCTGTATTTAGTTAGAGGAATATTAAATCGATCTGAATTGTGGTGTCCAAAATGTCACAAGTTGCTGAAGGCGCAACTCAATCTTCTCTGCATTAATGTTGCAATTGTGCAAAAAATTGAAATTGAGTGTGAAAGATACTGGAGAAACAAAAACTTCTACAGATGCACAAAACCTTAGCCTCAATTGTGCTTGTCTCAATTCTAATTAAGCTCATATTCATTCAGTAAAACTGTGACCCAGTCTTACTGTCTCTGCATCCGGTCTTAGCTTTTCATATCTTGAATACACCGAAAACTGAACAATTGTCAGAACAAAACTGAACTTTGACTTTTCTCAATCTATCACATCAATACTTTAGGCAAGTGCTTTCTGCAGAATGCTCATCTTGACCTTTCCACAGTACATTTTTTAAAAGGCTTGAACTAATGGTTTTATCTGTTTTTTTTTTTTTTCTCGTATCAAAGTAAAGTCTTTACAGACACTCAACAGCCTTTCCTCTTCCTCTTTCTCTCTCCGTGTGTGTGTGTGTGTGTGCACGCACACACATATAAGAAGACTTATATGCAGGGAAATAAAGATCTTCCCAAAAGTTAAAAATATATGCTTGAACTAAAATAGAAATCAGTAATTTAATCAAAATAAACTTAAACATTGTTAAAACTAGAATTAGAGATCTGAAACAGAAATGTTTAAAATAATTTTTAAAAGCAGAGAAAAGGTAAAAGGAATTATGAGAAAAAGAAGAGTGATGTGGTTAATAAATCCCAGGAATCTCACTTGTGAAAATACATTATCCAAAAAGAGAAAAATACTAGACAGTTGAACATGAGGAAAAAAATAAGATATACTAGAGACAAATATGCCTGAGGGACAGATTGGTGTTCAAGGAATTAAAAGAGTGACTAAGTCATAATCTGTACTTTCAAGAACACTTATTTAGGCATAATCTGGTTAAACTTCTTTATCTCTAAAGTATTTTATAAGCCTTATCCAGAAGAAACAGTTTTTGTACAGTAAGGAAAAACAGACATGATTATATATCTCATCTTCAATCCTGAAAGCTAGATAACAATATAGTAGGATTACACACAATTGAAAAAAAAGACTGCTACTTTAAAATTTTATTTCTAGGCAAGACATCATCCGTCTTGTAAGGTAAATGAGAGATAAATGGGATCATCAAAAAGGCAGAATACACACCAAGTAACTTATCAGAAAAAAAAAATTAAGAAAAATACTCTAATAAATAAATCACAACAAATGCATTAAGATGGAAAAAGGAAAAGAAAAGTCAGGGTTCATTTAGTCTCAAATGGAGAAAATGCACTTCTCCTTAATTCACAACTAGTAGAGGTTGAACTAAAAGAGTTTTCGAGACTTTAGAAAATGGAAGGAAAAGACAATGCAGTGAGTAACTCACAATTACTGCTTCCATAGGTACCCTTTTGAGGCCAGCTAATTACCTCAGTCATGACCTATCTCCACGTAACTAAGAATTACTTAGTGTCGTATTTTGAAATTATCCCAGACTGTCCTGTGCCACAGAGTTTAGCCCAAACTGCCCCTGAAACTAAACCCAATTTTTGGTCACTGATTTTATGCCTCAGTCTTGACAGCTTACTTTCTTGGATTATCTACTGTGAATATCAACTCTCTCAAGAGGAAAAATCATTACAACTCCTGATGATCTAGCCATATTACCCGAACAGAGCAATTATACAATAATGTAATATTTATGTTAACTCTAACATTTAAGTTACTTTGGCTTAAATACCACAGTAAGTCCAGTTTTGAATTCACTGAATTTAATCAAATGTCTTGTGAGTTTCTTCTCATCAGATGGCACAAAGAATCTTAGGTTCCATTTTATTATGCTTGGGATCAAATGTGTTCTTGGATGGTTTAAGTGGTTGATAATAAATACCTTATTGTTTGAGAAAATCCTTCCTGAAGCCCTGTGCTTTGTTGGGGGCCACTAAAACAAAAGAACTTACATTAAGAGATGCACTGAGCTGATTATATACTGTAAGTCATAATAAGTCATAATACCCAGAATATTTTATGAGACCAATCCTTTCTTAGGTAGACATCAATAATTCAAGAAACAAGGGTGCACTCAACCTGTCTTCATGCATTGACTTAGGAAGAAGCACATACAACATGGAGACAAAAGTTTGCAGTGAGCCAAGATCGCGCCCCTGCACTCCAGCCTGGGTGACAGTGCAAGACTCCATCTCAAATAAAGAAAAAAAAAAGGAAAGAAAAGAAAATGGAGACAAAAAAGAAGACTTTTTCTTTTAAACCAAGGTTGGCTAGAAGTTGAGAAAAATAACACTGTGTTAAAACTGATAGCTGCCCTCCCACACCCCAGGTCATTAGAGCATTGAATTTTCTACAAGGAAAAAAACATTTAAATTCAGATTGAGTCTTTCCTTAAGAGTTCATTTTTAAAATTCCTTTTTGATTCACAGTAACATTAATGTCCTATAGAGACAAAATACTTGTAACATAATTTAAATACTAAACTATTAGTATCAGTAGGAGCATGTCTTTCTCTCTTCTATATTCATTTTTTTCCCCTTAGAATCACAAATATAAACCATCTGCTATACCAGATGCTTGATTTTCTCTTTATAATATAGAAATTATAGGGGGAAGACTTCAAAATCCCAGACACACTTATCCATTTTGTTTATCATCATTATCATTATCATTTTCCCAGAATTTCAATAAATGATGCTGTTTCTGTGGTTTGCTGTTAATAAGATGTTGTGTAGATATGGTTTACTCTCTTTTTCTCCTGTAAGATGCCAGTAAAGTTTCAGTTGTCCAGAAATCTGGATATGACTTGTTATGGCTCTGTCATTCATAAACTCCACCTATGTACAGTATGTTTCATTTTAAACTGAGCGTTGACTTAAATTTTATCGAAGTGTTTATCAACCGGTTTCGACACTGAGGTTTTTGTTTTTCTCAACCCCCAAAATTTTGAACTCAATTACTTGTACTTTCAATTACCTGCCAGGTTTTGCCTAAGGTACACAGTATTTATCCCAATCCAGTTCTTTGTATCTAAATCTTTTGATTTAAAAACGAATGAGCTTGTGAGTGTGTGTGTGTCTGCATGTGTATGCACATTCATGACCATGCTCCTTTATCTGTGCATACATGCAAGAGAAAACCATTTTCACATGTGGTGGATATGTCATTATTAACAGGAAAACCTAGCAAAGCAATTACAGAAGGAGATACTAAAAACTCACAATACTTAGCATATAAGTACAGTTCTGGTTTTGGAAATTAAAATAGCCCCAGCTAGGAAATTCATTTGCAGTTGTACAACTTTTTACAAGAGCTATTTAATAAAATACACAGACTGAAATTTCTAGTAATGAAATATCTAATTTATAGTGCTTAGCTTAAAAAAATCTATTTTTCAATCACAAATTTACATAAGCCTGCAGCAGAACAGTAGTGAACACTCACAGATTTTTAGATAAAGTTAGAATTTCAGGACAATAAGGTGACATCTAATATGAGAAATACGATTATAATACCTTTGTCATAGAGTGTTATGCAGAAAAAATGAAATAATATACGTAAAGAGACGACTACTCTCCACAGAGACCAGATTCATAAGTGCTTGTTGAACTTGAATAAATTTCTTCAAGTTGTTCTTTCAGAAACTTGTAAAATACCTTTGTTAAGAAATTGAAAAATTAAAATAACTATAGCATTAGAAATCTAATTACTAAAGTGTGTTGTAATGAAGATATAACAGCTCTACTTCAAAGATTGACCTGTGAAGTGCTATTGATACAGAATAATGCAAAACATTTTCACCAATACCAGGAAACGAGCAAATCAACATGAATGCAGAAGGAAACAGTACAAGTATGAGAACTCCAAGAAAGAAAATTTTTAGCAAAATGAGGAGCCAGAATGTGACTTCACTTGTCTGTACCAGCTGCAAAATGATCACTTATCTGTACCAGCTGCCAAATGAGTGACTTCTAGGTGATGTGGAGGGAGTGGTGGTGGTGGTGGAGGTGTTTCATCGTCCCAAACAAAACAATATTATCTGTCTCATTTGAAAGTCACTCAAATAAACATATAACTTTATTTTAAAGTCTGTTTATGCTCTACAATCAAAGTTTTAGGACAATCAATGAACTACTGTGCCCTTCTTCCAAGTACATCGCTGGCCTACATGGGTAGTCTGGAGTCACCAGAGATCGTCTGGTGGAGGATGATTACTGTTACATTTGTTGGAAGAAAAGCTTCTCAATTAACCCAGTCACACATGCTACTTATGAATACATACCTATTTTAATTTACTAAATATAGAGTCATATGCAAATATATATGCATAACTTAACCATTAGCAAATGCTATTTTTTAAATTCTGCAATACGTTTTTATTATTTTTAATATTTTGTGCTCTTAGATATTTCTGAATTAAATCAATCTTCCAAAAATTGTTAAAGAAACATCTCAACCAGGTGCTTCAAAGGGAATGATCATTTCTTTACCATTATGCTGATGTCCTACAGCCCTTAACCATATACATTGCATGTGGCTGTATGCTTTTGGCTGTGTGTGTCTCCACAGAAACATATGCATACATGTATAATAAGTTGAAAGCAACAGAAAAAATTGCAGTTGTACATTTCAGTAGTTTTTATACTTCTGTTTTGAAAACCAATATTGTGTTAGTTTAATGCAACAGTAATTTTTATTATAACCATATATCTAATTTGAAATGCAGATGCATAAAATTCAAATACTGTTCAAGTACTTGGTTCACTGACAGCCTTAATAAATCAAATTGAATTTTAAGTACATATATGTCCACCTTCTCAATAGAAATGTGTGCTAAAGTCTTATTTATGTGTTAATTGATTTCCTTACTGTAAACGTCAACTACTGTTTTGTTGTTTCCTAAATGTAGAAATACATTAGCTTTTCTTAGTTTCTCTTTGCATAAAATGAATATAATTTTCAAAGTGAAGCTTTAAAAGAAAACATTTTAATGTGTCATAATAGTGAAACAATGATAGAGGCAGGAGGCAGAAAAATTCTAGGCAGACAGGGGTAGGTCCCTGGCAAAACCTCACCTTTAAGCCAAAAGACCTGGAATCTGAAGCCCAAAGTGGTAATATCTACCCCTCTTTTCCCACTCAAATGTTGCCTTTTCCTATACTACCCATGGCCCTCTACACCCCGAATTCTGTGCCTATAAAGACCCCAGACTCAGTCGGAGAGAAGTGGAGAAGCAGCTGGACATCAGGGAGAAGAGACTTGAATTCAGAGGGCGTAATGGCATGATTTTGGAGAATAGTACAGCTGGAGACGGCTGGACTTGAGGGGAAGGTTGCTTGTGCATCCCATCCCCTTTCCAGCTCCCCTTCCTGCTGAGAGTCACTTTCATCATCAATAAATTCCTCCGTATTCACTGTCCTTCTATTTGTTTGTGTAACCTCATTTTTCCTGGATGCCAGACAAGAGCTCAAGAGCCATGAGTGCTGATATCCACAAAAAGGCTGTCACACTGGCCCTGTGCCCCTATTGGTGGAAGGCAGCTGCCCTATACAGTGAGGCAAAAGGCCCACTGAGCTGTTAACACTTAAGACATCTGTGCACAGCAAGCTAAAAGAGCACTCTAACACTTCCTCTGTGGCTTCAGGGGCCACAGGCACGGCCACCTGGATGCCACCATGGAGCCTGCATGGAGTTAGATCCTGCCAGCAGTCAAAAGTGTCTGACCAGATCCCACACTTGCTCACCTATGTGCTCCCTCCCACAAGGAGTTGGGCATGGTGAGCCAAGTAAATGAAGTTTGTTTCCGCACTTGCTCACTCTGAATCTCCACTCATTTGCCTGCATGCTACTTCCTGCAGGGAGTGGAACCCAGTGGACTCAAGTGAATGGATGTGTTAGTCAGGATTCTCTAGAGGGATAGAACTAATAGGATAGATGTCTATATAAAGGGAAGTTTATTAAGGAGTATTAACTCACACGATCACAAGGTCCCACAATAGGCTGTCTGCAAGCTAAGGAGCAAGGAAGCCAGTCTGAGTCCTAAAGCTGAAGTATCTGGAATCCAATGTTTGATGGCAGGAAGCATCCAGGACAGGACAAAGATGTAGGCTGGGAGGCCAAGCCAGTCTAGTCTTTTCACGTTTTTCTGAGTGCTTTATTCTGGCCGCACTTGCAGTTGATTAGATGGTGCCCACCCAGATTTAGGGTGGGTCTGCCTTTCCCACTCTACTGACTTAAATGCTAATCTCCTTTGGGATCACCCTCACAGACACACCCGGGATCAATGATTTCCATCATTCAATTCAATCAAGTTGACACTCAGCATTAACCATCACAAGTATTTACTGTATTAGTCCATTTTCATGTTGCTGATAAAGACATATCCGAGACTAGGCAACTTACAAAAGAAAGAGATTTAATGGACTTACAGTTCCACGTGGTTGGAGTAGTCTCAGAATCATGGTGGAAGGCAAGGAGGAGCAAGTTCTATCTTACATTGATGACAACAGGCAAAGAGAATTGAGTTTGTGCTGGGAAACTCCCACTGGTAAACCCATCAGATCTCGTGAGGCTTATTCACTATCATGAGAAGAGCATGGAAAAGACCTGTCCCCATGATTCTATTATCTCCCACCAGGTCTATTCCACAACACCTGGGAATTATGGGAGCTACAAAATGAATTTGAGTGGGGACACAAAGCCAAACCATATCAAAAAAAATTACTTCTGCTGGGCTGCCGGCCAGTTCCTGCACTTGCCCGTCTGCGTGCTTCCTCCCACAAGGAGTTGCACAGGGTGGGCTGAGTAAACAAGGCACCCCTGTTGTGAGTCCTGCAAAGGGGTCAAGGGAAAATCCTGCTTCAATAGTAATAGTTAGGCGTTAAATATTTTATGATTAGGAATTCAGAATATACTATTTTCAATAAAGGCTGGGTGAAGAAGAGTGATTGGTGAATTAAAGTCCTATTTTACAAACATTATAATACTATAAAATATATATGTATGTCAATGATGGCTTCAAAAGTATAAAAAATATTTTCAGGATATTTTCTCCTTAAATTAATTTAAGAAGAATTAACATAAAATACATAGATATTTAGAAAAATAAGAAGCAAAGAAGACATTGAAAGACAAACAGGAAAAAAAATAAAGTATTATCATAAAAGAAGAGGAAGAAAAGTTTATTAAGATGCCTATGTTGTATCTATGATATCAGAAGGCTTTAACTCTTACCAATATAGTTTCAACACATTCAAATTTCTTGATGTTTTATTAGGTCTAGGGAAAACATCTAAAACTTCCTGGTTTAAGAAAATATGTTTACTTATGACGTGACCTTATACCCAGAAAGCTCTAAAACCTCCTCCAAAGATGCCTATATTTGATAAATGACTACAGTAATGTTTCAGGATACAAAATCAATGTACAAAAATCAACAGTGTTTGTATACATCACTAATGATTACTCTGAGAACCAAATCAAGAATTCAATCCCATGTACAAAAGCAACAAAAAACATAAAATACCTGGGGATACATTTAACCAAGGAGGTAAATGATTTATACAAGGGGGAACTACAAAACACTGATGATAGAAATTGTAGGTGACACTAATAAATAGAAAATCACTCTGTGCTCATGGATTAGAAGAATCAATATTGTTCAAATGACCATACTGCCCAAAGCAATGTACAGATTCAATGCAATTCTTATCAAGTTACCAACACCATTTTTCACAGAATTAGAAAAAGCAATCATAAATTCATATGGAACCATAAAAGAGCACAAATAGCCAAAGCAACTCTGAGCAAAAAGAATAAAATCACATTACCTGATTTCAAAGTATTCTACAAGTCTATAGCAATCAAAACAACATGGTACTAGTATAAAAAATGGACACATAGATCAATAGATCAGAAGAGAGAACCCAGAAACAAAGTCACATGCCTACAACCAAATGATCTATGACAAAGTCAACAAAAGTATACACTGGGAAAAGGACACTCTATTCAATAAATGGTGCTATAAAAATGGAATAGCCATAGTCAAAGGAATAACAGTGGACCCATATCTTTCACTATATATGAAAATTAACTCACTATGGATTAAAAAGACTTAAATGTAAGACCTGACACTATAAAAACCCAACAAGAAAACATGGGAAAAACTCTTCTGGACATTGGCCTAGGCAAATAATTTACGGCTAAGTCCTTACAAGTAAATGCAACAAAAACAAAAAATAAACAAATGGGACTTAATGAAGCTAAACAGCTTCTGCACAACAAAACAAACAATCAACAGAGTAAACAGCCTACAAAATAGGATAAAATATGTGCAAATTATGTATCCATAAAAGGGCTAATATCCAGAATATACAAATAGCTAAATAAGAAAACATCAATCTCATTGAAAAGTGGGCAAAAATCTGAACTCAAAGTTTTCAAAAGAAGACATATAAGTTTCCAACAAAACATATGAAAAATGCTCAAAATCACTAATCATCAGAGTGATGCAAATTAAGACCACAATGAAATATCATCTTATACTAGTCAGAATGGCAATTATTAACTGTATGGATATTTCTGAAAGAACTGAAAATAGATCTACCATAGATTCAGCAATCTCACTGCTGGGTATCCACCCAAAGGAAAAGAAATTATTATATCAAAAAGACACCTCCACCTTTCACAATAGGAAAATCATGGAATCAACTTAAGTGTCCATAAACAGATGACTGGATAAAGAAAATATTTTAATATGTATGCATACCATGGAATGCTACACAACCAGGAAAATAGTAAAATTAGGTCTTTCCCTGCAACATGGGTGGAACTGGAGGTCATTATCATAAGTGAAATAACTCAGAAATTTAAAAACTGCATGTTCTCACTATGGGTACACATGGACATACAGAGTGGAATAATAGACATTGAAGATTCCAAAAAGCTAGGAAGGTGAGAGGGGTTTCAGGGATAAAGGACTACCTATTGGGTGCAATATAAGTATTTGGGTTATGGGTAGACTAAAAGCCCAGTAGGCTTCCCTGCTACACAACATATCCATGTAGCAACTGTATACCACCTAAATCTATCTATCTATCTATCTATCTATCTATCTATCTATCTATCTATCTATCTCTCTCTCTATCTCTTGTGACTTCCAACAAGTATACAAAGAAACCCCCTAAAAATTAATTTTATAAACATTCTTAGTATAAATAGACAGTGTAGTTTGCAACCCACCTTTGAAGCTCAACTAACTATGGTCCTGAAACTCAACAAAGATAATAATAATAATAATAATAATAAAAACAGAACAGAATCCCCCCATCAAAACAGATGCAAAAATCTTTTACCAAAACATTATTAAACTGATTCCATCAGGCAATAAAACTGATATTATATCATGACTGAGAGTTTATCCCATGAGCATAGATACTGAAATTATTAAACTTTTAGCAAAAAAAAAAAAAAAAAGCAAACAAACAAAAAAACTCCTGCAATATATTAAAAGAATAATACAGCATAACCAAGTGGAGTTTATTCTGTGATGACTTAACATTTGAAAATCAAATAATGAAAGTCACTTATATATGCAAAAGCCTCAATATGTGCACAAAAAAGCATGTTTGACAATAATTCAGTATGCATACATGATAAAAACTATCAGTAAACTAAAAATATAAGAAAGATTCTAAATTCAGTAAAAGTCACATATGAAAGATCTTCATCTAACATCAAATATAAAGGATGAAATATTAACCACTTTCCTCCTCAGGTCAGAAACTAGGTAAGAATGTTCATACTCATCACTTCCATTAATCATTGTACCAGCAGTAAAGGTACCTGTCATAAAGCAAGAAGAAGAAATGAAAGTATAAAGGTAGAAAATAAAGAAATGAACTAGTTTTTATTCACAAAAAGAATAATTGCTTGTGTGAAAAATTCTAAAGTATCTACAAGCAGACTATTAAAATTAGTAATGTATCTATGCAACTGGGATAAAACATTAATATGCAAAAGCAATTATATTCTATATATAGCAGCAATTGTATTTGTGCATACCAACAGCAGTCTTAATTACAATAGTGACAAAAATTAAAACAGAGATTAATTTAACAAAATATGTTCAATATATCTGCATTGAAACTTACAAAACATTGCTGAGATAGACAATGCCCATTGATTAGATAATGGAATATTGTTAAGATGCTAACTCTTCATAAACTGATCTATATTTTAATGCACTTTTGATCAACATCTCTGAGGATATTATTAATGAAAATGTTAAAATGATTTTAAGGTTCATATGGAAAACTCAAGAATCATTGAAATTGTCTTAAAATAAAAGAACACCTTTGAAGGTTTATACTACCTTACCTCAAACCTTAATATGAAGCTACAATTATCAGTATAATGCGACGTCAACATAAAAATAATTTAATTGAAGCAGTGAAACAAAAGAGAGTGTATAACAACAGATTCATGTTTTTGTGATTGATTGGTTTCCCATGTAAGCATCAAAACAATGCAAAGAGTAAAGACAAGTTTTTCAATTATTGGTGTTAGAACCAGATAACCAAATTTAAATTAATGAACTTCAATCCCCATCTCAGATTATACAAAAGTAATAATTTTTAAATGTCATAGTCCAAAATATAATAGCTAAAAATATAAACCTAGAAGTAACCGTGGAAAAATATCATCTCGACCATGTTCATACATAATTTCTCAGGACACATAAATAACCATAAAAAGGTAAAATAATATATTAGACTTTAACAATATCAAAGACTTCTAACTGAAAGACAAAATTAAGAGAGTGAAAAAGAAAGACATGTACATAGAAAATATTCACAATGTGTGTACCTAACAAATTTTTTGTCTCCAGACTGTATAAAGCACTCCCCCTACTCAAAAACAAAAAGACAAACACTCCAATGAAAGATCAATGCAAAAACTGAACATATAATATATAAAGGAAGCTTTATAAATGGCCAATAAACATGTAAACACAGTGCTTGACATTACTGATTATCAGGGAAATAAATATTCAAACCACATAGAAATACCAGTATACATTCATTATAATGGCCAAAAATACAAAATTATTGAAGCAAAAAAAAAAAAAAAAAAAAAAAAAAAAAGCTGCAACAACCAAATGTTGGCAAAGATAAGGACTTGAGACACAAAAGTAACTCTCAAATCGATCTAAAATACAGAAAAGGAAAAACAAAATAGCAAAAAGCAGATGAACAAATAAAAACGAAGAGTAAGATGGTAGACCCCATAATATCAGTAATTACATTAAATTTAAAAGGACTAAATAGGCCAAGATTATCAAACTAACAAAAGATTTCAATTATACGCTATATATTTAAAAACAATTTGAAAGTAAAACTATGAAAAACATGCTATGCAAACATTAATGGAAATTCCTTGAATCAATAGGAAAAAGGTCCATATTTTAAAAGAAATACAGAGAATAATGAGTTTGTATCATCTATCATGAAAAGCATTTGAAATAGTTTTAGTATCCAGTTTATATAATTGGTTAATATCAAGAGCTATAAACACTCATTTTTTCCTGTACTAGGTAATAGAAAATAAGAAGCCTGACTGATTATATTAAAAGTAGAAAATCTTAATACTTAACTATATTAAATCCTCAGTTCAAGTGAGTTTATTTATTCTAAAAACTAGATATATACCCTTAGGAACTTGAAAGAATCTAGACAGAAAATATTACTTAAGATTTATTAATATTGTGAAAGTTTTTATCTTTATTTCCTTTCACTAGACTTGAATATGCATTTTTTAGAATACTTTCGATTTTGATCTATACAATATAGATCCATTCTGTAGTATTTACCTTTCACTTCTGATACTCAGTATAGAATCTTCTGAGTTTTCTTCTGAGTTTTCATCGTCATGAACACATTAATTTTTCCATATAATGGCCAATCAGAGCTGTAGTGATGAGGGTATGCATTTTATAATACTATGGAGCAAACCTTATAGGAGAAAAAAAATAAGTAAATATACAGTTCATGATATATAGGCTATATTTATCTCAAGGGAATTTTCTTTTGAGAATTATTAACAGCAGATATTTCAAATTATTATACAATAGCAAGTGTATTCATTCATTAAAATATTCTCAAATTTAAAAGAATTACAAGGAAGGAAGGGAAGAGATCATACAATGGTTATGACTGGTTTGTTTGTTTGCCTGTTACAGGAATCAATCTACAACCACTACAGTGAAGTGGTTACAGCTCTGGCATTGAAACCAGGCTGCTATAGAGCAAACTGTGCTAGATAAGTCATCTTAGGCAAATCATTTAGTGTAACTGTATCCATTTCTAGCCAGCAAAACATCATAATAACAGCATCTACCTCACACTTTTCTTGTGAAGATTAAACAATTAACATAGATCAAAGCTTTAGAACAGTTGCTGACAAAGTAAACACAAATATAATTTTTATTTGCTTTTAGTAACCAAAAATAAATGATTATTTTTGTATATTTTGAAATAGATAAGGAAAAAGATACACTTAGAGAGCCTAACATTTTCTAAATCATTTTAGCCCCTTAGGTCAAATTATAAAGATTAAATACATTTCTACATTTAATATCACATTAAATATTTTTACATAAAAGTAAAATAAAGTAATAATATTAGAGTACCCAGTGTTTAAATAACTAAATGACAATGGCCTCATCTGATGAAAACATACAAAGTTTCAAAACGAGCATACATGTAATAGCATAAACACCACAGAGCATAATTTTATTTTTATTTTACAAATTAATTTTATTATACAAAGAGTAATTTTATGATAATCTTTACCAAGTTTACTCAGACACAACGAAAATATATTTGGTAAAACTAAGACAACACTTTTTTACAGATTATTTTTATGTGGATTTATAAATGAGCAAAACATAACAGTTGTATCTCATATATAAAATCAAAAAATATATATATAAAGAAGATAATCACTCTAGGCGTGGATATTGATAAAAAAATTGTAAGATGTTTTTTACTACAGGCAACATGTGATTTCCACCCCTCCTCCCCAAATTCATTACAGCAAGCTTCAAAGAGTTGAAGCATGGCAAAGATTAATCAGTAATATTTAAAGGGAGGTGGATTTCAGTTTAAGACAAGACAGAACAATATTAAAATGACAACAGATACTTTGTTATCTGTGGGCCAGTTCAGGTTCTTGACTTTGCTGCATAAAAGAATTTGAGAGTGAGTACAAAGTAAGAGTACGTGAAGAAGTTTATTGCAAGGTGAAAGTACACTCTGAGAAGCAGATCAGACTGCTCAAACCTAGAGACAGCAGCTAGTTCCATAAGGGGAATTCCCTTTATGGGAACTGTTCATACATACTCTTAAAACACTGGTGAAGTCAAGTATGCAAAGGTGGACCTGCAGTTGGTGCATGCGTTCAGCATCTACATGCTCTAACACTTATCACATGTATAGCTAGCACCTAACATCACCTAGGGATGTGTTTTGAATTATTAAAATGGGGACAAGGTTATTATAAGCTAAGCCTTGAACCTAGCTGTGCATGCATGACTCAGCAAAGTCTCTAGCCACTTTCCCTCCAGGCAGGAATTCATACCCACACACCTCCCACAGGAATTTGTAGTCAGTAGCATCTTAGGATTTTGGTGCTGATTGGCTGGAGGTTGGGGAAGCTACATCAGGAATAAGGAACGTTTGTTCTCTTCCCCTGGCCATTTAGGGTAGCTGGAACTTGTAACTATCTGAGAGTCTTCTAGTATTCTGTAGGACTGCTTACCTTACAAAAGGGTGAGATGCTCACACACTAGGGCACAAAGGATGCAGACCCTACTGGGCTTCATACAAGGAGAGAAGTCAGTATCGCCTCATAACCTTACTTATCCTGCCTCATTTTCAGGGGATACTTTACTATCTTTGTAATTGTTCAATTCAAGACAGTAAGATCACTAATTAGAAAGTTTTGGGGAGTTTCATATACTTAGACCAGAGTAGAATTTAACTAGATACCACCGATATCCTTTGAAGCAGTCTATTCCATAAATTTGATGGAATATTTTACAAAATCACATTGCCATCACAGCAACAGTGATCATTGGGAATATGCCTTACCATGTTTAATGTCAAATAGAATGTCTCAGTTTTGTTTTTATTGCAAATTGGATAAAATAAATTGCATAGATACTGTATTAGTCCATTTTCACATTGCTGATAAAGACATACTCGAGACAGTGTAATTTATAAAGGAAAGAAGTTTAACTGACTCAGTTCCATATGGCTGGGGGGCCCTCACAATCATGGTGAAAGGCAAAGGAGGAGCAAGGTCACATCTTACATGGTAGCAGGCAAAGAGAGCTTGTACAGGGAAACCCCCAACTATAAAACCATCAGATCTTGTGACACTTATTCACTACTATGAGAACAGTAAGAGGAAAACTGCCCCCATGATTCAATTATCTCCCTCCTATTAACACATGGAAATGATGGGAGCTACTATTCAAGATCAGATTTGGGTGGGGAAAAAGCCAAACTGTATCAGGTACCTATATAGGCACTTACAAAAAAAACTTAATGAAGTTATACTTGTATATTTATCTATGCCACAGGACTCAGCCAAGTACGTTGTATATAATACTTAGCAAAATACCACAATAATAAATTACTACTATTTATCGTTATTCTCAACTTTCTATACCCAGATGAATACTAAAGTAGACAAGAGTTTCTCTTCATCACTTGCTTTCCTTGTTGTTTTGGTTGGCTTTTTGTTTTTCTCTTATCTAGTCTCCCCTGCTCTGCTTTTCTCTGGTGTTCCACCCCAACATCTGACGTCCTATTTCATTGTGGTTGAACAATCAAGACTTTAAAAATCCTAATATTAAAAAAAGGTACTTAATAAATAGGACTTTGATTTAATCAACAACTTAGGGTTTTACATAGACAAATAGTCTTGCCACATGATTGTTATAGATATAGCCTTTATTATATCGTCCCACAGGGAAAATTAGTAAGAAGACTATAATTACTTAAAAGTTCTAAATAAACAAATTGTACACAGAGATTGTCATATGAATGTTCTCTCAGTTTCTCTTGAAAGATCAAGCTCTGAAAATATGTTATTTTCTATTAAAGAATAGTAAATGTTGCAAAAGTAAACGACTGACATTTCTCTTCCACTCTCTATAGTATTGTCATTATGACAGTAGAGAAGGATTGTTGTTGACAATTTACAATTTATTGATAAGTATAAAGAATTATAGGAAATCATCCAAGTTTCCACTATTCTGATATGGTCTCTGCTTATTGATTTGCTCACTTATTTTTTTAAATGTTTATACCATATATTTTTGTATTTAAGTGATCACTAACGATATTTATGCTATCACTTCCGTTTTATTTGAATTATAAATAAAATACCTGATTGTTAGAACTATTTGGAAAGCAAGGCCAGGTGTGGTGGCTCATTACTGTAATCCTAGCACTTTGGGAAGCCAAGGCAGACGGATCACATGAGGCCAGGAGTTTGAGACTAGCCTGGCCGATATGAAAAAACTGCATCTCTACTAGAAATACAAAAATTAGCCGGGTGTGGTTGTTCAGACCTATAATCCCAGCTACTGGACATGGGAAGTTGAGGCATGAGGATCGCTTGACACAGGAGGAGGAGGTTGCAATGAACCGAGATCATGTCATTGTACTTCACCCTGGGAGACAGAGCAAGGCTCTGTCTCCAAAAACAAAACAAAACAAAAAATTATTTGGAAAACAAAATGAAAATAATATTTTAAAGTAGCTGTAATTACCCTGCACTTCCATAACCACTAGTAATGTTTTCATGAATTTTTTATATATATTCTTTTATTTATTGTGCAAGTATTTGTTGAGCACTGAGTAGGCACTAAGACAGTATTAAGTTCAGGGAATTTACTGCCAATTAAGAGACATATGATTTTACTCTTATTGAGCTCCTTTAATAGTTAATTAATAGTTAATTGTAATAAGTTAATAGTTAATTGTAATACAAAGTGACAAGTACAAGTACTATGAAAGGAGAGGTAGTTTGTTTTAAAAAGCAAATAGAATAAACCTTTTTTAACTTATGACCCATACTCCAAATCCTATTGAAATGCAGGATGATTATTAAAAACACATTTATACATCAGAAAATAGCAAATGATGGCCTCCAGTAAAGTAGGGAAGTGAAGGAGTTTCTGCACAATAATAACATTAATATGGAAGAGAGAGAGAAACAGAACACGAGTTTTAAAAGACTTCTAAGAAATTAAACATTCTTCTCAACAGCCCCAGAAAAATTTCCAAGTATAAAGTTAACAACAACAACAAAAAGAAGATGCAGAATTAAACCTATGAAAAAAGATCAGGCTAATTAAACCATTACCTGAAGAACAGCTAGCTAATCATGCTGTGCTCATTAAGAACATATGAAGTAGCAAGCTAGAGATTTATTGTGTAATAAATCAAAAAATAAATAAATATAATGTACTGGAAAAGGTTAAACGTCCATCAGATTGGAGACTGAATAGACAAACAGTAGTTTACCCTTACAAAGGAATTTCAGCAATAAATACCTACAAACTATGAATATATATAACAATATGATTAACCTAAAAACATGTCAAGTGAAAAATATAACAGATAGAAGATTACTATGAGATTTTAGACAACTAAAACTAATCTATGGTGAAAGCCATAAGTAGAGTGGTCAATTTGTGATGACGATGAGACTGAGGGAGAAAGGGTTTGAGGATCATTTCTGGGATAATAGAAATGTTTATAAGGGTTTCAGTCACATGGGTATACTCATTTGTAAGAATTCATTGAACTGTACACTTAAGATGAGCATTTTATTAATCATAACTCAATAAAAAATGAACTAAAATGGTTTTTAAATACACAAAAATTAGGAGCTAATTTAATTATGGTATATGAGAAAAATACTAATATTCTTATTCATCAACATAACATAAATTCAAGAAAGATAAAGCCATTAAGTTTAAGAAGCAATAGCAGCAAAATAAACTCTAGGTAAGATTGAATAAATTTATGGTTCTCATGTAAAATTTTATGATACGATTATGACATATTGCAAAGAGGATATTATAGTTATTGAGCTTTAATATACGGAATAGTTTAGCTTACCAAATACAAAGCAAAAATTGTAGAAAATGAATTACTTTGAAAAAATCTAAAGGAGGTATTTAAAAATCAGCCTATATAATATTCAAAAAATCCAGTTAGCATTTTACAAAATAGTTGCATATTTGGACACTGTATTGTGTCAAAATCTTATTAATTTTCAAAACAAAACTAAGGAAATGCCATACAGCATAATCATGGAGAGGAAAAGTCTTTCTCAAACTACAAAATCTTTCCATAGGCCTTGAAGTACAAAAAATTATCTGTATTAGAAAGATGCAATAACTTAAGTGACAAAGAATAGAGTGAAAGGAAATATATATTCTCTACAATAGACAAAGTATCTTATTGATAATAAATGAAGAATTTCTAGAAATCATTAAAAACATACAACAAATAAAATAGAAATAAATGGCGAATGACATAAAAAAGCAATGCAAACAAAATGTAAATGTATTTTTATAAAAAATCTATTAAAACATGCTTAATTTCATGCCAAAAGTTTTGTAAGATCTTCAAAACTCTTGACTATTTTTGGGATTTCATCTGCTATATTAATTTTGGTATTAACTTGTAGAGTTCCACAAATTATATAGTTGTGTTTTGTTCTAATTAAATTTACGAATAATTTAGGATAATGTGGAAATAATTTTCACCTGAATAAGATTAAGACTTTATATTTATTCACATTTTATTTTATGACAGTGAACAAAGTTTTCTTTGAGTTTGTTAACACATGCTTTGCTGACATTTTGTATGTTGATTATTTGCATTGATTTTTAACTTGCTACTTACAGATTTACTTTCTTTGGTTAGCTGACTGTTGGAATTTATTGCTGGATAATCATATCTAATATAATATGTAGATAACGATGACTATGTATCTTCATTTCTAGCTAATTATTCCATTTATTTCTCTTATTTTATTGCATTAATATTCCAATATAGCACTGACTGGTTATGGTGGTAAGGAGTATTCTTGACTCCACCCTGACTTTAGGAAAATGCATCTAATTTTACAGTTTGTAGTAGTATATAATGATACGATTTAATTTGTTGTGTTTAAATTCAAAAATATCTTGAAGACATGATGATCAGATCTTATATCATAATGTGTAAAATATGTATGCCTTTTATACACTATTAATATTTGAGGGTTAAAAATGACTATATTTGACATTAGAACAGATATATATATATATATATATATATATATATAGAATTAAAAACACCATAATTGTGGGCTAATATAGGTTTAAAGAAATATTTGGAGAGATGCAAGACATATGGTCTCAACCTGTAATATCTATTTATCTAGTGCGTTTTGAATGTTTCAGATTATGCCTTCATGTAACTAGTATGAATCAAGAAGTGAGAGTTATATATATAAGTTAATAAAGACATCTGATATAGAAAATAAAATTTGAGTAAGAACACTGTGTGTTAAGTTTCTGTATATAGCACTATGCTGATTATTGTATTGGTAGATGTGAGTCTTATTGAGAAAGCAGAATCACCTACAAAAAGTAAGAAGTGTGTTTTTACAAGACTTGTGATAAGTCATTTTGGATGTAATACTTGCATTTCTAAATAGAGAATTCCAAATTCCAAATAGAGATAGCAATTTCTTATCTCTGTAAAGTATACATTTACAGAATTGTTAGTCCTCAATATTAAAATTAATACTTATCATCAAAGAACAATATGTTCAATGAGGCAGATATATTTATTTATTTAGAAAGCAATGCTTTCCTGCTAGTATAAAGGAGTTAAAGTTAATACTTTTCCATCGACTCAAAATGTAAAACTGAAGAAATACAGAGAAGCAAATTGGGAAACATCATTGGATACCACTTCAAGGGCTTCAAAGTAAGTCTGTCTTCTCCAAATTTTCTTGAAAAATGAGCAAAGGCATGGTAGATTTATCCTTAAATGTGGAGTTGTATTTTCACTTGTAACTTTCAAATGTCCTTTATATACAAAGCATGAAAAAGTTACTTTGATTTCTTACTTAAAAAAGTGGAAGTCTCTTGTTTTGACCTACAGAATTTTCATGCTACACGAAGTAAGGCTATTATTGAAAAATTTATTTAATTCAATGACAGCTTTACATCTGGAAAAACAACAAATGACTAAATGAACTTATTGTTTAAATTTGGATTGAATATAGTAATTTTTAAGTGAATTTACTCAACAAAAATTTTAAAAAAATTATTTAGTCAAATAGAAGATACATTTTTCAAAAATGTTACAGATTTACAGGAGAAATTGTAACTTTTGATTTTAGGTAAAGAAAATAATTTGCTGAAGGCATTCCAGTTCTAAAATGTTTTCTCTTTAAACTTTAAAAACATTAATACTAAATAGTCAAGAAAGACGGAATCTCCTCACCATAATGACAATATTTAGTTTGAACAAAATTTAATACGTATTAAAGTACAGCTTTCCAGGCCTATGTCAGAAAATAAAGATGAGCAGGAAAAAAAGTAGTACTATTTCATTGAAAATCAGAGAACTTCTCTATCTCATATTTGTTGGTTTGAAATATGCCTAACTGTATAGAGAAAGTTGATTCAAAAAATATCTACTGCCATACCTAACAATAATATAACCTATAAAAAATATTTTGAGTATATAATGCATACAAAATATCGTGTACTTAATATTATATTTTCTACTATTATTTCACTGCACCCATTGTTAAGTGCTCTCTCTCTCTCTCTCTCTTTTTGAGACAGAATCTCACTCTGTCACCAGGATGGAGTGCAGTGGCACAATCTCAGCTCACTGCCACTTCCACCTCCTGGGTTCAAGCGATTCTCCTGCCTCAGCCTCCAAGGTAGCTGGGATTACAGGCACCCACCACCACACCCGGCTAATTTTCGTATTTTTAGTAGAGACAGGGTTTTACCATCTTGGTCAGGCTGGTCTCTGACTCCTGACCTCATGATCCACCCGCCTCGGCCTCCCAAAGTGTTGGGATTACCAGCATGAGCCACCACACCCGGCCAAGTGCTATCTCTTATGCCTAAACTAAAACACTTCCTAGTGTGTAAAATAAAACATGAAATTAAAGGCAAACATGCTCAGTAGCATTGCCTTTATTCAATATTGTCTTGGAGAGCATATTTAATGCAGCAAGCCATAAAAAATACACATGCTCTAATTATTGAAAAATATGGGATAAAACTGATGTTATTACAATATTAACTACTTGGAAAAAATAAAAATTTACAGATTTTTCAATTATTTTTAAAAAATAGTGAGGTAGTTCAGCATTGGTCAGCAGCAGTCATCTAAAATTTAATTAGAATTGTTTACAAAAGATGCCAGAAATTAGGAAACCTAGATAGATAGTCAATAGATTGATGTATTTTGTTTACCAAAGCATACAGAAAACAATTTAAAGCAATTAAAATGTTGAATGTATAAAACTTGCATTTATTAAAAAAGAAATCTTTTTTAGCTTCTAAGTTCAGCAGGATATGTGCAGGTTATGTAAGTAAACTTGTGTCATGTGTGCTTGTTTTGCAGTTTGTCACCCAAGTATTAAGCCTAGTATCCATTCATTATTTTTCTTGATCTTCTCCCTCCTCACACTTTCCACCCTCCCACAGGCCCCAGTTGTGTTGTTCCCCTTTATGTGTTCATGTGTTCTCATCATTTAGACCTCACTTATAAGTGAAAACATGCAGTATTTGGTCTCTGTTCCTGCATTAGTTTGCTAAGGATAATGGCCTCCAACTCCATCCATATTCCTCAAGAGGACATAATCTCATTCTTTTTTTATTTTTTTTAGATGGAGTCTTGCTTTGTCATCTAGGCTGGAGTACAGTGGCGTGATCTTGGCTCACTACAACCTCTGCCTCCCGGGTTCCGGATTCTCCTGCCTCAGCCTCCTGAGTAGACTAGCTGGGATTACAGGTGTGTGCCACCACACCTGGCTATTTCTTGTATTTTTAGTGGAGATGGGGTTTCACCATGTTGGCCAGGCTGTTCTCGAACTCGTGACCTCAGATGATCCACCTGCCTTGGCCTCCAAAAGTGCTGGAATTACAGGCGTGAGCCATCGCACCCAGCCAATCTCATTCTTTTTTATGGCTGTATATTATTCCATAGTGTATTATGTACCACATTTTCTTTATCCAGCCTATCATGATGAGTATTTAGGTTGATTCCATGTCTTTGCTATTGTGACTAGTGCTGTGATGAACATACACGTACATGTGTCTTTATGGTAAAATGATTTTTATTCCTTTGGGTATATACTCAGTAATGGGATTGCTGGGTTGAGTGGTATTTCTGTTTTTAGTTCTTTAAGGAATCTCCACACTGTCTTCCAAAATAGTTGAACTAGCTTACATTCCCACCAACGGTGTATAAGTGTTACTTTTTCTTCGGAACCTCTCAGCAACTGTCATTTTGACTTTTTAATAATAGTCGTTCTCACTGGTATGAGATGGTATCTCATTGTGGGTTTGATTTACATTTCCCTAATAATTAGTGATATTGAGCTTTTTAATATAATTGTTGGCTCCATGTGTATCTTCTTATGAAAAGTGTCTGTTCGTGTCATTTGCCCACTTTTTAATGGAGTTGTTTGTTTTTTTCTTGTAATTTAAGTTCCTCATAAATGCTAGATAAGACACACAGTTGGAAAAAAATTTTCTTTCTTTCAGTAGAAAGAAAGGTTCTATAGGTTGTCGTTTCATTCTGTTGATAGTTTCCTTTGCTGTTCAGAATCTCCTTACTTTAATTAAATCCCATTTGTCAATTTTTGCTTTTGTTGCAATTGCTTTTGGCGTCTTTGTTATGTAATCTTTACCTTTTCTTATGTCCTAAATGGTATTGCTTAGGTTGTCTTCCACAGTTTTTATAGTTTTAGATTTTACATTTCACTCTTTAGTATATCTTGAGTTAATTTTTGTTTATGATATACGGAAGGGTTCCAGTTTTAACCTTCTGCATAAGGCTAGCCAGTTATCCCTGCACTATTTATTAAATAGGGAGTCCTTATCCCGCTGCTTGTTTCTGTCATGTTTGTTGAAAATCAGCCTATTTCTCCATTCTCTATTCTGTTCCTTTGGTCAATGTGTCTGTGTTTGTACCAGTACCATGCTGTGTTTGTTACTGTAGCCCTGTACTATAGATTGAAGTTGCATAGCATGATGCCCCCAGCTTTATTCTTTTTGCTTAGGATTTCCTTGGCTATTTGGGATCTTTTATGGTTCCATATAAATTTTAGAATAGACTTTCTAGTTCTAGGAAAAATGTCAATGGCAGTTTAATAAAAATAGCATTGAATCTATAAATTGCTTTGGGAAATATAGCCATTTTTATGATATTGATATTCCTATCCATGAGCATGGAATGTTTTCCTATTTGTTTGTATCACCTTTGATTTCTTTGAACAGAGTTTTATAGTTCTCCTTAGTGAGATCTTTCACCTTCCTAGTTAGCTGGATTCTTAGGTATTTCATTCATTTTGGGGAATTGTGAATAAAATTGCATTCTTGATTTGGCTCTCAGCTTGACTGTTGTTGGTGTATAGGAATGTTAGTGATTTTTGCGCATTGATTTTGTATCCTGAAGCCTTACTGCAATTGTTTATCAGGTTCAGAAGCTTTTGGGTTGATACCACGGGGCTTTCTAGATATTGGATCATGTCACCTGCAAACAGGGCCAGTTTTTCTTCCTGTTTTCCTGTTTGAATACCCTTTATTTCTTTCTCTTGACTGTTTGACCAGGCCAGGACTTCCAATACTATGTTGAATGGGAATGGTGACAGAGGGCCTCCTTGTCTTGAGGTGGTTTTCAAGGGGAATGCTTCCAGCTTTTGCCCATTTACTATGATGTTGGCTGTGGGCTTGTCATAGATGGCTGTTATTATTTTAAGAAATTTTCCTTTAATTCCTAATTTATTGATAGTTTTTAACATGAATGGGTGTGAAATTTTATCAAGAGTTTTTAAGATGAAGGGGTGTTCAATTTTATTGAAAGCCTTATCTGCGTCTATTGAGATAATCCTGTGGTTTTTGTCTTTAGTTCTGTTTATGTGATGAATTACATTTATTGATCTGCATAGATTTAACCAACCTTGCATCCCAGAGATAATGCCTACTTAATCATGGTATGTAAGCTTTTTGATGTGCTGCTGGCTTACATTTTTAAAAAGTTAAAATACACACTAGGTGGTAGATTTAACAAAGACGTCCTACTTTCTATCTCATAAGTGTATATAATGTGGTACTCCTTCAATAAACAATGGAAAAACAAACCAACCAAAAACACCTACCATAACAAAACAAGACTACAGATAACCAAATAGGAAATCAGGCAAAATACATAGGCATTTCACATAAGAGATCGCAAGACTGCAAATGATCCAAAAATTTCTAAGCCTATTTTTTAACCAAAAATATGTGAATGATAATCAAAACAGAATATCATCTCATATACTCAAAAATAAGATCAGCAAAAATCTTAATTAATTGCCTGACAAAAACTAAAAATGATGATAAAATGTCTTGACAAGAATGTAGATTCCAGTTGTGGGATTTGGCACAATACTGAGGAATTCAATTTAATCATACCTGTTTATATTGAAGATGTAGTTACCTTTTGACCAGACAATTCCCTCTTTAGGATGCATATTAGGTAAACTCTTGTCTATTTATAAATAGTGAAATACTTAAAAAAGAATATTTATTACTGCAATTTTTGTCATAGTATGCAAATGAAAACAAATTAAATATCCATGAATGATGGCAAACAAAATCATGTTTTGTTCACCCATAGAAGTGTGAAAGAAAAGGGTTTAGGGCCTCAAAAATCAACATGATTGAGTCTCACAAACATATTGCTAATAGAAAATGCAGGTCACATAAATCTGCACACTGTATGATCACATGTTTATAATGCTTAAAAATAAAAACTGCATGAAATCATCTTCTAAAGACAGGGAAATTAGAAATACTACATTTAACAACTCTTTTATCACCACAGAATGAGAAAATGATGGAATTGAGGAAAAATCCCAGATTCCTTCAATCATATTGGTAGATTTATAAATATTAATTTTATTAGTTTCATGCATAGTTACATATAGGTTACACGTGTATCAAACAATGCCTGATTAAAAGTTAAAATCCTTTTTCTAGCTTATTCATAATGTATTTTATTACTAATATAAAGTAGAATGATATGTGCTACTATTTTAAGTTTTTCTAGGAAAACTATTTGAAGTACTTGATTCTTGGTATAAGATTACAAAAGTTAACCATGTTGACGCAAGATAAGCTTTACTAATACAGGGGGAAACTACAGTATTTAATTCACAAAAAGACTAATAAAAGTTTTACTTTAGGCAAAATGATTCAATAGAAAATAATAACTTATGAAATAGATAATCAAATTAAATTCAGAAAAATACAAGAACAAAAGGAAATGTTATACTAATTAAATATGTATATTTTTCTGTAAATCAGTTACTCTGGATAACTGTCAAGTATACTAAATCAGGGGAGAATATGGCAAGGCCCTGGGTGAGGTTCACGTCTCTGTTTTAGGCACGTCAGATGTGGGAGGTGTCCAACAATAAACACCTCCAAAAAGAGCAGGCACAGGAGAATGGTGATTGGTGAGGCGAGCAGGAAGAGGAAAAGCTGCAGGTTTCAGTGTGAAGATGTTGAGTCGAGGTCCCTGCCTTATATCCAAGAGGTCTTATCTAATGTTTGAAATATTCCATTCTGAAATTTAGGGCAAGCTGGAATACAAAGGTATATTTCGGAGGAGTTATAAAACATCAACATTGAAACTATGGAAGTCAGGAGAAGTCCAGGGAAAATTTGTAGTATTAGGAGACATGGGCACCTGGGAGAGAAATTTAAAGAATACAAATGAAAGTTTGGAAAAGGAAATAGAGCTTAAAAAAATGTTTCTGCAAGAGTGGCCAAAGATACAAGAGGAAATGTAGGAGTGAGTGTGTATGTGTGTGTGGGTGTGCATGTATTGTTACCCTGAAGCAAAAAAACAATTAGAATATTAAACATGGCCAGTGTAGCAACCTGTGACATGCTGCAGAGTGGAGAGAGGTGTTGACAGGTGACCGGGTGGCATGGCTGCAGGGGACGGTGGATGAGGGAGTGTTAGAGAGGGATGGAATTTTCTTTTTTACACTTAAACAAATTGAGTATCTTTAATTACCATGGAGAAGTTTAGAAGAGAGGGTATAAATAAAGATGAGAGTATGAGGTTAAAGAAATCCTAGGCAGACAGAATTGCATAGGAATCAGGGCACAGATGAAAAAAAAAATAGACTTAGGTTGCAGGAGAAACATTTGCCCATTTATATTTTCTTTTTCTTTTTCTCTTTATTTCTTGTTTTCTTTTAATTCTTTCATCTTTTAGAGAAAGTTGATCCAGTTCCAATCTAGTGAATTTTATTTTCTCTATTGAAGTAAGAGAAAGGTTATCTGAGAGTGAGAAGATTAGATGGCATTTAATAGGATTGGAGAAGAATGAAATAGCTAGTGTGAAGAATAGAAAAGGATAGAATAGAAAGGATTTTCAGACGGTGGTTAAATTTGGTTTGATACCATGGTCTCCAAAATATAATGAGAAGAGTCAGACAGCAAGCTTATACCCTGAACATATATGAACACTGAGTATTGAGAACTAAATTAGAAAAGAAGTCAATTCTTTATTCAGTTGAAATTTGACCCTTAGTTAAACTTTATTACTATTTATTATTAACTAAATATTCCCAATACTCAAACGGTATTATTACCAGAAACAGGCTAATAAGAAAATAAATAAATAAATAAATAAATAAGAAAATAAATAAAGTCATTTCTATCAACAATGAAATACGTAAGTGTTGTACATTCTTTTTACTTTTTTTACAGCTTTGATAAGATAATGAATACAAAAATAACTGAATGTATATGCAGTTATTGGTAAAACTCAGATACCCATAACACCTTCACCATAGTCAAAGTAATAAATATATTCATCACCTCTAAAGGCCAAATATTTCCTTGTGTCTCTTTGTTTTTGTTTACTTGTTTGATTGTTTTGTTGTAAGGAACACTTAAGATCCATCACTTGAACAATTTTTAAGTGCACAATACTGTATTGTTATCTATAGGCACTATGTTGTACAGCAGATCTCTAGAGCTTATTCATCTTGTATAAACGTAACCTTGTATCCATTGAACAATAATTCCCCATTACCCCCAACTCCCTCAATTCCTGGCAACAACCATTCTGTGTTTTGCTTCTATAAGTTTGATTATGTTACAAACTTCGTTGTATTATTCTGTTTTGTGCTGCTATAACAGAATACATGAAACTGGGTAATTTATAAAGAACAGAAATTTATTTCTTACAGTTCTGGAAGGTGGGACTTTCAAGGTCGAGGGGTCCACATCTGGTGAGGGCTGTCTTGCTGCATCTGCCCACAGTTGAAGGTGGAAGGTGGAACGGCAAAAGAGCATATGTGTGAGAGAGAAAGAGAGACAGAGAGAGAGAGAGGCCAAATTCATCCTTTTATCAGGAACCCAATTACATGGTTACTAACCCGCTCTGAAGACAACCACATCAATCTGTTCATGAGAGCAGAGCTATCATGAGCGAAACACTACTTAAACATCCTACCTCTCAACACTGTGGCACTGGGAATTGTTTCCAACACATGAATTGTATGAATTGTGAGTGACACATTCAAATCAGAGCCCTCATGTAAGTAAAATCATGTCACACTTATCCTTCTCTGATTGCCTTATTTCATTTGACGTAATGTCTTTCAAGTCCGTCAATGTACTTACAAATTGTAGGATTTCCCTTTGTTTAATGCTGAATGTGTATATAGCACATATTCTTTATTCATTCTTCTGTCAATGAGCATTTCAGTCATTGGGTTGTTTCTATATTTTTCCTATTGGAAAGAATGCTACAATGACCATGAGAACACATATATTTCCTCAAGATCCTGATTTCAATTTTTTGACTACATACACAGAATTTGGATTGCTATTTTATACTGTGGTTTTTCAAAACATTTTTGTTTGAGAAAATCTTCATACTGTTTTTCTTCGTGTCTGCACCATTTTACATTCACACAAACAGTATAAAAGGGTGCCAGTTTCTCTGCAGCCTCAGCAATACTTGGTGCTAAAATATTCTTGTTTTTTGATAATAACAATCCTGACATGCATAAGGCTATGTCTCACTGTGGTTTGAATTTTCATTTCTCTCATAATTTCTCTCATAATTAGAGATATTGAGCACCTTTACATATACTTTTGGTCATTTGTATGTATCTCTAGAAAATGATTTTTTACAATTTTTAATTAAAGTTTTCTTTTTTTGCTTGAGTTGTAGGAGTTTCTTACATATTTTGCATACTAAGCCTTTATCAAATATATGGTTTTCAAATATTTTCTTCCACTTGAAAGAAAATGGAAAGTGAAAAGGCAACCATTGACTTACAGTATTTCACTCTGTTAATGATTTTCTTTGCTAGAGAGTTTTTTAGTTTGATGTAGTCTCCTTTGTATGTTTTTCCTTTTATGGCTTGGACTTTTGGTGTCATACACATACAAGTATTTCAAGACCTATGTCATGAAGCTTTTCCCATATGTTTTCTTCTACATGTTGTACAGTTTCAGATCTTACATTTAAATCCAGTATATTTTGAGTTGATTTTCATGTACGATACATAATAGAGGTTCAATTTCATTCTTTTGCATATAGATACCTAGTTTTCTCAACAAAATTTGTTGAAGAGACATTCTTTTTCCCACTACATGTTCTCAGCACCCTTGTCAAAGATTAGTTGATCATGCATGTATGGTTTGATTTCTGGACTCTCTACTCTGTTTCATTGGTTTATGGTTGATTTTACATAAGTACCACACTGTTTTAATTACTATAGCCTTATACTGTATTTTGTAATTAGAAAGCACCATGCTTCCAGTGTTTTTCTTTTTTCTCAACGTTGTTTTGGTTATTCTGAGTCTTCTGCTGTTCTGTGTGAATTTGAGGATTTTCTTTCTATTTCTATAAAAAGTGCCATTGGGGCCAGGTGTGGTGGCTCATGCCTGTAATCCCAGCACTTCAGGAGGCTGAGGCAGATGGATCACGAGGTCAGGAGATGCAGACCATCCTGGCTAACACGGTGAAACCCCGTCTCTACTAAAACCACAAAAAATTAGCTGGGCGTGGTGGCGGGCGCTTGTAGTCCCAGCTACTCGGGAGGCTGAGGCAGGAGAATGGCGTGAACCCGGGAGGCAGAGCTTGCAGTGAGCCGAGATGGCGCCCCTGTGCTCCAGCTTGGGCGACAGAGCAAAGACTCCGTCTCCGAAAAACAAAACAAAACAAAACAAAACAAAACAAAAAACAAAGGCCGTTGGGATTTGGATGGGAATAACATTGAACCTATAGGTTGCTTTGGGTAACTGGAGTTTACACCGTCTACTGTGGTCTGCTCCAGCTCCTAGGACTGAGGAGGGCAGCTGCAATTCTAGTCAGTTGCTGGACACCTTGCCAGCTGCTGAGAGCTACCTGCTCTTCATTCAGTTCTTAACTGCCCCTTGGCTTTACAACTACGACAGGTCTCACAGTACTCTGGATGAGGAAAGACATGAGCTGTTCTCTCAGGCAGCCTTATGGGACACATTTCATCTCTTTTCTTCCCCTACAGGAAAAGTCACAAATTGTGAGGATATCTTCGGGCTTTGTAATGTGCTCACTTGGGTGGGGGAGGTGCAGGCAAAGTGACACTACTCTTCTTAGTGACACTGAACATGTTCGTTTCCATGTAACTTTTATTGCCTCTGGGTTCTGCTGGGTTGAGGCAACTTCTCTCCTGAATTCTGGGGTTTCCACAAAGATATTCTGGTCCATATGCCGTTGTTAAATCAGTGTTTCTGTGGTGGTGGGATGAGTATGGGGACCATCTATTCTACCATCTTTCTAATGTTACCCTCCTTTTCACTTTTTATAAGTGAATGCTTCCCTAACCAGTTTGCACCATTCCCAAATTCTTATATTATATTTCTTATATCTTATTGTTTACTTACTATGTATTTAAATTATGTTTATATGAAGATATTCTTAAGCATATCATATATACAAGGATATCTGTGAATAGACAAAACTTTGTCTTATCTTTTTAATCACATTGGCATACATAGGCTTTCTAGCTTTTCAACAGTCTTTGTTGTAGACTCTATTTACATAGTGTATGTTTTTCCTAAATATTTTACTACTAATAGCAACCTTTGTAATCTTAGCATCTGTTCAATTAAAAAAATCATATGTGTTGCAATTTTCTGTACCTGTTCATCAAAACTGCAGAATGTAAAGAGTAATTTGCATAATTAGAAGCAAATTAGCTTTTATATTAAACTACTGGAATGTGAAATTTCGACAGATGATAAAAAGAACATCTTGCTATATAAACACTTTCAGAAAACAAAGTATTTACTTCTCTAATTGAAGTGAAGATATTTAAATGAAGAATAAGAAACTCACAACGATTCTTATTGAATTTTTCGTTTATAGTCTGCAGATTTAAATTTAACATTCCCAGGAAATAGAACAAAATCCCCAGTACATAGGATCAGTGAACTGTGTTTTGAATTGCAGGTTAAGGAAACACTGTTGCAAGTCACTAGAAATGCATAAAAGCAGAGTAATTGCACGTAGTATCATAGAAAATATATCCCAGTAAGTATAATATCAAGAATTAAACTCTTGAGATAATATATATGGTCAGGTAAGAAATAAGTGTTCTCAAATTTGGTTAACCTAAAAAAGTTTCATAGAAAATTTACTTACGGCCGGGCGCGGTGGCTCAAGCCTGTAATCCCAGCACTTTGGGAGGCCGAGATGGGCGGATCACGAGGTCAGGAGATCGAGACCATCCTGGCTAACACGGCAAAACCCCGCCTCTACTAAGAAATACAAAAAATAGTCGGCTGCAGGTAGCTTCTGTAGTCCCAGCTACTCGGGAGGCTGAGGTCGAGAACATGCTGAACTCGGGAGGCGAGCTTGCAGTGAGCTGAGATCCGCCACTGCACCTGTAGCCTGGGCGACAGCGAGACTGGCCTCAAAAAAAAAAAGAAAATTTACTTACATGAATATTTCAGGAAACTTCAGAAGTCAAATAAAATATCTGGTGTAAGAAGGATAGTTAAAATAGTAATAAAAATGACTCCTTTGAGTTCAGTACTTAATAATTTGACCCACCAAATAAATTAATTTCTGAAGGATTTTATAATAGACAACAGTAACAAAATCTTGACTTCAATGCTATGTTAACATTTCAGATTCATTTGAAAAATAAGGATTCTTTAAACCAGATCATGAAATCAGTCAACTTCTAGGAGATAGGATTCCTCCACAAAATTTTAGTTTGTTTATACATTTAATTCTTTATTGTCAACTATATTCTATGTGCCACAGAAGGAGATGGAAATACTGAGTGAAGTTCTTACCCAAATTTTGTATCCTCAAATTTATAGGAACATATACTCCAAAGTGACAAAACCAATATCACAGTATGCATTTGAACACAGCTACATGTACAGATGTAATTCTAAGATAACTTTCCAGAACAGATATTATTTGTCTGTAGTTTCAAGAGTCGGCCACATGCAGAGGTCAAAGGAGGCAAATATAGAATATACAATGCCACCAGAACAGCAAAACTAGTTAATAATGCAGTATCTTTGGTTAATTACAAATATTTGTCTGAAACATTAGAATTGTAAAGTCATAGGGGCTGCAATGTGAAGAGATTCTCCTTTAATCTGTATTATACTAAGTATCAAATTGTGTGTTATTCAAAATGAAAAAAAATCATAAAAATCCAGAAGATATTTGTGTACATTTTTAATACTGAAATAATTATAGACACACTGGAGTTTGCAGAAAGGGTGCAGAGAATCCTTTACTGATTCTCTATCTTCCCACCAATAGTGACAGCCCACCTATCTATATACAGAAAGAAAACCAAGAAATTGACGTTGGTAAAAAAGTGTTATTAAATGACAGATCTTATTCAGATTTCACCAATTTTTACATATACTCATTTGTGTCAATGTGTGTGTGATTCTTTAAAATTTTGTCATTTATGAATATATACACATATATACGTATATACACATATATACATATATACATATACATACACATATACACGTATATATACACGTATATACATATAGACATATATATACACATATAGACATATATACACACACACATATATATGTATATTTGTTTCACCAGCTAACCAGCAAGAAAAAGAACTATTTCACCACCCCAAAGAAACTGCATTATGCTACCCTTTTTCAGTTGCACCTACTCATTGTTCCTAGATTGTCACAGCTAATCTGCTTTCTATTTCAGTGTTAGGAAATCTTATGTGGAATTATGCATAATGTCTCCTTTTAAATTTTTTATTTTTTATGCAGTCTTTAGAGATTGGCATTTTCACTCAGCATAATGCCCTTGGTATTGATATTGTTTTATGTATTAATCCATCATTTCTTTTATTGTTGAGTAATATTTCATGATATGGATGCACACTGTTTAATCGTTTACTGATTGAGGGACGACAGGCTTGTTTACAATTTTTACAAATAAAGTTTGCTGCAGTTATTATAATTAAACCTTCCATGAATATCTGTGTATAGCTTTTTTTGTTTTTGTGTGAACATGTTTCATTTTGATAAGATAAATGTCTGGGAATGAGATGGTTAAGTCATATAGTATGTGTATTTTAGTTTTATAAAATAATATCAGAACTATTTTCTAGTGTTGTACCATTGTAGATTATCAGCAGCAATGTATAAAAATGTAGTGTCTCTTTATACTGGACAGCATTTGGCATTATAATTACTTTTCAAATTTAAGTATTCATATATAGTGATAATCATTGTTATTTTAGTTTTCATTTCCCTATTGCTTAATGATGTTGAGCATACCTTCACATGCTTACTTGCCATCAGTACACGCTCTTTGATGAAATGTCTACTTATGCTTTCTGTCCATTTTCTAATTAAATTTATTATACTTTTACTATTAAGTTTTAAGAGTTCTCTATCTATTTGAGATACTTACTTTCAGTATGTGGTTTGCAACGAATTTCTCCTAGTTTGCAGTTTGTTTATATATCCTCTCAACAGGGTCTTTAATGAAGCATGTATTTTTAATTTTGATGAAGTGCAGTTTTTAAATATTGTCTTTTACAGATTATTTTGATGTGTGGTACCATGTCTGAGATTTGTTGAAAAGTTACCCATGTTTCATTTAGTCGTTTTTGAAAATTTGCCCAAATGTGCATACTCATACGTGTCTATTTCCACCTTTTCCACTCTTTCTTCTATCTTTTTGCAATGCCACACTGTCCTGATTGTTGTAGAAACATAGTTAAGTCTTAAAATTAGGCAGTATTTCCTCTCACTATGTTCTTTTAAACAATTTTTCTAGATATTCTAGTACTTTTTCCATATAAATTTAAATTATGTTTGTTGATATATCCGAAAACACTTGTTGGTATTTAATAGTAACTGCATAAAAACTAAAAATCAATTTAGGGAGAATTGACATCTTAACTATGTCAAATTTCCCAAAATATGAACATAGTGTTTTTCCTCATTTATTAAGTTCATGAGCATTTTCATAATTTTTCTGCATACCAATCCTGTACCTGCTTTGCTAGATTTGTGTCTAAGTATCTCATTTTCACTGGAAAAATTTCAAATGGTATTGCTTTTAAATTTGAGTTTCTACATATCATTGCTAGTGATGCAGGATTTTTGCACCTTAGTTCAGCTAAAATCTGGGTTCTTGTCCCACCACCAGGAAATTCTAGGCACACGGGCATGTTGAAAAGTGAGGAGAGCAAAATTTATTGAAAGAAAGCTCTCCACAAAAAGAGGGGGCCCTGCCAACAGGCTCCCACCTCGCAAATTGAATACCAGGTCACCACACAGGAGATGAAGAGGCCAGGCTCCTCTCCTCTGCATAATGTGTGAATTCCCAGCATCTCCACCCCATTCTCCTAGTGTGCAAGCGGGGCACCAGTCCTGTGTGGGCACGCCCAGACAAGGAGCTGGGCAGATTCCCTTACCTTCCTCCTTCATCTGTCTTATCTATAGCTACTATATTAAAAGATATTTGATTTTTGTATATGTGTTTTTTATCCTGTGACTTTGTTAAGTTCACTTATTAGTTCTAGATTGTAAGTCCTTGTTATTTTCTATTTTTTTATATTAATTGATATGATCGTGTATTTTTTTCTTTTCTTCATTAGTCTATTGATGTGATTATATTGATTGACTTTGGAATATATCGGCAGTCTTGTATTTGTGGAATAAACCATACTTGGCCATGGTGTATAATTGTGATGTAAAATACATTTATTTACTTTTGTATGTTCCAAAGCAATACTTTAGGGAAAATGACTATTAAGAGAAAATCTTATTTAATGTTATTTTTTCATAGGAATATTTAATGTAATTGGTTTTCATCAATGAGATCTTGCTTGCAATACTATTCATAGAAATGAAGTTTCATATGTTTTTTCAAAAGTTACTAGATATCCTATGTTTAAAACGTATTTTAAAATTTGAATTTATCTATATTTAAAAATATTTTATCTGTGCGTCCAATGAATATAGCTTCTTGTGTTAAAATTAAATAACAAATGGGTGATTCCTGTATTTAAACTCTACTTAAAGGATTATTAAAATATTTTTATTGCCTGAGCTTCAGAGCTTTTGTTTATAATTATTAATTAATCATGATAATAATTTTTAAGTAATATTTAAATAATATTTTTGTAATGCATGTAGTTTGGATGCTGGATGTCTAACAGATTAGGTCATAGAATTGCCATGTGGGTCCATGACTAAAGAATTAAAAATATCCATATTATTTTGTATTTAACAGCTTTATTGCAAATAAAAATAGTTTAACTTGCAAGCATCATAAAGGGTAGACATTATTGGCTCAGTTTTTAGATGAGGAAAGTAATGTACACAAAAGTTAATTAATAGTCCATATTAGCACCAGCAGTATTTGCTGAAGTTTATAATTGAACTAATATTTTTCTTGTCAAATTCTTTTTTCTTTTACTATCTATACTAATTAAAATTACACTTCAATTAATCACATGATTGCACCAAAATTAGAACACTTGCCTACTGACTCAAAATAATGTACTCATTTTGGGTTGTTGTATAAGTTATTTGTTGCCACAATATTGCTGTGTAACAAAGCACTCCAAAATCATTGAGTAATTTAAAAGGATAATTCACTGATCAAAAGTAGGCTGTGGGGAGGGGTTTTTGTTGTCTCAGGTGGTCTCACTTAAGTGGCTGCTAATCAGCTGGGTGGATTTGCATCTGAGGGTTATATGGTTCTTGGCTGGGGTTCCTTGGCTCTCTTCCAAGTGACATTTATCATCCAGAAGGATAGCAATGACTTGTTCTCATGGTAAGACAAAGGAGGTTCAGAAGAGATTTCAGAAGCTTGTCAAGTCCCTTGAGGCCTAGGTTCAGAAATGTCACACACAATAAAATTAAAATTACTGTTAAGCCATCTGGCTCTTTCAGATTCAAGGGGTATCAAACTAGACTCTACCATTTAATGGGGATGAGGCAAAATCTGCAAAATTTTTATTGTAAAAGGCATGTAAAAGGGTTGTTAGAAAAATCGGGGCAGTCAATCACAGCTGACTCAATTCTATCATGTCTCAAGCTATTTATTTCCAAGTTTTATGTTATCACTTCAAAAGTATACAGTGACACTTGCTCTTATTAAACAACTGGCAAATTTTTACTAAAAGCAAAAAACCACAAAAGCAGAAAGGGTTTTATGATTTTGTTTTATAAATTAGTGAATTTTTATAACTACATTTTGTTGGAACAATTGAAATATATTTTTGGTACTTTAGGCATCATCATCATCATCATCATCTTTTTCCCTATGGAAATCATTTGTTATTTTCCATAAGAAAACCACCTTATCAGCCAGGCGCGGTGGTTCACACCTGTAATCCCAGCACTTTGGTAGGCCGAGGTGGGTGGATCACGAGGTGAAGAGATCGAGACCATCCTGGCCACCATGGTGAAATACAAAATTAGCTGGGTGTGGTGGCATGCACCTGTAGTCCCAGCTACTCAGGAGGCTGAGGCAGGAGAATCACTTGAACTTGTGAAGTGGAAGTTGCAGTGAGCCTAGATCACGCCACTGCACTCCAGCCTGGCAACAGAGACAGACTCCGTCTCAGGAGGAAAAAAAAATTACCTTATCAAACGTTATGAAGCATATATTAATTCTGTTCACCTTTAAGCTGTACAGAAGATAAATAACACAAAAAGAGCCTGGGCATGGGGGACCCTCAGATCTATGTTTGAACTACAGCATTTTTACCAGTTTTGATACTAGGCAAGATATTTGTCTATTTGAGATCTACATTAGAGCAAACTAACAATTCTTGGATTTTTTGTTTATAATTTTTGAAGGTTGAAAACTTCAACATAAATACCTAGGATTTTGTTTTTCCATCTGTACTGCAGTACTAAAAATGGTTTTATAGCTCTTTCTTGGCTTCTTTTGCTGAGAAATTTTCTAATTTGCTGAGAAATTAGAACTTCTAATGTTGAGAATTACCTGAAAGTCATTCTCATCTCCAATTGTATCAGCAATCTCCATATTTACTGATTAACTATAAATTGCCCAGTATGTGCTGGGTACTTAAGAATTTATATAATGGACTCAGATTTTCTAAACAAGCAATGCTGTATGCATTGGTAATTACATTTTTCTCTGAAAAAAGTGATTTAACTTATGTTTAAAGATGAAGGTTTCTATTTTTCTTATATCAAACAATTCAAAAACAGGGAGTCCATAGCTGCTATATCATGAACGTCCCAATTTCTTTTTCTAACATCCATCATTTTTACTGCATTGTTTCTGTTGTCAAGCTCATCTCTTGGTTACCTGTTTTCTTTTGTGGCTTCAGTCATCATTCTGTGCTTCAAACGGGGATAGAGAAAAGTGAGATTTCAAAAGGCTCATGAGAAAATTATCTTTCTTCAAAGAGCTTTCTTGGAAAGCCAGTTCAGTGACTATTCCTTATATCCCATTGTTCTTACTAATCTTCAAATAAAGCTGGGAAATGAGGCATATAGCTGGCAATAAGTTCTAATTCCAGCGTAAAATGGATATTGGATAGGTAGTTTGTGTCCCAAATGCCAAAAAACCAGTTTGTATTTAGTAAGATCCCAGTGTCTGATGATTTATAACTCTGTCCGCATTGATACCACATCAAAAATTCTAGTCAAAACTATGTTTGGATGTAGAAATTACATGCAGCACAACTTCAAAATTAAAGGGAAAGGGAACATTAAAGTAAACTAGTATGTAAAATGTAGGTGATTCTTCCAAAGTTGGGCAGTACACAAACTACAAAATCATATGTGACATTTCCAGATTTATCCTATTTTTCTAAATAAAAATTAAAGTAAAAACTGCAATTTTCCTGTAATGAAGTTTGTTATGGGTGAAGCAAAGATATATATGGGTGTTTGAGCAGAACAGATATTACAAACAGTACAGTAAGAACAGAAAAGGGAAGTTTGAATGTTTAGCTAGTTTTATAGGCAGTATATCTAAGACATGGTTAGGGACTAGAAATCTTTGAAATTCAGGAAAATATTAAAAAGAAGAAATGCTAAAGTATTTAAAATATTTGCCCCTAGGAAACTTCTGACATGTTCTTATGTATAAGAAGCTTAACAAAAGACACTCAGAATCACTCAAATTATATACCATTTTAACTTCCACTTATCACAAATTTTAGCTGTTCAGCAGATCAACTTTGGTACTGGATTTTCAGTTGAGGTTGTAGATTTTCCATTGCTGAGATTTTTGCAGTGAAAAACACGTTATAGCTGTCTTGTATCAGACAAAGGCCATCACCAGCTTAATATTCTGCTTTCCTACTTCTGATCTACTAACCCATAGTGAGCATATACACTGAGCAGCGAAACCAATAACTGAATTTGCTTTTAATTGCCTGTCTTTTTAATTTATTCTTCTGAAAGATATCTAGTCTGGTGGTTCCCTATAGGTCTTTCCTGTAATCATTAAGCATTTCAAAGAGCAGTGGGTTTATATTAAAAGTTCAATAGGGTATAACTATGTCTCTTCATCTTCTGAGGCAAAATAATTCACTCTTGTTCAAGTGTTATATGAGGCACCATTTCATTGAAGAGCACAGAAAATTAATGAGTTTGAAGGCAATTGAGCTATATTTTCAAACAGTAAAAGCAATGAACTAGACATACGTTGTTTATTTCCTGATCCAAAGGCATTATAATGGTACTACACATTGGCCTGTAAATAAACAAAATGACATTACAGTGGCGCTCAGGTCAGTGAACATTCAGACCACCAAAATAGTTGGTGGAAGCCACCTGGACCAGAATGCAGAGGTAGGACATAGGGGGAACTAACACTGCAGATTCCCAAAGAATTATAATGAAAGTGATAAACCTACCGTGTAAATAATTCATTTGCAATTGAAAAATAAATGGAAACGTCTTCCGAAGTCAGTTTTGAAGGCTTTATTTTTGTGGATTACACCTAGGGAGAATCCTATCCTAGAAAAATGGATTATAAGGCCAGGCGCAGTGGCTCACTTCTGTTAATCCCGGCACTGTGGAAGGCCGAGGTGGGCGGATCACCTGAGCTCAAGAGTTAGAGACCAACCTGGCTAACATGGTGAAACCCCGTTTCTCCTAGAAGTACAAAATTAGCTGGGTGAGGTGGTGCGCACCTGTAATCCCAGCTACTCGGGAGGCTGAGGCAGGAGAATCACTTGTACCCGGGAGGCAGAGGTTACAGTGAGCCGAGATCGCGCCACTGCACTCCACCTTGGACAAAAAGGGCAAAACTCTACTCCAAAAAAAAAAAAAAAAGAAAAAGAAAAAAAAAGGAAAAGGAACTATATGGCTTGCTCTGGGTAAGAGGAATAAAATCTTTATTAGATCAAATGAGCTAAGAGTAGTCATTCCCTAAGAATGTGCTTTCTATACATAAAACTTTTTTTAAATTGTGTGGAAAAAATGCCAAAAAAATCTCATTTTGATCAGGTCGATCAGGTCTTTTGAGACAATGTGATTTCTGTTTCTAATACTAATTAAGCTTTATTAAGTATACTAATCCCTTCAAATTATGCTACTGATTTTCAGAATACATTTAATATTTTCTATTGAATAAAGTTAGAAACAATTTCCTAAACCTACAACTCTGCATTGTTGTATTAGTTTGTGTGCATATATGTATAAGCGTTTCCAAATTTTTCTAAAGTTATTTATTAACTATAATTTTCTAGAGGCACTAGGAAGAATTTTGTACTTTAAAAAGGTTTCCATGGAGTTTATTTTTTGCTTAAGTTTTATATATAATTAAAATAATTTGGTAACTAGTGATAATTTAGAATAAAAAAGTTTGGGTTTGTTTTTCTTTAAAAATAGGTCTCTTTTTATTAGTGTTTTTAGTTAATAGAATATATATTAGATATATGTAATATATATAAATATATATATTAGTTAATAGAATATGTATACTTTTTTCTTCTCTCCCACCTCCTCGCCCCCCCGCCAGGCTTGAGTGCAATGGCTCGATCTCGGCTTACTGCAACCTCCGCTTCCTGGGTTCAAAGGATTCTCCTGCCTCTGCTTCTCAAGTAGCTGGGATTAAGGCGCCTGCCACCACACCCGGCTAATTTTTGTAGTTTTTAGCAGAGATGGGGTTTCACCATGTTGGCCAGGCTGGTCTAAAAAACAAGTAGAAAGTGGAGTTTCCAAATATCCCCTCATTTCATCTCATTTCCCAGTTCTCTCTATTAACATTTTCATTTGTGCTGTATATTTGTTACAATAGACGCATCAGTATACCTTACTATTAACTAATGTCCATTGTTCATATTAATCTTCACTCTTTGTTGTACATTCTGGTGGTTTTGGTAAATGTATAATAACATGTGTCTCCTCGTTCAGTTTCACACAGAATAGTTTTACTGCCTTAACAATTCCTTGTGCCACCTGCTTCCTCCCAAAACTCTGGCAACCACTCTTTTTACTATTTCCAGATTTTTTCCTTTTCCAGAATGTCGTATACCTGGAATCAAACAGTATACATTGTTTTTTAGAGTGGCTTCTTTTAGTTAGCAACAAGCATTTAAGATCTGTGTCTTTTAATGGCTTGATAATTCACTAATTTTATCATTGAATATATTCTATTGTAGGGATGTACCCAAGTTATTCATGTGCTGAAGGAAATCTTGGTTGCCTCCAGGTTTTACAATTATGAATAAAGTTCTATAAAATTCACGTACAGGTTCCTGTGTGGACATAAGTTTTCAACTCCATTTGGTAAATACCAAGGAGCACAATTCCTGGATTGTATTGTAAGAGCATGTTTAGTTTGGAAAGAAACTGCCAAATTGTCTTTTTAAGTTGTAGCAATCTGCATGCCCACTTGTAATGAACTAGAGTTTCTTTTGTTCCATATCCTCACCACTGTTGTTGTTGTCAATGTTGTGGAATTTAGCCATTCTACCAGATGTGAATGATATCTAATTGTTATTTTAATTTGCTGTTTCCTAATTACTTTGATGTTGAGCATCCTTTCATATGCTTTTTTTGCCATCTGTCCCTTTCCTTTGCTGAGATGCCTGTGCAGACCTTTTGCCCACTTTTTAAATTAGGTTGCTTGTTTTCTTATTGTTGAGTTTTAAGAGTTCTTTGTATATTTTGGATTCAAAATCTTTTAACAGATATGTGTTTGGCAAATATTTCTTCCTAGGCTATGTGTTGTCTTTTCAGTATTTTAACAGTTTCTTTTGAAGAGCAGTAGATTTTGAAATTAATAAAGTCAAAATTATTATTTTATTTCTTACATTGTGCATTTGGTATGGTAATTGAAAAATAATCACCAAACCTAAGGTCATCTAGTTTCCTAGGATATTCATATTTTTGCATTTTAGAGTTAGGTCTATGATTTATTTAGTTTTTATAAATGGTGTAAGGTCTGTGCCTAGATTCATTCATTCATTCATTCATTCATACATGTGAAATTCTAGTTGTTCTAGCACCATTTTTTGAAGACGATTTTTTTTTTTCTATTAAATTGCCCTTGCTTCTTTCTTTGGCTTATTTCAGAGCTCTCTGTTCTGTTCTGTCGATGATTTATCTATTCTTTAGCCAGTACTAATCTACCTTTATTACTAAGGTCATGTAGTGTCAATCCTATGACTTTGTTCTCTACATCAATATTGTGTTGGCCATTTTGTCTCTTCTGCTTTTTTATGTAAACTCTAGAATAAATCAATACTAAATTTTTGGCAAAAACCTGACTTTGAAAATTTATGATGAGATTTTATTTTTTGTATTAGGATTGTTCTGTTACTGATTAAAGATACACTTTGTGTTTCTTTCAGACAAAGATTATAATTGCTCTTCTGTGAGTATAATTGTATTGCTTAGTATATATATGTTGATCATCTATTGTATATATAAATCATACATAATGTATATGTAAATTTAATAATACATTTTTGTTAAAAACATTAAATATAGCATAACATCATTTTAATCAATGTCATTTTGTTATAACATCTATGAGGAGAAAAAAATTCATTATAGTCTAGGGTTACTGCCTGTGTGTAGTTTGCATGTTCTCTCCATGTCTGCATGAATTTTATCCGAGTACTCCAGTTTCCTCCAATAATCCAACAATGTGCAGGTTAGGTTAATTTTTGTGTCTATGATCCCAGCAGAGTGAGTGTAGATGTATATGTGAGTGTACCCTCTGATGGAGTTGCATCCTCTTCAGGGTTGGTGCCCAGTTGTGCCCTGAGCTACCAGGACAGGTTCCAGCCACCATGACCCTGAAATGGAACAATTGAGCAAATAATTATCTCGCCTGTTTTCATTAATCTTTCTAAATGTATGTAGAGCTGATATTCATCTTGGTGTTTAATATTTGAAGTGTTTGGCTTTTATTTAGAAGTTTGGTGATGTTTGTGAACAAAATATGCTTCAGGAACTTCATATTTATACAAGAGTTCTTGATGCAAAAATTTGCAAAATTGGTTTCATTATACATCATTCTATAAAGTCTGAGCTTCTAAGAACCTATCAGTGATGTTAAGTGAGGACTTACTGTAAATATAATAAGATATATTCTTTATATATTAAAAATGTGATAATTTCCTTGGTTAAAATACGAAGCTTATTACATAAACTGTGTAACTTTCAAGTCTATCCATTATAATGTACATGAATTATGGTGTTGGAGATATAGCTATCTGCTGTTATTATATCCAGATATGTATTCTTTGATTATTACCTCCCTATAAAATGGCATAAGTAGAAAGATTTTGACACTTGGATTTCATTTCTCTTTCTTCCTCTAATTTTCTCATGTAGTATGTGGTTAAAAAAAGGATAAAACTGCAATAAAATTTTATTGCATTGCTTTGCATGTGTGTCATTTTGTCTGTGATTTTTAAAGTCTTTGATAAAAATCTCTTCAGAGTATTTACTAGAGAAAGTCCACTTTGCAGTTCTTATAGAACCAAAGATTGGAGATTCTTAAAAATATTTCTTGTTATTTTTGAACGTTTTCTTGGTTTATTAGTGATTAAATATTTATCTTTATGTTGCTTATATATGCTGAGGATCACTTGTTTTAGGTGTCTGACAAAATAAGAGGTATATCCATTTTGACTGACAAGCGATAATATTTTAATTAATTGGTGCTTTTAAAATAATTGATGACAGAAGAAAATGCAGAACAGCAAAAGGCAGAGAAATCTATAAGATGGATAGTTCCATATTTTTATTCTGTCTGAAAGAGAATTTTCAGTTATTAGTTCTTTTCTCACGAGAGTTTTTTTTTTTAATGTTAATAATTATTTCTGTACTGTGCAATTTGTTCTATCAAAGATACAGATGAAAATAGGTTTGTCCTCAGTAAAGTGGCTGAAGTATGCCCTATTAATTATTACTTACCTGGTAAACAAATGTACAATGAATATCTTTTCATTAAGGAAAATGGGAATGCTGATTCCTGGTGCTTTCTTACTTTTGTGTGCTTGAAAACTCTTTTACTCTCGTGCTTGAATATTCTAGGCACAAACTTCAACCCCTCAAGGAAAAAAAAATTGTCATAGTATGTATCTCGGGGGTATATGTACTTATGGAATTACAACTAAAAGAGAGAGCCCGGATTTTAACCCTGGCATTTTAAATCAAGAGCTGTGCCGTACATTTTAAAGCCCTGAACACTTCAGATAAACTTAAATTTATGATTGTTTTCTTCTTATTATTTTTGTGTTATAGCAACACTAATTGGCTTTATAAGACTTCTGACAGGAGTACAGAGATCAACTTAGTGCTTCTAGGTTCATAGACTCTGAAGTTTAACTGTCTTATTTGCTCAGAAATTTTGAAAAATGGCTGTTCTGATTAAACCTGTATAGTAAATAAGTATATTTCTTCAAATACAATCCATAGACAGCCTGTATTAGAATAAATTTAAATGAGTGAAGATGCAAATTCTTAGATTCAAACCTAGATAAATTGAATTATTTTATCAGAAGTAGAGTTCAGAAGTGAATAATGCCAATAACAATCGCCATTACATATTCTCAAGTTGGATTATGATTGCTGTAGATAAAGAATTTTTTAGTTTTTCATTATTCATCTTAAACAATTTGATAACAATTCCATATACCAAAATTCCGAGATTTTTTTATAATGTATTCTTCTAGCTGGCTAGACAATCCAGTAGCTTTTTCTCCAGCCATCTAACCATTCATTTATTCAAAACTCTACATTGACCACTTGCTATGTGCCAGATGTTACATTGGATGTTAGAGATAGAGGTTCAGCCTCTGTGAAGCAAACTCCCATATGATGATAACATATCAAATTATGAAAATGAACCTATATTGGAACTATTTTGGTGAAAAGATATAGCTGAAGAGATGACAGTCATTCATTATCAAACATCTATTCCTGTAGTATGTATAACAGTGCCTGTTGTGCCAGGTTCTGAACGGTATAGTAAATGATTTTTACCAACTAATTTAAACCAAGTGTGTTGTTTGAATACAGTTATTGCAGAAAGCAAAACAGTGGGCAAGAATCTAATTTTGAACTTTATATATGTTAACATGAGGTCTTGGAAAATTTATTTTTATCTGTATTACAGATATAGTTGCACATATTCTCTTTCACAGAATTGTGATGTCATAGACTGTAAGAATTATTTAGGAGTGGATATTTTTTCAAAAGATATGCTGAGTATATTTTACTTATATGCTGAGTATATTTTATTATCATTAGTGTTAGTAATAATAAGTGATGAAGCACATTTCTCAAGTTCTGAAAGACTTTGGTACTATGCTAACCAATTATACTTCTTGCTCTTGTATTTCTAAAGCTCAACAAACATGGGGAAATGAAGAGAGTTTACCTTGAGGTTGTGTCTGTCAACATATTTGAAATATTCCTACTGCTATTGCTTTAATCTTGCTACTGAACTCTGCATTCACAGAATCAATGCAATTCAACATAGTAATAAAACATTAAAAATAGTTAATGTTTTTCATGATGTATTCTTTTTCTTGATTTGATATAGTTATTGATAATCATTTTCTATTACCTTGTTAAATCTAAGGTCAATGTTAATCTAAATTGAGATAAGAGTCTTATAACAATGAATGTGACTAATGTTAGGGGTAGTACTTACAGCATTCATTTTAAGTGCAGAAATTTCAGTTATAATAGCTAAACCTCCGGTTTGGTGTAAGGGTTAAAAACCAAAGAGGAAAGGAGAACTGAAATGGTACTATATGAGCAAATTGAAAAGAAAAAAGAACTGTAAACAAGTATGCCAAATGAATACTTAGAAAAATAAACATTTCAGAGTCTATTTTAACAATCACTTCTAACTGTATCCATGACAATAAGCTCCCCTAGGTTATCCAGCAACTTGAAATTCAGCATTAAACAGAGAAGAGAATAAGTGCAAAAGAATGCTTGGTGAATCCATTAGGAGTCAAAACTAGGAGCTGCTGTATAGGCAATCATCAAAGAATAGTGTCTTCAAAATAAATTGGTCCAATGTAGCATTGCCGCTTTTATTTATAGATGAAACTCTTCTCAACTCTGTTCCCCGAGCTCTTTGCTTTATCTTGAACTTATTTCACTTTCTTTTTCCTACTGAAGTTCTATGTGATTTGGCTTTGTGAGAATTATCCTCTTTCTTTCCATTGAGCCTGCTGAGTTTGGGGTAGCCCTGAGTTGCAGGCCAATGGGGCCTCGCAGCAAGGAGGGTAGTATACCTGTGGGTGTCCCATACAGCAAATGCACAGAATAAAACAGTAAGTCATACTTTCCTCCCTAGTACATATTTACCATCAATCTTAATTTATTATCATTTTCAATTCTTCTAATAATCTTAGTTTTTAGTTTTCTATTTTTCTTTTTCATTTGCTGTCATCAATCCCAAAACATTTTACTGGAATATTTTGTATATTAAAATGCAGTACGTTAATGTGTAGTGATTTGGGTCATTTTGTGTTGGTACATTTTATGTTAAAGTGGGATTTGCCTTTGGTAGGTTTTTCTGTTCGACTATTTCCTGAATAAGGGTAAGAATTTTGAAAAGCAACATATTTAGTGTTCATCAAGCAACATCTATTTGGTAGTTGGCCAAAATTGGAAATTTCAATATTATTTGGCATCACCATTTAATCAGTCCTCAGTAGAAACTTCAATCTTTTTTCATGGACTCTGAGCTTTGGGCAATTTATCAAGTAGTGCTCTCGTGGTCCCAATTCTATTTCTCACTGCTTTTTCTCAGCTTATCAGTCAGGCGTGGTAGTTCCTTCAGGTACTCTTGTAAGTCCAACAGATCACCATCATCAGTGTCATTTATTGACTGCCAGATAAATACTTTGCAGAGCATGGTGTAAACTGCTTCTCTGGGAAATCTAACTCTACACATCAATATATCTTTCTTTTCTAAAGTGGCACTCCAATATGTGCTACTAAGCAACAGTTATCTCTCTGACAGATCTAGTGTTCTTTTAGATACTTTTCTCATGGGTCATGCAGCCAAGACTTGAGACACAGTTTTGTTATTTTATATTAAAAGATTCTTCTAATGGACACACCAAGTCGAAACTAAATATTTAGCTAGGTTTATACAGTAGAAAAAAGTATATTACATACTTTTTAAGCGGCAGAGGGTGGACAAAAGAGCAGACAATGTGAATATTTTTAAGGGTTCTGAACTTTGATTTATTTTCCATATTGTGACTTTCTGTACATTCTGTGTGAATATTACCTCTTGCTTCCAGTGAGTGCACATTTAGCAATTGTCTTGCTATTTGGCAGGGGTTATTCCTTTCTGTGCTAGTTAATGATGTACAACCAGACTCTGCTTTCAAAGCCTATTTCTGTATTCTGAAGTTTATGTTCCCTCTAAAATTCATCTGCTCAAACCTAACACCCAACATGGTTGCAAATTCTAACATGTCTAGACAATTTGAACTGTTGATAGTTTCTCCCAAAATAATATAATGCATTTTATCAATTAATAGATAATATATTTGATCCCATTAATTTGTACAAATATTCCATTCTACCTACACTTGAATTCCATAATACCATAATATTCCAGCTTTTACCTATAATCTTACATTTCTTTGTCTGCTTCACTCATTCCATCTCCTGGTTTTGTTCCCATCCCTTGCTTAAATGCTTATGCTAATTTGGTTGAGTGTAGCAGATGTGGTTGGAAGCCCATTACCCCTTGATACTCAGGGGATCCATACATGTCTATAAATTTATTCTGCAAGCTCCTACTACCTGATACCTGAGGACGATCTCTGGCCATAGAGGTTTTCCAGCAATAGCATGAGCCATGTCAGAAGCACCAGGCAACTAATATTCTTGAGGGTAGTCTTTAACCAATGGCAAGCGGGTATGATGGACATGTAGCCCACTTCCTTTATTTTGGGGAGAATAGGGTCAGGGTGGATCAATTTTGAGACATGTTATAGTAAACATCATTTATCCTATTGTACACATATGTAATCTGTTCATTAAGCTGCTCTGTATTGACTTTCTTCCTTTCTTTGTCTCACTTTGCATTCCCACTGGTGCTTCACGAGATTACTTACCAAATAAATAACTTGCATGAAAATGTCTTTATTCAGAATCTCCTCCTGGGTAACCCTACCTACAACAGTCATGTTACTTAGCTTTTTAAGTTTCAGTTAACTTGCTATAAAAGATGGAGGTAAAACATTGAAATATAAGCTATTTGTATTAAATGAAATAAATTCTGTAAAACATTTTGTATGATAAATATTTTGTACATAAGACATTATATTTCTTATCTCCCATGTGAAATGATATTTGCTCATTCTAACTTATTTGTGTGTTAACTCTGGGTTGCTTTTTTTAGGATTTTATTTTCACTATTTCCTCCTTGCTGAAATGTTCTCAAAAACCATAGATTTATGGACTATAAACCACATATGGCCTACAGATATGGTCAATTTGGTCTTCATAGTGAAATGAGATAGTTTCCTTGGACCCTTTGCAGAACTTGCAACAGGGGTGGCTCCTTTATTGGGTCACCATGCTCAACACCTTACGAGAGGCAGCATGGGTTCCTGCACCCAGTGCATACCAAATTCTTGTTCAATGCCCAAGAGGAATGAGGTCACACAGATGTGAATGATAGTGAATGTGGAGATTTAATTGGGCAGTAGAAGTGGCTCTCAATGGGATGGGGAGATGGAAACGGGATGGAGTGAGAAGATGGTCTTCCCCTGTAGTTTGGCCATCCCTGGCTGATCTCCTCTCCAACAATAGTGTCTGATGTCCAGCTACCTCTTCTCTTGACATTCAGATGGTTCTCTCTTCTGTCCTTCTCTGCCATGCCATTCTACTCCTCTGCCAGTGGAGCTAGGGGTTTTAGTGGGTACAGGATAGGGAGAGTGGCAGGCCAGGTCAAAAGGCAACATTCCGGTGGGAAGTTGGGGATCTAAAGTTCTCATTTAGGGCTGTGGGTCCAGTCTTGATGTTGGAACCCTCACCAGGGACCCCACTCTTTTCTACCCAGTATTTCCCTGCCTCCTGTGTGTCAGGTGAGCAAAAGATTATAGGGTGCAAATTGTTGTCAATATGTAAGATGAGGAAATTTTATGCTTGAAAGCCAATATCTCTCAATTATTTTGATAGAAAACAATAGAAAAATCAAGAAAAGAGCCTGAGTTATTGCATGTTAAGAATTATTTGATATTAATATGAGGCACCCACTATGCATACAGTACATGCTCAGCTGTTATCTAAACAATAAGGTTGACAGTCAATTGTTACTCATAGTAACATTTGCTGCATTGTTGTTCCTTTAGAAATGCTAGAAATAAAGTGAAATATTTCCTGTAATTATGTCTATGTACAAAGAGGGAAAACAAAGAAAGATAGACTGAAAATTACCTTTTCATATATTCATGACTTATTTGACCTAAAGTGTTTCATCTTTAAAGAAAATAAAATACCATCTCCTATATTTATTTTACTCTTATCTTGTACAAGGTATTTTAGTATAGACAGATTTTCTTATGTATATTTTTATTTTGTCAGATCCCCCTCTCCCTAATTTCTACAGCACATGTTTAAATGCTCTTAAATTATACATGAAATTTTAGGTAAAATATTTGAAAATGCATATGGATTTTAAGAGTTTTCATATATGTGTTATGAAATTGTGTATTAAAGGGACAGATTATTTGGTAATAGTTTAGCCTGGGAATCAGGCTTTATGGAGACTTCGCATGGCTATTAACAGATTACTGATATTGTCATTTTCCATACTTTACCTTGATTTTTTAAATTGTTTTTGTATTTTTAAAAAAGAATTTTTTCCCATTCTGCAGGTTGTCTTTTCATTCCAATAGTTTATTTTGCTATACAGAAGCTGTTTAGTTTAATTAGGTTCAATTTGTCAATTTTTTGTTTTTGTTGCACTTGCTTTTGGCATCTTCATCATTAAATCTTTATGAGGGGTTATGTCCAGAATGGTGTTTCCTAGGTCATCTTTGAGGGCTTTAATAGTTTTATGTTTTACATTTAAGTCTTTATCCACTTTGAGTTGATTTTTTATATGTTGTAGTATCTTCTGCATATAACTAGCCAGTTATGCCAGCATCATTTATTGAATAGGGAGTCTTTTCCCTAATGCTTGTGTTTGTCCACTTTGTTGAAAATCAGGTCGTTGTAGGTATGCAGCTTTATTTCTGGGCTCTCTACTGTTTTCCACCAGTCTATGGTTCTGTTTTTGTACCAATACCATGCTGTTTTTCTTATTGTAGCCTTGTGGTATAGTTTGAAGTCAAGTAATGTCATAACTCCAGCTTTGGTTTGTTTCATATTGTCTTGACTATTTGAGCTTTTTTTGGTTCCACATGAATTTTAAAATACTTCTGTTTCTAATTGTGTGAACAATGACATTGTTTCTAATTCTGTGAACAATGACATATGAATTTCAAATTGTTAAATTTAAATTAAATCTGTAAATTGCTTTGGGCAGTATGGCCATTTTAATGATATTGAATCTTCTTACCTATGAGTATGGATTATTTTATTCCATTTGTTTCTGTCATCTCTGATTTCTTGGAGCAGTATTTTGTAATTCTCATTGTAGAGATCTTTCACCTCCCTGATTAGCTGTGTTCCTGGGTATTTTATTCTTTTTGTGGGTATTGTGAATGTGATTGAATTCTTGATTTGGCTCTTAGCTTTGATGTTATTTGTGTATATTAATCCTACTGTTTTTTTGTACATTGATTTTGTATCTTGCAAGTTTGTTGAAGTTGTTTATCAGATCAAAGAGCTTTTGAGCAGATAATATGGGGTTTTCTAGATATATACCACATTGTCTGCAAACGAGATAGTTTGATTTTTCTCTCATCTTATTTGGATGCATTTTATTTCTTTCTCTTGCCTGATTGCTCTGGCTAGGACTTCCAGTACTATGCTGAATAGGAGTGGTGAGAGTAGGCATCTTTGTTGTGTTCTGGTTCGCAAGAGGAATGTTTTCAGCTATTGACCATTCAGTATGATATTGGCCATGGGTTTGTCAGAGATAGCTCTTATTATTTTGAGGTATGATTCTTCAATGCCTAGTTTGTTGAATGTTTTTAACATGAAAGTATGTTGAGTTTTATAAAAAGCCTTTTCTGAATCTATTGAGATGATTATGTGATTTTTGTTTTTTAATCTGTTTGTGTGATGAATCACATTTTTTGATTTGCTTAAGTTGAACCAACCTTGTAGTCCAGGGATAAAGCCTACTTGATTGTCATGGATTAGCTTCTTGATGAGCTGATGGATTTGGTTTGCTAATATTTTGTTGAGAATTTTTGCATCAATGTTCATCAAGAATATTGGCCAAACTTTTCCTTTTTTGTTGTGTCACTGCTAGATTTTAGTATGAGTATGATGCTGGCCTCATAGAATGAGTTTGGGAGGAGTCCATCTTCCTCAGTTTTTTGAAATAATTTTAGTAAGAATGGTGCCAGTTCTTGTTTGTTCATCTAATAGAACTTGGCTCTGAGTCTTTCAGGTCCTGGGTTTTTATGGCAAGCAGAGTTTTTATTACTGACTTAATTTCAGAAGTCATTATTGGTCTACTCAGGGATTCAATTTCTTCCTAGTTTAATCCTGAGAGGTTGTATGCTTCCAGGAATTTATGCATTTCTTCCAGGTTGTGTGCGTAGAGGTATTCTTAGTAGTCTTAGAGGGTTTGCTGTGGAGTTAGTGGCAATGTCTCTTTTGTCATTTCTTGTTGTATTTATTTGGATCTTTTCTTTCTGTATTATTCCCTCAAAGAACAAATTTCTGGATTCATTGACCTTTTGTATGGATTTTTGTGTCACAGTTTGTTTTAGTTCAGCTCTGATTTTTGTTATTTTTTGTCTCCTGCTGGCTTTGGGTTTAGTTTGCTCTTTTTACTCTAGTTACTCTATGTGTGATGTTAGGTTGTTAATTTGAGATCTTTCTAACTTTTTGATGTGGGCGTTTAGCACTGTAAACTTCCCTCTTAACACTGCTTTTCACCACCGATTGTGGTATGCTGTATGTTTGTGCTCACTAGTTTCAAAGAATATCTTAATTTCTTGCCTTAATTTCATTGTTTAATAAAAAAAAAATCATTTAGGAACAGGTTGTTTAATTTCCACGTAATTGTATAGTTTTGAGTGATTTTCTTAGTATTGATTTCTATTTTTTATTGTTCTGTGGTCTGAGAGTGTGTTTTCGTGTGTATACTTTTTTTACTTTTTATTTTTAATTTGCTGAGAATTGTTTCATGGCCAAATGTGTGGTTGATTTTAGAGTATGTGCCATAAGCAGATGTGAAAAATGTATATTCTTTTGTTTTTGGGGTAGAGAGTTCTATAGTTGACTGGTAAACCCATTTACTCAAATGTTGAGTTTGGGTTTCAAATATCATTGTTAGTTTTCTGCATTGAGGATATGTCTAATACTCTCAGTGGGGTGTTGAAATCTTCCTCTATTTATGTGTGATTTGCAAAGCATGCATCCAGCAAAAGACTAATATCCAAAATATACAAGGAATTTAAGCAAATTAACAAACAAAAAACAAACAACTCCATTAAAAAGTGGGCAAAGGGAATGAACAGACACTTTGCTAGAGAAAACATACAGGTGGCCAACAAACCTAAACAAATACTCCACATCACCAATCATTAAATAAATACAAATCAAAACCACAATGAGATACCATCTCACACCAGTCAGAATGGCTTTTACTATAAAGTCAAAATATAACAGATGCTGGCAAGGTTGCAGAGGAAAGGGTATGCTTATGCATTGCTGGTGGGAATGTAATTAGTTCAGCCATTATGGAAAGCAACGTGGAGATTTCTCAAAGAACTTAAAATGTAAGTACCACTTGACTTAGTAATCTTATTATTAGGTATATGCCCAAAGGAATATAAATTGTTCTAACACAAAGACACATGCATGTGTATATTCATTGCAGAATTATTCACAATAGCAAAGACACAGATGAAGCTAAATGCCCATCAATAGTAGAATGGATAAAGAAAATCTGGTATGTATGCACCATGGAATATCACACAGCCATAAAACAGCATGAGATCACATTCTTTGCAACAACATGGATGGAGTTGGAAGCCATAATCCTAAGAAAACTAATTCAGGAATACAAAACAAAATACCACATGTTCTTACTTATAAGTGGGAGCTAAATATTGAGTAAAAATTGACATGAAGAAGGGAACAACAGACATCATGGACTATTTGAGGTTGGTAGGAGAAAAAGAATTGAAAATCTACCTATCAGTACCATGTTTACTACATGGGTGACAAAATAATATGTATACCAAACCCCATGACATGTAATTCACCTATATCAGAAACTTGTACATATACCTCTAAGTGAAAAATAGAAGTGAAAACATGAAATTATTCTAAATAATAAAAATTAAAATTTAATAAAAAAGAAAAAAATTTTGTCTGATTAGCAGCCAAAGATAGCAATTACCATTTAATATTAAGTTATTAAAAGTTCCACCAGAACCAGTTATTAAACCTTTGATTAATCTAGCCAAGCTGAATTTCAAATATCATGACTATAGACAAAAAGTTTCTGGCATACATAATGTTTGAAATTGTGCACCAATCAGCCCTTCCTGAGTAATCTCCTAGATGAGATTTATCTAACCAAACAATGAACAAAACTCCAAAAAAAGAACTGATGGTGAATATTTTAAAGTACATATGTATATTAAAATGTCGTTTTCATTGCATTATTTTAACTTTGTTACACTGTGACTTTATTACATTTAGAAATTTTGGAAAAATTCTTCAAATTTGAAAAATGTCCAATTGTAATAAAGTCACAATGTAACAAGGTAAAAATAATGCAACTAAAAAAAATTGGAGAAAAAGGAGAAGGAAATTAGAAAAGCAATAAAGCTACCATCGTATAGTCAATAAGTACATAAGTACAGTAAGAAAAAATGAAACCTGTTATGAATTAATAATAAAACTATTAAGTAAATGAGACTTGAAAGGACATTAAATAAAATATACACTCAAAAATTCTTAGTAGAATAATGACATAAACCTTTCTTAAAGCCAACATTTAAAAATACGTACCAAGCTATACATATGGAAAGAAAAAAAAACATAGCAAACAAAACAAAATATACATAATTGTAAAATATTATGACAGAGTTGAGACCAAACATAACAGTCATAACAAGAGATGTATGTGGATTCAATTGTCCTATTAAACAAAAATAAGTTCAGTTTTCCTCCTAAAACAAAACCCAAATATATAGTATACACTATAGACATACGTAAAACAGAATTATTTAGAAAGGTAAAAATTAAGGGATGGACTAATGTTTCCCATAAAAACTAATGCAAAAGAGCAGGAATAATATCTTTTTATCAGACATGGTAAAATTCAAAATCAGAAACATTTAAACAAGGTACATTTTACTGCTAAAATCTATAGGTCATATGATTATATAACATTGATGAATATGTATGCATGAAATAACAGGAAACATATTTATTAAGCAAAAATTGTAGGGTATGAAAAAAGAAATAGATATAAATATACTAAGGATGGGAACTTGAATACATTCCTCTTAGGACAAGACAAATTAAGTGGGTGGACATAAATACATTAGGAAATAAAATTTAAGCAATGTAATCACTATCATAGTATACACATATGTGTAGTATCTATATTTATAACTGTATTACGCACATATATGAATAATAAATTTTATAAACTGAAATATTGTATCAAATGTCTGTAATCACAATATAATAAACTTAAAACTTACTAGCAAAGACAAATAACTCAGAAAAGCCCTTCCACTAATTAAATTGCAAAAACTGAATGATAAATATGCAGAAACATTCAGTACTATGTTTCTGCAAGTCTGTAATTAGTTCAAAACAAAAATTTTAAAGATTAAAAATATTCATGCATTATATTATTTAGATTTTGTTCTGTAATTAACCACTTCAAAACAATAAACATGTATTCATGTCACAATTCTATCATTCCACAGTTTAAGCCAGGCTCAGTTCATCCTGATGGTGTTGGCTGGGTACAGTTAAGTGTTTAATCACTTATTGATCACCAGGGATCTGCCACTCTGTATAGAAGTGGGATGCTTCTGATTGGATAGATCTGATATTTGAGATTGTGTCTTTTTCACGTGGTTTATCATTTTTCAGCATGTTGGGTCAGGCTTGTTCATATGGTAGCAGTAGAGCTCAAAGGCAGTGTAGATTCATACAAAACCTCTTTAGCCCCTAGCTCAGAGCTAGTACTGTCACTGCTGCCACACTCCATTACATTTGCAAAAGCAAATCAGAAAAGCCTAGATTTGCTGTGTGGAAATACAAAGTACACCTTGTGATAGAGGGAGGTATGTTACATGGCAAGTGGCATGGACACAGGATGGCCTGGGGATTTATGGGCATCTTTGAATCCTATCACATAAGACATAAAGGCAATTAAAACATATCAAGTATTTTTAATAGTATATCTATTTATTAATGCATTTATTTAACAAATAATGAGTGTTTATTACATTCCAAACACTATTGTATGCATAGTGAAGTATTTTTAACAAGCCAGAAACACTTTTTTCCTGTCAAAGTCATAAATAATAAAGCTATGTTCAGACAAATTTGTCTAAATAAGATTTTAAACATCTGTGCCAGACAACAACTGATGCTTCTCAAAGATCTCTGCCTCCAGATATTCATGACCTTGTGTAATCCCCTCACTGTTAGTTTGGTCTGGTCCAAATCATTTGCTTCTATGCCAAAAAGGATGGCAAAGATGATAGAATATCACTTTTGAGATTGAATTTTAAAAGGCTGGTTTTTTGTTTTTCTCACTATTTCTCATTCGTTCATTCAGATAGAGGCCAATTGCTAAAGTACGAGCTATCCTATGGAGAAAGACATATGACGTGGAACAAAGAAAGACATCTGGCCTACAGTTAGTGAGAAAATGCAGCCCTTAATCCAACAATTTGGGAAGAACTAAATTATACTAATAACCACACAAGAGAGCATAGAAGTTGATCCTCTCTCAGTTTAACCTGATAACAACACTGCAGCCTTAATCCGTCACCTTGATTTCAGCCTATATGAGATACTGACTCAGCGGACCCTCCTGAGTTATGCCAAAATTCCTGACCCAAAGACACTGAGAGATAATTATTATTTTTATTTTAATCCACAAAGTTTGAGGTAATTTATTACAACTGAATTGGATAAAGTAAAACAATATCCATAAAGTATACAATATCATTTTAAAAAGTAAAGGCAAGACACAATAAATGCATATTGGAAGTGGCTCAGTGGAATTATATTTTTGCAATACATAGAGTGTTCATATACATAATAATATGGTTTTTATTATTAATGTGAAGTTTTAAAAGGGCAGTTAACAAAAGAACAAAGTAACAAAGAACAATATGACAATCACGCCTGTAATCCCAGTACTTTCGGAGGCCAAGGCGGGCGGATCACAAGGTCAGGGGATTGAGACCATCCTGGTGAACACGGTGAAATCCCGTCTCTACTAAAAAAAGAAGAAAAAAAAACTTAGCCGGGCGTGGTGGCAGGCGCCTGTAGTCCCAGCTACTCAGGAGGCTGAGGCAGGCGAATGGCGTGAACCCGGGAAGCAGAGCTTGCAGTGAGCCAAGATGACGCCACTGCACTCCAGCCTGGGCGACAGAGTGAGACTCTGTCTCAAAATAAATAAATAAATAAATAAATAAATAAATAAATAAATAATGTAATAAAATCAGGAAAAAGTTTAGAGAATTGGATTCCCAAACTATTCATTTTTCATGACAATGTAAATAGTCACAGTCTTTAGGAGGAGAATTTAGCCACATCTATTAAAAATTAAAATCTATGTAGTCTGTGATTCTTGTTTTTGCTGTTTTACTGAAACCTAGTAGATGTACATATATTCAAGGTACATGTGATATTTTGATACATTCATAAAATTTGTAATGATTAAATTAGGGTAATGGGAATATCTATCACCTTTAACAAATTTATTTTCTTTTTGCTGGAAATATTTGAATTTTTCTCTTTTATCTATTTTGAAGTATACAATAGATTATTAGTAACTACAGTTCACCTTACTAAAATATCAAACACTAGGTGTTATTCTTTCTATATATCTGTATTTTGCACCTATACTCAATGTCTCTTCATTCGTCTCTCCCCACTCTCTTCTTGGTCTCTGGTAGCCACCAATCCACTCTTTACTTTGTAAGATCCACTTTTTAAGGTCTCACATATGAATGAGAACATGCAATATTTTGTTCTTGTGCCTGGCTTATTTCACTTACAATGACTTCCAGTTCTATCTATGCTGCTGCAAATAACATGATTCCATTTTTTAATGGCTGAATAAAATCCCATTATGTATATGTACTAAATTTTCTTTCTTCATTCATTGATGGACACGTAAGTTAATTCCATATTTTGACTTTTGGTAGTATGGATATTTTAACAATATTAGTTGTTCAATCTAAGAATATAAAATGTATTTCTGTTTTTTGTGTGTGTCTTCAATTTCTTTCAACAATGTTTTATAGTTTTCCTCATAGAGATCTTTCAGTTCTTTGGTTAAATTTATTCCTAGGGTTGTTATGGGTATTTTTTTTTTTTGTAACTATATAAAATGAGATTGTTTTATGTATTTTTTTCAGATTGCTCCTTATTGTCATATATAAAAGTTTCTGTTTTTATATGTTGATTTTGTATCAGGCAAGTTTATTGAATTCGTTTACAAGTTCTGAATTTTCGGGGGTGAAGTCTTTAGGTTTCTCTAAATATAAGATTATTTACAAACAAGGATAATTTTTCTTTTTTTTTTTCAATTTGGATGTCATTTATTTCTTTCTCTTGCCTGTTGCTCTGGCTAGGACTTACAGTATTATGTTGAGGAAAAGTGGTAAAAGTGGGCAATCTTGTCTTGTTCCAGATCATAGAGGAAAGACTTTCAATCTTTTCCCATTTAGCATGTTAGCTGTGGATTTGTCACATATGTTCTTTGTTGTTTTGAGGTTTGTCTTTAAAACCAATTTGTTGAGTTTTTATCATAAAGGAATATTGAATTTTACTGAACACTTTTAAAGCATCTATTGATATAATCATATAATTTTTGTTCTTGTTTCTGTTAATGTGATATATATTTATTGATATTTATGTGTTGAATTGTCTTTGCATCCCTGGGATGAATCCCACTTGATCATGGTGAATGATGTTTTTGGTTTAGTAGTATTTTATCGACAACTTTTGCATCTATGTTTATCAGGGATATTGGCCTGTAGTTTTCTTTTCAGTTGAATCCTCATTTGATTTTAATATCAGGGTAATGCTGAACTTATAGAATAAATTTGGAATTATTCCTTCCTCTTTAATATTCTTGATACTTTGATTGAACTGGTATTAGTTCTTCAGATGTTTGGTAGAATTCAGAAAAGCCTTTAGGTGTTAGACTTTTCTTTGATGAAAGACTTTTTATTGCAGCTTAGATTTTATTACACATTAATGGTCCTTTTTTATTTCTTCATAATGCAATTTTGGTAGATTGAAAATGTTCACAAATTATCTATTTCTTCTACGTTTTCTACTTTGTCGGTATATAGTTGTTCATAACTGTCTCTAATAATGTTTTGTATTTTTCGGGTATCAGTTGTTATATTTCCTTAGTTTTCTGGCTTTATTTATTTGGGTCTTATCTCTTTTTTATTTAGTCTAGCTGAAGGTATGTCAAGCTTTATCTTTTCAAAAAAGTGAATTTTTATTTACTTCTGTATTTTTTAAGTTCAAATTTCATTGATTTCCACTCTGGTCTTTATTATTATGGAATTGTATCTTATCTCTCCCAATAGCTCTACAAATATTTGCCTTATATATTTGTCTACTCTGGTATTGGGTGCAGATATTTATAATTGTTATATCTTCTTGCTGAAGTGACTCCCTTATCATTATACAGTGATCTTCTTTTATTTATTTATCTTTTTTACTGTCCTTGTCTTGTAGTTTGTTTTATCTGATTATATATATATATCTAGCTATTCCTGCTCTTTCTTGGTTTTCTTTTTTTTTTTTTTTTTTTTTTAAAGTTAACTGCTTTATTAAGGTAGAATTGACATACAGTATATTACGCATATTGCACAAGGACAATTTGATAAGTTTTGACATATGAAACTATCACCACAATCAAGATAATGATCCCCATACATTTTCTCATGCCTCTTTAGTCCCTCCCTTCTGTCTTTCCCAGCCCCCATTTCCAAGTGACCACTCATCTTTCTGCCAGTATAGTTTGCATTTTCGAGAGTTCTATATAAGTGGAATCAACTAGCATATGCTTTTCTTGGCGGGGGGCGGGGGGGCTGGCTTCTTTCACTCAATATAATTATTTTGAGACCCACCTATATCTTTGCATGTATCGAAAGCTCATCTAGGTTGCGTTCCATTGTTTCAATATACCACAATTTGTTTATCCATTCACCTGACAATGAACAGTTGGGTTATTTCCAGTTTTTAACTATTGCAAATAAAACTATTTTGAGCATTTACGAGCAGTCTGTGTGGTTGCAGACTTTCATTTCTCTGGATATTGTCAATCTTTTATATTTTAGCCGTTCTAGTAGATATGAAGTAGTATTTCACTGTGGTTTAATATGCATTTCCTTAATGACTAAGGATATTAAGCATCTTTTCATATGCTTATTTCCCATTTGTATATTTTATTTGGTGAAGTGTCTTTAAATATTTTGCATATTTTTTTGGCTGAGTTGTTTGTGTTATTATTGACTTTTGAAAGTTCTATATGTATTCTGCTTACAATTCCTTTATCCAAGATATGTTTTGCAAATATTTTTCTCACAAGATGGTTTATTTTTTTTCCTTCCTTTTCTTTTTTTTTTTTTTTTTTTTTTTTTTTAAATTTATTTATTATTATTATACTGTAAGTTGTAGGGTACATGTGCATAACGTGCAGGTTTGTTACATATGTATACTTGTGCCTTGTTGGTGTGCTGCACCCATCAACTCGTCATTTACATCAGGTATAACTCCCAATGCAATCCCTCCCCCCTCCCCCCTCCCCATGATAGGCCCCGGTGTGTGATGTTCCCCTTCCCGAGTCCAAGTGATCTCATTGTTCAGTTCCCACCTATGAGTGAGAACATGCGGTGTTTGGTTTTCTGTTCTTGTGATAGTTTGCTAAGAATGATGGATTCCAGCTGCATCCATGTCCCTACAAAGGACACAAACTCATCCTTTTTGATGGCTGCATAGTATTCCATGGTGTATATGTGCCACATTTTCTTAATCCAATCTGTCACTGATGGACATTTGGGTTGATTCCAAGTCTTTGCTATTGTGAATAGTGCTGCAATAAACATACGTGTGCATGTGTCTTTATAGCAGCATAATTTATAATCCTTTGGGTATATCCCCAGTAATGGGATGGCTGGGTCATATGGTACATCTAGTTCTAGATCCTTGAGGAATCGCCATACTGTTTTCCATAATGGTTGAACTAGTTTACAATCCCACCAACAGTGTAAAAGTGTTCCTATTTCTCCACATCCTCTCCAGCACCTGTTGTTTCCTGACTTTTGAATGATCGCCATTCTAACTGGTGTGAGATGGTATCTCATTGTGGTTTTGATTTGCATTTCTCTGATGGCCAGTGATGATGAGCATTTTTTCATGTGTTTGTTGGCTGTATGAATGTCTTCTTTTGAGAAATGTCTATTCATATCCTTTGCCCACTTTTTGATGGGGTTGTTTGTTTTTTTCTTGTAAATTTGTTTGAGTTCTTTGTAGGTTCTGGATATTAGCCCTTTGTCAGATGAGTAGATTGCAAAAATTTTCTCCCATTCTGTAGGTTGCCTGTTCACTCTGATGGTAGTTTCTTTTGCTGTGCAGAAGCTCTTTAGTTTAATGAGATCCCATTTGTCAATTTTGGCTTTTGCTGCCGTTGCTTTTGGTGTTTTAGACATGAAGTCTTTGCCCATGCCTATGTCCTGAATGGTACTACCTAGGTTTTCCTCTAGGATTTTTATGGTATTAGGTCTAACATTTAAGTCTCTAATCCATCTTGAATTAATTTTCGTATAAGGAGTAAGGAAAGGATCCAGTTTCAGCTTTCTACTTATGGCTAGCCAATTTTCCCAGCACCATTTATTAAATAGGGAATCCTTTCCCCATTTCTTGTTTCTCTCAGGTTTGTCAAAGATGAGATGGCTGTAGATGTGTGGTATTATTTCTGAGGACTCTGTTCTGTTCCATTGGTCTATATCTCTGTTTTGGTACCAGTACCATGCTGTTTTGGTTACTGTAGCCTTGTAGTATAGTTTGAAGTCAGGTAGCGTGATGCCTCCAGCTTTGTTCTTTTGACTTAGGATTGTCTTGGAGATGCGGGCTCTTTTTTGGTTCCATATGAACTTTAAAGCAGTTTTTTCCAATTCTGTGAAGAAACTCATTGGTAGCTTGATGGGGATGGCATTGAATCTATAAATTACCTTGGGCAGTATGGCCATTTTCACGATATTGATTCTTCCTATCCATGAGCATGGTATGTTCTTCCATTTGTTTGTGTCCTCTTTTATTTCACTGAGCAGTGGTTTGTAGTTCTCCTTGAAGAGGTCCTTTACATCCCTTGTAAGTTGGATTCCTAGGTATTTGATTCTCTTTGAAGCAATTGTGAATGGAAGTTCATTCATGATTTGGCTCTCTGTTTGTCTGTTACTGGTGTATAAGAATGCTTGTGATTTTTGCACATTAATTTTGTATCCTGAGACTTTGCTGAAGTTGCTTATCAGCTTAAGGAGATTTTGGGCTGAGACAATGGGGTTTTCTAAATATACAATCATGTCATCTGCAAAGAGGGACAATTTGACTTCTTCTTTTCCTAACTGAATACCCTTGATTTCTTTCTCTTGCCTGATTGCCCTAGCCAGAACTTCCAACACTATGTTGAATAGGAGTGGTGAGAGAGGGCATCCCTGTCTTGTGCCAGTGTTCAAAGGGAATTTTTCCAGTTTTTGCCCATTCAGTATGATATTGGCTGTGGGTTTGTCATAAATAGCTCTTATTATTTTGAGGTCCGTTCCATCAATACCGAATTTATTGAGCGTTTTTAGCATGAAGGGCTGTTGAATTTTGTCAAAAGCCTTTTCTGCATCTATTGAGATAACCATGTGGTTCTTGTCTTTGGTTCTGTTTATATGCTGGATTATGTTTATTGATTTGCGAATGTTGAACCAGCCTTGCATCCCAGGGATGAAGCCCACTTGATCATGGTGGATAAGCTTTTTGATGTGTTGCTGAATCCGGTTTGCCAGTATTTTATTGAGGATTTTTGCATCGATGTTCATCAGGGATATTGGTCTAAAATTCTCTTTTTTTGTTGTATCTCTGCCAGGCTTTGGTATCAGGATGATGTTGGCCTCATAAAATGAGTTAGGGAGGATTCCCTCTTTTTCTATTGATTGGAATAGTTTCAGAAGGAATGGTACCAGCTCCTCCTTGTACCTCTGGTAGAATTCAGCTGTGAATCCATCTGGTCCTGGACTTTTTTTGGTTGGTAGGCTATTAATTGTTGCCTCAATTTCAGAGCCTGCTATTGGTCTATTCAGGGATTCAACTTCTTCCTGGTTTAGTCTTGGAAGAGTGTAAGTGTCCAGGAAATTATCCATTTCTTCTAGATTTTCCAGTTTCTTTGCGTAGAGGTGTTTATAGTATTCTCTGATGGTAGTTTGTATTTCTGTGGGGTCGGTGGTGATATCCCCTTTATCATTTTTAATTGCGTCGATTTGATTCTTCTCTCTTTTCTTCTTTATTAGTCTTGCTAGTGGTCTGTCAATTTTGTTGATCTTTTCAAAAAACCAACTCCTGGATTCATTGATTTTTTGGAGGGTTTTTTGTGTCTCTATCTCCTTCAGTTCTGCTCTGATCTTAGTTATTTCTAGCCTTCTGCTAGCTTTCGATTGTGTTTGCTCTTGCTTCTCTAATTCTTTTAATTGCGATGTTAGAGTGTCAATTTTAGATCTTTCCTGCTTTCTCTTGTGGGCATTTAGTGCTATAAATTTCCCTCTACACACTGCTTTAAATGTGTCCCAGAGATTCTGGTATGTTGTATCTTTGTTCTCATTGGTTTCAAAGAACATCTTTATTTCTGCCTTCATTTCGTTATGTACCCAGTAGTCATTCAGGAGCAGGTTGTTCAGTTTCCATGTAGTTGAGCGGTTTTGATTGAGTTTCTTAGTCCTGAGTTCTAGTTTGATTGCACTGTGGTCTGAGAGACAGTTTGTAATAATTTCTGTTCTTGTACATTTGCTGAGGAGTGCTTTACTTCCAATTACGTGGTCAATTTTGGAATAAGTACGATGTGGTGCTGAGAAGAATGTATATTCTGTTGATTTGGGGTGGAGAGTTCTATAGATGTCTATTAGGTCTGCTTGCTGCAGAGATGAGTTCAATTCCTGGATATCCTTGTTAACTTTCTGTCTCGTTGATCTGTCTAATGTTGACAGTGGAGTGTTGAAGTCTCCCATTATTATTGTATGGGAGTCTAAGTCTCTTTGTAAGTCTCTAAGGACTTGCTTTATGAATCTGGGTGCTCCTGTATTGGGTGCATATATATTTAGGATAGTTAGCTCTTCCTGTTGAATTGATCCCTTTACCATTATGTAATGGCCTTCTTTGTCTCTTTTGATCTTTGATGGTTTAAAGTCTGTTTTATCAGAGACTAGGATTGCAACCCCTGCTTTTTTTTGTTCTCCATTTGCTTGGTAAATCTTCCTCCATCCCTTTATTTTGAGCCTATGTATGTCTCTGCGTGTGAGATGGGTCTCCTGAATACAGCAGACTGATGGGTCTTGACTCTTTATCCAGTTTGCCAGTCTGTGTCTCTTAATTGGAGCATTTAGTCCATTTACATTTAAGGTTAAGATTGTTATGTGTGAACTTGATCCTGCCATTATGATATTAACTGGTTATTTTGCTCATTAGTTGATATAGTTTCTTCCTAGCCTCGATGGTCTTTACATTTTGGCATGTTTTTGAGATGGCTGGTACCGGTTGTTCCTTTCCATGTTTAGTACTTCCTTCAGGGTCTCTTGTAAGGCAGGCCTAGTGGTGACAAAATCTCTAAGCATTTGCTTATCTGTAAAGGATTTTATTTCTCCTTCACTTATGAAACTTAGTTTGGCTGGATATGAAATTCTGGGTTTAAAATTCTTTTCTTTAAGAATGTTGAATATTGGCCCCCACTCTCTTCTGGCTTGGAGAGTTTCTGCCGAGAGATCTGCTGTGAGTCTGATGGGCTTCCCTTTGTGGGTAACCCGACCTTTCTCTCTGGCTGCCCTTAAGATTTTTTCCTTCATTTCAACTTTGGTGAATCTGGCAATTATGTGTCTTGGAGTTGCTCTTCTCGAGGAGTATCTTTGTGGCGTTCTCTGTATTTCCTGGATTTGAATGTTGGCCTGCCCTACTAGGTTGGGGAAGTTCTCCTGGATGATATCCTGAAGAGTGTTTTCCAACTTGGTTCCATTTTCCCCCTCACTTTCAGGCACCCCAATCAGACGTAGATTTGGTCTTTTTACATAATCCCATACTTCTTGCAGGCTTTGTTCATTTCTTTTCCTTCTTTTTTCTTTTGGTTTCTCTTCTCGCTTCATTTCATTCATTTGATCCTCAATCGCTGATACTCTTTCTTCCAGTTGATCGAGTCGGTTACTGAAGCTTGTGCATTTGTCACGTATTTCTCGTGTCATGGTTTTCATCTCTTTCATTTCGTTTATGACCTTCTCTGCATTAATTAGTCTAGCCGTCAATTCTTCCACTTTTTTTTTCAAGATTTTTAGTTTCTTTGCGCTGGGTACGTAATTCCTCCTTTAGCTCTGAGAAATTTGATGGACTGAAGCCTTCTTCTCTCATCTCGTCAAAGTCATTCTCCGTCCAGCTTTGATCCGTTGCTGGCGATGAGCTGCGCTCCTTTGCCGGGGGAGATGCGCTCTTGTTTTTTGAATTTCCAGCTTTTCTGCCCTGCTTTTTCCCCATCTTTGTGGTTTTATCTGCCTCTGGTCTTTGATGATGGTGATGTACTGATGGGGTTTTGGTGTAGGTGTCCTTCCTGTTTGATAGTTTTCCTTCTAACAGTCAGGACCCTCAGCTGTAGGTCTGTTGGAGATTGCTTGAGGTCCACTCCAGACCCTGTTTGCCTGGGTATCAGCAGCAGAGGCTGCAGAAGATAGAATATTTCTGAACAGCGAGTGTACCTGTCTGATTCTTGCTTTGGAAGCTTCCTCTCAGGGGTGTACTCCACCCTGTGAGGTGTGGGGTGTCAGACTGCCCCTAGTGGGGGATGTCTCCCAGTTAGGCTACTCAGGGGTCAGGGACCCGCTTGAGCAGGGAGTCTGTCCCTTCTCAGATCTCAACCTCTGTGTTGGGAGATCCACTGCTCTCTTCAAAGCTGTCAGACAGAGTCGTTTGGGTCTGCAGAGGTATCTGCTGCTTTGTTATTGTTTACTGTGCCCTGCCCCTAGAGGTGGAGTCTACAGAGACAGGCAGGTTTCCTTGAGCTGCTGTGAGCTCCACCCAGTTCGAGCTTCCCAGCAGCTTTGTTTACCTACTTAAGCCTGAGCAATGGCGGGCGCCCCTCCCCCAGCCTCGCTGCTGCCTTGCCGGTAGATCACAGACTGCTGTGATAGCAATGAGGGAGGCTCCGTGGGTGTGGGACCCTCCCAGCCAGGTGTGGGATATGATCTCCTGGTGTTCCTGTTTGCTCAAAGCGCAGTATTGGGGTGGGAGTTACCCGATTCTCCAGGTGTTGTGTGTCTCAGTTCCCCTGGCTAGGAAAAGGGATTCCCTTCCCCCTTGCGCTTCCCAGGTGAGGCAATGCCTCGCCCTGCTTCAGCTCTCGCTGGTCGGGCTGCAGCAGCTGACCAGTACCGATCTTCCGGCACTCCCCAGTAAGATGAACCCAGTACCTCAGTTGAAAATGCCGAAATCACCGGTCTTCTGTGTCGCTGGCGCTGGGAGTTGAAGACTGGAGCTGCTCCTATTCGGCCATCTTGCTCCGCCCTTTCTTGGTTTTCAATTGCATGAATTATCTTTTTCATTTCTTCACAGTTAATGTGTGTGTCTTTATAAGCGAAGTGGATTTCTTGTAGGCAGCAGGATGAGTCTTGATTTTTTTAAATGCATTCCATCACTCTATGTTTTTTAATTGGATAATTTAGTTTATTTATTTTCAATGTCATTATCAATAGGTAAGGATGTACTCCTGTCATTTTGTTACTTCATTTCTGGTTGCTCTATAACTCATCTCTCTCTTCCTTGCTGACTTTTCTCTTGGTTAAGTACAATTCTCTGGTAATATGTTTTAATTTGCTGTTTTTCATTTTAAAGTATCTATTGTAGGTTTCTGCTTTGTGATTATCATGAGGCTTACCAAAACCATCTAGTAGATATAACAAATTATTTTAAACAGAGGACAACTTATCTTTGATCACAAAGAAAATAACAGAAATGGGCGGGGCACGGTGGCTCATGCCTGTAATCCCAGCACTTTGGGAGGCCAAGGCAGGCGGATCAAAAGGTCAGAAGATCGAGACCATCTTGGCTAACACGGTGAAACCTCGCCTCTACTAAACACACACACACACACACACACAAAGAAAAAAAGAAAAAAAAAAAAAAAAAAAACTAGCTGGGCGTGGTGGGTGCCTGTAGGCCCAGCTACTTGGGAGGCTGAGGCAAGAGAATGGCGTGAACCCGGGAGGCGAGCTTGCAGCGAGCAGAGATGGTGCCACTGCACTCCAGCCTGGGCGACAGAGTGAGACTCCGTCTCTAAATAAATAAATAAATAAAATAGAAATAAACAAAGAAAAAACTATAAATAACTTTAGAGTTTAACTCCATCCACCTTCACATTGTGTCTTTTTGTCGTCTCAATTTATTTCTTTTTAAATTGCCTTTCTATTAATATGTTATCTTAGCTATTATTGCTTGTGATAGAATCATCTTTTCATCTTCTTACTAGAGAGATGAGTGTATTGTACAAAACAATTACAGCACTAGAATAACCTGAGTTTTTATAATCACTTTTACCTGTTGGTTTTATATCTTTCAATGTTTTCTTTTTGTATGTTAGTGTCTTTCTTTTCAGATTTAATATCTATCTTTAGACTTCCTTGTAAGACAGGTCTGGTCGTATTAAATTTCCTCATGTTTATGTTAAAAAATAACTTCTCCATGCTTGAAGGATAGTACAATATCCTTGGTTAACATTTTTATTTTTTCTTTCAGAACTTTGAAAACTTCATCCCACTTGCTCCTGACCTATATGGCTTCCACTGAGAAGTCTAATGCCCAATGAATTGAAGCTCTTTTACATATTATTTGTTTCTTTTCTCTTGCTGCTTTTGAGATAATCTCTTGCTTTTGTCTTTTGAGAGCTTGATTATTATATGTTTTGGGTTAGTCTTATTTGGGTTGAATTTGTTTGGTTATCTCTGACCTTTCTGCACCTGAATATTTACATACTTCTCAAATTTCAGAATGTTGTCAATTATTACTTCATTTACTAAGACTATTCCTGGCTCTTTTACAACTCCCTCTTGGACATCAACAATTCTTAAATTTGCTCTTGTGAGGCCATTTTCTATATCTTGTAGGTGCTCTTTATTCCTTTCCATTCTCTTTTCTTCTTTGTCCTCTGTCTTTAAATACCCTATTTTCAATGTCATTGATTTTTTCCTCTGTTTTATCTATTTTATTCTTAACAGCTTCTAATGCCTTTTTCTGTTCAGCAAATATACTTCTCAGTTGCAGGCTTTCGTTTGATTTTTTAAAATTTTTATCTGCTTGTTAAATTTCTCTGTTAAATTTCTGAATTGCTTTTCTTTGTTATCTTGAAGTTCACAGAGTTTCCTTAAGATTGCTGTTTTGAATTCTTATCAGAGAACTCATACATCATCATCTGCTTACTGATTTCTTGTTTTGTCCATTTGGGAAAGTCATGGTTCTCTCTTTGCTGTTGCTTCTTATGGATATGCTTCTATGTCTTCACATTGAAGCATCAGTTATTTACACCAGTTCTTGTTTTATTTTTTCTTGCATATGTTTGCTTTGAGAACCCTTGTAGTCTACCTGTTGAATATATTTTACACTATTTCACTACCTTCTTTTAAGTAATAGATGATGGCTTAAACCCAATATCATCTCTAGCAAAATATTGGAACACTGCCCGTCCTGTATAGAGTAGGTCACCAAAGGGATATCCAAGCTGTGTGCTGGAAGGCGGACTAGGGGTTTGTGCCCAGGAAACCCATGAAACCTGCCCCTTACAGCAATGTGCCACTAAATTGCCACTCTGATTTGGTATCTTTTTTGGCCAGGATAAGAGCAGACTTTATGGGCTTGAGATATGGTCCCACTCCCACTTTTTGACTCTGGCTGCCTTCAAGTTTTTTTTTTTTTTTTTTCCACTCACTTAAGGCACTCGTGACACTTCCTGTACATGAAAGAAGAACAGATCTCCTGTAAGGAAATCCAAGATGATGAGGAAGCTGATTGTCCATCTTGATCTCATTTTTTCAGTGTAGAAACTGAGTCTGGAGGAAATTTTCTGCAGTTTGGGGGAGGGGCATTGTGAATCTAGAAGTCTGATGCTCTTACTATCAGCTCAGAGTGTTCTTTTGGCTTGTTTGCTTCTTTTCACTTATTTGTGGTTCCAAGAACTGTCTCATCCTCAGATCTGAGTGCTGGGATATTGCTGATGACAATATTGATGTTGTATATATGTTTGTTGCTTACTGTGTGGGTGGGGGTAAAGCAAGTCTACTTCTAGTCTGCCATTTGGGTGACATCACTCTGATTCGTAATACTTGTTCTAAAACTATAAATATGTATATATGAATATGACTTCATTGTGTAGTTATTTAGGTAACAAAAATATATAGAATGACAAAATGGTCTATCAGTTGAGAAGTGGTTAAGTCAATAAAGATAGCATACTTTTACAGTGAAATATCGTGCCACTATTGAATAATGAATTATAATGTGGATAGGTTATTTTGTGAAAACACTCATTTCCAAAATTGTAATTCAAGGTAGTATGTGACACGTCACAAAATATACAAAACTTCCAGAGAGAAAAAGCCTTCATTTCTAAATGGAATACAATTTTTAGGGGACATTCAGATAACATTGCATCTTTAAAAAAATTTCCTCTGCCCTCTGACATTATTCATTATCTCTTTGGAGAAATAGAATAGAATTTGAGGAGAAAAAAAGTGTTGCATAGAATAATGTTCTTACATCTTAATATGAAATTTAAAATACATATTTAAAACTTTATTGAAGGCAATTCACATAACATAAGAACACTTTTGAGACAAAATTACTACTGTATAATAGCCATCTGATGAAATAATTTTCCTGTTATTTTGTAAGTGGGTAATTCTGTAAATGCAGTGACATTGAAAACCCATGTGGAAAGCAGGCAAAGGAGTTTTGATTTAGACAAAAGTAGTTCTTTTCAATTATAATATTAAAGAATCACCGTTGCTCAAAAAAATGGAAAAATTTCTCATAAAGCTTGTGTGCTCTATACTTTCATGTACTTCTTAACTGAATAACATTGAAAATAAAAAAATAATCTTTCATTTATTTATAAAAGTAGATGAATTATGTATAGATAAATGTTGAGCAAACTTAGTCATGTAATTTTTTATCATTAGGCATTTTAAGCAATGTAAAACATGCTAACATTCCTGCATTCAGTGAAGTTATTGAAGAGAATGACTGGCAGATTTGAAGAAGGTTGAGAAGGCCAGTGTGGCTGCATTGAGAAGCTGAATGTGGGAACTAGGAGAAGTGAGGTTAGAGAGGTAACAGGGAAGTCAGATTATAAATCACATTATAGGTCATAAACTTTTCCTTTGAGTGAGGAATACACTGGAGAGTTTTGCACACAGAATGACACAATCTGACTTACAATAAGATCTCTCTGCATGTTTTGCTGCGAACAAACTTTATGTAACAAGAGCAGAAGCAGTGAGAACAGTTGGGAAGATATTGTTTTAATCCAAGTAAAAACATAAATGATAGATTAGACCCGAGAGGTAGCAGTTTAAGTAAAAGAGGGAATTGGATTCTGCATATATATTTGAAGTAGACTCTACATCTTGCTGTCAGGTAGAGTATGGTGCTTCCTCTTGTTCTTAGACTCAAATTTGATTCACAAGCTTGAATGCAGATAATATTAGGGTCCATAATTGGTAAGGACATAAACAAAGACAGTGCTAGTAGCAGTACAATTAGTCTTAACAAGAGTAACAGGTGTGCATATGACATTCTGAGATGCTGTCAAATTTGGGGACATTTTAAGAGCAAGTTATCGTATCAGTGCCACAGATCATTGAGAGATTGAGACAAGGAGACTATACAAATATAACAGGGCATGAACAAAGGTTTCAGGAAAGTCTAACAAAAAATAGGCCAAAAAAACCAAAAGGAACACAAAAACAAAAACAATTTACACGTGGAGGAACTGGAGGTGTTATCAGCAGCATATAGGACAGACCTAGGGAATCATGTGGTCACTCTCACAACCACAGATGACTACAGGTGTATGATACAGTAAATGAGTTTTTCAAGATCAACTGAAGGGTATAAAATTTAAGGACAATAGCCTCAATCAACAAAGAGTGGAATACTTACTAGTATGACAAATGTATGGAGTTAGGCAAAGAGGAAAATATATTAAAATTAAAGTATGTTGGAAATGTGTTTAAAAGACAAAGGTGGGGTCTCCAAGAATCTGTAAGAGAATACAAAAAAATAAAATAAAATAAAGAAATGGGAGAAATCTCCGAAAAATAAAATTATCAAAATACAGCTCTTTGATTATTTTGAAATGACCAGAGTCAGATCCCAGGAATCAAAGCTAAAGACAGAACTTACAGGGAAGGACAAGTAGCCACTTTATGATGGGGTGAGGAAAACAGGGAAATTGCTTCAGGTAGTACAGAAGTTTTCCAATGAACTTGTGAATGAAAGTAGACCTTAAACATCTGAAAATAAAAGTAAAGAAAATATCCAAAGAGTTGTTCTCACATTACTTAACAAACAAAGTTGAAGTTACACATGGAAAGAAAAGAAAAAGGTAAAATACAATTATTTTTTCACTTCTAAATTGAAAAACTGTGCTACATAATTTATACATTTAGGAACTCTTAATCTCTTTTGCGTGTGTGTGTGTGTGTCTGTGTGTTTTCAGAAAAACAGTACTCATTAATTTCTGATGCTCTTTCCAGTATTTTTTAAGATTTATACATCTGTGAATACTTTATTCACAGTCTATACATCGGACAAAGAATTAATATCCAGAATCTACAAAGAACATAAAGAAATCAGCAAGTAAAGCAAAACAAAACAATCTTATCAAAAAGTGGGCTAAGGACATAAATAGACAACTTGCAAAAGAATATATTCAAATGGCCAACAAGCATATGTAAAAATGCCTAACATCACTAATGATCATGGAAGTGCAATCAAAACCACAATGCCATACCACCTTACTGCTGCACGAATGGCCATAATCAAATTCTATCTTAATATAGATTCATTGAGTTGCATACTACTGCTATCTCACACCATCTTTAAATTAATCTTATCATCAATCTTTTATATTCGCTCTCATGTTCAGAAGGACAATTAAGTTTATCTAAATAAAATGACCTTCTAATAGAAGTTTTCTGAATATGAGCTTTATTTAAAATTTAGGTAATATATTTCTACATTATAAAATAAATGAATAAATGCTTATTTTAATCTTATGTTCTATTAATATCTTTATACTATTAATATGATGATCTGAAATGGGTCAATATAATTCTAGAACTCTTTAAGCATGCTTATATAAGTATGTGCATGCATATATTAAGATATCTGCACATTTAGTTTAATATCTCAGTGAACTAGAAGGTGTTAATAGAAGAACTAAAGACTGAACTAGGTAGAACATAAGTTAAATGACCAGAACTTTATATAATTGCAAATTAGGACTTTATGTAATTGCAAATTACTTTATATTATTTCAAATTATGGTATCTGAAATAATCGGGAAATAAATGAGTAGTCTGTTTGTAATGATCACTTCTCTAGCATAATCCCCTTTTACAGACTCTACTTAATGATTCCCTACAGTTACAAAAACCCTTTGATCAAATCAACTATGCTTTTGTCCTCCTATGCTTTCTCTACTTTCATGAAATCTAATTATTTCAATATTGATTTTCATTATTTTTCCATAATTTCCTCTAAACTTTCCTTTACCCATCTTTATCACCTATTGTCATAGCTTACGTTCTTATAATGATTCTATTGTTCAAAAATTGCCTGAAAGTCAAAAATGCCACATGTTATTTATATTTAATCTCTAATTCTTCCTTCATCTCTTCATTTTTACTTTTCAAATTGTACGATAGCATAATAGTTTTATTTTTAGTTTAAGCTTCAACACCTTCAACTTTGTGAACCATCAGAATTTTTAGTTCTACTAAAAGTCAATCTCCCAACACTCACTGAAACATTTTTCTATTTTTTAATTTTTTTAATTATAATGAATGATATATGGTTTGAATATACTCTTTTACTACGCATGAAGCCTCATTTTGGAAGGTGGGTTTTTGTGTTAATTTTCATACACGCTCAAATGTATTTTAAAAATTGAATCAAATATGTTTACTGTTTTACCTTTTCTAAACACAACCTTCCTTCCTTCCTTCCTTCCTTCCTTCCTTCCTTCCTTCCTTCCTTCCTTCCTTCCTTCCTTCCGACGGAGTCTCGCTCTGTCGCTCAGGCTGCAGTGCAGAGGCACGATCTCGGCTCACTGCAAGCTCCGTCTCCTGGGTACACACCATTCTCCTGCCTCAGCCTCCTGAGTAGCTGGGACTACAGGCGCCTGGCACCACACCCGGCTAATTTTTCTGTATTTTTAGTAGAGATGGGGTTTCACCATGTTAGCCAGGATGGTCTCGATCTTCTGACCTCGTGATCTGCCCATCTCGGCCTCCCGAAGTGCTGAGATTACAGGCGTGAGCCACCGCGCCTGGCCAACAATCTTTCTTAAATGAATGTAACAGTGCAGAGCTTATAAGTTAAATTTAGTACAATGGCTTCAAGTTTCCTCTAATATGAAGTTACTCCTGGGAGGCAACTAATCTCGTTTTTGTTTTTTTCACTGACAGTTGTGCTTTCTCTGAATTTTAAACTGTCTCAGTCAGCTACAGCAAAAACCTTTGAGTAAATGAGGCTTTTCGTATTCAGCAGATAATTCACACCAACTCAACCTTAGATAGCTCAGTTCCCTGATCCTTATTGTCAAATCTAAGTTGTCTTCCCTCTTCTCTAATTACAAAATCTGTTCTGGCACCATGGCTTACACCTGTAATCCCAGCACTTTGGGAGGCCAAGGTGGGTGGATCACCTGAGGTCAGGAGTTTGAGACCAGCCTGGCCATCGTGGTGAAACCCTGTCTTTACTAAAAATACAAAAAAAAAAAAAAAAAATAGCCGGCCGTGGTAGCTCACACCTGTAGTACCAGCTGCTCGGGAGGCTGAGGCAGGAGACTCTCTTGAACCAGGGAGGTGGAGGTTACAGTGAGCTTAGATCATGCCACTGCACTCCGGCCTGGGTGACAGAGCAAGACTCCATCTCAAAAACAGAAATAATAATAATTACAAAATATTTCTACCTTCTCACCCACTCTCAAAGTATTCCCTCCAACAACAACAACAACAAAAAAAATCTTTCTATTTTTTTATTTTATTCAATGGTAAATACACTTTCTACCACTTCAAATGCTTAACCAAATAATCTGTTAGTCTCTTTGAATTATGGAACAAGAAATCAGAATTTGAGGAAAATTTTCCTTTTTTTCCATATGCCACAGTTGATGTTCATTGTTCTTATGTCGAAATGTTATGTTCTCCCTCTCTGAAACATCATTTTTCTTTGAGAACAACTCCATCCATGTTCTAACACTTCTTGTAATTACAAACTATAAATCCTCCAGTCGTGCCTTCTTATTTGCTGACAACTTTGAAATTGGTTACGTCTTCCATTTTCCATCTCCTTTGACAGAAACAGTATTCTTACATATAATCTACTCAGTGCCTCAAATTCTCTCTTCTCTTTCTCTTTTTCATAGTTCTGGATTCAAGTTATTGTTACCTAAATTTCACTTTATCCAGTCACTCCAAGAGTCATATCCAGGATGGGTTATCACTGATAATTGTTCCAAGAAACATCTCATCCATTTATGAAGAAAATAAATTTAATTGACTCATAGTTCTGCAGGCTTAACTGGAAGCATGACTGGCAGCGGTCAGGAAACTTACAATCATGGCAGAAAGCCAAACTTTTATGCTCTGCTTCCCTTTTAAATATGTTCCAATTTTAGACGATGCCTTTCTTCACACATATAAACATTACTTTGGAAACACCCAGGTCACATCTTGAATGCTTCAGTGCTTAGAAATTTATTCTGCCAGATACCCTAAAGAATCCTTCTCAGGTTCATAGTTCCACAGATCTCTATGGTAGGGGGCAACATGTCACCAGTCTCTTTGTTAAAGAACAGCAAGGGTGATCTTTACTCCAGTTCCCAATAAGTTCCTATCTCTATCTGAGACCATCTCATCCTGGACTTCATTGTTGATATCACTATCAGGATTTTGGTCAAAACCATTCAGCAAGTCTCTAGGAAGTTACAAACTTCCCTACATCTTCCTGTCTTTTTCTGAGCCCTCCAAACTGGTTCAACCTCTGCCCGTTTCCCAGTTCCTAAGTCATTTTCACATTTTCAGGTATCTTTATAGCAGTGCCCGCTCTCCCAGTACCAATTGATATATTAGTTTGTTCTCACACCATTATAAAGAACTACCTGAGACTGGATAATTTATGAATAAAAGAGGTTTAATTGGCTCACAGTTCTACAGGCTTAACAAGAATTATGACTGGGAGGCCTCAGAAAACTTACAATCATGGCAGAAGGTGAAGGGGAAGCAAGCAAACCTTACCATGATGGAGCAGGTGAGAGAGAGTGAAGGAAGAAGTGCTATACACTTTCAAACAACCAGATGTCATGAGAACTCACTCACTATCATGAGAACAGCAGGAGGGAAGTCTGCCCCCATGATTCAGTCACCTCTCACCAGGCCCCTCCTCTGACACCCGGGGATTACAATTTGAGACAAGATTTAGGTGGGGACACAGAACAAAACCATATCATTTAGTAATTATCTTAAAATGTTTTATGAAATGTAAATGACCTAATTTTACCATGATTGTAATGACCGCTCATCAGATCTTTAACAATCACTGTTTTAAGTCTTATCATTTACAGATGATTAATTGTTTACTCTGGTACTTTCCTGAGCAACTATAAATCTGAAGTGTTTCATCTTCAAGGAGATTCATGGAAAGAACTCTGAAAAGTACAGGTTTCTAATAACTTTAAGATCAGACTATTGGACTGGCTAAGAATTTTCAGCAATCTAATGAAGAAACTAATTGGTTCATAAAACTGCTAACCCAGCATCAAGCAGAAAAAGAGAAACAAATGCCTTGGTAGATTTTCATGCTGTCAGCCAGTACTGAGATTGTTAAGATATGAAATTTGAAAAAGCTCCTTAACAGTGATTCAAATCAGATTACCTATGATACCCTATTTAATAAACAGTGCCATGCACCTGAACTGGAGAAACAAAATTGGTATTTAAAAAACTGTAGATTCTATGCTAAGTGTGAAATTATGGAGAGCCTGGGAAGCTGTCTGGTTCTTCCTAAGCCTGTGAAGCTTCCATTGTTGAAAGCTCTGTACACTATGACTCATCATGGAATAAATAAAGTGATACTACACATAAAGGAAGAAAATTGGTGATTACTTTTTAAAAATGATTAAAGTGGTTTTTAACCAATGTTTGCTTTGCCAAGTTCATAATTCTGTTAAGACAATAAAAAACTCAGGTACTACATTTCTAGTTCCTGGTGGAATATTTCAACGCATACAGATGGACTTCAGTCAATTTCCACTTTCAGTTCCTGTTTTCTGGTTGTACGGAAGCTTTCCTGTGTAGGAAGACCAGTGCTCTCATAGTAGCTACCAAGATATTAAAAAATGTGCTCTCTTTATGGGGCATCCCTAGAGGTATCTTCAGAAAAGGAGGTACTCGTTTTACTGGACAAGTTATAAAAAACTTTAAAATGTATTACAAACACAATAGCATTAGTCAAAACTAACTGAATTGACTGTGTTGCTTTGGTCAAAGATATTATGGATTAATGGCAATTATATCCAGTTCCACTGCAAAATGCAGAATAAAATAGTTACTCTAAGGCCTATTCTTCTAATAATAAAACTCCATGTATCTCCCAGTCTTATATACTGTAGCATGTCTCAATAGTGTAAAGCTTTAATGAGTTATACCAAAGTATATTTTCAGCAGGTGAAAGAAGCCCATTGTAACACAGAACATAGAGAGTGAGTCTTTCGCAAAAAGAAAAACAATATAGAGGAACTGCCCTTGAACTCCATTGGCAGGGACCATAGCAACTTCTCTGTTATGAAATTCAGGCCTGGAGTTCTGAATCCACATCTCTCAACTCAAGAGAGCCGCTTCACACCCTTGGTACTAGGTACTATACACCTATTAAAGACCTCAAGGAAAGGCTGACCAGCAAATTTTTTTTTCCAGTAGCAGATTGTATCCAAGGCATGGACAGCCGGCTTTCCCAAGATCATGGATTAAGGCTTCTCTCCTTTTGTCACCGTGAAACCCTTTTCTCTTTTCTCTCTGTTTCTTTTTGGTTTATATACAGCAAAGATAATGCAATAATTTAAATTTCATAATTGATAGCTTCCTCAGCGAAGTTAACTGAATATTGGCTATATCACGTAAAACTTAAATTTTTACATGAATCTTAGAGATTCTCAGATTCACCTTCTTAACAAGTTATACTGAGATTGCAAGTATAATATCTGGTCCTTTGTATAGGGTTAGGCTTTTAGATTCACATACCAAGATTCCTCATGTAAATCGAACAGTAGGCAAAACCTACTGAGTTTTTTTGTGAGTGCTTTTTGGAGTTAAAGTATGTCAGACATTACAAAAGAAAATCAAAAGGAAGATAATTTGACAGTTTTTAGAAAAATTTATAACCTTAATCTCTTAATTATCAATTATTGTGTTATCCAACTGTACAATAATTCAATAATGGAGCCTTAGACAAATACTATTCGTGCTTCCATACTGGTGGCCCCTAACGCACAAGGCATCCTACAGGGACCTGTCTGTTGTTACCCTCCAGGATGTATTTTTATCTGTGGAGGATGTAACAATCAATGATACATGTCTCAAATGTGAAAAATAAGGGTTCAATGTAGATTTGGGATTCTAAAGGTACCAGTGTCACCCCGTAACCAATTGCAAACTGAGCACCTCTAAATTTATAACATAGAATAAAGTGAGATTTGCCAGCAGGCATAAATCATTCTAAATGAGAATTTTTTGGTAGAATGCTCCTTCCCTGGTTTGGCGTAAGTGTAAATGGAGGTTATGATTAGAAATCTGTATCAAACATGAGCTACTATAGCTGAATCTACTGCAAAGCTACAGTTGCCCAGAAAACTTTTTAAATTCTCTTGCTAACATTATCTTAGATAACAAGATTGTTTTAGATTACTTTGGCTAAACAAGGGGGAGTGTGTAATAGCTAACACCTCCTGTTGCACTTGGATAAATACATCTGGTATGGCAGAAACTCGGTTGCAAGAAATCAACAAACAAGCTACTTGGTTAAAACAAGTAGATTTCTCTGGTGGCTCATTTTTGATACATTTGATTTTGATCAGCTCAGTTCAAGGGGGCTCCTGTTAAGGAGTATACTTCAGTCTCTTAGCATTATCCTCCTGATAGGCAACATAAGGGTCTCCCTCGTGCATCATATCGTCTCAAGAGTCTTAAACGCTCATATGCTGCCATCTGTTAAATGTCAAATGGTCTAACTATAGTTAGAATAATGATGACATAAAGGCAACATAAAGAAACGTTCAACTGACCTGATGTGGAGAATTATGAATTCTATACTGAGGCCAACAGAGAGTGCATTAATGACCAAGGTTTTAATCGATCTCTCAAAATTGAGGGACTGACCAAAAGGGGGAAATAGTTAAATTAAATTTGCTCTAACTCTGTGTCTGTGTATAGCAAATTTTAACCTAACTTAGTATGTAAACCATTTGTAACCTAACTTAAGAGTATATTCTTGTAACAAGTAGCTGAATCCTAGCTGCCAAGCTTTCAGACAATCACAGGCTGCCAAATGACCAGACCATGTCCATAGAAAGCAAATGCGAAGCTGGAAAATCAAGCTGTTTCTTTACGTTACTTCCCTTTTCCATCTATAAATACTGTCTGCCCACGTTGCTGTGTGAAGTTCTCTGAACTTTGACTGGTTCAGAGTGTTAACCAACTCATGAATTGTTTCTTTGCTCCAGTATGCTCTGCTAAAGTAAATTTGTCAAAAATTTTTCTTTTAACTCATGTCATTATACGTTTTCCCAAATGTAGAATGTATAACACCAAGAATAAACCGTAATGTAAACTATGGACTATAGGCAATTATAATGTGTCTTTTTAGTTTTATCAATTGTGACAAATGTACTACCCTGCTGGAGATGTTGACAATGGAAGTGGCTGTACATGTGAAGGGGCGGAGTGAATATGGGAAATCTCTGTACTTTCTTCTTAATTATTTTGTGGACCTACAATGGTTCTAAAAAATGTCATCTTAAGGCTGAGCACAGTGGCTCATGTGTGCAATCCCAGCACTTTGGGAGGCCGAGGTGGGCAGATCACGAGGTCAGGAGATCGAGACCATCCTGGCTAACACAGTGAAACCCTGTCTCTAATAAAAATACAAAAAAAAAAAAATTAGCTGGACGTGGTGGCAGGTGCCTGTGGTCCCAGCTAATCGGGAGGGTGAGGCAAGAGAATGGCATGAACCCGGGAGGCAGAACTTGCAGTGAGCCAAGATAGCGCCACTGCACTGCAGCCTGGGCGACAGAGTGAGACTCCTTCTAAAGGAAAAAAAAAAAAAATCTTAAAACGAAGCAAAGACTTTCTTTGAGCAGGGCTCAGTCTCTGACTGAAGGCTTTTATTCTACTTTTATATATGTTTTATTTTATTTTACCCTTCAAACAAAGGTTATTAGGTCTAGCTTAACTGCACTTAGGCTAGGCAGGGTCTCTCTTCTCAGCTCTCCTGTGCCTCTTCTAGCTGCAGATTGCTATTGCTTTCTGCTCCTATTTCTACTCTTGTTGTCCTGCAATCTATTCTCCATAGAACAATGAATTTAATGCATTTTAATTATAATATCATGTTTATGTCTATTAGGAATATTCTTCCACTAATTATCTGTGTAGGTAATCCCCCACCTCCTTTAACTTTTTCTGAAGTCTTATCCCAGTAAAAGGTCACCTGGTCATCATATTTAAAATTGGAACTACTGTCCTCATTCCCATGGACATCACTCTCCTTGTTTTTCCTATAGCTCTTTAATCTTCTGACATACTGTACATGTTGCTTATTTATTATATCTATTATTTATTGCTGAAGTGTTCTCAGTAGAATGACAGTGCAGTGAAGGCAAATATACTTTTTATTTACTGATATAAGCATCCCAAAGAGTGCTTGACACAGAGTAGATTTTCGATAAATATTTGTTAAATAAATTAATACATGAAAACATTGTTATCTCATGAAGGAATCTTTAGTAAATAGAATCTCTCCATGACTGAGGTCAAAAGTCTAATAGTTGCAGAATCACCTAGGTAAAAAACAAGGTATGTAAGACTTGGAGACATGGAAGAAAACAGGAAAAATCCTAAAACAAATTTTAAAGTCTTACATACCTTTTGTTCTCAATATTAATATTGAGAGCTGATTTTTAAATAAATATATTTTATTTTAAATTGACATAACCTTGTATTTATTGTGTATAATATGATGTTGTGAGGTATATATATATTGGAGAATGGATAAATCTAAGTAATTAAAATATGCATTACCTCAAATAGATATTTTGGTGGTGAGAACATTTAACATCCATTCTCTTAGCATTTTTCAAGAACAACATAAAGTATCATGAACTACAATCACAATGCTGTACAATAGATTTCTTGAACTTATTCTATCTGTCTACCTGTAATTCTGTATTCTTTGACCAACATTTTTTTTAACCCACACTCTCCCTAATCACCCAGTTTCTGGTAACTACATTTGATGACTTCTATAAAATTAACTTTTTTAGGGTTTATTTTTTAAATACTAGTTCTAACATCTAGCAAAATGCAAAAATATAGAAGTAGTATTTAATTTTTACCAGAAAATTATATGCACAATGTATAAAAAATAAATAAGGATATGTGTGTGTGTGTGTATATATATATGTTATATATGTGTGTGTATATGGATGTATGAGTATATATGTGTGTGTATAGTTATATATATACACACACGAAACAATTGTATGCATGTGTGAATGTAATGTAAAAGCAAGAGTGAAACTAATTTTTCTAAACTAGTGTTATTGCATCTTTTTTAAGTCATCACAATTTGTAATGAATTTTGAAATTTTATACATCACCAAAATTTAAGAATGCCTAGCATTTTATAAACTAAAATATTTGTTTTTAAAAGTAAAATGTTCATCTTTTAGTTTTTTTGTGGTATATTTTAGTATTGGCAATAATAATGGCAGATAGGCATTTAAGTTGAAAAAAAGAACATTAAATTACTATTTGCCATATATTATTCATTTATTTATCTTAACTTCTCCTATAATTTAGAAGTAAGTCTATTTATATTTAGTTTATTTTATAAAGTTAGATCAAAACTTTTATTTTGTATAAAGGCATTCTTAAATAAGGCCCAGATAAAAATTATAAAATATATACAAGCCGACAAGCCATTCATTTTATTCCATGGATAAAGTGAATGCAATACTTTGACACCTACGTTGTACAACTAGGCCTACACGGATGTATCAGTACTAGCAATTCATTCTGTAATAATATAGCCACTTGGGGGTAAAATAGCCACATACGTAATGTTCACAGTTTTTTAGAGAACTTCCTGGATTATAAGGTAGAAGGGATAAAGGAAATCTGATTTTTTTAGTATGTTGTCTCGTAATATTGATAATATAGGTTAAAAGAAGTGATTTGATATATATAACTTTTCATTGTAGAAGGTGTTATTTTAAGAACTTATGATGTTGAATATAGATGTTCTAGTCACATAATTACATTGCAAAAAAATTGTTGGTAAGCATATTAATGCCTTAGACAAATAAATTAACCATTTTATTGTTTAATTATATACTCTATTTTTCCTATTTAATTATATACTCTAAAATATTAATGAAATTAAAATTTGTTTATCACAGTACACATCTTGTATACTTCTTTCTTTTATTCTTTCTATTAACTTCCAAGAAATAAGCATAGGTTATTAATTTTGCACAAGGTGTCTATGGGATTTTGCTATTTTTATTACTCAGACACTGAAAGAGTTAGAAAATGGGATAAATCATTTAAAAATAATTTGAAGGGAGTTGAACAACCAAAATGTCAGCATGTCCCAATCTTTTTTAGTGTGCAATTTGATATTTAATATTACATTGGTATTTGACAGAATATCCTTAATATAAATAACCAAAATATATTCAGATGGAGTTTGGTCAACCAGATACATTGCTTTTCCATTTTTTAAAATAATTTTTAATACAGCCAGTCTCTGGAAGAGGCTGCACACTGGAGAGACAGCCTATAATGGAATATTCATGTCTGCTCTTTCATTCTCTTTCCCTCAAGATTCTCACAAACAATAGCTAGGAATAATACCCTTCTTTCACACAGCTCATACCCAGAAGGATAAACACACTTATAATGATTTAAGTATCAACCTACATGCTACTGCATTATAGAGAGTAGCATCTTAATAGTTTATGGTTATCCTGAATAGACCCTGAGAACAAAAAAGTGACACGTTAGGACCTAGTTATTTTCTTGACATAGGCATTGTGAAATAAGGACATTTAGTAATTTCTGATTAAAGAATATAATTAATGATTTTCAGAATGTTACATAATTTACTTTAAAAATTTTTATAAGTTTCAGAAACTAGAAGATTTTACAAGATGAATTTACATAGAAGACAGATGGCTTCATAACAAGTGCCTCCTACATCATTGCCCTGTAGCATTATAAGAAAGTAAGTCATGATTAAATTTTGTCTAATTCGCGATGTTCAAAATAATTGCTAGAATTAGAAATTTGACTGTTGAAGATTTAAAAATAATTTTAGAATATATAATCTGTTAAAAGAAAAACGTTGGAAAACTCCATTTGATAGAATTTAATTGAGCAAGAGAAAAGAAAAGAAAAAAATCACAAATCGGGCATGCCCCAGAATCAGAATCGATTCAGAGAGACTCCCAGGACTGTCGCATGGTCAAATATTTATGAATAGAAAAAGTAAAGTAACATATAGAAAATGGAAGTGAGGGACAGAAACAGTTGGATTGGTTACAGCTCAGCATTTGACTTATTTTAGCACAGTTTGAACATTTGATCGTCTGTGAGTTGTTGAAGTATGGCTGCTGTGATTGGCTGAGACTCCACTATTATTACAGCAGCATACTCCTAAATTAGGTTTTTAGTTTGCTGCCCTACTAAGTTAGGTTGTGGTTTGTACATAAGATCTCAAGTATGTGAGCATGGAAGCCTTTTCCGGCAAAATTTTAGTTTGATTTAACAAATCTATTGTGGCAATTATTAAGGAAATATAATTAAAAACAAAACAAAATACCCTCCCAACACAGAAAACCTCTTCACAAAGGGAGAAGAGAAAGAAAATAATTTATTATTAAGTGAACATTTAACTAGTATGTGATATGAATCTCAGGCAATTCACTAAAAGGTTGCAAAGACAGAAAGAAATCTCACCATTTTATACAGCCAAGCAGATACAACCAACTAAATACAGGTTCTCAAGATAAACAATAAATAACTAGTTCTCAGATGAGACTATGTAAAGCACCATTTGCCACACATAGTTTATCCTATTTACTTGCTAATTGGAGTTACTACCTGTGTTAGCTATTTGGCTTTATCACCCCCAAAATAAACTTTTTAAAATCTTTATGACAAGAGTTAGTTTTGCAACTTGAAGGCCAGTTCGCACAGAGTTAGGTTCTATCCTTTCCACAGACGGAAAGAGCAGGGACACTATCTGCCTTGATTATGACATTTAAAAATGATGGTTCCCAGGTACTTGAGAAAGATAACCCTTATTCTTATAGCTTGCAAGAGGTTTATTCAGCTTTCTACAAAATGTACGTGCATTTCCAAGAAACAGAGGAATAAGTTAGAAATTCAGCTTTTCTCAAGTAAATACTCTAAGATAAGGAAAAATATATTCCTATACTTTCAATAGGGAGAATTAAAGGTCTTTTATTTGTGTTTATTCTTTCTTTTTTCTTTTTATTTTAAGCTCTAGGGTACATGTGCACAACATGCAGGTTTGTTACATATGTATACATGTGCCATGTTGGTGTGCTGCATCCATCAACTCGCCATTTACATTAGGTATATCTCCTAACACTATCCCTCCCCCCCTCCCCCAACCCCACAACAGGCCCCGGTATGTGATGTTCCGCTTCCTGTGTCCAGGTGTTCTCATTGTTCGACTCCCACCTATGACTGAGAACATTCGGTGTTTGGTTTTCTGTTCTTGCGATAGTTTGCTGAGAATGATGTTCCTACAAAGGAAATGAACTCATCCTTTTTTATGGCTGCATAGTATTCCATGGTGTATATGTTCCACATTTTCTTAATCCAGTTTGTCATTAATGGACTTTTGGTTTGTTCCAAGTCTTTGCTATTGTGAATAGTGCTGCAATAAACATACATGTCCATGTGTCTTTATAGCAGCATGACTTACAATCCTTTGGGTATATAGGGTTAATATAATGGGATGGCTGGGTCAAATGGTATTTCTAGTTCTAGATCCTTGAGGAATCACCACACTGTCTTCCACAATGGTTTAACTAGTTTACAGTCCCACCAACAGTGTAAAAGTGTTCCTATTTCTCCACATCCTGTCCAGCACCTGTTGTTTCCTGACTTTTTAATGATGGGCATTCTAACTGGTGTGAGATGGTATCTCATTGTGGTTTTGATTTGCATTTCTCTGATGGCAAGTGATGATGAGTGTTTTTTCATGTCTCTGCTGGCTGCATAAATGTCTTCTTTTGAGAAGTGTCTGTTCATATCCTTTGCCCACTTTTTGATGAGGTTGTTTGTTTTTTCCCTGTAAATTTGTTTCAGTTCTTTGTAGGTTCTGGATATTAGCCCTTTGTCAGATGAGTAGATTGCAAAAATTTTCTCCCATTCTGTAGGTTGCCTGTTCACTCTGATGGTAGTTTCTTTTGCTATACAGAAGCTCTTTAGTTTAATTAGATCCCATTTGTCAATTTTGGCTTTTGTTGCCATTGCTTTTGGTGTTTTAGACGTGAAGTCCTTGCCCATGCCTATGTCCTGAATGGTATCACCTAGATTTTCTTCTAGGGTTTTTATAGTTTTGGGTCTAACATTTAATTCTCTAATCCATCTTGAATTAATTTTTGTATAAGGTGTAAGGAAGGGATCCAATTTCAGCTTTCTACTTATGACTAGCCAGTTTCTCCAGCACCATTTATTAAACAGGGAATCCTTTCCCCATTTCTTGTTTTTGTCAGGTTTGTCAAAGATCAGGTGGTTGTAGATGTGTGGTATTATTTCTGAAGGTTCTGTTCTGTTCCATTGGTCTATATCTCTGTTTTGGTACCAGTACCATGCTCTTTTGGTTACTGTAGCCTTATAGTATAGTTTGAAGTCAGGTAGCGTGATGCCTTCAGCTTTGTTCTTTTGGCTTAGGACTGTCCTGGCAATGTGGGCTCTTTTTTGATTCCATATGAACTTTAAAGTAGTTTTTTCCAATTCTGTGAAAAAAAGTCATTGGTAGCTTAATGGTGTTTATTCTTATGTAACATACATCAAATTCATTTAATCCATCTCCAAACTTACTTTAAAAGTTGAAGTCCAGTTTTTAAGTGCACACACATACACACACACACACACACACACCACATTCATCCTGGAAAATTCAATCCTAAGGTTACCTGTTTGTTAAGATCATACCTAGTGTGGGCTTAAAATCCAAAGTAAAACTACCTCCATTTTTCCTATTTCAGTTGTACATATCATTCATTTTAAAGATGACTTGGATCTCAATTTCCTCTTGTGGTTGCTACAATGAAGAAGAGCATATAATCAACAGGGCATGCTTTCTCATGCCTTTAATATAGACCTTCAATTCTGGGGCATGCAGGAGCTAAATCTCAATTTTCTTACATCAGACCAGAGGGTAGTTAAAACTATGACTGCATACCAACACTCATTTTAATACATGTTATTCCAAATGAATTCAGAAGTCACAATATTATCTGATCTTCTGTAATATAATCTTAAGTACTCAGGCATGAGTTTGATTTTTTTTTCTATTTTAAAACTGCTTATATAATTTTTGAAAATATATTTTTTATTTAGTGTTTTTGGAATAGTTTTTGTTTGTTTGTTTGTTTGTTTTTTTAATGGAGTCTCACTCTCTCGCCAGACTGGAGTGCAGTGGCACAATTTTGGTTCCCTGCAAGCTCCGCCTCCCGGGTTCAATTGATTCTCCTGCCTCAGCCTCCCAAGTAGCTGGGACTACAGGCATGTATCACCTTCCCCAGTTAATTTTCGTATTTTTAGTAGAGATGGGTTTTCACAGTATTGGCCAGGATGGTCTTGATCTCTTGACCTTGTAATCCCCCTGACTAGGCCTCCCAAAGTGCTGGAATTACAGACGTGAGTCACTGAACCTGGCCGAGGAGTATTTTAATGGAGTTTTCAAAGCCAAAATAGAATGTATGAAATGATCCTTTCAGTTTTTCCTTGGCACCAATTTCCCATTCCATTGCTTCAGAATAACATAATTTCTGTATAATGGCTTACCACTGTACCATTTCACTGTTTTACAGCTAAGGAATTTAACTTAAGCTCTGCAATCTTGGTTCTGTCAAGATTGCAACTGTTACCTTGCATTGATTCTGGCAATTCCAATTAAACATGTTTGTTTCATGCAAGATTTCCCTTAAGAAAATCCTTTCAAGTAGTAAATTGTCTTTTTGTCACTAATGAGGAGGACACTATTATTTAATCCCTTATGATTTCCTCTGCCTCTCTCTCTCTCTTTCCTTTTTCTTTCTCTTCTTCCCTCTTACAATTTTTTGAGCTTTCAATTTTGTCATTTTATATATTTTATTTTGTGTTCATTTGAAATATTTTTGACTTAATTTGCAGTTAAGCCAACCCATATTACAAGAAACATATTAAACTAATGACATTAATTTTAAAACATAGTTTACAATACTTATGATCTACACAAGATGTAAAGTACAATACAACAAAATCATCTATATCCAACAGACAATGTAAGAAAAAGTATTAGCAATGCCATGTATTCCTTTCTTATTATACTATTCTCTTAGCTTCCCAAAGGTAATTGCTAGAAGAAATTATCATTCCACTCAAACTTCTTTACGTTTTCTTATGTGTAATGCCGTAAATGATTATCAAAAAGTAAGTGTGTATGTGTATAATTATTCTGTCTCTTGAGTATAAAATATTTTATACTTACTTCTGTGAGAATCATCTATGTATAAAGTTATTAAACAAATGGCTCTGACCTATTTCTTTTTATTGTTCATTAAGATTTCATTAAATGAGTAAACTGCATGTAATTAAGCTTACAATACACATTTAGGATCCTTCCATTGTTTACTGTTAAACGTAATGGTACTATTAACATTGTCATACATATTATTATATATATTTGCCAGGTTTCTGAAGCAAAAAAAAATCAGAAAAAGAAATTGAAAAAGAATTAAAATATTCACTTACTGAATGTAGGTAAGTCTAACATATTTTTCTTTAAATCTTTAACATTAATACTAGTGTGTCCAAAAAGTCTTCTCTACATCAGGTATATTACAGGAAACTTTTTTAAAAATATAAATTATAGCCTATGGTAAATAAACTAAACTTTTATACTCTTTTAAGAGTTTCTCTTCTTTCATTAGAATTCAAGTTCTTCTTATCTGTTAACTAGTTAGCAATGGCTGATCAACTCAATTACAGATTCCAGTTTGGTTTAAACCAAAGAAGTTTTCTACACAGTTAGTATTTTACTTTTATTTTTGTTTATACATTTCTCAATATTTATTAGGACTAGATAATTCTAGTGTATGCACTTAATGATCAATATACTTTCAAATTTTCCCAAGAAAAGGGAGAAAGAATAAAAAAGAAGAAGAAAAAAGAAAAGCAATAGGAGATGACTTTATTCATGTCTAAATTATCATTGTAAAATGCTAATTATTTTCCTCCTGTAAGGAATGAACAAAGGTTAAATACAGGAACTCCATTATGAGACAATCACACAAAGAAAGTTATTATAGCTGTTTTAAATAATATTGTCTCCATTTTAGACAAACATATAATCTCTTAACCAGGGTTTCTTCCCATTTTCTTCAAAGGTAACTCCCAAATGAACAATCTTGCCCATGTCAAAGTAACAAGAATGTTAAGCAGGGCTGCTAGATAAGCAAGAATACTAGATAAATATAGAAAAATAATTAGCAGTTCCAACTCTAGAAATCACAATTTGTATAATCAAAACAAAAAAGACTTAAAATATTAAAAAGCTCAGAATAGTTTATTATTGGCTCATTTGGGTTTTGGAATAGAGAACTAAAGATGACATGAGATCATCTTAATTTGGGGAGAATACATAGTACTTTCATCTATATTTGCTGGTACTAAGTTTGGAGTGGGTCACTCTTGCCAATTAGTGAATTTGTTTTACATAGAAAACAATATTTGTAGTCATTTAGAAATACTTGAATTTACAAATGCTCACAATTCTGTGATGATGTTCAAAAAATGCAATAATATAAAGTGGAATAAGTGATAAGTCATAATTAGCAATAGAAAGTAATTTATTGCTGCTCAAATATAAAAAAACAATTTTAGGTGCTTTTCATAAATGGATATATGACCATAAACTAAGAATTGAGGGTTTTACCTAGAAAATGGATTGTAATCCCTAATTTTAGAATAAACCCAATACCTAAATTTTTTACGGAAAAGTGTTTGGAAAAAGTTAAGGGACATTTAGTCCATAGAAAACCAAGAGCTGGGACTTGTCCAGTCGCAACTGAGCATTTCCTCTGCATTCTTGCCCCTGGAGGGTTATTGGCTCACTGCTATAGAGGTTATTTGAAAACAAGATCTTCATATTTATAAATATTTACTTTTATAAATATCAAGTACAGCAAAAATAGCTATCAACAGAGTAAACAGACAACCTACAGAATCAGAGAAAATATTTGCCAACTATGCATCCAACAAAGGTCTAATATCCAGCATCTATAAAGGAACTTAAACAAATTTACAAGAGAAAAACAAGCAACCCTCTTAGAAGGTGGGCAAATAACAGGAACAGACACTTTTCAAAAGAAGACCTCAACATTAGACTGCATAAAGAAAATGTGGTGCATATACACTGTAGAATACCATGTAGTCATAAAAAAATAATGAAATTATGTCCTTTCCAGGAATATGGACGCAGCAGGAAGCCATTATTCCTACAAAACCAATGCAGGAACAGAAAACCAAATACTGCATGTTCTCACTTGTTAGTGGGAGCTAAATGATAACACATGAACAGAAAGAGGGGAGCAATGGAAACTGGGGCCTATAAGAGGATGGAGGGTGCAAGGAGGGAGAGGAGTAGAAAAAAATAACTGTTGGTTACTAGGCTTAGTACTGGGGTGACAAAATAATCTGTGCAACAAACCCCAATGGCACAAGTTTAAAACAAACTTGTACATGTACCCTTGAACCTTAAAGAAAAGTATAAAAAACAGAACAAAACAAAAGGAGTACAGTCTTCAGTATTAAAGTTCAGTGACATAGACTGAATGTGGCATTTTATTAACACTGGCAATCTTATAAGCAACAGCCTACCCAGGGGAACCAAAGGGAAGAAAACATTTATCACAATATGTTATAATTAGTTTATCCTATATAGTTGCCTATCTATACTGGGGGGAAGCACTCCCAATATTTCAACGTAGGTTCTTTCTATTTTCCATTAGTGTCAGCCAGCTGATAAATAAAGAGAGACAGTATAAAAAGAGGAATTTTACAGCTGGGCCACCAGGGGTGACATCACATATTGGTAGGACTGTGATGCCCGCCTAAGCCTAAAAACTAGCAAGTGTTTTATTAAGGATTTCAAAAGGGAAGGGAGTGTAAGAACAGGGAGTAGGTACAAAGATCACATGCTTCAAAGGGCAAAAAGTAGAACTACTAATAAGGGTCTAACAAAGATCACATGGCAAAGGGCAAAAGCAGAACTACTGATAAGGGTCCAACAAAGACCACAAGGCAAAGGGCAAAAGCGGAACTACTGATAAGGGTCTATGTTCAGCAGTGCACGTATTGTCTTGATAAACACCTTAAACAACAGAAAACAGGGTTCGAGAGATAACAGGTTTGAGAGAAAACAAGGTTCGAGGGCTCTCAAACAGAGAACCAATCTGACCACAAATTTACCAGGGTGGAGTTTTCCCCTCCCTACTAAGCCTGAGAGCACTGCAGGAGACCAGGGTGCATCTCAGTCCTTATCCCAACTGCATAAGACAGATATTCCCAGAGCAGCCGTTTATAGATCTCCCCCCAGGAATGCATTCCTTTCCCAGGGTATTAATATTAATATTCCTTGCTAGGAAAAGAATTCAGCAATATCTCTTCTACTTGCATGTCCATTTACAGGCTCTCTGCAAGAAGAAAACTATGGCGGGGTGCGGTGGCTCAAGCCTGTAATCCCAGCACTTTGGGAGGCCGAGACGGGTGGATCACGAGGTCAGGAGATTGAGACCATCCTGGCTAACACGGTGAAACCCCGTCTCTACTAAAAAATACAAAAAACTAGCCGGGTGAGGTGGCGGGCGTCTGCAGTCCCAGCTACTCGGGAGGCTGAGGCAGGAGAATGGCGTGGACCTGGGAGGCGGAGCTTGCAGTGAGCTGAGATCCGGCCACTGCACTCCAGCCTGGGTGACAGAGCGAGACTCCGTCTCAAAAAAAAAAAAAAAAAAAAAAAAAATGGCTCTTTTTGCCCGACCCTGCAGGCAGTCAGACCTTATGGTTGTCTTCCCTTCTTCCCTAAAAATTGCTGTTATTCTGTTCTTTTTCAAGGTTTACTGATTTCATATTGTTCAAACACACGTTTTACAATCAATTTGTACATTTAACACAATTATCACAGTGGTCCTGAAGTGACATACATCCTCCGCATACGAAGATAACAGGATTAAGAGATTAAAGACAGGCATAAGAAATTATAAAAGTATTATTTGGGAACTGATAAATGTCCATATTAAAATGAAATCTTCACAAATTATGTTCCTCTGCCGTGGCTCCAGCCGGTCCCTCAGTTCGGGGTCCCTGACTTCCCGCAGCATATCTGTCATTAAATTCTATGTTTGAAGGAGAAAAATCCACTTATGACACTGTGTGTTGTCCCTTCCTGATAACATATAATATGCTCATTTAACACTAAAACTACCACTACTGAAAGTACTCCAGAGTTACAAGTTTAGGTCTAATATAAGACCAGTTTAGTGAAATTATCAAAAATTAAATACAGTATGCGTATATATATATTCAAAAATATTCACAATTTTTATAAATAAAATGAATAAGATTACTTTGGTACTCATAGACAATTGACAAGCATTGTTGATGTTATAACACTTTGAATAATTATTGCTTCTAATTGAATTCAATATTATAGCTTTTATTTAAATGACCCTATAAATTCCAATTAATAAAGTATTTCCCCCACAAATTAAAGAAACTTATAAGCAATATTGTTAAAACATTTATAATTGAAATATATATATTTTACATTATTAAATTTGTCTCTTATGTACTTATGCCAATTTGAACTACTTCTGAAATATATTTTGTCAAAAGTGTAAGTGGAGTACCTTATAATCATATTATTTATATCATGATTTAAAGTAGAATTTTTTTTTTTTTTTTTTTTTTTTGAGACAGAGTCTTGCTTTGTCACCTAGGCTGGAGTGTAGTGGCACTATCTTTGCTCAGTGCAACCTCCACCTCTCAGGTTCAAGCAATACTCCTGCCTCAGCCCCCCAGGTAGCTGGGATTACACGCATGCACCATCATGCCCAGTTAATTTTTGTATTTTTAGTAGAGGCAGGTTTTACCATGTTGACCAAGCTGGTCTCGAACTCCTGACCTCAGGTTATCACCCTCCTCAGTCTCCCAAAGTGTTGGGATTACAGGCATGAACCACCGCGACCAGCCCTACAGTAGAATTTTATTGCATGTCTCAGTAGAGATTCTAATAATGGTATTCAGAACAGATATTCTTTCAATAAAAACAAATAGAATACACATCTAATTAATTAGCAACACATTGCTTGGCTTTTAAGCAATCCTTAGCATCCAACATACAGTATACTTACAAATTAATGCAATAGTGTGACAGGATTACTTTAAAATTAGTTGTGGGATCATCAGAGTTAAACTTCAGTTTGCCACATAAAGCAATATATTTATTCTTTAGCACCTCAATTAAACAACTGCCATAACTTCATCAAGTGAATATCAAACCTTTTTTATGTATACAGACATTTGTCTTGGATGTGTCATTTAACAGTGATGAAAATTCATTGACTTGGAAGAAATTGTGTTACATTTTTTATTAATATAAAACAAAATATGATGAGAAAATTAGAAATAAATATCAGTATTTTCATAGGTCTTCAGACTTGACATCTATTTTAGATGTTTCTTTAATTATTTACAAGTTCTAAGGTATATAATGGGACCTCCCAGGAAATGATTTTTCATTGGTTACAGGAGATGACTTGTACGTTTCTTAGAATGCTCATTCATGAAAATAAGAGTTGCATTTTATAAAGTAAGTGTTATGTTAACAGGCGTTCCAAAATATTCATGACATGTGAAGATACTGGTTCCCTTTGCAGTCACCTACATTCCAATAGAAATGGCCATGGAACAAATGTAGATACTTGAGAAAAGCCCAGGCTTACCCAGACCTTGCCAAGTTCCTGATACTTGAAGTGGAAATTCATGTTTTTCCTTACATTACTTAATTTATTCTTCTTCACATGTTGAGAGTATGGCAAATTATAAATACATGTTAAATCATTTGTTCACACAAAAAAGTTAGAATCATGATTTTCAACTACACATCTTTGGAAATATCCAAAAATACTTTTATTTTATATAATTCATGAATATACATCATAAGCCAATATACAGTATTATTAAAACAATAATTAATGTCATTAATTCAAGTTAATTACAAACTCATCAAACTTTGATCATTCATTTGGCCTTTAATTTTAAACATTTAAACATTAAATTTCAATAAAGTTTTACATTAATCTTAAGGATCACATGACTATTGCATTCAGATATCACCATCATCATCACCATCATCATCAACTATCACTTTAAACAAAAGAACATTGGGGCATAATTATAATAAAAGCAACAAGACACCGTGAAGTATAGGTATGACGAATGTTGTGTTAGGAAATATTCCTTTAGCTGAAATAAGGAGAATAAATTGAAAAGGGATAGGCCTGAAATCAGGTACAGTGGATTAGAGGCTCTTCAGCTAAGTAATCAGGGCTACAATTAGTAAAACCTAAACAGAAGAATTTTCAGTAAAGAAAAGTGATTTTGAGAAACAAACCAGAAAGCAAGTGTATAGTCAAAAAAGATACTTGGGACACAAAGGAACTTTGTCCTCTTTATCATTGTATTAACAACCAAACGTGCTAATTAAAGTCTAGAACATAACTTAGCAAATGAAGGCCTGCAAGAGCAGGCAGCTACCTGTTGTTATAAATAAAGTTTTATTAGAACACTAATAGTCACATCTATTAGTTTATGTATTGTCCATGGCTGCTTTTGAGCTATAAGGGCAGAGTTCAGGGTTGTGACAAAGACCACATGTCCACGAAACCTAAAATACATATTATTTGCCCTTTACAGAGAAAGTATACTGAATATAAAATACATAAACTTTAGATATATTTTACAGAGGTTTTATGAGTTTTCTAATTTGTATGTTATACTCGTCAAATTCCTGTACATATAAACCTAATCTGAATGGAGTTTCTTTTCCTTTACTTTTCTTTCTTTTTTTTTTTAATGAATAAGCCAATAAGATATATTTTGATCTGACCTATACGGCACTTTGAGTAACACTTCTCACAACATTCACATCAATAAATTTTGTAATAAAAATTGTAAGCTATTTTAAAATTCTGATTAACTTTTATACAGCAATTCTGTTAAGTCTAAACTTTGCTTCATTTACATATGATTAGCTTAAAGTTTAAATGGATATCACTTTGACGAAAATTTATCAAAGAACACATCAACTAATAGTTTTAGCAGTTAACAATGATTTTATAACTATGACACTAATTGAGCTTTACAAAGTGCTTCAGACATTTATAATTTTACAAGAAATGCATTAAACGACATAAATACTAAAAGACTTAGGGCTCATTGGAATAAAAGTTGAACTTTTCCACTAATTGTCTGCCAGGCACTTTTATCTTCCAGTCAAAAAGAAAAGTAGAATTAAATATCAAAAAGTAAAATAAAAAAGAAATACTTTTGATAATATATTTTGTAAGCCTGAATGAAGAATCCACAGTCTTATTTTTTGACCCCTGTATTTCTGTTTATTCTGAAAATGACAGAATGTCTTATTTCCCACAGAATCTCTTATTTCCCACATTGGCTTATTCATTAGGTTGTTAAATCACTAAAACTTAGATGCATTTGATTACAAAAATTTGTGCCAAAATCAGTGTGAAAAAATTGTATTGTGAACTACAACTTTCTAAATGCAGCATATAATGGAGACAAACAGTTTAAGAAAAATTAAAGTCTTGTACTCATGCCCTCTACTTTAAGAGACAGCATTATTACCAAAACCCCACAGGTGTTCACCCACTTATTCATGCTTTTAGTAACCATTTTCCCAAATTTTGTGTAAAATAGTTTTCTACTTCTTTTATGAGTTTTGCCAAATATATATGTATATATGGCATGTGTTAATATTATTCAGTTTTCCAAGTTTTAAAACCTTTAAAAAAAGCATTTATTTATTTCTGTGCTTTTTTTGCCTAATTTTTTAAATTTTTATTATTTGTTTTTTCATTATTTCATCAATATTTCTATTTCATCCAAAATTTATTTTGATGAGTGTAGTTGCACTCCCTTAACTTTTTATGCAAATATAACTAATTTATACTACTATAACAATTTATATTTATCCATTCTATAGTTTTTGGACATTTAGGTTTTTTTTTTTTAATTTTTTAGACGTCTGTGTACAAATCTATGAATATTTCTCTACATGCCTTCTGGCACAAAGCACAAGAATCTCTCTAGGTTAAGTCCTGGAAGTAAACTTTCTGTGTTGAAGAGTAAATGCATGCTAACTTTTCTAACATAATTATACCAAGTGACCACACAGCTAGTAGTATATACGAGTTTGTTCACTTTAAATCCTCCCAAGACACGGTGTTTCTTGTTTTTGTTTTGTTTCGTTTTGTTTTTAATCAGGATTGATTGTTGACATCTAAGTATAATAAATTACACAAAGAGATTTATAGGCAATTAATTTTTACATTTGGATCAACACAGCATTCCTGAAATGCTAATATTTAATTTATATTTCCATCTATGTTTAGGATTATTATTTCCCTGGCTATTTTTATCTCCTGATATCCACCTCTAGTTTTATTTCAACAAATAAACATTTTAAAAATATGTTATGGTTGTGTTTACCTGTGCCACCTGTATTTTTTATTATGCTCCAGGAGCACTCTTTACGGATTGTTCTGACCTGTGGAAAAATGTTAAGTGGAGAATCCAACTATCTATGTGTTACAGTGTCATCAAATTTTTTCTATTTCTCTTTATTCTATTTTGGCAATTTGTACATTTCAAGAAATGTGTTCATCATGCTTTTGTTTTACACTCATTATAATATCTCTTCTTTAGCAATATTGATGTACTTGTGGTTATTAAACTTTTACAATGATAATATTGAGTTTTTTCTGTCTTCCTCCTTTCTCACCCTTCTCCTAAACTTGCCCTTCTGTCTTGCACTCTCCACCATCTCATTACAAAACCTGTTCTTTGTCTATTTTTTCTTTTATTGATACATAATATTTTACATATTTGTGAGGTACACATGAGTGTTTGTTACATGCATAGAATGTGTAATGATGAAGTTAGGTCATTTGGGGTACCCAGCACCTTCAGTATTTATCATTTCTACGTGTTGGTATCATTTCAAGTCCTCTTCTCTAGTTACTTTGAAAAATATAAAATATTGTTACGTGTTATAGTTAGCATATTCTGATTTCAAACATCAGAAGTTATTTCTTCTATCTAACTATATATTCATACCCATTAACCAAATTCTCTTCATCCTCCCTCCCGGCCACCCACTCTTCTCAGTCTCTGTTATCTATCACTCTATTCTCTGTATCCATAATACCAAGTATTGTAGCTCCCACTTATGAGTGAGAACATGTGATATTTGTCTTTGTATGCCTGGTTTATTTCACTTAACATAATAACCTTCAGTTCCATCCACGTTGCTGTAGATGACATGATTTCATTATTTTTTTTATGGCTGAATAGTATTCCATCATTTATATACACTACATTTAACTTACTGATTCATCTGTTGATAGATACTTAGGTTGAATTCATGTATGCTATTGTGAGTAGTTCTACAATAAATATGCAAATGCAGATATTCTTTGATATATTGATTTATTTTCCTTTGGGTAAATATCCAGTTGTGACATAACAAAAATCAGAGCTAAACTGAAGGAGAATGAGACATGACAAACCAGTCTTAATCAATGAATCTAGCATCTGGTTTTTTGAAGAAATTAAGACACACCACTAGCTAGACTAATAAAAAAGAAAAGAGAGATGGTTCAAAAAATCACAAACAGAAATGACAAAGGGGATATCACCACTGACTTCACAGACATACAAACAATCATCAGAAAATATTATGAACACCTCTATGCATATAAACTAGAAAGTCTAGAAGAAACAGGTCAATTCCTGGACACATACACCCTCCCATGACTAAACCAGGAAAAAATTGAATCTCTGAACAAACCAATAACAAATTCTAAAATTGAGGCAATAATAGACTACTAACCAAAAAGGAAAAAATCATATGACCACACAGATTCACAGCTGAATTCTACCAGATGTACAAAGAATAGCTGGTACCACTCCTACTAAACTGTTCAAAAAAATTGAGGAGGAGGGACTCTTCCCTAACTCATTCTTTGAGGCCAGCATCATTCTGTTACGAAAACCTGACAAAGATACAATGGCATCAATAAAACTTCACGTCAATAACCTTAATGAACATTGATGTAAAAATCCTCAACAAAATACTGGCAAACTAAATCCAGCAGAACAACAACAAAAAGCTTATTCAATACAATAAAGTAGCCTTTATCCCTGGGATGCAAAGTTGGTTCAACATACGCAAATCAATGTGATTTATCACATAAACAGAATTAAAGACAAAAAACACATAATAATCTCAATAGATGAAGAAAAGGCTTTACATAAAATTCAACATCAATTCATGTTAAAAACTACCAATAAACTATGGATCGAAGGAACATACCTCAAAAAATAAGAGCCATCTATGACAAACCTACAGGCAACATCATACTTAATTGGCAAGAGCTGAAAGCATTCCCCTTGAAAACTGGCACAAGATAAGGGTGCCTTCTCTCTCCACTCATATTCAACATGTTATTGGATGTTCTGGCCAGGGCTATCAGGCAAAAGAAAGAAATAAAGCATCCAAATAGGAAAAGAGGAAGTCATACTATCCCTGATTCTAGAAAACCAAATAGTCTCAGCCCAAAAGCTTCTTAGGCTCTGAAATAACTTCCACAGGGTCTCAGGATATAAAATCAATGTGAATAAATGACTAGCATTTTTATACACCAACAGTCAAGCTGAGAGTCAAATCAGGAACAAACTACCATTCACAATTGTCACAAAAATAATACATTATCTAGGAATACAGGTAATTAGGAAAGTGAAAGATCTCTCCAAGGAGAACTACAAAACTCTTTTCAAAGAAATCAGAGATAACACAAACAAATGAAAAAATATTCAATTCTTATGCATAAGAAGAATCAATATTGTAAAAATGGCCATACTCCTCAAAGCAACTTATAGATTTAATGCTATTCTATTAGACTACCATTGAAATTCTTCACAGAATTAGAAAAACCTATTTTAAAATTCATATGAAACGAAAAGGAACCCCAATAGCCAAGTCAATTGTAAGCAAAATAACAAAACTGAAGGCATCACACTATGTGACTTCAAACTATGCTACAGGCCTACAGTAACCAAAACAACATGGTACTAGTACAAAAACAAACACATAGACCAATGGAACAGAGCAAATGACCAAGAAGTATAACTGTACACCAACAACCCTCTGATCTTCAACAAACATGACAAAAACAAGCAATGGGAAAAGAATTCCCAATTTAATAAACGGTGCAGTGATAACTGGCTAGCCATATGCAGAAGACTGAAACTGGAGCCTTTTCTTCACCATATCCAAAAATTAACTCAAGAGAGATTAAAGACTTAAATGTAAAACCCAAAATTAAAAAGCCTGGAAGGCAACCTAGGCAATACCATTTTGGACAAAGGCATGGCCAAAGATTTCATGATAAAGACACCAAAAGCAATCACAACAAAAGCAAAAATTGACAAATGGGATCTAATTAAACTAAAGAGCTTCTGCACAGCAAAGTAAACTATCAACAGAGTAAATAGATACACTACAGAATTGAAGAAAATTTTTGAAAACTGTGTATCTGACAAAGGTCTAATATCCATCATCTATAAAGAACTTAAACAAATCCACAAGAAAAAAATCAAACAACCCATTTGTGATGGTTAATACTGAATGTCAACTTGATTGTATTGAAGGATGCAACGTATTGTTCCTGGGTGTGTCTGTGAGGGTGTTGCTAAAGGAGATTAACATTTGAGTCAGTGGGCTGGAGAAGACAGACCCATCCTTAATCTGAGGTGCACAATCTAATCAGCTGCCAGTGGATACAAATCAGGCAGAAAAACATGAAAAGGTGAGACTGGCCTAGCCTCCCAGCCTACACATTTCTCTCGTGCTGGATGCTTCCTGCCCTCGAACATCGGACTCCAAGTTTTTCAGTTTTGGAACTCAGACTGGCTCTCCCTGATCCTCAGCCTGCAGATGGCCTGTTGTGGGACCTTGTGATCATGTGAGTTAATACTTAACAAACTTCCCTTTATATATATACACACACACACACATATATAAATTTACATATATATACATAAAATTTATATACATATAATGTATTTACATACATATAAATTTATAATATGTACATGTATATGCATATAATTATATATAAAAATTGTTATATAAAAATTATATACATATAAACTTATTTATTATAATGAACTATATATGTATAATATATATTATATATAATAATGAAAAATATATATTTTCCATTAGTTCTATCCCTCTAGAGCATTCTGACTAATACACCATTAAAAAGTGTTCAAAAGATATGAACAGACACGTTTCAAAAGATAACATACATGGGGCCAACAATTATATAAAAATCAGCTCAGTGTCACTGATTGTTAGAGAAATGCAAATCAAAGCCACAGTGAGTTACAATCTCACCCCTGTCAGATAGATTATTAATAAAAAGTCAAAAAATAACAGATGCTAGGGAGGTTGTGTAGAAAAGCAAATGCTTATACACTGTTGGTGGGAGTGTAAATTAGTTCAATCATTGTGGGAGATGCTCTGGCGATTCCTCAAAGACCTAAAGACAGAAATACCATTCAATCCAGCAATCACATTACTAAGCATATACACAAAGGAATATAAATTATTATATTATAAAGACTCATGCATGCATATGTTCATTGAAGCACTATTCACAATAACAAAAGCATAGAAGCAACATAAATGCCCATCAGTGATAGACTGATCAGTGATAGACTGAATAAAGAAAATGTGGTAAATATACACCACGGAATACTATGCAGTCATAAAAAAAGAACAAGATTATATACTTTGCAAGAACATGGATGGAGCTGGAAGTCATCATCCTTAGCAAACTAATGCATGAACAGAAAACTGAATGTTCTCGTGTATAAGTGGGAGCTAAATGATGAGAACCCATGGACACATACAAGGGAACAACAATACACACTGGCACCTTTGGAAAGGTGAAAGGTGGGAGGAGGCAGAGGATCAGGAAAAATAACTAATGAGTACTAGGCTTAATGCTTGGGTGATGAAATAATCTGTTTGACAAACCCCCATGACCCAAGTTTGCCTATGTAACAAACCTGCACATGTACCCCAAGCTTAAAATAAAAGCTTTTTTTAAAAAAAGAGCTTATTAGAGGCTGTGGTAGTGGAAAAAATGCTTTTAATTCTTTTTCTAAGATTTCATGAATTTCACTTTTTTTCCATATTTTATTTCCTTTTCAGGGGTACCTGTGCAGGTTTGTTACATGAGGAAATTTTGTGCCACTGGGAATTAGTGCATAAATTATTTAATCCTCCAGCTATTGAGCATAGTACTTGATAGGGAGTTTTTTTTTGTCCTCATTCTCCTCCCAGTCTCTACCGGAAGTAGGCCTTGATGTCTATCATTTCATTTTTTGTGTCCACGTGTACTAAATGTTTAACTCTCACTTATAAGTGAAAACATGCAGTATTTGGGTTTTCCATTTCTGCAATATTTTGTTTAGGATAATGACCTCCAGTTGCATCCATGTTGCTGTAATAGACATTATTTTAACTTTTTTATGATTAGTACTCTCTGTTGTTCATGTACCACATTGTATGTATTCAGTCCACCACTGATGGGGACCTAGGTTGATTCCTTGTCTTTGCTATTGTGAGTAGTGCTACAATGAACATATGCATGCATGTGTCTTTATGATAGAATGATTAATATTTCTATGGGTATGTACTGAGTAATGGGATTGCTGTACTGAATGATAGATCTGTTTTCATTTATTTGAGAACTCTCCAAACTGCTTTCCACAGAGGTTGATCTAATTCACATTCCCATGAAGCAGAGTATGGCAGGGTGAGTATGAAGCTGAGAGAACAATGTTTAATGACTCTCTGTTTCTTCATAAATCTTTCTAGAATTTTCCTAAAGTTATTTCGTTTCATATTAAACTGTGACACTAAAATATTTACATTGTGTGGGCCTGTCTTTCTGCTGTGTTTTTATTTTCCAAAGTGTTATTTAACTCACACAGACAATAAGGACTCCCTCCTGCTTTGTTATCAAGAAATGTTACAAATTCTAACTTCTATTTCTTGAGATTTATCTAGTTGGCTCCTCTCGCCACTCTCTATCTGGATATTCTCTTGTTTTGTCTTTAATGTCTCTGTCCTGCCCAATTTAAATTCTGTTCTTAGCAGTTTCTCACTGGTGCAGGTTTTGTCCTGGAAAAAGTGCTCTCAGTTGGTAACAAGGCCTAACCTAACTCTCGCGGAACTTGCCTTTAAGCTCTGAACTGGGAATCTCACCTTCCCTTGTGAAGCACTCTCCCAGCTTTGTCTACTCTTCTCACAGTGACAAACTAAGCTTTCCATGCAGCATAAAGACCTCTCAATATGATTATGTGTTAGTAATTCAATTTCCAAGTTCCCTGGCTCTCAGGACCTTCACAAATCTCTCTGCTTTCTGCTTCTTAATCTGGGTGATAATTTTGTGCTCTTTTCACTTTGGGTAAATCAATCAAGTTGCACAATTATGTGGGTGTATGATGTTATACTTCTATCAAAAACAGCAAAATTGTTTGCCAAATTTTTAGCTAAAGCAACCAGTAAAATAGCGGCCTCTTTGAAAGAGGAAAGGAAGGGATATTAAGAAAGAAAACAGAAAAGATATCTTTGAGGTGATAAGAAGGTTATAGATTTAAAATGTTCAGTACACAGTTTGAAATATGAGATGGAACCAAAGAAAGTTATATATTTAGGGCATGTTATCATTGAGGTGATAATTGAAATCAGGAGGTGTGAGCAGGGAAGAGATTCTAGAAGTTAAATATATTAGGAACATAGTGATCATATTTAAAATTGTTCTAAACTTTTTAATTAAAAAACATCCTACCTTCCACTTTCTATACCATATATTCCAGGAAGTGAAGGTGTGTTGCACAGAAACACAGAAATAATGACATGCGTGTGCACACACACGCATACACACACATACATGTGCAAATGCATACACAATATGCGTATATATGTCTGTATAGGTACATGTTGTCAGTTACATTTTCAGCTAACTTCAGAATGATATAATTCATGCTGCTAAAGTGGATTGACATAGACCCCTCAAAATACAAAGATTCTTTGTTTTTGTTGACATAATTTCCTGATGAGTAATTGCTTTACAAACTAAGTGTTTTGAAAACTTTAAATTCTTAAAATTAACTTTTTTTTTTTTTTTTTTTTTGAGACAGAGTCTCGCTCTGTCGCCCAGGCTGGAGTGCAGTGGTGCGACCTCGGTTTACTGCAAGCTCCGCCTCCCCGGTTCACGCCATTCTCCTGCCTCAGTCTCCCGAGTAGCTGGGACTACAGGGGCCCGCCACTATGCCCGGCTAATTTTTTGTATTTTTAGTAGAGATGAAGTTTCACCGTGTTAGCCAGGATGGTCTCGATTTCCTGACCTCGTGATCCGCCCGTCTCGGCCTCCCAAAGTGCTAGGATTACAGGCGTAAACCACTGCGCCCGCCCGGCCAGAATTAAGAATTTTAAGAGTCAGGCCTGGCGCGGTGGCTCTTGCCTGTAATTCCAGCACTTTGGGAGGCCCAGACGGGCGGATCACGAGGTCAGGAGATCGAGACCATCCTGGCTAACACGGTGAAACCTCGTCTCTACTAAAAATACAAAAAATTAGCTGGGCGTGGTGGCGGCGCCTGTAGTCCCAGCTACTCTGGAGGCTGAGGCAGGAGAATGGCGTGAACCCGGAAGGCGGAGCTTGCAGTGAGCCGAGATCGCACCACTGCACTCCAGCCTGGGCGACAGAGTGATACTCTTGATATTCTGTTTCAATAATAATAATAACAATAATAATTCCAAGTCTTCGTGTCAAACGTTTATTGAGAAAATGAGATCATACAGAGATGTTTTCCAAAGTCTGAGAGCTGGTTAGTGACTCCTAACGAGCCAGAGCTAAGATATCCATCTCCCATCCAGTTCTGTTCCTAGGATCCTGCCTCTTCTAAAATCTAAAATTGAATGTAAAGCCAGTGAAAAGACAATGTACTCTTTATTAATTATAGTGTCCTTTTTTTCCCTTTCAGGAATATTACATTTTCATAGTGCACATACTGTAAATTTTTAAAACAACATTCTAAAAGGTAAGTTATATTTTCACGGGTGCATTTTTAACAACCGAGGAAAAATAGTAAGAGATGGAAAATTGTACCTTTTGTCTATGATCATGAATTATTGAATCATGAAACTAGTGACTACTATTAATTCCTTGAAAAATGTTCAGTTTGCTAGATGCTGTCCTCTATTTCTGTGTTACATGCCAGAAACAGAACAACACCTGATTTGTAAGCAACATTCAAGTTTCATTGAGCTGTGAATATTATTAATAATACTGGTAAGCACACATCTGCCGAGAATAGAAGCAGATCTTCCAAAATGTAAGCAATGAATATAATCGTAAAAGACAATTGTGTTACGCATTAATTTTTGAAATGATAAGGAACAACTTTCCAAAGACCTTATTTCTGAAATTATTGATACCAAAAGACAAGGTAGTCCACACATATTTCCTATGATTATGTAATAATATAAATATATTAGAAATGGGAAAGCACATGTCTATGTTCTTTGTGTATGTCTGTAAATCATTGCAAATATCATACAAATTTGATGTTTATTTAAACAGGCAGAGACGAAGTACACAGACACAATTGTCTGTTATGATTGTATTCATTGCTTATGTGTTGGAAGATCTGCTTCTATTCTTGACAGGTGAGTGCATACCAGTATTATTCATAATATTCACAGCTCAATGAAACTTGAATGTTGTTTACAAATCAGATGTTGCTCTGTTTCCGGCACTTAACTATGGTTAATTTGCATTAATCATGGTTCAAAACTTTATTTGCAAAAAAGAAAGGAGCTCAAATTTGTGTGATATTTGCAGTGATTTAAATATGATTTAGAAAATTACTAGTAAAGAAAATGAAATCAAGGGATTGAAAATATTTAAATATTCCTAAAACATAACTACCTCACTGAAAGTGCTTGGTAATGTTTATAAGTCCTTCGCTTCTCTTTTAATGATTCTTAACACTCTGTTTCAAGAAAGAGATAATATCATTATCTATGTTGCCCACATTTTATTTAAGTAGAGACCAACCTCCTACTGTCCACAGCTGTTTTTAATTCACAAGCAGTTGGAACAAGTCAAGCATTGCTTGTGAGTCTTTTCTGCTTCTTATTATCTTATTTCATGTGGGAAGCCATTATGCAAACTAAAAGCATCTGAAGTTAGGTACCCCACTTAAGAGTGTTCAGCAGGGATTCAGTTTGTGTCATTTTTGGCAAATTGTGTCATTAAGTTGCATATGTTGTACTGTTGGTAACCATGATTGCTTGGGTTAGTTGATGTGCTCACAAACTCCATGACTTGACAAACCTAATTTTCCTACAGTCAAGTCAGAAATAAATTTCCAAATATGTTTAATATAATAAAGCTTGTTTTTCAAATCAGTCAATTAATTATATCTTACTGAATTTAGAAAAATATCATATGAAGATGCCAATTGCTATATTAATTCTAGTTAACAGGTTGTCTCCAGTAAATAAGTTAGTTTGTACACAGTCGAATTCCAGGGGCAGGAAACCTAGAATACCTAAGTTTTCTAAGTTATACTAGAATTATTAAATTAGTCCGGACCCATTAGATTTTAAGATCAGAAACTGAAAAATAATTGGAGTAAGTACAATTTTGCAGAAGCACTCACTTCACTTAGATTAGATTATACTTTATTGTTTAACCCCTTATAGTTCCCAGAATTTAACTCAATATAAGACTTACCTTTAAGGTCATTTTGTTGCACATGACCAAGGTATCCTTTATTTTTTGTTTTATTTTGAATTTTATGTGAAATAAATATCTAAATACATTAATGTGAGAAATAAAATGTGTGGTACATTTCAAATGTTTATTGATCATTTCCATATTCATTTTCATCATTACAATAATGAAAGTTTTAAATATGATCTTGATGCCTTGTAAAATATTAACAGCTTCTTAATTTATATCATATTTCACTTTAACAACAACTTTGTGAAGTATTATTACTATCTTCATCCTACTTCTGTGGAAACTGAGGCTCAGACAGGCAAAGTAAACAGCTTTAGAGTACACAGCTGGTGAAGTCAAGGCTGCTGTTCAAAGACAGAGTAATCTTATTAAAAACCAAAATATTGGCCGGGTGTGGTGGCTCACACCTGTAATCCCAGCACTTTGGGAGACCAAAGCAGGCAGATCACCTAAGGTCAGGAGTTTGAGACCTGCCTGGCCAAGATGACAAAAGTCCGTCTCTACCAAAAATACAACAATTAGCTGGGTGTAGCAGGGTGTACCTGTAATCCCAGCTAGTTGGGAAGCTGAGGTAGGAGAATCGCTTGAACCCAGGAGGTAGAAGTTGCAATGAGCCAAGATTGTGCTACTACACTCCAGCCTGGGAGACAGAGCAACACTCCATCTCAAAAACAAAACAAAACAAAAACCCAAAATATTTTGTACCTCTTGCTCTTATATTGCTTAGCAAAATTCTAAATAGCAAAAACAATAAAACCATGTATTTATTGAGCAATTGATAGAAAAATAATACATTTTTCAAAAATGAATGTTTAACCACTTATAGGTACATTACATGGTACTCACAATTCCCATCTTTTCTTTTTTAAAGTGTCATAAAATAGGTTACATTTTTTCAGAGACAAAATGTTGTCATTTGTATCACTTTACTATTTGTGATATTTAAGTTCTTGGTCAAGATGTGATTACAACTTACAGCACTTTTACATTTAGGTGCTACTGTACTTAACAGAAAATCACAAATGACAGGGACTCATGTAACAGAAAATATCTCATGTAAAACAGTACTAAACTACACACTGCAGCATTAGTACAGCAGTTGCAGTCCAGATGCACGTATCTTCTAACTGCTTTGCAGTCTTCAGAGTGCTCTTCGTAATCTGATATGGCAATTCTAGTTCTACTCCTCACACATATATTTCATTCAGTAGGAATGTGTTCAGACCAAAGAAAACTATGAACCTTTATATAAGGGCATTTATTACAAATAAGCATGAAACTTCTGCCCGCAACTCCCATAACCCATGAACATGAGTTTAAATAGCTGCAAGGGAAGCTGGGGAATTGTACTGTTTATCTGAGACAACTATGTGTTCAGCTAAAAATCTTGTGCTCTATTATTAAAGAAAAAGGAAACAATGGATGTTTAAGCCCACAACTAGTAGACTTTTTTGAAGGCAAACTTTAACGAATGGAATGTTTTCCACTTAAAAATGTGATTTCAGGTTTCATTTGATGTATTTATATTTCAACCTGCCACAGTGTAGCCAATGAAATTATCACAGAAAACTTAGTTCTGAAAATTAATGTCCCTACCGCTATAAGAACTCTGTGAAATTTCTGATATAACGATCAAATATAATACAAATATAAGTTTGTTAGGTGATTATTCAATAACTTTGCTATCTTTTCTTGACTGCCTATGCAGTGTGTCATGATTATTTGCTTACATAAACATTTTACTTGAACCACATTATCAGCGTTGCTCCCCAATTTGCATCAGAGAAAGAGGATGGTTTACATAATCTTATACCACTACCATAAATTTATATACTAAAGAGAAAGCCATTTGTAGCTAAAATGATTTCTTTTGTACTGTATTACAAGACAGAAAAGCAAAAATGTGTCAATAGCTTCTAAAATTTACTGAAAAGGTCTAACGTTGTAACAAGGGGTAAAAAGTCTGTCTTGCAGATCAGTGTTTGCATTTACTTCTTACATAATCTACAAGAAACACAGACTTGGCTCTTCTGAGGTAAGACTCAACTAGAGTTGAACAATCCATTTACCCCATCACAGGACTAGAGCCCATCTTCGCCTCATGGAGTCTGCCAGTTTGAACCTCATTTACTTATGCTTGAAGTTCTGTTCCAGGTCATGATGCTCAGAGAATCAAGAGGCAAAATTATACCGTCATTGTAGAGAAATTCATTCCAGAGAGCCAGGGTGAACGCAACAGACTGAAAAATACTGAAAGGAGTACAGGCAAAAGGAAAAAGGAGTTGAAGGATCCTCATTAGTCAGAATGACTGGGATCGTTAGAGGTAGTTGGTTCATGCAGAGCACCTCCTATCTTCAACCAGATGATTGTAATATGGTGATGTCTGCTTTCTACAATACCAGGGAGTCTCAATATAAAGAGTTACAACCTTTCTCTCTGTCACACTGTACTAAATGCTTAAAATCTACCTAACACTCCAGTTAGGAAAAAAGTCAAGTATTCTCATTATAGTTTTGTTGGTTTGGTCTGGCAGAGGCTAGTAAGATAGGATAGACTTGGTGACACTGCCATTAAGTGCTAGAATGATGTGGACTCTAGATGCGGCTAAATATATAATGCCCTTCTTCCTCCTCTCTGGAGTCATCAGCAGAAGACCACCACCAACACTATCAAGGACAAGAGGAGAGGGTCAGGTAAACTTCCTTAGTGCAATTGCAGTTCAGTGAGAATTACTGATGTGTTTTTTAGAATGGTTTTTAGGGAAAACCATTTAAAAAATTGTTCTAAAAAACCTGGTTGCATACAACTAATTTTGCAATTTCTAAGTCAGCTTGCCTGTTAATCACAGGTTTCCGGAAGGCCAGACCCTCTATGATGTTACAGTCTGGGCACAGCCACTCTTTTCCAAGATAAATATTCATAATCCAAGATAAATATTGGTGATTCTGCATGTTACTTGGTCTCTCATCAATGCTCTTGCTAAACGGTAGCTTAATAGGGAATCATTTGTTCCCAAGAATTTATAAGCAACCTCAAAAGTGGCATTTTTAATGCTGTTTTATATGGTATAGTCCTGGCACTAGTAGTGAACTTCTTTTAGAGAATTATGTTGTGCAGAAAGATACTTTGAGGTGATATAGAGTAATGCTATATTATTCCTTACTCAGAGGTACATTGGGGACTCCAAGTAGTCTAATTTTCTTATACTTGGAACCTGTATATGCATGTGTGTGCATTTGTATATGCATACATGTGTGTAACATGTATATAGAAGATATAGATATATTCAAGTGACAAGATTAACTGTTTCCCAGACATGGATCTTCAATCTTCCGCTGAATATATAATCTGAACCGTGCTCAATTATGTGTCTCCCATTTCATTTCCCATTATGAACTATGAACTGAAATAATTTAAAACATATTACTATTCAAATAAATATTTTAAGGTCCAGGCCAATTTTCTTATTTACAACTTCTCTCATTTAAGAAAAGTACTCCAACTGCAGACACAAATATATTAGAGCTATTAATTCACCAATGTAGTCACTTTTTTTCTGAATTGTTAGTCTCCAATAACTATTAGTGTTTTATTATTTAGTTGTTTATTTTTCAGACTGTCTAATCCTTTAGCGAACTTGTTTCTTTTGTTCTCTTTTCATTCTCAAAGTATTTTGTATTTTCTCATATCATCTCATTCATGATTTCTTCCTTTTCCTACTGACTGTTGCAACGTGTAGACTTTTGTACTTAATCCTCCTGCCTGAAATTCGTTACTCACCTTTTAGATGTTTTCTCATATTTATTGTTTTACATTATTTATCAATAATCATAGCCTTTTATTCTGAGTTTCAGAACGCTTTAAAATATTATCCCTGGCAACTCAAAACTGTCAAGCAGCACTGTCCAATATAAATTTCTGCGTAGGTGGAAATAGTATGTGTTTGTGTGGTTCAATATGACACCCATTAGCAGAATTTCAACACTGAGCACTTGAAATGTGCTAGCATGACTGAGAAACTAAATTTTTAGTTTTATTTAATTTAAATTTAAGTAACCAGATGTAGCAAATAGCAATTTTATTGGACTGTGCAGCTCTAATCTTCTATTTTTTTTCTCTTGAATTACTATTGCCATTAATGGCACACATGTTAATTATGTGAATGAATGAAAATATTCTTGCATTAACTATGTGTATAATAATGCATGAACCACAAACCTCAGTTGGCAGCTCTATTCTACTTTCTTCTTGATCTTTATATTCAAACTATGATGAAGTATGATGTGTTTATGATCTCCTTTCTCTTTTGTTCATTTTACCATCTTTCCAGCTCTTATTTTCTTTTACAACCATCTGAAATTGTTATATTTATTTATTTATTAGACAGGCACATACACTCAAAAGCTAATAAATGAAATAATTTCAACAAAATAATTTATTTCTGCAGATCTGTATTCATGCAATTCACAAGAGCAGAGGCCCCTTGAATATTCAGCACTGTGTCTTCTAAGTCTGTCAAGAATGGTGCTAAAACTACAATAGATAATACACAGTTATTGAAATAATAAATAAATGAATAATTTAAGAATTGATATAAACCACCCTCGTTGTAGGTTTCAATGTGAAATTTTCACTTTTGACTTTGCTTCGTGTGCGATGTACATCCGCTCTCCCTCTAGTCTTGATGAGTTTAAAAGATGTTCAGCTATCTCACTTCCTTCAGTTATTAAGTTTTAAGGCTTGTTTGGACTTGATTTTGGACACCTCTGTATTTTGAAAGGCATGAGTAATCATCTGTAAAGTATAACATTTTGCAACACACAGAGGAAACCTATGTTCTAACAAAGTTCTCTCTCTCTAAAAAGTGGTAATTTTATGGTAATACTATGTTCACTATTTATGAGTCATTATGGACCAGTAATTCTACTCTTATTTTTTGCTACTTCATTCAGTGACTTTGTAGTTTTCACCTGATGAATCTGAGGCTCACAGGGATAAGTACTTTGTTCAATATCACATAGCATATTAGATGGAATATCTAAGGTTTTGGCATATGTCTGTATGGCAACAAAGCCTGAGATAACTTCTGATTTTTGAAATAAGTTTTTGCATCTTAAAGTGGGTGGGATTCATGAAAGTGGAGTTTGTTAGGCAGAGGTTATTAAGAATTGCAGCTCATGTGGATGAGAGTGACTTCATAGAGGTAAGTATTTTACTCTCTGGTGTTTTCTAGCTTCTTTGAGCTAGAAGAGACGACACCGAATGCCAGCAATTGACATGATGATCTTTTTTTCTAAAGGCTCTACTAGTATTCAATTTGTAATGCAGTCTTATATTCTTCTATAACAGTAATTATTATCCCATACAACTATCTTGAAAATATGACTGTGTTATTATACACCTCTTATTCCTTTATAAGAAAAGAATGAGAATAGAAAGTTACAGGGTGAAAAGAAATATTGAACATCAATATCAAATACACTTTATCTCTTTTCTTGTATGTATGCATGTGTGTATACCTGTGTATGGGGGGCATATCAGTGTTTTCAAGAAAATCTAAATGAAGCAATTAACACCATTAAAAAATTGAATCATTGATTTTTTAAAAATCAAGGTATAGAGTACATAATTTAGGCAATTCTTTTTGACATTTTCCTTTTAAATTAAATTTTTATTTTAATAAATTAAATTCACAAATCAGAATTCAGGATTTTTGATACGGTTCAGTATATTTAAATTACTTTATATTAATATTTAACTTTTCTATCCTCTTAGTAATCTCAGATAAACCACACAAGGAATAAGAAGTGTAATCTACATGAAAGCATTTCTAAGTAAATTGTAAAATGTGTGTATATGCATGTGTGTGTGTGCATATGCAAGTGTGTGGGTGTGTTTGCTAGAGTACATTTTATGAGGGCATTTACAGACATAATCATGAGCAAATGTAGGTTTTTTTTTATAGCCAAGGCAAATGAAGCATGCCTTCAATTAGAAACTTCTGAAAATACACTGTGATAACCTACTGAGAATGGAATTGCTTTTCTTCACAGCATCACACCCACCTCTTTTTAGAAGCCCATAGCATAGAGTATAAGTGTTGTAAGTGCAATATGCTCTTCTTGAATCATTTTAGTTCATTTAAATGCATTTAGTATTTCAAATACCATTCCAAGATTATACATCTGATATCTCAAAAACATGCACATGCTGCTGTTAGTGTTCAGTATGTGGAATAAGTGCAACTCAACAGTCTTAGAACCCGTGTGTTATGTAAATGAGCATGTGAAACTTCAGATTATTAAGGCTGTTCTAAAACACCTGAAACATTGAAATCCCCAATTCCCTAATGTGTGATTATTCTGTTTTCAGCAGTTAAAGTTTAATTTTCTACTTCCTTAAGCAAAAAGTGAGAAAAAGCCATTCCATACCTTATGTTAAAAGCAAAATAAACATATTCCCAAGAAAGAATGAGGCAAAGATGTACCTGCATTTTAGGAATTGTTAAGAAACAAAATCAATACCAAACCTTTACACTTTAACTCCTAGTTTTGGTGCTACAGTAAATGGTATTTTAAAAATTTTTCAATATTCAATCCTTCATTATTAGCACATAGATATAAAATTGATTTTTTACATATTAATTTTGTATCCTCCAACCTTACCAAGCTCAATTATTGGTTCTAGTGCTTTTCTTTCGTCTAAGAAACTTAAAACAGTCTACTCTCATTTTCTCCCTCCCATTCTTTGTCATACATTTAATATTTATGTGTATTATAAACTCACAATATATTGCTACTACCTTTGTTTTAGACAATCAGTTATTGATATGCTTTGGATGTTTGTTCCCTCCAAATCTCACGTTGAAATGTGATCCCCAAAATTAGAGGTGGGTCTGGTGGAAGGTGTTTGAGTCATAGGAGGAAATCCCTCATGAATGTCTTGGTGGTGTCCTCACAGCAATGAGTGAGTTCTGATTCTATCAGTTCATGCGAGAGTTGGTTGTTCAAAAGTGCTGTTTGTTTCATCTGTTGCTCTCTCTCACTTGCTCCCACTTCACTGTGTGACATGCCTGCTCCCACTTCTCTGTGTGACATGCCTGCTTCCCCTTTGCCTTCTGCCACAAGTGAAAGCTTCCTGAGACTTCACCAGAAGTTAAGCAGATGCCAGCGACATGCTTCCTGTATAGCCTACAGAATTGTGAGCCAAATAATCCTTTCTTATTTATAAATTACTCAGAGTCATGTATTATTTTATAGCAACACAAATGCACTAATACATTTATCTTTTAGTGTGATTAAGTATAAGAGAAAAATAAAGTTGACATTTTCCTTTATTCCATTTCTAGCTTTTTATTTCCTTTTGTAGATGCCTGTGTCTCATTTATACCATATTTCTTCTTCCTGAAGACTTTTCTTTAACATGTATTGAGCTTTAGGTCTATTGTCAGTGATTCTTCTCTATATTTGATTACTTGAGAGAGTCTTTATTTTCTCTTGATTCTTGAAATATATGTGTGTTGAGAATAGTAATTTCAGTTTTATTTTTTGTTTTTGTTACTTTTATACTTGCTTGTTTCTTTTTTTTTTTTTCTTTTTTGAGACAGAGTCTCGCTCTGTCACCCAGGCTGGAGTGCAGTGGTGCGATCTTGGCTCACTGCAAGCTCCACCTCCTGGTTTCACGCCGTTTTCCTGCCTCAGCCTCTCAAGTAGCTGGGACTACAGGCGCCCGCCACCACGCCCAGCTAATTTTTTGTATTTTTAGTAGAGACGGGGTTTCACCATGTTAGCCAGGATGGTCTGGATCTTCTAACCTTGTGATCTGCCCGCCTCGGCCTCCCAAAGTGCTGGGATTACAGGCATGAGCCACTGCCGCTGGCCTGCTTGTTTGTTTCTTTAAGCATATTAATAGTTAAGGAATTAAGTGGTGAAAATGACAGTGGCACTACTCATTACCACCCCTATTCACCCACAAGCAAAATTTTTGCTTCCTGTTTTTATGACTTTATGATCTATTGGCCTAAGAGTAGGCTTCAGGAGGAATGCTTTTACCAAGAGATACACAATGATTTGATTGAATTGGAGGTTAAGACTTCCACCTGACCACTTTGGGATCCTCATGCCTCTGAATCAACAGGAAAAGAAGTGAGTTATGGTGTTGACTGGAGTGATTAATCTTAACTATCAAACATTAATTAAACTATTACTCCACAATGAAGGTAAGGAAGAATATGCCCGAATACAGGATATCCTTTAAGATGTGTTTTAATGTTACCATTCCCTGTGATTACAGTCAAGGAAAAACTACAGTAGCCAGGCAGGACTACTAAAGGCCCAGACCCTTCAGGCATGAAGGTTTGTGCCACCCTGCCAGGTAAGAACCATGATAGCTGAGGGTCTTGCTAAAGGCAAGGGGAATTCAAACCGGCTGATACAAGAGGGAATTAGTGCATTTTCAGTTCTATGCAGGATAGTTGTATCCAGTTAGGTCAAATTATGACCACGTTGTTATTTATATTTGGAAAGTAAGTATGGTTTAAGGAGATGCATATAGGTGCCAAAATGACATGAGATGAACTTGTGATGGTTAACGTATAGTGTTAACATGACTGGGCTAAGGGACACCCAAGTAGCTGGTAACACATTATTTTGGGGGTGTATTTGTGAAGGTATTTCTGGTAGATATTAGCATTTGAATTGGTACACTGAGTAGAAAAATTACACTTATCAATGTGAATGGGCATCATCCAATTCACTGAGGGCCCAAACAGAACAAGAGGTGGAGAAAGGGCAAATTTGCTTCAGCTGGGACATTCATCTTCTCTTGCCCTCGGACATCAGCTCTCCTGATTCTTGGACCTTTAGGCTTGGCCTAGAAATATACCGCCATCTTTAATGCCCCCAGCTTGTAGACGGCAGATAGTGGGACTTTTTAATCTCATACCCAAGAAGCCAATCCCTCACAATAAATCTTTTTCCATTTATCTCTACATATATCCTACTAGTTTTGTTTCTCTGAAGAACCCTGGTTAATACAGGTAGAGGATATTGGTTGGTGATTTTGCTATGTTTTGTTTTCTGGTGTTTTTTTTTTTTTTTTTTTTTTTTTTCCTTCATAGTGTTAAAAATGTCACTCTGTCTTGTTCTGGTTTGGATAATTTCTGATCAAAAGTCCAATTTATTTCTTCCATTTGTTCACCTGTATGTAATGAATAAATTTTTGTCTGGCCACAATAAAGTCTTTCTCTTTGTCTTCCATTTAAGGCAATTTTAATATAATCTCTCTCTCTGTCTCTCTCTCTCTCTTTCTGTCTCTCTCTCTGTCTCTCTCTCTCTCTCTCTCTGTGTGTGTGTGTGTGTGTGTGTGTGTGTGTATTTGTGCTTGTTTTTGACATTCTGTTTGATATTTTCTGAGTTTCTTAATAGGAGTCTGTCATTAATTCAGAGGAAAAATTGACACTAATTTTTCAAATATTTCACTACCCCTGTTCTCTCTGTCTTCTTTTAGCATTCCAAACTACACAGATGTTAGACTTGTCTCTCTGTTCTTAGATACTGTTTTTTTTTTTTTCCCCTCCTATTTTTTTCTCTCTTGTTTTGATGAAACCTTAGTCTTAAGACAGTCACTCTGTCTTTGTGTTTTGTGGGCAAGTTAATCACAGACATTCTCTTCTGTCTTCAGCTGAAGGTTTACACCAAGACTTATTTCTTCTATCCTAGAAAAAAGATTTTTTTTTTTTAATTTCCCCCAGAAACCATATGTTTTCAGAAATATTCTAAGGGTACCAGGATTGGTTGCTCTTCCACAAGGGATTTAAGGTTTTTCTACCGTAAGAGAAATAGTAGCAAGTATCCAGGCAGGGCTCCTTGTACTTTTGTTCGGTGGCTTCTGTCCCATCCTTCCAGGCCTGGGCAATCAGGGATATTTCTCGATGCTTTCATCTTGCTTCCAATCTTTATATGAGCACACATTATGTCCATGTGAATGAGCCCATGAGTGGATGCTAATGCCCTTTGTGCCTGTGCTTCCCAGTGATTCTATATTTTCTTACTAGACATGGCCTTTGGCAATAGGTTAATATTTTAAGCTGAAATATTTTAACCAGTGGCCAATGTTACCTGCTTCAGATAAATAAGTGCTCCGATAATTCCTAGCTCTGTGACTTCAACCCTCTTATAGATTTAAGAAAACTTGTGAATTTTCAGACAGTTTATAGGATTTGTAGCTCTGAGGGTAGAAGTGATACCATTTTTGGCTTTCTATATTATAATCATAAGCCAAAATTCGTGTGAAAAAAATCATGTGAATTTTCATGAAAATGAGACAATGATCAACATTACCAAAATGAAAAGAAAATATATTTTGGCACTCAAGCTAAAAGGTATTGGAATCTGCATATTGGACTTTTCTACTCAATCAGTATAGATGGTGGGATGGGTAAGTTTATGTGTTAACTTGACTAGTCTAAGGGATGTCCAGATAGATGGTAAAAAATTATTTTTAGATGTGTCCATGAGAGTGTTTTTAGTAAAGATTAACATTTAATTGGTAGATTGAGTAGAGAAGATCACACTCACCAATGTGTTTGAGTGTCATCCAATCTGTTAGGATCTGAAAAAGCACAAAACAGCAGAGGAAGGGCAAATTCTCTCTTTCTCTCTCTCTGTTTTTAGCTAGGACATCATCTTTTCCTGCCCCCAGACATCAGAATTCTTCATTCTCAGACTTTTAGACTGAGATTGACACCACTGTGCTTCCCAAGCACCCAGGATCAGCATTGGGCCTTGGACTCAGATACCACTGCCCTCTCCAACCCCCAGGACTGGCCTTTGAATTACACTGTTGGCTCCTCTGGTTCTTAGGCCTTAGGACTCAGACTGAAATACACAACTGCTTTCCTGGTTATCCAACTTGTAGGTAGCATATTGTGGGACTCCTCCTCCTTCACAATCACATGAGCCAGTTCTAATAATAAATCTCCTCTGATGTATCTGTCCATATACTATTGGTTCTGTTTCTCTGGAGAACCCTGGGCTAATACAGATGGCAGTATGTAATTATGTGATAAATAACATTTTGACATCAGCTTGGATTCTTAAAATATTTTATTTTCCACTCAATAAAATTCAGTTACCTTTTTGACTTGCTTTCATTTTGCTTAATAATTGCTATTCCATATGTTATTCTTATTTTTCAATTAAAATTATTATTTTTGGTCTTGGTCATTTCTCACTGAAGTTTCAATTGCAGAAGTTATGCCTGTGGCCACTTTTCTTAAATTAATACAGTAATTGTCACTATGAGGTATTTTCCTTCCTTCTTAGGGATCTGTATTTGATTGGCCTACATATACTAGATTTTATATACTTTAGCTTGAGTGCCAAAATATATTTTCATTTCATTTTGGTAATGTTGATTACTGTCTCATTTTCATGACAATTCACATGAGATTGTCAAATTTAAACTGGCATTCTGTGTCATAACAAAGTTCAGATTTTAAACAAAATTCATTTTGATTATATAGTCTCTTCCCAACTTGACTTTTAGCATAACAGAATCAAGAAGAATATTTAAATGTCACTACATTTAAATAACATTATAAATGATCTTAAGTTCTTTAATTGAGGGAATAAAGTGAGTAACAAAATTATACCTATAATGAGATATTATTTTTTTAAAAACCTGGAAGTGAAAAATTTTATATATTTAGTTATTTTATAAAATTCCTTAAAATTCCTAATAATTGCTATTAGGTGATCTACATGTATTATCTTGTCAGTGAGCTGAGGACAATGACTTCTATTCTATACAAGGCCTATCCTAAACTAATCTAATGCTTAGTACTATACAATCCCTGAAATTTAATATTCATTAAAATTTCAATATCTTTAAAACTATTTAATATATTTTTTCTATTTTTTATATTCTTAACACAGTTTGTGCCATAGGTAATAAATATACTTCATATTTGTGAATATATAACAAAATGCTACTTGATTCATTATTTATGGATTCACTGATCATAAGTTATAGTGTCATTTTATTTCTTTTTTTAAAAAAATATATATATATACACATACTGTGGGTGTTTTTGTTTGTTTGTTTGTTTGTTTAGAGACGAGATCTTGCTCTGTCATCCTGGCAGGAATCCAGTGATGTGATGATCATAGCTCACTGCAGTCTCAAACTGCTGGGCTCAAGGAATCCTCCCATTTCAGCATCCCAAGTAGCTAGGACTAAAGGCACATGCCACCGCATCGCTGGCTAATGGTTTTATTTTTTGTGGAAACAGGATCTCACTATGTTTTCTAGGCTGGTCTTGAATTCCTGGCCTCAAGTGGTCTTTCTACTATGTTAAGGTCATGTTAAATGCTTCTATTGTTATATACTATTTATTATTTCTGATTATTTTTGTGTTTATCATAGTAATTGATATCTTTATCAGTGGAGCTACAGCTTCAATAAATTTAAGAATTTTATGTCAATGCTTAATTCCAGTGTGCCTATGTATTACCCAAGATTTTGCCTTGCCTTAAACAAGCCCTTTTTTTTGAAACTTTTAATTTTGATATAACCTTACAAAGTTGGAGGAATATACAAAGAACTTTATATTCTTTCTCACATTTATCTACTGTTGGCATTTTTCTTATTTTTTTTTATTACTTCCTCACTCAGATTCTTTTACTTTATGTACATACATACATAGTTTAATTTCTTGTTTTTGCTAAATAATTTGAGAGTATTTTGACATTGTAACACCTTCTTTAAGTACTTCCATTACTAACCATTCATCAACTTATATTCATATATTGTTCATTGTTTTAATAATATTCTCTATAGTTTTTCAAATTTCTGGTCCATGATTCAAACCAGAAATATATATTACAGTTACTCATCAAGAGTTTTAACATGGGAGGGCATGGTGGCTCACGACTGTTTTCCCAGCACTTTGGGAAGCCAAGGTGGGTGAATCACCTGAGGTTAGGGGTTTGAGACCAGCCTGGCCAACATGGAAAAACCCTGTCTCTACTAAAAATACAAAAAAAAAAAAAAAAAAAAGCCAGGCGGGCTGACGTGTGCCTATAATCCCAGCTACTTGGGAGACTGAGGCATGAGAATGCTTGAGCCCTGGAGACCGAGGTTGCCGTGAGCCGAGATCGCATCACTGCACTCCAACGTGGGCAACAGAGCGAGATTCTGTCTCAAAAAAAAAAAAAAAAAGAGTCTTAACATTTTATTTATTTTTAAATGGTTCCTCAGCCCCTATTTGACATTCATGATCTTGGTAGTTTTGAGGAGCTCAGGCAAGGTACTGTTTTAATGTTGCAATATTTATTATTATATATTTTTGTATTAATGTTTCTTTCAGATTTTAAATATTTTGTAAGCCTTTAGAAAGTATCTAGACATCAGATATTATGCCAGTAATATTAAATGTATTTAAAACAAAATCCCTAGGGAAAATACCAAGCTTACTTTATTCATTAGGTAAACAAATCCTTAACACATGACTAGATTGCTTTCATTTTCATTAGTTTTACTCTCCTGTTTTAAGTATAATTATCATAAGTGTTTCTTCTACCTACACTGAACACCATATCAGATGGTGTAATAATTTTTGCTTCAACTGTCAAATGTGATATAAAAAAAATCTCATGAGATGAAGGATATTTTGTTGTTCTTTCATTTTTTAACCCATCTTATTCTTCTTTTCTTTTCTGAAGTTCTAAGCCTTCTTCTATCATTTCCTCTCTGTTAAGAGAAATCTTTCACCTATTCTTTAAGACAAGCTATGTTAAAGTAAGTTCACACAGGAGCAGAAAACCAAATATGACATGTTTTCACTTATATGTGAGAGCTAAATAATGAGAACACAGGGACCCATAGAGGGGAACAACACACACTGGGGGCTATCAAAGGATGGAGGGTAGGAGAAGGGAGAGGGAGAAGGGAGAGGATCAGGAAAAATAACTAATGAGTATCAGGCTTACTATGAATAATGAAATAATCGGTACAACAAACCCCAATGAGACAAGTTTACCTATGTAACAAACTTGCACATGTACCCCTGAACTTAAAATAAAAGCTTTAAAAAAAGTTCCAGTGAAGACCAGATCTGAAGAATCCCTGAGAAGGCAAAGCCAATTAGGTCACACAAGTGACTTTAACCTTGCTTGATTTGCAAGTTATTTCTTGTAACTACCTATATTAAAGAATATCAGAACTTAAGCTTAAACAATTGGAAGCAGCCAACAAACGTAATTAGACAACAAGGGACTTTCCAACAGCACAGGCCAAATAAGACAACTGTATAACCATAGCTAATCAAATACTTCCTTTTCTTGACTTCTAAGTTTATACTATAAAAGCCTTCTCTTTGCATTTCCTCAGTGGAGCTCCCAAACTTTTGGTTTGTAGATTTCTGGTTCACGAGTTATTGTTTGCTTAAATAAACTTTAAAACGTTATGCCCCAGTTTCCCTTTTAACAGTTTGCTAGCAACAAACTGTTTTCCTTGAAGCTTGTCTATGTTTCCCTCTAATTCTTGATAGATTTCACCTGATACAGAGTTTATGGTTGGCTTGTCTTTTCTTTCAGTAATTGAAAATGCTATACCACTTCAATCTGGCTCAGTTCCCAATTAGGCCTGGCAGACACTAGGGATGGGGAAAGGAGAAGGTGAGAGTGCCAATCAGTTCTGCCTTCTACAACCTTGTTCCCTCCTGGATGCCATGTGAGTGGGGAGACTGTTCCCTTCTGATTCTAACAATAGGAACGGGTGTTGGGGGTGAAGCAGAGTGGTAACTAACCCTGCTTTGCCTACCTCATTAAGTCTCATGGCGGTTGAGTGGTGATGGGGCTTCAGCAGGCTCCTGGACTCGGTTGACACCATCTTGGGGGAAGAATTAGAGCGCCACCAGCTGCCCCTGCTGTCTGTAGGAAAATTGGCTCACTGCAAAGTCCAGCCAGCATCAGACGTTGGTGTGTTGGAACCCTGCCTCCTGTTTTCACAGTCCAGGAGCAGGTTTGAAGACGAATTCCTTGCTAGGCCTTGCTGAAACCACTGAGAGCATCAGGGGAGGGGCAGATGCAGGGGTGGGTTGCCATTTTACTTTTGGTGTTTGGCTGGAGTACGGTGAGTTTACTGCCCAAAACGTTTACTATTGTGAAGCCACACATTTCCTGGTCCTTAAAATAGGGGAAACTAACGCTTTCATGCCCACTGAGTGTTCAGGACAACCAAGCTTCTCCAGAACCCTGTCTGGGACAAGGAAGCATTTGAATACAGTCTGTGCTGTGTGAGTGGCCATGGGGTAGGGAGAGGGTCAGACAGGAGAAGAGGAGTTCGGTTTTCACCACCAAAAGCTTGTTGTCCACAGAGCAGTGATAATGTTATGGTGTGGAAGTGAGAATGGGTAACCTACAAATTCAATACAAATGAGAAGGCAGTATGGAGATAAACATATTTGTCTCTTTCTCTGAGAGTTTAAGAGGTAAACACTGTATTGCTTTTTCTTTTTTTTCAAAATCATTTCCTTTCATTATATATAAATGTTCTCCTAAATGTGAGACTACTAGAACACATTTGGAATCTTAGAAGGAATGGGAAAGATAGATAATATAAAACGAGCTACTAGGCAGCACATTTAAGTGGTTTGTTTTTCACAAAAGTGTCCCAAAAAGGAGACAAGGTGTCTGACAGCTAGTCTTTTAAGTGTCTTTCTCTACAAAACATATCTGAACATCCAAATGTGGAAGAGAGGAAATTGGGTACCTGAAAATGACTCTTTTAAGAGCTTTTCTCTGGCTCCCAAAGAGATTTGTTTGTTTTCAGAAGATTTATTCTGTTATTATCACATCGGAAATGTGCTAGAAAGAAAGAAAAAATACTTTTGTTAGCTCAGAACAATAGTAAATCAGCTATCCTAAGTGCATTTCTGTCTTAAAGATTTATTTTGTTTTGTTATAATTGAGATGAGTCAAGGAGACAACGGTATGGAAACACTTCTGATTCTGCATTGGGACAAAGGTCAGTAACTTAAGACCCAGGTGTCCTTGGAGTAAAAACATTTTCTAAATATCTGTTGGTGGGAAATGCTGCTCTAGTGAGGATTACTGCACAGCTCTAAGAGCCTGCTGTCCACCAAAATGTTAGAAAGAGCAAGCATCTCAGGAAATACATATTGTATTCTATTTTTTGAGCATATTGGACAAGTTAAATATAGAGTAGAAATTGCTGTTTAGTTGAGATAATCTGCTTAATGCATTTTGAGAGAGTTTGAATTTTTTTTTTTTAACAGAATGACTGCCAACTTTTATTCTGCATTAGATGGAGTTTTTGTCAGGCGCTCACCCACCTCACACAGTTATAAAGTATCAGGCTCTTAGGTTACTTTTTGCCATCCCCAATATTTGTACAGAAAATCGTTATTGTAGATGAGCAGATTTCTACTCCCAACACTATGGCCTATGATTACATTGTGTCTGGAAAAATGTGTAACCTTACTTAGAACCAGTTTAAAAAATATTATTTATAATTGTTACATCATTATTGTGTATATTTATGAGTCACAATGTGATGTTTTGACACATATGTAAATTGTGTAATGATCAAATCAAGGTAAGTAATATATCTATCACCTTAAATATTTATCATGTCTTTGTTGTGAGGACACTCAAAAACCTCTCTTCAGGCTATTTTGAAATACACAATATGTGTTTATTAACTCTAGTCATCCTACCATGCAATAGAATACCTGAAATTATTCCCCCATCTAACTGTAGCTTTGTAGCTGTGGACCATGTCCCTCTCCTCTCCCCATCCTCTTGCAGCCACCATTCTACTCTACTTCTATGAGAACAACATTTTAGATTTGACATATAAGTGAGATCGTGTAGAATTTATCTTTCAGTGGCTTACTTCAGTCAGCATAATGTTCTCCAGGTCCCTCTATGTTGCTGAAAATCACATAATTTTTATTCTCCTTTATGGCAGAAGAGTATTCCATTGTCTGTATATATATCACATTTTCTTTATGCATTCGTCCACTGATGAACATTTAATTTAACCATACTTTGGCTATTGTGAATAGTGCTGCAATTAACAGGAGTGCAGACATCTCTTCAACATACTGATTTTATTTCCTTTGGATATATACTCAGTAGTAGGATTGCTGGATCATATGAACTGTTTTGAAGAACTTCCACACAGTTTTCCATAATGGCTGTACTAATTTTCATTCCCACTAGCATATATAAGGACTGAGTTGTCTCCACATTCCCACCAGCATTTGTTATCTTTTAATTTTTTTGATTTTAGCCATTCAGACTGGATGAAAGTGATATCTCATTGTAGTTTGGTTTGCATTTTATACTATTTTTGTCTACATTTTCTTTTGTTGCCCATGCTTTTGAGGTTTTATCCAAAAAATCCTCACCTAGACTGATGTCATGGAGCTTTTGCCATATGCTTTCTTCCAGTGGTTTTGTTGTTTGGGGTCTTTACGTCCTTAATCAATTTTGAGTTAATTTGGTATATAGTGGGACATAAGAATCTAGTTTCATTCTTCTGCATGTGGATGTTGTTTTCCAGCACTATATATTGAAGAGGATATCTTTTATCCATTATATGTACTGCTACCTTTGTCAAAAATAAGTTGGCTATAGATGTGTGGGTTTATTTCTGGGATTTCTATTCTGTTTCATTGGTATATGTGTCTGTTTTAATGACAGTTCCATGCCTTTTTTCTTAATATGATTGTATTATGTTTTGACATCAGGTAGTATAATCCCTCACGTTTTATTGGTCTTGCTCAAGATTACTTTGCATATATAGGGTCTTTTGTGATTCCATATAAATTTTAGGGTTTTAAAAAATATTGCTGTGAAGAATGTCATTGGTATTTTGATAGAAATTGTATTGAATCTGTAAATTACTTTGGGTAGTATGAATAGTTTAACAAATTCATTCTTAAAAATCTATAAACATATCTTTTAATTTGTGTCTTAAATTTTTTCATTAATGTTTTATAGTTTTCACTGTAAAAGTCTTTCAGCTCTGTTATATTTATTCCTAGATATTAAATTTTTGTAGTTCTTGTAAAAGGCACTGCTTTCTTGATGTTTTCAGATAATTTGCTATTGGCATTTAGAAATACTACTGATTTTTGTATCTCAATTTTGTATCCGTCAACTTTACTGAATGGGTTTCTTAGTTCTAATAAATTTTTGGTGGAGTCTTTGGGATTTTCTGTATATAATATTAGGTCATTTGCAAACAGCAGTAACTTGATTTCCTCCTTTCTAATTTGGACGCCCTTTATTTCTTTCTCTTGCCTGATTTTTCTGGCTATGTTAGTCTTATTTTTAAAAAACCATATAATAAAGGTGATAATGCCTATTCAACAGGGTAAGTTTAATATAATGTTTACCTTTGAGATACAACATAGTGTGTTCTCTATGAACAATAGATATTGTTATATCTTTACTGTCATGAATGCCTAGGCACCACAAGTATTTTGGAAATGAAAGACATATTATAGAAATTCGATAACACAAATTCAGGAGATGCTGAGGAGTTTAAAGGCTGGGAGAGATACGTTAGAGGATCAGAGCAAAATCACTTTCCACCTGCAACTGTGGAATGGATGAACAAGTCATCATTTACGGAAAATCCAATATGCCAATCTGGCTGGTGAAACAGACTACAAAATAAAACCTGATAAAGAGATCTATGACAAACGGTCATTTCACCTACAAAACTACTGTTTTTATGGACCTTAGCTGAGTAACTCAAAGACTGCTGTTTGTCAGCCAAATTGGTAGTTGTTGAGACATGCTGGATGTAGAACAGAGGAGAAAGGGACAAACTGAGACTCACTTCTGTGTATCACAAGGTCTGACCATGACAATCTTTCAAGAATAATGTCCTCTACTTTTCCTAACTTTCACATTTCACAGAACTTTCTCTTTTGGCCAACTCTATCCAGAATTCATTCACAAAAGGTGATTCAGGGATATGTAGTTCTTTGCCTTACACATTATCCAAATATCTAGACAAAATTCAAGTGTATAAACTGAGGATGATTAGGTAAAGAGAAAGAGGAATAAAATATTAAATTATATTATAAAAGTATCTGCTTCCTGACTTTGAGCTATCATATTTTCTATGTTTAACTGAGAACAGTTGGTATTTTCTACTTGATACTGTGTCTGGAATTTATTCCTTCCAGTGGGTTCTTGGTCTTGCTTACTTCAAGAATGAAGCCACAGACCCTCATGGTGAATGTTACAGCTCTTAAAGATGGTGTGTCCAAAGTTTGTTCCTTCAGATGTGTCTGGAGTTTCTTCCTAATGGTGGGTTTGTGGTCTTGCTGACTTCAGGAATGAAGCTGCAGGCCCTCAGGGTGAGTGTTACAGCTTATAAAGGTAGCATGGAACCAAAGAGTGGCAGTAGCAAGATCTGTTGTGAAAAGTCAAAGAACATATCTTCCACATGGCACAAGAAGACCCGGTTGCTGCTGCTGGCTCAGGTGGCCAGCTTTTATTCCTGTATTTGACCCCACCCACATCCTGCTGATTGGTCCATTTTACAGAGCACTGATTGGTCCATTTTGCAGAGTGCTGATTGGTCCGTTTTTACAGAGTGCTGATTGGTGCATTTACAAACCTGTAGCTAGACACAGAGCACTGATTGGTGCATTTTTACAGATTGCTGATTCGTGCGTTTACAAACTTTTAGCTAGACACAGAGTGCTGATTGGTGTGTTTACAATCCTTTAGCTAGACAGAAAAGTTCTCCAAGTCCCCACCCAACCCAAAAGCCCAGCTGACTTCATGACTCAAAATGAATCTTATTCATACCACCCCATGTCATTCCTGATTTATTAAATTATAAACTTTTTGAAGGTAGAATACTTATCTGTAGATTTAGCACATTGGTTCCCACATAATAAGAACTCAGTAGCTATTTTTGAATTAGACATATAATCATTATTAAGATTTAATTTTATCATTTTCAGGGTTTACATTTATCAAGCTTGATTAAAAGCATTACCTTTGAAGTTAGGATTGAATCAGTGAATGAGAATTATTTGTGATCAGTATTTTGATGTTATAGGAACATGTGATTCTAAAATGCTGGATTATACATTTAAAAATTTACTATTTTAAGTTGTTTAAATATATGCAATAAAATTGAAAATCTTTTAAGGTACTAATATCTCAATGATTTTGCCAAGGTGATAGTTTATTTGTAAAATGTTAGAATTCATAAAGGTGAGTCACATCAAAAACAGTGAATTAGCAATTCAGACATTTTCTTACCATATAATTTACTTTGAAATACCTATTCAGTGAGAATAAATTAACAAAATAGGGAATTTCTGCATAATAATAAATATTTTCTTCTAAGCCTAGAAAAACTATATGATATGCAAATACCATGATACAATGAGAATTGACCTGAGTCAACTCTTCTCTAGTATTATTTAAACACAAAACCAAAAACACCGGAAACCTATTAGAGAAGCTGACATAATATGAAACCATAGCCATAATGTAGTATACATGTATATGCCTAAGAAACTAATATATTTTAAATAAATCTGTAGTAAAATAATTTCCAGTTCAGAGGAATGGAAATGGTGACCCTAGATATAGAATCAAATTGGGAATATTCCAAAGAAGGTACGATAATATACTATATAATTTCACCGTAAGGCAGTGTTTTTCAGTACTGTTTTAAAGGAGCAGCAACTTTTAAAAAATGAATTACTAAGTTCTCAAAGATTTTCTGTGAATTCAGTTTCATTAAATACATTGGTAAGTGATAAACAGAAGAAAATTAGCCATATATGTATATTAGCATTATTATATCATTTTTAAATTATCTTGTGTGGTTCTTTTTTCCCACTATGTATTAGAAGAAAATGAACAGAATATGCCAAATGTCAATACTAAACCAAAGTGCTATGTTTTTCAAACAAAATTGGCATTTTGTTACAATAATGCAACAAAACTTCCTTTGCATTTCTAAATATATTCCCCATTTTACTGAACTAAATTCTTAAATATCTAATGGATTTCTTCTTAGAGAAGTTAAATATTCATTTATTTAAAATGTGCAGCCTGCTGCTTAATAAATAGAGGTTTTAAAACTGGGCTTTTGTTTATATATTTAAACGTATAATGTAAAATTTGTTATATATGTAAAAACAGGTGTGTGTGTGTGTGTGTGTGTGTGTGTAAAACAAATGTTGAATCTTATTCCATGTTAAAACCAAGGAAGTCTTTAGGGATAAAGAGTTTAATCACATGAGGGAATTAAACTCTTTAGAGCTCTAGTGGCCTATTGATTTAGATTGTCTTTTCATCTCTTTAAAAGACACCAACATGTCCTTACCAAAGATTATTTGCTCTCTGCTTTGATAAATATATGTCTAGATTGGAGCTGAAACCTGAACTATCAGGGATCAATCACACATTGCATCATTCATCCTAAGCCATGCATTTAAAATTATCATGTCCTTTTTTTTTTTTTTTTTTTTGACAAGACTTAAAAAGACAAAAAAGACAAAAACAGTGTTAAAATTCTCAATGTGTTTTCTAAGCCACAGAAGTTCTTATGTTTTCCTAAATTTGCCACATCTCCAGACTCTTCTTGCAAAAATAATTTGTGTATGTATGTTTGTATCTGTCTTTCCATTATCTTTCATTTGTCATCATTTATCATTTGTAGATATATATATATTTATAGGAATATATATATATATATAGGAATATTTGTATTGTGGAATTATTTATTTGATAAAAGGTTAATACTTTTTTTAAGTAAGATTGTTTTACTTATTACCTAAAAATAATTAGAATTCTTTTTTTGTAAGACATATGTGTCACAAAATCTTTGGACTGTTTTCCAATCTTCCCTTTGTCAACTATGTATTTAAGAATCACTTAATTCAACATTCAACAAATATTTTCAAGTGCATATCATATTCGAAACAAAGAGAATATTATATTGACCAGACGTTGATATGCTTCTTGCCCTATGAAGTTTATACTTTCATAGAAATGACACATATCAAATATCAAACATTTAAGTATTATTACAATTTAGGATTCTACATAAAAAGCTAAACACTTCTATAGGATGTAGTGAAATAATATGCAAGAATTTCTTGGTTTGAATGAAGAAAAGATCATAGGTTTGGTTTTGGTTGTGATTTTGGACATGAATTTGAGTAAATTTTGAGACACTTAAAAGTAGAGAACAATTAGGAAGTGTAGCATACATGCCTGAAACTCCAACACCCAAGGATAAATTTATGAATTTGAGAGTTATCTACATATAGATTAGAATTAAATTTGTGAATGTGGGTGATACTAACAACAGTAACAATACAGAGTGAGAAAATAAAAGGTTAGAAGATGGAGGAACAAGTAACTCCATTATTTTTTATTTTTATTTTTATTTTTTTAGTCTAATAGAGGAGATTGAGATGTAGACGACTTTACAGGTTAATGGCTTTAGGGGTGAAAAGTAAAATGCAGAATATTACACCTGGAATTTCACACCCTTGGCCCTGTGTTAGGATAAAGTTAAGTTTAAAACAGGTCCAGAGCCTTTGCCTAGGGTTTTTCTAAATCAGGTAATGTCAAATTAAACAGAACCAGAAGCAGCAAAGAATGACAGAACTTATGGTTATAAATTAGTTAGAAGAGGTAATGAACTATGTAGAATGGTCTTTACATATGGAATTTATTTCATCAAGACAAAACAGGTTGGCACAAAACACATTTTTAGAATCATAAATTTTGGATCAAGGAAAATATTTGAATAACCATGCTATTATGTGTGTTCACAGCCCTTAAAAAAGGTTTAGCCCTTAACCTCCATAAAAATATATGAATTCACACTTCAAATATAACATTTAAGGAAAGTACATATATGCTTATTTTAAAATGTAATGCAATCACTTCCATAGTACCGCATTTGAAACTCATTGCCATTAACAACCCTAGCAAACAACTGAAGCAGGAAATAGAAATTTAATCTCCTGATATTTCTTTATGTATTTTTTCTCTGAAAACTGCATATTCTCTTATATTTACAATTGCTTGGTTCTATCATGTACATGGAAGGAAATGGTCTGTTTTTAAAGCAGTGAGTTTTTTTTATATTTTTCATTTTTGATGGAAGATACATTGCTAGTAAAATGAGAAAGCAGAAAAACATTGTGTGTCCCTTATAGAACGCATCCCTTAAAGGGCTATTTGAGGGTGAGTGAATTAATGGTAATTATTTTAATTTAGAATATCTCAGTCTTGATTATCAAATGATATTGGTACAATAGAAATACAATAAATGGGATATGATTTTTTGATTGTTTAGTGTTTGGATTCTAATCACCATCATCAAATGTCTATGCTAACTGATTTAGATTTCACAGATAATAATTTTAATGATGCTTTTTGAAAATAATTCTCAAGAATATAGAACAGTGAAACAAAAACTAAACTGAGTACGTTCCCCAAATTGTGCAGATCTCATATGCATTCATATAATTTTAACTTTAGAACTATTCGGGAAATATAAAAGTCTGACAGATAGAAGTAGAGGAGAAATGGTGAGGATTGTCCATTAATGCATCTACGTAATTTTAAAAAAATACTTTGATCTATAAAAAAGGACAATGAGTTTATTTCAAATTATAAAACAATAAAATTTAAATATATGAAACAAAATGACATGACAATTTGTCTCACATATCGTGAGAGTAGCAATAGGTATTTGAAGAGGTGAATTGATTTTAACTGTTTATTAATATATCATTATTTAACAAAGCATTATTAAGTCTTTGGTATAATTTTAGTTTTGCTATACTTTTAGTGGCTAAGAAATTTGTCCAGAGTTCCTCTAAGTATATTCAGCATTCTGGCCCATGATGTGGAATACAGTTTAGCACAATCAATGTGGGACAAAATAAATACTTGCTTAAAATGTAACCCCCCTAACCCTGTCACTAAGGGAATTTTCCTGTTTGCCTTCACTAAGCAAGTTAATCTTCCTTCCTTCCTTCCTTCCTTCCTTCCTTCCTTCCTTCCTTCCTTCCTTCCTTCCTTCCTTCCTTCCTTCCTTCCTCCCTCCGTCCCTCCCTCCCTCCCTCCCTCCCTTCCTTCTTTCTCCTTCCTTCCTTCCTTCCCTTCTTCTTTTGAGACGGAGTCTCACTCTGTCACCCAGTCTGGAGCAGTGGTGTGATCTCGGATCACTGCAACCTCTGCCTCCCAGGTTCAAGAGATTCTCCCGCCTCAGCCTCCTGAGTAGCTGGGACTACAGGCACACACTGCCATGCCCAGATAATTTTTGTGTATTTTTTAGTAGAGACGGGGTTTCACCATATTGGCCAGGCTGGTCTCGAACTCCTGACCTCATGATCCACATGCCTTGGCCTCCCAAAGTACTGGGATTACAGGCGTGAGTCACTGTGCCCGACCACAAGTTAATTTTTTTTTTTTTTGTAGTAACGACATTTATAATTGCCATAGGATGACATTCAAACAAATTTGATTCTTAAAAAGACTAACTGAACTTCAAGTAACGATACTTCTGAAGTTACAGTTTATTGCAGAAAAAGGATACAAGTCAGCAATAGCATCAGAATAAAGATATACCTCATAGCCAAATGCTGCCTCACAACAAAGGATCAAAAATGACTAGACACAGGTCTCTGTTGTCCTTCCTCTATGGGGCCATAACATAAATGGCACACCCTTCTCTCTCAAATCAGGCACCAAGGATATATGCATGGAACACCTTGGAACTAGGAGGTCCATTATGACCCTCAGCCAGGACTTCTCATACTCTGCCTTCCTTTTTGCACTTTCTTGCTACATGACCAGCCCCAATGACAGAGCTCTCTAGTGTTTTCACTAAAACTAGGTTCAAATTATGTATGTCAATATTACCCATTAAAAAATGCCAACAACCTAATACAAACTGCCCTAAGGTTTGCCTTGGGCCCATGGTTACAAAAATAAATTATTATTAATCAATACACTACACAGCTTGTCTAGGAAACAATACCGTATTGGTACATTGTTGATTTCAACAAACCAACTCAGGCTAATTTTAGACCTTCGTATTAGAATAGTCATATCTTTTTTCTTCATTTTTATTTCTTTGATAGCAATATAATCAGTAAAGTATTTCACTAGGATAACTTGATATTCTAAAATACTTTGTATGTATTTTACCTATCGATGGAGTTATACTTTATTTAAATACCCTTCCAGATGACAGAGTATTTAAATATATTTTAATAAGTTTAATAACTTACCCTTTTATATTAATAATAAACACCATAAATTCAAACAAAAATAGATAAGAATAAGCCTGTTATAATGATTGTGGTAGAACAATTTGTGGCCTTCACAAGTCATTGTCATCTCTTGGTTTTTAAGTTGCTCTGTATTGTAATCCATCTGATTTGGGTCTTTTACGTCACAATAAGGCAGGACAATAGGGTCTGGAGACAGGGAGCCTTCATATCAGCCACTGATTAATTGCAGACCTAGACTTCATTTGCATAGGGTATAATTTTGCTTTAGGCTCTGATTGGTCATGAGCCAAGTATGCACTTCAGCCTCTGATTGATCACAGGCCAAGTGTTCATTTACATAGAGTATAATCAATACAAAACCTCTAAAGGGTACTTAAACCCCAGGAGATTTTGCAACTGGGGCTCTTAAGCCTGCTCCCATTCTGTGGAGTGTACTTTCACTTCAATAAATCTATGTTTTTACTTTTGTTGCTTTGTTTGTGCATTTTGTCCAATTCTTTGTTCGACATGCTAAGAACCTGGATGACTGGTAGTCAAGGCCCTCCTCTGGTAAAAATATTTTTTCTTATAATTAGCAAATTACATGTTTTTGCATGGCTTTATTTATTTCAAGGATTTAAACTATATTTTATATCATGTTTGATAGAGTTCAATCCTAATTCAATTATTTTTCACAGAAGAAACTTAAAGTAATATACCCTTGTTTTACAACAATTGTTTCAAATATTTCTGAGAATACTAAAGTTGGTAATGTAGACTCTGCACAAATCAATGTTGTTTTCATTTACTCCTATTTATTATTTAAAATAATACTCTGTTCCTTATGTTATCTTTTTAGTACTTTAATTCATGATGTGTATCAAATATCTAGTATTTGGAAGAGAATTTTTAATAGAGGAAATGACAAACAAGTGTGAAGAGTTGTAAATGGCATGGTCAATATCAGTGCAGGAAGCTAGAGAAAGTTTATTATTTTAAGTTTAAACTGTGAAATGAAAATTTATGCCTGTGTTTAATTACAAATAGAGTCATAAAAGTAGTTTTAATCAGCAAATGTGGAGTACAAATTTTCTGAGAAGTATAACATGAACACAGATTTCTTGACTCAAGCTTGAATATGTGATAGCAAACAATATTGTGTGCATAAAGTTTGAACTGAGGATTATGACAAGGCTTACCAAGATTTGTAAAACTGATTTTTATGTCCCTGGAAAATAGAGCTGTTCTTTTTCTTGTAGATTAAGTCATTGTCCAGAATTCTCTTCTTTTTGTATCCATTCTTTCTGCCATGTAAAGTTGCATTTCCTCCTTTTTATAAAGGCGGAATGTATTCCCTTGACTTTTCACTTTGAACTTGGCTATGTGAATTTCTCTTGTTTACAGAATATCTGTGAAAATAAAAGCATTAATTTTGAGCCAAGATTAAAGCTGGCCTCACATGTTTCTGCAGGCTCTTGCATGTATGCCATTGCCCTGTGTAGTCCATGTCTTTCCTAGCCCACTGGTCCAAGGTGTATTAACGACTTATGCAGCTGACCTGGTGGTAACATGTCCCTCAGAGACACCCAACAGAATGAACCAGTGGGACCTCTCCAGCCTATCTATAGACATGTGAGATATGCATGTTATTAAAATATTCAAATTAGTTTCTTTTTTATGTAGTCATAGTTGACTGATATATGTTTTTATTCTTTGATTTCTTCTTCACAAAGCCTTATCACTTTTTAAAGTTGGCACCCAAAATGGATGGACTAGGGATAAGGAAGATAGAGGTGGGCAAGTCTGCAAATGCCAAGTAGTTTTTATAAATTATCATATGAGGAGTCAACATTATTAAATGTGAAAATATATACAAATGATTTTGTTTCCATTCTTTTCTCTCCCTATAAGAACCAGACTAATCTTATTAAAACAAAAAGCATTTCTATTGCAATCAAAATAAAATCTCAAATCATTATTGTTTTCTAATATGCCACTCTACATGGTCTGGCCCATGCCATCTTCTCAAGCCTCATCTTAATCCAAACTTTCCCACACTGATTATTCCTCCAACTATACCAATCTTATTAAAATCTATTATATCATAATTTAATCTCCCTTGCTATCACTCATTTTGCATCATCTGCACTATCCCTGAATAACTTTGTTTTACTGGATATTAGTGTATTAGTGTCTTCTTGAAGATTTTTAAATGGTTCACTCTAATTATCCTTCAAGTCTCAGCTCACGTGCAATTCATCATAGAGTTCTTAACCACAAAGAATAAATTAAGCTCTCCAATCTTAGTCACTATTTCCCACTTTCTATCACTTACCATTCTTTGAAAATTATATTATTTATTTGATTACTTTACGGCTATTCCCTTCTACCTGACATGTAAGTTATGAAAGCAGAACTCTTAGCTATAGTGTTTGTATGCATAGCTGTAGCCTTAGAACTTAGAGTTTTGACTAAAATAGAGTAAATGTTCAGAAAATGTGGTAAACCCATTGAGCAACTTTCCATTTCCCCAGCCCCACCATCCCCTGAATGTCGTTCAATGGGTAAAAAGTTAGAGTTATACAAGATGAAGAACTTCCAAATATCCTCTGTGCAGCCTAGTATCTATAGGTAACAATACAGTGTTGCACACTTACAATTTCATTAAGAGGACAGCTTTATTATTAAGTATTATTATCACATACAAAACAAAAGCAAAAGGTCACAAGAAAACTTTTACAAGTGTTGAATATGTTTATTACCTTGATCATGGTGATGGTAACACAAGTGTATGAATATGTCCAACTCACTTCATAGATGTTATGTAAAGTTTTTTGAATATGAATTATACCTGAATAATGCTGTAAAACTGTGTTAAACCAAAAAGGAATTAAATTGGAAAAGATTAGTTGGTAAGATCTATTGATGTTTGTTGGTAAGTTCCAAGCGGGTTAACCAACTATTTCAATGTCACCCGAACAGCAAATGGCCAAGTTGGATATTTAACCCAAATTGCTCTGACTCCTGGATTATGACATTTCGATGAACACCATACATGAAACTTTCATAAACACTAAATAGGCACTCTAGGCTAACCAAGCTCAGATACTTATGCTTCTGGTTTCATAGAAGTACCCATGAAAAGTTTTTAAAAGAGTTTTATTTTGTGGAGAGTTTATTTACAAGGTGATTCATCTAGATGGGTATAATGTTAAAATACCACAGTGGATATCAACATTCAATTGAATTTCATGTAACCAAAAAGCTATTTAATTTGCACTTAATAAAGCACAAAAATGAAAACTATGTTGGGAGTATAAAAATGTCTAGCTATGCCATATTTAGGAATCTAGTGGCATATCATTTATGGAGATGAAGTTAACGAATTCAGTGCAATAATTAGACAGACATTTAAATTGTTCCTTTTTTTTCATTTGGAATCTGTCACCAGGTATCTTCGTAGGTTGGGTTAAGTATAGCAATTAGAATAAGTCTGCAATTCTTTTAAAATTAAAAAATCTAAGTAGAGAGATCACTTGGAATTAAAAATATGGCTTTGTACGCTTATCCAATTTGTCATCTTTTATTTTCTATAAAGAAACCTTGAATTAGCAAAAGTTTTAATAACACTGAAAAAAAATGATCAAATGCATATTGGATACTTTACTTCCTATGTAAGCTATCAAATCTTTATTTTCTAACTAATGACTTGCTTATTATCCCACCTTTTCTTCAAATACTCCATAGTTTAAAAACTAACTTGTTTCAGCTTACACTCCATCTTAACTAGAATATTCTGAGACCCCAGTAAAGGGATTAAACTTCAACGTACTTCTATTTATGCCTTAATCTACTTTTTAACATCAAGTCCATTAACTCCTTTAAACTTAACTCCTTAAGTTTAACATTAACTCCTTTAACTTCAAGGCACCTCACTTCTTTTTAACCCTTCCTCACTATATCATCAATCTTAGACTGATGTAACTGTAAAATATTATTTTCCAATGAAATTAATAGACTGGCTTTCTCCAAAATAGCTTTGTTGTTTTTGTTCTGTTTTATGACAAACCTGATCTAGTCCATTATCCCCAACAGTGTCCCTATATTTCTCTGTGTTCCAGCTCAAAATCTATCTCCTTCTCTTCTCTGACACCAAACACAAGAAATTTAGGAAACAGAATTTTTATTCAATGAAATCAGAAAATATCCATAAATGAAAAAACAAATGAAATCTAACATGATGAAATTGTGATAGAAGCAGAGAAAACTGACCAAAGTGAAACAATAACCTAGAAGTAATAGATCATAGGTAGCATCAGCAAAACATCGGAACTTCTAACTTAAGGGGCATATCCTGAAGAACAGAGTCAGTGATCCCTTGTTTAGGACATGAGTTAGCTGTGGAAGCCTCTCATAACCTGTTAACCTCACGTAATGGCAGGATAACAAGAAACAAACAAGAAACTTTGCAGAAGCCTTGTCTTTGCAAAGAGTATTTTCAGCAGGTGTCAGTTACCCAGCCTCAGATATCTGTCAAGTTAAGCAAAGTAAAAGGTGACTCCCCCACTGAAATAAGTTATTCTCATTTGCAAAACTCTTGCAAACATTATAGGGATTTATGTATGGAGTGAGTCTGTGAAACTTTGAAAAAATCCCTGAGAATTCCCCTGTCAATTCCACCATTCTCTCCTTCCATCTGGAGCACATCCAAGAAAAAAATCCCTACTTCCAATTGTAAATATTAATTTTATAAAAGGAATTAGAAGACCAAAAATTTACAGAAACATTTCAAAGGAATAAAATATGAAGCGTATAGAAACAAAATCAATGCTAAAGAAATTTTTTAAAACGTGAAAAAGAATAAAATTTCCATGGATCTAAGTGAATAAAATTGGAATACTGGAATCAAGAGCAAAAGAAGTAAAAATAACAAAAAAGCAGTAAAGATGAAAAGTTATAAAAAGAAAATAAATGAAAATTTGAGCATTGAAAAAATGTGTAGAAGTAAAATAAGACCATTCATAGAAATAAAGCTGTTATTAGAACAAATAACAGAGAAGGGGCACTGTTGACAAATTATTATTGCCAGGAAATAAAAGCAAGCCTTGAGAAAAGTGAGCAAAGTAAAACTAAAAAGTTAAAAGAATTTAAAAATATCTATCAGTAAAGTATAGATACAGGGAACTGTTCAAATAAATGCACTAGATAGGTAATAGTGTTACTGAAAATAAATGAACAGAATAAAAATACTTAGAATATATTTTGCTAGATATTTTCTGAGTAAACAAGACTTGAATTTCGAGAAAAAAAAGAACACATCATGTCCTAAGATATTTTAATAAAAATGCATATGAATTGGTCAATACTGAGACATAAGCTGGTAAATTAACTGGGCAACATTTGTTCATAGAAAAAAGGCAATAAAGAATAAAAAGTCATTGTTAATAGGAAAATATTGGAGTAATCTCAGCCTTCTTCAAAACAAGATTAAAAGTGAGAAGAAAATGAAATAATATCTATCATGTCCTCAGGAATCTTTGGTATGATCCGATAAGTTTATATTCTATTAAACTTATATTCACTTATAAAGGGAAACATACTTTCAAATATACATAAACTCTAAGAAAGTATCACTAATAAAAAGATCGTAGAGATTGAAGTTTTAGCCAAGTGGTAGAAAAGTAGTGAAGTTGTGATAAAAAATAACCTGACAGTATGTTTTGAATCCATAAGACATAGACCTAAGACTTAAACTATCAAATAATAATTGTTACAGATTTGTATCAGATTCTGATGATGTTGAAATAATAATATAATAACATAGGTCAGAATATGCAATTCTGTGAGCATTCATATTAGTATGTGGGTTTTAACATAAATAATAAAATATTGTGAAGGTAACTACTATTGTCATAGGGTCCTTAGGGTGATGCTTCACCAGCCAGAAACCTCTGTGACTGGCAGTGCCTGAGTATTGCTCGCACCCGCTGGGTTTGTTTTTCCCACTCAGCTTGGCAGGATGTGCTCAGCTTTCCCTACCAGCCCAGATCCCACACTTGCCAAGGGCAAGCCAGGAATGGAATGGCAAGGGGCGTGTGGGTGAGAGAGCATGGGGTCTGGCCACTGTGCACAGCCAGGCAGTCTGGCTGTTGCAGCAGGGCAGGCAACTCCAGGTGCTGGCACTGGTGCTGGCTCTGTGCAAGACTTTGGCTGAACCAGATGTACTGCACACAGCTTCTGCTGCGGGCACCCACGTCTGGCCAAGGGGAACACCATTGTGCCTGGAAGCTTGGAGACACCAGGAATCACAGAGCCCCAAAGGGGATGTCACAGCCTTGGCTCAGTGAGCCTCTACGTCTGGGTTCCTCAAAGAGCCACAACCCTTCTCTCCTTCTCATCACCATAACATGGCGAGCAAGGGGGCATGTTTCAGCCCTGTTTGTGTTACAGCTTTTTCAGTCCTGCAATTTGGCCCGTCCCAAGTTCTTGTCCTGCGTCCACGAAGAATGAGGTATGTGGACAACTGGAGGGTAAGTAAGGCAGAGAATAGCTTCACTGAATGACAGAACAGCTCCCAGGAGACCTGAAGTGGGTAGCTCCTTTCCACAGGCAGATCATCCAGACGTCTGTGCAGCTCTCAGTGGAGAGGAAACGTGTATGGGTAGGTCCTATCTGCAGGCAGGTTGTCCTGACATCTGTTTGAGCCTGACTGAGTCTGGGGATTTTCATGGGCTCAGAAGGGAGGAAGTGTGTGCTGATTCGTCCATGGGAAGGCGTGGGTGGGTCCAGACAGAGCATAATAAGTTCTCACTCAAGTCCAAAGTCTTCACCTGGAACTGACAGCCTGGCCTTCATAGTTTAGGCCATCCCTGGCTAGAAGGTGGGGCTTCAGGGGAGACCTGCCCCTTTCTACCCAGGAGCCTATATGCCTCCTGCCACGTCAATTATGTCGACCATGACTGTTTGTGCCAAGGCTGCCTGCAAGTCTGTGCCAAGCTTCCTTCAGTCCCACCTTGGCCTCCCTCCTGTGCTCCTTGGAGCCCAAAGTCTGGAAGAGGCTGAGGCAGCAGGGGGCTGGAGTGTCAGCACCACTCCAAGCATTTGGAAACCCAGTTGAGTTGTGACAGCACCCAGTCTTAGCCTCAACTTTGGTCCAAAATGAGAGTGCCAGCCAGCAGGAGCAGGCACTTCTAAGTCTGCGGGGACAGGAGGACTTCCTTGGCCCTGGAGAGTACAGGGATGTCTGGGTCTACAGCTGCAAGTGGACAGCTGCAGCTGCACCTACGAAGGCTGGGTTCCCACCCCACCAACTCTGAAGGGGGTGGAACTCTCTCCTGTTCCTGGCTCCTGCCAACTCTGTGGAGTGTGCAGCCCAGGCTGCACCTCCCCTGCTGTAGCTGGCATCTTCACAGCAGCCACTCCAGAAGGGCCGCCACTGCCATCACTATAATAATTTGAAATAGTCTTCCAAAAGTCAGAAGAGCACACACGTAAGTACACATGCACTCACATGCATATATACATCAAGAAGAAAAACTACAGAAAAAAATTACTACATCTGTTATTGGGAACACAGAACAATTTGAATAGTATGTCAGCCTGAGGAAAACCAAAATGGAGAGATAAATATGTTGGCAGGTGGAAAGGTGCACAGAAAACGTGGTGTTATTTCCTCTGGAGGTTATTGGAATCTGGAGCTCAGGAGGTAGAAAAAGACAGATAATTCACTACACACTTTAAAATAGTTTTGCATTTTTCATGTAGTTACAGCAGATTAAATATTAATCCATTGAAGAATGTTTTATTAAATTTCTTCTAGATACCTTGTACCTTCTCAGGAGTGCTTTTCCTTCCATAACCTGCAAGTGTAGAGATTGCTATAAAATAAAAGCATAATGAATCTTTATAGTAAAAACCACAATGTACTGTTTTTTAATTGATTTATTTGGCTTTTTTCAACTAAGTAATTGTAAAACATAGGTGGAACAATATTTTCAAAACTTTAAATGTATTGTTTACTTCATGCTATCGTTTAAACTAAAACAAGCAAATGTATTCATGACTCATCAACCTCCTGAAGCAAGTGCCCCTGAAGTCTCTAGAGTTTTCTGTTCTGGTGTGATTTAAATGTTTGTTGGTTTAAGTATGTAAATGTTTTTTCACATAATTCATCAAAAAATTTATTTATTAAAAGAGTAATAATTCAAGCAATACTGTCTCATTAAAAGTTTTCAGGGCAAACTATATCAAAATAGGTCCTGATCTTCAAGGGTTTCACAAAACTGGTCATTCCATTCAGAAAAATCCAAGATGTGTTTATATTGGATGTATACAAAAAGCAGTTACTGCCTTGTGAATTTGAGTCAATTCTGTTGTATCTTTAAAAATATAAATTATGGTTGCCGTATACTTTCTAAATAAGTGTCACTTGTAAAGTGAGAGAAATTTCAGGTGGTTTTCATACACACAAACAAGATTTGGGAACAGGATTATAGATTATCATTTAGGGTAACTGAAGATAACCTTTCCTAACTGTTTCTTGATGAGAACAAATAAGACTACTTTAAATTTCTAATTTAAAAATAAATGTATGCCTCAGCTGCCTTATGATGATGTAGAAATAATAATTTGCTCTTAGTCATAAAAGTATTAATATTAAATTATTTTGTGAAAATGTTTGTGTTTGGCATGTCATGTAATTTTTTTTTTTAACATATAAGGGCATAACATAATATATTCATCTCTTCCAGGTTTTAAAATCTCTTATCTTTCAATTCTCTAAAACAATTTTTAAAAATGAAAACAATCTATTCATTTATCTATTTATCAAATTATAAGCCTCATATCTCTTTAATCAATATATACCATTTTTGTTAGAAATAAAATTTGAGTTATAAATTTTATTCTGTAAAGACTTTCATCATATTTTTTCTCAATAAGCAGTCTAATAATATATCATAAACAAATCATATAAAGAATTTTACTTCTGCTCATATTTATCAGTGCTAGTATCAAAGTAACTAAGGTAAATTTAATTGTTCTCAAAAGAGGATAAGAATTGTACCTACCTAATGCATGTATTGAGTGTAATTTAGAGAATAAATTTCTAACATTTTAGTATGAACCTCATATGGTCAGAAAAATGGATATAAAATGACATTCCTAAATTTGAGGTTAATGAGGCTGTAGTAATTCCTATTATAAGGATTGATTTCCAAATAAACTGGGAAAGATAATTATTTATCATGTGAAAATATCACATTATCTGCCTCCTGAGCAAGCTGAAAAATAAGATAAATTTCAAATAATTGCTAACATTTTATAAAACACAAAAGTAATTTTAATTTTTACTGTGAGGAGATAAATTTCTCAAGTGCTTCTGTAATTTGAGCATGTATTACCATCAGTCTGCTAGTCATCCTCTAAGTGTACATGCTTTAATCCAGTGAATTTAATGTGTGCTTTACCACCTTTATAATGTGGTTGCTCACTTTAGAACTAAAGCCAGGTCACATACGATTATGTTATAGAATGTAGCTTCTCTACACTCCTCATTAATGAGTGGACTTAATATCTTCTCCTTCTCTTACGGTTGCTATGACTTACAATGCCCTTGCCTGGAGGAAAAATAGGCCTAACAAGTCTGTTTATACATTTATTAGTTGAAGGCCTCTTTTAGGACCCATAGAAGTTATCTATCTATATTGAATTAATTACCCACATGTTATCTACATTCAAGACAGGTTGGTTCTGGGTTAACTTAGTGCCCCTCTGAGCGGCTTCCATTGATTCACATAATTTTACCAAAAACAATTGAGTCATTTTGTCCCCTTTTTATCTTTCTCACTAAAAAGATTCTTTTCATGCTTAACAACATAAACTTCATTTCTTTAAGTCTTTGTTAATGGTTAAGAGAGGCAGCCAGACGAAACACACTTAACTTTAAAAAAATAAAAATATGATATTCAAAACACTATTAATCAGAAACATGGAAAATAACACAGAAATGAGATGCAACTGACTAGTCTTATTTTTTAAAACAAAGCTTATGGTGAAATAGGTAATGCCATATCTTGTTATTGAGAATGAACATTCATATTTTCTTTCGGTGGAGAACAACCTATAAATAAACAAGTTTTTAATGTGCATAATCATTGAGCTAGCATTTCCAATTCTAGTATTCTATCATAAAGGTGATGACCATAAAGATATACATTGTGATTCACTGGAATATTGATTATAATTTTAAAAAATGAAAATAGTGTTTATTATATCATTGTTTAATATAATAATCAGTTTTCTTTTATACCAGTTTTAATATAAAAATAGACAACATAATTAATTTATATACTAAAAGTTTATAGATAAGAAAGATCTCTAAGATAAAGTATAAAATAATTTTCAGATATAGGTGTAGTATTATTTCTGGAGATAGGAATTTAATTGGTGAGTTTTTGTTTTCTATAGATGAAAGTTCATGTTGAAATACATATGTGTCCATGTAATTTTAGATTTGTCACAATGAATAAATATCAAGGTAAAATTTTAATCAAACAGTTGAAAAAATAAAATAGGAGATTATTTAAAAGCAGTTTTGGTCCCAAACATAGTTTATAGATTTATGAAAGAGGAAGATTTGAATGTTTTGTAGTAAGTGTTTTGGTGGTAATTTTTTATGTTTATAACAATAAAAAGCCAAAATTTCAACTGACAAATCCACTTTGGAGTAGTGGAGATATGTGGTACAGGTCTTAATACACATATATTCACATGTATTCTTATCATTATATGGAAAAGCAACTCTTGTTTCTTTCTTCTTTAAATATACCATAATTAATTTGTTTTAAATCATAAAAATATTAATATTAAAATATTTTGTAAACATTTATGTGTTGGTCTATCATTTAATTTTTTACATATGAGGTACCATAACATATTATGTGATATCTCCCTGGCTTTAAAATCTCTCATCTTTCAATTCTCTGGGACAATTTTGAAAAATAAAAATGATCTAGCAACTTATCTATTTATGAAATTATAAGCCTTCATATCTCTTCAATCAATACATAACCATATTAGTCCGTTTCACACTGCTGATAAAGACATACCTGAGACTGGGCACTTTACAAAAGAAAGAAGTTTAATGGACTTACAGGTCTACGTGGCTGGGGATGCCTCACAATCATGGCAGAAGGCAAGGAGGAGCAAGTCACGTCTTACATGGATGACATGTTAAGTTTCTCATCTCCATCTGTGACCACTTCAACCTCGATTTTATTGTCCACATCATTATCAGCATTTTGGTCAAAGTCATTCAACAAGTCTCTAAAGAGTTCCAAACTTTCCCACATTTTCCTGTCTTCTTCTGAGCCCTCCAAACTGTTCCAACCTCTGCCTGTTACCCAGTTAAAAAGCTACTTCCACGTTTTTGGGTATATTTCCAGCAGCACCCACTCTACTGGTACCAGTTTCTGTATTCGTCCATTTTCGTGCTGCTGATAAAGACATACCCAAGGCTGATCAATTTACAAAAGGAAGAGATTTAATGAACCTACAGTTCCCAGTGGCTAAGGAAACCTCAAATTTCATTTGATGTCTAAATTTTTTTTTTCTGTAAATACATTCATAACTATCACTTTTTCTCAAAAAACAGTGTAATAATAAAGTATTATAAAAAAAATCATTATAAAAGATGTTATTTCTGATCATAGTCACCAGTGCTAAGTTTTTCTTAGAAAAGAAGAAGAATTGTACCTATTTCATAAAGTGAGTGTTAACTTAAAATTATATTTTTAATGTATGGTATTAGAGAGAATTCAAAAGATGAAGTTATTAGGATTCCAATTATAAGTTCATGTCTAACTATTTTTTTCATTTTGTTTTATTTTATTTCATTGCCGTAGACTAATACATTTGGTCTCTTATTCTGTTTTTGTTACACTGTGATTTCACAATTGCCAAGAGAATGAATTAATTCTCTGTAGTTTTGCTTTCTTTCTTTAGAAGAATGCATTATTAAAGAACTTTATCGTGTTAAAACTTATTTCAGTGGGTGTTTCAGTTGGTCTACCAAAGATGTTCTCACAAACCAAAGAGACTCAGTACATTTTGGAGAAAATAATTAGAATAAAGATAATGATATAAATTTTATCTATTGTTTTAAACTGTATTCTACTATGGTGGTCATTCTTTGCAAGGAAAAAGATATCCTAATATTACATACTTATTTCCAAACATGTATAATATATTATTATTGGAAGTATTTCATAATATGTCTATAAGCACTATGTTAGGTTTAAGAAATTATCTTAAGGTTTTAGTTTTTATAAAGCAATATTTCATCAATATGATATGCTTATATCATTTCATTTTATATTTTTACTCGATTTAAGTTCATAGATATCCAATTATTCTTTAAGTGATATATGCCATATGAAGCAATAAAAAGGCCAAAATACTTTCCAGGTTTTTATATTTAATTTTTTGTATTGAAAATTAAAATACATTGATTTTGAACTTATATTGCATAACACAGTTGGGCTGGTCATGATATTTGCAGTTTGACAAAAATCATCTTTATTGTTTTTCTAATATTCTATATTGAAAGTTATCATCAATGGCAAAAGATTTTGTAATTTACTCAATAATATGAATATATATTTTTAAAAACAAATGTTGTCAATGTGATATTCTTGACAAAATGTTAATAATTTGCTTGCTTTAGGGGCCAAAAGATATATTGAATTTCCATTACTGTATTATTTTTCTTTCAACATTGATTTAATTAATAGCATAATGATGAAATTAGACTAAAAATTATAGATTTTAGATAAGCTGCTTTCAAAACTGAGTCTTTGCTTACATTCTATATTATATGAATTATGACTTAACAGTATTTTCAATTTAATGTTTAGTAATCATCAGTTTTCAGAAAGAATTGTAAAGTTTGAGATTATAAAAAATTGATAATGCAGATATTAATGTTGAAGCTTCATTGATTGCCATGCTTAAGGAATATTCACAAATACAGAGATCCTTCGAATATTTTGGAGGATCTTTTGTTGCAATATGAGATTTTTTTTTTGCATATATGTGGCAATTTCTTATTCATAGCATCTCACGGTATTTTTCCTAGAGGCAATATTTGTAGGTTAAGTATGTTATCCTCCCCAGCTTTGCTATCTTCTGTACAAATCTTGTAGTACACTTCACTAATTGTTCACTAATGGAAACATTTGCATTCGAGAAAACTACTCATCCAATAAGAATTGTTATCTGTCCTATGTGGCTCTTCTTTGGAGATACAGCAAAAGTAATTGAACAATAATTAGTAAATGGTTTCTCTCCTTATATCTGCTATAATATCAAATATTTGGTTTGTATCAGTTGTCTTAAAATATATACTACTATTATTTGGTATAGATGTTTATATCCTGAATAAATTAGAATGCTATAAAATTTTGATGGTGTCTGTCAAATAAATAATATTCTCATTAACACACATTAACTTTCTGAGGTGATCATCTGAACATTAGATATCACTATACCAAAATTATAATTGACAATGCTATGAGTTCGACAATAGCACACCATGTTTTCTCATTTTTTATCACCTATATTTTCTGCTTATTTTCAAATCAGATGTCAATTCTTGCTTCTTCTTTATATTATTCATTATGCATATGCATTTTACTTTCTGAGTGTTTGAGATAAATATATGATAAATATTGCCAATTTTCTCATACATTGTTTTTTCTTAGTTGAAAAGTATGCTTCGTGGAAAGAATATGAAAAGACATTAAGAATTGCATGATGCATCAATTGATCATCCATTCATACATTATCTGCAGCAAAATGGCCTTTCTCTTCTATTATCCCTTTCCCCTAAATTTGTTTTAACTCAAAGATTTAATGTTTGTTACTATTCTTACATTTCTATGAAATGCTCATATTTCTCTTTGACATATCATTATTTTCATGTTTGCTAGCGAATAGGACTGTTCTCCTAAGTGAGCAAGCTTATATATATCACAAAGGGTGAGTCAAATGATCAGAAAAGGTAAACCTGAATGCAGTGTCCAATGTAAGCCTTCCCTCTAATCTAATTTCTGCTTTTACTGTTGTGTATACAAGAAAGGCTGCTGTTTCTAGCCTTTCTAGGAAATAATATAAACTTAGATAAGTAAGGACAAGATCTTTATAATGGGTGTGCAATGTTGGAGGGGAAATGTTACTGGTATTATGATACACTAGAGTCTCCCTTGAGGTCAAAAACACATAAAGAGCAGTAGAACAATGAAAATACACCTATTTTGCCTCCTCGTCCTCTTCCTCCTCCTCAATAGAGAAATAATATATAATATTTTTTCACCTTCACTCAACTGACCTAACTGATTGGGGATAAGGGTGGGAGTTGGATGATTGAGACCATATGCATGTCTCATTGGGAGGCCTACAGTCCCAACTTTTAAAAGGAGTAACCTTCATATCTTAGCGTAATATCTTTGGCATAGCTTCCTTCCTGTTGAAAATTAACTTCTAGGTCTTCTGTCAACCATACATAATAATAGCATATGGAATGGACACAAGTTTTATGGAGTTCAAGATTTTTATATCTGGGCATGAATTTTTTAAAAGCATACAATTATGAAAACAAAAAATAATAATAAAGAGCTTTGACAGTCAACAAAATAAATATCTGAATAAAGTCAAATTACATGTATTCCCAAATGCAACTTTTTTGGGTTAGATCTAAAAAATGCCACAGCTTCTATGATTCTTCCCCAATTGATGATAGAATATACCAAGAGAAAACATAAGTGGATCAACAATCTTAACTTATAGTAGTAAAGATGTCTTTTGTTCACAAATTTTTCAAACTTGTGTAACCATATGACATGTTCCTAGGATTTGTCTCAAGACTTTAGTGGGTCTTGTAAATGAGGAACACTAAATCTTAAACTTCATTAGATTCATAATAAATATGAATTGATGATCATCTATCTTTCACATATTTTCCTGTATTTGGTTTTATTATAGGTGATAAGGGAAGCATGGGTGACAAGGTTTATAAGGTTTGTATCGTTTGTATCTTTATTGATAAGGAGCTCTTATAGTTAAATATAAGATTGGGTAAGATAAAAGAAGATGAAATTCACAAAATAACAAAAAATATGTATATAACTTAATCTAACTGATAGATATCAACAAAATACCTCATTAAAATTGCAAAAACTTACTTAACAAAACAAGAAAAAATAAGAATGACATTGTTTAAGATGTGCTATATCAACAAGGTACTTGATATTAGTGTAAAATGATTGCAACTTTCTAATGGAGAATCTGCCTGCATGTAAAGAGCTTTAAATTGTTCATGCACTTTAATATACTGATAACCTTTCTAACAATTTATCTTAAAGAAATAGTCTGAGATAAATAAAACCAATTTTATACCAGCTTTTCTACTGTGACATTGTCTGCTATAGTAAGTGACCACACAAAACTAAATGTGACATATCATAGAATTATTTAATTGCATGTATATATTCATATAATGATGCAGCTATGGGAAATCATATTTGCAAACATTTCTACTATAATATGATCTGAAATAAAAATCTGTACATAAAATATTGTCTTTGTCATGTATCTGAATAGATGATTTACTTTATTCCTTTTTTTCGACATCTTGGTTTAATTCTCTATGACAGACTGACATTTAAAGAGAAAAGAGCCCATAAAGATTTCCTTGAAATATTAGCAGTAGATAAATGCATATGTATTTAATAAGTAATTAATTTCTTATTATAATAAATAAGTGAAGAATATATTGTAATATCATATTTTTTATAATTTTGAAACTTTCTGAAATGAACTGTAGGTAGGTAAATTTCCCAAGATATTTTACCTCATTATCTTGATATCAGTTATCTATTCATTGAAGGTATGGATTAATGTAATCTATTCTTTAAATAGAATGAATGTAATCACATTTAAAAATGGATAGGTTAATGTAATCAATTTTTTACAAATTTAAATTATGCAAAATGTGATTTTTAACATCCTCTACTGCCTCATGTTCTTTACGTGTAATAATGATAGAAGCATTTTAAGCAATTTGAATTGCACTAAGCACTTTACCAAATCCAGACACTTAACACATTTATAATTCACCTAACAACCTTGATGTCAACTTTCTGACAAGGAGGCTGAGGTTTTGAGAGATTAAGTAATCCAGCTAAGACGAAATAGATAGTATGAGCAACATCAAGGTTTTAAGCCCAGGTCTTGTTGTTCCCATTTTGTGTGCTTCCTCCACTTCACAGTGCCTCACAAATTATCAGCGAGGCAGGGGCTTTTCACTAATATTTATGTGTGATACTTCTTACATAATCAAGCAGCTTGTGAGATAAGCTGGCACAAAATAACAATCTTGTGTAGGCATTTTGGTTTAATTTGATCAGAGTTATTTATTTGAATATATAAAATATGTAATTGACAACACTGCACCAGGTAAATGTTATGGATATTATAGACACACAAATGATATATTGCAATCCATTTCTCTTAAGAGATGTAGGTAATTTTGAAAGGGGCAAGAAACTGATGAGATCAAATGTGCACTTCTAGATCAAATGTGTTTATATACAGCCCATTTGCTTTGGTATAAGAGTTTGTATATTAATTTTAATGATAAATTTAACCTTTGTTCACGTCTCAAACCATGCTAGGAAACAGTTCTACGTATTTTATTTTATACTATAACTTAAAATTTTACTCCTGAACTTATTTCAATTTTGTGTTATTTCTGAACATTTGCCCAATGGTCTTCATAAATTGGCATGTTTACAATGAATAAATGGATAAAATTAGGGTGATATTTTTCTAGGAGACACATAGTTTAGATTTAGTGACATTCAACTCAGATCAAATTATATGCCATGGCAGAATTCATGTATACAAATTACGTACAGTGACACAATTAACTTAGAATTGAATGCTCATTATCCTACTGTTTTGTTCCATTTTTGTCCATATGTCAAAAAAAAATCTAATATAAATTACTTTCCAGGAGGAAATAAATGTCAGCAACTCAGTATTCAAAAGGCAACAATCACAATGCTAGATGCCCAAAGCAATAACTTTCTGAAGATAACAGGTAGACAATTAACCGTGAAGCCAGATCATCAGATTATTCAAGGAAATCTTAGATCAATGCAGAATAGTTGCAGTGTGACTTTATAAAGTAAATACAAAAATATAAAATATTTCTTGCTTGTGCTGGCTGTATGCTTGTATTAGCATCTATTCAGCCCTCAATATAATGACAATTACCTAATAGGCAAGTGTCTCTTAAAAAAGAAAAGATAGGGCTTAGGAAAGCTGATCTCCTAAGTCGATTGTATGAGGGTTCATTCTTCTATTTTTGTGATAATTAGATCTTTATCTGTTTACAGAGAAAATGAATTCCTCCATAGAATAATATACCATTGTTGTATACATTTCTCAGTTTCCAACTGAAAAGAGATGCTAAACTCAATGATAAAACATTGTAATGAATGTCAAAACTTTCCTAAATAGCAGAAACCACTTTGTAAAACTAAACTTTTATTTGTAATGAGTACAAAAATTAAAAAATGAACACACCTGCACACACAGGAGTCCATTACAGAGTTCCATTTAGCAGCAAAAAAACAGTCACTATAAGCAAAATATCAAGAGATTTTATATGCACTTGGCAGAAGTCTTGTAAAAAGCTTTATTAGATCTATAAAATTTTAGCACACAAGAGACTAGAATTTCTAGAATACAAGCTAATTATTTCATAGCCTAAAAAAACAAAAGTACCACACAAACACATACACAAACACACAGTTGTGCATAGCCATGATTTTTGAGGTTAGATTGTGAAGTTAAGCCACCAAAGATTACACAAATGCAGGGATAGACACTATGGCTCCTTTTATAGCCTTCTTTTCTCCTTCCATTCACATATAAAAATACATTAAATTACATGCCTTTAGAATCTAACATATATTTCCAAATACACAAACAAACGTCAAAATAGGAAAAAGTTGTGGAGTATAACTTTTCATTTCTGATCCAAGAAGAATAATTCTATACCTTCTTCAAACTAACATGAATTAGAATATCTCAACTCAATAAATATGACTCGCTTTTCTGATACAAATATGCTTAAAAAAATTGCATTATATATTCAGAATGTGATACTATTCAGTCATAAAAAAGAAGGAAATTCTGTCATTTGAGACAATATAGATAAACCTGAATGACATTATGTTAAGTGAAACAAGGCAGGAACAGAAAAATAAATATCACATGAGCTTACTCATGGAATCTATAAAAGCTAATCTCACAGAAGTATAGAGTAGTATAGTGGTTACCAGGAACTGGGAACGCGGTGGTGGGAAGTTGTTGGCCAAATGATGCAAAATTTCAGTTAGACAGGAGACACAATTTCAAGAGATCTATTCATGGTAACTGTAGTTAGCAATACATCATCTTGAAAAATGCTAAGAGTGGATGTAAAGTGCTCTCATCACAAAAAAATGATAAATAAGTGAGGTGAGGCATTCTTGTGCCAAACCCCCATCGACTCCAGTGGGGATGGCACTAGATCCAAGGGACTGAAGAAGAGACTCATAGCAGCAAAGAGACATGGGATTTTATTGAGGGGCTTATATACAGGGGAAAATGTTCAGTGATGGTTGGCTGGGCAAGAGAACTCAACTGCTTGCAAAAAACATGCAATTTATATAGCATTTTTACTTAGCACCCCCGCCCCCCACCAACAACCTCCACCTGGCAATCCTCATTCAATCCAAAACTCAGGGCCTTGATCCCCCTGTACAGCTTGTGTTCCAGGGGAGGGTTCAGGGTTCAGATGTTCCTCATAGGCAAAGAACGAATCTCTAAGTGAGAAACTGTCAAATTCCCTATCTCAGGACACACATTCAGGTGTCTTCCACATAGGGTCATTCTCAGGATATGGTTAAGTTATTGCTGTCAGGTGCATTGACCCTACATGCATGTATTAGTTAGCTAGATTTAATCATTCTATAATGTATATACTCCATGATGCATACAACAAATACATACAATTTAATTTGTCAATTTAAAAAATATATGAATAAAAATATTGGAGATAAAAGAAGAATACGTACTTTACCTCTTCTCTCATTTCCATTTAATAATAGAAACTACAGAAAGTGGCTAGTGGAGATATTGACCAACCTGGCATAATTTCTGGATTCTATCAGTTACTATATATAGTATTATATATAGTATATATAGTATAGTATTATAGTATATATAGTATAGTATTATACTATGTATAGCATATGTATGTGTATTATATGTATAGTATATACATACAGTATTATATATAGTGTATAGTTACTATATATAAAATGTTGGTCCTAAAGAAATGGTCTAAAGACCTCTGAAAATCCCCACCTAGGTCCAGAGGTGGGGGAATGGAGCACAGGGACCTGAAACAAGTCAGGATTTGTGAACTCAACTTTAGAGATTGCTGTCTTGGAACAAATGACACCAGAACCCTTTTTTTTTTTTTTTTTTTTTTTTTTTTTTTTTTTTAAGCACTTAATTCTTCCCTGTCTATCTGAAAGGCTGAGTTCTGTCACATCTGCAGTCATTTGGCCTTTACAAATTGAGGGACATGTTTTGTAGAGACTTGAATGACATCCCCCAGTATTTAAATAATTAAGAATTCTGCTTAATAACTTCCCAATCTTCCTTCAGAATTGTGCGTATTGTAGCTTGTGCTTCCTTGAAATAGGTTATAAAAATATACTAGGTCTTATGAAAGTTAAATGGTCAGGAATTAAGCCCAGAAACAGCCCTGATAAAAAGCAGATTACTGTATATTCCTAATTTAAAATTAGATCATTATATCATTCATAAAGAAAGACTAAGTGACATTGTATTAGACTAATACTATCTTTATCATTCATAATCATATCTTTGGATATGTGAAACATGCGAAACAATAGCTTACATTTTGAATATTTTGTAATCACTAACTGATTTTATTTATATGCATGTTCTTCCACAGTAAAATGTTTGAGTGACATGCATTTATTAATCCATACACAATAGAAGTTTTCATTATGAAGAGTTGAATGTATTTTCATTTATGGACCCTTATATATTAAAATATTATTTCACAGTAATACAAAAACTTGAAAGTTAATGTTTTTCATATATTCAAATTCCATGATTCTTCATAATAGTAAATACATCGCTTGTTAATTCATATGATCTTCATGCTGTGAATAATATTTTGTGTTATGTGTCATGTGTTATGATCTTTATGCTGTGAATAACATGTTGTGTTGTTTGGTGTACTTCCAGATCTTGTAAGACTAGGTATGTCAAGGCTAATGACTTACATTCTGGCTTCAGTAATTTCTAAACCTGTGCTTTCACAACCTGATTCGCAAATTAAAATAATAATATTTCTAAAGTAATTAGGATTTATGAAAAGTGCACACAAAATTCAGTATTATTAAAATGTGATATGAAAACAAATATACTTTTAGTTAAAACTTAAATTTGCTTTAAAAATTCACAACTTAGAATGTTAGTTGAAACTGCGTATCAATTTCTGCATTCCCCCACTCAACAAACTGAAATGTGACTAAAATCCAGATGCATATCCCAACATAAAATATTAGAACTAAACCAAATTGAGATCAGCAATACCACTATCACAAGGATCCAACTCTGATCACATTGTGTGTCACGGCTGTTACATTTCAGGCACAGAAGAGACTGGAGATTAAATTTTAAAGATATTCAGTGAATAAGGCTATGCTACCACTCTAGTGGGATACCGCAGGAAAGAATGTGACATTATTTTAAACAGAATATTCAGGATTCACTTTAAAATATATTTAATCTAGAATATTTTAGAATAAACCTCTCTCAAAACTCTGAGGTTATTTCTAAATAATATTATTATTACATTCAGTAACATTTAGCTGCATATATTCTATGATGAAACATTGCATTTGTTGTACTACGGTTTTATGTTTTTATCTAGAAATTCATAGACACTATACCATGAGATTTCCATGAATACAAATTTGTCAACCTGAACCCTTAGAGATTACAATTAAAAAGATAATGTTGTGTCATGCATAATGTAGATAGGCAAGAAGTTTGGTTAATAAAATACATCGACAAAGTAATAAAAAATAGACATATCTCTATGGTTTCTCAAGTCATTTATATTAAGATTGAAACAGTTAACTGGATGATACTCTCCTCTACTTTCATTTTCCACTCAATGAAAAAAATATTTAAGAAACAACGCTGTAAATGTAACTTATACATTATTTGTCATTTTTAAATACTGAAAGCATTATTTCATTCAATACTATGAAAAATAACTTTACAAGATTTATTGTTGCTATTATTATGTAGGTTTGTATACTTCTATAGCTTTCATGAATATTTTGGTAGAATATCACATAATATATTTCTTTGATAATATCGATATATAATATGATAAAATCTTAGACATGCTAAAAATAGCATGGGGAGATTTTATTGCTGCACTGGTATAATTCCATCAACCCTATTCAAATTCAAGAGATGACAGCAAAGGAAACACCGACAATAAAGATCACCCTTGAGGGTATTTAGAAGAAAATCCATCATCTATAAACCTGGAGTGATAACAGCCATTAACCATAAGGGATGTAAATGTGCTCCTTGTCAATTTTCCAAAAGAGAAAATGAATTTACTGAAAAGATAAACTGTTACTGCCAGGTAAAGAAGACAGTCTTATCACTGACCAGATTAATCATTAACAAGTATTGAAAGACCAGTGTTCCAGGATGATTTTCAGAAATACTGAATAATTTTGTCTAAAACAAATTTAAGTAGATGTTACTTTGTATAACAGCAAGGAAACATGCCTTATAAATAAATGGAAGATATCTCAAAAGTGAAAGCAATTTTTATATATTCAAAACACAAAATGTTTTGGGAGGGAGATAAGGGATAAAAGACTACACATTGGGTACAGTGTACACTGCTCTGGTGATGTATACACCAAAATCTCCGAAATCACCACTAAAATACTTACTCGTGTAACCAGACACCACCTGTTCCCCAAAACCAACTGAAATAAAAAAGGAAAAATTAAAAAAGAAAACAAAGCAGAAAATGTTTAATGTACATAGTCATACTTGAAAAGACAGATGAATAAACCTTTCTTCTGCTAACAAACGACCTCAGTTTTACAAATCTTACTAATATTTAGTGAAGTCACACTTTCTTCTGACTTGTGTGATTTTTGAGAACTACCTGTGTTGTAAGTTGGTCTTTTATTGTTTCCTAGGGTTTTCCACCTATCTGAAGTCATGCTTCATTTTGGCATATCCTTAGAAGAATATATTCTGCCTGGACCCCTGAGTCATCTCATGTCAGTTCAGTACGTGGCCCTGGCAGGCATCTTGCTGTCATGTACCCTTGCACTTCTAGCAGATGTGTGTTGTTACAAGAGTCACGTATCTATCACAGGCTGCTTTTCAGGCCCTTAGTTTAGATGATCGTGTTGTCTTTTAAAGCTAATGTGAGTCCAGTTTGTGATTCAGGCTTATGAAACAGCTTTGAAAACCAAATATGCCTGTGGAGTGTCAATTATTATTTTGTTTCTTTCTTGCTGAAACAGAACAGATAAGATTATAAAGCTAATCCGGCCAGGCATAGCGGCTCATGCCTGTAATTCCAGCACTTTGGGAGGCCGAGGAAGGCGGATCACCTGAGGTCGGGAATTCGAGGCCAGCCTGACCAACACGGAGAAACCCCGTGTCTACTAAAAATACAAAATAAGCCGGGCGTGGTGTGTGGCGTCTGTAATCCCAGCTACTAGGGAAGACTGAGGCAGGAGAATCACTTGAATCCAGGAGGAGTAGGTTGTGGTGAGCCGAGATCACATCACTGCACTCCATCCTGGGCAACAAGAGAAAACTCTGTCCCAACAACAACAACAACAACAAAACCCTGAAAATACTGACCTTTCCTAACAGTCTGATCTACTGCTGGAGGACAGCAACTAGAGTTACACAATGAATTGCTTAAATTATATTGAAATAATAGTTGTATCTCCAGCTGAATAGAGCACAAGTTCAACTACATAGAGTAAAACTAAAATTTAAGTAATAAAAATTAAGAAGGCAAAAATACACATTTCGAAGTTGATGATAAAAATGAACAGATTAACAACACATAAAAGCATACTGAGCTGAGCCTAACAAAATGCATATTAAGTGCTCAGGATATGTTCTTATACACTCAGAATATTTGAAAATAAGCAATCTTTTAATTCAAAACAGTAGTGAGAATATGAAACAAAAGAAATACGTACACGCCCCTGATGAGCCTGTAAATCCGTGCCACTTACTTGTTAGCATGAAAATTTGACATTCTTTATTAAAGTTAAGTAGGCTTTAAGTCGCAAAAGCAATTTCACTTCTACGTATATGAGATAAATCATCATATGTCCACCAAAAAGGGTATATCATAACAAAATAAACAACTAGAAAAAACATATTACAAGGAAAAAGGATTGATGAATTGTGATTTACAATGGAATATTTATACTACAGTAAAAACTAATGAACTATAACTACGTACATCAAGATGGATGAAGCATTAAAATGCAATGTTCATTGTTTTAAAAAACCTAAGGAAAATGCGCATGGAATAATACCATTTACATAATGCTTAAATACAGGCAAAACTATAAAGAAAAGGAAGAAAATGATAATATCCGGAGTGATTTTTTTTTATTATCTGGATTTAAAAAGTTACCTCTGGATTACAAAGAGAGAAGATATCATATAAAAAGAGTACACAGGGCTTACCAGACATGAAATATCCTTCTTCTTAAGCCCGGTTAGGTACTTAAAATTTACTGTGTCAGTGTTGTTATTACTCATAGCTATTGAACCAATTTATTTATTTGATATAAATTATACATTTTAAAAAAGTAAAGCTTAAAATAAAGCTTCAAATATTCTAATAATTCAACTAATGTATATTAAGCACATAATATGTAGGAACGGTGGTAGATAATTTCATATAGTTACTCCTATTTATTGTTTTATCAATTTTATTACAATGCCAATTATAATTTCAAATTTTAGTGAAATTGATAATAAAAAGAAATAATTATACCACTGCTACTACACTACTATTATGCTAGTTTTTCTCTCTTTTTTTCCTTCTCTCTCTCTTTCCATGTATGTATTTTGTGTGTTACATTCTTAGAAATCACAAAATGTAGATATTATTCCTTGCCCCTTGTAAATGAGGAAATTGATTCTCATCACGTTGCTATTAAGCATAAAGTTAGAAGTTGTATTCAGATATTTCTAAGGTCAATTTACAAATTATACTCACAGTCTTACACAATGCATCTTAATCATCAAAACAGAATTAATGTTGCCTGGGTGTTGTGGCACGTGTCTTTAGGCCCAGCCGCTTGAGAGATTGAGTCAGGAGGATCACTTGAACTCAGGAGTTCAAGACCAGCCTGGGCAACATAGTGACATAGCAAGACTCTGTCTCTAAAAAAAATTAAAATTAATATTAAAATTAAATCCAAAAAAGTATAATAATTTTGCTTTTGATATGTTGTTTTCTGAAATAATTACAATTTGTAAAATAAGTCAGAAATAATTACTTATACCTCCCTTATATAGAGGGAGAAAAGAAAATCTGGCTTTCTCTGTCCCATGTATCATAGCTCTTTATAGCTTGATAAGTGCTCATTTCACCTAGGACACTGAACAAACTACTTTTAATAATTGCCATCTTCCCAACCTCATCCCTTATCATGAATTTTAAGGAAAAGCTGTTTATTTCTAAAACAGTTTATGTTTATGACTGATACTGGGAATCAGTTTCAATAATTCTTTGGTTATTTCTGATTCACTATACACTACAACCTAAAATTTTCAGAAACGTCTAAGCTGAAGTCAGTGCCTATAGCGTTCAATCAATTATTTCATGAGGTGGTGAGATTTTAAACAAACACATAAACATAATTCTTTTTTTTTTTTTTTTTCCTGAGACGGAGTTTTGCTCTTGTTGCCCAGGCTGGAGTGCAATGGTGCCATCCTGGCTCAATGCAACCTCAGCCTCCCAAGTAGCTTGGATTACAGCATGCACCACCGGACTTGGCTAATTTTGTATTTTTTATTAGAGATGGGGTTTCTCCATGTTGGTCAGGCTGGTCTCGAACTCCTGACCTTAGGTGATCCACCCGTCTTGGCCTCCCAAAGTACTGGGATTATAGGTGTGAGCCACCGCGCCCAGCCACAGACATAATTCTTTAAGGGAAGTATACTAGCCACCAAAAACACCTTTAAAAGTCCTTACTGTCCACTGTATTCATAAAATTATTTTACTAAATGTTTCGTCAACATTTTAGCCGTTAAGAAAGGATGTATTTCTATTTAACAGTAGCTATGCTGATACCAGCTCACCAATAATTTAATACTATACACCAATCCACAGTAGTGTGTTTGAGTTTTGTTTTTTTTTTTCTTCTGCTTGTTCTTCCTTTCTGAGCACACTTTTGAGCAATAGAACAATTTGAGGCTAGAAGAGATTATTTCAGGGGATCTTGGTCTCACCATAAAAGTCATAGTGAAATGCAGTCACAGGCTTAAATCTCAAGAAGGTCAATTGCATACCTCAAACTTTAGTGTTAGGTAAATTAATGTTGTGTGCAGGGCTTTGCAGGAGACCTTGAATGAATTCTTCATATGGTTATGACAAGCGTTTTTAATTATGAAAAATGATAGTATATTTGGTACATTTTCAAAGAATTACAGGAGTATTTTCTCCCTTAGGAGAAATCTCAATTGAAATACTGAATAAATAATAACAGGCAAATTATCAATCTCGAGTTAAGAAGGGCAAAAGTTACACTCTCTGCCAAAAACAGTATAGGATAATATATAAGTATGTATATAATGTTTTATATAATACAATATCGCATACAAAATACATCTATCCATACATATATTTACATATATAGAGACATATATAGTGAGGGGCTGCCTCTCTTTATACATAATGATAATGTAGGAGGGGAATTAATGGTTATTTCATATGGGAATGCAGATTGCACTGCATTGCTATTGCTAGACTTCCTATGAAAGTCTGAGCGAGCTTTGGTTGGTGCAGTATTTCTATGATAATACACCATAGTCCCAAGGGAAGTTAGAAAGAGAAATTTGGATGATGATGAAATAATCATGACAGAATGTATTTTTTAACCTGAAAAGGTTTATGGATATAATTTAAATTATATTTATATTAGTGTCAGCAAAACACATGTAGAAATCTTTAATATCTCATTAGCACATTGTCTTCTCTAAAATAAGCCTGATTCAACCAATAGATGATAAATCACATGTGGGATTTAGGCATGCTTTATTCCCCAAGAATACATCCAAAATGGTTTATTTCATTAACAGATCATCCCCCACTCTAATAGTTAAAGAAATACTTTTAATTTAAGATGTCATAATATGCATGGCCTTTTCATGGTGCCTAATGATGTTTTTAGTTAAGCTAAAGCAAAACATAATGATAAGCAATACAAATTAGAATATTTTAAGTACATAATGGCTCTGTCAGAAATGGAAAATTTTAAAAATGGCCCATAAATTTAATAAGGAAATCAAAAAATTTCAATTTCAATTTTCCTTAACCTACATTTGTCTGACTTCCATGTCTTCAAGAATATTATTAATTCACAAAGGAAACTTGCAGAAAGAAAAATGAAAATAAAAACAAAACAGGATGAACCAACAGTAGAAAAGTATAATGATAAAACAGACAAGTGAGATGGTAAGAACTTGGAGAAGAAGGTTTTTGTGAATATAATATAGTACACGAAAATCTTGCAGAATAGGAAATTTGAGGTTGGTTGTTTTTTAAAGCATTTAAGCAAGATAGCCTTGGGTTTCTGATACCATAATTTATGCTTTATTTTTTAGGCTCCCACACCACATCTTTTGACTTCCCAAGCTCTCCTTGGCAGCCATTCTGTTTCTCCCTCTCTTTTTCTCTCTCATTTTTCTCTTTCTTAAACTCCTTTGCACAGTTGTAAAATTCGTTGGGAAGCTAAAGAGAGCCAAAGAGCTTTTGTTTATGCACAGTATATATATTGATAATTATTATTTAGAAATTAAAACTGAAACCTTTCAAAATATGCATATCTCAATCTATTTGAAATAACAATAAACACATTACATGTTAACAAATGTAATCTCACTTCCGAGCATATATTCAAAGGAATTAAAATCAATACTTTAAAAAGGATACTTGTACTCCCATGTTTATTGCAGCATTATTAAAAATAGCTATGCCATGGAATCAACCTGTAGCCATCAATCAATGAATGGATAAGGAAAATGTGGTATGCTATGTGTACACAAAGGAATATTATTCAACCTCAATAAAGAGGAAAATTCTGTCATTTGCAACAACACAGATGAAACTTGTGATGGTTAATATTGAGTGTCAACTTGATTAGATTGAAGGATGCAAGATATTGTTCCTGGTTGTGTCTGTGAGGGTGTTGCCAGAGGAGATTAACATTTGAGCTACTGAACTGGGAGAGGCAGACCCACTCTCAGTCCAGGTGGACACCATCTAATCAGCTGCCAGCATGACAAAAATACAGCAGGCAGAAGGTGGAAAAAGCAGACTTGCTGAGTCTTCCAGTTTTTGTCTTTCCTCTGCGCTGGATATTTCCTGTCCTCAAACATCAGACTCCAAGTTCTTCAGCTGTTGGACTCTTGGGCTTACATCAGTGATCTGCTAGGGGATCCTGGGCCTTCAGCCACAGACTGAAGACTGTACTGTTGGCTTCTCTACTTTGAGGTTTTGGGACTCGGATTGGACTATTGTGGGACTTCACCTTGTGATTGTGTGAATCAATACTCCTTAATAAACTCCCCTTCATATATACATCTATCCTATTAGTTCTGCCCCTCAAGAGAACGCTGACTAGTACAAACCTGAAGGACATTATGCTAAGTGAAATAAGCCAGACAGAGACAGACAAATACTACATGATCTAACTTATATTTGGGATCTAAGAAGTGGAACTCTTAGAAGTAGAGAATACAATGATGGTTGCCAGAGGTTCATTGGGAGGGGGAAGAAGGGAAGTGGAAAGTTGTTGGTCAATGGGTACCAAAAGTTTAAGAGAGACAAGAAAAACAGGTTTTTAGACCTTAATCACTTGCACAACATAGTGACTATAGCCAGAAATAATGTATTATATATTTAAAAATAACTAAGAGAGCAAATTTCAAATGTTTCCCTTCAAAAATGGTATTTCATGTGTTGTACATGATTATTAGCTTGATTTATCATTCCATATTTGATACATATATCACAAAATTGTAATATACCTCATTAAATATATACTACAATGAACTGTCAATCAAAATGATATTGATTAAAAATATTTACTAAAAAGTGGCAATATTTTCCAGAAAAAAAGTGGCAATATTTTCCAGAAAAAAAGTGGCAATATTTTCCAGAAAAAAAAGTTGACATCGTTTTCCATTTTTGCAGATTTCTGTCATGTCTGGCTTTATAGAAGACATCTGGAATCTTCTATTTGTTTCTGTGTCTAATCTTTCATTAATTAATATATCAAGTAGACTCCAGAAAACTCAACTGTACAGCCATGAGAGAATTAAAGTAAAAAAAGCTAAATAATATCTTTATTGTGATAAAAAGACTTTTGACCTTGCAAACCCTCTGAAAAGTCTCAGGTAACCCCAGAGGTCTCCAAACTACATTTTGAGAACTTCTGCCCCAGGAAACAAGTTTAACAAAATATTCAATATTTGCTTCTCCACATTCATATCTTCCTTAAGTCACTTCTCAAGGACAGCTGAGATTACAAGAGAGTTGTTTCGTCTCCATCCAAGTCTATCTAAATTGTAATAATCCAGACCTTAAGAGAAATGAAACTCAGCCCTGATTATCAAATGGAAGAATAGATTACAGAGAGTAAATAGTCCAACCTACTGGTTCATCTAGGTGCTAAATTCTACTACAGATTCTCTCTCAGCCAGAGAAATTTAAGACTGTGGAAATTAGAAGATGCCAGTGTTTTTAAGCAAAAGCTCACTAAAGAAAGGATAACATACATTGGCATGTAGACGACAGCAGATAGGAAAAGTTACAGTTCTTCAAACCAAAAGTAATTGATTAGTAATACAGAATCATCTGAGACTATGCTGATAGCAGATAGGTAATTGTTATTTTCTCTCTATATATATATTAATAGAGACAATGCATCTTGTCATATAGTACTGAATACTAAATCATTTCTCTGAAACACATTTAAGATCTAGTGAGACTGGCTTGAGAAAGTTGGGGTTCATTGAAGATTTAAATAGTACAGATGAAAAGAGAATCATCACCATTGTTTAATTAGTTCTTCAATGGATGTTCATTGAGTGGCTACTTTGATTCAAGTGCAGTAGTCCCACCTGATTCATGGGGGATACTGTCCAAGACCCTCAGTGGATACCTGAAATTAAAGTTAGTACCAAACTCTGTATATAGTATGTTTTTTTCTTTTCTATACATACATACCTGTGATAAACTTTACTTTTTCACTTTAAGAAAGCGCTTTACAGCTTCTCTTTGGCATATTGGAATTGCCAGCATCACTCCTCTTGTGCTCTGGGGCAATTAACAAGTAAAATTAGAGTAACGGCCAAGTGTGGTGGCTCACACCTGTAATCCCAGCACTTTGGAGGCTGAGACGAGCTGATCATGAGGTCAGGAAATCAAAACCATCCTGGCTAACACGGTGAAACCCCATCTCTACTAAAAATACAAAAAAATTAGCTGGGCATGGTGGCAGGTGCCTGTAGTCCCAGGTAATTGAGAGGCTGTAGCAGGAGAATGGCTTAAAACTGGGAGGTGGAGATTGCAGTGAGCCAAGATCATGCCACTGCACTCCAGCCTGGTGAGAGAGTGAAGCTCTGTCTAAAAAATAAATAAAATGAAATTAAAAAATAAATAAAACACACACACACAAAGATTTAAAAAAAGGTTGCTTGAGCGCAAGCACTGTGATATCACAACAGTAGATTGACAACCAGGGTGGCTATTAAGGGGTAAAGGGCAGGTAGTCTATACAGTATGAATACCCTGGACAAAGGGATGTTTCAGTCTGTGTGGGATGGAATGGAACAGCTACAGATTTCACCACCCTATTGTGGGTGTGCAATTAAAACTTAAGAATTGTTTATTTCCGTATTTCCATTAGTACGTTTTGTGGTCTCCAATGTGTACCTGTAACCTCAACTCCCCTTGATAGTTAGTTACTACAGAAAAGTAAGTAACTTTTTTGCTCATGCTTTTAGAAAGAGGCCCAGAATGCCATTCCTAGATTCCACCTTAGTGGAATAACTGGTTGTGTTCTAATAAAACTTCATTTGCAAAGCAGTCAGAAGGTTAGATTTTGCAGAAATAAATTAACAGAAAGGAAACAAAATAATTAGTGGTCGCTAGGTACAATCATTATTAGCACCAACCACAAGTACAACCCTAGTTTCCCAGGCTCTCACACTCTAAATGGTAGGGAAATTATAATCATACATTGATCACTGATTCAGGTCCTAGACTATATCATCTAGGGCTGCATCCTAACTTGACAAGGGACCATGTCTAAACACAAAATTGCTGTTCCATAATACCAACTATTTTGAAAGATGGAGTCATTGATATCTTCATTGACCTCTTATTTTTAATTATTTTAATTTAATTGGGTTTCTAGCTCAAAAAGAATGTTACATAAAATATGAGTGCATACCTAAGACATGTAGTAAGTTTGAAGTTATTTCAGAGAAAGAGTTCAAGTTGAGAGTGAAAATCTAAATAAAGACTGAGTTTCTGCCCCAATGTGAATAAATCATTACTCCTTTTATATCTAGTATTTGTTTCTAATTTTATTTTTGGCTTATTAATTTTTATTTTAGAAATTTTATTTTAGAAACTGCTCCTCTCCCACTGCAGTAATTTTTGCCAGGCTTACCAATCTGTTAACTTACATCATTGTCATAATGGTGAATCCTTCCAGGCTTGCCCAGCCAGGAATTACACTTCCCTGGATAGAGATTTACTCAAGGGAAAGTGACACAGCAAGGAAATTCAGCCATAGAAATTAATTCTATAGTTGGAAGAATCACATACCTTTTCAGCAGTCTTCAAGTTGAAGTACTGTGTCAGCTGCCAACTGACCATTTTTAGTTCTCCTTGAAGAGATGACTGAGAATAAAATCAACAAAGAGCTAAGAGATTAAACATGTATACATATCTGGTAACATTGCATAAGCGTGAGAAATCAGATATACTTGAAAATAGGTCTACCTATGAAATTTTCAATATCGTGAGTTAATAAATTCTATTAAGCTGCAACAGAAAGATTCCTCCCTAAAATAGTGTCACTATAAGTAACTTACCAACAGATAACTGCTAATTTCTTACTAGTGAGTTATCATTGGAAGTTTAGACTAAGATGCTTTCACAGGCAAATTGAACACTCAGTAGCAATGGCACCAGGTTGAATTTATTTGAGGAACTTTATATTGTCAAACTCATGCATAATCTGCATTCTTGACACAATGGCAGCTTTAATTATGAGTGCAAGAAGAGTCATTGGTCACTCTTGGAAGATAGATGTTCGACAGCTACAGAATTAGTCATTGTGGCATTCTGGTAATTACAAAGAACTTCTCCCATAGAAGGCTTTTGGGTCTTTCACATAAGAAACAATATCCTCTGGATTTTTGATTAGAGAGATTCTTCCTCAGAAGGGTCCCTAATTCAAAAATCATCCATTTTTGCTTCTTAATAATCTTTCCCCATCTACCCAGAGTATTGGAACTGACAAACAAACAGCGGAGGTGCTGACCTCAATCTATTTCTCTTTCAGGGTGCATTTGCTACATAAATTTACTGACTAAATAGTTGGCTCCTGGGGAATTTTCTCTTTAGCCCTTCAATGCCAATACTGAGTGAGTGCTCACATCATGATGATGTAATTCTCCATAGTACCTGTATTTTATTTACAGTCTTTTATATACCATGTTTCAGACTTTTAATTTGTGTGTGTGTGTGTGTGTGTGTGTGTATTGGTTATAGAAAATATCCAAGAAGTCATGCATATTGGTGGAAAGAAGACTAGCTGTGTGGCTCACCCAGTGCTATTTCTCATTCCTAATTGTAAGGTGCTAAAATGTGGGGAAAATTTTCCTGGAGTTTGCAAGCCATATTTTGTTCCTAGATGTTTGGACTCCTGGATACCTCACTAGTATGACAAAGTTTGTAATTTTGGTGAAATGTATCTACCACCGTCAGTTTTACATGGATCTTCACAAGACATCAAGAGTCTTTGCCACCTCATTCTTTCTGGATTTTTTTTTTTTTTTTTTTTTTTTTTTTTTTTATATTTAATTTTTTTTTTTTTTTTTTTTTATTAAATCAAATGTTTTTTTTTTTTAAGCGCAAAAAAAAAAAAAAAAAAAAAAATCTACCTGTGAGAAAGAATTGTAAAGTCACACACACCACTGTTCTTAGTGAAAGCTACCTGATTATGTTTCTTTTTGAAATCAGCATAGAGAAAGTGCCTTCATAATGTAAAAGTTGAATATATAGGTGCCAGGTTTGTGTTATTTTGTTACGGTAAGCATATCACATCTAAAATAGTGATTAAGGCCGGGCGCGGTGGCTCAAGCCTGTAATCCCAGCACTTTGGGAGGCCGAGACGGGTGGATCACGAGGTCAGGAGATCGAGACCATCCTGGCTAACACGGTGAAACCCCGTCTCTACTAAAAAATACAAAAAACTAGCCGGGCGAGGTGGCGGGCGCCTGTAGTCCCAGCTACTCGGGAGGCTGAGGCAGGAGAATGGCGGGAACCCGGGAGGCGGAGCTTGCAGTGAGCTGAGATCCGGCCACTGCACTCCAGCCTGGGCGACAGAGCGAGACTCCGTCTCAAAATAAAATAAAATAAAATAAAATAAATAAAATAGTGATTAGATTAAACTTACCATTTATGTAAATTTATAATAACACTATGTCATTTTATCAGACCAATTAAGCTTTTGAACTTGATTTCAAATCTTTCATAGTGATTCTGTTTTATGCCATTTCTCCAGAGATTCTTTCCTGCTTTTAATGCACCATTGGACAAGAAAAATGACGGTAAAATGTCTTTCAGTTGGGTCTTGTTACTATGACAGTTCTTACTTTATAGGTTAGAAAGGTATTGGGGGAATTGTTCTGGTTGTTGAGGATAGCAAGCCCAATCTTAGACTCAGGAACAAGGAAAATAACTACTTGATGAGTTCTGGGCCTCAGTGGACTGACTGTGAAGTCAATTCAAACGAAAATACATTAATCATCTACATTCCTGACCAACACTCTGCATACTGGCCTATGATGCTTCTGGGTGTGTAAAGAGTAAGTGTCACATAAATAGGGATCTTGTAGTCTATAAAAAGTTGGAGGTTCTCCTTTTCACAGTAAATAACCATGGATATCATCGCTAAGGGGGACTAGGAAAATGAATGCTATGAATATGGGGTATTATAAGAAGGAATGTGCCTTCCATTTTTTCAAGATGCCATCCCCTTATAAACTGATCAATTGGTTTTGAAATTGGATGAGGTCAGGACCACTGTATATGAAACTCTACACATCAGCCATGATGAGGAAAATGATGTCAGATGTTTTTGTTTATTGGATTCAAAAGGTAGTTTATAAAAGTTTTTATTAAGTAAATCAAGTAAAGTTTTGGTGTGCTATTCTCAGAAAAACTTTAGCATGTTATTTCTCAGAAGCCTATATTTAGTTAACTTCAGAGAGAGATCACTTTGAATAATACCTTGATACTCAAAACTGTGTCCCCATGGACAATCAAATGGGCATCATTTGGGAGCCATGAGAAATAAAAAATCTGAGATCCTAGATTATGTGGTTTGACTCTGTGTCCCCACCCAAATCTCATCTTGAATTATAATTACCATGTCAAGGGAGGGGCTTGGTGGGATGTAATTGGATCACTAAGGTGAATTTTCCCTTTGCTGTTCTTGTGATAAGAAGTTACTTTTTATGAGATCTGATGTTTTAAAAGTGTGTTGCAGTTCTCTCCCTCCTACCACCATGTAAGATGTGTCTTGCTTCCCCTTCAACTTCTGCCATGATTGTAAGTTTCCTGAGGCCTCTCCAGCCATGTGGAACTTTGAGTCAACTAAACCTCTATTCTCTATAAATTAACCAATCTCAGGTAGTTCCTCACAGCAGTGTGAAAATGGACTAATACAGTACATCGGTACCGAAAGAGTGGGGCACTGCTATAAAGGTATCTGAAAATGTGGAAGCAACTTTGGAACTGAGTAATGGGCATAGGTTGGAACAGTTTGGAAGGCTCAGAAGAAGACAGAAAGATATGGGAAAGTGTGGAACTTCCTACAGACTTGAATGGTTGTGACCAAAATGCTGATAGTGCTATATGGAAAATGAAGTCCAGGCTGAAGTAGTCTCAGATCCAGTTGAGGAACTTACTGGAAACTGGAGTAAAGGTCACTTTTGTTATGCTTTAGCAAAGACACTGTTGCATTTTGCCCCTGTCCTAGATATCTGCAGGACTTTGAACTTGGGAGAGAAGATTTAGTGTATCTGGTGGAAAAGATTGTTAAGAAGCAAAGCATTCAAGAGGTAACCTGGCTATTTCTAAAAGTGTACAGTCATGTGTGTTCACAAAGAGATGCTTTGAAATGGAAACTTTTGTTTAAAAGGGAAGCAGAGGATTAAAGTTTGGAAAATTTGCAGCCTGACCATGTAGTTGAAAATAAAAACCCATTTTCTGGGGAGATATTAAAGCCAGCTACAGAAGGTTGCATAAGTGATGAGGAGCCAAGACAATGAACAAAATGTCACCAAGGCATTTCAGACATCTTTGTGGCAGCTCCACTGATCACAGTAACTGAGGCTTAGGAAAAGAAAAATTGTTTCATGGGCCAGGCCCAGGGCCATGCTGCCCTGTGCAGCCTTGGGACGTGGCTTCCTTTGTCTCAGACACTTCAGTTCCAGCCATAGCAAAAAGGGGCCAAGGTACAGCTCTGGCTATTGCTTCACTGAGCGCAGGTCCCAAGTTTTGGTGGCTTCTACATGGCGTTGGGATTGTGGGCACATTGAAGACAGGAGTTTGGCAACCTCTGCCTAGATTTCAGAGGATGTATGGAAATGTCTGGATGTCCAAGTAGAAGTCTGTGGCAGAGGCAGAGCCCTCATGGAGAACCTCTACCAGGGCAGTGCAGAGGTGAAATGTGGGGTTGGAACTCACACACAGAGTCTCCACTGGGGCACTGCCTAATGGAGCTGTGAGAAAAGGGCCATTGTCCTCCAGACCCCAGAATGGTAGATATACTGACAGTTTGCACCACGCACCTGGAAAAGCCACAGGCACTGAACACCAGCCAGTGAAAGCAGTAAAAGAGGCTGTACCCTGCAGAGCCAAAGGAACAGAGCTGCCAAAGCCTTGGGAGCCCATATCTTGCATCAGCATGTCCTGGATGAGAGACATGGAGTCAAAGGAGATTATTTGATAACTTTAAGATTTAATGGCTGCCCTGCTGAGTTTTGGACTTGCCCAGGGCCTATAGCCTCTTCATTTTGGTGAATGTCTCCAGTTGGGAAAGGGAGCATTTATTCAATGCCTGTACTACCATTGTATCTTGGAAGAAACTAACTTGTTTTTGATTACACAGGCTCATAGGGGAAAAGGACTTGCCTTGTCTCAGATGAGACTTTGGACTTGTATTTTTGAGTTAATGCTGAAATGAGTTAAGACTTTGGGAGATTGTTGGGCAGGCATGATTTTGTTTGAGATGTGAAAATGACATAAGATTTGGTAGGGGCCAGGGACAGAATGATGGTTTGGCTCTGTGTCCCCAAACAAATCTCATATTGAGGGGGTGGTTCCAAGATGGATGAATAGGAACAGTTCCAGTCTGCAGCTCCCAGCGTGAGCGACACAGAAGACGGGTGATTTCTGCATTTCCAACTGAGGTACCAGGTTCATCTCACTGGGGCTTGTTGGATGATGTGTGCAAGACAGTGGGTGTAGCCCACCGAGTGTGAGCCGAAGCAGGGTGAGGCATCACCTCACCTGAGAAGTGCGAGGGATCAGGGAATTCCCTTTCCTAGCAAAAGGAAGTTGTGACAGACGGAACCTGGAAAATCGGGTCCCTCCCACCCTAATACTGCACTTTTCCAATGGTCTTAGCAAATGGCACACCAGGAGATTATATCCCACACCTAGTATGGAGGGTGTCACACCCAGCTCGGAGGGTCCCACTCCTATGGAGCCTAGCTCATTGCTAGCATAGCAGTCTCAGATAGAACTGCAAGACAGCAGCAAGGCTGGGGAGGGGTGCCTACCATAGCTGAGGCTTGAGTAGGTAAATAAAGCAGCCAGGAAGCTCAAACTGGGTGGAGCCCACCACAGCTCAAGAAGGCCTGCCTGCCTCTGTAGACTCCACATCTGGGGGCAGGGCATAGCCAAACAAAAGGCAGCAGAAACCTCTGCAAACTTAAATGTCCCTGTCTGACAGCTTTGAAGAGAGTAGTGGTTCTCTCAGCATGGAGTTTGAGATCTGAGAATGAACAGATTGCCTTCTCAAGTGAGTTCCTGACCCCTGAGTAGCCTAACTGGGAGGCACCCCCCAGCAGGGGCAGACTGACACCCCACATGGCTGGATACCCCTCTGAGATGAAGTTTTCAGAGGAAAAATCAGGCAACAACATTTGCTGTTCAGCAATATTCACTGTTCTGCAGCCTCCGCTGCTGACACCCAGGCAAACAGGGTCTGGAGTGGACCTCCAGCAAACTCCAACAGACCTGCAGCTGAGGGTCCTGACTGTTAGATGGAAAACTAGCAAACAGAAAGGACATCCACACCAAAAACCCATCTGTATGTCACCATCAACAAAGACCAAAGGTATATAAAACCACAAGCATGGAGAAAAAACAGAGCAGAAAACCTGAAAATTCTAAAAATCAGAGTACCTCTTCCTCTACAAAGGAATGTAGCTCCTCACCAGCAATGGAACAAAGTTGGATGGAGAATGACTTTGACGAGTTGAGAGAAGAAGGCTTCAGACAATCAAACTTCTCTGAGCTAAAGGAGGAAGTTTGAAACCATCACAAAGAACCTAAAAACCTTGAAAAAAGTGTAGAGATGTCATTAAATGACCTGACGGAGCTGAAAATCATGGCATGAGCACTACTTGATGAATGCATAAGCTTCAGTAGCCAATTCAATCAACTGGAAGAAAGGATATCAGTTATTGAAGATGAAATGAATGAAATGAAGTCATAAGAGAAGTTTAGAGAAAAAAGAGGAAAAGGAAATGAACAAAGCCTCCAGGAAATATGGGACTATGGGAAAAGACCAAATCTACGTCTGATCGGTGTACCTGAAAGTAACGGGGAGAATGGAACCAAGTTCGAAAATACTCTTCAGGATATTTTCCAGGAGAACTTCCCCAACCTAGCAATGCAGGCCAACATTCAAATTCAGGAAATACAGAGAATGCCACAAAGATACTCCTTGAGAAGAGCAACTCCAAGATACATAATTGTCAGATTCAACACAGTTGAAATGAAGGAAAAAATGTTAAGGGCAGCCAGAGTGAAAGGTCAGGTTAGCCACAAAGGGAAGCCCATCAGACTAACAGCGGATCTCTCGGCAGAAACTCTACAAGCCAGAAGAGAGTGGGGGCCAATATTCAACATTCTTAAAGTAAAGAATTTTTAACCCAGAATTTCATATTCAGCCAAATTAAGCTTCAAAAGTGAAGGAGAAATAAAATCCTTTACAGATAAGCAAATGTTGAGAGATTTAGTCACCACTAGGCCTGCCCTAGAAGAGCTCCTGAAGGAAGCACTAAAACATGGAAAGGAACAACCGGTACCAGCCACTGCAAAAACATGCCAAATTGTAAAGACCATCGATGCTAGGTAGAAACTGCATCAACTAACAAGCAAAATAACCAGCTAACATCATAACGACAGGATCAAATTCACACATAACAATATTAACCTTAAATGTAAATGGACTAAATGGTCCAATTAAAAGACAGACTGGCAAATTGGATAAAACGTCAAGACCTATCAGGGTGCTGTATTCAGGAGACCCATCTCGCATGCAGAGACACACATAGGCTCAAAATAAAGAGATGGAGGAAGATCTACTAAGCAAATGGAAAACAAAAGACAGCAGTTGCAATCCTAGTCTCTGATAAAACAGACTTTAAACCAACAAAGAGCAAAAGAGACAAAGAAGGCCATTACCTAATGGTAAAGAGATCAATTAAACAAGAAGAACTAACTATCCTAAATATATATGCACCCATTACAGGAGCACCCATATTCATAAAGCAATTCCTTAGAGACCTACAAAGAGACTTAGACTCTCATACAATAATAATGGGAGACTTTAACACCCCACTGTCAACATTAGACAGATCAACAAGACAGAAAGTCAAAAAGCATATCCAGGAATTGAACTCAGTTCTGCATCAAGCAGACCTAATAACCATCTATAGAACTCTCCACCCCAAATCAACAGAATATACATTCTTCTCAGCACCACATCGCACTTATCTCAAAAAGGACCACATATTTGGAAAGAAAGCACTCCTCAGCAAATGTACAAGAACAGAAATTATAACAAACTGTCTCTCAGACCACAGTGCAATCAAACTAGAACTCAGGACTAAGAAACTCAATCAAAACCACCCAACTACATGGAAACTGAACAGCCCTGTTCCTGAATGAATACTGGGTGCATAATGACATGAAGGCAGAAATAAAGAAGTTCTTTGAAATCAATGAGAACAAAGATACAACATACCAGAATTTCTGGGACACTTTTAAAGCAGTGTGTAGAGGGAAATTTATAGCACAAAATGCCAACAAGAGAAAGCAGGAAATATCTAAAATCGACACCCTAACATCACAATAAAAAGAGCTAGAGAAGCAAGAGCAAATACATTCAAAAGCTAGCAGAAGGCAAGAAATAACAAAGATGAGAGCAGAACTGAAGGAGATAGAGACACAAAAAACCCTTCAAAAAAATCAATGAATCCAGGATCTGGTTTTTTGGAAAGATCAACAAAATTTATAGACTGCTAGCAAGACTAATAAAGAAGAAAAGAGAGAATAATCAAATAGACATAATAATGAAAAAGGGGCTATCACCACTGATCCCACAGAAATACAAACTACCACCAGAGAATACTATAAACTCCTCTATGCAAATAAACTAGAAAATCTAGTAGAAATGGATAAATTCCTAGACACATACACCCTCCCAAGACTAAACCAGGAAGAAATTGAACCCCTGAATAGACCAATAACAGGCTCTGAAATTGAGGCAATAATTAATAGCCTACCTACCAAAAAAAGTCCAGGACCAGACGGATTCACAGTCAAATTCTAGCAGAGGTACAAGGAGGAGCTGGTACCATTCCTTCTGAAACTATTCCATCAATAGGAAAAGAGGGAATCCTCCCTAACTCATTTTATGAGGCCAACATCATTCTGATACCAAAGCCTGGCAGAGACACAACAAAAAAAGAGAATTTTTAGACCAATATCCCTGATGAACACTGATGCAAAAATCCTCAGTAAAATACTGGCAAACAGAATCCAGCAGCACATCAAAAACCTTATCCACCATGATCAAGTGGGCTTCATCCCTGGGATGCAAGGCTGGTTCAACATATGCAAATCAATAAATGTAATCCAGCACACAAACAGAACCAAAGACAAAAACCACATGATTATCTCAACAGATGCAAAAAAGGTCGTTGACAAAATTCAACAGCCCTTCATGCTAAAAACTCTCAATAAATTTGGTATTGTTGGAATGTATCTCAAAATAGTAAGAGCTATTTATGACAAACACAAAGCCAATATCATATTTAATGGGCAAAAACTGGAAGCATTCCCTTTGAAAACTGGCACAAGACAGGGATGCCCTTTGTCACCACTCCTATTCCACATAGTATTGGAAGTTCTGGCCAGGACAATCAGGCATGAGAAAGAAATAAAGGGTATTCAGTTAGGAAAAGAGGAAGTCAAATTGTCCCTGTTTGCAGATGACGTGATTGTATACTTAGAAAACCGCATCGTTTCAGCCCAAAATCTCCTTAAGCTGATAAGTAACTTCAGCAAAGTCTCAGGAAACAAAATCAATGTGCAAAAATCACAAGCATTCTTATACGCCAATAACAGACAAACAGAGAGCCAAATCATGAGTGAACTCCCATTCACAATTGCTTCAAAGAGAATAAAATACCTAGGAATCCAACTTACAAGGGATGTGAAGGAACTCTTCAAGGAAAACTACAAACCACTGCCCAAATAAATAAAAGAGGACACAAAAAAATGGAAGAATATTCCATGCTCATGGATAGGAAGAATCAATATCATGAAAATGACCATACTGCCCAAGGTAATTTATAGATTCAGTGTCGTCCCCATCAATCTACCAATGACTTTCTTCACAGAATTGGAAAAAACTACTTTAAAGTTCATATGGAACCAAAAAAGAGCCCACATTGCCAAGACAATCCTAAACCAAAAGAACAAAGCTGGAGGCATCACGCTACCTGACTTCAAACTATACTACAAGGCTACAGTAACTAGAGCAGCATGGTGCTTGTACCAAAACAGAGATATAGACCAGTGGAACAGAACAGAGCCCTCAGAAATAATAGCACACATCTACAACCATCTGATCTTTGACAAACCTGAGAAAAACAAGAAATGGGGAAAGGATTCCCTATTTAATAATTGGTGCTGGGAAAACAGGCTAACCATATGTAGAAAGCTGAAACTGGATCCCTTCCTTACACTTTATACAAAAATTAATTTGAGATGGATTAAAGACTTAAATGTTAGACCTAAAACCATAAAAACCCTAGAAGAAAACCTAGATAATACCATTCAGAACATAGGCATGGGCAAGAACTTCATGTCTAAAACACCAAAGCAATGGCAACAACAGTCAAAATTGACAAATGGGATCTAATTAAACTAAAGAGCTTCTGCACAGCAAAAGAAACTACCATCAGAGTGAACAGGCAACCTACAGAATGGGAGAAAAATTTTGCAATCTACTCATCTGACAAAGGGCTAATATCCAGAATCTACAAAGAACTTAAACAAACTTACAAGAAAAAAACAACCCATCAAAAAGTGGGCAAAGTATATGAACAGACACTTCTCAAAAGAAGACATTTATGCAGCTAACAGACACTTAAAAAATGCTCATCATCACTGGCCATCAGAGAAATGCAAATCAAAACTGCAATGAGATACCATGTCACACCAGTTAGAATAGCAATCATAAAAACTTCAGGAAACAACAGGTGCTGGAGAGGATGTGGAGAAATAGGAACACTTTTACACTGCTGGTGGAACAGTAAACTAGTTCAACCATTGTGGAAGACAGTGTGGTGATTCCTCAAGGATCTAAAACTAGAAATACCATTTGACCCAGCGATCCCATTACTGGATATATACCCAAAGGGTTATAAGTCATGCTGCTATAAAGACACATGCACATATATGTTTATTGCAGCACTATTCACAATAGCAAAGACTTGAAACCAACCCAAATGCCCATCAATGATAGACTGGATTAAGAAAATGTGGCACATATACAGCATGGGACACTACACAGCCATAAAAAAGGATGAGTTCATGTCTTTTGTAGGGACATGGATGCAGCTGGAAACCATCATTCTCAGCAAATTATTACAAGGACAAAAAACCAAACACCACATGTTCTCACTCACAGATGGGAACTGAACAATAAGATCACTTGGACACAGGAAGGGGAACATCACACACCGGGGCCTGTCCTGGGGTCGGGGGAGGGGGGAGGGAAAACATTTGGAGATATACCTAATGTAAATGATGAGTTAATGGGTGCAGCACACCAACATGGCACATGTATACATATGTAACAATCCTGCACGTTGTGCACATGTACCCTAGAACTTAAATTATAATAAAAACAAACAAACAAACAAAAAAACCAAAAAAAAAACAATCTCATCTTGAATTGTAATCCCCACATGTCAGAGGAGGAGCCTAATGGGAGGTTATTGGATCATGGGGGCATAATTCTCCCTTGCTGCTCTAGTCAGTTCTCATGAACTCTGATAGTTTTAAAGTGTGTGGTGGTTCCTCTCTCTGTCACTCTCTCTTTCCTGCCACCACGTAAGATGTTTCTTGTTTCTCCTTCACCTTCTGTCATGATTTTAAGTTTCCTGAAGTCTCCCCAGTCATGCAGAACTGTGAGTCAATTATACTTCTTTTCTTTATAAATTACCCCTATAAAAATGAACTAATATTGCAGACATACTCGATGTGAATCTACGTTTTAACACTGCAGCCAAATGTTTCATTTGCCCATAAGGCAGAGGAGAAGCATTATTACATTAGAGCTGAATTCTGTGCTACCTTGAAGCTTACTTTGTTACATACTCTTATCTAACTATTCGATTTTGTGATTTGGCATAGGGGATGTTAAGCTTCCCTTACTCTTGCTGATACCAGGAACACCATTTCCCTTGCAGCTCTTCCAACTCGCACTCAGAATCTACAGAAAGCATAGGAATGTCGTTGTTATAGATGCTATTTATTCCTATATTTTTCTACTGAGTCCTAATGATTTGCAAATCATGTTATCAGAGAAGCTAACATTGAAGGTCATCAGGGAAGTTTCAGACTTTAACACTATGTCATAAATGATTTGCAAATCATTGGGACTCAGTAGAAAAATACAGGAAGGAGTTGGTACCTGGATGGCATTACCAAAAGGCCATTCTTCCTCCTCTATTCCATGGGCCTTCTGGCTTTTCATTGTCATTATTAAGGACCAGAATTTGGTTCACGTTTATATATGTTTGGTTCAAAATAAAATTATGTTCCATTTCTTTGCCCCAAACCTATAGACTCTAGTCCCATGATTATTTCTCAACTATCCATTTATGCATATTAGTAAATCTTTGAAGTTCTAGTTGAATATAATCCCTATCTTCCTTACATTAATTTTATGTTATTTCACCTAGCTAGGTTGAGTTCGTATTCCAATCAACAGTCAAAAATGTAAAGTATAAGGCAACAGAACAATTTTTAAAATTTGTACTATAAAAAGGGAATATATTTTTAGGAAACTAAGGCATAGAAAAATGATTCAAAGATATTGAGGTTTGAATTACGTATTTTTTCAGCCCCCTTAGTTTTTCCAAAAGTGTTATCATAATGGTTGAATACTCATTCTTTTCTTAGCAATAAATGTACTGTCACATAAAGGACACAGCAAAGCCATGAATTCAACTGATGTTGAAATTCAGTATCACACAGATTGAATTTCTGAGCTTGGTTTTAGCACTTAGCTACACAGTAAAGAGTTATCTTGTTGAGTCCAGGAAAGTCCTTGCATATCAATTTGTATTTTGATGTGTTTTGAAACTGGAATTTTGTTAACACAATTTAAATTATCAGTGTTACTTGAGGCAGCCATGGTAATCTGCAGTGCTTACATTCATCATTCCCTGTAAATTTGTGACAGCAACTGCTTGCCTTCAGAAAGTATTACACTTGGTGGGCACATGAATGTCCATAGTTTATAACTTTGTTCCCTGTTTCATTAATACATTCATCGTGCTGATAATTTGTGCATATATATTCAACTCTTTCATTTAATGAATGTTTCAGGGGCCCCAATTAGGTGCTAAATAATATTGTAAGCACATTTATCAGTAGACAAGCAGACTTCTTTCGTTAGAGGAACATAGGAACTAGTCACAGGGGACAAAAATGAGAATTAAATAAGCAGATAAGGCAATGCTATTAGAGTAACACAGAATATCAAAGGATAAAGAAGTGCATGAAAAAGCCCTATGAAGGGCAAGAACTCAGAGAGCTGGAGGAAATCTCAGCAACAAAGAGAGATAAATTGATTGCTGTTGGGGATGCTATTTGATGATTTGCCATCTAAATACATTTATAGTAATGCTATAATACATCAGTATAATCAATCTATTTTAAAAAATATATAAAATGTTCATAATTGCCCGCCATACATTCAGAAAGGACATTTTTCCTTTTGTCATTATGAGCTATTTTAAAGAATGCAAGATACAAAATATAATATGACAGATGCAAAAAACACCCTTTACTAAATTAAATTATTTGGACATATATGCTTCATTCTTTCTCTCAGTAACTTTAAGTAGTAAAATAGCACAAACACTACTAAAGTCTTGTCACACTCCTCTTCTATTCATCACTTTCCCTCCCCAGAAGCAAACATTATCTGAAGTCGATATATATCCATTCTATGGATATTTCTAATGTTCTCATATATAATACGTTTTAATCCATACAAAAATATACTATTATTTTATAGGTCTTTAAACATTAAATTATTTTAACTATTAGATATATAAATTTGCATAAAATTTAACATTATATTCTGCAATTATTGTTATAAAATTATATATTTATTATAAATTTTAGAAATTTATATATACATGCACATCTACAATATTCACTGTAACTTTTGTATAGTGTTCCCTTTTAAGGTGATTTAGAAAGTCTTTCTATTACTGAAAAATAGGTTTTATTAGCGTGTTTTATTTTTATAATTAGTGTTCACAGAACAAGCTCAATTACAGATTCTTCATATGTTCAATGGTCCTCTAGGACAGAATCAACAGTGAAATTACTGGGCAGCAAAGTTTGAGTCACAAATTCCCTAAGTATTATCATAATGTTTTTCTCTGAAATGTAATATAATCTGATTTATTTTTATTTTATTTTTTCCTATTTTTATTTATTTTTTTTGACACAAAGTGTTGATCTTTCACCCAGGTCAGAGTGCAGTGGCATGCTCACGGTTCACTGCAGTCTTGAAATTCTAGGCTCAAGTGATTCTCCTGTCTCAGTGTCTTAAGCAACTGGGGCTATTGGCACATGCCACCATGACTGGATTTTTTTTTTTTAAATTATATTTTTGGAGAGATGGAGTCTCATCATGTTGCACAGGCTGGTCTTGAAGACTTGGCCTCAAGGAATCCTTTCACTTCAGCCTCCCAAAGTCTTGGGATTATAAACATGAGCCACTGTATCCAGAAAATTTTAAATTATATTAGTATCACTATGTAATACTTTATATTTTTCTATATTTTATATAAATCAAATTATATATAAATTAATTAATATATTTATATAAAGTAAGTTATATATGTAACATGATTATTTTATTGCAAAACATCTTCAGGTTTATGTCAATCAAGAATAAAGCATTCTCTTACATTTTTTCAAAGATAGTTGATATTTTGATACTATTTAACTTTTTAAAAATTCTGTTTTCTAAGTTCCTGACAGATTTAACTATTTCGTGAAGATTGTATGTCCAGCAAATTGGCTAAAGTGTTCTCTTTTAGAAATGTTAATAGTTATTCTGTAGGTTCTATTTAGTTTCCAACATATGTAAGTCCATCATCCATAAATCATAACAATCTTGCATCTTTATATCCTGTCCTTATCAATTTTTGTGTTTTTCTCACATTATTGTACTAGTTCTGGCTTCCTCTATAATATAAAGCGAAATGGCAGTTGTGGATATCTTTGATTAATTCTTACTCTTGTAGTTAAACTTTTAATCCTTTGATGATAATTAGTTGACTGCTTTTTTTCCCTTCCTTTCTTTTATATATATTTTTTTGTTTGTTATATTTTTGTAGATGCACTTCAATCCCTAACTTTCTGAGAGTTATTTTCATAAAACTTATGTTGAATTTATTAAAGACCTTTAAGATCTTTGATGCATTTATTGATGAGATCATATTTTATCTCCTTGACCTCATTTACTTGCTACCTTGCATTAATATATTTGCTGATGTAAAACCAACTTTCACTTCACCATTAGAATTTATTCAGCCAGTGATGCAAGATGATGTGTAATGCATGTGTCTAAATGTGTGTGTGCATTTTAATGTTGATTCAATAGGTTTGTTAATATTTTAAAGGGTTTTAATTTACCTTAATTGAAATTGCTTCATAAGTTGCTTTACATTATAATTGTGTTTATTGCTGAACATGTCTTATTTTCCATAAGAGAGGCTGCTTATTTTTTGTGTAATTGTGTATACATTGGTGGGTGTATTTTAAGATACTAATTCATTTTCTTACTAATTCATTTTTCACTTAATTCTATTAATAAATTTAGGTCTTTAATTGAATAGTATATATTTATATTTTTCTTCTTGAGTGGAATTTTAAGATGTCCATTTTATAACATCAATTTTGTGTTAATCCAAATGGTTTAATTGTCAAAGCAAACTCAATGGAAATCACCGACCTTATGTGACACCAATCTTCAGGAATGATTCAAATAATAAGGCAAACCTCAGAAATAGATGAAAAATTCTTGTCCTGAAGGATCAAAATACTGCCACATTCACTTTCCAAAATTTATTTTTCTCCTGTACTCGGATTCCTTTTTATTTCAGATAAACAGGAGAGATTGAAATAATCCACGGAAAAACAATGACACAAATAAAGCCATTTAGTTTGACTTCATTTGAGATTCCACTAATTACACATTTGTAATGATGACCTGTCATCATCGTTAGCCCTGCCACATATATTCATAATGTATGGGTTGGTTTTTACTTCTTGTTTTTAATAAGCATTTGAGACACACTAGATATACCACACTATGTATGTTTTATATATAGGGACTCCTAAAATTTTATGCTACTAAGTATCATTAATATATTATGAAAGTCATCTTTTTAGGATTGTTTTATGTGTTAGCAAGGGTGATTTGTCCAGGTTATTCATTCCTTCAGACATCTCTTTTCAATGAAAAGGTGAGTCAGGTCCTTACCACTCATTTGACTTTACTTATTATCTCATTGCCACATATTTCTCAGTTATTTTGGATAATTTGTTTTACATGATATTTTATGATATTTTATATTAAACAATAAGCTACTAAATCCCTAATTATGTCTTGCATTTGAGCCGTCCAATAGAAAGTGATAATTTCCTCTATATGACATGTTAGTTGCAACCATATTCCTTCTTCACAGGCTCTTTGATGTTCTCTTAACCACTGAATTATTCTTTTCTTCCATCATTGAGAGTTTCTTGAAAATTTATACATGTATTGATGAAGAGATGTAATTGTGTTCTTAGTTGTTCTAAGGTCAATTTCATTTTTTCCACTGGATACTATTTTTCATAGCTATCAAATCAACTGAAGGCTTCAGATTAGCCACATGAAATATTTTCTAATCTGGAAGATCACTAGCTACATCCATTCACTTCCATTTAGTTCTGTTAATAAATCTATAGCCCCTTGTTACACCATATAGCCACACTGATTTAAATAATGTTTAACACACCATAAATCAATTAATTTACAGTATCATTTCCTATTTCTTCCCCAAAGAAATAACCTTATTCTATGTATTACCCATCTTCAGTGATAGGGATGGGGCTAGAGAGTATTATTCAGTATATTTTCTATTTTAATTGGTTTATACAATGTATTAGTCCATTCTCTCATTACTGTAGAGAACTACCTGAGACTGTATAATTTATAAAGAAAAGAAGTTCAATTGGCTCACAGCTCAGTGAGGTGTACAAGCTTCTGCTTCTGGGGAGGCCTCAGAAAACTTACAATCATGGTGGAAGGTGAAGGGGAAGCAAGCGTATCATCACATGGATGGCAGGGAGGTGGGGGGAAATACTACACACTTTCACAACAGCCAGCTCTCATGAGAACTCATTCATTATGACAAGAAGAGCAAGGGGAAAGTACATTCCCATGATTCAATCACCTCTCACCAGGCTCCTCTAACACTGGGATTTGCGTAGAGACGCAGAGCCAAGCCATATGATTGATGTAATTGTACCATAGGCATCATCGCACAGGTTTTCAGTGATATCAGCTTCCAAGTATCATTATAAAGCATTCTTTTTTCCCCATAAGGACAGGCTCCCTCACAAGGACAGGCTCTTCAATAACAAGAAAAACATGTTCAATTTTATCCATTGTGCCAATGTGATTAGCGAACAAGAATGTGGCCATTGTCCAGTGACATCTCCCCATAAATGTGCTCTAGTAGTTTAGACTTCTAGCATTGATCCATAGGAACATTTGTATTGTTTTTCTCAGTGTGAATATTTGCAAGGTCTCATCAGACTTCACAGAGTACACTCACATAAGGTTTTCATTTAAAGGTGAAGGATATAGTGCAGAGAGAGAGAAAGAGTGCAGGAAAGTGTCTGAAGTGAGATCTAAGAGATATCCCATAGCACAAGGTCCCTTCAGGTTCAACCTTTGTGCACATATACTGCACTAAGGTTTTACCTCTGACTTGAACCACCAAAAACTGTGGCAGAAATCTTGACTTTGGATCAACAGCCAGTAAAAGATCTCAGTGGCTTTTTAAGTAGTCAAGACAGGGTGGGCAAAACTACTAGCCCGTTGTAAGTCATCAGCAGAGAAGCTAACATTGAAGGTCGACAGGGAAGTTTCAGACTTTAACACTACATCATAAATCTCACTGCACTTATCCTGATTGAGAGTCCAGGCAGATCCAGGCATTCTCCGAGACAAAGCACATTCTCATTTTAGCTTCAGATAAACTCTGCTGCCACATTAAATTCTAAAGTGATTAAAGTATCCACTAGACCCTCCTCGGTGAGGGGGCAGCACCCTTCAGGCATTGTTGTCAGCCATGCTGTTCTAGCAACTTGGTGACACATCCAATCCTTTTAAATGTCTTTATTAGTGTCCCAAGCTGACTTCCAACAGTAGCCAATATCCTGGAAAGATCAAATGAATGTCACGAGTTTGGTGGTTGGCCTGAGGATATGGGAGGGACATCACAGCTTCTGTAACAATGACTTTGCCACCCCAACATCTGGCACAATGCCAAATACACAGTAACTATGTGATAAATATTTGTTTGCAAAATAAAAAAATTACCTCCCTGCTAGGTAGTGTCCCTATTTGATGAATAATGTATCTTATAATGACTAGTCTCCAGGAATGTAATTTTTCTGGACATGGTCACCTGAGACTAGCTTTAAAATTTTAGCACAATGGGACCGGCCATGTACTGTTGACATTATATATTCTTGGTTTCAGGACAGTTTGAGTATGCCATGTGCACACAAAACTTTTGTGTATGCCATGTAACAGCCAATCAGGGATATTCTAGCCTTAAGTACAACTCAGTCTGATTGTGCCATGAGGTGCCCCTGGAAAGCTTCAAAAGATAATCATTAGTGTTATGTGGCCTCTATATCACTCCTTTTGGGTCATGCAAGCTGTGTAAAAACTGTTCTTATAAGTATTTTTCCACATTCACAGTCTATATATTTGAAGAAGCAAATCAAGCTCTGACATATTGGGCAAGTACAGCAGCTTTCTTTTTCCCATTATATCCAGATATTTGTCTTGGCAGGTATCACCATAATTTACAGCCACAGTGAAAAAAATTCCTAACTGCAAATCAGCCCCCTACCTATGCAATTCAATGATGGCGGTTCTCTTAGCATACCTGAAAAAAATAGCATATTAAAAAAATTTATAACTCATGAGTCACATGGTAGCTTGAGTCAACTCTTGGTCAGTTCAATAATCAGAAGATGTTGAATCTTATCTTTCTTTCAGATTATCCTGGTGGATTTTTAAAGCAGAGCTACCAACCAGCTTCCTTTCTGTATATGAAAGAAGTGAAGTTGCTCCTCCAGCATTAGCCATCTGTTAGCATCAGATCTGAAAGCAATAAATACGAGTATTATTTTTTTGCTGTGACACATACTTTTGGGAATAACACCGTTGCCTCCTTCCCAGGGGTGATAACCCATCTGTGAGCCCTTTCATTATTTTCATAATTTCTTGCATTTTTCTTATATTATCTGTTTAATTCATATTCCCCACTCCCATTTCTGATGTGTTTTTCTTTTGCTGTTGGTTTGGCTTGGCTGGGTTGTACTGTTAGTACATTAGTATATGCAGTAACATCGGTTCCTAGGAAAGTGTAGTAGGATTTAGGAGGTAAAAAGAGTCACAGAACTCTCTCTTCCATTTGGTAAAGGGGCTACAATTAGTTAACTCTACTATGATTAGATGGAGTGACTTTATGGCCATAATGAAATTCCTTTAGAAATAAATACACTCTGCCAATTGTATATTGATAGTTCTCTCTACTAATACAGGCAATACAGCCATGATTTCAATGAAATTAAATTAGGAAAGATAAAAGAAAAAATATTAGATGGGTAATACACGAAGTTATGTACTGCATCATTCCTCATATTTTATTTCAACTGTCCCATTGCAAAAAAAAATTCACTGAAGTTCCCACTACACTGCATCTCCTGTCTCATTTAGTGTGAGGATATAGTTTTTCATCAACTTACTCAGCTTTTCCAAAGTTTTTCCACCATCTGTTTAAGCAGCATGCATTTTAATTGTCCATTCTAAATCTAATTGTTGTTTTTAGGCTGATAAAGAATGTGATATGTCTATGTAATATCATGTTTCTGTGTTGACTTTTTGTACATTAGTGGCAGTAAAATGGTAAAGTGGTAAATAGAATAAAATTATGCAATGAAGTACATAATCTGATAAAGTATATTAAAGTACGCCAAAATGCTAGACAATTTACAGTTTCAAAACTTCAATTACATTATTTCTTGTTGCTTCCACCATTTGGTGAGCAAAGCCTAGATGAAATATTCTCAGAATTCCAGCACATTCTCAGTAGTCCGTCTCCAAGGTCTACCTTTATTATTTCAGGCAATTCACCTTCCTCTAAATTCTATAACAACAGTTCCCCACATGGATATTTTATTGTCAGGTTATCCTGGGCCCATTTGCCTGACTACTCCACCTTTCCACAATATTGTTGGCTCAGGGGTAAGATTATACAAATATCCAAACTATTCAGAGAATACAAATGTAATACCTCCTCCATCCCTAAATAAATAGTTCACTGCTCTGCTTATTGTGCACATTTGACTTAACTGTATTCTCTCAGAGGTTTATGATCTGCTGGATACAGCCAAGTCAATTTCAAAAAAAAAGCAAGTAAATCTCCATTTGGGGACTCCCACTGGAGAATCGAGCAGCTTGTTTTAGCTTGGCTAGGAGATGATTACAAAATTTAGAAATAGAACAATGAGTTGGGAGATCCCCAGAGGGATGAAGTCATGGCCCTCAGGCAATCTGTTCATGTTTGTGGTAAATTCACCCTGATCTTCTTTATGTTTCATTGTCTTGAATATAACATATCCATTTTATCAATGAGTTCTGCTGAGCAGCTCCTTCTGTATTTGCATGTTTCTATTACATTTCCCAAAACACACCAGGTATTACCTGTTTCAGGATTATTTTGTATACTTCTATGTTGGGGGTATTTCTACAAATGTCCAGTGAAAAACTATCAATTATCTTCCAAAAGACTATAATGAATGACCATATCAGGTAGCTTTTGAATCTAAATTCCCAGTGGTCTCTGCTGAGTTGCATTATTCAGTTTCTACCACATGCTCCTAATGTGCTTTCTTGTTGCAGTCACTTTTAAAATCATCTGAGCAGTCAGGTCATAAGATCTCAGTGGGAAAGCCTGAGCTGTAAACCTTTGTGAAGCATTTAATGCCTGTTTCTGTTCAAAGCCATACTCAAATTCACATTTCTTTCTGGTGAGTTTGTGAATAGAGACCAGCAGTATTTCTAAATGGGCAATGTGATTTTGTCCAAACCCAAACGGTTCCACCAGTCCCTGGGTTTCCTCTTTAGTGGCACTGTAAGAAATAATTTATTCCTCACAGTTCAAGGGATGTTTCCAGTTACTTCTACCCATGTTGTTACAAAACACATCATGAACGGGGTTGTACTTTAAATTTAGCTGAATGTGGATCCACTCCTTAGTGGTCATATGAGTGACTACTAAATTCCTAAATATCTCAGTTCATCCTCTAGGGAATTATCAGATAAGCATTGTAGTACATTACCTTGCTTTTAAAATTTAGCAACTCCAAGTCCAAGCCTCACTGAACTAGATTAAGATAGTATGCAGGCAAAGTCACTATGCCTACAGGAAATCCTTACATATTAAATATCATTTCTAGAAAATGCAAATTTTGCCTTACTGTATTCTAAGATAAAAATTGAGAATAAAGCATTAATCAGCGTACTGTGTTCTACTAATAATCTTTGGCCTTCCTCAGTTCCTGTGTAGTCTTTATTGTATCAGACATGGCTGAGGGACTCTGGAGAACCATTTTGTTTAATCTCTGAAAGTTTGTGATGAGTCTCTATAAATAGTTATTCATATTGTTAATCTCTATGAATGATCTGGTCTAGAACACTAGTCTAATAGAAATATTAAATAGGGAGTTAATGGAAAGTATTGCTGTTGTGTTGATCACTTCCAAAAATAGCAATGATCTCTTGTTGCATCCTATATAGCTTCATGTTTATGATAGGTAAATATGGGATATTTTGAAGTCTCCCTTCAGCATGTCCATTTAAAATCGGACAAAAAGCAGACAGTTGACATTCCACATGAAGATGGAAAAGCAGAACCTTCCATTTGCACCTAATTTTTTTTTCAATTATGCATCCAGGTAATGGGAATACAAACAAGAAAACTGTTTACAGTCAATTTTTGAATCATACATTTCCTATGACTTTATATATCACCATGAAATCTTCAAGTATCAACTTTGGGACATGAAGAGTGCCCAAAAATTAATCACAAAAAGTTTTTCACACTCACCTGAGGCTATTTGGGAATGTCTCCCAGCCCAAGTGTTGGGAAAGTACATCCTGTTCTACCTTTTTCAGTTTTAATCTTTTTAAGACCCTCTGGTTTTAGCTTAGGGGATAAATTCAACTCTCTGTTAAAGAACTTTCTACTGTAAATTCTAATCCTCATAATTAGATTAAAATACATTCACACTGAAGTCTAAAGAGCTATTTCAATAGGAGATTTAAGAGGTATCTTTGGGTCTTTCTTTGTTATCCATGACCTTGAGAGTTCTGAACGATTAAGAGCAGGTTTTTGTAAAGTGCACTTCCATTTGGATTTGTCTGATGTTTACTCATAATTAGACAGGGTTTGTGGGTTTTGGCGAAGAATACCATAAAGGTGAGTGCTCATCTCATTTCATCTGATCAAGAGGCACATAATATTTACATGCCTTGTCACTGTTGATGTTAATCTTCATCACTTGGTTAAAGTTCTGTTTGACAGGTTTATCCACAGTGAAGTTACTAGTTTTTTCCTTTTTCCATGATCGATTCAAAAGGGTGAAAACTGTGACCCAAAGGCCAAATATGGCTTACCATTCATTTTTGTAAATGAACTTTTTACTGAAACATTGCCATATCTATTAGTTTATGCTTTATCTAAGCTTTGAAACATTTTTACAATAACAGAGTTGGGTATTTGTCACAGAGATCTCTGGCATGCAAAGTTAAAAATATTTAATATCTCCTTTTAAATATAAGGTTTTTCAGAGCCTGCCTATTCTTTGAAAGCAAGTCACAAAATCAAGCACATCTTCAAGAGGAGGAGAAGCATCCTGGAAGAAGAGGTATCCATAATGTTATCTGGAAGTTGTACAAAATTACATTAGTCTCTCTCATTTATTTTTCCATTTACTTCTATCAGTATAGGCTCATGGATATTTATTCTATTCTCTGTGTTAAAATCCAGTAGTAATATTATTCACTATGTGGTTCAAATTGTGTCAGTTTTCATCATCAGAAAGGCTTTCAAGTTTTCAGGTTTACTCCAGCGTGTTTTTGATATCCTTTTTTTGGGGAGGGGACTATAAGATGCTCCAGAATTGTCTTATATAATCTCTTCCCCAGTACTAAAATCAACCATCTTGCCAAAGACCTCTGGTTTCTTTCAGTAGAAAATGGTACTTGGAAACCAAGATCTGGCCATATATACCAATATATTTATACTTATTCTGTGGTAACTGATCTGGATATACATGTTAAAATAAACTTTTAATTTTATTTTATATACTATATATTATGTTTATAAGATAAAATAAATAAGCTTTAAATTTATTTTTCATATTGATATTTTTGACTCTATGAACAACAGAGTTAATATGAGACAACATTTTTTTGCTTATTTGTAACTTCTTTCTCTAACAGCAAAAGCTTGCATCTAGTATCAAATTTTTTTTCAAATTTTTTTAACCTAGTTTACATGTAAAGTGGTTTTGGTATTAATAATTGGTACATCTAAGAAAAACAAATTTATCAACTAGAACACAGGGTTTACTTTTCTTTTGTTTTGGCAGAGTTGTTTTATTTTCTGTTCTTCCTATGTAAATACACTTGCCATTTCTAGAAGCCTATTTAAAGAGGACTCATTTTTTTCTTTGATTTTTTTTTTTTTTTTGCCTTTTTTTAAGAGACTAGGTCTTGCTCTGTTACCTAGGCTGTGTGCAATGGCACAATCACAGCTCACTGCAACTTCAGACTCCCATGCTGAAGTGATTCTCCAGCCTCAGCCTCCTGAGTAGCTGGGACTATAGGTGAATGCCATCATACCTGGCTCATTTTTAAGTTTTTTGCTGAGATGAGGTCTCCTATGTTGTCCAGGCTGGTCTCAGAACTCCTGGCTTCAAGTAATTCTCCCGCCACACCCTCTCAAAGTGCTGAGATTTCAGGCATGAACCACCATACCTACCCAACTAATATTTTCTTCATAGACAATCTCCATAGGAATTCAGAGTAGGAATAAATGAGTCCACTAAATAACCAACAAAAACTAGCAAAACAGTTGCAGTCTCAGAAGAAAATGAAAATGCTAAGGCAAAAGTCTAAATACAATTCCCAGAATTAGTTATCAGGATTCATAAAATATACATATATATGTACATATATTTTATGTAAGTATATAGTTGCTTATGCCATGCACAGTAGGCTGACGGATTGCACATTCCCCTTGTACTTGATGAAACTGATAGTAAAATAAGAAACTACATTCGATGTCAAAAGGTGAGGATGGCTTGCAAGTGGCTATGACTAAAAGTATAAGACTTGCCATATAGCTGGCAATTGGATTACATTGAACATCTACCAGTAGCCCTAAGAGGTTATAAGAAGGTGTTAACTTGGACTCTTAACCTACTGTAGAATTTTCTTACCTTACAAAATAAGTTACCTCCAATAATATGTTTAAAGGTTTGAAACCGATAATTTTCTATCAGTTAATCCCATCTGCTTATATTTCTTCCAAAGTTCAGATTTCACTGATGCCAATAGGCATTTCCCAAATTGGAAAGTAAAGAGAAAGATAGATGTTGTCTCATAAAATAATAATAACGGATTACTCAAACACAGTTTACTTGAAACTGCTGGTAAAGTATGGATTGAGTGGTTAAATGAATGTGTCCAAAAAAAAAAAAAACAAACTAGATATGAGGACTTCTTTTAGCTCTCACATATAAAGATCTTGGATACAGTGATTCTTATACTTACATAAAGAAAAAGCGAAGTGAATTGAAATCAACAACTTTCTTTAAACTTATTAGATAACTGAGGTCACAGGACAAAAATGTCACCCTAAAATGTGAAAACACCGTCAATTCCAGAAGTCATACCCAAGTTACGGTTACTTCAAGCAGAACCTGGTGGAGCCATCAATTGGTAGTAAAATTTAAATGGTAATTTTGATGATGTGCCATACTAGTCTGCGTGTTGGGACAGGTTTGAAATGGAGGAACTACTAAGAACTTCAGTCTTAAGGAGGCCCATACACTTTAGGAGATTTTACTTCTAGAAACTCCATCAAGTTCTCATAATGAAGAATTTAAAGAGATCTCTTCGTGGTGCTGGTAGAGAAAAGGGAAGAGTAAACATTTTGAAATAAAATCAGATCCTTCATAACGCAGGCCTATTCTCCAAGGTAAAAGAGTTTAGCAGGGTTTTTTGTTTGTTTGTTTTGTTTTATTTTGTTTTGTTTTGTTTCTGAGATGGAGTCTTACTCTGTTGTCCAGGCTGGAACACACTTTTGTGATCTTAGCTCACTGCAACATCCACCTCCCGGGTTCAAGCGATTCTCCTGCCTCAGCCTCCCTATTATCTGGGATTACAGGCAGCCAACAACACATCTGTCTAATTTTTTGTGTTTTTAGTAGATATGGGGTTTCACCATGTTGGGCAGGCTGGTCTCCAACGCCTGATTTCAAGTGATCTGCCCGCCTCAGTCTCCCAAAATGCTAGGATTATAGGCATGATCCACCACGCCCAGCCAGCAGCCCTTTATCTCACCTTGTGAAGAGACATTTATCTCATTATAGCCCCCATAGCCTTCTTTTCTCATCTAAAAGTTAGGAAAAGAAAGCTAGCAAACACTTGTGAAGGTCTATGGACACAGCCTAGGAACAGTGATAGAGATTTAATAATAAGATTATAGAATGCTTCCACTCCCCAACAATTTACTTCCTAACCAATAGGGCTCCAGTTAAATAATATTGGATTATACCAGAAAGAACATCAAGGCACAGACTCCATGTAAGGAGAAATTCTAAGAGAAACCTAAAGACAAAAATGGAGACAAAATAAGGGCTAAGAGGGAATTTGAATCCTCTGGCACCTGCAGCTACAGCAAGCATTCAACTCTGTCTAAGATTCATTTAGATTAGCATACAATCTGAAGCTAAAATCCTGTTTACCTCAATTTATATCGCGTAATACATCGTATCTGACTTTCACCAAACAAGTCATAATGCTAAAAGAAAAATCATAGTCTTAAGAGAAGAAGGAAACATTATGATGGCAGTGGAGGCTCACCTGGAGCCACTGCTGCCAACATGCCAGCTGCAGCAGGGAAAGCACAGCTAGGCTGCATGCTCCATGGAGCTGTTGGGAGCTGGGAGAACCCTCCTGCATGCAACTGCAGCAGCCCAAGTTGCAGCTGTGAAGTCAGGCATCCCTGTGCTCTTGGGGTCTGGGAACAAGCAGGACTTCCACCCTCCTGGGTGCAGCTGCAGCTGCCCAAGTCATGGTTGTGGAATGGCCATATCTGCACTCTTGGGGACACAGAAGACCCCCACTACCCCCACAGACTTGGAGGTGTCTGCTTGTGCTGCCTGGCTGCAACCTACTCCCAGCACCTACCCTGATCTTGTACCAAGGTTGGGGCTGAGCAGCCAGGGTGCTGTTGCAGCCCAAACAGGTGTGCGTACACTCAGGGCAATGTTTACACACCAGCCCTTTTGCACTTCAGCCCCCTCCAGACTTTGGGCATAGACAAGCATGGAAGGGAGGCAGAGGTTGTGCTGAGGGCAGCTTTGTACTGGTCTACAGGCGCCCCTTGGCATAAACATCCTGGGCACCATGAACAGCAGCAGGAGGCAGACAGGCTTCTGAAAAGAAGAGGGTGTGTCCTTGTTGAGACCCCACCTTCAAGCTGGGAAGGTCCTGAAGCCTGGGGGCCAGACTGCCAGTTCCCCGGACTTGTGGTGCTTTTTCCAGTCTGCCTATGGCCACCTGTGGACCAATCAGCATGCACTTCCTCCCGTCTGAAGCCCGTAAGTGCCCCAGAACAAACAAGAGGGACAAAGGAGGTGCCAACTTATGTTAAACAATCAACTCTTGTAAGAACTAATGGAATGAGAACTCTCATTCACTGCCTCCTACCCAGGTAGAACATTAATCTCTTCATGAGAGGTCTGCTTCTTTGACCAAAACACCACCTTCCGACATTGGTTCTCCAAATCTTATGTCCTTCTGACATACAAAATACAATACAATGTCATATTCTATATCAATAGTCCCCAAAAGTCTTAACTTGTTCCAGCATCAACTCTAAAGTCCAAAGTTTCATGTGAGATTCAAGGCAAGTTCCTTTCAGCTATGAGCCTTTAGAATCAATAAAAATTTATTTACTCTTAAGATACAATGATTTTGCAAGCATTGGGTAAACATTTCCTTTTCAAAATGAAGAAATTGTCCAAAACAAAAGGGTCTCAGTCCCCACACAAATACCACATCCAATCAGAATATAAATTAGTTTCTAAAATTAATTATTTTCTGAGGTACCATATACATTTAAAATACCAAAATTATCAAAAGAATTCATACAAATTATAGTACAAAGGTATTATGCTGGAAAATGATATATCATTATTATGTACATGTATATTAGAATAATAGCTTGTTCAGTAATGTTACTAAAGTAAGAAAAATAGATGTTCTGTATTGGTAGGTACCAAGAGATGTACACTTAGATAGGTATATACATAAGACATGTATATTAAGAATCTATGGACAATTGGGCTATTATTCCTGATAAAGAGAGATGGATTTTTTACAAAGACATTTTGAAATAAGAATCTAAGGAGCAGATCAGTTTCTTTTTTTCATGCTGTCTCTTTAAGAAAATAAAAAAATAGTGAAAGAAAGGGTTAAGAATTGAATGAGGAAAATGTATTTTCAAATATAAAGAATGCAACTATTGCAGTTTACTACCAAGTCTTGAGTCAGATAGGGTATTCATGATGTTTATATGAGTGAGAAACAAAAGTAATGACGATATTTACAGTTGAGGATTATTTTTATTGCCATAAATTAACCAGTCCTATTGAATTATTACAAGATAAAGTTTTGTATTTTGCAAACAAATTCAAGTTTTAGGTGATTGCTGCAAAAATAAAAGAAATTATTGTGTCCTTCCAAAAAAAAAAAAAAAGGAGTACAAATTGGTACAAACACATTGGAAAGCAACTTAGCAACATCTAACAAAATTGGAGACATGCTGACCCTTTCTTCTTGGTACTCTACTTCTAGGTATACAAAATAAAAGAAACTCTCACACATACCTCACATCTCTAGAAAGATCTTCTATATGTTCTGTTTGTGTCCGTGAAAATTAAAAGCAAAATAAATAAAAATATCCATTTAAAGAAAAAAAAAAAAAAACCAGCAAGGCAGACATTAAATCTGAAAGCTGCAAAATCTTCCTTTATTCCATGTCCCACATCCTGGGAATCCTGGTGTGAGGAGTCAGCTCCCGATGCCTTGGTCAGCCTCACCTAATAACTTTGCTGGACACAGCCCAAGTGGCTACTCTCACAGATTGTTGTCAACTGCCTGTGGTCTTTGAGAGTGAGAGCGCAGGCTTCCAATGGCTCTATAATTCTCTAATTGTTGGGACTGGAGGGTCGTGGCTTTACTCCCAAACATCCACTAGGCAATTCTGTAGTAGAAACTCTGAGCTGACTCCACCTCTGTCGCTAGCTTCTTCTGGGCACCCAGGCTTTTCAATACATCCTCCAAAACCTAGGTGGAAACCACCAAGCCTCCACCACTCTTTGATCCTGGGAACCTGCAGACTTAACACCACATGAAACTGTCAGAGCTTACAACTTTGTGTTTTGAAGCGGTGGACTAAGGAGTTTGTGGAGCCATTTGAGCCATGGATGAAGCTGTAATGGCCAGGATGCAGGGAGCAGCATCCCAAGGTGATGCAGGGCAGCAGCATCCCAGGCCTGGCCCCAAAAACTATGCTTTCCTCCTAGTCCTTTGAGCCTGTGATGATAGAGGCAACCTCAAAGATTTCTGAAATGACTTCAAGGCCTTTTTCCCATTTTCTTTGCTACTAAAACCTGACTCCCTTTTAGTCACACTAATCTCTTTAGTAAATGGTTGCTCCACAGCATGCTTGGATTCCTGTCCCGAAAATACTATTTTCTTTCCTACCACATGAACAGACTGCACATTTTTAAAATTGTTATTCTCTGCCTTCCTTTCAATTATAAATTCCACCTTTAGATCATTCCTTTGTTGCTGTACCTGATTGTAAGTGGTTAAAAGTAGCCATACCACTTTTTGAACACTTCGCTGCTTGGAAATTTCTTCTGCTATACCTTAGGGCATGAACACAATACAGCCAACTTCTTTGCTACAACATAACGTGAGTGACCTCAGCTCCAATTCCTAATCAGTTCCTCATTTCCATCTGAAATCTCATCAGCATGGCCTTTACTGCTTACATTTCTATCAGCATTTTGGTCACAACCACTTAGATCTAAACTTTCCCTCATCTTTTTGTCTGCTTCTGAGTCCTTCAGACTCTTCCAGTCTCTGCCCATCACCCAGTTCCAAAGCCACTTCTGCATTTTCAAGTGTCTTTACATCAGTGTCTCACGGCTTGGTACCAATTTCTGTCTTATACTTTTTTACGTTGTTTTAAAGGAATACATGAAGTGTGTAATTTATAAAAAGGAAAGGTTTACTTGGCTCACAATTCTGATGTCTGGAAAAGTTCAAGATTGGGCATCTGCATCTGGTGAGGGTCTCAGGCTGCTTCCACTCCTTTGGAAGGCAAAGAGGAGCCAGCATGGGCAAAGATCATATGGTGAGAGAGGAAGGAAGAGAGAAAAGAGAGCTTCCAGGCTCTTTTTAACAACCAGATCTTATAAGAACTAACAGAGCAAGAACTCAGTCACATCCCCTGCCCTGTGAGGCATTATAATCTGTTCATGAGGAGTCTGCTCCCATGACTCAAACATCTCCCATTAAGAAGTTACCTCCAACATTGAGATCTAATTTCAACATGAGGCTTCAGGGAATGAACATCTAAACTATAGCCACCCCTGAATATCAGCCAAATCACAAGTATTTGTAGAATAGGTTATCTTCATAATGCAAGGGTAGGCAATATTGGATAGTTTACTGGATCCATTGGATGTCCTGCAGCTGAAATATATTTTCAAGCATTAGGAAATTATTGAATTGCTCTTATGTCTGAATAAGTTATTACACTTAGTATTTTAAAGACTTCTAAAATTGAGACCTTTCCAAGTAATTATCAGTGGCAATGCCCTTTGTGATTAGACAAAAAAGTAGTGAAAACAATCTTCTTTCATTAGCTATTTGAAGTTCGAAAGGGTTTTAAGGTATAATTGAATTTTTAAACCGTAATTTCTTTAGTAGCTAGAGGGTTAAAAGCTTCATTAGGCAAGAATGTATACTTTAATGTTCATAAAACATTACACTTTTACTGTTTTTATAAATGTATTGTGAAGGAATTAATGAGCCTTAGTAATTAATTGTGTAGTTCTGTTCAATTTAGTTTCTTTAAAAAAAGTTGTTTATATTATTCTTAATAAAATCTAATCCATTTGATACTGTGATAAGATCTTAACATAATATATACAAAATACACCCTTTCTTCAGGTTCCAAAGCCAATTTACATGTAGATGACACAATTTTATATCTCCTGTAGCATAATTTAGTTTGCATTTACAGAAAGCACAAAATGAGCAGTTTTTCCCCTTGGTAAACTACAAAAATGTGTCTTGGTACTTCTCTCATAGTACAAAACTCAATCTGAAAAATAATAATTGAAAAGTTCCTTAGGGATTATAATTGATTTCACATATAAAGTTGAAGGTAACATATTTATTATTTTCAAATTTATTTTTGAATAAGGATGTTCATTATGCTGGTTTTCTTCACTATATTGTGTGCACATGTATGTGTGTGAATGTGTGTGTGTGTATATGTATACATAACCTATTTTTGTTACAAATTTTTGTAATGATTTAGAAAACTATTAAAATATGCTTGTACAACACACATGAGAATTATTTCTTATGGCCTATAAAGGCTTAATTTGTAATACCATTTCACTCAATAGTAATCAAAATTATTCACGAGAAACAGAGAACCCAAGCAAAGCATTCTCTAAGATAATGTCATACATAATATTTTCTAAGCCTGAAAATAATGTATTCAAAAATCTTAATTTAAATAAAAAAAAGTAAACTCTATTACAATTTAACTTTATAGTGAAAGAAAAACTGATGCATAGTATCTGCAAAGGAACTGTTTCAATGTATATTAAGAACAATTTGATAATTGCCCTACAAATATAAAACCAGGTGCCAAAGTACAATGTGGAAAAATATATCATAATTTTAAAATAATATTTTAAATTTACATGCCACTATTAAAATTATGTAAGAGAATGAGCAACAGATAGACATGTTGAGATTAGTATGTATATTCAATGCATTTTGTGTATATGTATTCTAAGTATATAAAATGTTTATCATAAAACATTTATTAACAGAATAATTGTATAATATTAATAATGTGGTCCTATCTGTCATCTATCATGGCTTTCCTCAATATTCTCATCTCATCAATTTTAGTAACTTCTTATGATTTTGTGGGGCACATAATGATGAAATATTCACTATTCATTTATGCAAGCATATTATAGTATTAAATTGACTAAATATGCAAATTGTTCTGTAATGGCTTTTTTTTTTTTTTTTTTTTTTTTTTTTTTTGAGACAGAGTCTTGCTCTGTCGCCCAGGCTGGAGTGCAGTGGCGCGATCTCGGCTCACTGCAAGCTCCGCCTCCTGGGTTCACGCCATTCTCCTGCCTCAGCCTCCCGAGTAGCTGGGACTACAGGCGCCCGCCACCTCGCCCGGCTCATTTTTTGTATTTTTAGTAGAGACAGGGTTTCACCGTGGTCTCGATCTCCTGACCTTGTGATTCGCCTGCCTCGGCCTCCCAAAGTGCTGGGAGTACAGGCGTGAGCCACCACGCCCGGCCTGTAATGGCCTTTGAGCCAAGAATAAATAAATACTACAACAAATTGCAAAGAAGGCTTAGATTTCTTTCTTGAGGACAGGAGAAATTGAATAGTGTCAGAACCTCTACACATGAATGTAAATTCTATTCTTATTCCCCATCACTACATATTGCATTAATATTGAATAATATTAATAATTTTCTTAAGAAATTACAATTTCAATCCAAATCTAATCCAATTGGAACTGGATTTCAGGAGTGATTTAAAGAAATTAAAGCATAGTCAGAATTCTTCCAAAAAAATAGCCTTCGAGAATGTCAAGATTTGACTCTCCCTATGTTTTTCAAATAGAGCAAAACCCAGTGGATTAAAGAATATATTGCAAGATACATATTAAATAAGATAAATAAGTTAAAACATACTATTATATACTAAATATATATGTACACTAAGTAAATAAGTTAAACCAAACTATTACATGCTTAATAAAGTAACAAAATTTTAAAAAGTTGAGAATCTAAATGAACCTTAAAAAACTTACTGTCAGGTATTATAAACGGACTTTTTTTTTTCTATTAGGACTCTAAGTTATTAGAAAACCTGACACAATTTTGGATATTTAGAATGACCTGCTCTTAGTTTGAATGAGTCTAAGCCCTATCTACAACCTACGTGATAACCATAAATACAACTCTTAATAGGGTCTGCCATAAGTAAAATGCCCACAGGAGTGGTATGGTACAGTGGTTTTTGATACTTGTTCAATTTATTTATATTGCTCTTTACTGATATCTACTAAGTACACCACTCAATTTTGAATCAATAATATGTCTTGAATTTCCCATTTAAAATTTCTATACATATTTTTTAAATGAGAAAAATGTAATCACATCATCAATAATATATTTACTATTTAACTATTATACTTATTACATAAGTATCTGTGTAACTCATGTTTATACGCATAAAGTGTTCAAAAGATTATGTTACATTGGTGTTTAGAAAAAATTATTTGAACTGAATAAACTTGTTGATTCCAAGTAGATTACTATTCATGTGTGATTCCCGAAACTACACAAACTCTTGATATTATTACAATGCAAAAATCATACAAATAAAATGACTAAATAAATTTCTACCAGAATAGCATAATTATGTTTAGTGGAGAGAATAGTAATATGCTTCAGCTTTTATTATGAGGATGTAATTGATGGTTATATTATTAATAGTGCTCATCTTTAAAAATTGCAATTACATTAAAAGAGAGCAAAATGTAAATACTTTATTTAAAATTAATGCAAATGACATAAGGCAAAAATTTCAAATATTCTAATATTGTAAATAGTATTTTAAAATAATTGATATTATTCAATAAAGTTAAAGAGTAAGTTATAATGAAACTATTTGAATTGCAAATCTATATTAGTTTAATTAATAATAAAGATGAATTTTTATACAAATGTTTGAAAAAGTAATAAAGTACTAAACAATTCTATGAAAATCTGTATATGTCTTTTCAATAAATAGTATTTGGAGAACTGGATATTCACATGCAAAATACTAAAATTAGACCCATGTCTTACACCACATACAGAATTCACTCGAAATAAATCAAAGGCTTAAATGTAACATCTGAAATAATAGCGCTCCTAGAAGAAAACAGAGGGAAAAAACTCCTTGACATTTGTCTTGGCAATGTTTTTTAATATAACATCAAATTCAAAGGCAAAAAGGCAAAACTAAAAAAGTAGGACTACAAAATATAAAGCTTCTGGAAGCAAAAGAAACAACCAACAAAATGAAGACAACCTAGGGAATGGGAGAAAATCTTTACAAATTGTATGTTTGATGAAGAGTTAATATTCAAAATATATTAAGAACTCACATAAATTAGTAGCGAACAACCAAATAATTTCTTTTTAAAATGAGCAAAAGACCTCAACATATATTTTTCCAAAAAAGACATAAAACACTCAAATGTTATATGAAAAAGTGCTCAACAACTCTAATCATAAGGGAAATGCAAATTAAAACCACAATGAGATATCACCTCACACCTGTTAGGATAGCTATTATCAAAAAGAAAAGAGAAAACCAGTGTTGGCAATGGTGTAGAGGAAAGAAACTCTTGTACACTGCTGGTGGAAATGTAAGTTGGTGCAGCCATTATGGAAAACATTATTAAAGTTCTTCAAAAATCTAAAAATAAAACCATCATATGATCCAGCAATCTCACTTAGTCAGTATCAGACAGATATCTGCACTCACATATTCATTGCAGCATTAATCACAGAGGCCAAGGTATGAAAACAACCTAAGTGTCCATCAATAGATGAATAAATTTTAAAATAATAGATAGAGAGGTAGATATATAGCTAGAGAGATGATAGACACAACTGAATATTGTCCAGTAACACACACAAAAATCCTGTCCTTGTGACTACATGGATGCACCTGGAGGACCTTTGAAGCTCTGTGCAGTAAACCAGACACAGGAAGACAGATGTTGCATGATCTCACTTACACGTGGAATCTGAAAACATTTAACTCACAGAAGCAGAGACTAAAAGAGTGGCTCCCAGTGGTTGGGAGTTGGGGAAAATGGGGAGATATTGATCAGTTATCAGATGAATAAGTTCTGGGGATCAAATGTACAGCATGGTGACTATAGTTAATAATGCCTCATTGTCTACTTGAAATTCGATAAAATAGCAAAGTGTAAGTGTCCTCATCACACACATACCTGCACAACAGATGCATGGCACACGCACAATAGTAATGTGGCTTATATTGTATTTTTTAAATAAAAATTATGACATTCAATGTTATTCTAGTTGCTAATAAAATGAATAAATACCATACTTTACACTTGTTAATAAATGTACCTGTATTCAAATTTGAAGTAGAGTGTCAATTATTTAATATTAAACATTGTTAATCAGCTGCTATACATGTCATTTCAATATTGTAAATTCAGGCAGTTTTTTAAAACCTGGAATTGGAATACTAAGAAAAGTAATAAACTTCATGTTTTGCTTTCTCAGAAAATAATACACAGATACTGCAATGTGCAAGAATCTTTTGTGTTCATGATATCTGAGAGGCAGCATTTGACAAGTTAAGTATGTGTGTTTTGTTTTGTTTTGTTTAAGATGGAGTCTTTCTCTGTTGCCAGGGTGAAGTGCGGTGGCGGGATCTCGGCTCACTGCAACCTCCTCCTCCCGGGTTCAAACGATTCTCCTGCCTCAGCCTCCCATGTAGCTGGGACAACAGGCACGCGCCACCACACCCAGCTAATTTTTGTATTTTTAGTAGAGACAGGGTTTCACCGTTTTGGCCAGGATGGTCTTGATCTCCTGACCTCGTGATCTGCCCACCTCAGCCTCCCAAAGTGCTGGGATTACAGGCGTGAGCCACCGCGCCTGTTTGCTTGTTTTTTAACTAAGCACCCCTACCCTTGAAACTTTTCTCTACTCGTAACCAGCATCAGTCTACAATGTCAGACGTAAAATTTTTATAATATTTGACTGCATTAGTCTTTTGTTTCAGAAACACAGGACTAGAAATGTAAAGATGACTCTGTTGTTAGTTACCCTGTGAGTTGGTGTTTAGGTTACAGGTCATGTTTTGCCAGTGTTGAGTGCCAGATTCCGAGGGACAGTGACATATATATACAGTTTTCTGACATCTGAACTCTTTCAAATTACAAGAACAGAGTAAATAATCTCCTTGTCCATTTCTAAATGTATATTGCAATGAGAAACTCTAAGTCAGGTTAAAATTGATGTTCAGTTAAATAAACCATATGGTGCCAAGAAATGCTTCACAGAATAAGGTGAAATAAGAGATGTCATGCTATTAAGAAAATAATTACTTTTACTTGTTGTTCACTATTAAAGCCATATGATATATTCATCAAATTTCAAGGTAAACCAGAGTAAGAAATACACCAGAGGATGTGCAATAAGGATACTGTGCTTTTACTTTATGGAAATGCTAGTAGCTATTGACCACACCTGGGGAAGTTGAAAAGAATACAGAACTGCTTTTAACATATCATGGAAGTTACTGGTAAAGTCACACTGACAACTTTCCTAGCCTATTTAGCAAAAGTAGGGAATTTAACTTTCCATACATGATTTAGCTAAGTTCTTTTTGTTATAATATACTCTGTGTTAAATTTTCTGTTAACACCAAGATAAAATTGGTAAGATTTTGCAGGCATTAACTTTCCCATTCTAGGTACTCTATTTTTTTTTTTCCAGAAAATTTAGTAGGGTGTGAATATACCCTCAACATGTAAATTCAACATTCCACGAATGTACTCATCTACAGAATTCATGAAATAAATAATATTTTAGTGATGTAGAGTTTCATCCATTATGGCTCTTGTGGATATGAAACATGATTCACTATCCAGTTTCTGAAGACCATTCCGATTTTTTTTCAGACAAGGCTGTGCTGACTTCCTAGTCACCCATATGTCACTCTTCAATATCTCTATGCTGTCACACATTAAATACAGGACTAGTAGCCAAGAATCTAAGTTTCAAGACCTAACGCTGAAGTACACTACATTTTTATCTGATGTTTCTGAAGTTACTTCACTTTTCTGGCCCCCATTTTCTCATTACATTCCCTGCAAAGTAAATTTAAGATCAAAGATAAGAGTAATTGTGTAGGAAATAGTATGCAAAATACAAGTAAAGGGATACATTGGAAATAAAACATAGACAACATATTCATTAAATAGACTGTTAATTGAAAATATGTTTTAATTTTCAATTAACAAATAATTTTATATATTTGTGGGGTACAATGTGATATTCTGATATATGTAAGTATTATGGAATGATTAGGCAAGCTAATTACCATATCCATCACTTCATCACTCAACAGATGCTTTTGTGTGGTGAGATCATTTGACATTTACTCTCTTGATCATTTGGAAATAAAAAGTACATTATTATTAACTATAGTCACCACGCTGATTTTAAAATAGGTGCTAAATATTTTAAGACAAAAGAGACAAATATGACCAATTAACAGAAAATATTTTTGACTGTCTTCTGTATATAAACCTAAATCAAAACACAGAAGCTCCATGAACAGATAATAATGTAAAGCATTCACTCACCTGAATTTAGCTAGAAAAAGACAAAGTATAGCCCACTGAGAGCCACAGCATCTGCTGAGAATGCTGATTACACATTGCAAACTTCATGGAATCATTTCATGGACTAATGCATATTTTATCTACCTCCCTCCCCTAAATTGAGCAATTTGGCATCCATAAGCCTGGTGTATCTCTGTCCCAGTCAATTACTCTCTCTATATATATCTGTTCAGAGAAGCATATTCTAAAACATGAAATTGAAGAAGAGAATGAATAGCAGACTCAAAGACAGGCACAATGGCAGCACTAAGACAGAAAGATGTCTGGAAGCAGTGACTGCCAGTGGAGTACAATGTTTAATAAATTGCACTATAGTTTAGCAGATTCCTTTCCATCACCTTTTAGAAATAGTTGGAAAGAAGTGGTCCTTCCCTATTGTCATAGGGAAATGTAGAAAAACAAACTATTCTGTTACACTTCTGTTATACTTTAGTACCTTATTCAAAGATACACATGAGAGAGAGAAAAAGACAGAGAATAGAAAGAGTGAGAGAAAAAGGGGAAGAAATATCAGAGCTGGAGAAAATTAGATATCATTAATATTTTAATAAAGACTTGTATTTTACTTCATTTTAAAAAATTATATTTTGTTAAAAATTTACATTAGAAAATGCCTATTTTATATGTCGTTTATCAGCTTTCAGAAACGATTTTGAAATTTATTAAGTATATAAGTTTGTTAAGGTCTGTTAAATTACCAGGCATAACATATTCTTAATGATCAGCCCTGATTATTTGAGTTGAGTGCTTATCCCCTCTTAAGCCCTATCCCTAAATTGTGAAAGTTAATACAGTTAAAAATACCTACTAGTCAACGTATTTCCTAAACATCTCAGAGTACAGATAACTCATATCCCTTTTATCAAAAATAATTAAAAATTTAATGCAACATTGTGTCCAATTCTTAAAATAACATAACACAGCAATAAAGAGTAATTTAATGGCACCTTTATTTTTATCTGTGCTAATGTTTCATTATCATAAAATAGAATTACAATGTTTATTATACAATATATGATAGTCTAAGAAAAATGTATAATATAATCAGTTCCAATTACTAGAATCATTTGAAAGCTATGTGTTATTGGCTATTTAATTTCGAGAAACACTTGTAAACCAATTTCAGTTCAATTCACAAGCAATTACCAAATACATACAATGTACTGTCCACTGTGTTAGGTGCTAGGGGAATAAAGATAAATAAGATGGTCTGTACCCGTTAGGCAACACAGTCTTTTGCAATGAGGACACATAAACCCCTAGCTGGCCACTATACAAGATGATGAGTGCAAGAAGAGATGTATAAACATCTTCAGAAGACACAGGGGAAATTATTTTTATGAAACATGTTTTAGAGGAGAGGTAGTTTTATTATATATGGAATAATTTAGTATTTAAAAAACTATGTAGTATTAACATATGTTTTGTATGTTACAAAATGAATAATTATACAATACAATTTATAACAAATTGTATATAGTATTATATGTATGTTGTCATGAAACAGTAAGAGTTAAATTTGAATTTTGATAAAAAGATATCATGAAGTATAACTTTTTGATGAAGAGACTGACTCCAGGAGAGAGATGCAAGAAGTGGTAGAATTTGTAGCTCCAATTACTAAGGAATTTTAAAATAACTTTTTCTTATTAACAACAAAAAAATGCAGTTAGATAATATTGAAATATTTCAATCAAACATTGAGGAAGGGATAGTACTATTTATGCAGAAAATCAAGAGAAAAAGGTGGCATGTGTAAACTTCCAAAAAGTAAACTCTGTGTCTTAGAGGACACATAAAAATATGACCAAAAGTAAAAATTAAACATAATAATTTATTCTACAAAAATTAAAAAATCCTGGGAGAACCTGAATAAATGATAAATTTATATTATGTATGTTATATATAATTATATATATATTATAAATTTAACATTGAAGACTGTGGATCTGGGGGAAAATAAATTTATTTGATGTTTAGGCATTGGTACAATATTTTTCAGAAGCATATCTGTGAGTAATATATGAGAGTGTATATGAGAGCTCATTGAATACAAATATGTAAGAGTCATTAGCTTAGTATAATTAGATTAGATTTTAGGCAGGATAATTGGTACTGTGCTTGCAGAACTGAGTGTGAAAAGAAAGCAGTAGGACACCAAGAAGAAGGATTCATGCCTTACATATAACCTTTAATAAATATATTCTTGGAGAAAAAACTATAAGAAGAAAGAGACAGAAAATAATTAATGGTGTACAAATCAAGTAAACACTATATGAACACTTAGCTTTTTAGAATTTGTCTATAACTTATAGGTATGCATAAAAACACAGCAAAGGAGAATGAAAAGTAAAATTCAAGAGACGGTCATTCTAATTTCATGAAATTAGTATAAACCCAAGAGTTACTCCTTATAGGTATTTTCGTGAATCTGTAAACTCTGTAAACTAATTTTGTGCAAGGCTCCTACCACTTTGTGTGAGAATCAAGGGCATAAAGATAAATTAAATTTCATCATGGCCTCAAACTCGAATTCAGTTATTTAACATGATTGCCTGTTAAAATAACAGTGATCCCTTCTAACCCTTAAAGAAAAGCTGCTGTGCTGAGTTAGTTGAAAAATGATTACTTTTATTCATATTTGATAGTTATCCTAAGGTATTCTCAAGGAAGGCTTAACTTTAAATAATTTTTGCTATATCCCCTTTACAACTTAAACCACACCCTCAAGAGGAGAAGATGAATGTTAAAATTTGACAATGTTATTGATTCCACTAGCCATTTCACAGAAGTAGTATGTGACTTCAGGCACTGATACAATCAAACGTAAGACTCTCAGTAAAATGTGAGGAAAAGCATGTAAATAATCTGAGAATTATCTTGAGAGTTTCCTAGACGTTTATAAGGAAAATGAAGTCACATATTTTCACCTCGCCTACTGAGTAGTAAGAACTTCTTAGGTATCCCTGAGAAAGAAAATGAAGTCATTTAGAGAAGAAATTATTAATAGACAGTGAGCAGAATAGAAAAAGCAATAAGATGTGTAGTTAACTAGATGCCATATTTTTGAGTTAAATTCTTGATTAAATTTATGAATAATATCTCTCTATGAAATCATATACTTTGCATTACCATATATACTGAATGTTAATTTGTTCAAGATTCAGGCAAAAGACAAAGTAGTATTAATGGACTTCAGAGTTTGGGGAAAGGGAAAAAAAAATGGGAATCAAAGTAAGATTGGAAGTTGTATTTGATATCCCCATTTACAACCAAAACACCTATCTTCTTAAAGTTATCTTCTCTTCGAAGAGTAAGCAAAACAAACTAATACTAAAAACAACAACAAAACAAAACCTAGTCCTGGGTTAGAAACTGAAAGGATACATGTCCATCTTCAACTTTTTGTGTAATGAACAAATTAAAAATTAAAATTATCCAGTAACAACCCTACTTATAACAGCTACCAAAAATAATAAGATGCTTAAGAATAAAATTAATCAAAAATGTGAATGATCTGTATGCTGAAAACTATACAACATTGATGAAATAAATTTAAAAAGAGAGAAATAAATAGAAAAATATTCTATGTTTATGGTTTGGAATAATTAATATTGTTAAAATGTTCATACTACCCAAAGGAATTTACAGATTCAATGCAATTCTCATCAAAATTCCAAACTTACTTTTCACAGAAAAAATAAAACCTAAAATTCATACGAAACCACATGCACACACACATACGCACACACACACACAATTTCCAAAGCAATCCTGAATTTTAAAAAATGAAAGCTGAAGATATCACTACCTGATTTCAAAATATATTGCAAAACTATAGTAATTAAAAATGGTACTGGTACAAAAATAAACACATCAATCAATGGAAGAGAATAGAGAGCCCAATAATGAACCCACACATTTAAAGTGAATTGATGCTCAAAAAGTTGCCAAGAATACACAATGTGGAAAGACAGTCTTCTCAAAAAAGGATGTTGGGAAAACTGGATGTCTACATGCAGAAGAATGAAATTGGACCCTGTTCTTACACCATATATAAAAGTCAACACAAAATGGATTAAGACTTAAATTTAAGACCTGAAACTGTAAAATTACTTTTTAGTGGTAGTAATTTAATTCTTTCAGTGAATTTACTTTCAGTAAATTTAGTTTCAATGACTCTAACTTCATCATTAATTACCAAAATGTAAATGAACTGTACCATCAATTAAAAGATGACTATTGTATCACAATAAAAGAAAAAGTAATCCAGCCACATGCTTTTAAAATGAAAAAAAAAAAAAAAAAACTAAAATATAAGGACATGAATTTCAAAGTGAAATGCATAAAAATATAGGTGCCAAGGCAAATACTAATCAAAAGAAAGTGGTATAACTCAATTTATGTTAGACCAAACAGACAATAAGGTAAACTTTATTATATATAGCAATGTATATGTGTGTGTACATGTGTATATATACACACTGATAAAAGATTCAATTCAATTAAACACTATAAAATAATCTTTTATTTACCTAAAATGTAACTTCATAGATAATATAATTAAAAAACAAAGAATACAAAATAAAGTTTGGTTAAACAGAAGACTATAGCCTTCAGTGTAATTATTTAAGAAAAGGCAGTGAAAATTAACTAGCTAAACATCTAAATTAAAAAGTTTAAAGAAGACATTCATACAGCCAACAGACACATGAAAAAATGCTCATCATCACTGGCCATCAGAGAAATGCAAATCAAAACCGCAATGAGATACCATCTCACACCAGTTAGAATGGCAATCATTAAAAAGTCAGGAAACAACAGGTGCTGGAGAGGATGTGGAGAAATAGGAACACTTTTACACTGTTGGTGGGATTGTAAACTAGTTCAACCATTATGGAAAACAGTATGGCGATTCCTCAAGGATCTAGAACTAGATGTACCATATGACCCAGCCATCCCATTACTGGGTATATACCCAAAGGATTATAAATCATGCTGCTATAAAGACACATGCACACGTATGTTTATTGCAGCACTATTCACAATAGCAAAGACTTGGAATCAACCCAAATGTCCATCAGTGACAGACTGGATTAAGAAAATGTGGCACATATACACCA